>NW_027526225.1:33688771-34888771 GCF_048455015.1 Haemaphysalis longicornis
CTTGGTGCCATAGGGAGCTTAAGAGGGTTCAACGGTGGTTGACCACTCTCGACATGTCGTAGACACTCGAGTCACGGCGCGGGGGTTAAAAAGAAGGTCCTCTTCACCCCGAGAAATCAGAGTGGCGCTGGCTAACACCCTTAAGCACAGGAAAAAATTACATTGGCATAAATACCCCAGAAAGCGGGGGGGGGGGGGGAATCGCACCGCCGGTAGCGTAGTTGTTATCGTACCAGACCGGTATTCTGGAGGTCGTGGATTCGGATCTCACCTGGCGGGCATTTTTTCTCGCTTTCTTTCTTTCTTTCCAAATTCTTTATCTGTTTCAATGACCTACCACAACCTCCCCTTTGCTTTCCGAGGTTTTCTTGACTGCCAACCCTTATTTGTGTGTTATTTTCTACAAGCCCCTCATTTCCTATTCTGCAGTAGAACGGACAATTGGGCTAGTTGGTAGCTGTTCACCTTGAAGGTGGAAGCGCTCACAAAATAGGGACGAAAGTAGAAAGAACAAAGACGACAAGGCGCTATTCTGATTCGCTACATGCATAGCGAGGGCCTCTGTTCTGGCAGTCTTGGTGCCATAGGGAGTGTAAGAGGGTTCAACGCTGGTTGACCACTCCCGACATGTCGTAGACACTCGAGCAACGACGCGGGGATTAAAAAGAAGGTCCCCTTCACCCCGAGAAGTCAGAGTGGCACTCGCTACCACCCCCAACAAAAGGAAATAATTACATTTACATAAATACCCCAGAAAGCGGCAGCGAAAATCGCCCCGCCGGTAGCGTAGTGGATATCGCACCAGACCGGTATTCTGGAGGTCGTGGATTTGGATCCCACCTGGCGGGCATTATTACTCCGCTTTCTTTCTTTCTTTCTAAATCCGTTATCTGTTTCAATGACCTACCACAACCTCCCCTTTGCTTTCCGAGGTTTTCTTGACTGCCAACGCTTATTTCTGCGTTATTTTCTACGAGCCCCTCATTTCCTATTCTGATTCGCTACATACATAGCGAGGGCCTCTTTTCTGGTAATCTTGGTGCCATAGGAAGCTTAAGAGGGTTCAACGCTGGCTGACCACTCTCGACATGTTCTAGACACTCGAGTCACGGCGCGGGGATTAAAAGGAAGGTCCCCTTCACCCCGACAAGTCAGAGTGGCGCTGGCTACCACCCCCAAGCACAGGAAAAAAATTGATGATGGCTGGTGTTTTATGGCGCAAGGCCAACGAGGGCAAAGAGCGCCAAAACGGTGGTTAGGTATGAAGCATGTAACCGTAAACGCTAAAACCGTTCAACAAAAACCAAAGTAAATTCAGTAAAAGACAATGAGGATGGCTGGTGTAAAAGGCCAGGTTGTGATGGGGCGTGGCATGAGATGGGGTTTGAAAGCAACTACACGTGATAGGAAACCAGGTGTAAAAACTTGATGTCTCTAAGAAACTTAAACGTGCGTTGTACAGGAACCATGGGGTCATCCGCTAAAAACAATGCTGGGTGTAGTGGAATGTGTTGTCTGTAGAGGTCGGCGAAGTGTTTCTGTCGTGTTGTGTGGAGTGCTTTTCATTGAAGTAGCACATGGATCACGGATAGGCCGTCTCCACACCTGCTACACAAGGGTCTTGGAGATCCCGTGAGCAGATATGAGTGTGTTGCATGCGTGTGGCCTATCTGTAATCGAGCCAGGGTAACTTCATTGTGCCTGTTATGTGTGTCAGTGGTGTATGCTCCCAAGAGTGTCTTTATAACGTGTAGCTTGTTGTCTGCCTGTTCATTCCAGTGTGCTTGCCATGTATTGCGAAGGTGTTGTCTGATGTGGGACTTAATAAGGTCAGTGTACGGTATTGTTGTTATGTCCACCATGTTTGCAAGTGCAGCAGCAGCGGCCATTTGATCTGCTGTCTCGTTTCCGGCGATCCCCGAGTGACCTGGTACCCAGCAGACAGTTACTTCAAGACTTAATGCATAAGCTGACATAATGATTTTGTAAACTAGATGAATAACATGGTTTTTACAGTACTACTTAGATGACAATGCACGTACTACACTCAAGGAATCTGTGAAGATGATGGACTTGCGAATTTTATGATGAACTATGTGCTTTAAAACCAGAAATATCCCATAGGCTTCAGCCGTAAAAATGCTGCTTTTCGAGTTTAGAGTGTTAGATACCCTAAAATCAGGTCCGTGCGCTGCGCACGACACTATACGGGCTGTTTTTGACGCGTCTCTAAAGAATTCTGCACACTTGTATTTATCTTGAAGGAACAAGAAGTGCTGAAGAATTGCAGCTGTGGGTACTCGTTTTTTATCAATCGCTACAAAGGACAAATCGCACGACACGGGGCGCAGCTGCCATGGTGGTAAAAAGTCGGAAAGGGTTGATTTGTAGGTGTCTGAAAAGGTGACCGATAATTCTGACACTTCCTGTCTCACCCTATGTGAGAACGGAGCAGAGATAGATGGACGATTAAGAAGAAGTTGGGACATAGGTGTATCACAAATAAATGGTTTGAGAGGACGGTGGGTTATTGACGAAATTTTAAAAGCGTACAGAAGATCCATGTATGTTCGCTGATGATCTAGGGACCATTTGTCGCACTCGACGTATAGGCTTTGTACGGGGCTTGTACGGAAAGCGCCCGACGCGAGGCGAAGCCCCAAGTGAAGCACTGGGTCCAGCATTTTCAGCGCTGTTTTTGTTGCCGCCCCATAAACCACGCTCCCATAGTCCAAGCGGGACCCCACCAAGCTTGTGAAGACACGTAAGAGGAGTTGCTTGTCCGCGCCATAGGAGTGGTGTGAAAGGACCTTAAGTATGTTTATTGCTTTGAGGCAATTTATGTTTTAGCTGTCTGATGTGAGGGATGAACGTGAGTTTCTCGTCAAACACCACACCCAAAAACTTGTGCTCTCTTTTTACTGGAATCGAGTCACCAAAGAGTTTTATGTCGGGATCGGGCATGAGGCCCCGCCTTTTTGAGAATACAACGCAGGTACTTTTAGAAGAATTAAGTTTAAATCCATTTTCATCTGCCTAGCGGGAAAGTTTGTTTACCCCAAGCTGGACCTGACGTTCACAAATGGATATGTTACATGATTTGAAAGATATTTGAACGTCATCTACATACATCAAGCAGGATATGGTTGGCGGCAGTGCCTTTCGGAGAGAGTTCATCTTAACTATCAACAAGGTGCAGCTCAATACGCCACCTTGAGGCACGCCATTCTCCTGCACGTGAACGTTTGAGAGTGCCGTACCGACTCTGACACGAAATGTTCGTTCAGACAGGTAACTGGAAAGAGTGTTCAGCATGTTACCTGTTACACCATAGGATTATAGGTCTGCAAGAATGCCATAACGCCATGCCGTATGATAAGCTTTCTCGATATTAAAAAATACGGTCATGCAGTACTGTTTGTGTATAAAGGCATCCTTAATATAAGATTCCAGTGCAACTAATTGATCGTTTGTGGATCGCCCTGCCCGGAAGCCTGCCTGGCAGCTCTCGAGAAGACCATTGTACTCAAGAAAGTACATGAGCCTCCGGTTAATCATCTTCTCGAAGAGCTTGCACAGGCAGCTTGTCAGGCGAATAGGTCTATAGCTTGCGGGAGAAGAAGGGTCCTTCCCTTCTTTCAGAAAAGCCACAACTATGGCCTCCCTCCAAAGCCTTGGAACGTGCCCCGATAGCCATATTTGGTTGTATAGGTGCAGGAGTGTCTCAAGGGTGTCTGCGTGTAGGTGTTGAATCATAGTGTATGTAATGTTGTCTGCACCTGGAGCAGAAGGTTTACAAGTGGCAAGAGCAATCTTCAGCTCATGGAGTGTAAATTCACAGTTGTATCCAGACTTTGACTTGTTCTTGTCGCGTATAGGCTTCTTTTCGGCAGATGTTTTGTGTTGCATAAAAGTGTTTGTATAGTGCGCAGAACTAGACACGTGTTGGAAGTGTTGTGCAAGTGTGTTAGCCTGATCCTCCAGAGTGTCCCCTGTCGTGCTAACCAGGGGCAGGCTATGTGTGTGTTGTCCTTTTAGTTTACGTATTCGGGTCCATACCTTGTGGGTGTCAGTGTATGAATTTATGGATGTGAGAAAGGCGCGCCAGCTCTCCCTTTTTGCCTCACGGCGCACACGCTTACCTAATGCCTTCGCTCTTTTGAAAGAAATAAGGTTACAACTTGTGGGGTGTCTACGAAGGATGCCCCACGCCTTGTTCTGGGCCTCCCGCGCACGCTTGCAGTCGTCATTCCACCAGGGCCTTCTCGGGTTGCTTGGGGCCCCAGAGGCCTGGGGTATTAACTTTTTGGAGGCGGCGAGAATATGCTCCGTGACGAGCTGTGTAGCCTTCTCTACAGGTAAGTGTGTTATGTCTGTGTAGTGTAGTTGAGATGTCTCTGTGAATATGTTCCAGTTTGCTCTTGCTTCTATAAACTTACAATGGGAAGGGGAACTGCTAGGGCCTTTATCTATGTATGTTAGTGAGGTAGGGAAGTGGTCACTACCATATGGGTTAGTGCCAACATCCCACTCAAGTGATGGAAGGAGTACTGCAGAGCCAATGGCCAAGTCGAGGTGTGAATAAGTGTTGTGTGCTATATTATGGTATGTAGGCTTGTTTTTGTTAAATAGGAATGCTCCTGAAGATATTAGAAATTTTTCGATTAAGCGACCTCGGGCATCTGTGCGGTGAGAGCCCCAAAGAGTGTTGTGTGCATTGAGGTCACCTATAAGAATGAAAGGTTCTGGTTGCTGATCTACAAGACCCTCGAAATCAGAGCTTGAAAGCTGGAAATCAGGAGGGATGTAGATGGAGCACACTGTTATTGGCCTATTGAAAATTATGGTTCTAATGGCAATAGCCTCAAGGACAGTCTGTAATTGGATAGGGTGGCATGCCAATGATTTTCGGGCAATGATGGCCACACTACCTGAAGATGTACCACCACCAGCCCTGGCCTTCCTAAATACCATGTAACTATTCAAGACATTTGTGTGTTTGGAGTTTAAATGTGTTTCTTGTAGACGCATCACACTTGGATGATTGGAATGCAATATTTCGTAGACATCATCCAGATTGTTAAGGAGGCCTCTACAGTTCCACTGGATGATATTTTCTGTTCCCATTATGTACCTTCAAGAGCTACTGGAATGTGTGTGTGGGTTCATGTTTTGTCTATCGAGGGTTGTATTCTTGGAGCGGATTTCTTTGGCTTTTCTGTTGGTTTGGACGCCGCAGCCCGTTCCTTGCGCAGCGATGCAGACAGGAACGGTCCGACGTCCATTTCCTCATCAGATGTTCGGGGGGTGTCCGGCGGACCGGGCCCCCTGGACTTGGCACTCTTACGGGTGCCTTTGGTTCCAGCCGCAAGCGCCGCGGGAGGGGCAGGCGGCGGGGCTAGGATGGGCGCTTCTGTGGGCCCTACCGTGTCCATCTCCTCCGTGCCCTCAGGTGTCCCTAAGGCCTGTCGAGAGGACACAGTGAGAGCGGCAGAGCTCCCAGCGGCGATCGCACTCGCCACATTCGCTGGAGTCGCCACACTGGGCGATTCCTGACTACTCTTGTCTACCGAAGGCAGTCCGGCAAGAGACGGGGCCCCCGAAGCCTCTACAGGTGTTGTAGAGGCAGCAGGTGGCTGCTCAGCTGGGGGCTGGGACAGCAACACGTCAGCAAGAAGGCTGCACTGTGTTGCCGTGCTGACCAAACGCCGCCCCAACCCCCGGCGGGCGGCGTCTGCGTACGTTGTGGCCGAAAGCAGCTTGTGCTTTTGGCGCGCTTCTGGATAGGTGATGTTTTCATTTACTTTTATGTGAATTATTTCCTTTTCGGCCTTGAATTGTGTACACGCACGCGAATAAGCAGCGTGCCGTCCGCTGCAATTCGGGCACTTCTGAGTGGTGCTTTCACAAGCTTCTGAGGAGTGACCTGTCTCAGCACAGTTGGCACATGTCAACTTACCTCTGCATGATTGGGTTCCATGGCCGTATCCTTGGCACTTAAAGCAGCGCCTCGGATTTGGGACATACGGTCGTACGTTGCAGCTAAGAAAACCCACTTTGACCTTTTCTGGAGGCGTTGTGCGATCAAACGTTAGGATTAGATGCTTTGTCGGAATTTCTTGGTTTGCTCTCCGAATTACGATTCGTTTTACTGCAGTTACATGTTGAGGTTGGAGCGCCTCAAGAAGATCTGCTTCCGTCTCAGACTCTAGTTCTTTCTCTGATATGACTCCTTGCGAGGAGTTGAGGGTCCGGTGTGGTGTCACCGTGACAGTCACGTTGGCCAACGTCGTCTGTTTCAGCAGGTTCTCACTCTGATTTTTCCTTTTTACTTCGACCAGTACATCACCTGAGGCGAGTTTCTTAGCATCATAGTCTGAACCAACAACAGACTCAATGCACTTTGCCAACAGAATGACAGACTTCTTTGCAACAGGAGTGGTTTCTGCAGAGTGAATGACAAGAAATTTGTGGAACTGTTCTGGTTTACCTTTAGCTAGTACTTCGGTGCGGCCCCTTTTAGGGGGCCGATCATTGGATTGGAGGGATAAAGAAAAAGCCATGCGATATTGAAAAAAGCAGGGGACGGGGGTACTTTCTTCTCAAACCTTACCCTGATAGCCTGAGAGGTCCCGGAGCTCCCTGCCTGGTAAACAGACAGGGAGCCCATCCGCCGGAGCTTGACCTGGGCTCCGACGGCCACCGTTCGGGGTTTCTAACCCTCCACCTATAAACACATCGCCACGGTTGCATCCAGCTTATGTTTGGGGCTCGGGGTCCGCGGTATCGCCAGTACCGTCACCAAGCTTGCTCAAGGTGCCCCGTGCGGGGACAGGAAAAAAATTACATTGACATAAATACCCCAGAAAGCGGGGGGGGGGGCGGGAGGGTGAAATCGCCCCGCCGGTAGCGTAGTGGTTATCTCACCGGACTGGTATTCTAGAAGTCGTGGGTTCGGATCCCACCTGGCGGGCATTTTTTCTCCGCTTTCTTTCTTTCTTTCCAAATTCTTGATCTGCTTCAATGACATACCACAACCTCCCCTTTGCTTTCGGGGGTTTTCTTGACTGCCAACCACAGAAATAAGTGGTTGGCAGTCAAGAAAACCACGGTTTTCTTTCATAATATTTTCTTTCATAATATTTTCATAAATCGTAAGGAAAATGATCTTAGCAATAAACAAGCGGTTACATTTTTGCGTGACCAACTTCCCTCGCAAAATGCAGCATGTTCTGTAGGTGATCAGCCTCTCAATAGCCGCGACTATGAAGTACTAGGTCATGTAATGTCCCCCCTCGATACAAAGATAGCTTTAATAGAACCTCCTCCCTCAGCCAATAATCCTATAGAAAAAACGAACTCTCTCGCTACCTGCCCCAGCAACGTTATTGACATTTCCAACACACTAACGGCCGACGAAAAAGGTATCCTAGAACGAGGTCTAACTTTCTGTCCCACAAATAACAGTGTGAATGAATACGAGTTACACAAAGATCTCACTGAATTTTCTCGGAGAATGAGACTAAGCGAGGTTTTTCGGAGAAGCAGGACCAACGTGACATTAACGAACGCACCCTCCACCCTCCTAGCACTTGGACTCCAGATGCAGATCAATCTCCAGAATTGGATCTGTACTTAAAATCAGTATCAAGAGAAATTTTGGCAACAACTAAGCAATCAAACAAGCGCCAGAACCTAACTCCGTCGGAAGAAGTTACCCTGAATTGCCTATCAGCCAGAACCGACATAGTCATAAAGCCAGCCGACAAAGGTGGTAGTGTAGTTGTTTTACCTATGGGAAAATACAAAGATGAAGCTTATAGGCAGCTCAATAACCCTTGCCACTACAAGCCCTTAGATAACGATCCGAGCCAGGAATACAGCCTAAAAATCCTTCAGACCCTCACAGATCTACGATCTAGAGAATTAATAACGACTACTGACTTAAATTTCATGAAACCGAATAATAAGCATGCAGGACGTTTTTACCTCCTCCCAAAAGTCCATAAAGTCCCCGTAGAATTATTGTTCACTGCCGACATTCCTGGCAGACCCATAGTTTCGCATAACAATACCCCAACCGAAGCACTATCTATGTTTCTGAATCATCACCTATCCGTAATTCCGGCTCTTCTTCCTTCATTCGTTCAGGACACCCCCCACTTCCTCCGCATAATAGAAGAGATAAATATGGGCGGGCGCCTACCCAGTGGAACCCTCCTTGTTACTCTTGACGTTGCTGCATTGTATACAAATATTCCGTTCACCGAAGGAATTGAAGCGATTTCAAAATCTCTATCAGTGAACCCGCACCAACATGCACCAGAAGTGTACATAACTTTGTTAAAACTAGTTCTAACTCTCAATTATTTTGAATTTGACTCTTCTTACTTTTTGCAAGTTTTTGGAACTAGCATGGGTACTCCATTCGCACCGACCTATGCCAACATTTTCATGGGGCAACTTGAAGCTACCCTATTAAGCTCTTTTCCGCATAAACCTCAGGTTTACCTCCGCTACATCGACGACATCTTTATGATTTGGGAACACGGTCGCGCGACTCCAGAAACGTTTATATCCCATCTCAATTCTTCGCATCCGACTATTAAATTATCCTGCCAGTATTCTGAAAAAGAAGTGAACTTCCTAGATACTACCGTCATTCTAGACAACGGTAAACTTAAATGCACGCTTTTTAGAAAGCCAACAGACAGGCAGCAGTACCTAGATTATAAAAGCCATCACCCCAGACACTGCAAACAAGGGATCTTTGTAGGACAAGCCACCAGGCTTAGAAGAGTATGCAGTGATGACAGTGACTACGTAGAGCACCTAGACGAACTCAAGGCCATCCTTATGAACAGGAACCACCCCAAAAGTCCGCTCGATCAGGCGTACCAACGTGTGTCTAATCTCAAAAGGGATGACGTTCTCAAGAAACAGCGGCAAAACAAAAGCGCCAGGCCACCTGCCCTAATAACTAAATTTTCAAACGCCCTCCCAAACGTAAACAATATACTGCGGAAGTACTACCCCATTTTAGCCAGTAACGACCGACTTAAAAAGACTTTCCCGGAAGCACCAAGGGTTACCTATCGGAGAAACAGGAATCTAAAAGATATTTTAGTGCATGCTAAAACAGGGCCTTCAAAGCAACAAGTCATAGCCAGCTGCTCCCGCCCCAGATGCAAGACTTGTAGGCACCTGCAAACAGACTGCGTTGTAAAAAGCACAGCCAGTAATTATGTCCACAAGATTAATTCAAGTTTTACGTGAACTTCATCCAACATTGTGTATATGTTGGAATGTTCAATGTGCCACAAACAGTATATAGGCGAAACGAGCCAACCTATGAGCCTACGGCTTAATGGTCACCGGGCAGATACTCTTAGCAAATCCTCCATAGCTGTAGCGCGGCATTTCAACCAATCAGGCCACAATTTTGATGACCTTAAGTTATATATACTTCAGTCAAATTTTAAGTCTCCTAGGGACAGGAAATACCGAGAATCCTACTTAATTCACAATTTCAACTCCGTGGAACCTGCTGGAATTAATGCGTCTAAGGGCAACTTGGAATCCTTGCGATATTCACCGGGAATACAGCATTAGGCATTTTCGTGCATATACCTCATCCAAAGTCTATGACCGTTCACTCTGCTCTGTACCTGGTCACCTAATTTCTTTTTCTTTTTTTTTCATTCCTTAGCGTCTAGCTTAATACTCACCCTCATGCCTCCAACTTTTGCTTTTGGAATTCAATTTTATTTATTTAATTTCTCATTTTTTTACTCCGCGTGGTCTTGTGCCCCGTACGTCACTCTAACTTTATCTTTTCGTTTTTGAGTTTCAGGACAGGCCTGTTCCAGGAATGTTGCCGTGGGTGACACGTGCCATTTCAGTTGCCGGGTCATTGCTTTTTGTTTAGTGTGTGGGTTTATGTGGTTTCCCTCCCTGTTTTTTTCTCCTTTTTTTCTTTTTTCCTTGACCTAGTTAGTTTTCCCCCGTCTCTATCTTTTCTTTTGACCTGAGGCTTGCAGATAGTTTCTGATAAGGACCCCACCCTCACCGCCTGGTCTGCTTCAGGCGGTTCTGAGATCCTTTCCCTATACCCCGCGGCGGGTCAATAAGCACCCTCTCATCTTTTCTGTCCAAAAATTCCACGAATATCAACCATCAGCTGACTTCCGTGTGACCTACTTCGCGGCTTAAACTAGACAACCTTCTTGGCCCCTCAATCTCTCCCCCGACACACTCCGAAACCAATCAGCTTGCTCAATTTCCCTTCCATCTTTCCCTCTCCTTTCACCTGGGATCCTACCCCTATATAAACCCTGCCTGCCAGGCGAGAGATTGCCCTGAGGAAAGCAAGTTCTCTTTGCTGAAACGTAGGCCACAATCGTGCTTTTATCTTGTTCGAAGTTTTTCTTCTCTTATATATATATATATATATATAAATATATATATATATATATATATTATATATGTATAGCAAATAACAATACAGGAAACGGGCTTGTTGAATTAAGACAGCAATAAGGGTTGGCAGTCAAGAAAATATGGCAAAGGAAAGGAGAGAATGTGGTAGGTCACAGAACAAACAGATAAAGAATGCGCAAAGAAAAAAGAAAGTAGAAAAAAATTTCCCGCCGTGTGGGATCCACCCAACCGGCTGTTCCCCGTGTGGGATCCTCCCGCATGGCGGCCATTTTTCTCCGCTTTCTTTCTGTCTTCCCACATTCTTTATCTTTCGTGAACCAACCGACTGTGTGAACCAAGCGTCTCGTGAACCAACCGACTTTACGTCGGATGGTTCACGAGACGCCGATGGACTGTACAGCCAGTTCACTTGTGACGCAGACAGGGTGATAGAGTTTCTCTGGACAAAGTGTTAGCCGTTTCTTTGTGCCATGAAGAAAGGTCAACGCAAAGACGCCGCATGTCCTGTAAAGTTGACTTGTATTGGACAAGCAAACTCGCTTCCGTCTGTAGAAGGCATTATAAGCTACGGGCAAGTTTTGTAGTGAACAGACGCCCGTGGGAATGCTCACGATTGTAAGAAAAGTGGCCGAAAGAGTTGACACAGAAAACAAGAAAGGTGTATTGCAGAAGGCAGCGATTGCCTTAGTTTCAGAGGAGGAAGTGTAAAAAAGTAGCGCTAGTCCTGTGCGGTCTTTATTTTTGTCCCCTCTTTACTGCGCTACTTAACCATGTTTCACAGTCAGAACTAACTAGCCCACATTTACGCATTGACAAGTGTTCCTACAGTCTATAAACAAGGCAGTACGATGGAGAGTTGGGCTTGTTGGTAAAGCGGCATGGTTGGTTGGAAACAGCGCGTTAAAACGGGATCACGAAGAAGAGAACCTTACAGGAAGAGCACCGGGCAGGACGACCACTCGTCCTGCCCAGTTCTTTTCTTCGTGATCCCGTTTAAACGCGCTGTTTCCAACCAACTATAAACAATGACCTCACCTCGGCCAAACGCGACCAGCTCATCGATATTCTACAGCGTTTTCGCGAATCGTTTTATTGACAGCAGCCCACCTTGGGAGGCACGTCGACCGTCTAAAACGAAATTGACACCAGCATCCGCGCCCCGCTACGGCAGCTACCATATCGCGTGTCACCTGCGGAGCGCCGCGTGATCGACGAGCAAGTAGCAGATATGCTTACCCGCAACGTAATTCGGCCCTCTACTAGCCCGTGCGCCTCTTTCGTGGCACTGGTAACGAATAAAGACGGCTCGGTCCTGTTCTTCGGAAATTACCGTCGCCTGAACAAGGTCACGCGTAAGAACACCTACCCGCTACCTCGTATCGACGATGCTCTCGACTGCTTACAGGTGGCCGAGTTCTCCTCATCACTAGTCTTGGGCTCTGGCTACTGGCAACTGCCCATGGCCGATGCCGATTATTCAAAAACAACGCTCATTACACCCGATGGGCTTTACAAATCCAATGAGATTGCTTTCGGGCTTTGTAATGCGCCAGCAACCTTCGAAGGAATGATGGACAATGATCTAGGTGGCCTCAACGGGAGAACATGTCTGTGTTATCTCAATGGCATTGTCGTGTTTTCGCCAGATTTCAACGCTCACCTGGAGCGCCTTCAACAAGCGTTGACGTGTCTTACTTCGGTTGGCGGGAAATTAAACTTGAAGAAGTGACGCTTTGCTGCTCAGAACCTAACGATCTTTGGCCACTTGGATTCCAAAGACGCCACTCTTCCGGTCCCGGAAATGCTTCTTGCAGGTGCAGTTCCCAAAACCAATCACTCTGAAAGACCTGCAAAACTTTATTGGCCTGGGTTCCTATTTTCGGCGATTCGTCCCAAACATTGCCACCATTATCGCCCCTCTGGAGCAGCTCCTCCACGGAAACACAGCCATTACCAGCTGGTCTCATTCTTGTAAAAAGGCATTTGTGGATATATGCGAAGCCTGCTGACCCGACCACTAATACTGCGCCATTTTGATCCACTTGCACCTACCGAAGTGCACACTGACGCCAGTCGTGCCGGTATAGGCGCCGTTCTCACTCAGTGGGAAGCAGGCTTCCATGAATGCGTTGATGCATACAACAGTCGCGCTCTGACGTATAGGCGGAGCGAACTTATTCGTCACAGAGAAGGAATATTCGGCCAGCATTTGGGCTATCGACAAATTTTATGCTTATCTCTGCGCTTGTCCATTCAACGTCATCACAGGTCACCGCGCTCTGTGCTTGCTGTCCTCACTGGAATACCCTTCCGGAAGACTCGGACGCTGGGCTTTTTCGACTTCAATATTACGGTATTCGAGTCGTATATCGGTCCGGACGCAAACACAGTGACGCCGATGCTCTGTCTCCGTCACCTGTCGTGTCGGACACTGGTTGCCTGTTCAAAACAGACGCGCCGTGGCCTCTCTAGCAGTACATGATATGGCCTCGAAACAGCGTAAATATTCGTGGATTGCCGCCGTCTTGCAGTACCTGTCTAGTCCATCAACAGTTCCAGCATCTCGAGCAATCCGTCACCAGGCTTCGCACTGCGT
The DNA here is from genome assembly GCF_048455015.1 of Haemaphysalis longicornis. Taxonomy (NCBI): domain Eukaryota; kingdom Metazoa; phylum Arthropoda; class Arachnida; order Ixodida; family Ixodidae; genus Haemaphysalis; species Haemaphysalis longicornis. The sequence goes on from NW_027526225.1 coordinate 33,701,808, forward strand.
AATACACGACGTCCTGCTCTACCACCGGAATTACTCATCTGAAGACAGGAAGTTGGTACTCGTCATTCCTGGCTATTTGCGTTCCGACTTTTAAATGCAGAGCATTTCAGTAACTCACGATGTCACCCGCGTTGACGTCCGTAGTCCGCACCGCACCCCTCCCTACTATATAAAAAAAATACTATCCGGCGCCCGGTTCCGATCCCTCGACCCTGCGGGCGGAACGCATTGTACATGGTGCTCTACCCACTGCGCCACAAAGCCGACACAAAACGCTACGAACGTGCCTTATCTCGTTGACTCATTCAAATTACTGCTGGCCAGCGCTATCTCGTCAGCAGTTGCCACAAGTGCAATAACATTAACGTAACGCAAACTACTTAACGTCGTGCGCCCCAGGAAATGCTCTGCATTTGATCGTGCCCCTGTCGAGGGGGATGCTTCACTGCGTCTTTTCTCGGTCGCGGGACCCGTGGCGCCATCTGGCGGAGGGGCGGCACAACTCGTAGCACTTTCTTTCAAAAAGCGCCTCGTAAGCGCGGCAAATATGAAATAGGAATGACGCGTTTTTGAGGCAATCCGCCGACGCGGCTGCTTTGTCTACAGACTCGGCGGCGAGCGTCCCGGGATTCTGGTGTCGACCGAACCCCATTGTTTGGCTTTCCTCGGTCTATAATATAGTAACGTTGAGTGACGGACGTCACCGCAGGTCCCAGAACGCGGTAGTCGCACCTCGATTACATCATCGGCTGCGGCCCCGCATTGAACGAGCAGCAGCTGGCTGCGCCGCGGACTGTCTCTGCAGTCGGTTAGTTGACCGTTTTCGACGGTCCGCTTTGGTATCGGCAGCCCGCTCAGCGCAACCGTGCCACGTATGCGCAATGGCGCTTCCGCTTGCTATAAGCGGAGCGGACCGCGAAAAACGGTGAGCCAAAACGCGCTATTGGTGAGCCAAAACTCGGTGAGCTAAAACTCCGTTGAGGAGGGTTCGCTTGAAACACAAACCCACTAGGTTCACGCCAGTGGAGTAGCCAGGGGTTTGTGGGGGGGGTGCTGACCGAGCTTTAGCCCCCCCTCCCCAGCGAAGTTTTTTTTATATTTAATCTTACTACCACGCTGACGCACAGCGCGCCCACGCTGGACTGCTCAAAATGTGTCAGCGGCTCCGTTTGGGCTACTAATGGCGTGAGATGACACATTTTGATCAAGTACACATCCGCTCGTGCACAGAGTGTCAGCGTCGTAAATCTCCTTCCCAACATCCCACGGGCGCATTCCAGCGAATATCGTGCCCAGCGCAACCTCTTGATCATGTTGGAATACACATTAACGGTCCACTACCGTTGGATTAGTGTGGCAATTGATAATGGGACAAAATATGCGGAAACAGCTGGGCTGTCCACTATGACTGCACGCGAGGTCGCATCCTTCCTTCTTCAACGTTTTATCGTGCGGCACGGAGCGCCCAGGGAGCTGTCGAGCTATCGGGGACGAGTATTCTGGTCAGAAGTTGTGGAAGCGCTGCTTTCTGAATGCCGCGTTGTCCGCAGGAAGACCACGTCCGACCACTCGCAAATCAGAGGGATCACTCAACTTTTCAACCGTACCCCGGGCGACACGCTCTGGGTATATGTTTCACGTGACCATTTGAACTGAGACTTCGTTCTTCGTTTTGTTCGTCACGGACGCGTATAATACGGCCACGCAGACAACCACAGGATCCTCACCATGATTTATGCTATACGGTCGTAAACCTTCCTGCCGACTTGGCACCATCCTGCCTTACCGCACCCACATCTCGGAATGTGTTCCAGTCTCCGAAATTGCCGAGCAAGCCGAAGAGTTCCACCAACTGCCAGCTCCTTCACAGCAGCGGACCAAGGACATCAGAAGTCTCGCCACGACGACTTTAGTGGAACTCCGACTTACCCTGCTCGCTCTCTTGTGTGGCTAGGAATACCATCCAGTGCCAGCAGGCTTTGAAGAAAACTTCATACTAAATACGAGGGTCCTTACCGAGTCGTCAAAGAAACGTCCCCTGTAAATTACACAGTGGAGGACGTCACTCCTTATACCTATCATCGCTGTCGTGGCTGCGAGATGGTTCACGTTCAGCATCTCAAGCCCTATTACGACCGCCCATTGTCCCATCGCCTTGAGTCGCCAACGATGGCTCCTTCTGTCCCCAGGGTGATGATGACAAAGCTAGTGAGTCACCGTAAAAGCACCAGTCTCCCCAAGCGGGTACATGGTCACCTAATGGGGATGCGCTGCTTCCCAGTGGCGTCAATCCCCTAGTGGGGTACTTGTCGCACGTAGACACACAGCGGCAGCTCCATCGACAGTGCTTCTGTGCGAGATCGGCGCTTGGACTCTAGACCTCATTTGGACTCAGAAACGGCCAGACCTTGTTGCTACTTCTTACAAGCCCTGCCAATAAACCTCATTATAAAATATAATATGAACTCCCGTTAAGCAGAACTCGGTAAGACGAATTCTCGCTCGCGTTGAACAAAGTAGAAACATTTGTTTGGCGTTCTATAGCCAGAAGGCAACAACATCCGCTTAAGACGAACAGCCTTAGACGTACTCTTCGGTTAGCAAGAACAACTTTCGGGGTGACCACCACTGTTTGCGATTTTTGGTAGCGAACATGACACTCTTGGTGGGGTGCGGCGGGGTATTCACGTGACAAGAGGGAAAGAAAGAAACACAGGGCTTTTGGCTACGGTTTTCTTTTGTTGTTTTCTTTGTTGTTTTTTGGGGGGTGTGGTGGCGCTGCCACGTCATAATGTTCATATTCCGCGGAGTTTCTTTATCAGTTAAAATAAATGACGACGAAATTGGTTTTCTGCTGAAAATGGTATGCGGCGCTGCCAGGTGGTATTTTTCATACTTCGCGGGGTTTATTTATAAGTCAAAATAGCTGACTATCAATTAGTTCGCCGCTGAAAATACCGCAGTTAAATGCCTCTTGCGGGTACATACAAGTTCATTATTGACACCTTAATGATTAAGACAGTACTTCTCGGGTCAGATTTTTACTTACAGTATTTAGTGAAATCCGATTTACAGAAAAATTACTGGCCGCTACTCCACTGTACTGAAAACATTATGCACAGGGTTTTCTACGAGTAGCGCCATAGACCCTTTTTGAAATCTTGGTGCTTGACAGCTGGGACACTCTGTATATATTACGCTTTGTTACTACAGTAGAAAATACTGTTTGGCTTAATACGAGAGCTTTTGATTTGGCGATTTAACACGCCTGATCCTTTTGTAGGCTTTCATTCGTTTGTGCACTTTTTACGAGCAAACAACGTAATCATTAACCATACATCTGGTATCTTGTACAAGATACAAGAAGGTAATTTCCCACACCACGAACAAAGGGGGAGCAAGACCACGCACACAGAGGCGGAAACGGTCGCTCCGTATGCAATTTTGTCCGGTTTTTTCCCGCTGTTGAAAGTTGTCTAATAAAGATGTACCATCTAATTCGTACCAGAGTCTTGCATCCTTAATGGCAAGCTTCGCCTTTGGCCATGTTCTTCGTTTGTATACACTGATGGACTTTGTTTGTTGGCCACGTTCTTCGTTTGTATACACTGAGGGACTTTGTTTGGGACATTTTCATTGAATTGATCAGTTGCTTTCCCCTCCCCCATTTCTGAAGAAATGTGAAAGAACTCACTCTCGTTGCAGAATGGTCCGTGAAATCCCGTGCCGCAGGAGCAGCCGTAGGGGTCCGGGAGGCACATCAGAATTCCACGGCAAGACTTCACGTTTTTGTCCTGGTTGGTGTCTGAACACCGATGTTGGCATTCTCTGCCGAAATAGTCGTCTCCGCAGGCTGAAATAAAGAAATAAAGTAGAGTTATAACATCAACCAGGGTCATCCCGGGGTTCACCAATGGTGCTTCTAAGCTACTTCTGCTATTTATTCTGAGCGATGTCTTCTGAAGGAGCTCCCTCGCATCGTATCAGTCATGGGCTCTGCGGTACATACTGCAGCCCAAGTAGCGGACAAGTTTATGAAAGCTGGCGGGGTTCGTTCTATATCAGATTCGCATCTTGAAGAACTCTGTTTCTACGTTACACCCGGTTTTTACTGTAAAATGCTGCCATTTCTTTTGCTCTCTATGTTACACTACGGACTGCGTCATCCACCTTGTCCGTGGTTACCCAGCGTTAAGGACGCCTGTGCTCTGTCTTTTTCAGCGGAACAAAGTGGCCGATAATAAAACTGCCACTGAAAAAATATAAAACTGTTCCACAGAAACTTGATGAAGCACAAAATATTATTAGTGGGTGTGTCCTACGGAGAAAAGAAAACCAGAGAGCCTGTAAAAGGTTCCCAGCTGTGTGTCCGCGTACACATAGGCTTGCGGCTGCGTCTTTGTATTCGTCCGGGATGCAAGAGGTGCAGCGGATTCAAAAAAGTGAATATCCCACCTTCGGTTATTTAAAAGGTCATCATTCACGTTTCCATTTCATTGTCCTTCAGAAGAAAGGAAACGGGATTCCACTTTTCAAGAGGCAGAATGACGTATTCTACTCGGATTTCCCTCATCCACCAACAGGGGTGTTCTTAGGCCAAACCGAGATAAGGTGTGGGCAGATGAGTACTTTTATTTGGAGAGAAGGGGATAGAGACGGAGGAAGGCTTTCGGGCCGCTTCAAGACAAAAAAAACCTGAAGATATTCAGAGAATTGTCTACTAATGTGCAGAATTCTAATGCCGCTTGTCTGGTGTGTGTTCTTTCCAGACAAATTTTTTTTCTGGATTCAATCCGAACAATTACCTCCATCAACGCTTTTGCAACAAGTACAGGTGTTGTTCCCGCCTAACCTGCTTTTTAAAACTGTAAATGAAGGACGTTACACGGTTCGCCATTCCCGCTGTTTTTTCTCTTTTTCTTAACTTTTGGTTTCTAAAGTTTTGTCTGACCTATTATCCCTATTTAGGCTATTATAGCAGTTAATTGAGTTACTTCTGCCCTATCTGCATTTTTGTGGAAATGAAGGGCGTTACATATCCGCCATTCTAACTATATCTTTTTCTATTTTTTCTTTCTTGCTTTTTCAAACTGCTGTTCGACGAATCATCTGCCTTCACGCTATTATGACTATAAAAAGTGGAAATTCTGCGAAATCTGTTTTTTTTTCTGGAAATGCAGGGCGTTAATCGGTTCGCAATTTCGGTCGTTTTTTTCTATTTTTCAGATATATTGTTTTTGTACAGTTTGTCCCATCATTTATCACCATTTACGCCATTATAACGAATAATGGTGGAACTTCCGCAGCGAAGTCGGCATTTTTTTGGAGTTGGAGGGTGTTGACTGTTCGCCTTTTTCTCTCATTTTTGTACCATTTTTATATTTTTTGCCATTTCAGGATTCTGTCCGAATAATTATGTCCATTTATGCTATTATAACGATTAGGCGTGGACCCCGAAATCTGCACTTTTGTGGAAAGGCAGGGCGTTACACGGTTCGTCATTTTTCTATTTTTCGATATTTCTTACCTTTTTTTTCCAGCATTCTGTCCCGCCAATTTTTCCCATTCGCGTTATTATAGCGTTTAAAGGAGGAACTTTCGTGAATTCTGTATTTTTGTTTAATGCAGGGTGTTACACGGCTGCTACTTTCAATATTTTTTTATTTTTATTTTTTGGATTTTCAAGATTTTGTGTAACAAGTGATTTACATTTACGTTATTATAACCTATAAATGTAGAAGCCCGTGAAATCTGCATTTTTGCAGGAACGTAGGACGTAACTCGGTTCGCCATTTTCGATATTTTTTTTTCTATTTTTTTCATATTTTTTGGTATACTAAAATTCTATCTCACCATTATGACTACTTGCGACAATTTTCCGGGAAGAATATGACAAATGTGATCAGACACAAAATACGTTTGAGCAGGAGTCGCGGGTTCGATTCTCGGCAGTGGCGGCCGCTTTTCTGATGGAGGCGAAAAGCAAAAACGCCCGTGTGTACGAGATTTCGGCGCACGTTAAAGATCCCCAGGTGGTCAAAATTTAATCCGGAGCCCTCCACTACGGCGGGCCTCATCGCCTGCGTTGCGTCGGGGCGTTAAACCCTACAATCAATCAATCAACAAGACACGTTCATTCTAAAACCGAAATGAAGTCCATCCTTTTATGACATAACATTGAATATCTATATTAAAATATATATACTAAAATGCCTCACTTATCAATATGTATTGTGTGATAAAACTGTTATACGAAAGCCCATGTATTTTAAGTTTCTCCGTCATTGTGTGTTATTAAGTGAAATGTTGAGACATTATATTTGATTACTGTTACTAAATGCCCTGTTTGCCAACTGTATGTAGGTACCGAGGTCCTTCTCTGGCTGTAAAGCATTTAGACTCTGGTCCCGTTCCTGTAAAGACACAGGACAAATAAATTCATTCCTGTTCTTCTTCTATTTACGCTATTATAACGAATAAAGGTGGAACTTCCACGAAAACTGCATTTTTGTGGAATTGAAGGGCGTTACACGGTTATCCTGTATCGCTATTTTTCCTCTTTGTTAAATTTTTCGTTTTTTAAAACTTTTTCAAACCGATAATCACAATTCCCTCTACTAAAACGATTAAAGGTGTAACACCCGCGAAATCTCCAGTTTTGTGGCAATGTAGGGCGTTGCGTGGTCTTGCTGTGGGTCTACTCGGCAAAGAATGCAACCCGTTAGGACATCAACAGATTGCTATCTTTCGCCGCTCCAACACAAACTCCCATCGAGTATTCGCCCAGCAATGATGGTTCCTCACCGGGAAAAGTGGCAGCTCACGCGGCTGCATGGGATTTTCTCACATATATCCGCTGCTTCCCCCTGGGCGACAACAGCCATTGCGGCCTTGTTATCCCCAGCACTGAAAATCATTGGATATAAAAAGACAGAAAACCTCTCTCGGAAATACCACTCCGCTCGGATTTCTTGCTTGGCTTTCTGAACTTACTTTACCTGCAGCAGTCTCTTTGAATAAATACATTGGCAACACCAGCTAATATTGGTAAACATTCAAAACATTATACTCCCATCTAGTAAAACACTAATGCTCTCACTGCCTCGATACCCACCGAAGCTGTCCTTCACCACTTCATGTGGTTTTGCCCCAAATTCAAACTAAATCATATTCACACTCCCTACAGGTGACCCGTGAATTCCTATAGGTCCTCATTTTGTTGGCGCGCCTCGCTTACACTGATCGCTCTATTCTCCACAGATAGTGACCTTTTACGAGAAGTGTAGAGCTGCGAGCCTGCTCCCAACGTCAACCCAGCCCACCCGTACTGAACACCAACCTCTTCGAAGAACACATCAAGGTATTAATGCGCAGCATTCTTTGCCGACTACCCTCACAGCCAGAACCGTGTAACGCCCTGCATTTCTACAAAAAATGCAGATTACGCGGAAGTTTCTTTTTGGAGTGTTATATTAGCGTAAATAAAAATAATTGGTCGGATCGAATTTGGAAAACCCGAGAATAAGAAAAGAGGAAAGAAAACAGTGAAAATGGCAAAATGTGTGACGCCCTGCATTTCCACAAAAATGTAGATTTCGCGGAAGTTCCACCTTTAATCGTTATAATTGCGTAAATGAAGGGATTTCATTGAACAGAATTAGAAAAAAAAACAAAAAATAAGAAGAATATAAAAAGTTAGAGAAAATGATCAACCGTGTAAATGCAATCATTTACGCAAAATGCAGATTCCCAGGAAGTTTTACCTTTATTCGTTACAATCGCATAAATGGAGTAATTGGTCGAGCAGAATGGTGAAAGAACAAAAAAATAAGAACAATACAAAAGGATAGCAAAAATGTCGAACCGTGTAGCCATTCATTTACTCTAAATGAAGATTTCGAGGAAGTTCCACCTGTAATTGTTATATATGTGCATATGAAGATAACTGGTTGAACAGGATTTTGAAAAACCAAAATGAAAAAAATACAAAACGATAGCGCGGAACGGCGAACCGTGTAGCGCCCTTCATTTACAAAAAATGCAGATTTGGCAGAAGTAACACCTTTAATAGTTATAATAGCGTAAATTTACATAATTGGTGGGCCAGAATTTTGAGAAGCCAAACGTAAGAAATAACGTTAGAAAACACGGCAATGGCAAACTGTGTAATGCCCTGCGTTTATGCAAAAATGCAGATACTGCGGAAGTTCCACTTCAATTGTTAAAATAGCGTAAATTGAGATAATTAGCAGGAATGAATTTAAAAAATCAGAAAATTAAAAAATTGCGAAAACAGTGGACAAAACAAACAAACCTTGTAGCGACTTGCATTTCCACAAAGGCTGATTTCGCGGAAGTACAAACTTCAATCGTTATAATAGCGTAAATGGGCATAAATGGTGGGGCAGAATTTTGAAAAACAAAAAATTAACAAAAAAAACAAAGAAAGCAGGAAAAAAGGGAAACCGTGTAACGCCTTGCTTTTCCACAAAGATGCAGGCTTCGCGAAAGTTCCGCCTTCAATTGTTGTATTCGTGTAAATCAAGGTAATTGATGGAACTGAAGTTTGAAAAGCAAAAATGGCGCCCACCTCCACGCGAGGGGAATCCTGTGTAGATGCGACGGAAATTGTGAACCCTGTAACACCCTTCATTTCAACAAACACGCAGATTTGGTGGAAGTAACACCTTCAATCATAAAAATAACGTAAATGGAGATACTTGGTGAGGAGAGTTTTGAAAAACCAAGAATGAGGAAAGAAGAGAGAAAACAGTGAAAATTCTGAACTGTGTAACGCGCTGCATTTTCACTAAGGCAGACCTTGCGGAAGCTTCACTTTTAATTGCTAAATTAGCGTAAATGGAGATAACTGGTCGGAGAGAGTTTTGAAAAAAAAAAGCAGAAAAAGGACAGATAGGAGCCACACTCGAAATGGCGAAATGTGCAACGTCTTGAATTTCCAGAAAAATACAGATTTCGCGGAATTCTAACCTTTCATCGCTCTAATAGTGTAAATGAAGTCAAATAGTAGAAACAAAATTAAAAACTAAAAATAACAAAAATACAAAAAGTTACCGAAAAAGGCAAACCGTGTAATGCCCAACATTTACAGATTTTGCGGAAGTTTCACCTGTAACCGTTATAGTAGCGTAAATTTAAATGATCGATCGAAAGCAATTATAAAACCTGAAAAAAGAAAAATAGAAAAAAATGAGTGAAATTGGCAAAGCGTATAACGCCCGGCATTTCCATAAAAACAGAAATTTAGCCCACATAACACTGTTATCGTTATAATAGGGTCAGACAGAATTTTGTAAAACAAAATTGGACTGAATTTTGTAAAACAAAAATACAAAAAAAAGAAATAACAAAAATGGCGAACAATGTAACAACCTTCAGTTACGCGAAAATTCAGATCTGGCGAATGTAACACCTGTAACCATTCTAATAACGTAGATGGAGATAATTGGTCTCACGGAATTTATAAAAACCAAGAAATTTGGCTCTGAACAACTCACCCTACACAGGGAAGATGTGAATGTACGTAATAATAGAAAATTATCTGAATTTCGGCAGATTTTTTTTGTCGGCAAGTTAATGTGTGAGGTAGCGCTCTTGACGTTTCGGACAGCCTCAAAGGAAGGATGCGGATGTGGGGTCGGATGTTCGATGTAAATTGAAACATATGGAACTTTAGTTTATTGCGGATGTTTTCCATTCAAGAGTCGTACCATGTGGTATATGTAGGGTGTGCAAGGCAAGAATCATTGGGTGTTACGGGGAGGTCCATTATGCCCTGCCGATTGTTGACTGGGTGATGCCTGTACCAGAGCACACAGTTTCTTGGGCCTGCTGGGTTTTGGTGAGCATGTTCAGAATTTTACTTTCGCTTGTGAGTTGAGCTTCGCAGCGAATGGGGTGACAAATTAAGGAATCAGTGACTGTTGTACGGTTCCATAGGGATAAGGCGGTTGGAATGGTCTGGGACTGTCGAGAGAGAGAGAGAGAGAGTGTAAGGAATGGAAGACAAACACAGTGAAGTCGGCCTGATCGTTTAGACTCTGCTACCCCGTGTGAGGGAAAGGAACAAGAAAAAGAGCAAAGATGGAGGGTGACACGTATGATGACTGAGATATAGGGGACGTTATAACTACATACAGAAAATGCCTATACCATTTGCGGTGTATGTATCTGTCGAGGTTGTAAAGCATCCTACGCCACGAGCTGTATTTCTTGGTGAGCGAGGGGTGCTTTAAGACTGATCGGGTGTTTCGCTTTTGGATGGCAGCGTCCACGAAGGGGTTGGGTAGACGTAGAGATAACTGACGATTGTGGAGGGATATATGTATGGCCAATTCCCTAACAGTACAGAAACTGGCCAGATGCAGGTTTACATCGTGCGCAACTGTGTGTGGTTGATATCGTAAGCCTGGGCTCCATAGTTGATTGTATTTAAGGCGATGGTGGCTGCGAGCGTTTCTGTGGCTTTTTGGTTTGCCTTGCCATTGTTGTTGGAGAGGTGTTGAATAGAATAAATTATTGTTTTTTGCAGCGATTTGAGTTTCGGATGCCGAATGTCTGGGCTGCGTTTTACCCTATCGGAACTTCTAGGCGCCGAGTGGGCTATCATGATGCGCTAAGGCTGGCGCCACCACTTAGAGTGCTAGTTTGTAGTCCTGTGGTGGTTTGAAGTGGAATATAGAAATGAGGTCTGTTTTCTTAAGCTAGTTTGAGGTCCATAGAGGTAAGGGAGTTTTTCAGACTAATCGCGGTTGATTCGAGCACTGTTTGCACTGCTTCTGGAAGACGAAAGGTATTTAACTCGGCCCATATGGTAATATCGTCGGCATAAACTTCAAATCGGGCCAGGGAGTCTTGTTCGAGATAGCACGAAACCTTTGCAATGCGTCAGTTAACTAGTACTGGGCTTACTATGAGTCCTTGTGGGACACCCCCAACAAGGCCGAAGACATAGGTCGCCCAGCCAGGTTGAGAGCCTTGAAGCTGTATAGGACGGGATGACAGGAAAATCAGAAATAGGATTTGTGCTGATGCGCTGGGGTTGGTCTGGGAAAGTTACTCAAGGATAGTAGTTTGACAGAACCGAACGTACGCTTTCCGACTATTCAGGGCAAGGAAAAGATAATGTGGTGAGTTGTAAGGTAAGGGTGAATAAGAAGCCGCGTAGAACAAAGAGGCTGTCATCGGTGCGCAGGCTTGGGAAAAAGCCGATTTGAGCTGCATGATAGTATGATTGAACGTATTCTAGGTAATGGGTGAGGTACGCGATTATTTATGAGGTGGTCGATGAGCTTGGAGAACTGTGTTATGGTGAAGTCAGTGCCTATCACGCTGCACGAGGGGTACTAGCGGAGCCACTCTAAATATAAACAGACGTCCCAGTTTCTTACCAAGATCGGAATAATCATGGCCTCTCTCTTACCCCACAGCCCGCTAGCGGCGAGTCGACCATGACGTTGAGGCTGATAGATCATGACGTAGGTGCGCACCTACATCCCGAACCTTCACAGACAGTCACTGTCGAAGCGAACACCAGCGATAGGTAGCGACAATCGTACGTACTCACGAAGTTTATGCCAGTAAGTGATTGATTTGATTGATTGTAGGGTTTAACGCGCCGACGCAACGCAGGCGATGAGGCGCGCCGTAGTGGAGGGCTCCGGAATAATTTTGACCACCTGGGGATCTTTAACGTGCGCCGAAATCTCGCACACACGGGCGTTTTTGCTTTTCGCCTCCATCAGAAAAGCGGCCGCTGCGGCCGGGAATCGAACCCGCGACCTCGTGCTCAGCAGCGCAACGCCTTAGCCACTGAGCCACCGCGGCGGGTTGCCAGTAAGTGTATATTTACAAAATATACATGCGAACTGTACACATGACGTCGTTTGTGTGTGGGAGAGAGTACTCTTTAATGTGGGACAGCGAGGTCACCTCTGCAGCGGCAGTGCTTGCTACGCAAGATGGGGGGATAACAATGCAGTACTAGGAAATGGGACATACTGGGAATGCAACAGTTAGAGAGAAAACAAAAGTCAAATAGAAAATGGAACGCTATGAAATGCTAGGAGAAAACTCTAAAGTCAAGTAAACAAATAGAGCAAATGAAGAAAAGGAAGCCCCAGAGCGCCTAACTACAAAAAGGAGACAAAGCGTACATGGCAACGCAAATTCATGCTGATTTAGCCATGCGCACAATGCAAGTATTACAATGTTTTGTCTAGTCCAGAATGCCGGAAAAAAATGGAGAAAAATATTTGTTCCTGAAGATGAGTAATTGTTGTTGGCCCAGGGTTCAACAAAGTGACACAACTGAAGCCTTACTCCACGTCGTACACGAGGCAGGCAGCTACCCGCTGTTACTCGCGCAGCGGCAAATTGCGGGCATATAGACAAGTGCTCGGTAGCCTCGCGCACAGCACACGTGGGGCACAGTGGCGAATCCTCTCACCCTATCTTGAAATTGAAGCTTCGGGTGTAAGCCACGTTGAGGCGAACACGATTTAGAACACCTTCAGATGGTTCGGTTAGATCGAGTGGTACAAGGAATTTACAGAGATGGTCTATTCCATGCAGAGGTGGATATCCGATGCGAGGGTCCTTCCACTACAACATTTCGTACTTCAAAGATTTCGATAGATAAGGGCACAACCATCCTCGCGAAAGACAGGAAGCTGTGTCGTGTTACGTAGAGAGTGGCCAGTGCTGGCGGCTGCATCAGATATAGTATTTCCTTCTATTTACAAATCACCGCAATCCATTGAAGCCTGATGTCATGGCCCACGCGCACTACCGCTGGGTTGACTTCGCTGATTTCTACACAAGGTGAATGCAGTGGTTGGACAGCATTCTTAGAGCTTGCAAATCACCCCGTGAGTCTAATAAGATCACGCATCACCACGCATGTTGTGTACCAATGAAATAAAGAGCAGCCCTTACAGCCGGTAGCTCAGTAGCGCTGGATGACGTTTTGTTGCTGAGTTTTTTTTCTGATTGTGCAGTGGACCGACGGAATCCACGCGCCAATGGCAGATGATTTTTTGGTCACTGAGCCGCCCGCATAAACGTCCGCATGGTTGGCATACGTGGTAAATATACAGGGTGATCAAACTTAAATCGACGGTTTTTTTTAAATTAGGTGCGTAAATTTATGTGAAAACACCTTTGCTCTAAGGTTCTGCACCAAGGGGGACACATAATTAGGTGTTAAATATTGATGTCGGGGCCTAATTACCTAAATTGAATAATAAGCTTTTTTGGGGCTACATTAAGACACATGTTTGTAATCAAAAGTTATACGCAATTGTTTTCCCTACGCCGTTTCATTTGGCACAATTCTTCTAGCGCACTCAGAATCCGAGATATCGAACTGCGTAGTTTAATTGCCGTTCCATGATTACGCATGCTAGACAGCTAAGACCGGCGCAAAGCTCTTCCCCTCAGTTCTGTGTTTCGATAGCGGTTCCGAGTGCTGCAGATTGCGATAACGCCAGCTAAGACTGAAAGGGTGCCAGTTATCACTTTGCCTTTTAACGACGGTACACAGCAGGCACGTCACAAAAAGGAGGAGCTTTGCGCTGGTCATCGCTGTCTTGTATGCGTAATCATGCGAACGGCAAATAAACTTCGCAGTTCGATATCACCGAGTACGGATGCACTCTAAGAATTCTGCTAAATGAAACTGCGGGGAAACATGATGGCGTCCAACCTTTCAATGCAAACATGCCCGCTTAGTGCAGCCACCAAAAAGGTAATTATTCAATTTTAGTTAATTAAGCCACCGACATCAATAATACCACCTAATTCTGTGTCACCCCGGGCGCCAAACGCTATGCAGAGGTGGAAGTCTTGTAAACTAGGTGACTAATAAAAAAAAACCTGTCGACTAAACTTTGATCAATCTCTATAATCAACAGTGAAAATCTTCAGTGCAGGTGTGGGCGTCTTTTTGCTTATTCCGGGAATTTTTTTATTATATTCCATTGTGCGACCATCCACGTTGGCAATAGTGGCTTGACAGGTCGCTGAAAATTTGCTGGAAGCAAGTCTCTTTCATGCGGTGCAGTGATGGCTGCCAGAGGATGCGCATGGCACCGAGTGCTATGGTGTGGAGACGTTCGAAGACACTCTTGATGTTGAAGCACTGACTCAGAACGGAACAGAGCTTCCCGCAAAGTTGTCTTGACTTATTACTTCGGTATTCGAATGTGAGGCGTTGGCCACTGATTTGTTTGATAATACTGCAAACAAGCCGGCTTTAACGTAAAATGGACGTTTCGTAACTTACTCACATTGCGGTAAAGATATATTCATCGATGTTCATTACAGGTATGTATGTGCGTTCACCCAGCACCATACTTCATATTACGCGCGACCATTTACGTTGGTCCCTAATTAAACGGAGCAAGAATTTGCTCATTGTGGAGGCAAGTTTACACAATCGGAGCTAATGCCGTTACAACAAAATTTCCGTACTCACGTTTCTCGCAAGTCTCTCCTTGAAAGCCCGGTGGACAGATGCACGCCCCTGTGATGTCATGGCACACTCCGCCATTTTGGCAAACTGGGCAGGAGATGTTGCAACTTGGGCCATATATGCCGTGAGGACAGGCTGAAACACAAGAACGCTACATGCTTTGCTTGTTTTTTTATATATTCAGAGTAGCTAAAGCTCTTGTTAACAAAATATACGTGCGTGGTCCGGAGTAGTTAGACACGAAATAAAAGTATTTTGCTACATTTTTCTCCGGGGTACAGAGAAACTATATAGTAGGGCTTTTAAGGTCGAGAACTGGGCCAGTTGGTATACATTCATTCTGAGGGAGCAGCGCAAACTAGACAGGACAAAGGGTAGGACAAAGCGCTCGTGTTGTGTCCTACCCTTTGTCCTGTCTAGTTTGCGCTGCTCCCTCAGAATGAGTAGGGCTTTTGTCTTAGTTGAACTATTAAACTGTCCTGCTTCAGGTCAAGGGGAAGCGGAAGATGGGGGGTCATGACGATGAATAATCTTTTTTGGTTGGATTTGTGGAGGAAATACGGAAAAAGCAACAAAAATTGCGCCCACCTCCCCGCGAGGGGAACCCTGTGTAGATGCGACGCATCGTGGGATTCACTTGGTGTTTCCGTTGGATTGATTCTGAAATCGCGTGAAATGTGTCGTGAACGCGAGTGATTATTATGTTTAATGATTATTTTAGATGCGACTGCATCTCATTCACTCGCCTTGTCCATGCAGCGTCGGCGTTGTCGTCGTCCACCCATCCTCCATTGTCTTCGACGCGCGAGCTGCGCTCTCCGCCGCTCACCCCCTCTCCTCTCCTATTCCCCTCTCTCGTCCACACCCCTCCCCCTACACTGTAAAAAATTAATAGTTAGCGGCGCCCGGTTTCGATCCCACGACCCTGTGGGCAGAACGCGAGGTACATGGTGCTCTTCCCACTGCGCCACAAAAGCGAGACTGAATCAAATGCAACGAACGCGCCTTATATCCTTGACTCATTCAAGCTACGTCAAGAAGCTACTGATACAACGCATGATGGGGCAATGATTAACACTTGCAATAAAAGAAAAGAAACTCCCACTTACAGCAACAATAATGGAGTAAAGGTCGTTGCGACAGCGAAGCCCCAAGCATACCACTTAGAGAGATTGACCAAGATTGGCCATTAAAACATAATAATAATCATAAAACATAGTAATCATACGCGTTCCCGACACGTTTCACTCGATTTCAGAATCAATCCAACGGAAACACCCAGTGAACCCCATGATGCGTAGCACCTACAAAGGGTTCCCCTCGCGGGGAGGTGGGTGCAATTTTATGTTTTAATGGCCAATCTTGGTAAATCTCTCTAACAAGTATGCTTGGGGCTTCACTGTCGCAACGACCCTTACTCCATCATTGTTGCTGTAAGTGAGAGCTGTTTTCTTTTATTGCAAGTGATAATCATTGCCCCATCATGCGTTGTATCAGTAGGGTCAAGGATATCAGGCGCGTTCGTAGCATTTGATTCTGTCTCGGTTTTGTGGCGCAGTGGAAAGAGCACCATGTACCTCGCGTTCCGTCCAAAGGGTCGTGGGATCGAAAACGAGCGCCGCTAACTATTATTTTTTTTATAGTGTAGGGGGAGGGGTGTGGACGGACAACGCCGTGTGAAGGAACAAGGCGAGTGAATGAGATGCAGTCGCATCTAATATCAGTGCCATTCCTCTTTGTGAAGGTTGGTTACCAGCAGCACTGTTTGTGGGTTACCGGGAAAGCATTAGCCGGGGCTTCAGCAACCCGAAGTCTTCCGTTTCCGCCTCGCGGTGTCCGAAGACCTGGCTTGTACGGCACTTACGCTGGTGTTACGGTGCCCGATCGTCGTCGGTAGTTTCATTCTGCCGCCCCTGTTTCCATTGCCGCTAGGCTCACGCAGACGTTCTTGAAGCACGCTGTGTTTCCTCGTTGCGTGCAACACGCGTCCTACCCATATCTCTGCCGTAAAGCAACTGCAATAACGTCGCTGGCGATCTATGACGCTAAAGTAAAAAGACAGACGCATTGGTTTCGTACACAATGACATTTATTTTCTACATCTCTACGCACTGTCCCACAAAGGCACACAATGTGCCTTTGTTTAGTTTGCTAGTTTGTACACTGTATCAAGCCCCAAGTCCAGGTTGCAACACGCAAGCGTTCCGCAAGCCCACATGAAACGCTTCGCTGACTGGTACCGTATTCGGAAAATTTGAGGCCAATTGAAGGCGGGAGAAGAGTCGGCGAAGTTAACATGGGCACAAAGGAAATAAAATCAACAGAAACGTTTTACATACAACGTAAAACTTCGGTGTAGGAAGCACTGGGTGAACACACAGCAGTCAGAAGCACGACCACACATCTGCGAAGGTTTTTGCGTCTAAGAAATGCAATTGCTAGACGTGAGATATTATGGAAATTTGGGGGACGCTTCCTGCAAGAGCGCTACACAACAAATAGTCACCTAAGCGGTTCGAAATGCTAAAATACTAAAAGTGCAAACTGGTTATTCGTTATATACCTCATATTTCCTTCGCCGGCAGCGGTGGTCCGTGGCCAAGTGCTCTGGAGCGCTATTTTTGTTATTTTGCAAGTTGCAAGTTCGAACCGTCTAGAATACACTCTTTTTTATACGTTGCTTTTTTCGTTTTCGGGAAATGTTTTCTATACTGAGTTCACCATTTTCGGGCAGTAACGTTCACTGCTCCACGAACGAGGAAGCAGAACACGCGCAGACTGACACTGACGTGCTAGCGAGTTCTCGTTAGCGTGCTGTTGTCATAAGCACCGACTGCTTTTGGGCAGTGGATGCAGGCCAGAATCGGTGGACCCTTGGCCTGGTGTGAACACGCTTTTTACGATACAGGCATGAGTGAGGCAAGCTCCAAATATGGTGGTAAAGTGCATGACATTTGAGCGTCAGCGGTGACGCAGAGGGCGTTCATCCACTGCGTAGGCCTTGTCTAGTGATTGCTACTATTCCAAGCCGTCCTGGGAGGCTTATCTGAGGCGTATTACAACCCCCAACACTACAGAAGCGCGGTATGGCGATTATTGAGATATCGAGGATGCCCATTCAAAGATAACTTCGGATGCAAGTACGGTGTTTCACACAACCGCAACCAAAACGTTTTTGAATGCTATTCTTCGACATCGTCCATTCACGAAGCACCTTTCCTTGACGTCACTATGGTTAGTTGGTGAGGCCGCCGCAAACCGCGCATGGTAGTTTTTCTTCTTTCAGGTCTTATAAAATAAATACACCTTATCACCTGTAAAAACGATGAAAAGTGTGTTTATTTGAGCCAGTCTGCGCAATGCAAGCAGAAACGGGAGCATGACAAATTCTTTTCACTGTCCGTTTAATTTTGATGTGTATGTCCTCGGTCGGTGTGTGTGAGCTGAAGCCGTACATGGTACTTGGAAAATTATCATAATCTTCAAGTCATGGTGGGAGGCAATTTTGTATAATATTTTCAGATACTTTTTCCACACAGGGCGTTATGGAAATACATCTTAGGTTCGCTGCTGCAAATGGCTTCTTGCAGGCTTTGGAATGAGTGTTATATCGGCATGCTTGCACTGAGAGGGTATTTTTCTCTTCATCCAATGATTATTAATGTAATTTATTAGAGCTTTTGAAGCTTCACTTTCTAGATTTGGGACGAGCTTATTTGTGATTTTGTCTTTTCCCGGTGTTGTGTTCCGTGTGAGGTTTCAGACTGCGGCTTCAATTTCGGCTTCGATGAAGGGCGCGTCCAATTCGGGGCTGGCGTCACCCGTATACGATCGTAAAGGCTGCACAATTTGGGTACAATTTTTTTTTATGGTTTCTGAAGATCGTACAGAAATTTCGCCTCTGTTCCAGGATAGTTATGAATAAGTTGCCCTAACTGTTGGGCTGTGGCGGATTTTGACTCTGTGGCTGATTTGGAAAAAAAACGTTCCTGCGTTTTTGAAGCCGCCCCTTTCCATAGGGGCGATTTCCGGTGGAAGCCGGGTGAACTTCCCGAGCGTTGTAGTCCCGCTCAAGGGTCGAGCGCCAGGAAGGGGAGTCGCTTGTACCTCTTTTACCAGTAGGTGCCTGGCGCCACCAACGCACACGAATGCACATGGTGCCTTCCACAGCCACGGTAGACCTTCAACTCACAACCACCTGTGGCAGGACATGCCGCCAGACTCTTTCATCCCCGGCAATGGCGCGGCGTGGCATGAGGTCCGGGGTCCCCATCATATGGACAAGGGTCAGCGGCCCCTCGAAAGGGTAAAGGCAGCTTTCCAGGCGTGGATTCTCCTTTCAAAGTTCCGCATTCTACCAGGGACGCCTGTACCCGTTAAAGAAACCGGTGGGCGCCCGGCGGTTGCAGGATTCGAACCCAGTACGTCCCGCATACGAGGCGAGTGCTCTACCTCTGAGCCATTGCTGCGGTTATTGTGTACAAAACTGGGCCCAGTTTTGATGTCTTAGAGTTCTAGCATAATCGGCGGCTTCCTGCTTCAATTTGGCTATTCTGAAACGAAATGTTTGGTTTGATTTACGTTTTTTTTTTCGTTTGGTAAACCCTCTTTGGGCCTCCCACATGTGCAAAAGATCCCAATCTACAGCAGGGCAATATTTCATGAGAAGCAATTGGTGTGTTTGTTGCAGAACAATTTCTACCATTCTTTGTGTGCCATCTTCATTTGATTGAATGGAACTCGTTGGGAGAATTCACGGAATTTCTGCCAATCTTTTGTGATTGGGTGTGATGACGCGTAATTTGTAACTGAATGACGTAAAGGTGACTGGGCAACGTTTCTGAGAGGCATTCTCATAGAGTGTCTTTCATGCCATGCGTTAAAGTGATATCCGGGGTTGTATCTCAAGAAACACTATTCACTAGCCTGATCGGAGTGTCCGGAGCATTGCACAAATGTACGCTATTACTTCATATTGCATCGTAAAGTTTCTGTCCTTTTTGTTGTCCTTTTGATAGCCCCAAGTTGTATGTTGAGCATTGCAGTCTTCAATTATGATCCAAGCGTGCCCTCATGTGCGCTGTTTGACGGTTTTAAAAAGGCGGGTATCTCACCTAGGAAAGCCATCGGAGGGCCATATATATTTACTAGGAACATGCTATTGGGATTTTGCTTCGGCGGGGGTAGCTCAAAAAAGGTGAGGGGATGATTGCGGGCAGAGTGTGCACTTGCGGAGCTTTACTTGCCTGGACAAGTGTCGCTGTCCTTTATTATTAATTTGTGGTGTATGTTGGCTAGCCTTGGAGGCGATCTTTGTCCATCTCTGTTTCTTGTAACGAAATACGATGAACGAATGTTGGGACGCGTAGAAAGACAGCAATGCGTGCTTCCGGCGATATCAACGACAGTTCCATTTCTAAATCTTCTTTCCCCTTTCTTTGTTCTCCTTTCTTCGTTGAGCTACTAGGGGGCACGGGCGCAGCACCAACGGCGACGCACTCAACCATGTTTTTTTCAACATGTAAGCATTGCTTGCATTTGTCGTTTCATGGCTGCCATTGGTATCCTCATGTTCTGCCTGCTCGTGCTCACTACCGGGAAATGGGATTGGAAACAACCACTACGCTTGCATGCAGTTCCTGGATATCGTGACAACACACGTTTCGTCGACCCCGGAACGCGGATGCAACTCGACCACCGGTTTTCTGCCCAAATTTTAACGACACAATTTTCTCCGGCTACATAAACGAGGCGCATCCATCGGCAGGCTTTAGTGGGAACGGCAGCAGGGCCAGGGGCGGCACACTCTAAGTTTTTCTTCAACATCCAGGTTTGTAACAAGTATTCATTAAACGCCAGAAAAAATGATAACCTTTTTTTGCTGCTGTTCACTTGCCCACGGGTGTTTTGTAAGACGGTTGCTGAGTGTTTTTGATGGCGCCTTTGTTGCGCTCTTCAGGCGACATAGAAAGAAATCCCGGGCCTACTACTCGGTCTGACGCACAGTTAGAGATTGGGTCATCGCGCCATAACTGTGATCAACAGATAAAAAATGTGTTTCAACAGCTCAAAGACATTCATGTACGGAGAACGCAAAGCTCCAAAAATCAAGCTGAATTAGTTAAACAAGTAAAAATATTAAAACTGGCAAAATTAGAACCGGCCAAACAGGGAGATGGGGAGATAGAGGGGGAACACTTTCTACCAGACTTCTGAATGGCGACCACCTTCGCGATTATTTATCTAGTTGGGAGAGTAGAAGTGTCAAGTGATTGTTGAAAAACGTTATATAATATGGTGGAACTTAGTTCTATGGTATTTCTTAAATATTTGGTATTGATAGAATCGCAACAACGTGAGGAATGATTGCTTAGTTTGTTAATAAGAGAAGCGATACCAGGGACATCAACTACTGTTGGTGGCATAGGGAGGTAATTGTAGGAAAGGGTAGTCGGTAGCGGAATGTCTGATGTTTTAGAAAAAACTGGTGGAAAATGTATGGTTAGGGACGGTCGTACATTGATTTATGGGAACTGCGTCACCGAACGAGTCCTTCCGTAAGATGGAATTTTCTTTCCGGGAATTCGTGAACGCCAAAACTTTTTACATTTGTTTTTAAGCAGGATGGAAAGTTCGGCAAGTTGGTAACATTGTTTTTAATATGGATGGCAGTACGTTAGAAATTAAGTTAGCTTTGATGTGGTCGAGTTCTCTTACTTAATCACTAGATGCGGGTTTTTTAAGTGGTACTTCGTGCGTTTGTTGGTGAAAATTTAGCTGAACGAAAAAGGCGTTTTTTCTTCTTAGACATGCGTTTGATAGCGACGTTATACCATGGTAATTGTGCATTACTAGCAATGGTTTGGGTTGGAACGGGCTTTAAGGTGACGCGATTAACTTGACCACCAAACATATCCCATTTATACGGAACGTAGCAGTTGTTAAAATCGGTCGGAAGACGTCAAGAAATTCGTACAAGTCACTTTTGATCGCGTCGAACTTGGCTTTTCTGTAGTCGAAAATCGTTTTAAAGCAAAGCTTTTTACTTGTACCCACGAAGTGATCTTTCGCGACCGTTGGTGTCAACAGAAAACTCCCGCGAACAAATAAAAGAATTTTCTGAAACCGCGTGGAATAGAACTTGGAAATAATTGATTAATAAAGCCAGAGCCCGCTGTCTTACCGATTTAGCAACGAGCCCACGCGGAAACGGGGACGACAACTGGTGCACTCATAAAATCACATCCTCGGGTATAACCTCTGCATTCTTGTTCAATGCAACGCGATAGCGCTTAGCAGAAGCTCATACCAAGCGATGCCAACTTACTTCTAGTACGCCAACGTGCTTAAAGCCTGTGACCTCCAGTGTTCACGTAAAATATTTCAGCTCCTTGTCGTCCGCCTTCACCCGAAACGACACCTCAAAGAACACATGAAAATACTCCTTGATGGCCAGGCCATCACAACAAGCACCAGAATCAAGATCCTGGGCCTACATCTTCAGGCCAACGCCAAGATTGACGTATCCTTGCAGCGCTTTAACACAGTCAAATCAATAGAACCATAAACATGATCAGGTGAGTTGCGACCAAGAAGCGATGCCTCAAGGGATCCGATACCTTTCGATTAGCTCAAACTTTACCCTCTCGAGAATCACTTACGTCAACCTCCTGTCTTCTTCTCGGCAAGGAGGACATAAAGATGTTTCATATAATGATTGGAAAGGCTGTTGAACAAGCCATTGTTCTTCCCATGGGTGCGTCCACAGAGAGGCTGTTCAGCACGGGGGTCTACAACACGGTTGAAGAGCTCATAGAGGGCCATATTTATATCCAGAAGCTCCGCATCAGCAGAACTGTGGCGGGCGGCCACATCCTTCAGCAGATTCGCTGGCCTGCACAGATTGTCACTCCGCTTGATGTACTCCTGGACTTTTGGCGACAAGAGCTAAAGATGCTCTCTTTCCTTAGAAATATGAACCCCTCACACAAACAGGGTCGCCGAAACGCACGGGCTCAAGCGCTCAACACGAGCCTCGGTAGGGATCATGCAGTTATCTACACAGACGCCTCCCAACATTGAGGGCAGCAGTACGCCATCATCGTGGCTACCTCCAGAACCAACCTCCTTGCTCGTGCCTCACTCAAGACCGAAGACATGACGGCAGCAGAAGGTACAGCATCGCCTTGGGTCTCACTCAACCAGGATTTCGTAAGGTAGTCACCGATTCCCAACAAGCCTACCGGAATTACAATTCGGATTTGGTGTCCCGACCTGCCCTGCGTGGGCTGAACAAAAAATCCCCAAATGATTCCATTCAGCTCATTTGGACACCCGCTCACGCTTCCATGGAGGGCAACGAGTACACCCACCTAGCCTGCGCTTTTGCCCCTCGTGCAATGGAGCTGCACGAGGGGAGTCACCCGCTGGTCTCATTCAGGGACATAACCCAGTATTATCCCCTTCTGAGACAGACCCTACCTTCACCTTACCCTGAGCTTTCCATACAACAACAAACGAACCTAGGGCTCATACAATCCTCCTCCTTCCCACACCCGGCGCGTCTTCACTTAATGCACCCGAATCGCTACTACGCTGAATGTAAATTTTGCTCAGAAGTAGGAACACCCTGCCACATAATCGGGGTGTGCGGCTTTAGCCCTCAGCACCCTCCTCTCCTTCCATCAACTACCGAGCAAGAGCAAAGGGAGATGCTGCTGTCCAGCCCCTCTCTGCCTACCCAGCTTCAGCTCGTGGACACAGCACAGGTGGCGCGGACTGAATATGGGCTACAGTGAAGAAAGAAGCACTCCAGTGGGCCGCATACTGGGCCGTTCTGAAATCTGAATAGAGGTATTTCCTCCGACTCCTGGCCTCCTGCTCCTCCTCTCTGCCACCGATTTCTTCGCTTCCCTCCGTGACGGCCGAGACGGTGAAGTGAGATCGTCAAACACCGGTTTTCAGCTTTAGTTAATTTTATAAAAAAAGAGTATACACTCATGTGCTACACCAATACAACTCAACCAATCACCGTTAGTGCATCATGCATTAATTTAACCTTACTAAGAACATCGCTTTGAAATTATAGAGAGTGTGGTTGAGTGCATTTCACATCTCTCTGGTTTCACTATTTGTAGAGCGACGTGTGTGAATTTAAGCTACGTCGCATGGGTAATCCTAGTGGGTGCCGTTACATCTTTGCTTTCCAACCACATTCACAGGGCGGATTGGAGCTAATTTTTTTCTTGATGTAGTGCGTTTTGGAAGGGGGGAGGTGAGGCGTTTATGTCAAAGAAGAGCAGTAAGTGGTTACCAAGACCTGCTAACCAAGTAATGGTTGAAGCATAGTCTGGGTGGGTAGTTAAAATCTGATCAAGCGTGTTTGTAGTGTTAGATAACACTTGAAATCACCAAGATAGAGCAATGGATATGGTGGAAATCAACTAATAACTATATTGACAGCGTCAGTCAATTCATTTACGAATGTAGAGGATGAAGATGGCGAGCGGTAGCACACACCTATGATTGTGCGCTTTGTTTTACAGAAGAAATGCGGGAGGTGTGCAGGAAAAAATTCAGCTCGGGCCACTTGTGCGTAATCCGGCACTTCAACATCGACTTGCTGACAAGCGAGCGGTCAGCTGTTGAAAAATACTTGCATGCCCTTTCCTAATTCGGTATTGAGCCTCTTATCTGGGAACCCACAATGGAGGAGTTCCTAAAAGATAATCTCACCCGTTCATGATTGATCATGCCAACTTGCGAGAATCCGATTTTTCTTGTGCGGTAGGGGCTGTAATTTGCAGAAATTAGCTGATCACTACTTCTTTGTAGATCAGTTAACCACATACAACTCTTTACAATCACATCATACGCATACTGTCACCATCTTAGACAAAAAAAATTTGACAAACGAATCGCTAGGTTTGACTGGAATTTTTGTATTCTAGATAATAACAATGCCACTGCATATGATAATTTTGTTCGCCCGTTAGGTCAGATGAATGAGGCGTATAAAAAACGGTAGTAATAAAAAAACGAAGGGCTGGGCATCAATGGAATATCCCTGGTGTTTAGGCACTGATAAAAGAAAAAAATGCTTTGGCGAGATGTCGCCAAGCCCCTGACAATAAAGCGCTGCGCGACGAGTTCCGTACGGTGAGAAATAGAGTGACTCCGCAGATTCGTTTGTGAAAGAGGCCATTCTGTACCAAACACTTCAAAGCGTCTAGTCGCAATATGACTAAAACGTTGTCCTTAGTAAATGAATTGCGAGGTAACCAACGCCTGTCTACAAAAAGCACAATAGAACACAACTTTGGTTCCGCTACTTCCGACCTGGCCAACAAATTCAATAAATCGTTTTCATTGGAACAAAACGGTCCAGTCCAGTGTGCAAGTAACGATATACTCCCAAATCTTGTGTCATCGTTCGCATTTATCCCGTTTTTGACAGAGCCTGATCTCCTTTGCATAGTGACTAGTTTAAGCCGCAACAAATAATTAGGGCCTGATAACATAGGCATAGGTAATCTCTGCGGAAATATTGGGTAATTAAAAGGAGTTATTTTTTTTATACGGAACAACATAATTGAACATTGCTCTTGACCAGACAGTCTAAAGAGCGCACGCGTGGTTCCCCGCTATAAGCGGCAAAAAAGGACCCCCTTCAAACTACCGCTCTATTTCACTTCTATCTTGTTTTTCGCAAATTTTCGAAAAGCACATGTTGGGTGTCATGACTTCCTATGTAACAAAACATGGGTTACTGAGTGCACATCAATACGGGTTCATCTGCGGCGCGGGCACGCAGGTGTTACTTGAAAAGTTGTCTGATACCCTTCACAACAGCATAGATCAGAATGAGGTTTCGTTTGGGTAATTTCTTGATGTTAAGAAAGCATTTAATACTGTGAACCATTGTATATTCTGTACTAAATTATACCGCTATGGCTTCCGTGGACCATTTCCATCTCTGCTCCAAAATTACCTTCGGGATCATTCTCAAGTGGTGTCACTTGATCGGTGCTGAGTTTTAGTATCAGGATTAAGAGAGATGCCCCGCAAGAGTCTGTCTTGTCACCTCCTCTTTTAAATGCAGAGCATTTCAGTAACTCACGATGTCACCCGCGTTGCGTCCGTAGTCCGCACCGTCGTTGTCCCTACTATATAAAAAAATTATAATCCGTCGCCAGGTTTCGATCCCTCGACCCTGCGGGCGGGACGCAATGTACGCAACGCTCTACCTACTGCGCCACAAAGCCGACACAGAATGGAACGCTACGGATACGCCTTACATCCTTGACTCATTCAAATTACTGCTGACGAGCGCTCTCTCGTCAGCAGTTGCCACAAGTGCAACAACATTCACGTGACGCAAACTACTTAACGTCGTGCGCCCCAGGAAATGCTCTGCATTTGATCGTAACCCTCGCGAGGGGGATGTTGACGCTACCTCTTGCAAAGACCGAGTAGAACCGCCGAGAACAAGGTCCCACGAGCGGCGCGCGCGCCATGGACTGGTGGCGCCATCTGTCAGATGCGACGCGAACTACTATCAAGGCAGTGCGAAAAACGAACGCGCGAAATACAAACTTTTTAATTTGTATGTAATGACTGAGCTGCTGTTGTTAAAACTTCGAACATTTATCAATACGCTGATGACATCCTGCTGGTATCTCGTAACTCTGTTTATTCTCTCGCTCTCGCAAATCTTCAAGACGATACCAGAAAGGTAGCGGATTGGTTCGAAGAAAATTTAACAACAATCAACTCTGTAAAAAGTCGGCTAGTTTGTTTCCGAAATCGACAGAAACCACTGCCGAACGAGTGCTTCATTACAATACACTCATCAAATTGTGCATCCTGTTCTCTTGCCCGTATTTTCTGTGTCGAGTGCGTTAAATGCCTAGGCGTACATTTTGATGGGGATCTTTCGTGGAACACACACATGACTCACATATGTAAAAAGCTTAGTAGTTCTGCCTGTAAGCTGTACAAGTTAAAAGTGTTTCTGCTTTTTTCTGTTAAAAAAATACTAGGTCAAACTTTGGCCTATAGTGTTCTTCGTTATGGCGTGTGCTGTTTTTTCAACTGCTCCGCTACCTGGAAAATAAGAGTTAACAGCATTTTAACAGTATTTTAAAAAACCTCGCCAAGAGCTTCTTTATAAGTAACACGTGCCGGATTTGGACAGTATATTTAAGGCAAGTGGTTTACGCCATTCGATACATTGTTTAAGCAAATCGTCGTGCTAAAATATTTCTGGTGTACGGATTACCGAGCTCCCACTGCTAAACCTATACCTCTGTACCACATACCTCGATATATGACGCCAAGGGTCCGTACCCAATACGGAATGGCTGCGCGTTCACATTATGTTCCTGCTATCCTGGACAAATTGCCTGACGAATTGTTTTCTTCAACAACGCGGAAACACTTGCGTGCTGCTATGGTAGCATTAGAAATATGATGAAGTAGGTATCTGTATGCAGTGATTGGTAGCTACTTCTTTGTTCTCTAACTGTTTTCTTCAGATGAGGAAAATGCCACCCATGTAGCTTAAACCCATGTTGATTTATTGGATCTGTTTGTCTGTTTGTCTTCGTGTCTTCCGTTTTTGGGTTGTTTGTTTTCCTTTTTTCTTTCCTCCCTTTATTTTTTGGTCTTCTCTCTTTTTATTTCACCATTTTTATTCTTATGTTTATCTCTTTTTCTGGTTTGCTTGTCTTTTTTTGTACCTTCCTATTCAGGTAGCACTGTCAACGAGTGTTTTTTACAGAAGTGAAGGCCTTTGCTGCCGGGCGACGCCACACAGGCCCACCTGCAGGCTTTGGCGGCCCCATTTTGCTTCTTTATGTACTCTGTGATAATCATCAAAGTGTCACTATTTTGATATCATCGAGCGTTCTTAGGTAAAAGACCACTTCTAACTCGCTCCGCACATAAATGATAGACGAATTAATATCTCTTGAAACAGCTAATAAAGCTTCGCCACTTCGGCGCTCCGCCCTTTCGCATCGATACACTGTAAAATGTGACGCGTACACAAAAATTTCAGAATCCCGTACACACGCAGGAAGCCAAGTTTCGGTTAGTGCTGTTATGTGTGCAGAACATGTGTCTATTGCACTGGATAATGAATTGGGTTATTTCAAAATGCTTTGTATATTAGTGAATAGTAAAGGAACACGAGGCGTTGTTGCTCGACCACGGCCCCTGGCGTTTAGCTAAGATGGCAAAATGTCATTAGTGTGACCAAAGCTTCGGCTATTTGCGGAAGTTGTTATGACGAGCCCGGTCTTCCAGTTCGTTTAGATGCAACTTTAATGCGTAATTTTGCGTGGTTCGTTTCCAGATCGTTGAACCAGAACTGGAAACTCACTGGATCCTTGATCCAGTGAGTTTCCAGATCGTTGAACTTCTGTTCAATATGATTCAACCGGCCTTGTGTATTTGTCACGGTTGTTTCAATTACTGTTTGGCCGGTTTTAGTACTTTTTACTTCCGTAATAAATTTAGCTTGACATATGGAACTTTGCGCTTACCATATATGAATGTCTTTGAGCAGTTAAAACACAATTTTCATCTGTTCGGCCAAGATATCGGACAATGAATTAATCCCTAACGGTGCTTCAGAACGAGTAGGAGGCCCGTGGTTGCTTTCTATATCGCCTGAACACCGCAACAAAGGCGCCATAAATACCCATTCACCAACCGTGTCACAAAACACCCATGGGCACGGGAACAGCAGGAATAAAGGGTTACCATTTTTTCTAGCGTGTAAGGAATAATTGTTACAAACCTGGATGTTGAAAAAAGTTAGCTCCAATCCGCCCTGTGAATGTGGTTGAAAAGCAAAGATATAACGGCACCCACTAGGATTACCCATGCGACGTAGCTTACATTCACACACGTCGTTCTACAAATACTGAAACCAGAGAGATGTGAAATGCAATTAACCACACTCTCTATAAATTCAAAGCGATATTCTTGGTAAGGTTAAATTAATGCATGATGCATTAACGGTGATTGGGTGAGCTGTATAGGTGTAGCACAAGTGAGTAAAATTTTTTTTATAAAATTAAAGCTGAAACCCGGTGTTATCCGATCGCACTTCCCCGTCTCTGCCGTCGCGGACTGAAGCGACGAGATGGGTGGAAGAGACAGAGGAGGAGCAGGAGGCCTGAAGGAGGAAGAAATACCTCTATTCAGATTTCAGAACGGCCCAGTATGCGGCCCACTGGAGTGCTTCTTTCTTCACTGTAGCCCATATTCAGTCCGCGCCACCTGTGCTGTGTCCACGAGCTGAACCTGGGTAGGCAGAGAGGGGCTGGACAGCAGCATCTCCCTTTGCTCTTGCTCGGTAGTTGATGGAAGGAGAGGAGGGTGCTGAGGGCTAAAGCCGCACACCCCGATTATGTGGCAGGGTGTTCCTACTTCTGAGCAAAATTTACATTCAGCGTAGTAGCGATTCGGGTGCATTAAGTGAAGACGCGTCAGGTGTGGGAAGGAGACGGATTGTACGAGCCGTAGGTTCGTTTGTTGTTGTATGGAAAGCTACGGGTAAGATGAAGATAGGGTCTGTCTCAGAAGGCGATAATGCTGGGTTATGTCGCTGAAAGAGACAAGCTGGTGACTGCCCTCGTTCAGCTACATAGCACGGAGGGGGATGGGGTAAAAGCGCAGGCTTGGTGGGCGTATTCGTTGCCATCAATGAAAGCGTGAGCGGGTGTCCACATGAGCTGAACGGAGCTATTTGGGGAGTGGTTTTTTAGTCCCCGCAGTGCAGGCCAGGACACCAAACCTGACTTTTGATTCTGGTAGGCTTGCTGGGCATCGGTCAGCACCTTATGAACCCCTATTTGAGTGAGACCCAAGGCGATGGCTGTTCCTTCTGTTGCTTTCATGTCTTCGGTCTCGAGTGAGGCACGAGCAAGGAGGTTGGTTCTGGAGGTAGCCGCGATGATGGCGTACTCCTGCCCTCGATGTTGGGAGGCGTCTGTGTAGATAACTGCATGATCTCCACCGAGGCTTGTGTTGAGCGCTTGAGCCCGTGCTTTTCAGTGACCATCGTCGTGTGAGGGTTTCGTATTTCTAAGCAAACGGAGCATCTTTAGTTCTTGTCTTCAAAAGTTCAGGAGTACATCATGCGGAGTGACATTGTGTTCTGCCCAGCCAATCTGCTGGAGGATGTGGCCGCCCGCCGCAGTTCCGCTCATTAGG
Source organism: Haemaphysalis longicornis (assembly GCF_048455015.1). NCBI lineage: Eukaryota > Metazoa > Arthropoda > Arachnida > Ixodida > Ixodidae > Haemaphysalis > Haemaphysalis longicornis. The sequence goes on from NW_027526225.1 coordinate 33,731,527, forward strand.
AGCTTCTGGATAGAAAGATGGCCCTCTATCAGCTCTTCCACGGTTTTGTAGAGCCCCGTGCTGAACAGCCTCTCTGTGGACGAACCCATGGGAAGAAAAATGGCTTGGTCAACCGCCTTTCCAATCATTATATGAAACATCGTTATGTCCTCTTTGCCGAGAAGAAGATAGGGGTTGACGTAAGTGATTCTCCAGAGGACAAAAGCTTGAACTAATCGAAAGGTATCGGATCCCTTGAGGCCTCGCCTCTTGTAGGCAACTCACCTGATCACGTGCATGGTTTTATTTATTTGACTGTACTTAAGGCGCTGCAAAGATACGTCACTCTTGGCGTTGGCCTGAAGATGTAGGCCCAGGATGTTGAAGCTGGGGCTTGGCATGATGGCCTGGCCATCAAGGAATATTTGGATCTGTTCCTTGCGTTGTCGTTTGGGGTGAGGCGGGTGACGAGGAGCTGAGAGTTTTTACGTGAACACTGGAAGCCACAGGTTTTAGCACATTGGCGTACTAGAACTGAGATTGCATGGGTAGGTGTGAGCTTCTTTTAATCGCTATCGCGTTACATTCAATGAGAATGCAGGGGTTAAACCCGAGGATGTGATTGATGAGTGCCCCGATTGTCGTCCCCGCTTCCGCGTGGGCTCGTTGCTAAATCGGTAAGACAACGGGCTCTGGCTTTGTTACTCAATTAGTTCCAGGTTCAAATCCAGGTGGTTCTACTAAATTTTTTTATTTGTTCGCGGGACGTTTTTTGTTCACACCAACGTTCGCGGAAGAATCATCGTTGGGTAAAGGTAAAAAGCTTTGCTTTAAAGCAATTTTCGACTACAGAACAGCCAAATTCGATGCGATCAACAGTGAATTGTACAAATGTCTTGACGTATTCCTGACGGATTTTAATAACCGTTACGTTTAGTCTAACTGGGTTATGTTCGTTGTCGAAGTAAATCGCCTCACTGTGAAGCACATACCAACCTACACCATTGCTAGTAACGCACAATCACCATGGTATAACGTCACTATCAAGAGGATTTCTATTATGAAAAAAAACGGCTTTATCGCTCAGATAAGCTTTCACCAACCAACGCACGATGTGCCGCTTTTAAAACCGCATCTATTGATTAAGTAAGAGCACTCGAACACGCCAAAAATTACTTCATTTCTAACGTAGTGCCATCCATGTGAAAAACAATGTTACCAATTTCCCAACTTTACACCCGGCATAAAAACAAATGTAAAACGTTTTGGTGCGTTATTAATCCCCGGAAAGAAGATTCCATTTGATGGCAAGACTCGTTCGGTGACGCAGTTCTCATAAATCAATGTGCGACCGCCCTTAACCACACATTTGCCACCAGTTTTTCTAAAGCATTAGACATTCTGCTACCTACTACCCTTCCCTACAATTACGTCCCTATGCCACCAACAGTTGTTAACGTCCCTGGTATCGCTTCTCTTATTAACAAATAAGCAATCATTCCTCACCTTGTTACGATTATATCAATACCAAATATTTATTAAATACCGTAGGAATAAGTTCCATCATATTATATAACGTTTTCCAACAATCACTTGACACTTCTACTCTCCCAACTAAAGAAAAAATCGCGAAGGTGGTCGCCATTCATATATCTGGTAGAAAGTGTTCCCGCACTAACTATCGCCCCAACTCCCTAACCTGTACGTGCTTTAAACTACTATAACGCGTAATATTAACAAACGTTGTAAATTTGTTTGAAAGCAACTTATTCTTCGCAACAGCTCAGCACAGCTTTCGCAAGTGATACTCTTGTGAAACCCAACTTATTTGTTTTAGTGATAAATTACACGGTATTTTGAACAACTAATCACAAGCTGATAGCATTTTCTTAAATTTATCTAAAGCATTTCATAAGGTCTATCATAAACTATTAGTTCATAAGTTAGCCAACCTAATCTTGATCCTAACGTGCTCAAATGGATTGAATCATTTCTCACAAATCGCTCACAATTTGTTTATGCAAATGGGTTCAGTTTTAATTATACCGATGAACACTCTGGCGTTCCTCAGAGATGAGTAATTTCGGCCTTTCTTGTTTTTCATCTATAATAATGACCTTGCCTCTGCTATAAATTCTAGTATTCATCTATTTGCTGATGAATGCGTTACTTGTTGTGAGGTAGACAATATAAATGATTACTGTATTGTTCATTCATTCCTTAACACAGTTGCTAACTGGTGCCGCGTACGGATAATGGCACTTATCATTAACAAGTGTAATGCTACGCGCGAGTCCCGAAGTGTTTGCTGTCAGTTTACTTAGAATTTAAATGACACACCTCTTGCATCTACTACCTCCTACAAATACCAGGAGTTCACATTACATCAAATCTCACTTGGGCACTGCACATCTAACAGAAAATCAGCAACGCTAACCGCACGCCTCGGTACTTACGCAGTAACTTTTATAGAGCTCCATTCTCACTAAAATTATCCCTCTACAAAACATTAATTCAACATAAATTAGAATATGTTTCATTGGTATGGGATCCCTGTTACCGCAACTTGATTACATCGCTTGAACTTGTTAAGAATAATTCTACACGGTTGATATCTTCAAATTACAACCGCACTGCCAGCATGTCAGTAATGGAACCTAGTCTATCATTGCCTACTTTGTCGTCTCGAAGAAAAGTGTTCGCCTATAAACCTTTTGAAATTCTTCGTCTTGGTGGTTACCATTAGATCAGTGGGCTGTGCTAGCGGCCTTATAATTGGCGCAGTCGACAGGATGATGTAACTGCAAATGCGCAACACAGCCCAGAAGATGTCATGACCTTATTGAAGATTAACCAATGAAAAGGTTTATAAACTTTTCATAAATTGTACCACCATTTTATCTTGCACGACGAACTTATTCCACAGCCCCAGAATCTATCCCATCACTTCAATAACCCTGACAAAGTTACATTATCACCTACACTAATCCAGCTGCACCGTCATTCTTGCCTCGTTCTTCCGTGAATGGAATCAGCTTGCCCCTGAAATTGTGTCTATGAATGATAACCATCATTTTCGTAAAACACTAGCTAGAACTGTACACTCACGATCCGCTTAATTGATTTTTAATATTTGCACTGTGACATCTTGATTGTAATCGTGCTAACGCTGTATTCTGTTTTTTTCTCCGTTCAGCATGTACCATGCCTTTTCAATATAAACCACTCCCCTCTGTAATGCTTTTTGGTCTTAAGGGTATAATAAATAAATAAATAAATAAATAAATAAGTGAATGAATGAAATTTTATTGACACAAGGATGGCGACTCGGCCTATGTGGGGGCGGATGAGGAGGGTGGTGTCAATTCGGGAAAACTTTACATTCTCAGATGAACGCCAGCAGCGAGAGCGAAGTCCCACAAGAGACGTCGCACACAGCGAAGTCCCACAGCGAAGCTGCGGCTGATTTCACCGTGGCCATAGAAGGCCTAGGTGGGATGTGCTACGTGGTTTAGTCTTCAAGTGGCGATTGCTGCTGTGTGAACGGTCCGATGTAATTAAAACTGGGTCAATGAACCGGACGTAATTTTCAGAAGCAGATAATACCAGTTACTTCAAGAAAAATGCGGAGAAACAGCTTAAAGGCACAGGTCAAGGTGGGACACCATGCAGCGTTCGTGTTCTTCGCTGGGCTGCTTCTTCGTCGAGCAAGCGCCGAGAGCGCTGCATTTGACGTAATGAATACGCGAGAGTACACTTGGCAGCGTAGGGAGTTGGGTGACAATGGTAAAGCCGGCGCCGGTAAGTTAATTGTACACGTAACTACTCGCACATCTGCACTCGAATGCAGCGGTGTCGGGTCCTCGTGAAGAAAGTTTATGGCAAAACTAATCATTATGCGTAAAAGTGTGCTGTCGCGCCTTTCCATGCTCTACAACGCAAAGTAAGCACAGAGAGAAACTTACTGCGAACAATCACCCTGAAGACGCCCCGATGTTTTCCAGGTGCATCACCAGGACCTTGGGCAATGTACACTCCGCTGTGGTACATGTCGACTCTTGGTATGTTCCACTGAGAGGGATCCCTTGGGGTGCGGATCCTGAAAGTTACCCCCTCAGAGTCAACTCTGGCCCAGTATGACACATTGGGGGTCGCGCTTTCTCCGGGTGCAGCCTGAACCCGTAGAGTTACAGAGTCGTTCAAGCTGGCGGTGACAGTGTACTTCTGGGGCAGGAAACCAGGATTGACTGCGCAAAAACGAACAGAAATAATGGAACTGAGAGTTCTAAAGTCATTCGAAAAAAGTGAGAGTAGTTTTTTAACAGCGAAGCTGTTTAGCAATTTGTTGATTCCAGCGTTTCACAAAACTTAGCATACAATTTAAAGAAAACAAATCGCCGGCAGGATTGAAACCGGAGTCAGGTAGACCAACGGTCTTAGAGCCACTCGTCTTACCCACTCGGTTACGACCGGATTTCTTCGTTTTTCTTTATTACATGGGAGACTATGCTGAGGCGCGACAGTACGAGGACTACATAGAAAAGGAAAAAAAGAATACCCTTAAGTTAGGAGGAGCACAAACTCATCAAAATTCAGGCAAACACACACAAGCATTTGAAACAAAGAATCAGTCAGGAGGTTGGTAATGCGAATTATACACACCATGTACAAATGCCAATGTTTAACGGATATCTGACTTTGTTGATCTTGGTGGCTCAGCATGCCTATCGCATAAGCGACACCGCCACAGACTGTATAAACCAATCAACACAAACATGTCATAGTGTGGGTTACCATGATAGGCAAACGGCAAACATCGGATTAAGAAAGACGTAATACCGAGGTGTTTCCTGAGCGTTCGCTGCAAAATGTATCAGTAAAAGACAGCATCTCTGCAATCTACAAAGCCGTGATCAATTGTCTCTTCTCGAGAACGGAGCCTATAGTCTGCCCATCAAGTGGATTTCATTTTAAACAATAACTTCATTTACATATAAATATAAACTTTGTGCGCAGGCTAAACATGATTCAGGTGTAGCAATGACAGCACCTGTGCCAGTTACATTTTTTGATCAGTGAGAAGACAGTGAACGTAAATCCAGAAAAAAAGGCTAAACTAACAACAAGAACTACGAAAATATCAACACAGTTCGTTCAGTTTCAGTTTCACTTTATTACACAAACAGGTGAAATAACATAGCATTAGTATACAGGCAGGGGTCCCATAGTGAAGAACACTGCAGGTGGGACCCCTGATGGTTGGTAACAAAGTGAAGAGTAGGTGCAGTCGCTGAACGACAAATTGTGCATAAGGATTATACAATTGCAAAACAAAGTATTAAGCCACGAACTCTCAGAATAGTGTTGACAGGTCGGATAAAAGCAGGAGTAAAAAAATGCTTAGAGTCGGCGAGAAACTAATCTACATACAGATGCATGTACACATGTGGTTACACGGACATATACAGATAATACAGATATCTACAGTTTAGGGTGTAATGTATTTTCACCAGTAATATATATTTTTTTCAAATACGTTGCCGCATACACATGTAATGAAAATGAATGAATGAATGAATGAATGAATGAATGAATGAATGAATGAATTCTTTATTTCTACTTATGTACATCTATATCTAAGGATATTTTCGTATAAAGTGGCGGGGCCAAGGAAGAAAGCTGTACTAGACAGCTTGACTAGCCCTTGGCCCCGCAGGGTACAAAGCAAAGGCAAAGTGATCAGCACTTCAGACAACAAGTAAACGAGAAAAAAAATCAACAAAAGAAAAAAAGGGGGCCGTGTTACTGCACAAACAAAAAAATTAGTGATTGTGTAGTCCACGTTATATTTACTCAACCGGTTTAGCAATGAGGGTACAACAAAAGACAACATCTGTGAGCCGTAATTTTCTCTGGGGCATGTTACAATCCATTTGTCAGGTTGTCGTGTAGGATAAGGTAGTTTTCACTCGGTGAGGTTTGCTAATTAAAGAAAACTGTTTTGCTGGTGGGACAAGGAAGCTTTTCTATAGGCCATGAATAAACGTATGTCGTATAAGGTTAGAATTCTGAATTTATTTAGGGTATTCAAGGCCGGTTCTATGGATTAATCTAATTGAATATTGAAAATTGCTCGCAACGCTCCTTTTTGCAAAATAAATATTTTCGTTTATTTGTCTGGGTTGTCAATCCCCAGACAAGTTGACAATAGTTTGATGGGGCAGAAAAAGAGGTTTAGTATATGGTTTAAGATAGCCGTAAGGTTTAGGATATGGTAAGGTGCACCAAATATGACGAGGTATGATGGGTCAATTGAAGAACGAAGTAAGCGCTTAAATGACTTGAGAGATCAGGAGGTTTTGTTAATGTAGGCCAAGTTATTCCACTGCTTATTTGCGGCAAATTCAAAACTGTGCTTTCCGTAGTTCGTCCTTATTTTTTGGAGTATAAAACTATTTTCTTCCGAAAATCGGGTGTTATGGTTAGCCAGATCCCGTCTACCTATTACATACAAAAGATTTTGGTTGTTGAACAGGCGGAATGCCGTAATACTTACACTAAACGCTATAAGCCTATCTAGACGGAAAATTCCAAGTTCTCGATACAGGGGATTGACATGAACATTGTAAGGGCTACGAGTGATAATGCGAAGTGCTTGATTTGGGATATATCGCACTGGTTCTAAATGAACTTGGTATGTCAGCCCCCAGGCTTCGATGCAATACCTCAGATGGCTGTGAATGAAAGCATTGTAGAATGTAAGCAGTGTCTGCGGGCGAAATTAATAGCGGACTTTGATGAGTACTCTTATGCAATATGCCATCTTTTTTCTCAGTGCAGTGGTATGGCCATTGAATTTCAAGAGATTGTCAAGCTGAACTCCAAAGAATGTGCATTGATTGCAAGGAAAGTTAGGGTACATATCAATCTATAACGATTGCAGGTTGCCGGTTTGATTTCGAGAACTGAAGACTACGTACATTGTTTTCGGCGGAGTGATTACTAATTTGTTTTTATGACACCGGCTGTTTACATGAGAGAGATCTCGGGATAATCTGTTCGTAACTGTTTCTATTGATTTATGCGAAGTATAAATAGTCGTATCGTCAGCATACATGAGACATTCTGTTGAGGCAGAAAGACAGGTAGGAAGGTCGTTTATGTAGGCTAAAAATAGTAGAGGCCTTAATATTGACCCTTGCGGGACACTAATGTTAATTATTTTTTTATCTGAAAGTGCCCCACAAACACTAACTATAATACTCTGTTTAACAGATAATTGCGAAAATGCTGCAAAGGTGGTCCTACTATGCCATAAGCAGCAAGTTTTCTGAAAAGGATGTGGTAATCGATGGAATCAAAAACGCTTTCGTAAGGTCCCGAAAAACCGATCCAACAAGCTTACCCTCGTCTATTTCACGTTTGAATTTGTCAGTAAGGGCTTTGAGCGCTAGGGTTGTCGAAAAACCAAGGCGAAATCCGAATTGTCTTGGTGTAAGAATACAATGTTTCTAGAAATAGCTAAAAACCCTCTGTTGAATTATTTTTCAACCACCTTACAAAAGAAGGGGAGTATAGATATGGGTCTATAGTTTGTTATTAGCGTCTTGTCACTTTTTTTATGTATTGGAACTACTTTACCTTGCTTTAGTTGGTCCGGAAAAACACCAGTTTTGATAATCAAATTTACATTATGAGCGAAAGGTTCTGCAATATAGTCAACGACATGTTTGATGTGATGGGCGTTAATACCGTCAAGACCACAACTAGTACTTTTCATATTAAGAATAGCACTCTTAACCTCTAAATGCGTACAAGGAAACACAAAAAATGATCGTGGGACACGTGGAAGGCTATCGGCCTTGTTTATGGAAGAGTGGTTATCTATGAGATTAGCGGTGTTGGTGCTTGGTGAATTCGAAAAGGCCGTACTAAAAGCGTTCGCGATATCTCTCTGGTCTTGGAATATGTTGTTGTCCTGATGCATTTTGGTTATTTCACTTTTATCTGCTGTTTTTTTTTCAGAAAAGTATTCAGTATACGCCATTGCTTAGCCATGTTGTTACCGGCATCAGAGATCTGTTTTTCAAGATATGTTCTTTTGGTAGGTTTGAGTAGTGACGTCAAGGTGTTCGAGTATATTTTGTAAAGTTGTTTTAAAACATCATTGAATGGTTGCCTTTTCATTTTTCTATACAGATTTTCTTTTTTACGCATACTCTTTAGTAAACTGTGAGATATCCACGCGTTTTACGGCAACAAGTAATTCTTGCTACATGATCTGACCGAAGTGGAAGAGTCTATTGTGGATTTAAGAGTTGAATAAAAACGCAGGCCATACAGCAACACTGCCCGAACAGCAGCAACACAGGTTATACCGTAACCAAGGCTGAAAGAATTCTGTGGGTCTCATAAGCCGTTGCTAATCTCTCATTCTCGGCTGTGATGGTGGGGAGAGGAATCCAACCACCTGCTCGACACAGAACACGTGAAAGGGTACACGTTGTGCCTGGGGTCACCTAGTTTAAGTGTGCGCGTTCCATTCGTTCGTTCGTTCTGCTCCTTCGATTTGCTTCTTCTTCGCTGCTACAGCCACAAAAGAGAGTAAAGGTCTTTGAGGCAGCGAGGAAAAAGCAAATCGGCTGCAATTCAAGTCCTACGTTCAAGTCTCACGTGTTAGTGTGAGCTTCCTTTATTTTTTTGTTAACATTCACACGATAATTATACATAGAGTAAGGTTTGGTACAATGAAATATCTGTGATTTAAGCTGGAGGAATCCGATCAAAAGTATCGCACCTTTTTGTCGTGTACTGAGTAGACAACACGGTGACAGTTATTGACGTCGGCAGGGGGATGCAAAAAAGGATTTGCCATCTCCAAGCAACCAAGGAACACATTGCCATGCGCAATTGCCCTCTCTCTCTTTCTAGTCAATACAATGGGTTTGCCCCCTCAACACAAAATCCTGCCTACGCCCATGGCGGCAGTCACAGGAGTTGGACCCATGCCTAAGCGACTTTAGACACGAAAGCTGTGGTGATGATTTTAGATTTAAGACCGTCGCCAAACAATAAGCTGATAACTCTGACACCCCTGATAAAACGAACTGATGGAAGGTAATTGTGCTGGACGTTATGAAGTGCGAGACAATGTTGCTGTTCAGCTTTCGCATCATTCACTGAGCTATTCTCTGCGCCAACCATTCCTTTTTCTTCGCCCTACACACACAGAGTGCCCGCCAACGTGTAACAAGCATTCTGATTACGGCAATGGCAGACTAGTTGGGCCTTTTGGGTTTCTTAACTGAGCATTTATCTCTATTTTACGCACAAACACCGCAGGTTCTTTCCGGTATTACATATTGTTTGCGCTCACCAGCACTCGTGACTAGCTGTGGGATTCAGTCGTATTGCTCCGTATATTCTTCTCACCGTGCGCCTCACCGGCCTTTACTCGGTTAGGGAGAGCGTCGGTGCTGCAGCTATTCGATCGATCAAGTTACGATCGGCACACCGACTAGGCTTGAACTTCAAGCAGCTCATTCCGTTCGTTAAGGAGATTCCGTCAGTTCTTGTTACGATCTATGCACCTTTGTGAGGAGGGGTAGGACATTACGTCACGTTTAAAAACCAGGGTGAAATTGCTCAAACTCAGCCAGAGCAGGTCGGTAAAAGTTTACGCGCGAAAAAAAGGGAAATATAGCCAGAGAGGAAGAGAGAAGTAAAATTTTTGCGTGGGCTGAAAATGAAGTAAGGAAGGAGATGGGTAGTAACCTTCATTATTCTTTTCCCCTAAGTGGCGGTGAGGGGCCCTTGAGCCCTGGCGGCATCATCAAGAATTCGGACAGCGTTCAATTGAGTGTCCAGGTCACAGCTGAGCATAACGCTCTCCAATTGCCCTGAAGTAAGAATAGCAATCGATTGCAGAATATTTCTTTTTTCCAAGGGACATATCCTCACCAGAAATGTTGGACGCTAGCCCCTGCGGAACACAATTTACAATTGTCTTCACAGAGCTCAAGGTAGTAAACGACAGTAACTTTGAAAACCGTAGTGCTTTATTCTCCTCTTTTGAGGCTGCACACGTTGCAGAGAAAAAATGGTTGCAGTTAAAGAAAAGCTCCCCAGATGGGGTTGCTTACCTTCTGGTCCGTAATACATAGCAGGTGAACCGACATTGGAAAGGGTAGATCTTTCTACCAGGCACCAGTACATATTCGTTCCTGTCAGTGGCCACTCTTTCGTTGATAAAGCTAGGAAGTAAGTCCCTGGAATTTTGGAGAATACACGGTAAACAAGTTTTGCAATTCACACAGAGTACAGCATAATAATACGATTGATCTCTGTAATTCCCTGAAAATTTAAGATACGTTTCTACTGCTGTATACCTGTGTTGAACCGCATGCGATATATTTAAGCAGTTGGTTATGAAATATGCAAATGCCTATTGATTACTGGTGTACAACAGCTTCTGTGCTGTCGCATGCGCGAGCTCGCACACACATATATTCAGGTAGGCGTATGTTTTTGTCACTGAATTGTTATTGGAGCATTTCTTCAACTTGTTCACATGGCCTCTATATTCAGCGCATCCTACCAACTGGTCTTGCAATGGCAGTTGAATCGTGGCTTTGATCAAGTTCCGTGTCTTTCTATTGGCCTGAAGACAGGGAGTTTGACAGCTCTGACCTCAGTGAGCAATTTTCGGTAGCTGAAAAGACGAATACAGCGGGTCACACCAAAGGATTCTTGAACTACAGATACCGTCCACTAGCCAGCTTTATTGTACTGCTCAACAATTTTTTCCTCGTCCTATGGTAGTCCCGAACGATGCCCGCTTACTGGTCAACGTATGCACCCGGAGGTGGCAAGCAAGATGAAATAAAAGTTTTTGTAGTGTAAAGCTGGCACCACGAAAACTTTCCCTGAATCCTCACTTTTCTTCAACCGGTGGAATTTGCTCAACATCTCCGAGCACTCCAGCTTTTCCGGGGATAATAACAGATTTCTTCCTGTTTAGGATTGCATAGAAAGCGTCAAATGTTTCTCGATATAATTACCGTTTATGAGTTTTGAGTGTTGGTCGATGTTTCTGAAATCGAGTAGCCAATTTTTTATCGAGTAGCCAAAAGAGATATTGCGATCACTTGGGCCATGATATTCCAGTTTCGATGCGATGTTGTCATTATAGATGAAATCTCGGTGCAATGCCGTGATGTCGAGCACTTCCTCTGCAAGTAAAAAAGAACCTGATCTCAAAGTTATGCACGTATTTTTAACAAGTTTTCAGGTTTGTTATACCAAAATGTATCATTACAACCTTGTTCCCTGGTTGTTTTAGGCTTAGTAATTAATAACACTACAGTGGAGACCGATGCAGTGCACAAAGTGTTAAAAAGGACAAGTGCCATTTTTGAAACGTGGATATATCATTCATTACTCCGTTTCACAACCTTTTGGGTGCGGACATTTTGCTGAACTAGTGGTAGGAGAAATGAATCAATGACCGCACGATTGATGATCAATGACGCCAATGACAGAAATCAATCAATGAACCTAGGGGTAGCAAAACTGTATGGCAGCAGAAAACGACAAATCTGCTTCGTGTACGTTAGAGGAGCCAATATATCTTAGGGCGGAAAACTTGTTGTATCTAACCGGATATAGGCAGACACGCTTGATGTATACACTTTATTATCACGGTATTACTCTTTTCCTGTATTTTTACTGTCTTGTTCTAAATATCAGCTTTAAATAACCACCGAAAAAACCGAAGTGTGCAGAGTTTTCTAGTACGCCACCTGCTCATTATTTGAGGGCAACACACAGCTGATCCATGACGCAACAGCCTTCAGTGGCCTAATACAATGTGGTTAACAAAAAATTCACTGGATGTATTTTTCCTTGATCAGAAAAATGCTTCAACTGTTCATAATTTCAGAACTGCGGCATGACTTCTTTACTTAATGCATGGTTGTGACTGCTTCCGTGGTCAGACAATTTCACCCCACGCTTTAAAATTTAAAACACTTATTATTATATTTCACCTATCCTCACGCTTACATCTACAACCAGTATACTGTAAAGACAGCTAGGTTTTCGAAGGCCGTGCCATTACATATATTGAACCCATAGTTGTGTTTGCAGGCACACTCCGGGGATGTGCTGTTCAGCGCACATTAAAATGTTACGTCCTCGACATAGTAAATGTAAGTTCTTAAAAGTAGGCTATCTCATTTTGAATGCTTGCACCAGCATTGGTGCCTTTAGGACTGTTTTCTTATAAGTGGCTCTATTCTGCCCCAAAACGGCAGACGTGAACCATAAAATGCGCAGATTCCCCAGGCGGCCGCCTCTTATTTACCTGGGTGGTTTCTATGCAGAGCTGAACGCCTACAACCAAAGAAAAAATCTCGGACTTGGCGGAGAATGTGGAAACGATTTACGACGTATAGTGTGTTTTCGCCCTACCTCGATGCTCTTTTGTCTACCTGACAATAAAGATGTCCTTACCACGATAAACTAGTTGCTTGTAAAACAGAGAAACACCGACACACAAAGGGAACCGTGATAGCCCGTGGGAGAGGTGCATACCTGTTATCCGCGGCGACGTGAATTGGAAATATCCTCCGAAGCCTAATACGCTAAAAGAATAAAAAGGGAAGAAAATGAAAGTTTGTCACATACATGTCAGCATCATCATCACCATCACAATGTTAACTATCGCGGTTGTTGTCGCGACCACTAGCACCATTGCCTATCGATTTCAACCGCACAACGAGGGCCGATCCGCTACACTTGCACCCACTCTCATCCGGTGTAGTCCGAATCCTCTTTTTTCTTATAAAAATATTACTTGCAGCCCGCCCGCCCGCCTTAGCGCGTTGTAAATAATTTTGCGCAAACCTTTCTTCAATTTACTCTCGATTCATTAATTTCTTCCAATGTTACAAATAATTGCTTGTTTCCGCTGTGCTATAACTCTATTAGCCCCTTATCTACTGTCTTCGCTCCAATTGCATTCTGCCACTTGTAATCAAATAAATCAAATATTCATTTTTCTTTGGTTTTAAATAAACCTCGGCCACGCAACTCGCGCTCCTCTGTGCCCACCCAAACAATGACGGTCTTCCGTCCCCTCTTGCCACTTACGTGATGAATGCAATACATGTTTGCTGGATTCAATTGAATGTTGCCGCGTTTGGACGGCTTGTGAGCCATTTGATAAAGCAGAATATCTCGCATCTCTTCGATACCGTGCTTCTCAGTTTACCGTCGTAGGAACTAATCAAGCGTCTATTTTTATTTGAAAAGATACTGGTGCTTTAAATTCTGTACTTGTGTTTTGCCTTAGTTATGCCCTTGATTTTCTTTGCCCTGATGAATGTGAACTTGCGGAAGCCATGGCAGCAGTTAATTTCCAGGGACGGAGATCCACAGTCATTATAGTGACTAGCCGTCAAGTATTTGAAGCACGAGACGGATAGGAGGACCGACTAAATATTTCGTGCAAGGTAACCAAAGCAAAGCTACTGTTCGTGAAGGGGCCATAAAACAAGATACATCTTTGTTCAGTTTTAAATAACTTTCCTTTGGTAACTCCCCGACCTCCACTGAGCGACAAAAGAGGTTTCACAATGAAAAAAATGTTGAAAACCGCTGAAATTTTACGTCATACTGGCGTTAAATGTGCAGGAATGACGTAACGAGCGCAAGCAATAAATGTATAGTTATAATTGTGTTTACTGCATATTATCATTCAATTTATACGATGAAACGAAACTAGAGGCGCCGGTACAACCACACAGTCGTATTTTTTTGCGGTGGCATAGGTAGGACGCCGCGAATTGCAGCAACAAGGTTACGTGACGTCATAGAGAAGCTGCCGGGAAGTTGCCGGGGAGTCGCCACTGCAGCGGCTGCTTCCTTTACAATCTCTATTATTTATTGGATCTAAAAATTAAAACTGCTTTCATCGTTATCGAGACAAGACAGTGTTTCTATGTACCAAACTTGTGTTTTTTCTTCATGCCTCTTTAAAGTGCCCGATCAGGCTGACGTATCGCTGCTTCAGCAGCTCGCCTATTCCCAAAGCGCGTTAGATACGCCGGTGGATGTGCATTTGCAATTAACGCCATCGATGTGGCCTGCATTCAGGAAGTGTGGTCGTAGCTGCATCAAATAAATCTGTTGAAAGGTTTGCTAGGGCTATCGCAGCTGCTATAGGCGCATGCATGGTCGGGTTACTTCGGTTTCTGAAGACACAGACAAATGATGCTCCTATACGGTTTGGCGACAGATCTTGTGTTTTATTTCTGATAGCACATGCTCGTTTAAGTTGGTCGGAAGATAAGTGCCTGACAACACATCACAAAAGCTCTTGGTGAAGGATATCACTTACTCATCTGACGTCACACCGTAGCGCATCGAACCCCTGAAATCTGAACGCCTTTGATCATACAGCATTAAAGAAACATTCCACGCCGATGGGTTCCATGAAGATATCCGTAAGTCGTGAAGAGCACTCTTGCAGATGGATGATCCCTAATGCAAACAAGGAATAAAAAAGGAAATAATTTGCAAGTGACTGAACAAATACAGTTTTCAGTCATGGAGAAATATGCATACCTCTCTAGAAGACTTAAAATTGCACCGGGAGCTTTCTTACGCGTCCCTTTGGTTGCATACCAGTGAGCAGTGACAGCAAAGTGGCCAGTTCATCGCTGTTTTCTTCTGCATTTTGGAGGTTGTTGGTTTTTGCCTCTCTTAACGCCTATCTCTAAACTTGTCTAAATTTGCTGCCACTGCCTCCCAGATTTGTCCACTTTTGGCCGTGTGGTTTTGTGCACTTGAAACAAAAATTTATCAATGTCGCCCACCATGCAACAAGTTATCAGTGGGCGTAGGAGGGAACTACTCCAGGAGATAAATAATGCCGGGGCTTGCTTGCGAAAATCAGAGAACTTTTAAGACGGAATGGGAACCCCAGAAGCATTGAGAATTTTCACAATGTCTTTTAGGAGAAGTCCTTAAGCCTTTGAGCTCTACAAGGCTTTTAAGGCATATAACGAAACCCTCACAGAACAAAACACGGCTTCGCGCGCGGATTTTGATGCCTTGACGAAACTACTGGCTGATACCGAGTCCCGCCTGCTTCACTCCGAGCAATGCTCCCGTAACAAAAACATCGAGATTAAAGGAACGGATGAGAAGCCTAACGAAAACGTCGTTGAGTTCCTGCAAACACTTGGAACACTTGCTGGAGTTCCAGTGACTCCACACGATATTAAGGCCTGTCATTGGGTTCCTTCTCAGGCGAAACCTATCTGCTTTGTTGTGAAGTTGGCTCGACACCAAAAGAGGGTTACACTCATTGATAAGGGTCGATAATTTCGGCTGAACAGCAAAGACTTTGTAAACATTCCTAACTCGACTGTCTACGTGAATGATCACTTATGCCCTCTCCCAAACCGTCTTCTTGCCATGGCTATCTCGAAAAAAAAACTGGTGGTAGGAAGTACGTCTGGTCACGAGGTGACAAAATATATGCTAATCAAACGGATGACCCTGATACAGTGGACATTCGCCATGACCGCGACCACGGAAAAATCGCGTAAAAGTTGCTCGCGCCTGTTTCCGAGACTTGATCCTTCCTTCTCTTCGCCCGCATGCAGCTAGTTTGTCAGGCTGCTTACGGGTCATCCGTTAAGCGAACGCTTTGACTTTCATTGACAGTATATTTTTCAGCCTCAATTTTTTCTCTTCTGCTCATGCAATGCAACCATTCACATCGAAATACAAATTTATGGACAGAAAGCGATTGGCCTTGACGCACAAGCTTTTTTCTAACTCTTCCAATCCTGATACCCTTGATAGGTAGTTCTGTTAATAGACTCGCCACCCGTCAGTCTCTCGCTGTGCTTCACTTTGTAGTTTTTACACTGCCCCATACCTTGCCACTTCTTTAAAACTTGCTTATGTTTGAGGAAAATCCTGTTTATTTAACGGAGTTAAAGCTTTTTCTAATTGAAAGATTTTCTATCTACAATCGGGTAGAAACAAGAATAATGCAGTTGAATGTCTCGGTAACGATACGAATACGCTTTTCAGTTTGATTATATTCCCCAAAACGTGGTTTGATTGCGAAAAAGATGTAGGAAACTATACCACAATACTTATCGTACTAGAGTGTAGCAAGGTTGTAATGAAATCGGCGGGAATACGAAATACCTTCCCTACAAGCGCTTCTTTGCTATATCAGGACTTTAAAACAGGGCAAGCATCGAGTAGAACGAGCAGGAAATTTTATTCAAACTTCCTCAAAAAGTGGTGGAGGGTACACGGCATGCGATTCGTGAGTGCACGTATCTAAACTGCGGCCTCAATAATATCCAAGTATGAACCGACACCCGCTTCTGGACTCCGGTACATACGCAACGTCTCAACCGCAACAACAGCAGTTCCGGAGGTCACTGAGTGAAGTGCGTCACCAGCGTTACCTTCGGGGTCCAATGCCACGCTATCCGCGATATTTTTCCTTTTCAGAAACACCACCAGCGAGTTCTTCGAACGGGAGTTCCTCAGTTGCCACTACGTCTTCGTCCGCGACGGCGAAATCCATGCAGGTCAACCCACTTGGTACAAGATATGCAGCGCCAGCACACTCCCAAAGCTTGCCTAAGCTAATGGAAGCCGCTCCACCAACGGCTGCGTCACCGATATTACCTGCTGCTGCTTCGTCTCCGGCAGCACTACTACACTGCGAGATGCTTTGCGGAAGTAATTAAGTATCGTCTGCGACTTCACGTCACTATAGGCTCCGTTTGCAGAGCATGTTGCTTCACCAGCGGCACCTTGTATGTCGACGAGGACACGCTCGATAGCATGGCGGCTATAGTGGACTTTGAAGTTTGCTATCCCTCTCCTGTCCATCGACTATAGCTAAGAGGTTGTGTTTAAAGGAAAGAAAAGTAGCTCGGCAGCGCTTAAATGTTCGTTTACGCGGTATACACTGCAATTGTCGAGCAACCACAGAACTTTGCGCTTCTCCGCGTTCATTTTCTTGTTGAAGTCAACCAGCCACTTGGAGAATATGTCCCTCGTCATCCATGCTTCCCAGTTGTGCGTGTCCGCTTCTGGCACTGACAGGAGCTTCGCCAAGCAGCGAGATTTTACACTTGCATATGACTAAAAGGCTTGTCTGAGCCGTCCGTGTTGGCGCGTACCAACACCGTGATGAAATTCTTGCTATTTTTTTCTCTCACACACTTAACCGTCTTCGGCGCGAGAGTTTTCGCTGGCAGAAACCAAAATAAAAAATGGCTTCAATCCATGCTGTGACGAAGGTTGGAAAGCGAAGCTTTAAACGACACCCACAACAACTGCCCATGCGACGCCACGTGAATTAATGCACGTGGCTCTACAAAGAGCGAAACCAACGATTTTGCGAGCCATTACCTGGAATTAAAGCACTGCACGGGCCCGGGCCGGCCCGAAAGCCTGGGCCCAACCTGGCCCATGCACCGGCCGCGTATTCCCAAAGCATATCCCGTAGTGGCCCAGGCCGACCACACCCCCTTCAAACAGCGACGTCACAGCATGACGTCACTTTTTCTTCAAGCGCGGCTTCTTGCGACGTGGATTTTTTTTTGTCGTTTTGGGCGGCGGGCGATGGCTTCGCTCCGTGCGTGAACCTGGGGCTGTGGCGCTGGGGAGCTGACGCACATTTAGTAGAAGTTAGAGGCCCAACCACATGCAGCGTACTTTCGGCGTTTTCTCGCGTGGCAACGGGAGCTGACGCGCGAGCCACGCGGAATGTCTACGGTCGCCAGATACCGGCGTCGACGCAGTGCGAGAAACCAGCGGAAAGCGGGCCATCTGGCTCCCTCTGGCGTACACGAATGCAACTGGTGCAACGGGGCGTGTAGCAGCGGGAGTGCATCGAGCGCGTTCGAAAACTCGATTGCGATTCACTTCAATCGCGATTGATAGGACCCGTGTCTGCGCGTTGCCACCGAACGACGTTCGCACAACGCGTGATTTCGCGTCCATGCGGTTAGGACTTTACCCTTTTTGTACCTATACGTTCCGGAAAGCACTCTCATTAAAATAAAGACAAAAATTTGTTATGGTCTTTTGTGGTCGCGCTGCTTCGTGGCGGTCGATGGTTTCGCTCCGTGCGCGAGCATGACGTACGCGCTGGGAAAGCATGAAGCACGAAGTATACCTTTGCATACCGGTTCTCGCTTCTCACTCTCCGCACTCTCTTGTGAGCCTGCAGACGCTCGTCTTCCATCCTGTTGCTAGTTAAGCTAGCGCTGGGCGCGTTGCTCTAAGTACGCGCGCAGGCAGACGCTTTTTCACGTACTTGTGGTCATTGTTTACGTTCCTGAAAGCGAACTCTCTCGATCATTACAGTGAAGACGAAAATGTTTTTTTGATCTTAGGTGGTCTTTTGGATTCCGTACCGAAGCGCAGAACGTTTGCTCCCAATCGGCCGAAAGCACGCGCCTACGTCGGTCGCTCATCTGCTGTTATTCATCAGCGAGCGTGTTGATCCGTTTTTATACTTGCGTCATTACCGTCAAATCTGAACACATTAAGATAGGATGATGAACGAAGACGCACTTAGCACATCATTACTTGCTACTTGATTTAACCTTGATGTTATGTACCGCCTGCAGCTTCATGGGTATTCAAAGTGTGAGCAAAGCAAATTTTGTGACTGCCTTGATACTGAGGGCACCGTCGAACGACACAGTAGGTTAAACGGCAAGGCACTCTGGCCCCCTTTGTTTAGCTTGAAAAAGAAAAGAAAAGCCGATGAAACCCTCATTGCAAAACAGACGAGGTTTCGCCAAGATTCGAACCATGGACTTTCAAAACAAAACACCAGCACACAAGCGCGCAACCGCTCGACCACGCGAGGAGAAGGCGCGGGTGCCAAGAATTTGGTACCCTAATAGTGGCTGCCAATAAATATTGTCGAGTGATTTGCTTTTTTCATGTTTGAGGGATTTCAGCCGTGGTAACGCTTGTTTCTTACGCACCCATCTTGGATCCGGGGCAGTTATGCTATAACTACATTCGATGCAACCACAGCCCCCTTATTTGAGTCAAGATAAGCTATCGCAAAACCTCGGTCCTCCGTACGCAAGCCACGGTAGCAACGAATGGAATCGCATGCGCCGCTAGCATTCTGGCGTTGACAAGGCTTGGTCATCACGCACCAATACTGCAGCCAAGCCCCATCATGCTAATACTACAAGCGACGTAGCCAGAGCTCCCTTATTTAACTTAAAAAAAAAAGCTATCACAAATGCCCGATCTCCCCGATGAAAACCAAACAAGCCACAAAGGAATGAGCGCTTTCAAACAGAAATAGCTGGCAATTTGTCTCAAGGCAGCCAATAGCCGCAAGTTAAAAAGAAATGGATTCTCTTCTGCTGAAAGGAATGACCCCAAAGCACGAGAACGACGTAAAACCCGACCGCCGCTGCCAGCTTTCCGCTGCTTTCTCGCGCTGCGTCGACGGATATCTGGCGAGCGTAGACATCAGCGTTGCTAGCGCGTCAGCTCGCGTGGCCACGCGAGAAAACGCCGAAAGTGCGCTGCATGTGGTTGGGCATTTGACTTCTACTAAATGTGTGTCAGCTCCCCAGCGCCTCAGCATCAGCCTCGCGCACGGAGCGAAACCATCGGCCGCCGCCAAAACGAGAAAAAAAATCCACGCCGCATGAAGTCGCTCACGAAGAGAAAGTGACGTCACGCTGTCACGTCACCGTTTGAAAGGGGTGTGGTCGGCCTGGGCCCCTACGGGCTAAGGTTTGGGAATGCGCGGCCCCGGCCGGGCAGCCTGAAGTCGACTATCGGCGGGCCCGGGCCGGGCTCGGGATCAATTCCGTGGGTCCGGGCCGAACTCGGGCTCGACGTCGTTGGCCCGGGCCAGGCTCGGCCTTAAATTCTCAGGCCCGGCCCCTAATAGTTCCGACACTAAGTGTAGAAAGAGCATTAAAATGAATTTTCTGAGTTCATTTTTACGCGCCTCTTGATGTTAGTTGTGCGAAATGTTTTAAAAACGTCTTTTGCTATGTTTGATAGTAACTATACTATATATTTAATGACATTTTAGGTACTGCATCAATATTTTATATTTCGGTGTATAGCATACCAAAGACACGATTACAAGGAAAGCCCTAGACGGGGAACGAATTAATTCAGACAACCCGGAGCTGTGTACCGATGTCTACGTACACGTGACTCTTATATGTCGCACCAATGAAAATGATGCTGCCGTGGCAGGGAATCAAACTCGCGTGCGTGAGAAACACCACTGCTTAGAAACCACTGCAGGTAAAATATTTCCACTCACGTACATACTCGTGGATTCAAATGCTGAGCAAATAATTTCAGCCATACCAACTTCTGGCTGAGACCACGTGAATTTGCCAAGAGTCTGGTCATCAAAGGTGATGGTGTCTCTCGTGTACGGTTGCGAGCTATCAAGCCGATGTGGCGTGAACTGCAGACACTGCAAGCTAAACTACGTGTACTTGTAAACCCTTACTTTTTGCCTTTCAGTTCATGACGTGGCTTTACAGAACAGATGCTCCGTCTGATTGCCCGGTACGAAGACACTGAAACGTATATAATAAACAAATTTTCTTCAGCGTCTAAAACAGGGCCGGGTCACACACACGGGGCCTTCCCTAGCCTCAAAAATAAATTACCGGGCCGGGCCGGGCCTGGGCTTGAGACGATGGGCCCAGGACGGGTCCGGGCCAGGCTCAATTATAAATGCCCGGCCCCGATCCGGGCCCGGGCTAGGTGCTACGGGCCCGGGTGGGGCTCGGGCTTCACAAAGCGGGCTCGGGCCTTGAAATCACGCCCGTGCAGTGCTCTACCTGGAATTCGCTGGGGCGGCGTCGCGAACGGAGCAGCAGCACCGGCAACGGCCAGGCTAGAGCGGCGGACGACGCTGCCGCTCTAGCCCAGCCGTGCGTCGGCAAAACATGGAGAGGAGCGTCTTTGGAAGGCTTAGACAGCAGAACTCAGCCATTGTGATGTGCTAGTTTGGGGCTATACCACCGCGCGGCACAAGCGCAGACACCAAAACAATTCGGCATGTGAGCTTAGCGATTCCCATTTATACCGATTTAAACTAGATGCTTTCGTAAGTTTGAGAATTGCGAAAAAGCTGAGGGGACTTTTACATTACAATCGCTATTTATCAGCTCCAGTTGTTCCTTTCGTCTTTTGTTATACTTGTTAAAACACCACCGAATTGGTATTCACCAATTTGGAAAACGGAGTCCCATTCATGGCAAGCAGTGCGCAAAAGGTAGCGTTTCTCTTGCGGCCAGATGTCTGCATGTGGTCTCTACATTTTGTTTTTCCGCCCTACAAACCAGTCCTTAACGTATCTTTGCCTTACGACCACTTAATTCCGTCGTGCGCGGGTTTCCCAGGAAGTGCTGTCCAGTAAGTTGTTCAAGCCGTGCGAAGGAAGCGGGCAATGGACGAGAAGCACGCTAGAACAGGCTAAAAAACAACCGTCTTCAAAGCAGACGACAAAGCCGTCGATCCAATGCGCCCGCCTGTGAGATCAGGCAGGTGCGCGCGGGGAGCGCTGGGTGATAGCGCCCTATCGCCACGCCATCTACACTGTGCTCCGAAAGTGGAAACCACCCTCCATCTCCCCATCCGTGTTTGGTCCGATGTTGATTGTATATTTCCGGTATATTTAATACCTTAATTTAGAGAAAAGGGCCTCATTTGGTCGTTCAGTGCTCTTCAGCAGTCACGATGAAACGAGAAGACAGTCCGAACAAGAAAAGGAGAACGATATCGCAGAGTGATGAATAGGAGCCAAGGAATTAGGTTCACCCAAAACACACCAACTTACGCTTCTCATCACCGGCACAGTACGAAACACGTTTTGTGGCTGTTTTAAAATATCCATCACGTGCCTTAGGAATCGCACTAAAGAATTCAAGCAACACCCTCAGTATGAAGTGTGATGTTTAGGCAATTCACGGGCGCGGATATTCCATGTGGGCGTGGGGTGGTGGTGGGTAAGTGTGTTTGAAGATTTATGGTAGGCACGCGAATGTAAGGAGGCGGTGAAGGGAGTGAAAAACAGTGTGCAGTGAACTCAAGCTCTATGATGATCGAATACTTTTCGAAAACATATTTTCGCTTTCTTAGCCGACAATGAGAACAGCTGTTGTTTTCCTGATCCGTAGCAAATGAATATTATTTTTTATCCAATTTCGCTCTTCCTCGAACTTTGTGCCTTTTTTTCTGCGAAGGCCATCGAAATAGTGTTGCCACATTTTCCCGCAAACAACCGGCTCTTGTGTGTGTGTAGGGGGGCGGGGTATTTGAAGGTTGAATTTGTGTTGAAATAAAGAGGCTATGTTTTCATGACATGAAATGCAATTAATGGCCGTGTTTTCCTACAGGAAAATCAACGTGACATTTCTACCTAAAGTGACTGAGCTTTTGCTTATTGCTTTGAGTGCTGCAGTAAAAAGTAAGTGCCCATACGTCGTCCATTAAAAGCTCTTTTTTGCATCTGATCCCAACAAAAAAAACTAAAAAGCACGCAATGCATAAGACATAATGTATTTCATATTCATACCCGCCGCGGTGGCTCAGTGGCTAAGGCGTTGCGCTGCTGAGCACGAGGTCGCGGGTTCGATTCCCGGGCGCGGCGGCCGCTTTTCTGATGGAGGCAAAAAGCAAAAACGCCCGTGTGTACGAGATTTCGGCGCACGATAAAGATCCCCAGGTGGTCAAAATTAATCCGGAGCCCTCCACTACGGCGCGCCTCATCGCCTGCGTTGCGTCGGCGCGTTAAACCCAACAATCAATCAATTATTTCATATTCATATGTATGTTCATGCGCAATTTTACGCAGTACTCGGAATATACTGTGTTACCTGGCAGTGGCGGCAGCATTTCATTGTGCTGTTCCTCCCCTGTGTCCCCCTCTAACACAGCAAGCACGCTCGCCCGCGTATTTTCCCTGCCCGAGTGTATTTGCGTAGCTTGTCAACACATAAAGAAATAAACGCGGCACGATGGCCAAAAAACCGGCTAATGACGGTTGGTTTTGAATACAGAGCGGAAACGGGCCCGGTGTCGCAAAAAACCGGCCGGACGGTGAAAACTGGGGCAGTTTGCAACCTTATATCGAAAAAAATTTCTGGCACTGTTTTTCTCAAAGTGGCGACTCTTCTAGCTACCTTTGAAACGTTGAGTTCAAGGTGGCGCCTTTCTTTGCTACTTTTGGTAATTTCCCGGCGACTTTTTGTTCCGAGTACCTGGGAACCCTGGTTCGGAGTTTCTTGTCCCGCACACCACGAAGGAATCGTTGGCTGACAGAGGTAGACAGCTCTGCTTTGAAACAGCACCTTTAAATCAGCCTTGTATACGTCCCTGACAGCGTAAGTCTCAAAGATGCGGCCGCTGTGCTTCTCCATCTAACGCTTGAGGCCGCCCTCGTCGACAGTCGCAGCTACACCGAATATGCTTTTGCATTGGATGCGTGCCGTTCTTTGTACCGCTGCAGCCATCCGTTGCCTGGCTTGAAGTTCTCCGGACCCAGAACAATCCCCGAACAACTGGCCTTTTCTAGCAGGACCGGCCCATTAGAGGGAATTCTTCGTGCGGGCATGTACAAACCGTTTGTAGAGCCCCACTTCCACGTCGTCCTAGGTCGCAGCGCGAGTTTGGTTCCGCTCACCGCTACCAACGTCACTATCCAAAACACCATCAATTTTTTGGAATATTTGCTGATTGTCGCCAAAGTCGTCTCCACAATGTCATACTTCCGCGCAATATCTGTATTTTGTTTTGTTTTGACCAACCTTATTCGAAATGGCGCGCTTCTATTTTACCAGAGCACCATTGCTTTCGCGGTAGACGTTCCGGGCCTCAGAGGACTCGACATTTACGCCTCGATACAGAGCGCACAGGGATGAAAAAGTCCAAGCATGCCAGAAAAGTACTATAGAAAATCAATCAAGAGTCCACCAGTCCTAGTGACGAAGATAACGAAGTATGACTTATGCGAAGAGCCAGAGCCCCTGACTCACTGAGCGAACATCATCAGTGTCGTCGGCGCGTGAAGGCAGCGTAAGCGGTTCGGAACAACATTACTAGAATAGTTACTCTAGTAACGATGGTTGGGAAGGCCGCTTGGTCAGCCATCGCTTGATTTGGCTGGTAGCGCCGCGCCGTTGGAAAAAAAGGAGCAATTTAGGAGTGCATCCATGCACCTCCATGTTTTGCTTTTTGTGCACGAAAAGGCGCTAGAAGTCTTTACAGGGGGCTGCAAAATATCTGTCAACAGGTGTTATTTTTTTATACCTCGGTTTTTTTACATCGTGTTTCAAAACAAACAAGGGGCAGTATACAGCGCAACGACAAACGTGAAGGAACAAGGCTTTGCGAGCCAAAACTGCCAACCAGCCGCACAGCCAGTGGTCGTCGATCTGCCTGCCATAAAAATATCCCGGGCCATCTCCACTAACGGGAAACCTCTGGAGGGGCGAAGCATGCAGTGTATAAGTGTATTCAAAAATTGTATGTCGCTCTCTTGCTACATGGCGCGTGCTGTTTGGGCGCCGGAGAAGCGCCGGCGGGATAATCAATCACGCTTTTGCTGAGGCGGTGGCGCCCTCTCTTGCGTTGAACCGGATTTAAGCAAATAAATACGTGGTCTCCGCGATTTGCTGCCGGCGGCGCGCCGTTGCTATGGCCTTCCCATTCGGCGCGGAAGCAAGGGCAGCGGTGATTTTTGCTAACTCCGACACATGCCGCGAGGCAGCGCCCATAGCCTAAGGTTGAAGCGAGGCTCGTCTGGCCGACGCTGCCTGCGCTTTGTGTTGTAATTCAGCCCTTCGTTGTCGCGTCTTCTGGATAGAAAACTATCAACATGTTGTCTATGTATTTTGACTCGATCGTACAAGTACAACATTGTTTCACGTACGTTGTTTAACACCCACGATTGCCTTTGCACGCAGCTTTAGTGGTCGTTTGCTTGAAAGGCGAATGCCATAGCCCAGGGTTCTGTCATCTCTGGCAGAGTGAATGCCAGCGTGCTGAATTCTTTTTTCGCTGTTACAGCATTTTCGCGCGATATCACTGCGCCAAAATATGCTTTTTTTGCCTTTTAAGTTGTTTCGAATGCTCTGGGTATCTGTGCTGTGTGTGTGTGTGTGTGTGTGTGGGTGTGTGTGTGTGGGTGTGTGTGTGTGTGTGTGTGTGTGTGTGCGTGTGCGAGTGCACGTGCGCGAAAACAGCGTAATACCGATAAGCTCTCGTGTATTGTTTTTAGGCAGGTGACTACGATAGTCAAATAATCTGTGAGGCTTCCACGGAACGAATCAATCATTTTTTTTGCGTTTTATTTATTATGCTTAGGGGTTTCAAGTACTTACTGCAATCTCGTTACCAAATTATTTGCCGTGAGTGAAAAAGTCATGCTATTCCGCGATGCCTTTCATATCGCTATCGACTCTACATATTGCCGCGAACCATACATTGGGTTTGTTTATTCGTGTTTTGCTTTTACCGCCCGGCTGCGCCGGTCTGTGTTATCTCTGCGCCAAGGGAAGCGCGTGTTCCATTCTTTCTCTCTGTGCCGCATGTGTTATCTGTTGTGATAGGGAGAGCATTCCGATTTAACGTGAACTGCCCAGAATAATCTTCTTGGATCTACTATGTTCTCGATGTGAATCGACGTTTCGAGAACCACGCGCCCCGAAAGATAAAAAGCATGCAGTGCGGATGCCGAAGCATTCGATTCGACGACACTCGCCTGTGCAAGTCACTTTCTTGACCGCTGCTTCGCCACCTCTGTATTCTTTTGAGTTGTTAGGGGAGCACAAGTTCGCTCCAATAAATGTGTTTCTCATTCAAGACAATTGCATCGTCCTTGCCTTCGTGACATCTGGTGGAAGTGCTGGGTACGCACCCTTCATGCCCACTACAACCTCTGGAAGCCGCCAAGCCAGTCCAACAAGAGCCAGCCTCCGCCTGAAAGATTTACCACCCGAGTTCGGTCTACTACCGGAGAAGACGAACAAGAAAGACGTCGCAACCAGCACCATGCTCAACCAAGCAAATCCTCCTGTCGCTCTGCAGCAGCTACGGGAACCGCCATCATTCCGAGGAGCCCCCGCAGAAGACCTAGAAGAATGGTTGGAGAAACTGGAGCGCGTCCGGAAATTCAACAGGTGGGACGACGCAGAAACGTTCCGGCACGCTTTCTTTTACTTGGAAGATTCGGCTCGCACTTGGTTCGAGAACCACGAGAGCTCCTTGAGAAACTGGGCTCAGTTCAAAAGCGAGTTCACTAAGACCTTCACTACCGTGGTCTGAAACGAACGCGCAGCGCTTTTACTTCAAACTCGAACGCAGCACCCCAACGAAGGGGTAGTGATCTTTGTTGAGGAGATGAAGAGGTTGTTTCGACGTGCGGGTCCGGAGATGACAGAAGAAAAGAAACTAAGGTTTCTCATGCGAGGGGTAAAGCAGGAGCTTTTTGCTTGCCTTGTCCGCAATCCTCCCAAGACGGTGGCCGAATTCGCGTCTGAGGCGGCCGCGATGGAGAAGACGCTGGAAGTTCGAACGAGGCTGTACGATCGCCCTGTCAACGTGCTGGTTTCCGAGACGATCGGTGCCGGGGCTACAAGCTCCGACACACTGCGTGAGACCATCCGAGCAGTGGTGAGGGAGGAGCTTCGGAAGCTTTTTCCGACGACGCCGCAACCTCAAGTAGCTTCCCTTACTGACGTCATCCGCGAAGAGGTTCAACGCGCTTTGCGCACTTCTATGCCAACCGAGGCACCCCGCGAGCCACAGGCGATGACCTACTCCGCGGCTGTTCGTCGACCCCGCCCTGCTCCAACCCGCCTACAAGAAGCTCCACCGTACCGCCGTCCACTCTCGCCACCGTCCCCACTGTCGCCGCCGTCGACCGTACCGCCGTACACAGCCCAAACCCAGATGCCGAGGAAGACTGACGTTTGGCGAACGCCAGATCATCGTCCGCTGTGCTACCATTGCGTTGAGGCCGATCACATCTATCGTCACTGCCCGTACAGGAGACTCGGACTGCGTGGTTTCTCCGTCGACGCCCTACGCCCCGACCCGGTCAGCGCCCTACTGAGATCGACGAATACCTGTCCAACACCGACGGAGGACCAGCCCGCTCACACCGATCGCCGTCGCCCTACCCATACCAGTCGCCTAACTGCTGTAGCGATGCTGATTTCGCACGCGGAATGTCCCCCAGCCCACGCGGGAGAAACTAAAAGCAGCCACTTCTGGAGGTGAAGTGGCTCTACGGCGAAAAACTGGAAACCCTCCAACGACGCAAGGACGCGCCGAAGACAGTGATTCACGACATGCCCTCATCGCGACGACCCGACCTAGCCCTGACGAGACTCCTGAACACGACGACAGCTACACAGCGCGACGCGTACCCGACCTGACCGTGACGTCCGTTGAGGAGACGACGACAACGACGATTCACAGTGCGCGACCATCAACACGAACAAGCAGAGATACGACGCCCCGACGAACCCGGAACTCGAGGACGACTGCATCTGACGTCAAGGTGTCCATCGACGGCTTTGACGTAGTCGCCCTCGTAGACACGGGAGCTGACTATTCGGTAATGAGCGATCCATTTGCGTCTAAACTGAAGAAAGTTATGACCAGATGGGACGGTCCGCACATACACACAGCAGGAGGCCACCTCGTGACGCCAAGTGGAACGTGAACATCGCGCGTAACCACAGACGGCACAACGTAGCCAACGGCGTTCGTAATTCTGCCTAACTGCTCCCGCGACGCAATTCTTGGAATGGACTTTTTGATGGACAACGGTGCAATAATCGATCTGCAGACCAAGTCAATAACTTTTTCCCCCAATCACTCCATGACGCCGGAACCTAACCCCGAACGACGTGCTTCTGTAAGGATTGCCGGTGATTATGTCACCCTGCCACCCCGCGCACGCTTGATGGTCGCAGGCTACTGTGAAGATGCTGCTCCTGACGTCGACGCTATCGTAGACACTGATCAAAGGGTGCTTCTCCACCGTGGTGTGTTGGTCGCAAGAGGCATTGCGCGCTTCAAGGAACACCAATCCCACATTTTGGTTACTAATTTCACCGAGGAGTACCAGCATTTAAACAAGGGCGCGAGAATTTCATTTCTCGAAGTAACGCAAGAAGCAAGTGACGTGATCGCGGTCGCCGACTTTGAACGCACACCCGTACAAACCTTCAAGCTCCCGCAGCCCTTCGACGTGAATCCGGCGCTACCGCGAGAACAACGGAACAAATTATTGGCTTTGCTGCGTCGCTATAGCCAATGTTTTTCGTCGTGCTCAAAACTACGTCAGACCCCTCTAGCGAAGCACCGAATAGTAACCGAAGATAGAGCCCGACTTACCCGACAGTCCCCGTACGGCGTCTCTTCACGCGAACGGGAAGCCATCCGGACTCAAGTCGACGACATGCTCAGCGACGACATTATACAGGCATCGAAAAGCCCCTGGGCTGCGCCCGTCGTACTCGTAAAGAAAAAAGACGGCAGATTAAGGTTTTATGTTGACTACCGGTGATTGAACAAGATCACCAAAAAGGACGTGTACCCCCTGCCACGAATCGACGACGCCCTCGGCCACCTCTGCCATGCGAGGTACTTCTCATCGATGGACCTGAAGACCGGCTACTGGCAAATTGAAGTGGACGAGAGAGATCGAGAGAAGACTGCATTCATAACCCCGGACGGCCTATACGAGTTCAAGGTAATGCCGTTTGGGCTGTGCACGGTACCAGCAACGTTCCAAAGAGTCATGGACACTGTGCTAGCTGGCCTGAAGTGGCACACCTGCCTCGTATACCTCGACCACATAGTGGTATTCGCCCGGACTTTCGACGAACACCTTGCAAGGTTGGAGTCTGTACTCGAGGCCATTCGTACGTCGGGGTTGACGCTGAAGCCTGAAAAGTGGCGTTTCGCATAAGGGGAACTCAAGTTCTTGGGCCACGTCGTCAACGCCGCGGGAGTCTTACCTGACCGGGCAAAAACTTCAGCCATTGCGAACTTCCCAAGGCCGAAAGACAAGAAGGGCGTGCGAAGATTTCTCGGGCTGTGCGCATACTACCAGCGCTTCGTCGCAAACTTCCCAGCCATTGCAGAGCCACTCACGCGCTTGACGAAAGATAGACCCCTTTCACCTGGGAAAACGACCAAGAAAATTCCCCCGCATTTCCCCGAGGGGGAGAATGTGAAAGTGCAAATGCACGGTTGTCGGCCCGCTTGCGGCGCTTGCGCTCGGCCCCCGCAGCCCACAGCCTTGCCGCCTTCTCTTCCATCTCTTCCATCGGGTTTGTAGTATCACGTGTACACCACGCAGTTATCAAGCCGCAATAACGCCGCTGAGTCGCCAACGCACGCCGCTGACGACGTAGTTTGAATGCGTTAAAGATATAAGGCGCGTCACTAACACTGATATCACCGTCGCGTCCGTGGCTTGGTGGGACTCTGCTTCCGGTAGCGCTAGCGAGCGGACGCAAGATGTCGAGCTCCCCAGTTGGAGCGGTCGTTGCGGCTTCGGGCCGCGGAAACAGGACAACGGAAAACGAAGCACAGGACTACCAGATAATTCTGCCTCAACTGCCATCAGGTCGGTTCGTTTTGAACACAGTATTCTTGCACGCTGACGTCAAAGCGAGGCCTTATCGAGTGGAAGATTTTCGAGACGGGCTCGCACGCTTGGAACTGCTCCCCGACGTGATAGCGTTGGGAGCGTTCCAAATGAATCACGTGCGGGCAGTAACATTCAAGGACGCCGAAAGTGCCAAAAAGTTGGTTGATTTTCGCGACGTAAAAGTAAAAGATCTTCGCTGCATGGTCATCGACCCGAACAACCAGGTGCTGCGAGTGAAAGTGCACTGGGTTCTTTATGGTGTGCCCGACGACATGGTGCGAGCCGCGTTTGCGCCGTACGGCGTAGTGACTGACGTCGCAAGAGACCGATGGCGTGTGTCTGGGTGCGGCGACAAGGGCTCGACAACGCGCCTTGTGTCGCTGAAACTCAAGGCAGGCGTCTCCCCCGACGACGTGCCCCACCAGCTCCGAATCGCCGGGGACAACGCACTCGTAGTCGTTCCGGGGCGTCTGCCGCTTTGTCTGCGGTGTCAGCGTTCTGGACACGTTCGACGGGAGTGTCGTGTTCCGCGCTGCACTCGTTGTCGTCGTTTTGGCCACGAGGCCTCACAGTGCGTGCAAACTTACGCCACTGTCGCCGGACCAGTGGGGTGTGACGACAAATCTGAGCACCTCATGGATGAAGCTGAAGCGGAAGAAGTCGCCGCTGGAGGAGGGGGAGACGAGCCAGCACCGATGCATGAGCTCAAGGACCTGCCGACGTGCAAGTCACCCGCCGTACAAGCTGGCATGGGCCAGGGAAAAGATAATGACCGGCCGGGCCTCAACACAGACGACTTATCACTGCCACCAGTGAACCAAGCTGCCCAAGGAGGAGCTATCCTGGAAACCGACCAAGCGGACGGTGGGAAGGAGTCTGACGATGACACCATCGATATGGACACGAGCAAGGAACTCGCTAGCAGCACCAGCGGAAAGCGTGGACGCGAGAGCAACGCCGACATGACAGAAAGCGACAACGCGGCTTCCGACGGTGCTGGTGCTGGGGCGGTGCTGGGGCGGCGTTCCACACAGAAGCCCAAGCGTAGCGTCCCCCCGGACAGGAGGGAGCCAGCGTCGACGCCGGCGACGACGCCGACGTAGTCGCGCGAGTGGTGTGCGCCGGTGGGCGAGTGAGCCAGCGTCGGTCATCCTTGTGTCTGAGACTCCAGGCCCGTAATTCAGTAGTGTATTCTGCGCTGCTTTTGAATCCACGCCCCGTACCCGTGGTGCTGTCTGTAGTGTATGGGGGGGGGGGCAGGACAACGTACGGATATTGTCGAGGTCGGAACAGGTGCCAAAATTGGTATGGGGCACATGACAGCTTCTATGTCATTTCGACGGTGCATTTGGCTGACTACAGCGATTCACTCCTCTTCCTGGCATAATGAAAGCACCATCCTGTCCACACGCTCATTAATGTAAATGGCAGCGAATCTCCTTTCAGCACTTAAGGTGGCAACAATCAACGTCAGGGGCCTGTCGTCAAAAAGGAGACAGTACCAGCTTAACCGCCTTTTTCTGGAAGACGATATCGACATAATCGCCGTTCAAGAGACGAAAATTGAAAGTCAGGAGCAAACGGACCGGATGGTGCAAACTTTCAGAGCACGATATAACGTTTGCGTGTCCCACTCGGTAGGCGCGTCAGCTGGATGTGCGCTTTTTCTGCGTAATACTGTGGGAATTTTTGAAGAAAGTGTCAGTGTTTGCGTACGCGGTCGCTTTATTGTGTGCGATTTTTTGTACTCGGAAATGGCATGGAGAGTGATTTGTGTATATGCGCCAAATAAGGAAGTGGATCGCCGCCTTTTTTTTTTAAGTTTGAAAGTGTATTTAAACTGCGTTAGGCACGTAATATTTCTTGGCGATTTCAACTGCGTCTGTTCGAGCGCTGATAGAGCAAAAAAACCGCCGACACATGATTTGAGTGCGATGGTTTTAAATAGCCTAGTGCATGAGTTTGGCCTGGAGGACGTCGCGTGTGTTCTGTCGAACATGAATGCACCACAGTACACACATTTTCAACGTGAAAGTCACGCAAGATTGGACAGAGTTTACGTATCACTGGGTCTTGTGCCTCTGTGCGAGGCCTACAACGTGAAACCGCTGTCCTTCAGCGCCCTAAAATAACATAAGTACTTCCCAAGGGAGCCATAATAGGCTCCTATTCAACCGCCTAAAAAGTCCATAAACATCACTTAAAAACGCCTTGAGGAAGTACAGAATACTCCATTTTGATCTCCTTAAATTCTCCCTAACATTTCTTAACACTCCCTAACTACCTCCTTTCTATCACCTAAAAACACCCTGTTTTGAGGAGGTAAACAAAACCTCCCTGTTCCATGTAGTAAAAAAACTCCTACAAGGAGGATCACTAGAGGACAGGCGAAAAAGAACCTCTAGGGAGTATATGGGTGGAAAAAAAGTTTAGAGTGTGCGCTGCGGTTTTACCCGACTGACACTTTCAACGGAAGCGTTATTAGCGACCCCACCAGCGACCGGCACCCAGCCGATAGTCAGCCGGTGTGTGTGCAATAGGATTACTGCAGACATGTTTTTCGCCTTTTTTATGTGGTTCATTGGACATGGCTTCCACAGGTTCTACAATGCGTTTATCTGTCTACAGCGGAGCGTGCGCTTGGGTCGCGACCGCTCGACGGAAAGGAGGTTTCCATTGAGTTGCCGTGCGTTAGTAATCGTCTGCTCGCAAAACTTTCCAATATAGCGTTGCATGTCTGTGCGCTTCATTTCTCGCCAGCGCGGTAGACGGTTTCTTTTGAGGCAGTGCGTGTCACACAATTCTTGCGAAAACTTTACTCGCAGGGTAGTATGTAATCAACAGTGTAAGTCTAGTATTGGAGGCGATATTTAAGCATTTCAACGAGTTTTGTCTAGCGTTATTGTCGTCTGCCATGAAGCGAGCATGCAAAGCTTGTGAAGGGAAGAGTTGAGACCGAAACAGCGTGACGCCAGAATCAGGGTGAAGACATAGAGTCCATGAAAGAAGCCAACGACTGTACAGAGCTTCGCCGAACAAGAGCTGTGAAGAGCACAGTGAAATAAACGAAACAAATTTGAAAAGCTGTGGTTGTTACTATTTCGTTCTTAGTAGCACGTGCCCAATTGGGTGACTTGCCCGGACTAACAAGCTGCATACAAGAACTACAGATCTGGCTGGGTCTCCCTTGCGGCACAAAAACACCTCGAGAAAGCTATGCCTCCTAAACAAAAAATCGAATTATTTTGGGTCCCGGCCAGTCGTCAATTTAGGGCAACGAATATGCTCATCAACAGGCCCGAGCGCTGAACTCCCTGGCCACCGGGGAGGAGGGAAGGGGGTGGCAACTGATTACCAGCTACACAGATATAGTCAAGTATTACAGGGATGGTAGGAAGACATTCCCACACCTCACCACTCCTCGACTAGAGCAGAACAAGCGATATACATTTAAATCCAGGCGGGCTCCTTTCCCCACCCCTGCCTCCATAATAAAATGTACAACAAATTGCCCTCAATGCAATGCACTAGGCACCCTCCAGCACGTCATAGGAGAGTCCAGTTTCTCCAAAGACCACCACCCTTCTACAGCCCTAAGTAATCCCTCTACTCTCCTCACCCCTGGCCAGCGATGGGAGATCTTTCTATCCAGCATCGCCCTGGAAGACCAACTTCAACTGATCCATAGGGGCCAGGCGGCCCTCGAACCATATGGAATCCGTGAAGAGGGAGCCACCCCAGTGAGCGCTTATCGCACTCCATTTGACAATAAAAGTTGTTTCCTCCTCCCGCTATTGGTAGCTTTGAGGAGCAAACGGGCTCGGTTTTTGAAAATTCACAAAACTGTGAATTTGAAAAGTAAAATCTGTAGAATAGTGCGTGCTGCGGGACACGTGAACGTGATGGCACACAAGAAGGACAGCTGCACACCAGTCACGCAAAACCCCGAATATAGGGAGGCTGTGTGTGTGCCAGTGTTCTTACTGACGAGTTCACTACGAAATAAGGCTCACTACGACAAGAAATCTACGCAATCACGGTATAGCAGAAAATAAGCCGGTCGAACTAATTTCAAAACTCATGCCGAAAGCCGAAGAAAAAACAGCGAGGAAATATACGTAAGTGCAATATATCATTCAAGAATTACCCCAAGAACAATTATGCGTTGTAATAAGTACCGCAAGTACAATGTATCAGTTTTTATTAAGCATCGCCAAGCTTTCACCCTCAAATCACTTAAGCAGACCTAAGTGCCCATAGTTAATTTCGTATCTGAAAGCGGACAGAGTGTTTGGATAACGCCGAGCAGCAATTACTTTGAATGCGGCGCATTTCCATCACCCGCTTTCTTTTTTTACCAGTCGGCCTTAGTCACGTGATTGCATTGGCTGCAGCAGGAATGGGCAGAAACTGCTTCTTGGGACGGCCAATTTCAAACAAACACCTCATAAGAACGTCAAGAATAACAAAATTAATGAACTTTTAAGTCAAATAAATACTAAAATAGAGGCACAATAAAGTAATGTAGTAGGATTTGCTTGCCCCCAGTAGCCACCAGTGCATCAGTGGAGCGAGAGAACGCAGTGAAAAAGCGTCCCGCCCTAGTCTCGCCTCCTTGGAACGCGCTGCCCTGGACCGGTTATGTCACCTTAATAGGGACCGGAAACTAGAGTTTGCTGTGCTACACTAGCGCCATTTTTTTGCCGTAGTGGCGGAAAACGGTAGTTGTGGACGAAAAAAAAAAGAACGTGCCACTGCTGTGGGCGAGATGACCACAGCAGTGGCATTTTGACTTTTGTTTTTTTGCGCGCGAGCGCTGTCTCTGCATCCCGCCAGTTTTTCCCGAGGCAGTAGGGCCCGAACGTTAATTACCTAATTTAGGTTAATTAGTTAGTTATTGATTGTCAGATTGGATTCAAAGTCAAAGTGATGTCACTACGGCTTGTGAGGTATCAAATTAAAGGTCTCGATGAGGGGAATCACGTGGGAGAAATTAAAAATTGCTTCCTGGTTATAGCGATGAGATAATCACGTGAGTCATAGATTGGGTTAGCAGTGAAAGTGATGCCAGCAGGGCTTGTGAGCTATAAAGGTCTCCATGAGGGTAATCATGGGTGACAAATTAAAAATTTGCCTTCTGGTTATAATCATGAGATAGTGACGTGAGTCATAGATAGGGTAAAACTAAAGGTAATGCCACTAGGACTTGTGAGGTATCAAATTAAAGGTCTCGATGAGGGGAATCACGTGGGAGAAATTAAAAATTGCTTCCTGGTGATGGTCTTGAGGAGATAACCTCGTGAGTCATAGATTGGGTTAGCAGTGAAAGTGATGCCAGTAGGGCTTGTGAGCTATCAAATTAAAGGTCTTGATGAGGGGAATCATAGGGGACAAAATAAAAATCGCTTCGTGGTTATAATCATGAGAAAGTCATGTGAGTCATAGCTTGGGTTAAAAGTCAAAGTGATGCCACTAGAGCTTGTGAGGTATCAAATTAAAGGTCTCGATCAGGGGAATCACGTGGGAAAAATTAAAAATTGCTTCCTGATAATAGTCACGAGATAACCATGTGTGTCATAGATTGGGTAGCAGTGAAACTGATGCCAGTAGGGCTTGTGAGGTATTCAAATTAAAGGTCTCGATGAGGGGAATCATGGGGGACAAATTAAAAATCGCTTCCTGGTTATAATCATGAGATA
Organism: Haemaphysalis longicornis; assembly: GCF_048455015.1. NCBI lineage: Eukaryota > Metazoa > Arthropoda > Arachnida > Ixodida > Ixodidae > Haemaphysalis > Haemaphysalis longicornis. The sequence continues at coordinate 33,766,942 of NW_027526225.1, forward strand.
TTCACGTGAGTTACAGATTGGGTTAAACGTCAAAGTGACGTCACTAGGGTTGTGAGGTATCAAATTAATGGTCTCGATGAGGGGAATCATGAGGGAAACATTAAAAATTGCTTCCTGGTTATAATCATGACATATTCACGTGATTCATAGATTGGGTAAAATTCAAAGTTATGTCACTAGGGCTTGTGAGGTATCAAATTAAAGGACTTGATGAGGGGAATCACGTAGGAGGAATTAAAAATTGCTTCCTGGTTATAGTCATGACAGAGTCACGGAGTCATAGATTGGGTTAAAAGTCAAACTGATGCGTATAGGGCTTGTGAGGTATCAAACTAAAGGAGTCGATTCGGGGAATCACGCAGATCAAATTAAATATTGCCTCGTGGCTATAGGCATGAGATAGTCACGTGAGTCATAGATTGGGTTAAAAGTCAAATTGATGCCACTCGGTTTGTGAGGTATCAAATTAAAGGTCTTGACGAGGACAATCACAGGGGACAAAATTAGAAACTGCATCTTGGTTATAGTCACGAGCTAGTCACGTGAGTCATGGATTCGGTAAAAATCAAAGTGATGCCGCTACGGCTTGTGTGGTATCAGATTAAATGACTCGATGAGGGGAATTACGTGAGACAAAAATAAATATTTCTTTCTGCTTATATTCATGAGATAGTTACGTGAGTCATAGATTGGGTTAAAGTCAAAGTGATGCCCTAGAGCTTGTTATCGCCCTCCCAAATGTAAAAAGAAAGTTGCACTTGCGAGAAAGGGCAGATTGTGCTAGGAATGTGTGTTCGCACTGGTAGTGAAAGCGACAATCCCATATTCGCACAATATCCCTGTATCACAAAATCCAAAGTCGGCCATGAGTCGTTCAGGGGAAACTCCTTTTTTAAGCTCGCCGCGAACAGAGTTTTTCAGTTTGTGCTTCGTTCAAGCTCCCGTATTCTAAGTAAATATTTTGTGCATCTTCAATTTTCCTTGGGACTTTCTGACTCGTTTCTGAATGGTAACAGGATGAGCTCTGCAGGCTGAGTTGTCGACGCAGCTCCGGGGCTTCTGAATAGGACGTTATCTACCGGGGCCTGATCGCGAAAGGCAGCCAGTGCTCTGACCGCACAATGGGCAGGGTCGTTTGCTTTCGCGAACAAAGGCTGTTTGGGTGTATTTTCACAAGAAATGAACACCTGTTCTTGATTCAGCATCAAGAAAACTATAAAGGAAGTCCGGCAACAAATGTTTTGAAAAGCTCATCAGCAGCCTTCGAAAAGCACGTCGAGTTTTTAATTGTTTGTTATCTTGTTTTTTATATTTTCGATATTTTTCTAAAAAAAACATAAAAAAAATTTTTTCACGCCCTTCACTATTTTATGGAAAATTACAACTCTACTCTGGTGGCATCTCCTTCCCATTCGAAATAACGGTTTTGTCTTAGATAAATGAACATATTCATTTGTTTTGCTTCTTCGTTACTTGTGGCTGATATGCGAATTGGAGCAACGTACGTAGCAGCACCAACACAATATTGTACCAGGATGGTAGATACATCTATGGTGCTTTACGTTTTTATGGTAGTAAACAAATATACACATGGCGAACCAGCGCACTTCGGAAGCCGTTTTACATCCCCTGTCAGTCTTACAGCAGTAACTGAAAATACTACCCGCTGCAGTGGCTCAGTTATGCTGCTGAGCCCGAGGACGCGGGTTTGACCCTGTTCGTGATCTCTGCTTTTCATATGGAGGAGAAAAAACGGCGATCGTATGTCGAGATTTCGCCGCGCGTAAACATGCCCAGGTATTAAAAAGTAATCCAGAGCCCTCGTGGGCCAGGTGCACAGCCGCGTCGCGTTAAACTCCCATAATTTGAATTTTGAACTCAAATAATAAAGAGGCCCTATATCTCGGTCCTTTCCTGCAAATGTCATCGAAAGACAGTAGTCTTCTGCCATCCGTGCCTGTAAAATCCAGCCAAGAAGACGGAGACACAAGTAAAGAAACAGACAGGACTATGCTGGACTAACAACTGAATTTTATGAAGAAAACAAGAACCTACCCCAAACACAAGCTGCGCATGGGCAGAACTCAACAAGTGATACTTATCGCTTCGTACATGACTAAAGATAAAGTTCGCGACGATGCATAAAATCGAACAACACGCAAACAAGAAAGTATCACAGATTACCCGCCAAGAAAATAAAATTCCTTGTCAGAAAGGCTCAAAGATGCAACGCTCATGCAGGCCTAGCTGGCCCAGTTTTCCGCGTTGCTTCATCACGTTTCCCCTACACTGGGCATCTTTCTTCGTGTACAACCTCCCTGCAAGCAACTTTTGACTTGTGTGAGTGTCATCGCTTTGACTCAGTGCCGTGTACGGTTTCTCGGCTTTTGCTTAAAGTTGAACTGCCCGCCACAGGAGGTGGTCGCCTTGTTTGGTTTGGTGGCACCTTCCCCTGGCCACTGGATACGGGTGTGCCGAATTTTGAAGTCAGAATATGGGCGCCAGGTTAGACTTCTTTACGAGTAGTTACGGTTGCTTTGTGGCAACGATGTGAATGTTTGGTCTGCTTCCCAGCGGTTTCGTGAGCATAGCCGCCTAGCTGGTACGTTAACGGAGTGCTACTGGTGTCAACGCCAAAGGAGTCTTCGCAACAAACGAAAAAACTTTTCGGCAAGGGGCTCTGTGACGTACCTACATGATGTTTCTGTCACGAAGCCCATTGACGACCTGCTAAAGAAAGGCCCAAAATTTAGTCTGGAACCTCATGTCAAAAACACGAGTTGCTGGCCACTATCCGAAATGTTGCGGAAAAAGTTCCTGCTGAAGAGAGAGGATGGTGTGTGTCCGAAGGTGTCGATGTCCTCAAGAGTGCTTAACGCCCACATCCTGACCGCAACGTGACGGACCTTCCTCCAGTTGTGACCTACTTCCGAGATCACAACTTGAGTCTGCTGAAGTCCGACAAAGAAGGTGGCTTGGTCGTTTTACCGAAGGGGACATTCAGCGAGAAGGCCAGAGACGCTATGAACAAGGACTTCAAGCCCACTTCTCTGAAACCAAGGAAAGTAAAAACGGCTGCCATGAAGCTACTAAAGGAGGTGAAACTTAAGGCCCTAGAAAAGTCCGTAAAGGCAAGAAAAGAGGATCAGCTGCGTGTGTTTTTCGGCAAAAATCCATAAGGTTAATTGCCCCCTGCGTTCCATCGTCACAGAAAACGGGAGCTTGCAGAAACTGTTGGGAAAATTTCTACCGTTCATGAACTCATAGAGGAGTCTGGCACCGTTGGCTTCCAGAACCAATGCGGCTTGAACAGTGATGCTTTCCTTGAATTGCTGTCATTTTATCTCTCCGCCACGTTTGTGAAATTCGATGACGAATTGTATGTCCAGATGAAGGGGGTGTGCATCGGCTCCTCAGCGCTCCTGTTTTGTGTCACATAATCTTAGCCAAGTTTCACCGTTTGCTGAAGCAATGTCCTAATGACGACAGGGTAGTAAAAAAATTTAGATACGTAGATGACTTTCTAGTTCTTTTAAACCTTTCACATAATTCAATTGAATTCAATTCAGTTCAGTTTATTTCAACATCAAGGATGTTTGGAGGCACAGACAAAAATCCATACAAAGGCTTGACAAAGGTCCGTGCCCCCTATATGGCATGGCACACAGTGGAGAGTAACAGGAGGCCGTGTACATATATTGGCAACAAAGCAATTACATGTTTTTCGCGTAGAGAAGCAAAGCGCCACTTTAGTAAAACAAAAAAAAAACGATAACAAAGAACAGAGACCGTAGTGTAGTTACTAGATCACAGTAAGGATTTTTGTTTGCACCAGGAGGTCAGTAAAGCATTCCATAATGTGTGACGCTAAGAATAATAGTTAATCCGGCATTACAGCAACATATAAATCTCATTGATAACAAAGGAGAAACAGATTACAATGAAAAAAAAAACAAAATATACAGGAGGTCTATGAGACCACTACAAAAACGCATTACGCAGATCTTTAAAAGAGAGTGTAACTATATCAGTTCCATGTTCACAATGAAATCGGTTGAGCTTTGAAGGGAGGCAAAATTTCAGCATTTGCTTTCCATAATTTGTGCGGCTCGTGTCAACTTGCCAGTGCTCAGGACTGCGGGTTGGATAAGAAATGACGTTTCTTCGTAGTTTCGCAATGTTCGGCCATTGTGCCAATGTTTCGGGTTGTTTCTGATGTAAAGTTCCGAGATAACAGTAATTGGGATACGAATTTTACATTGATAATTTTAAGGTCATGAAACACACTACTTGTATGGGATAGCGGAGGTACTTTATTTACAATTCGGATTACTCGTGTCTGCATAAGGAGTAGTTTTTCTATGTTTTGAAGAGTGGTAGTGCCCCACACTATTACGCCATAATTCAATAGAGATGAAAAGAGACCATTGTACAAAATGATATTAACAGATATCGGAAAATAAAAGTACTGTTTCCGCATACAGCCAGTCACAACAAATAATTTCCTGCTTAGGTAACTAATATGTTTATCCCAGGACATATGCTCTGAAAAGTATACACCTAAAGTTTTGAAATGCGCTACTATTTTGATTTCAGTACTATCTTTATGGATGGGAAGCAATGTGAAATTTTTATGTCGAGGGCGATATCGAATTGCCTTTGTTTTGTCTGTGTTGATCCTGAGATCATTCCTAAAGGGTCAATTATTAATGAGGAACAGGGTTTTGTTAGCATGCTCACTTAGGGTAATTCCGGATTTACCAGTGAAGAACAAACTCGTGTCGTCGGCATATATGATATATTTAACAGACTCATCAATGTTTGCTATTTCATTTATATACAAAATAAAAAGAAAAGCGCCAAGGATGCTCCCCTGTGGAACACCCGAAATTGCCTGTTTTGTTAGGGAGTGATTGCGGTAAATATCTACGACCTGGGAACGGTGCTGTAAATAGGAAGACATTTGGGAGAGGACATTACCATGGAAGCCATAGTGTTCGAGTTTAAGAATAAGAATACGGTGGTTTATCAGATCGAAAGCTTTGCTAAAATCGAGAAAAATACCCGGGGCCATGTTTTTGTTCTCAAAATTTTCGAGTATGTACTCTTTTTGCGCGAGGAGTGCTGATTCTGTCGACATATTTTTCCTAAAACCATAATGTGCCGGAGTTAAGATCGAGTAGCGATCTGAAAAAGAGAATAAACGCTTAAGAAGTATTTTTTCTTAGCCTTTTGAAAAGACAGGTAGAATATATATAGGGCGATAGTTCTAGAATTCGTTACGGTTGCCTTTTTTGAATGTTACAGTAACCCTAGCACGTTGCATGTTGTGCGGAAATATGAGGGTTAAGAAGCAGCCGTAATATATGTGTGCTAAACAGTTAGAAATCTTATCGATTACATGTTTGACTGGCTTTATTTGTAAACCGAAAGCATCTTCCGATTCGGTATTGCTTAATTCTGTAAAAACTCTTATAATTTCTTTTTCAACGCTTGGCTCCAAAAACATTGTGTGTTCATTGTAGGGTTTCATTAAAGATAAACGGCTGTCAGTCTTAGTGGATGTAAGGGCTACTGAGAGAAAGTGATCATTGAAAGCATTAGCCAAATCTACTCCAGATAATTCACTGCCATCCTTGGTAATTTTGTTGATAGGTTCTGGTGCGCGGATTAGTAAAGTATTCAGGTCTCTTCAAATGTCATCTGAACGCCCTGTTGATGAGCTGAAACGTTTTGTGTAGTATCAGTTTTTAGCAGTACGAAGTTCACTTGTAACATAATTTCTATATTTTTTGAATATCTCTAATGCATCAGGACACCTGTTTTTGATAAAATGTTTTAGAGTTTGTTCCTTTTCCTGATAAACTTAAGAATTTCATGAGTCACCCAGGGCTTTCGTGCTTCCTTGGATGGTGTATACGTTTTACGTGGGAAAGAAGCATAGTAAACGTCGGTAAATTTCGTCATAAAGATGTCATAAGCTACTTCAGGGTTTTGTTCGCGGAAAGCATCGTTCCAAGTTATATCTGCTACACGTTGTCGAAACAAAGATAAGGAATGAAGGTTGCTACGTCGGTATGTTGAATGGTACAAATTTTGATTTGCCTTAACAGTTTGTTGAATTGATATAAAAATCGGCAAGTGATCACTAATCGCGTATGCAATTACACCGCCTATCACACTACGGACATCAAAATTTGTAGTAAAAATATCGAGAAGTGTCTCGAAAATTTCAGTAATTCTAGTGAGCGAGGCTATTGCCTTATGGCAGAAATGAAGGTTTAGAATGGTCACAAGCTCATTCCGTAGATTATTCTCGCTTAGGAGGTTCATGTTGAGATCACCACCTAAAATTACGTGGAAATTGTGAGAGTTAACAAACTGAAGAAAAGAGTCTAAAAAGAAAATTAATTTAGAATCATCGCCACCTGGTGGACGGTAACAGGTAGAGAAAATATTCGAACCAGATTTTACAGTAACTATTTCATAATCAGGTGTAACAGAGGAATAGTCAGGCAACAGTTCACATTGAATTTCATTGGATATCATCATACACACACCACCTCCTCGTTTACCAACCCTGTTAATGTAGTAATATTTGTACTGAGGAATGTTGAAAACGTCACTGGTATATTCGAACGATGTTTCAGCGAACATTGCGACATCAAATATCATATCTACCTCATGAAAAAAGCTTTCAATAATATTGCATTTATTTCTACCAGACTGTAAGTTAACGTGGACGCAGCTCAGATGCGGCATAGGCTGATTCGTGATGTAACGCTTCAAATCTAGTATATCTTTTGGTTCTTGATGACAGGGGAACATCAGGAACAAGAAATAAAAAACATGTAACGAGGCATGTTCATACTATGCGCGCATATGGGCATGTGACCAGTTATTTTCAGTGGCGGTAGGCACATTTTCATGCTTATAAATGTTATCAGGCGTGCATCTTCAGCCGCGACAGTTCCAGAACTCGTTAATATAAAAACAAAAAGGCTTTTACCATGCCAGTCACTATTTGTGATGGGGGACAATTTTGAATCACGAGGCAGATTATCATTTCCCACGGACAAAGGGGCAGGTTCTATTCGAAAAATACCGCAAAGAAACGCAAAACCAGAGTACTGTGTTAAACGAAACCAACCACGTATTTTTTGTGCTGTGACGTAAGGTTGCGATGTAGTAGCAAAGTCATTACAAGCGTTCGCCGGTTACTAAAGTGTTTTTTCAAGGTCATGCTCATGATCTATAGTTAGTATAGCAGAGTTGTCCGATTTCTTTGCATGTATTTTTCCACCGCGGGTCCAGACATATTCCCAGCCAGTTGCCTTCTTCTCAGCTAGAGTCATTCCGAGAAGTTGTTTGAGGATGGGACAAAGGTGATCATTTATGAATACTGGTAAGCTTGAAGATTTCCCAAAGTCTTTATTGCTTAATCGTATTTTTCGTGACTTCTCGATGAGGTCATCCCTCTTTGGACGTCTTGCAAACTGTACCCCAATAGTATTGGGTTTCACTTTGGAGGGAACCCGATGACAGGATTCAATATCCTCTGGCGTCACGGGCACGTCAACGAGTGCTCCCAATTTGCAAACAATGTCTGTCACATTCTCATTTTCATTCTCCTCGATTTCTTTTTTTGGATGTTTTTGCTGCGGGAGTACTTCTCAGAGAGCAGCAGGAGGGACTCGGCTAACATTATCAGTGTAACGAGCGGTGGCACTTTTAAACAACACGGAAACACGCGTGCTCCACATTCACACGCGAGGGCATGTCCAGACCATTTTTGCAATTTTCTTCCTCGGGTGGCGCTGTTGAACGGCGCCAGCAGCGCCACCTGTCCCACGTTCGGGTCCCTATGATCAGCAAATAGCGTGAATTGCATTTTTAAAGTGCTTGAACTCCGCCTCGAAATATTATCATCAAGTTACGTGGGCGTCGCTACAGCTCGTGTTTCCCGAATTCTGCTCAATCACGGGCCTTCTCGAATAGCACCCGAGAAAGGACGTTAGGAACGCGTGGCAAATGATGAGCAGATGAATTGCTGTTTTGTGTAGTACAGTCACTTGAAAAAACTTGCGAGTTACTGGCGTTGCTAAAACGGGAAATCTCGCCCTTATTATCGTTTAGAAGGTGCCTTTGTGAAACATTTTTTGTAGACAAAGACATAAATACCTCTCACTCGCATAAATTAGACTGTGTTTAAGGGCAATTTACAAGAACTGGCAATCCGGCCGTCCACAAATATTTGCTCATGGTTCTAGGCATTCCGCTTGGGGTGCTGCTGTTTTGTTAGGAACAAACATGCAGACACATGTCGCATTAACAAGGCAAAATTAAACAACGTGTAAGTAGATGCATATTTACAATGAAGTAATCCACGGTTCCATAGACACGAGCGCGAGAGTCCGTCAAGCACGCAGACTTGCAATGCACACTGGAAAAAACAAAAAAGCACACGCAACAATAAAACCTCGACAGCAACCGTGACGTGCGTGACATGCATTCATCAGCTAAAATATTTTTACAGCCTTCGAAAAGAATACGTGCCGTCAAAGCATAGCAACGTTTTGTGGTGCGCTTTTAGGTGTTGTGAAGGTGATTCGTATAATTATTGGGTTGGTAACATTGACATTTCACGTGGAAAATGATATTAAAAATTTAGCGGTATGAGCACAAAAAAAAAGGTTTACTAACGTTTCGACTGGTCCGCCAGTTGAAACGTTAGTCATTTCTGTTTTTTGAGACGTGCACCGGACTATACTTTTTGATATTTTTTCTGGTATTCTCTGGTATTGATATTTTGATACCTTCCTTCTTCGACCCCTCCTCCCCCCCCACACACACACGCGCGCGCGCACACACACACATAATGACCATAGTTGGACATGTTTGTAGTATTCTGGAAGCCTCCGTTCTGTAAAATGCCTTTTAATTGGTGCATATTTTAAACTGAAACTGGGGGGGGGGTGATGCGGGACCGAGGACATTCAAATAGCATGGCCCAGACAATAAGTTGTGCTCTTTGTTAATGCCAATACTGTTTTCTCTTTTTTTATTTACAGTGACAGCGGTAGCCCCACGGAAACCTCACAGCTGTTCAAAACCATTAAAGCTGGCGTTTGTAAAGACTACTGCTTTTCCGCTGCATACGTAAGTGATAAACCAACCAAGGTCAGAACACGGTGGAGATTGCCATCTCGTACCTGAACCCCCCCGGCATATTTTATCGCCTACAAAGGCAGACAGGCGTACTGCTACCAACAGTGGGGCAATACAGGGGTCATAGATGCACTGTTCGCACATTAGCGAACGATTTATCAATCGGAATAAATGAGTTTTTGCAAATTTATTCTGTTCAATGCATCTGTCACGTCACACGTTCTAGGAAAGCATATGATCGGGCCAAAACTACCAGTCGCCTCGTGTTTATAATAGTGTGGTATAAAAGACATATTCCAGCTAGCGTGGTAAGTTAAAACATAGATACTCATTGACAATAAGTCTTATCTCATGTATCTTATTCCGTTTGCTCGGATCTCTGGATCGTATTCCACTTCTTACCTTCCTCAAACGTCGAATAGCCTGCTTGCACAAACATTATACCTTGCGATCCTCTCAGTTTACTTCGTACAGTTTATAAATGCAGCGTCTGTGCCACTGCGTACTTAAAACAAGACTAAACTGAGTTTCAAACGTTGCTTGATTGCGCACCAGATAAATTCGATGAAGGGAGAGGGGCCACCAGCTCTGCTGCTTCTCCAGCCTTGCACCCCGAGTGCAGGCTGCGGCAATTTTTTTTTCTACGGCTGGCCACAGAAGTGATGAATGTGTCATACTTACTGACACTCCTTTTTGAATTCACAACGGCCGCTCCTAATCAGCGTTCTACCCGTTTCCTGGCAATCGATGCTCGTACATCTTGTGCCTGTACAAGAGAGGGTACAGTGAAATTTCTGCAACAAAAGCACACAGAGCGGCTTGCACGAGACCTCTACACATCCTGCAGTCACACATCTATACACAGTTGCAGGAGAACACTTGGCTAGACGGTTGACTATAGGCTTCTGATCCCACAACATGTGCGGAGAGGCATTAGTGGAGAGAAAAAACGGTGCACCATTTTTCGCACTCAAACGCTCGATGAGTTGGCCCACAATAGCAGCGCAATAAATTGCTCTGTTTATGTTTCCCGTCTCCTAAAGCAGTCTCGAAAACAAAACCGAGATTTGGTTCATTCGAGAAATTGTTTTGCTAGAACAATCATACTCATACCGCTTTTAACAAAAAATCCACCCAGATAAGGTATATAATAAGGAACACAGTGTATAGGCATACGACCCGCAAGCTACTTTACGACACTACAGTTACAACTCATTGCAGCCCGCTTGTGCCACATACACACTAAACATTTTTACACCTTTTTTTCCGAAAAGGGTCATGGCTTACCCCCTAAAAGGTGTTTTGACAAATAAAGGGTGTATGCATGAAAAAGGGGTGCTGATCTTAACACCCTTAAAGGGTGTTGTGGATGAAGTTAAGGGTTTGACGGAAACCCGTCTGGTCGGGAAACATGTTGGAGTAGAAACGGAGACACCGACCAAATGCACAATGTACCGATGTACCAAATGCACCGATGCACAACACCCTTAAAAACGTGTGTTGAGCATCACATTTTTTTAAGGTGAAGGCATATGCAGTGGCCATGTGAATCGGTGATGCGCGCAGCGTTAAACGCAAACAGTCAATACGCACAAGTTACAGTTGGAACACAAACGAATTGAGCAAGAAAACCAACGGGATGCAAGCTGTACAGGGAGTGCCTACTTACTTAGTACTAGATATGCTGTTCTTGCTTTTATATCGAGCAGAAAAAAGCCCCGATTGAGTGAGTGGGCTTGTCGCAGAAAACGCATTTTTAGCGCTAATTTTGCAAGAATGGATTTTACTATGAGAATGTACAGATAAACAAACGGATTTGCAAAAACTTTTTAATCATGAGGTAGTTTTGTGTTCCATAACTTGTAGAATTTTATTCAATACCAAAAAAATCTTCCCTGCCACCTCAACACCCTCAAAAAGTGTGTTAATTATGTGAACACTCTTTTTCACAGAAGGCTCTAAAGCTACTAATTCGGGTGTTCGAAACTAAGAAAAAGGGTGTATGAAAAAGGGTGTAAGAAAAGACTGCCAACTAAGAAAAAGGTGAAGAGACGTCCAACTTTGGAGGCCTTTTGTACCTGTTACATGGGTGGACTGAACATTTTCTACAAGCGGGGGGTGTTTTGTACCTCACGATTGTCAAAGCACTATGAATTGGCCTAATTTATTACCAGTGAAGCTCTTTAGGCTCCCACCAGTTTTGGTGGCGTTAGCAAAAAAATACAAAGAAAAAGAACGCGGCTCCTGCAAAGGGTGCACCACCGAATATATGGTATTATAACAGTGAAGTCAGCTTTCAAACTTGTTAGAGGGTGAGCACAAGGGGCGTATCCGTATGCCCACCTCTCACTATACCATTTCAAGGGTACTAACCTTTTTTGGGTTCTACAAAGCATAAAAATTGGTGGAGCATGCAATAGTGGTGCAAGGCTGGAGAAACAGCATAGCTGGGGGCGGACCTAGCTTGTTTCCCCCTCGGATTCCCTGGCAGTGGGCGGACACACTGGAACAGGCTTGTAAAATCCGGTTAAACTTGGCCTCACCCCTCAGTGGTCATCGTAGCCTAGCAAGAACATTGCAGAGCTTAGCAAGCATAACAAAACTTAGCAACACCAGAAGAAACTAGGTCAACCCCCAGCTCTGCTGTTCTTTGTTTTGGAACTGAACATCTATTTCACACCATTTCAACAACCTACAGATAGCCAAGCGTGTTACAGTCACTGAACACCCTTTTCTCCACACAAAAATTATTTTTTTAATTTTGAAGGTTCAAATTGGTGTTTCACGTGTCATAGCTAAACTTGGGGAATGAGGTGCACCGCATAGGAAAACGAGCGATCATTGCATACGAGCAATTATTTTTTTGCGTTTGAAATTTTCTTGCGAGTAGAGGGGTATATGAGGGGATGTCTTCTTCCTTACAATGCTACTATGCATCCAAGCATGGCCTTATATAATGAACAGCTGAACACCTTTTCTACACCCTTTCACCACCCGAAGAAAAACCAAGGGCGTTGAAGCTGATCAACACCCTTTTTTTCACACAAAAAGTGTGTAGAGCTAAGAAAAGGGTGTTTAGATCCAAGAAAAAAGGTGTAAAGTCCTCCCAACACCCTTTTTCCACTTATGCTGCACCCTTATTGGCTAAAAGGGTGTAAAAAAGTTTAGTGTGTACCAAGGTCATTAGAATCAAACACCAATAACGGAGTTTTTAAGCTTGCAAAAGAAGCTGTAGGCGTGTGAAATTCAGGGTATCTCTTTGATAGCAGTAAGAATGATTGGAAAACAGTTTGACCTCTGAAGGATCCAGTAAACGTTTCGACTGCGCATACGAAACTACCACTGGAAACGCTGTAGATCAGTGTCATAGTGCAGACAGTTTTCCGATGTGAAGGCTGGTGAGTAGCACAAGGAACACTGCCTCAACGGGCCTCTTCTTTGACAAGTTTTGCACAGTTTTACGAAACGATTAATATTAACCACAATAAAAAAATTTGCATACCTACGAAGTGAATCACGACGAATGGGCGAAGCACTGGGGATCGTTCTTACCGTAAATCACCCGTGGCATTGCCTACTCACGCATGTAAATGAGTGACAACGTGTGTGTACAGTGTATACTATTCCGATCCAAACCGATAAAATTCAATTTATTTCAATTCAATCCAAGTGATTTCAATCCAATCTAATCCAATCCAACTCTTCTCGCACACACGCAACACTGTGTACACGGATGCCAAGCCCCGAAAAAAGCGAGGTCCTCAGCTGCTTCGCCCCTAATAATGCGCGCCAAGGTCGCATTTCTTCTCTTTTTTTGGCTTTTAAAGTACGCCTGTGTCGGTCCGCATCCTGCGGGTTTCTCGGGAGGTCATTCCTGAAACGCTTCGAAAGTTGCGGGCTGTCCTGAGATTGAAATGTGGGAGTAGACGCTTTCGCAATATAGCTATACGCTAAATATCCTCTGGGACGCAGGGGAAACCTGAAAAAGAAAAAAGAACACTTAGCAAAATAAATTGCATACCTGGCATTTTTTAACAGCGGAGCGGTTGTAGCTGGCCGTAATGTGTAGCGTGTAACGTGTGTGGCGCGTAACGCGTTTAACATTGCCAATCAATTACCAATAAATTGCCAATGAATAATTAAATTACCAATAATTTGTCCAGTGCTGGTGATTGCGTGCCTCGCGGTGACCGCCGAGCGTCCCCAGCACATGAAAAGGCTTTATAAAAAAAAACAGAAAACTGCGAAAACCCCAAAGAATGAGAAAATGCCGAGCGCTCGTGAGCGCGAGCCTCGCGGCGACCTCTGAGCGTCCTTTGCTCGCGCCGTGGGCAAAAAAACAGGGTGCACACTACCGCTTAGAAAATTCCGCTCGAAAATTTTGATCTTGGGAAAGTAGGCTACGCTAGAACAGCAGGCGAAGAGCGGTAAATGACGGATCCACGGAATTACTACGTACGTTACTTGCGCTAGTCATGGCGCTACGTGAAGGTTGCAACTCTCGCGGATCCCTAATTTCCTGTAACGTTTGGCAAACGAAAGCATGCGTAGTACTTCCATAACAGCCTACCGAACGTCCAGAATAAACAGAAAACTCGGGTGTACAAAGCACAAACAGCTGACTCAAAACTCTACCCGCACGATAAAGTACGAGCTGACCGATGCAGTGCCCCTTGCAGTGCTTTGCAGTGCGATGCAGCTGACCGATGCAGTGTGATGCAGTGCGATGCAGATGACCGATGCAGTGCGCAGTGCGATGCAGGGAGGAGTGGTCCGCGGCAAATACAGGGCTAGAAAATACCTCACTTTGAGACCTTTTTAGTCCTGCACATATTATTCGTTTCGTGACTATGCATGCGATCTACCTATAATATAACTGCGCGAATGGAATTCGACATGCGCAAGCGACTTCACGCAGGGTTTTAGTCATGCGTCCGTTGAGAAATAAAAGAAATGTGTACGCTATTTCCGTGGTCGTCCCGGTGTCATCTTTGTGCGCGGCAAATTACACGGCAATATTTGGGCATCTTGGCAACGATAAATGTCGACGTGCCCGTCGCTAACCCCGGGCTATCATGTACACAGCGGTATCCGGAGAACCGGGAATCCCTTAACATGGCGGAAGCGCACGCAGTTACCGCAAGAGGGCGCCAGTTGTTGCATAAGGTCAATTTCCGACTGCCGAAATTTCCGTGAAAGTCGCCATGTCTTTTACGTAAGCACGACGTAAGCAATCAGTGACGTGATGGACCTATAGGACGACATGCAGTGTAATTTGATGCCTCACTTATAAAGATCACAACAAAGGTATCAAATTCTGCGCATAAAAGATATAAAACTCTCGGCATGTACTATAACAATTAGGACGGTAGTGAGGCTGTCAAGAGAAACACGTTTCTGTAGGTCAAAATAGGCGTCAATACCATAAGGCGATCGAGTAATGTTGATCCAAAGGCGAGCGAAAGGCGGATGTTGAGCTAGGAACATTACACATTTTTTACCGTATCGATTTATTTCTTTACTTCGCTTTAATAACATAGTCGGGCTCTCTGCTTGAATGCAATCTTTGTTGCGTTATCTCCATGGGTTATCACCTCCCTGCCGCCATAGCCACCACGCTTTCGTCAGCTGCTATGTTACATGTTTATGGCGTGATCACATGAAAGGACGGCCGCGACAAGTGCTTGTATGACACATAAGGTCAGCGAAGCGCTACGCCTGATAACCGCGGAGCGTACCGATGTCGCCGATTCACTCATTCGTCAAGCTCAACCTCAATCAGCGCTGTAATGAGCAAGAGTCACTTTTCATTGTTATTTTTCTCTTGAGTTCGATCGTGTGACCCAGCAGCTTACTAGAAGAAATGTGAGAAAATGCCATGCATTTGGTTTTCTTTGCCACTGAGACGCTTGTTGTGCCCTCTGATGTTGCAGTTACGCCAAACAATTTTTTTTTTATTTTATTTTCTAACATAAAAGCAAAATAGTGCACGTTTTTTGTATGCTCCGTGATCGCTGACTTAAAAACAGCCGAAACTATTATTTGTTTTGGTAGAAAACATATATTAAATGGCGCGTCATGCGAAACTGCGTCTGCTGCAAATTCACAGACATTTCGCGGCGCTGAAGGTCGCTGAAAGGTTTTTTTCTATTTCGCTGCAAAAGCAGCCTCCATTTTTAAGCTGTTACGTAACATTACGTCACTTTTACAAACACTCAAGTTGCCGATGTGTGACGTACGTGTTCGGTACCGCCAACTGTTTAAATTACGTTACGCCTTCTCACCCAATCACAGAGAGGGCGTGTATTACAAGCAGTATTGTTGTTGAATAGCAAAGACATTCTTACGTTGTCATGTCCGGTGCACTTAAACTGTTTTTCATTGTCGGCCAAGAATTAAGCTCTTTCATTAAAGACCAATAAGTCAAACATCAGAACTCGTGTCAGTAAACGCCATGAAACGTCAACATGACGAAATCACACACAACCGCTTTGTCAACAGGAACCACGTGACCAAATCTGAAAGCCACTCAGAAAAGACATCCGGCGAATTCACCAATTGCCTGGGAATTTGTGCAGTCGAGATTAGGGCCCATGGCTTTATTACAGCATTTCTCACATCACGAAACCTGCGGTGCCGTCAAAAAAGTAAAGTGTTGGCTTTATTATTAACTTTCCCAGTGTACAAAGCACCGTCTGCGCCACGCATGCAATAAGGCTAACATATGAAAGGTATCGAACATAACAAAGTTGCATGTTGTCTTCATGCGCTGTCTAAACGACTGCGCATGGCAGTGGGTGCAGCTCATTTTATCCGACAGTAAGTTTGGGGAACCAACTTGTTTTGCTGTAAAGACGCGCGCGAAAGCCGCCAGTTTGTTGGTTTATTGAAGTTAAACTAACAAAATAGGCGCCTTGCTTTTAAATGCGGAGCATTTCTTAGGCTCGCGATGTCACTCGTCGATGTTGTCGGCGCCGTCCACACGCTCACTGCGCATGCGCGTCGCGTCGAGGCGCAGGTGCCCGTCTCTCCCCCGTACCCTCATCTCTCTCAACAACCGGTGCGGCGGTGCGGGAAGAGCGCGTGTCTCCCGTGCGCTCTGTTGCTCTCAACAACAGCTGCGGCGGTGCGGGGGGAGCGCGTCTGTGCACGCATGCGTCGTAGCTACCCGTGCGCTGCGTCGCGCTCAACAGTAACGGCGGCAGGGCGCGTACACGTGATAACGGCGTGGTTGGTGCGTGGAAAGGTCGCGCGCTTGTGTACGGAAGTGTGCGCATGTGCGTCTCTCCCCCGTACTCCTGTCCCTCGAACGCGGGCGGTTTGTATATAAGCGGCGGAGCGCGCGTTCCGAATTCAGTCAAGGGCGTCTTTGCTTGGCTTTCGCTTCACTTGGCGCTTTGCTTAACGGCACCAAGCAATAAAGACAGACTTTAACTTTACACTCCTTGCCTTCGCTTCTCCTTCATTTAATAAATAAGAAGACGAAATAACAATTAAGCATTCCCAAACCATACCCAATTAGGCAACATTCACGCGATAACCCCACCACTCTACGACGCATTTACTCGAGTTCCCCGCGTGGGAAGATGAGGGCGGATTTTTTTTTGTGGGGGAGGCGAAGGGGGGAGGGGGGTCGAGGATCAGCCACAAAGGTGCGGACGTGCGTGTGCGTATTTCCGTGAACGTGCTTGTGCAAGTGTTTTTGCGTGTGCGTGTACATGTCCTTGGGAGACACCTCTGTGCGTTTGTACAATGTACAGGAAACGCGGTTTATAAAATGTTATGCCTTTTTTCAAGAGAAAAACAGTTACAACGCAAAGCTCTATGTGGCTTTGCATTGTAACTGACCCTTGCAACCTGTGTCAAAGTCAAATTTACGAACTGATTCGTCCACGTCGGAAGCGCGCAATTCGATAGACGTCAGCTTCACAAGGCGGGAGACCCGGGTTTGATTCCGACTACAGGAAGCGTTGCATTCTTCAGGCGCTTGATCGTCTTTCGCTTATCATCATCACATGGGCCGTTGTGGGAACCCAATGCGTAGTGTTGGCTTTCCTGCAGTGCGTATTGGCACGGTATAGAGAGAGGTGAGTGAAGCTTAGGCCTTCTATGATCCCTGTCCATGGGAGCTGAGTTGTGTGACTTTTACAACCCTTTGCGACACGGCGTGCGCCATTGTGCACGCGACTTTTAAGAGTATTTTTGTGAGTAACATTCGTCGCCATCCCCACTTGAACCGCTTAGACAGCAATCACATTTCCCGCTGTACGGCGGGAAATGCGATTAAGTGGGGTGCACCTACTGAGCGGTTAAGAACACCGACTTGACACGCCAAATGCTCGTTGCGTCAAGTAAGTGTTTTTGGTTTTACGTTTTCTATCTAGATAAACCATTTATTAAAACAAAACTGAAGCTTTTACCATAATATGTACATGGCTACAGATCACAATAATGGGTATACGTTACTTCTGTAGCAGTGGTTACGAAACGATAGTCGCGTTTACGATAGCGTTTTTACGAATTGGACACGGCCTAGTAGATTAACTACTTAAGAGATCGAGTTGTTTATGGTTTTGAAGTGAAATTTTTGGAAATAAAAAATATACGCAGGCAGTTTCAAACTTTTCTGTTGGCTACATCCTTATGCGTGTTGCGAAGAGATAAAGTTGCCTTCGCTTGTGTGCTCTTGAGACCGTTGTGACGTGCGATTTCCAGGAGAAAATTTTGGGCTTTGACATTTAAAGCGAAGCTTTATTTGTTTCTCATCTCTGCTTTTTGGGCCCTTCTCCTGATTCTGTTGTTATGCTTACGAATTCGCGGCTGCGAGCCCAGTGGTTCCTGCTTCAGGGGCGGGGAGAAGCCTCCGGGCACCCTAACGCTGGGTTTCTTACGAAAACACTATTCAGCGCAAGTCTAGGCGAACTTCGGACGCCAGCGCCGGCGCGGTGGCTTTTCAGTTTAAACATTGCCCTGTAGTTGGAGGGGGCGTACGAAGAGCGTGCTCGCCACGGATAGAAATGAGCACGTAAAAATGCTCAAGCAAATCGTCTCCGAGGAGCTCATCCAGTGTACAGAATATCCAGGCCTGAAAGAAGCACCACGTAGAACAAGAACATCTCCGTATCGCAGCGAAACGTGGTGCAGACTTAAAATATATGCTCGGTATGCTGGATCAGAGACGTTAGTCAAGGTATCGACATTTCGCGGCAATGAAAGACAGACGTTGTGAGCAGTACGCCCTGCTTCGGGAAACTGAGCAAAAATGTGGCATGCGCTGTCGCCTCAACCCAGTTTTGCCACGACGCCGTTCAATCATTTCAAATGGTGAAGTTCATTGTTCTTTCCTGAACGCTTACAAATTGGCGACTGTAGTGCTTCTGTCGACTTTTGTCATACCGGCAGAGGACAAAGGTGAATTAGAAGGCTCCCGCGCGGATCCCGTTTATGATGTTTTGGGTGACTTCCCCTAGCGTAGACTTGCGACGCCATAGTGTTGGCAGAGTTCCATTTGCAGTGGGAAAAAGGGCAACGACGCTCGTGGCCTAAAGTTGCTTGAGCCCTTCTCTGGTCTTGAAAAGTATGCGTCGGAAGCGTGTTTCTTCTCTCTTTCAAACGCTGTGTCTGGGAGGGAGATGAACTTGTGGAAATAGGAGGAACAGTGTTTTGCTGCTATTGGTTCTTTTGAAAGGTGAGCTGACCAATCGGATCTGCTGCAATGCACACGGGAACCACAAAATATTAAATTTCCGCGGCTATGGCCAGCAGCAGACTTGGCTCTAGCTTTTGAGCCTCATGTAATCAAGCGAGCCCCGGAGATTATTCCTCGTAAAACGTTCTGTGGTCTTGTTCGTCCGAGAGGAATAGTAGATCACAAAGACAGAAGTTCTAGGGTGTAACCAACGTCTGGGTAACTTTAAGATAGTACTGCTCGGTCAGACCCTTTCATAAATACCGTTTTGTAAATAATTGTAAATACAGTTTTTTTGTTGTCATCGTATCCTGCTGTCGTCGTAATCTCTTCTCTCTCTTTCAACGTCAACACCGCCGAGTTCGAAGAGCGAAGTTCTCCCCCGAAAACGAACCCTAAAACGTACCAACGAGGGTTTTCTACGGTGTAAGTATCATTGAACTTTCGTCTGTTTCTACACATGCGTGGAATACACAATGTTTTGTCTTTAAACCTCCAAAGCACGTCTTCGGAATATTTTGGGTTTCTCGAACACCCAAACACCTTCTCTTGCATGTTCAAATATTGCATGTAAATTGTTCGTGCAACTCCATATGCTTCTGTCACAAACTCGAGCGTACGACGTCTAAAAGTACCTTATAATTTTTCATTTTTATTGTACAGCGCCTAACTCTTCTTGCAGTCGTTCGATTCATTCAGTTCGGTTCTATTCGCCCGAGACAAGGCTGGAAGTTTCTCCAACGAAGAGGCGGTAACACGATCTCACGCCGGCTGGCCGGCCAGAAAACAACAAAAATAAAACCTCCGCCGCTCCGGTTTCGTCGAAGCTTCCAGTACTTTCGAGGAGGTGCGCGTGGCCTTGCCAGTGCTAAAGAGCGGCGATGATTCATACGAGCTTCACATCGGATCCGAAGATTTTTGACGACAGGCCCGGTCATTCATCCGAAACCATGGAAATTTCACCACCACGACGTACTTGAAGTTCCAAGGAACGCGTGGATACCAAAGTTCGAGGTGGGAATTCATTTCTTCGGATTTTGGAAGACTTTTATGCGAGCGCCGAGTGCTAGGCCTAGCTGCTAAGCGTAGGCGTGTCCCGGCAAGGTCGTCGACCTTCCGACGCCCCAGCTGCGAGGTTTTTCAAGATAATAACCTCCGCCGTGCGTGTAGAGGTGGAGGGAGTTGAAATCCAGCCAGATCAAATTTCCAAAGCTCTCGGATGGCGAGTCGCCGGGGAAAAGAAGACTCAAGCGAAGCAGCGAGAACTAAACCTAACAACGAGCAAGCCGCAGCCGGACGTCGGCGGTGGCGAAGAAGGCATTCACCACCTGAAGAATTTCAAGAGCAAGCTGCTTAAGGCACCAAGAATGCCAGAATTACCAAGGGACGACATCAAGATCGTCATGCGACCCAGGGGAGGCCTGGACATCAGTGCAGTCTCAAGGTTCGAGATCAGCAGAGCCATCGTCGCCGCCGCGAACGTGAGCGGGGAAGAAGGGAGGCAAGACGTGATATGCCCGAACAAGCAACAAAATATTATAATCGTCAGCACCCCGAGCAGGAAGAACGCCGACCGCTACGCAGCTGTCAGTAACCTCACCGTCTATGGAGCCAAACACGAGGTTAGTGCATATGAATCAGCCCCCCACGGCACCGTCAAGGGGGTGATCCGAGGAGTTCCGCTGGCAGACTCCGCTCAGGAAATCAACGACTACATAGTGCACGAGTATAACCCCACAGCACTGCAAGCCAACCGCATAGGCAAGTCTATGTCGATGGTCATAGCGTTCGAAGGCCCCAAAGTACCGAACTACGTAAAGTACGGCAACCTGCTGGTCGAGTGCTCGCTATACCGCAAGCAGATCGACATGTGCTACCAGTGCGGCCGCCTCGGCCACCGCAAGGACGTATGCCCGAACCCAACGAACCGGATCTGCCGCGGCTGCGGCATCCAGAACCCCGACGCAATTCACAAATGTAAGCCCAAGTGCAGCCTCTGCGGGGGCGACCACCTAACCGGGGACAAAGAATGTAAAGCAAGGTACAAGACGCCGTACGTGGTACGCACGCGAAGATGGGAACGCCAAAGAGCAAAAGCCGAGTCGCCGCCGTGGTGTGACGGGTCGTCGTCCGGACGCCGAGGCCGCTCCCTGACCAGGAGAGGGAGAAGCGCGAGTGCAGCGAGGAGTGATTCGAGAGCGACGACACCTCCCGGCGACTCCACTGCAACAGGGGACCGCAGACGCGAGTCGCGTTCGAGGTCCAAGTCGAAGACCAAGCGGAACGTCGCCGAGAAACAGGTGGGCTGGGCGGCTGGGCCTCCCGTCGCTCTTACCAGCAGCAACTTCCCTCCCCTCGTCCCCACCCCTCCTACCACCCCTCCTATTGGCGAGAAGTGCAAGCAATGCTCAGAACTCAAGCAAATGATAGAGAGGCAGAATCAACAGATCAGAGCCCTAATGGAACGTGTCGAGGCGTTAGATAAACCCAAGAACGGTAACCACAGCAGTAGTAGTAACACCGGAGACGCCAATGAGGTTAAGAGAAAGGTAGCCAAAAGAGACACCCTCGGGCCGTCGTCGCCGATGGCGTCAGAGCCGGAGGCACCGCCGACAACAGCAGTAGTACCAATGGACGAAGAGAAGGCTGAAGAAGCGGTCGTCATTACACCCGATGATACTACCGCCGCTCCCACGATGGAGACGGTCATGAATGTGTTGTCGCAGCTCACAAACCAAGTAGCGCACATTTCCAAGCAAGTAACTCATGTCATCGAGCAAGTAGGAAATTTAACCACAAGAGTTGGTAACAATGAAGAAAAATACAACCGGTTATTTAACAGAATGTCTACATTCGACGCGAAATTCATACACGCTATGGTAATTAAGAAGAAAACGACTCGAGTAGCACTGAGAGGCAGGCCACGAGAAGCTACCACACCAAAAAATAAGGCTACCACCCAACATGCAGAAGAAGACTAAGGGCAAGCAGAAAGAGACCGCGACATTACTACAATGGAACTGCAGGGGCGTAAGACATAAGATCGGGGAGCTTCAGTTATACGTGGACAACTTAGAACAGAAACCAGACGTCATTGCGCTACAGGAAACCAATGGCCGAGTCAAGCTCGCGGGGTACATTACTTACACGGACCCCAGCGAGAAGGGCACGGCGACCCTGGTGCGGAGTAACGTGGCGGCTACGCAGCACGTTACTGCCCAACGCGGCTGCGAGCACACGCTAATCGAAATTCACGACAGAAAAGTGGGAAACGCCGGTAATGTGTTCGTTCTGGACGCATATTGCCGACCCTCGAGACGGGCAGTCGACTTTGAGGGCACCATCTTAGACTGCGTGAAAGAAGCAAAAACGAGACCGATACTCATATTAGGAGACTTCAACGCCGCTCACACGCAGTGGGGTTACAAGTACTCGTCCAAGAGGGGGAAGCAACTCGCAAAAGCGCTAGAAGACCACGACATGATGGTGGTAAACGAGCCGGGTGTACCGACCAGGACGGGCACGGGCACGGCGAGAGATACCACCCCGGACCTGACGCTAGTACGGGGGGACCTCGATGTTGCCTGGCACAACACCGGGGAGAACCTCGGCTCGGACCACGACGTGATCTGTGTGACCCTCAGGGGACCCGACATAAAGGCAACACTGGGGTACGCCAGCATCACGGACTGGGACCGCCTGCGCAAAAAAGCCGAAGCGGACGACGATGAGGTTGAAGAAAGCGACGATGAAGTCAAGACGTATCGTGCGTGGGCCGCGAAGCAACGCGAATTAGTCGAGAAGTGCACGCAGAAGATAGCCACGACAACGCAGGTTCTCTTTGTGGACAGCAGGCTCGCCCACATGTGGGAGGCCAGACACGGGCTCACCCGACGGTGGAAGAGACAGAGACACAACAAGAAGCGGCGGAAACGCATACACGACCTCAACAGACAAGCAGCCGAGTATGCGATCCAACTATGCAGGGAGAACTGGATGAAGGTCTGCGACGGTCTCCAGGGCACCTTGTCTACGAAAAAGACGTGGAAACTGCTAAGGCACCTAATAGACCCACTGAAGAGCAAGAGCGCAGGTGCCCGCGACCTCGCCCGAACGATCAACAGCTACGACGGGGACGGTGACAAGCTTGTCCGACAACTCACGCAGAAGTAGCTCAAAACGGAGAAGAGCGGCAAACCGTCCCTCGAGTACGACGGGCCGAGCAACGAAGACATGGACGCGGCCTTCACCGAACTGGAGTTGATCGCGGCCATAGACGAGAGCAACCAAGCCAGCGCACCGGGCATCGACGCCATTACCTACAAGGTTATAAGGAACATGAGCGACAAGAGTCGGACGGAGCTCCTGGACCTCGCAAACGCAGCGTGGGAGAAGGGCTCGTTACCGAAAGAATGGAAGGAAGCGGAGGTGCGCTTCATTCCCAAGCCGGGGAAGCCACCTCACGTCGACAACCTGCGACCCATCTCTCTCACATCGTGCGTGGGGAAGGCGGTCGAACGCATCGTATTTAAGAGACTGCAGAAGCACCTTGACACCACTCACCAGATGCCACCGACCATGTACGGTTTCCGAGGGCACCTTAGCACGCAAGACGTCCTAGTGCAGCTACATGAACTGGTGATCAAAAAAGCCAAGAACCACACCCCGAGGGCGATCTTGGCGCTCGACCTCAAGGGAGCTTTTGACCACGTAACCCACGACAGCATACTTCGTAACCTGCGAGGCACAAGGTGCGGTGAGCGAACGTTCGAGTACGTCCGGGACTTTCTCAGTAATAGAACGGCCAAGATTAAGATCGGGGACGAGACGTCGGGGCCGATAGCGCTGGGAGACAGGGGCACCCCGCAAGGGTCGGTCCTATCGCCCCTGCTCTTCAATCTGGCGCTACTCCCGTTCCCAGCCCTGCTCCAAGACATAGAGGGCATTGACCACGCTCTCTATGCGGACGACATCACCGTGTGGACGTCTAGAGCGGGGTCGGAGAGTTGGATGGAAGAGACCCTTCAAAGAGCGGCCGACACCGTACACGACTATGCAAAGATATGCGGCCTCGACTGCTCGGCACAAAAATCGGAGTTCCTAATCATAAAGCCCCGAAGAAACAAAGAAGAGCAAGAGAAGGTGTGTATTACCATAGACGGGACGAACATAACGCCGACCACGCAAGCCCGAATCCTGGGAGTGATCTTCCAGAACAACGGCAAGGCGGCAGCGGCGCTAAGCAAGATAAAGACCACCACGGAACAGGTCACGAACATGATACGAAGGGTCACAAACAGGCGAAGAGGACTGAAGGAAGACGACGCGCTCACGCTGGTCCAGGCCTTTGTGACGTCGCGCATCGTATACGCGGCGCCGTACCTACAGCTGCTCAAGAAAGACAAAGATCAACTGAACGCGATCCTCCGCAAAGCAACAAAGGTGGCGCT
Organism: Haemaphysalis longicornis; assembly: GCF_048455015.1. NCBI lineage: Eukaryota > Metazoa > Arthropoda > Arachnida > Ixodida > Ixodidae > Haemaphysalis > Haemaphysalis longicornis. The sequence goes on from NW_027526225.1 coordinate 33,791,248, forward strand.
GGGTATCCCGCGCCACTCGTCCACCGAGAAGCTGTTAGGCATGGCCAAACACAACACGGTGGAAGAGTTGGTAGAAGCTCATCTGTCTACCCAGAGAGTGCGGTTCAGACAAACCTCGGCGGGCCGAATGGTACTGGCCAAGCTGGGCTGGCAAGAGGCCGACCACAAGGAAATGGGACCTTTGCCCAAACTTTGGTATCAGAAAATCGAGAGCAAACCCCTGCCCAAAAACATGAGACCGGGTCGCAACGACGGGCGCAGAAAGGCCAGGGTCAAGGCCCTCATCGAAACGCTGAGACAAGCGGAAGAACAAGAAGGTGGAACGGGGATCACCCTCTACACGGACGCCTCTCTACGCAAGTTTTCGACACGAGCCGCGATCTCGGTCACGACGAAAGACGCTCTGGTGACGTGCGCATCTGTCAAAACGGCGTTCCCGGAAGAAGCGGAAGAGGCGGCAATAGCCTTGGCGCTCACGTTGCCTAACGCGAGCAAAATAATCACAGACTCGCAAAAAGCGTATGCCAGCTATAGAAAAGGGCAGGTGTCTATGACGGCACTCAGAATACTAGAGGGAGGAATACGCCGCATACCCGAGCAGAAAGTCGAACTTATATGGACACCGGCTCACTCAGTGCTGGAGGGCAACGAACTCGCCCACCAGCTTGCCCGAGAACTTGAACACCGGGCAGACGAGCACGAGCCGCAGGCCATAACAACCTACAAGGAGATCACCAGCCACTACAGGGAAGGCAGACGGCGGTACCCTGACCCGCACAAGTCGCTCAGCAGAACACAGCAAACGATCTATCGCCAAATACAAGCAGGATCCTTCCCGCACCCCTATCTCCAAAGCAGAATGTACCCCGAGATATACGAGAAAGACTGTAGATTCTGCGGGCAATTGGGCACGCTCCGGCACGTCATCGGACAGTGCGATTTCACCGAGGCAATCCCTCCACCCCTTACCCAACCCTCAATCACCCTTCCCACACCATTTACCGAGCGATGGGAGACCTTGCTAACCAGCCCCGCCTTGGAAGACCAGCTGGTCCTGATCTCCAGGGGCCAGGCAGCCGCGGTAGCATATGGGTCCCGTGAAGAGGGAACCACCCCATGCGGCACGTAGTCGCCGCAATTTTGTGTGGGTAAATAAAGTTGTTCTCTCTCTCTCTCTCTAGAAGGGAGAAGAGTGAAGTTATTCGCTGACGGCGGCAGGCGCGTTGTGTGTTGTGCTCTCCCCCTCCGCGCCGGCACGGTTATAAAAGGAGGAGCCGCGCCTAAGCAAGCCAGCTACGTTTGGACGTCGTGATTGACTGCACCTGCCAGTTTGTACATCACACCCTCGGCGACCCGCGCCCTAGAGGACTCCAACGTGCTCCCGGGCCTCGAATGACCGTGATCGTCTCGGACGGCCTGGCCTACAGCGAAGCCACGCTTCCCAGGTAGCCGAATCGCCTCCGACAGCGGCGCATCGTCCGGCCCGGTCGGTGAATATGCTGGGACTCTGTCTCTCATATGCATCGAACTGTTCGTTTCTTTTTAGTTAACTGCTCCGATTCGTAATATTCATTTGTTAACGCTCCTGTTTGTATCATTTTGTCGAATTGGACTGTTTCTTGTATTTGAATTCCATCTAAGTTGTCTGTCATTGTCGATCCGTTACCTCGTGCTTGCGTTTGTAACTTGCCTGTCTGAATATAAGTCTTTGTGTTGTTTTTTCGTTCAAGGCTCTTGCTCATTCTTGCCGCTCTGGTCGGCGAAAGCCGCACATCAGACGCCCCCCCCCCCTTTGTCACCTGTGCCCTGTAGATTCGGTGGGGTTTGTTGGCTCTCTTGAGTCGACTCCCCATATCTTCTGACAGTGCACCCTAATTTAAGGAAGCGGGTGACAATTTCTGGCGTCCACGGCAGGACGCCTGATGTGAGCGGTAAGGAGGAGAAAGAGCCTGGAACTTTTTTGGCATAGGTTGCTACTGCCTTCATAAGTTGGTGCTCTTGTAAACTTTCTCTGCGTAGACATACCTAGCTAGAGGCTAGAGTATTGTGGCTAGATTGCGATACATTTGCAATCATGGATTTAGAGAAAATCGTAGCGTTGGGCTGTCAGCTGGGCCTCTCAGGGGCCGAATTACGAAAGTGGGTCGCGCAGAAAGAAAAAGAGGAAAACGAGAAAGCTGAGAGAGCAAGGCAGGCAGCACGAGAAGAGGCTGAGAGAGCAAGACAGGCAGCACGAGAAGAGGCTGAGAGAGCAAGACAGGCAGCACGAGAAGAGGCTGAGAGGGCTGAAAAAGAAAGAGAGAAAGAATTTCAGAGGCAACTTCAGTTGGAGCGAGAGAAAGCGGAGCGAGAAGAGAAAGCCCGCCAGGCAGAAGCCGAAAGGGAGCGAGTTAAAGCGGAGCGCGAAGAGAAAGCCCGCAAAGCTGAACTCGAGATTCTCAAAAGGCGACTCGAGATACAACGGTTGAAGGCGGAATCCTCATCAGATGAGGGAAATGCGAGAGAAGGGTATAGTGGCCTAAGTGCTAACCCTGAAACGATAAAGGAACGCCCGGATATCTCTAGAAGCAAAGAGGCGGATTCATCCGCGATCCGCAAGGAGGAAATACCTCCAGATATGTGCGAAAACGCACGACTTCAGACCTGGAAGGGCGATGATCCTACAGGTGATGCGGAGCTTGAGGATGGAGATAACATCCCGGTTGTGGATGCCATCACGACGTCGGGGCCAAACCCTCTAGACGAAGGGGTACCCAATATTGCGGGGAGAGTGCCCGAGGAAACCGTTGTCGTTCCGAAAGACACGGGTGGTTGCACGTTCGTCGTGCAGGAAAACCCAGCTCCAGACTGCGAATTCGCTGGGCAGACTAGCGTCGCTTTCGAAACTGCCAGCTGCAGGAGCGAAGAGACGGACTCTCAGGTCAAGTTTAAAACCCCTGTGCGAAGCGGAGCCGCACTCCGCGGAGGGAACGCGCCGTACATAAGCGTCGGCGACGATCCTGTGACTTCAGCGGTGGGAGAGAAACCACCCGCTGTTTCGAAAGAACTCCAATTCGATGCCTCGGAGAGAGGCGATGCCGTGCTCGTCGTAACGCGAGCCCCGGCAAAAGCGAAGCTGGCACATTTCCGGCACCCAAAGTCTGCGGCCCCTGCGATGGAGCCGCACACAAGGAAAAGAAGTGCCAAAGGTCGTGGAAAGAACAAACGTTTGAAAACCGGCACTCAGAAACTCGGAAAACAGCCGGGCTGCCGAAACAAAGAGTGCAGGTTTGGGCGCAAGCTTAGGAGCAAACGAGTGCGCCGGCATTACAGACATCGGACAGGTGTAAAGAAACACCGGTCAGTTACTGCACGAGGAAAGACGAGAGAAGGCCTGGTCACTAGAGGCTTCGACATTCGTCAGACGAAGGCCCAGACACTGAAGAAATTTTGCGGACCGGGTATCAGGGCGGACACGAAAGGGTCGGTCGCGAATTCGCGTGACATTAGGAAAGGAACTTCTCCGAAGAGAAAAATTCCGCAGGTGCAGTTATGCAAGCGCCCGATAGACACGGGCTAAGCATGAAGAATGCAAATTTAGGTATGCACGTGGGATATGAGTGGAATTGTGTAAGACAGAATTGTATTTTCACGTCGAGTACTGTATACTTGAACGCTGTATTCATTGTTTCTCTGTAGTACTGCACGCGAAACTTGTACTTATTTTGTCACTCTGGCTGTACAGTGTATATTCACGTACTAGTTGCGTTCTGCGTAAATTTTACCTTCACTGTTCTACAGTACATTTGCCGTGTATTGTTGGCGTTACTAGCGGTAACATACCTGAACTTTGCGGTTGCATGTTATTGTTTGTGAGCAACATATTAGTTATGTTTCTTGCGAGTTTCATTGTACCAGTGCATTTATGTATTTCTGAGTACTGACGTACACTCATTGCATTTGAGACTACGAGACCTTCGCACTAGAGCGCACGCTGTATTTTCATGAGTTTCGCACTTGTGATGGCTACTCGCCAGACATTTATTATGGGCACTGGCGTAGTTCGAATGCTACAACTTTATTGTTCTTAAACTTACGAGTTGTCCCTAGGAAGTGTATTTGTTGAGAAATCTGCGCCAAACCGCTGTTCTGTGCGCGAATTCTGTACCTGTCATTATTCTTATGAAGAACATTGGGCTGTACTTGATTTTGTGTTAGTAGGCACAGCCTCTTTTGTTCACTAACTGTGAACGACGCGTACGCACGACTTTGTGAGTTTTGGGAATATTATTGCATAATATTCTGAAACTGGGGGGCTGTGTCACAAACTCGAGCGTACGACGTCTAAAAGTACCTTATAATTTTTCATTTTTATTCTACAGCGCCTAACTCTTCTTGCAGTCGTTCGATTCATTCAGTGCGGTTCTATTCGCCCGAGACAAGGCTGGAAGTTTCTCAAACGAAGAGGCGGTAACACGATCTCACGCCGGCTGGCCGGCCAGAAAACAACAAAAATAAAACCTCCGCCGCTCCGGTTTCGTCGAAGCTTCCAGTACTTTTGAGGAGGTGCGCGTGGCCTTGCCAGTGCTAAAGAGCGGCGATGATTCTAGAAGGGAGAAGAGTGAAGTTATTCGCTGACGGCGGCAGGCGCGTTGTGTGTTGTGCTCTCCCCCTCCGCGCCGGCACGGTTATTGGCGGTGAGCGCGAACACAGGCGGCGCTGCGAAGCGCGCCTCCGTGACGTCAGCTTAGGGATTCTCGCATTTGTCGTCTGCTTAACTCAGGATCGCTCTCCCTGCTGTTTCTTTGCGCTCGGTCAACGTCTGATGCTTGTCCGCACCAGAATTGGCGTGTGGGTAACTTTTTATCATAATAATAGGCTTAAAATCGCATACACTAGCTCATGGTGTCAATTAAAGTATAGTTTTGTATACCGCTACGGGAGAAACATTGCCGGCGGCACCCCATTCCTTGCGAAGCCGGTCCTGTGCGGAGCGCGAAGAGTCGGAGCTAGGCGTCAGCTTCACATGTAAGCATTTGAAGAAAAGGAACAGTCAGCTGCTAATAACCGACAACAGCGAAAATGGAAGACCAAAACAAATTCTAGGCCTTCAAGGCTGTCGGCTTTGGCAGAAGGCATCACGATTCCCGGTAATCATATGTAATGTAAAACAGTTTTTGCAACCTTGCCGAACGCTCGAACGCGTTTTGTCACATCACTTTACGTTGTCAAGGCATGAAAGTTGGCCGACATGCACTATAGACTGCAAAAACTGCAAAAATAACCCAGTGTGTATATACGCGCGTGCTTATTCTATACCAGGCATCTAACCAGTATGGAAGTTTATTGAGCAAAACGAGTCACGTCTTCGTTAAATTTATAGTTTTTGTTAAGACCTGGAGGGATATTTCGGAACATTTTGCACAGCCATATCTTCCCGATATTCGGATATGCGTTATAGGAAAACTGCACTCAAGAGGAGGTGGAGCGCAAGGGGAGGAGGAGAAAACTTTGTTTAACAATTAAATCGATCTGGTTAGTGGGCCGGGTCCTCAGTCCAGGACAAGAGAGTAAAAGTAATTTTCTTCAAATCATAGAACGCCATCCCGAGTAGAATAGGATTTGTTCTTCCCGCCTGGAAGGGTTGAAAAGCAATAAAGAGCTACTTGGAATTCTTCTTCGGTTTCGAGTCTTGTAATATATGCAGGTATACTATTTATTACGTTAGATAGCGAGTATATCATGCCTTCAACACCGTAATCATGTCATCATTGTTGGAGTTGAGAGTCAGTTCGTTATAATAACGATATAATTACGATAGAAATTCGGAGCACAAAAGCCGCCTTCGAGTACTGTGGACCACGTTGTTTAGGGCGCGATCGCGGTGGCGTAGCACAAACCTTCTCATTGTATTTGCATGTGAATAAACAAAGCACGCTGCGGATATGCACCTTCTTGCACGCAACCGTAATGAAAGCCAATTTGTGAAGAAGAGAATGTATGCCATACAAAATGAAGGAAATATCCACACAACCTTTGTGAGGCTCCCAAACATCCCGAAACCTCCTAATAAGAAGTTCGTGACGGCGCAGAAAAATTAATGCGTTGGGCAGAAAAAAAGCAAGAAACATTATTCCGTTACAAGGCAACAACGAAAGAAACAGAAGATAGCCGCTTTATACCCTGCTGTGCGATGAGCGTGTAGAGGCCACTGCTTGGTACGTAGTATTAGACTGTTGAGTCTTCATAGGAGCATCTCAAAAATACTGCAGGGAAGCCTACGCATTTTGAATACTTATCGAGAAGCTCTGATCGCTGATCCTCGCGAATAAGCAAGAAAGGACGAGTTACACACGATCTTCTGACCGATACTCTGAAAAAAGTTGTTCTCTATCTCTTCGTGTGTTGCAAACTTGTGGGGGATACAGCTTCAAATTATTCAGGTGCGTCAGAAGCTGGCAAAATAACTGAGTCGCTAGAAATACGCTTTTTAACGCACTACAGCAACGAAGCGGGCGATTTCTAGCCCAGGCACTGGTACCCCTCACAAGCGGAGTGTAGCAGACGACAGCGGCGCGAATCCCTAAGCCGACGTCAGAGCCAGGGGGCGCCACTCAAAGATCTCACCGCCAATAAAAGGAGGAGCCGCGCCTAAGCAAGCCAGCTACGTTTGGACGTCGTGACTGACAACTGCACCTGCCAGTTTGTACATCACACCCTCGGCGACCCGCGCCCTAGAGTACTCCAACGTGCTCCCGGGCCTCGAATGACCGTGATCGTCTCGGACGGCCTGGCCTACAGCGAAGCCACGCTTCCCAGGTAGCCGAATCGCCTCCGACAGCGGCGCATCGTCCGGCCCGGTCGGTGAATATGCTGGGACTCTGTCTCTCATATGCATCGAACTGTTCGTTTCTTTTTAGTTAACTGCTCCGATTCGTAATATTCATTTGTTAACGCTCCTGTTTGTATCATTTTGTCGAATTGGGCTGTTTCTTGTATTTGAATTCCATCTAAGTTGTCTGTCATTGTCGATCCGTTACCTCGTGCTTGCGTTTGTAACTTGCCTGTCTGAATATAAGTCTTTGTGTTGTTTTTTCGTTCAAGGCTCTTGCTCATTCTTGAAGCTCTGGTCGGCGAAAGCCGCACATCAGACGGCCACCCCCTTTGTCACCTGTGCCCTGTAGATTCGGTGGGGTTTGTTGGCTTTCTTGAGTCGACTCCCCATATCTTCTGACAGTGCACCCTAATTTAAGGAAGCCGGTGACAGCTTCTAAATGAACAGTGTGCTCCAGGTGTCATAGCAGCAGTCACATGGTGAAGCACTGCCCAAAAAGACCAGTCTGTCTAATCTTGGGCCGCACGTGCGTCCTGGCTAAGCCTTAGGAGCCTACAATTTTCTAAAGTGCCTTTAGAGGAGATCATACGCAGCCGAAGACCCGAAGTGACTCAGCAAACGTAACCAAACGTGAATGCCCCGAGACATTTTGTAGCATGAGCTACACTGGGCGAGGTTGAACAGTTTCGCGTGGCCCTGGAGAGCCGTGCTGCGAATGCGCGAGGAACAGTGACGTCACACGGCGCACAGAACGTTGCTCGCTGCCCGGCGTCTATCACACATCCCATGCGCCCAGCGTCTTCGCCGACCTCCGTTCCGCACATCGCGGCCCCGTCCACTTGATGATCATCGAGGGGTGGCCGGGTGTGGAACCAATGGCTCGTGCGTCGCAGAAACACCGGCGTGCGCCTGTGGAACCAGCTTAGCTCTGGGGCGATTTGTGACGCTGCGCCTGAGCCGCTTGCTAAATATACATGTGTCACATAATGCGTATACCGTGTGTGTCATTGAAGCAGCAGTAGGCATGATAATCAGGCTAATCCTAGACAACCAGGAACGCTAAGAATAACCAGCTGAGCCTTCGATCTCGCTATGCATAGCGTAGCATAGCTGAGCTAAGCCACTCCTTATTTTTCATAGCCAGATTTTTCTGAGTGGCCAGATACGTGAATTTATTTACTGATGTATGATTTTCCTTCGTTTTCGCCAGTGGTGTACATTTACACTGTTGCAACGATTAGGTGGAAGGCATGCACATCCTGTTTCCGAGCAATTCTCAGCTGGTTTCGCTTCTTAAAACTCTTCTGTCAACTCGTATGGACGATGCTCAATCCCTGTTTTAACGCGGTTTGTGGCGCCCCCTGAAAACTGAGTCTGGCTCTTGCCGTAAAAGCGGTAGTGGGATTATTGCAGATGCGCTGAGAGAGACTGTAGTAACGTCTGTCTCTAAGAACATCTGGTCGGCAAGGCTAACACATTCGCATTGGATAATACAAGAGGTTCCGGTATCAATTCCCGTGCATGTTTTCGCATTATTGTTTTGAAATATTGCGAAGACACGTTCGAATTGACGGATTCTAAGTAGTAATAGCGATCGGTGTCCAAAAAAACCGCTTTGTAGAAAACGTTCGAAGAATATACATTTGGTAACCTTCGTCAGGGTTGAGCTGCTCTGGGGTTTAACCCCAGAACTGTTAAAGTATTTAGCTACGGCATAGAGCGTTTCCAGAAAAAAAATTCCAAGATAACATATTGAGTGTACGTGAGCTTGCACCTCGTGAGGAGCTCCCGGCCTCGGCCAGCTAAATCTTCAGGAACACTGTGCCACAATTTCGTGGCGTGAGCTCTCGTGTGCTGTTCTCCTCCCCAGTTCACGTGCGTTCGTGCCTGAAGTGGGGAGCACTAACGCCGAGTTCACGAAGCCGGTTGCCGCAAGTTTCAGCGAGTGCTAACGCGGTCCACTTTGGGAGAGGCGTGAAAGCTTGCGGACAAAATGATCCAGACCTGCCAGTCATTGAGAAATTTCAGCGGCAAGTTCGAAAATCCATGGGAGGTGCAACAGCCGGGTCCCCGACGAATGGGAGAGGGGCCTCCACCTTTGGTGCTTCTACAGCCTTAAACCAGTAGTGCAAGCGGCGCGCTTTTTTTTCCGCTTGTCTCTGGGTGCGACTTAGAAGTAAAGGAACCAGTGTTTTGGAAGAAGGCGTAGGGCTAACGAATCCGCAATAAATAAATTAAAACACACCCAATTCGTTTTCACTGTAACTTAAAAATTTACGAATAAAAATCGTGAAACACGGACAAATATATGTGTTAAGATACATACTATTCCAAAATTGATTTGGTTCGGTGGCATAACTTCGCCTAGGAAAATAAGTCACAGAGATCACGGAGAAGTTCCAGTTTTAGAAATGTGACCAGTAGATACACCTAAAGGATGTTTTCAGATAACGTTTGTTTACTTTTTCGAAATGAGAGAGAGAGAGAGAGAGAGATAATGCATTTAATGGTAAAAGCGAGGTTAGCCTAGCCATATTGCTTAGCATGCTACGCCATATGAGGGAACGAAAGCATGAGAGTCTGTAAACTGAAATAAATAAATAATGTTACCCTTAATGAAATATGGTTAGTACTGATTATTAGAGACGAAATAGTTGAGCTGAGTGGCATTGCTGTACGCCCATCAGATCTGATGTAAACAATCGACTAAACGTGTTTAGTATGTTTCCCGTGTTCATCGAAATGGTAGACCTTTTTCTGCTTTTGTTATGCCACCCGGAAAAATGATTGCTTGAACTGGCTTTTTTCGAGCTTCTGCTACAGATCCCAAGCACTTTCATTCGCAATGTAAACCGTTCGGTCCCCACGAAATGTTTCTCATTCGACAACTTTTCGCCTTCACATCCAACATAATTGAATGCCTTGCAGAACATCAGGCATTGCGGATAGCTTGTCAAACGTTCCTGCCCATTGAGATTCGCCCTATGAATGCCCAACTTGGACTCGCGTCCAAAGAAAGCTTACGGCTTCACTTACGCCTTCCAACATACTTTATGTTACAAAGGAGAATTAGATTATAATTAGTCCTCCATGAAGAAAGTTGCGCCGGATAGCCGCACATCAAACAGAGCAACCAGAAGAAGTAGTAAGCTTGACGTCAGGTCAGTCTTCATTTGAGTTAGAATGGTTTTAAATATAGGTAGCGGTATAGTGTAGGCCGTATTTTGGCATAATTAGGCGTGTAGTGTTGCCATTCAGCGTAGTGTAGCGATAAGAATAATTACAATGGACAAACAACAGAGATCAGGTGGGGCGCAGTTACTAGGTAAATGACCCTGTTAGGCATGCCATTGAATGATGGGTTATTTCTGGGTAATTGCGTCGTTTTAACCGTCACGTGTTGCGTCAGAAAATGTGTATTTGTTTGAAAGCCGTAAATTATTGCATCTGTGTTGATGTAGTGGTGCGGCGTTCATAAGACAGTAATAAGCTAAATACGTGTATGAGAAAAAAAACACTGGACATCATTCATGCTTCTAGATTGACTCAGGTACTTGAACGCTATGCAGTATAACGTAAAGATACGATACGGTGTTATGCAGCATCCTTGGAAGCAATTATACGAAGTTCCTCACGGAAAGAGAGACCGAGAGAGAGACAGAAAAAGGAAGATGACTTTACATTCATCGTGAAAAAACAGCCTCATTTTATATACAAATACCTCCCTTAGTCTGCAGTGTCACACTACATTGATATGAACTGCCATCGAACGCATTAAAAAGTGGCATGCAAACGTTTTTGTTGCTTTAATTGTTATCCATTTTTCTTTCAGATTCGACCATGAATGGATGGGCCACTGGCGCACCCTGTATATTGGCAGAATTACTACGGCTAAAAAGGACATCTAACAAATGAACACGGTGACTCTTATCAAAGTAAACCACACTGAAAATCTGTCTGATGGCACAAATTGAGGCCTAAAAGAGGATCGCGTGCGCCCATGGACTCAGCGGCTTGCTGCTCTGGAGCTAGTAAACTAATTCTTCAGGTATCTGTGTTAACTGGTAGGCTTCTTCAGTGACCGCTTCTGCAGTATGGCGAAGAGTGTTGCGCTTCCGCAATTTCACAAAAACTCACCTGCAATGCAGGCGAAGAGAAATGCGCCGACCACTCCAAGGAAGACCATCATGCTTGATCTGTGGGACACAGTCTGGTTGCGTCCTGTGCATGGCCTCGGGGAAGACATCAAGGCGAACCAAAGACGTGGGCGGATGAAGACGCACCGGCCCAAAATTCACGTACGAAGAAAGCAGCTCTTCTTGCAAGGGAAGTGCGAGTCTTCAAGAAGTGAACCTTATGTGGCCGTTCCCGCTGCAAGGCGACCGATACGATGAAACAATGGCCCACCTGGCCTCCCTGACGGCACTCCGGGTTTCGTGGATCCCCCTTTGCAACTTCGGTATGCGCCGCCGCAGCACACAGACGGACAGACAGTCTCTTTCTCTTGAACGTTGTTGGTTCTGGGGGAGGCAGGCAATATGGGTGATGACCAGTAATTGTCGTAACTACTTCAGGGGACAGAGAGATATATACTCAGGCGAAGACATGGTTCACGAGCTCTCCATCACCGCAGGTTCCTTTCCCGATGAAGCGTACACGCGATGCGGAAAACTCAGGAGAGAGAGAGAGCGGCTGGGACCGCGGAGTCTAGCTTGGGCGTCGGTGGCATCAGGCGAAGCCGCACATTGCGGAGAAACTGTTACGAGGCGAGAGGACGGAGCCGGCGGCCTGTGGAAAGCCCGGTGCAGACAGATAGCTTGAACGCGATGCAGGGGCTCGGAACGGAAAATACCTCATCCGCCAGCGGCACTTGTTGCCCTCGTGTCCTGCGTTGCCGGAGGTGAAAAGACACACTGCGGATCTTCCTGAGTGGCGTCGCTCTTTATCTGCGGCCTTTTGCGGCGCCTGTGGGTGTCACGAACTATTCCGGTGAAAAAGTTCCGCTTTTGCTTGTTGGTTGCCCGACCGGCTGTCAATAGCAGGGTTGCAGACTGCTCTTTCGTTATCAGGTCGATAGCGTTGCTCAATGCGTGACCAAAATCACACCGTTCTCCATAAGGAACACGGGGCCACGTTAGCAGCCACTTTAGGCCAGGGTAATGCAACAAGCCGTGGTAACTCATTGGTTAGGGTGTGCTGCTGACCGCAAGGGCGTCGATCCAATCACTGCGGCAGCGGCTGTTTTTTTCACGATGGAGGCTACAAACAAAACCGCTATATATAGAGGTTCTTTTTCACGCTAGACATCTTCGGGTAATGAAAATTGTGGCGGAGACCTCTGCTCGGGCGCACCTGAAAGCCCAGGTGTACCTTCGGCGTGTTAAATTTGCCACATTCAGCGGCTATAGGTGGCGCCACGAGGAATTCAATGTGGCCGTGCGAGAGATAATTAGGCTGAACGGAGTGTGTGCGCTGTATGCTAGGTGGGCATAGAGTGGTGTGCCATCGGTGTACTGTAGGGGCCACGACTAACGCCAATATGACGGATTAAAGGAAACGCTGCCCTTCAGAAGGGGAAGGCGAAGTTTTTAACGCGGGATGCTACATATGCTGCCGACTGAAATTCGGCAGGGGCCTGGCTTGCGTTGTGATTTTTCCCCTTTATCGCAACTGAGGGCTGCTTCTTTTGTAGCGTAAGCTACACTGGCTGGGGTTGACCAGTTTCGCGTGGGTCGTGAAGGGCTGTTCTGCACCAGCGAGTGGAGCTTGGGATTGGTTTGGACCAGATCGGATTGGATTGGATTGGGTTTCCTTGGCTTGGAATGGATTGGATTGGATTGGATTGGAATAAACAGCATTGTGTTGGATTGAAATCCAATCCAACTGGAGTACGGGTGTGCAGAGAATGTGGTCTGCACGTTCGCCGGTCGGGGCATTCCAGAGGAGTGACTTCATAGCCGCGGCAGACGCTTGATTGATTGATTGTAGGGTTGAACGTGCCGACGCAACTGAAACGATGAGGCGCGCCGTAGTGGAGTGCTCCGGAATAATTTTGACAACCTGGGGATCTTTACGTGCGGTGAAATCTCGTAAACACAGGCGTTTTTGCTTGTCGCCTCCATCAGAAAAGCGGCCGCCGTGGCCGGGAATCGATCCCGCGACTTCGTGCTCAGCAGCGCAAGGCCTTACCCACTGAGCTACAGCGGCGGATGCCGCGGCAGACGTACTGGCGGCGGGTGCCGTGGCAGACGCACTGGCGCCGGTGCGTACCTAGCTTTGAGCCTCCGTTGCGCAGTAGCAAAGTCTGACGCTGCCCAGGAGCTGCTTGATAGCCGTTTCGCGTGGCTCCTGGAGAGCCGTGCTGTGCATGCGCGAGGAGCAGTGACTGGACTGGACTGGACTGGACTGGACTGGACTGGACTCGACTGGACTGGATTGGATTGGACTGGATTGGATTGAATTGGCTTGAATTGGAAATCGTTTTAGCAGCAGTAAGCATAATGAGCTAATCCTGGACAACCAGGAAACCTAAGAATAACCAGCCGATTCTTAGCTCACGCTACGTATTCCCTGGCACAGCCGAGCTAAGCCACTGCAAATTTTTTGGCACACTCCCCAAAATGTCGCTGCTTCTTTGCGTTGTTATTTATTATGTGGAAGCCCACCTTTTGTAGTTGAGGGTACGTGTTACCTATTTTTTGGTGCAGTTGTTTGGCGCCAAGAAATTCCGTGGAGTGTTCCACCCAGACTGCCTGTCTTGCCCGCGTGCTGACTGCGCATCCCATCGTGTCTTTACCTCGCGTCGACCCCGCCATGAAAACAGGAGTTGCCAAAATGTGGTGCTTTTCTCAGCGCTTGCCTTCGTAACAAAATCGGCGCGACTACGGCAGTTCCCGACGATTAGGGTACAATATATTAAGTGCGAATACACTTTATAAGCGACCCAAACCATCCACCGCCGGCGGCGTCGGCGTCCGCAGTGCTCCTCTATAAAGAAACAGCATCCGGCGCCAGGTTTCGATCCGCGGACTTTGCGGCCGCAGCGCGACGCTCTACAGATCAAGCCACGGACGCGACGGTGATATCAGTGTTGACGCGCCTTATATCTTTAACGCATTCAAACTACGTCGTCAGCGGCGTGCGTTGGCGACTCAGCGGCGTTATAGCGGCTTGATAACTGCGTGGTGTACACGTGATACTACAAACCCGATGGAAGAGATGGAAGAGAAGTCGGCGAGGCGGTGGGCTGCGGGGGCCGAGCGCAAGCGCCGCAAGCGGGCTGACAACCGTGCATTCGCACTTTCACATTCTCCCCGTCGGGTAAATGCGGGGGAACTTTTTGTACTAAGCTGTCACTGCGCGAGTACGACGCCTGCCTTCGTGAAGGGTTCAACGTTGCGACTGCAGCTTGCGACTGCTACGGTAACTTTGCGATGTCCTTAGAATGCGTGACGACTACGGTGCCGTCTCATGACGCCTGCCTTTGAGACGTGTCCCACGCGACAAAGACAGTGCGCGGTGACCGCAGCAACATTTCACAGTGCCTACCTTCGGGTGGGATCGACGTGACGACCGCAGCTTGCGACGAGACGACAACTAGCGATTCGCTTTCTGGGTACGACAATTATAATTATAACATTACGATACACTTTGATCACACAAATACGGCGCTTTCACAGCGCCTACCTGTGTGCCGGGGTCGATACGATGCAGCGCGCGACGAATACGGCAAGCTTTCTCAACGCCTGCCAACGTAGCGTGGCCCTTTTTATCTTTGCGTGATAGGCTTCCCAATTCGAACCTTATAAAAAACCATTCCTTCTTGAGGCGGACATTATTCGGAAACGGGCGGGTGTTTACCTTGCCGCGGCTCTGCGCTACGCAGCATTTTTACTATCACGGACTGACCGCACACACAACGTTTGTGCTTCTTGTGTTCCTGTGCCCCTCTCCTGTTTTAACACTTTTTTCACCATACAAGACACGGTTAACAGCCAGCTAGAGGCCACACTCAACCACACTCAGCCTCGTAAACACTTAGACAGAGGCCCCGATGTTTGGGTGCACCATTTGGAGCCGATGCAGGGGCGTATTATCTTTCGACTGGTTACGGCAGCCACCGCGCGGCGGCACCATTGTGATAAAAGTTGCGAATACCTCCCCCCTCCTTGAAAGACAAATGCCTGTAGCAATTGTCGTTATGTTTCTTTTTACGGTTTGTTCCTCGAATTGCGGACATTTTGTGTCTTTTAATTTCACGTCACAACCGTAAAACAAGATTTTTTGTGGATATCTCCGCACTCAACGGGATGGTCGCGGATCCCGGCACATACAACGGGGTATGGAGGTTTCGACCAAACTCACGAGCTGTGTCGCGTCTATAGCCGGCGAATATAGTTCAGCGTCTTGGCGCAGCCTGCTGTGGAGAAATCACGAATAATGAGCATGCGCGCCTAATCCCTGACGTAGACACCAATGTGACGTTCTCTTTCGGAGCATGAAGTTGCAGTTGTTGTTTGTTCGTTTATTTATTAGCCTCAAGGCGTAGTGGACACTAAGCGGGTCCGATCTATATCCAGGAAACTAGGTTAGCCTCTCGGATATAGTCTAGTAGGGAACGGTAGGCAGGACGATGGAGCCACCGATGGTAATGCGTGTCTTGAGCCCGCAGGGAGCAGCGTGCGCGGGCCCTTACGAAGCGATACCCAGTGCATCCGGCAACTGTTTATGTTGACGCGGCTAGCTACAGCCACCATGACGCCTACGCGGTCGCAATCATCAGCGCTCCCAACAATCCCCCTCTAATCACCCTCACCCTTCGCACTTCTTCCCCCGCGACTGCGGAAGAGGCGGTTATTGCTCTTGCATTAACACTGCGGCCTTCCCCTGCGATCATGGTCTCCGATTCGAAGACGGCCGTTCAAAATTTCGCTCAGGGCCGCATTTCTGCACTGGCACTCAAAATCCTTCTTCAAAATCTCCCTGACTCCCCTACCGAGCTGTTATGGACCCCAGCCCACACGGGCGTGGGAGGGAACGAGGCAGCACACAGAGCCGCTCGAAAGCTCACCTTCCGAGCGGGTCCTAGCCTTGAACACTTCCATGGAGCCCTGACAGCTCTAGATCGGCTCCTTTCCTTTCATGAGATTACGTCTCATTACCGCCTCTCCCGCCGTCTACTGCCCCCTGCACACCCGGCACTCTCTCACACAGAAGAACGAATATGACGCTTAGTGCAAACGTACACCCTTCCTTGCCTGTCCCGCCTGCACCGCTTGTACCCCGGTCTGTACACTTCACCCCACTGCCCCGCTTGTGGGGTGGTTCAAACCATGGATCACCTCCTCTGGCAATGCCCCCACTACCCATTCCCCCCATATCGAGACGGTGAGCACTGGGCGAGGGCGTTGGGCAGCTCGGATTCGACGGTGCAAGATGCCATCGTCGCCCCGGCTGGCAAAGTCACCGGGGACCTTCCTCCCTCGGTCATTACCCCTCCCCAGAAATAGCCCTTGCGGCAATAAAAGTTTTGTCTCTCTCTCTTTCCCTCTTGCTTATTGCCGCGATTCACCCACGTAATCCTATGCACAGGCATTGCTTACAGGCCGGTAGACACCCAGTACTTGCCAGTGCTCCATATTCCGCGTTCCACAGCTCGACAGCAAGAAGGAGAAGCACCGTGCTAAATTAGTTTATTTCTTGACACTGGGAAAGCAACAGCCTTTTGTGCAGTTTTCGAAGCGTTTCAGCACAAGGGAAGTTTTCTACTCTTGCGTTATCACTTTGTTTTTACCTGAAGAGAAACAATTAAGCAAACATTAGGCGAAGAAAATGAGCATGGGCGGGTTCCGTCACGCTCATGAGGTTCGGAAGGTGGACCCGCCGTTTAATGGAGTGGCGGCCCATATACCCTAAACAAAATAGGAGACGGCCAATACCTCGATGCAGGAATGAACTACGCAAATTTGGCGAAAAAGAGTGGATGCAGCTAGTACTCGATAGACGTGGCTGGAGATCTTTTGGAGAGGCCTTCGTCCCGCATTGCGGACAACCAGACTGATGATGATGATAATTGATTTATCTGAGAAACGCTCTGGGAACGAACTAGGAATTTGTAAGCATGTTCCACCTGCCGATAGACTGACGCATTGGTCGAAGGGCAATGTTGCTAATGGAACGTAGGTTATATGAATCGTCGTCATTAAATTATTAAAAGGACGGGATGGCTCCTACGGGTGTAGCTCTGCCCCTTCCAAAAAGTACTTTTAACTCGACGTGAAAACTTGGGCGAGTTGGTTATGCATGTTGAACCGCAGCGCAAACGACGAGACAAAGGACGATAGCAAGGGTACACATGAAGCGCTGAAATGATACCAAGAGGGGGAGAAGCGCTCTTGATGATACTAAGAGGTGGAGAAAATTGAGAGAAACGGAAAAAAATACTTCTATCCTTCAGACGGGAGCCATTTACGGCTACAAATCATTGCCTTCTGTATAGTATAGATGGTTGCAAGTGCATGTGAGAGAAACGCAACCCGACTGTCGAGGTAGCCTCAGTATAAGGGTCTGCGGTCAGTGCCTTATTTTGAACAGTCGAATAGGACGCTGCCATGCGATAAACAGCTTGAACATTTGTTAAAACGACTGCACTAGGAAGGGTACGGTGTGAAGTTCAGGATTCTCACCTAAAGAAAGTGTTTCGTACGATGGACCTGCTGATATTACTTCATAACTTATTCCGAAGACCAGAGTTGGGTAAACTGCGATTTTAGGCTATCAACCATTCCACTTCGGAAGACATTCTGTCATATTCATTGGTATTGTGGTCTTTTTGCCATAAGAGGTGCTGTGCCTTATCAGATGCATCCTGTTTTTTACAGGCCAGTAGCAATGGGCATAACTTAATTGACATAGTTGTTAACTTGTAACAGAAGCAGGATACGCCTATTAATAAATAATAGCACGCACTTTGACAGTGGTACTACGACTATTAAATTACTGGTGAGGCGGTGAGAGCCATAGAGTTTCTTACAATATACACTAGAGAGGAATCTGGCGCTAGCCTCTATGGGGCTCACATCAAGGTCATCTGTGTCGTCATGGGCTGCCATTATACATCGCGCTCGCCTTACTTCATCATTGGCTTGGATTGAAAAGTTTTAGTGACCACACATTTGAACAAAGTGCCGCAAAAAAGCGAACAATAGTGCGCAGTTATGTAAGTGGAACATAAAACAGGCTGTTTTGAAACTAAGAAAAAAGGAAGTAAAGCGTATTTTGCCGGAACGGTTGTGCCTGCTATTCCACAGGCCAAGGTTCTAGTTACGAACAAGTATAATATTTGGGGGGAAACTCATTAGAGACCCTGGTTTTATTATTTTACCTTTATTGCAAATAAAAAGTTGCTTGAAGACTTTGGAAAGATTTTTGAGCGCGCCTATTAAAACGGTACTTTCGTGGTGAACCGGTTCACCGACCGCCAACTAGTTTAAGAAGAAAAAGAAAACGTGGAATTAAACAGTCCTGCACATTGACAAGATAAAACGCATATAAGCGCGTATATCTGTCGTATCCCCGTAGTGGTATCTTGTCTTCGGCGAAGGACGTTTTGTTTCTTCTTTTCGTCAGCTACAAATTTCGGGGTGGCATATTACCCGCTCAGTCATGCGTCCTCCGACTGCGGCATGAGCAACGTCAGGTGCGATCACGCACTGCCTGCTGTTTCATCGAACACGGCTACCACAGAACAAGGAGGATTTCGGCTTTTGTGTAGCTTGTAAACGTGTTAATGCCTAGTGAAGAAAGCAAATTCCAAAACACGCTTAAGAATCCAATTGTCATGCCACGGCCAAGCCAAAAAGATGGTCTTCCCATCAACCCCCACGACGACATGGCTTACAAGGTGCAGTTTCCTCTCTAGTATACTTACTAAGAAACTCTATGGGTGAGAGAAACTTTCACTTTGACAGTAAAATTTTTCGCGTTTAACAATTTGGGTTCACGCGCGTCTCCCGTTTTTATTTTAAAAAGCCTATATGATGTGTCGGCTAATTCAGTCTCTGTTTTCTAGTAGAAATGTTACCTTCTCACATGACGGCAGGAAATTACACAGGCTACAATTAAATCTCATCACTTCGGAGCAGACCTGGCAGCCGCACGGCTGCGCAGTGGCTCTTTGTGCAGTTCCACCGGCGGAATCTTCACGATCAAAGCATCGAAGAGGACGCCCGGATCAAGTGGCTATCCTGCCTGATACCACAGCGCTTCACACGCGCAACTACTACCACGACAAATTTGCCACTGCAGCGCCTGCCCTGCTCTGTTCGTAACACGACATTACGCAGGCGTCGTGGCAACTATATAACCAGGGACAAACCAGGGGGGACCATCACTTCGGAGCAGACCAGACAGCCGCATGGTTGCGCCGTGACTCATCCACTGTTCGCCTTTTGCGCAGGTATGTTGATTTTTTAGCCACAATTTTCTAGCTCCTGGTCTGCTCCAAGTGGCGCCGGTGTTTTTTCTGCGAGTGTGTTTCTGTTTTATGTTGTTAGTGTAAATTTTTTAGTAAAATGACTGGCAAGACACCCTCCACGATAAAAGAGTGTGCAAAAGCATTTGCCGATTTTGAAGCTGCCTTCAATGGCAAGGAGAAGCGGCTGAAAGAGGCCTTGACAAAAATAATTGAGAAAGAACAAGAATATTTGAAAGGGTCGCTGAAATTTCTAAACGAGAAGTTCCAAGAATTCAAGACCGAGATAGTGACTCTTAAAAGAGACCTTGGTTCAGTAAAAGAGAAAAACCGCCACCATAAGCAGGAAAACAACCGCCTTGTAAAAAAATTGAAAGTAAGGAGTGAGATGGTTGACCTCCAGCACTACAGTCGGAAGACAAGTTTGGAAACTAAGGGCGTCCCTTCGACAAAAAAATTCCCCGCATTTACCCGAGGGAAAGAATGGGAAAGTGCGAATGCAGGAGTTGAATTTGCGGGGTTCGGTAATGTTCGCGAAAGAGAGATCACACACACACACACAACTACAAAGAAAGAAAGATGCATTTATTCACAGACACCTATTTGTGTTGTCGTTGTACTTGATTGCTAGAGCGTATCTCAGCTTTGAAATTTCGTGTCAGTACTCCTTTAAGTGGGTGCATTAGCCCTTCTCACGCCCGATTCCTGGCCAATCCCCCACGTGGGTATGTGCCATGCACAGACACCTATTTGTGTTGTCGTTGTACTTCATTGCTAGAGCGGATCTCAGCTTTGAAATTTCGTGTCAGTAATCCTTTAAGCGGGTGCATTAGCCCTTCTCACGCCCGATTCTCGGCCAATCCCCCACGTGGGTATGTGCCATGTCAGCGGCCAGGCAGCGCGCGCCCATCTCCCCCCGTTGCCAAAGAAGACGAAGAGATTCCTGGCCAATCCCCCACGTGGGTATGTGCCATGTCAGCGGCCAGGCAGCGCGCGCCCATCTCCCCCCCGTTGCCAAGGAAGACGAGGAGCGCGCGCACCCGCAACTGTTGCTATGCGGACGGCGGCGGAATGCGGATGGCGGCGGACGCTTCAGGCTCGCTTAAGAAGTGCATTCGCACTTAAAAATTAGAATCTCTTAGAAACAATGCAAGCCATTTCCTCTTCGCTGAAAGAGGATATCGCGGAAACAGACATCGAAGTTATAAACCGTGTGCCAACGAAAGATAAAGCTAAATCAAATATCATTGTGAAGCTTGACTCCCTGAGGTAACGAAACCGTTTCCTACTAGCAGCAAAGAAATGCCGGCTTAATGCATCTGCGCTGGGTTTTGAGGAAAATGATCCTATCTTCATCAATGAACATCTTTGTCCTGCGAATAAGCTACTACTAGGAAAGGCTCTGGCAGCAAAGCGAGAAAAAAACTGGAAATACACAATGGTTTCTGACGGCAAAATTCTCATGTGGAAAACACAAAAAAATAAAAGTACTCCATGTGACATGCGCAGAAGACCTGAACAGAGTTGTTTAATAAGATGGCTTTTACCATTTCCGAAATATAGCAAGCCAGGCAGGCGTTTGATAATTTATCTATTCTACATTGCAAGGTAAGAAGCATTCGCAAAAATGCCGATAATTTTCTCGCTTACCTGTCACAGTTTTCTTTCCGATATGACGTCATAGCAGTAACAGGAACATGGTTGAAAGTAGGTGAATCTGATTTTATACCAGGCTAAAAAATGCTATGGATGCCTAGGGGCAGCACTACACGCGGCGGTGGCGTAGCATTTTTTATAAAAGCTGGACTTGCCTTTCGCGCTTCTGAAGTTAAGAAACACAGCAGTGACGCAACTGAAGCCCTTTTCGTAAAGTTGCAGTGTGGCCTCATAATTCGTGTTATTTACCGGCCACTGCATTCTAGTGTGCAAAAATTCGTTTCTGAAACGGAAACTGTTATGATATCATTAGCGACAACCAAGAATCCCATCGTAGTATGCGGTGATTTTAACATTGAGCTTTTATCGGACAATTGTTGTGACTATGTCTTCCTATTGCAGTCATTCAATTTAAAAAAATGTCATGACTCCCCAACCCGAATTACCAGTAAATCAACCACTCTCATCGATCACCTGTTGTGCAGCTTAGATATCAATTTGCGAGCCGGTGTGTGCGATGTCGTTATTGCCGATCATTGCCCAACATTTATGTTCTTACCACGAGCCTGTTTGAGACCGCCTTTTCAGTCCCCCGAAGCGAACTTCTCGTATTGATTATGTGAGCGTTAGAAAACTACTTGAGCACGATAACTTTGAAAACCTGGGTAGTGAAAATGTAAACATTGAATTTGAAAATTTTGTTTCCTTATTCACAGATATAATTACCCAATCTACACGCAAATGCGTCAAACATACTTATGAAGATCCTATTTGCCCGTGGATAACTCGAGACAGACTTGCTGTTCTGAAGAGTAAGGATTCGTACTACAACACATTGAAAAGAAACAAAACAAATGAGTATTACTGCAAGCAGTTTAAGTATTACAGAAACAAGTCAGTAGCAATAAGAAAATCGAAGAAACTGTATTACGCAAAATTGGTTACACAAAACAAAGATTACACGAAAGAGCTATGGAAGATTGTCAAAAATGTAATTGGAATAGATGGACAAAACAATGTCACACCAAATGATATCTCCCCACACGTTGCTAATAATTGTAACGATTACTTCAATAATGTTGCTTGTGGCCTCATCCGGGAATTTTCTTAACTGGTATCTACTACTCCTGCACCCAGAACTGTAAATAATACCTTCTGTTTTCATAAAATTTCTATAGAAGATGTACGATCCAGTGTCAGTAAAATGGCAGTAAATAAAGCATCGGGTCTCGATGGCATCCAGATGCGGGTTATAAAAGAAAGCATTGATATCATTAATCCTTATGTATGCCACCTGTTCAACCAGTCCCTTGAAATAGCTGTTACCCGGATATACACAAAGTTGCAAAAGTGGTCCCTATACATAAAGAGGGAGATCCAAGCGAACCAGGTAGTTACAGGCCGATATCAGTACTGAGTGCGCTCAACACTCTCTTCTAAAAAGTAATTGCACAGCAGGTTAAAAAATCTCTTCCAGAAAATAATATTAGTGCCACTCAGCAGCACGGGTTTGTAGAAAATAGATCTACTTAAACAGTCATACTTACTTTATCACAGGTTCTTAATTCTGCAATGTATCAGAATAACATAGCTGTCGTTGTTTTCCTGAATATTAAAAAGGCAATTGACACGGTTGATCATCCAATCTTGCTGCAGAAATCGGAACGTTATGGATTTACAGAGAGCAGACATAAATTCTTTTATAGCTATTTATCCTCCCGGAAGCAAAGGGTACTTATTAGTGGTTTTTTGTCGGACGTTGAAGAGATAACTTGCGGTGTACCACAGGGCTCCGTTATGGGTCCCATATTGTTTTCACTTTATATAAAAGATTTCCCCAAGGCTCTTCACTCCTCACAATTAATAATGTACTCAGATGATGCCGCTCTTGTCGTTTTCGGAACACCTCTTCAGAAAATTCAAACCAGAATAACCAGTGAACTAAAAACGCTGTCTCCTTGGTTTTTTGAAAACCGCTTACCACTTAATGCAGACAAAGCTAAGTACGTCAGTTTCCACTTTAGGTACAAGACCACCCATAATGTTTTTACACTCACTCTCGGGGGCAGTACTGCTACGACAGCTGCAGGGACGCGCCATATGGACGCCAGTACTATTAAAGCATGTATGCCCGGAGGTATACCCAAGTGATGTGTGTGCGGTGTGCGGCAGGGATCGAGCCACCATGGTGCACATGTTATGGGAGTGCCAAGAGACAGACCCACTCACGGACACGCTGCCACCACGCCTTGCCAGTGCGGTGGCCAGCACAGACTGTAACCTACAACGGGAGGCTGTTCAGCTTGTGCTGGAGGCCCTTGAACGCCAGCGGCCAAACACGCTGCCCCCCCCCCCAGGGGGCCAGCGACAGTAGGTAACCTCTCGCAGGCAATAAAG
Source organism: Haemaphysalis longicornis (assembly GCF_048455015.1). Classification (NCBI taxonomy): domain Eukaryota; kingdom Metazoa; phylum Arthropoda; class Arachnida; order Ixodida; family Ixodidae; genus Haemaphysalis; species Haemaphysalis longicornis. The sequence continues at coordinate 33,814,587 of NW_027526225.1, forward strand.
ATGTTGTTTCTCTCTCTCTAGGCAGCTCGTTACTAAAGCAAGTCTCGCATTTCAAATACCTAGAAGTAATTTTGGACTGTCATTTACACTGGAAAGAACAAATAATAGCATATGCAAGAAACTAGCTTTTGGTTGCCACGTGCTCTTTAAGGCGAGATATTATTTTCCGTACGATGTACGACACTCCCTCTACTATGCATTCTGTCATTCACATATCAGGTATTGTTGTGAATCTTGGGGGCAAACGTATAAAACCTACCGGTTTCCTTTAATTTGTATGCAAAAACGAGCATCGGCTGCGTTGACAACTGATTGAGGTCTTTCCAGGAGCAACGTTTTTCATGATAATTACGTACTGTCGTTTTGGTCCTTCCGTAACGACAAACTTTCTCTCGTGATCAACAATATAATAAACACCAATTCTCACTTACCTTTAGGCCTTTCCACCTACCCTTTCGTAGTACAAGGCAAGCCTCCATTTTTAATTTCAACCTTCCCAAATGTAACAATGTATATGGTGAACGCCTGATCGAGTTCAGTGGAGTGAAAATATGGAACGACCTTCCGATAGAGGTGGAAACAGCGAGAAAGTTTAAAATGGCCGCTAAACAGCATTTCAAGTCTTGTGAAATTTTATCTGGAACTCTTGCTATGTGAATCATCTTTTTAATGTCGATATCTTTCTGTTGGATTTGTTGTGTCTATCTGTTAATAACTAGAATTGCGGTTGTATGACGTGTAACCTTGTGTACATCTCAATTTTTTTGATCGCTCCACGCTCTGACGTGCAAGTCCTTGTGATTTGCTTGTGAATTGCTTGTAATTTTATATTGGACCAGCCACTAGCCTATGCAGCTATCGGTTCCAACAGTGTTTTGTGCATACTTCGTGTTTGGTGAAATAAAGTCTCTTATTAAAAAAATGTAAGAGTGGATGTCGGCCTTTGAAAAACCATAATAGACACGCCCGAGTAGTCTAATATTTACAGAGTGGTCGTGTCCTATTTATTAGAGTTTTAGCTGACCGTTTCTGACGATCCGCTCCGCTGCCGGCGGCCCGCTCAGCGTGACCGGAGTGTCAGCCGCAGAAACACTTTTAGATAAGCGATAACCGTACTTCCCTAGACGGGGAATCATTCGCGTCACTGCTCGTGCCCTGTGCGCGTGTAAGCCAAAGCGTCATACGAATCAAACATAAGAATTTGCACTTTAGGCACTCAAATTAAGGGAATTGCCGTGTTCATTGCCTTAGTTCACCTTTTTTTATATAATTGGATCTCTGACACGATATAATGGTCCTAAAATGTATTAAAAGAAGCCGTTAAACTTTCGAATAGCCAGGGTAAGGGTGCCTGAATCGAAGGTAATGATGATGATGGTTTGAGTTAAATGAAGCAAGGCCGACAGGGGCAAAGAGCGCCAAGGACAAAGTTATTTGACTAGATGTGCAATTAAATACGAAATTGCCTCAGTAAAATCAAAAGTGAAGAGCATGCTTGAAGATGACTGGTGTAAAGGGCCAGGCTGTCATGATGCACGGTGAGGAATGAGATATAAAAACGTGACATCAATGAGAAACTTAAAAACACGCTTGATGCAAAACATTGGCTCGTCTCCTAAAAAGTATGATGGGTTAAACGTGATGTGTTGTATTTACAGTTGTAGAAAGTGTTTCCTTCGTGTGCTGCCAAGTGCCTTGCATTGAATGAGTATGTGAATTACGAATAGGGCCTCTCCGCACCTGCCACACTGGGGTCTTGAAGATCTCGTCAGCAGGTACGAGTGCGTTGCATGTGTGTGCCCTATCCGTAGCCTAGCCAAGGCGGCTTCCGTGAATCTGTTGTGTGAGTCAGCTGTGTACCGTCCCAAGGGTGGCTTTATTACATGTAGTTTGTTGTCTGTCTGTTCGTTCCAGTGTGTTTGCCATGTTCTGCGCAAGTGTTGTCTGATGTATGGCTTGAGGTCTTTATAGGGTACGGTTGCAATGTCTAGAGTGTTCCCGAGGGCAGCAGCAGCGGCCCTCTCGTCTGCCAACTCGTTCCCAGCAATCGCAGCGTGTCCTGGAACCCCGCAGAGGAGCAGCTCATGCTTTTTTTCATGCACAGACATGGTAATGTTGAATACAAGATTAACTATGTGGTTTTTGGGGGCTTGTGCGATCATTGTACGCAAACAACACTAAAAGAATCTGTATAGATCATGGAATTGGGAATTTGATTTTCAAGAATGTGTCGTACAATCAGTAAAATTCCATACGATTCTGCTGAAAAAATGGTTGTGTGTACGCTCATGGTTCTGGCTGCATTGAAATTCGGACCATGAGCAGCGCAGGACACCATAGTGGAGGTTTTAGAAGTGTCACTGTAAAATTATTCACATGGGCATTTAAACTGCAGAGACAAAAAGTGCTGCAGTATTGCAAGTCTTGGTACCCATGTTTTGGCAAGTTTCATAAAAGAAAGTTCACAGGACACAGGGCGAGCTTGCCAAGGCGGTAAAATGTCTTAAAAGCATAATCTGTACACATCTAAAAACAAAGCACTGAGATTCGAAGCTCGCTCTCTCACTCTAAGCGAGAAGGAAAGAGAAATATATGGGCGATTAACAAAGAGAAGAGATGTGGATGTATTGTTAAAGACAGGATAAAAGGATGGTTGTTCAGCGATGAAATTTCAAAAGCATATATCAAGTCCATGTACGTACGTTGCTTCTCCAGATGACACTTGTTACACTCGACATTCAAACTTTGGACTGGGCTAGATCGAAAACCACCCGTTGCAATACGTAGCTCTAACTGTTGCACTAGGTAAAGCATCCGCAAAGCTGTTTTAGTCGTCGACCCATACACCACACTGCCCTAGTCCAAACGAGACCCAACCAAAGCAGTATACAGGACTAGCAGGAGTTCTTTATCGGAACCGTACGATTGGTGTGAGAGGACCTTAAGAATGTTCATTGTTTTGAGACATCTATGCTTAAGTTTCCTGGTGTGGGGAATGTACGTGAGTTTGTGTTCAAACACAACACCTAAACACTTGTGCTCCTTGTTCACAGGAATGGACACACTATTAAGACTAATTACTGGGTCGGCATGGATCCCAGGCTTTCTGGAGAACACAACGCAGGAGGTTTTTGCAGGGTTAAATCTAAAACCATTCTTGCCTGCCCAGAAGGCAAGTTTCTTGAGGCCCAGCTGGACTTGACGTTCGCAAATTGACATATTACATGATATAAAGGTAATAGAGACATCATCTACATACATGGAATAAGAGATTGTAGGTGGCAATGCCTTCCCAAGAAAGTTCATCTTAATTATGGAAAGAGTGCCGCTGAACACGCCACCTTGCAGCACGCCATTTTCGTGCACGTGAACCTTTGAGAGTGCACTACCGACTCTCACTCGAAACTTTCTCTTCGACAAGTAACTAATAAGGGTGTTGAGCATGTAACCCGTAACACCGAATGACTTCAGGTCACTGAGTATGCCGTAATTCCGAGCGGTGTCATAGGCCTCCTCGATGTCGACAAACACCGTAACACAGAACTGTTTGTGTACGAAGGCATCCTTTATATATGATTCCAATGCAACCAGTTGATCGTTGGTGGATCTCCCCGCCCTGAAGCCAGCCTGGCAGCTCTAGAGTAGACCATTGTATTCTAGTAAGAACATGAGTCTTGCATAGTTAGATGGTGAGGGAAATGGGTCAGGGCTCAGGGCTGGTCAAGGCAAGCGGGAGGGGAAGGGTCCTTCCTTTCCTTGAGGAACACCAATACTACGGCCTCCCACCAAGAGTGTGGAATGTGCCCCCAAAGCCATATTTTATTGTATAGGTGTAGGAGTGTTTCATGAGTGTGTCGGTGTAGGTGTCGTATCATGGTGTCTGTAATCTTATCTGCTCCTGGAGCTGTTGGTTTACTAGTTCTCCGGGCAGCCCTCAACTCATAGAGAGTAAATTCAGAATTGTAACCAGACTTTGACCTGTTATTCACATGTAGGGACTTCTTTTCACAAGCGGTTTTATATTTCAGGAAAGTGTTTGTGTAGCGTGCAGAGCTGGAAACGTGTTGGCAGTGTTGTGCAAGTGTGTTAGCCAGGTCTTCGAGTGTGTCCCCTGTTGTACTGACCAGGGGCAGGCTATGTGTATGTTGTCCTTTGTGTTTACGTATTCTTGTATACGTGGTGAGTGTCTGGGTATGAGTTGATGCAAGTGAGGAAGACGCGCCAACTCTCCCGTTTTGCCTCGCGACGCACACACATCCCGAAGGCCATTGCCCGTTTAAAAAAAATGAGATTATCTGACGTGGGGTACCGGCGAAGGACACCCCCCGCTTTTTACAGGGCCTCTCGCGCCCGCCAGCAGTCCTCATTCCACCAGGGCCTCCTTGGGTTGCGGGACCCACTGGAGGCCTGAGGAATAGACTTTCGGCACGCGTCGAGGATGTGCGCCATGATGAGTTGGGCTGCTTGCCCCACGTGTAAGTGTTTTATGGATGTGTGGTGTCGTTTATATGTTTCTGTGAATGCTCCAGTTTCCTTTTGATTCATTAAACCTCTTATGGGAAGGTGGACAGTTGGGCCTGTACCTATATACGTTAGTGAAGTGGGGAAATTGTCACTACCATATGGGTCCGTGCCCACGCCCCACTCAGGATGTAAAAAAGACAACTGCAGAATCAATAGCCAAGTCAAGATGCGAGTATGTGTTGTGACCTACGTTATGGTATGTAGGCTGTTTTTTGTTGAAAAGGCAAGCTCCAGAGGATGTTGGAAACTTCTGTATCAGGCGACCTCGGGCATCCGTTCGCGAGGAGCCCCAAAGAGAGTTGAGCGCGTTAAGGTCGCGTGTGAGGATATATGGCTCGGGTAGCTGGTCAACCAGTGCCTCCAAATCGGAGCTCAGAAGTGCAAGATCGGGAGAGATGTAAATGTAGCAAACCGTTATCAAGCTATTGTGGCAACACGAGGAAATGAATACGCTGAGCCACAGAACAACACATATTTTGAACACGTAGCAGCTGATGGGCCAACGGCGGCTAGCCTGGCCGAATGCCCGAAGTTCCAGGGAGCACTGACCGCTTGCGCAACGAGGCTCTCGCAGTGAGCCTCAGAGTGGTGCTTCGTCGTATTTGTCTTCATTGATGCTGCTACAGGACCACCCCTCTAGTGGCGGAGTGATGGAGTAAGCCGGAAGGATACTTTTGGAGGTCGTCGGGTGGGTTTTGTTGTCTGTTACGACTGGGGTGGCTGGGGAGGGTGATCCGCCATTAGTATTGTGGATTCGTCGGGTTGTGTAGAGAGCAGCTCCTCAATGGACGCTGGTTTGAAGTGATCAACAGAAATAGTTTTCTATTTGCCATCGATATCCACGGGTAAATGCTTATCAGAACGGTGGATCACGTGGTAACATCCGTCATAAGGGCACAGAGGTGGTTTGCGCATAGCGTCACGGCGGACAAAAACGTAGGGGACGTTGTCAGCTCGCTGGGAACATGGGCATCCGCACGCTGTTGGCAGCGTAGTGCGGGCGCACGAAGTGAGCGAAACGAACATTGTAGTTTGGTCACGTATTCGGTGGGATCAGGGCGCGGTGATGATTCGGAATCAGTGAAAAGCTCTTCCGGCAGGCGTATCGGCGCACCAAAGACCATCGCTGCGGGCGTGAAGTGCAGATCCTGCTTCAAAGTAGTCTGAAGACACTGCAGAACCCACGGAAGGGAGGTGGGCCAATGGGTAGCTTCCTGCTGTGCCCTGTGTGCAGTCTTGAGCGAGTGGTGAAAACGCTCAACAAGCCCATTGGCAATGGGGTGTTACGCTGTGGTCCGAATGCGGGAAGTGCCATGAAGGGTCAGAAGGTTATTGAAGAGCGCCGACTCGAACTGGTGACGTCGGTCGGTGGTGATAGTTGATGGGACACGATAGCGGGAAACCCAACCAGCAACGAAGGCGTTGGCGATGGTTTCACTATGGATGTCGGGAAGAGGGATCGCCTCGGGCCAACGCTTGAACCGATACACACAAGTTAGTAGGTATGTGATGCTTTTGAAGGAGGCCAGGGCCCCAAAATGTCTACGTGCACCTTGCCGAAACGCTAAGTTGGTGCCGTAAACAAGCCGCGAGGGGCCTTGGTGTGCCGGTTAACCTTTGAATGCTGGCATACGAGACAGCAGCGCGTCCACTCGCGTACGCCCTTCTTGATGCCCGGCCAAACGCAACGCTGCGTCAACAGATGCTGCCTGGCTCGTATTCCAGGGTGCAAAAGTCTATGGAAGGCATCGAAAACAATGCTTTGGAAATTCGCCGGGACGAGTGCACGCGAGGTGTTTGTGGAAACATCGCGAAACACCAGGACAGCACACGATGGGATGGGTATTTCATAATGGTGCAGCACGCCAGGGTTTTTTTGAAGGGCTGTTTTTTCGGCGTCATCTTGCTGCGCTGAGGGGAATGTGGTGAAGTCGATGTCAGCCGAGTTGTTGGAACTGGAGATGGCGACGACACATGAGAGTGCATCCGCGGCAGCGTTGTCCTGCCCTTGCACGTGCCGTATGTCCGTTGTGAATTTCGCGACGAAATACAGATGGCGGGTTACGCGAGGTGAAAATTTGGTGGAGTTCGACCGGAGGGCGAATGTCAGGGGTTTGTGGTCTGTCTGGATATGGAACTGTCTGCCCTCCAAGAAGTGCCTGGAGTGACATACAGCCATGTACATTGCAAGGAGTTATCTTCCGAAAGTGCTGTAGCGGGACTCCGCGGGTGACTACTTGCGGGGAAAAAAAGCAAGGGGCTGCCAGGCATTCTCCACAAACTGTTGCAGGACAGCTCCTATTGCTGCGTCAGATGCACCGGTCATTAGGCAAAGTGGAACTGCCGGTCTCGGATGAACAAGAAGGGTTGCCTGGGACAGCTTGGTCTTGACATTCTTGAAAGCAGTTAGTGCTTCTGGAGTCCAAGTTAGTGGAGATGCTTTTGGTTTGTTTCCCATGAGCATGTCTGTCAGTGGCCAGAGGAGGGCGGCATAGTTCGGGATTAAACGGCGGTAAACTTTTTGGAGGCCAAGAAACTCGCGGAGTTTGCGTATCGAAGATGGCTGCGGAAAGTCTTGGGTGACCTGTACTTTTGAAGGCAAGGTGCGAATGCCATTCTTGTCTACACGGTGGCCGATGAAGTCCAGCTGATGAGTACCGAGCTTGCACTTGGCTCTATTGGCGATAAGGCCGTATTCGCCAAGGCGACTGAAGAGTTGGCGAAGGTGCTGGATGTGTTTTGCTGCGTGGCTACTGAACACAAGCAAGTCATCGATGTGATCTATGCAGAAAGGTAATCCTCGGGTCACGGTGTCAATGAACCGTTGAAAAGTTTGTGCAGCATTGTCGGACGCGGAGGAGGAAGTTGGCAGGTCGCCGAAGGGACGGAAATTCCTCAAGAAGGTTGCCATAGACCGACTTTGACGAGGTGCTTGCGACCGCCAAGAGCCGTTCCCTCGATGCCATACCAAGCACAGAGAGGTGAGTTGTAGTATCAATGAGGCGCTTGCAGTGCATGTCCACAAACAAGTTGTAGTGACGCAGAAAGTCTGCTCCCACAATGGGTTAGGCCACATCAGCGATAAGAAATATCCATCGAAATGTTCTCCAGAGGCCAATGTTGAGTGACAGCGGTTGTTCTCCGAAGGTTCCAATGGGAGTCTTGTTGGCGGCTTGTAAGCTGCTTGTGGTTCGCCGGCGCTGGTGAAACACGGCTGAGGACGGTATGACGCTGGCCTCAGAGCCTGTGTCAACGAGAAAACCCAGTCCACTGGTTTTCTTGGTCACAAAAAACAAGCTGCTTATTTTGCAACTGACACCACTCGCCGCCTCTAGTGGTCCATCGGGGAGTTTCCCTGAAGAGTGCTGGGGGTGGCACACTTCCGCGCTGCTTTGCCAAAGTTGCGATGATACCAGCATATGCCTTGCCTTGAAGGCGACGGCGAACGGCGGCCCGAGAAGGAGCGGCTGCGCGAGGGAGAGTGTTGCCGTTGGGCTGAGAAAATGGCGATCTCATCTGATAGCTTGTTGATCTCCCCACAGAATCCCTCACGAAGCCTCTGCAGCGCAGGTGGACACGCCGTTATGGGTGCTGCTTTAGTAAGCCCGGCACGTTCCATGAGTGATAGCTTGAACACGGGACGTTCGACACAAGTGAAAACGTCCATGACGTAGTCGGCAAGTTGGGCCAGCTGGGAAATGAATAAACTTCTTGCGGACGCCAGCCCCATGCGGACGGGGGTGGGCAGGTGTTGAAGAAAAAGCTCTCCAAGCAAAGCTTGATCGAACGTAGCTTCCTTTTCTCCCAGGAGCTGTGGAAGGCAACGCAGTAGCTGTGAGGCTTCTTCAGCCGAGTTCTTCAGATTGTAGTAGCTGCAACCGTCGCTGTTCCGACATTGTCATCCGCTTGATGAGTTCAATCGTCAGAGTGTCAAACGGGGCGGTCGCCGGCGGTGATACAATCAGGTGGCGAAGCTCGGTTGCAATCTCGGGAGGCAGCGCAGACACAAGGTAATTGAATTTCTGGCTCTGCGATATGATGCGAGCAATGGCGAACCGGCTGTTTAGCTGGGCGAGCCAGAGCTGTGGGCCCTCAGGCCACTACTGGGGAAGCTCCAGCGAAAGTGCAGCCACGGCACCCTCACCGGCGGAGGATGTTCGATGACTGTCATCTGCAGCGGTGGCTCTGAGACGGGCATCCAAAGAGGTTTGATTGTCGGCTGCCATGTCCGATGTCCGTGGTCACCAATTCTGTGGCAACACGAGCCAATGAAAACGCCGAGCCACAGAGCACTTATATTTTGAACACGTCAGGAGCTGACGGGACAGCGGCAGCTATGCCTGGCCGAACGCCCGGAGTTCCTGGGAGCACTGACCGCTTGCGCCACGAGGCTCGTGCAGTGAGCCTCAGAGTGGTGCTACGTCGTCTTAGTCTTCTTTGATGCTACTATACTATTAACTATCATCGCACGGATCCCTACAGCCTCAAGGACAGTGTTTAAAGAGAGAGGGTAGCATGCTAATGATTTCTTGGCGGCAATGGCCACACCGCTCAACGAGTGGGTGCAGCCAACCCTGCCCTTTCTGAATACCATATACCTATTTAATAAATTTGTCTGTTTGGAATTGAGGTGAGTTTCTTGGAGAAATATGATACTTGGCTGATCTCATGCAGCATCTCATACACATCGAGGAGATATTAAAGGAGGAATTTGCAGTTCCATTTGGTTATGTTTTCTGTTCCCATTATTTACATTTAGGTATGGCTGGTGTGTGTGTGTGTGTGTGTGTGTGTTTGTTCATGTGTCGTCTTTTGGGGTAGTTACTCTGGGATTGAGCTTTTTGGGCCTTTCTGTAGGCTTGGACGTCGGAGGCCGCTCTTTGCGCTTCGTTGCAGGCAAGAATGGCCCGACATTCATCTCCTCTTCAGATATCATAGGGGTGCCCGATGGCCCGGGCACCCTGGACTTGGACCCCCTTCGATTGAGCCGCCAACACAGAGGGCGTCGGTGACGCCAGCGGTGGCACATGCGGTGCGGTGGCGGTGGGAGCCGATACGGGGCCACCCGTGTCCATCCCCTCGGCACGCTCAAATTTACTGGAGGACGGGGTGACAGTGGCGAAAGCGGCATCGGTCCCAAAAGAGACGGTAGGCACCACAACCGCTGCTGCCTCAGCAAGTGGCGTGGTGACGGGTCGGGGTTCCCTGAAGCAACCCAGTGGGGGGTAGAGCAGGGACCAGGTCAGACTCGCTGAAATGGGTCCCTGTGGAAAGCAGACGTCGCCCCTCCCCCCGGCGAGCTGCGTCGGCATACCTCCACAGGGGGAAAGTGGCGAACCTCTTTCTCGCCTTTGGGAAGGTAATGTTCTCAGTGACCTTAATGTTGATGATCTTTTACTCGATTTGAAATTTTTCACATTTTCGGGAGTATGCCGCATGCGACCAACCGCAGTTCACACAAGGGGGGGTGTCGGATGGGCAGTTTTCGCTCGGATGATCGTACGCCGAGCATTTTGCACAGGTCGTTCGGCCACGGCAAGAGTTTGTACAGTGCCCGAACCGCAGCACTTAAAACAGCGCCGTGGGTTTGGGATTCAGGGACGTTTTGTGCACCCGATAAAACCTGAATTTATATGTCGTGGAAGTACTGCGCGGTCAAAAGTCAAGAGGATGTGCTTGGTGGGAGTCTTCTTGTCGTCTCTACGGATGGTGATGCGTCTCACGGCAAAGACGCCCTGATCCTTCAAGACCGCAAGGACATCCGCATCCGTTTCATTCAGATGATCAGTCTCGGATATTACACTCTGCGAGCTGTTGAGGCTCTAATGGGGTGTGACCCTGACTTCGAGATCAGCCAGTCTAGTCTGAGCTGGAAGCTTTGTGGACTGCTGCTTGTCATTTACCTCGATGAGGAATTCACAATTCCTTTGTTTTTTGGTCTTATACGATTTTCTTATTATGGCTTCAAGATATTTGGCGATCAAGAATACTGACTGCGATGCAAGGGGCTGTACTGAGTTTGTTCATGACAGGAAGTCGGGAGCAATATTCCGGTTCAGAAAATGTTAAGGATGGCAGTGGTGGAAAATATACTTCGGTGCGGCCCCTGTTCAGGTACCGATCCCGTTGGGGGGGGGGGGGGGGCTAGGAGGGGGTTTGAAGATACCGTACGGCATAGTATAAAAGCAGGGAGACGGGGGTACTTTCTTCGTCAGCCTTACCCTGATAGCTGAAGAGGTCCCGGAGCTACATGACTGGTGAACAGACAGGGAGCCCATCTGCCGGAGCTTGACCTGGGCTCCGACGGCCACAGTTTCAGCTTTCTACCCTTCACATTAAAACACATCGTCACGGTTGATCACAACTTTTGGATGGGGGCTCGGGGTCCGCGGTGTGGCCAATACCGTCACAAAGATTGCTCAACGTGCCCCGTTGCGGGGTCTATCGAAGGTGCATAAAAGTCCTCAGTCGACGTTTTCCGTTGCGTTACAAACGTCGTTCAGTTGTGTAGCACATTTTCGCATTTGGAAGCGCTTTCGCGGATTCGTCGCCGGTTTTTCCACTCAAGAAACGGAGTTCTCCGTAGCCCACTCGCCTCACAGTGGGCAGCCATCTTAAAATTCCGCGGGGTAGCGTGAGCTGCCGCGACGATCCGCTAAGAGGCCCCGGTTATTGGAGCGGGTCCCCCCACCGGCATCACCGCTAGCGTCAAGCGCGCCACGCATGCGTAAAGGCACTCGCGTTTACTATCGGAGTGGAGTGAACCGTCAGAACAGGTCAGCGACAGGTCTTACTACCCGCAACTTAACGGGTGGTAGGTATACGTTGGTTTTTCTACATTCTCTGAACTAGTGTCACTAGATAGGGTACAGAGTACCGTCACTGAGGCAACTCAAGTGAGCAACAGCGGCTATTTTGTTGTTTGCCAGTGTTGCCAGATTGCCGCTTCGGCATCCTCTCCCCAACTTTGGCGACGTCATTTGTAAACAGCACTGCCGAAGACGCAGCCACATGGCATGGTGAAATGCTGCGAAGTGCGTTATCTTTGATCCGCGTACGAAACTACGCCACGGAAGCCATAGACGCAGCCGCAGGGGAGAGAAGACAAGCTAAGACTACCGCAGTTGTCCCACAGAAAACGCATACACAAGAAAATGACGGTGCCCATGACCCTACAAAGCGTAAACAAATGTCACGTGATGCGAATTGACCGATAGTCATGGCGGCAGCACGGAACTATTAGAGAAAAGAGTGCCGATACTCCACAACCTTATCTAGTGACACTCAAGTGAACGACTGCTCATGATACACGACGCAAACTTCATCATTCCTGCACGTGCCATCGAAAATTGCGGAAATGCCCCCATAGTTGTTCTTGAGCCGTGAAGACAACATTTACACCATAGCACGTGACAGATTGTATACATATAGATGACGGCACTGACGCGTTCTGCTTTTTTGGTCTCGTAGGCATGTAGGCACGTTCCCGGTTGTTTCGTCTGGCTAAAGAATGCATGTAGACGATGACGTGAGTTGCGATGCTGCAAAGCCAGCCTGTGCCAGCTTTATCTCACACTTTAAAACGAGGCGTCGTCACGAGAACACGTGGATTGCTTAGTGCGACATTCAGGAACGAGATACCCATTTCATGCTTAAAGGGACTCTGCGACACCGCAGATAAATGCTTTCCTTTTTTCTTCCGCGTCTGGAAGCATTTTCAAAGCTGGAGTTGTCAATAACATGGAGCGGCAGGACGCGATTAGCTCGTCGCAGTAAAACTATCCGTCTTCCGTTTCTGGTCTGCTTCGTGGCTTCTTAAAAGCGAAGCTTTAGTGTCCTCACTAATGCCATTGTATGGCAATACACTCTGCAGGAAAGCCAAGTTTCTCTGACGGTGATGATGATTGATTGCGGGTGAAGTGAAAGAAAAAAAACCCTTCCCGTGGCTTGAATCTAACCTGGGTCCCCCACGTTACGAAGCCGGCGTCTATCCGATTGCTCCATCGCGACATTTTTTTCTTTACTGCATGGAAAACTGCCCTTAATACAGCCTACAAAAGTTATGAGTCATCCAAGAAGATGCACATCACTGCAGCTAAAATAAGCCGTCCGTTAAAACTCTGGCAAGCAGACGCACGCGTCCAACAGATGCAGCCATTCTGGTGGGTCACTTTGCGCCGCATAAATGCTCCGCACCAACGCAGCTTGCTCCATCGCGACATGGTCGCAGCGAACGCCTAGCAGCAGGTACCGATTCGCGCCGTACATTCAAAACACAAACGTTGGACCTACGGGGAGCACACCAGAAAGCTGCTGTGGGTATTCTAGAAAAGTGGTTCGTACCTCCAGAGTAGCACATACCCACAGTGTGGGTCTGGTTAACCAAAAAACCCATTACGAGAAAGCTTCGCGTTAAACCATCATCGTCGTTAAACGAAGGTAGTGCATTATTTTGTGAAGTGGCTATCCAATTCCTTTATTACTGCAACAAAAGGGAAGCAGCCAATGGGCGCTCCATTGCGCTGATGACCTAATTCGAGCGCTAAAAGAACGCGAAGGCTCGGTAAAGAGAGAAATTTGTGTTGAGCAGGTTTACAAGTTAGCTGATGGGCATAAAGCAATAATATTCGGCTGATGTACTTTGCGATTCCATTTTTAAGTACTATATGTGTTTGTTTCCTACGTTCTGAAAGTATCTAGGATTTAGAAAAAACGTTAAAAAAAAGCGATGGAAATGATTGAAACCTATGTAAATGCCACTTAGGCAGGTATAATGCCACCACGTTTATGAGGGTTATATACATTGAATATCGGTGTATCGCATGTGTCGGGGGATCAAACAAACAGATGGAGATCAACACCTTTTACTACAACGCCTGCCTCAGCAATACGGCGAAACACCTCAGGAACGTAGAGCTGGAAGACGCCACTACGCGCCACCCAATAAAGAATTGAGCAAGTGGCAAGAAGTGATCAAGGTGCCGTATCATGGCGACCAATTCCAGTTGAAACTTATAGTCTTATACATACGCACTAATAATGCATAACCAATATGAAGACACTTGCCCCAATTAGGAGTAAACCGACAACATACAATATTGCATGCGAATGTGTTAATACATGGCCGGGGAAGTGCAATTCCAAAGGAAACAACAGCAGAGGGAGCCAGCTATTACCAGCTCACGCCCGGACCTCCAGGGGAACTGATTACGCAGTTTAAGGGGTAGCAAGATGCAATGAAGTTTTTTAAATGATGACCAACCAGGGCTCTTGCAGGAAAGCTGTCTTTATTTTTATTAAAGTTACGAGAAATGATTACGACGATCTATTGGTGAAATTTTAGCAACCGGATTCGAAGTTGGTCTCAAAATGGCGTCAGTAAAGCTCGTAAAAAAGGTGACGCTTGCGAGGCGAACCAACGAAAAGTTCCTCGTGTTGGCGCCAGCGAGCCCTGACACGCGCGCACTTCAGGCTCCAGCGGAAGCGGAAATCAGGAGGAGCGCCGGAGCTACCTCGATTGCAAAGGAACTTGCTCGCCTTTATGAAACCTCGTGTTGGCGCCAGTGATCCCTGACACGCGCACACTTCAGGCTCCAGCGGAAGTGGAAATCAGGAGGAGTGCCGGAGCTATCTCGATTGCAACGGAACTTGCTCGCCATTATGAAACCCCTCGTGACAGCGTGCGCACCCGTTTCCGATTCGTTGGCTTAACATTACTTTGCTTTTGCTTGACCTTTGTGGTCCCGCTTGAACGGCCCCGCTTGTGCCACAGGTTACTAAGAAAGTGATCAACAATACCCTCCTACAGATACGGGCCTCTGACGTGAGCATACGGGCGCCTGTGCGTTAACTCGGTATTTCTGTGGTTTTCTTGGGTTGTGTCTTGTTGTGTTTAACGCACAGAAGCTACTCCTGATTATGACACGCACCATGATGACTGCGGAATATTTTTTAACCACCTGGTGATCTTTACGTGTGCGGAAATCTTGACACGCGGAGGGCGTTCCCGCGTTTCATCTCATTCGAGAAAACAGCCACCACGGCGAGCCCCAAGTCCGCGTCTCTGGGTTTGGCAGCTCGGTGCCGTAGCAACTGAGCCACTGCGGCGGGTTTGTGATGCTACATTCCGGAAGGCGTCCTTTAACCGGGCTCTATCACCTCCATCATGTGTGGTAGCGTTAATGTCGAGCTGCCAGAAAAAGTTGCTGCCTTGGTAATGACGTCAAGAAGTCGAAAGCAACCTAACTGTCTTATTGTATGGAGAGAGATGGTCAGCGACGATACAGAAAAATCACCTTTACAGGCGAGCTTACAGCATGGCTCGAACAGAGTCACAGCGAGATCAGATGCTGCCAAAAGAAGGCGTTATCCGCTCGGAGGAACTTCTTATTGATACCCGAAGCGCTAAGTTTCGACTAACTTTCCTAGTTCGTCTGCACGCGGCAAGCAAACAGTAAACAAGAAAAAAACCCTCTTTCCAGAGTTCGTTAGGGCCGGCAATAACGGCGATCGTTGAGTCTGAGAGAGGGTGGACAGGAGGATTCGGCTGCGGCCTCGCCTTCGCCGGTGCAAGTCTCGGCATGTCAAACAGCTTGTTTGACAGCTTGTCAAACTGCAGTGCCTGTCTGAAAACGTTTTCGAGGAAGGCAGGCTTTCCGCAAGGCCCAAGAGCACTACACAAAACTTGCACCACGCGCGAACAGGAGGGCGGCGAGCTCAATCGTAACAGTTGGTTTCTTTGCTGGTACCTTACTGTGAAAGTGCTCCCTCAGTTCTTGCAACACCACCCGTAATTGTTTTACAGCGAAGCAGTATTAGGCAACTGTCCATTAGATTTTTTATATCCATGGCCCCAAAGTCCCTAAGAAAAAAATAAAAGAAAACATCTTTCGGTTACAAATCACATGAACTGTTACAGATATATAATTAGTGGTTAATTAGGCTTCAATCAGCGAACTGCCATTGAAGAGCCTTTTTTCTGGAAGTAAACTAGCAGTTTGGAGTCCTGTACCAGTGAAATGGAGTAATTATTCCTGACCCGTTCCTCCATGTGGGTTCGGGCCGAAAACACTGAGGGCATCATCCTCAACATCATCAATCATTAAACTCAAGGAGGTCCAGGAGCAAGAGGCTGGAGATAGATCACGTATGACAGATGGCACATAAAAAGCTAGCAACCCATGACGACGGATAGCAGCTCACACCAACATGTAGCAACCCATTAGCTATGATGTGCAGTGTTCTTAAAATCGCTACTATTCTTTTTGCATGTGCAACTGTGCAACTTTTGCAGGACTTTTTGTCATGTGCTCCACTTTCTCCAAGCACTTCAATTATTGGCCGACAATTTAGAAATTCAGAAATTGGCGAGACCCTTCGGTGGAAATATTAGAATAGTGCAAAGGCATTGTTGCCTTTGCAAACATTCATGTTAGGAATGCATTTGTGTAACAATTTCATTTGAAACCATTTCAACTCTAGAACATGGCAGCTGAGTGCATGAATAAGGCACTGCGTACGGAGCATGAACTCTCGGCTTGATTCTTCGTAAGGGCAGCCGTTTTTCCACAAAATGAAAACAAAATGGCAGAACGACAAGTGGCCACAATGAAAACCTTGTATATATCTTGAGATTAGCGCACGTTAGGCTTCATAAATTATTCCGTAGCACCTCCTGTCCCCCTCCCACGACCGTCCGCAAAGCCCAGTTTTAATAAAATTTTAACACATGGAAAAGCTTTGATTGCCAGCCTCCAATCCCTTCCCGCCTTCAGCCCCTGTACAATACCCATTTGCAACGCTACAACTGTACGACAACGAACAGCTTTACTTGGAACGACAGAGTGAAAAAGTGACAGGCCTGGCTGCCGATGCTGCTCAAATTCAAATATGTATTCCGCTCCCTCTTGATCTGTTTTTGTCTGCGCTTTGATACCCCTCAAGGATTTTCCCATCAAGCTTACCTTAAAGCAAGTTTTATTTGGGCGCCGTAAAACTCGATAGGATTGGTGATGCATTGTGTTCAAAGAACATGGGAAGTGGAAAAAGTTTCTGTTTCTATCCGCCTGTTTCTATCCCGCAGGTAATTGTCGAAATGTTCTGATTTTATGACGCCAATCTTTACATGTATTAGTGATTTAGTGATGTGACGAGAAGGAAGGTTCTGTTCCTTGAGCTCTCGTGATTTTTCGCATGTTTTCCTCTCTACCAACAGCTTTCTCTATACGATATCTTCAAGACTGCGAGATAATGAACCTCCGCCGCCGCCCTCCCCCCCCCCCCCCCCAACTAGTCCTCCCGACCCTGCACAGCGGTCAGCGTCGTCTCCGCTGCCGGGAACCGACACCTTGGAATTCCTTAGCTGCCACGAATCCTTCGAAGGCTCCAAGACTGACGAAATGTACTCGGACAGCGAATGTACCGCAGTCAGAGGGCACCGTTGAAGAGGAAACTCCCCCGCTCCTCAACGACATGTGAGACGATGGCCGGATTGAACACTGGTCCGAAGGTCTTCACGGTTGGTTCAGTGCCCGTCAAGGAGACCGATAACTTAAATACTTTGAACCGTCAGAAACTGACAGAATACTTTCGCCAGGTTGCGGTTAACGAGGTTCAAGAAATCCCGAATAATGCCCGATTGAACGGGCTTGCGCTTGATGCGACGACGGATGGCCTCATAGACACGTTGAAGGCCATCACCGGGTTAGGTAAGATCCACGTGCGTTTGTTTTGGGCCCACAAGAAGGAAACAAGGAATGGTGTCATATCTGATGTAGACCTAGAGATCAATGACAGTGACCTAGCGTAGCTGCGTTCGTCAACGGTCCGAATCCTGGACATTCATCGCATCGGACGCTCGCGGTGCGTGAAGGGGATGTTTCAGTGCGATTCGGTGCAGTGTTTGTGAAGGTAGGCTACGTGCGACATTGTGTGCGTCCGTATGTGCCACGGCGCCTTCAGTGCCATAAGTGTCCGAAGCTTGGTCGTGTAAGTGCTGCTTGTAAGAATGGCGTAGCATGCAAGCGATGTGGTGATACTCATGACCAGGTGAACTGCAAAGGCACGCTAAAATGTGCAAACTGTTCGGTTCCTCACGAGGCAACCTCTAATAAATGCCCAAAAATGATGCTTGAGCGTCGAGTTGTGCGCACTAAGGTCAAAGATAACTGCGCACATAGAGGCAGTGCGTCGTCGAAGCTCTCGTCGGAGACGTGGACAGTCAAGCAGTATATCTCGCCCCAGTGATTTGCAAATCACAGGGAAGCCACCGTTGGTGCCACGCCCACAAGCGTTGGCACTGGAAGAACCACGACCTGCGCTGGTTCCTCCTCGTCGGGCAAATGTTGCGTCTGGAACTGTATCCGCCGATGACTGACCTTCCTTGCCGCAGAAGGGTTCTGGTGCAAACAAGTCAGCATTGAAGTGAAAGGCCCACATGAAAAGCACAGCGATGAAGAGAGGCTTGCCGATGAGAAGGCCTTACGCATGCTTAAGAAGCTGCTAAACACTATGCGAATACTGATCGGTGGTCTTAAAAGAAAATCTGCGAAATTTGTGGTGCAGGTTCTAGACCCGTTGAGCTGCTCATTGGGGCACTTCAGTGATTTATTATGACGCAACACAACAGCACAACTTCACTGGAAGAGACTTTCAAAATTCTTTAATGATGCAATGAAACGCAATGGGACTACAACGGCGGGTGTCAGATTTTCTGCAGCGCATGTTTACGTAGAAGTTCCCAGTAGTGGTTGTATGTGAGCCAAATATCTGTCCCGTTTCCTCTATCGGGTAACGTTCTCCTGTTGTCCCAGAAGGAAGTAATATCCAGCAAGTATTATTATGCATACGACAGGACATACCTTACCTCAGACATGCGCTGTCTGCTCATGAATCTAATGAATATATTTGTGTGACGGTAACCTACAAGCGTCAAGTCATTTCGGTCATCGGAGCTTACATACCTCCACGCGTGGACGTTGACTGCACGTACCTGAGCTCTGTGCTGCACACTTGTCCCGGTCCACACATTATCTACGGTGATTTTAATGCTCACTGCCCCCTGTAGGGCAGTGCGGCTACTACCAACAAAGGATATTACCTGGAGCACTTTAATCACGACGAAGGCTTCGTGGTTATTAACGACGGTTCCTCTATCTTTCATTATGGGATGATGTACAGTAGTTGCTTGGACCTTGCAATCGTATCAAGGAACCTTCCACCATCTGCAACTTGGTGCTGTGATGTTGAGTCACACGTGAGTTACCACATTCCAAGCTATATACAACTGCGCTAGTTCCACACGTCGGATGTCCGAAGGAACCGTTCTACTGATTGGCGGAAGTTTACATTGAAGATTGAGGAGTCATGCACAACTATTACGTCGGAGTCCGATGTAGAAAGCGTCATATATTCTGCTATGGAGTGCACCACGAAGTACGTTAGCACTCCCAAACACCGAACACCCAAAGATGTCATGTACGAAGGATTCCGTGCCATACGACGTCGCGCAGATGGGAGGTATAGAAGGTCTTAGGCTGCAGAATATCTCAGAGAATGCCGCCCCGTGCAACGGAAAATACGACGCCATTTAGAAAATCTTGAAAGAGAGCGCAGGAGGCGATTTTGCTCTTCATGAATTCCGCGTGAGCCCCTTTCAAAAATTTGGCAAATGGTGCGAAATTTCCAGTACCACCCAAAACAACTGTACCCTTTTTGTGCTTTGGGGCTAAGCACTGGAAAAAGCAAGAAAGAGGTAGCCAAAACATACTTGAATATGCTTGTTGATGGATCCCACGCCCTGCTTCCACGTACACAAAGGGGTACACTGCAGACCACAGATAACCGCCTCATCGTCCGTTCTCGATGCAAGAGCTGGATGCCACTCTTTCATAATCCTGCCGTTCATCTGCTCCGGGATCTGATGGTGTGCGATACTGCGTGCTGCGAAACCTTAGTCGCGAAGGTCGGAAACCTCATTTATTATGGTTCAATGCAATATGGATCTCTAGCTCTGTCCCAACCACTGGAAATGCAGTCTAGTGGTTGCTCTACTGAAGCCAGGAAAATCCTCTTTGGAGCTTTCCCTGTACAGACCCATCGCCTTGGCAAGCTGCATCGGAAAGGTTATGGAGAGAATGGTGCTCGGCTGACTCGAATGGTTTCTTGAGAAAAAATATTTACCGGGATGTCGTAACAGGATTCCGAACATGAATATCCTGTATTCACAGGGTCATAGATCTCGTGCCTTCAGTGGAGCAAGAAAGAAACCGTCGCCGAATCACTGGCGCATTGTTTTTTGACATCAAAGGAGCTTATGACAACATGCTCCACAATGCTATTACGGATGCTCTAGAGATTGTGGGTGTAGGCGGCCGACTCTATGCGTGGATTTCGAGTTACCTTACTGGTCGCACAATATTCATATCCACGTCTCCAGGTGACACAGGACGCCACCAGGTTAATCGCGCTATTCCAAAAGGGGGAGTACTGGTCACACGCTCTTTAATATTGCCTTAACCAGTGTCGTGGACGAAATGCCTGAAGTCGTCAGAGTCACTATGTACACTGACGATATCTGCATGAGGCCCTCTGGTGTAACTCGAGTGCAGCTGCGAGCCTGTTTACAGCGAGCCGCAACGACGACGTCTCGGTACTTGTGACGTCAAGGTCTGAGTTTGCGCCAGCAAAATGAGCCGTTCTTGCATTCACCAGAAAGTCGATGCTCCGATATCTTATCGTTATTTAGGCGGACACCGATGCCTTACGTCACACACCATAGACTTTTGTGGTTGACTGTAGACCATGGTCTGTCGTAGACGAAACACATCGCTTTGCTGAAGAATAACCTGGCAAGCCTTGTTCATGTTCTTCGCTTCGTGGCGGGAATGAGATGGGGTCTATCTGAGAGCGCTCTTCTCCAGTTGTACCGGAGCCTGTTTTTGGGGTAACTTCGTTACAGCCTGCCAGCAGTTTCAAACTTGCGAACTTCTCCCCGGCATACGTAGGAGGGTTTGCAAGCACAAGCCCTCAGAATATGCTTGCGACTACCATGATGTACCTCTACTGTGGGCACAATTTCCGAGGCACGCGTGTTTCCAATGGACGCAATTCTTTTGTGCGAACCCCTTCTAGTCTACTTTAGATGTTTTACAAGGCATGAACACCGTCCATTATGGGCTCTTCCTACTACTTTTTTTCCGAACGTTTGCCCTGCGGCATAACGGTGCCCAATTCACAGTTACACGAAGAAGTTTGCTTCTCGTATAACGTCCGGAAGGTGCCGATGAAACGGTTCATGAACCCAGCGCTGCAGGTATGGAGGGCGCCCAGGATGGAGGCCGGTTGCACGAAGGTGCCGTAATCGGATCTGATGCAGGCCTGGGCAGGTCCACAGCAGATGCTGCACATTCACATTCTGTAGGGCGGAGTCGCCGAATCGGCAGGTAGAGTCGTATGGGCGGCGGTACTACGATGGCCAAGAGACAGTCACAGACGGCGTAAGGGCCATCCCAACGCGTATTCTCCGCAGCGCAACCTCCTCTCGGCCGGTTAAGTCACCAGGGAGGTTTCAACCACACGGGGGTATGAGGGCTCGCGTGGTGCGCTGGAGAATGTCCTTCTGTTGCGCCAGGTTTCCACTTGGATCTTCGGGGAAAAGTAGTAGTTGTCGCATCAAGGTATGCGGGCGACTAGCCGAGTCTGGCTCCCTACTGCCGGGAACAGCTGAACGAGGCACCCATTCTATGCGGATCTGCAGTAGAGTGCTTCGTGCTAAGTGGTGAATGGCATCTGCAAACGCTGTAGCTTGTGTTATGTGCCGGATGTCGTGGATGGCTTATTAGTCGACAGTATGGCCCTGCCTGGACAATAGGCAGTACTGCGGCCATCCCATCGTGTATCGCTGTTAATTCAGAAAGATACGCTGGTGGCATTGGGTTAGCCTCATAAGAGCAACATTGGTCCACCTCTGGTAGCTGGGGGCAGATGAGTGCAGTGTGCACCATGCCGTTTTTGACGCTGGCGTCTACATATGCGATTGCCGTTTCCCCGTCTGGCCTGTGTAGGTGAGAGACTTGGGCCGTCGCCTGGCGAGGAACCGGGTGACGGAGGCGATCGATTGGTTTGTTGTCTGTTAACTGTACTCGCTGCCACGGAGGAATGAATCTTTCACACTGGTACTTCGTACAGCATACCCCATGTACCGGGCTAACGCAGTGGCGGCACCGGTCATCGAGGTTTTACAGGCCCTGGCAGAGTGGCGTTGGTGCACCAGCTCATCAATCGTATTGAGTTGGGCCTCCCCCTGCAGAGTTAGTGTAGGGGTCATTCGGGGTAGTCCAGTAATGGCCCGCATGGCATCCCGGTTGATGGCTTCGAGGCGATCCCAGTCCCTCATCGTGAGATGGTGGAATTGAGCCTGCTACACGAGTCTGGGTTGCAACACTCACCGCACAACGAGGCGAGCAACGCTGGTGGGCGACCCGCTAGCCTTCGTCGCCATTCCACGTATCAAGTGTATTTTTCGTGCGGCACGATCCTTCGCACTCTTCACTCATGGAGCCGCGGACCCAGACGAGGCCACATCAAGGCCCAGCACACGAATAGTTGGAACCTCCTGTAGAGGTTGTTAATGAATAAACAACCGGACAGGCCGTTTCTCAAGTCGGCGTCGCCCATGTTTTTTAGTCACTGATATGTATGACGTTTTTTCGCCCGATAGGTGAAGTCCTAATTGGGTGCACCAGGAATCAGTCATGTTTAACGCCATTTGTAGCGCGTTTTCTAGGACAGAGGTGTCAGGATGCACGGACCACACAGTAATGTCATGAGCAGACATGATGTAATACGCGTCAGGTATCTCTGCCAACCGCCAAGCTAGGGGAAGCAAGGCGATATTGAACAATACCGGCACCAACACAGAGCCCTGTGGAACACCACGGTGCGATGTGAAGTGTCCTGTAGCCTTCCCGGCCAAGCGAAGGGTGAAGGTGCGGTCCCGAAGAATGGCGTTCACAAATGTGCAGACACGGCTGGGCAGTTTATTCCACTCTTAGGATCCGAACAATGGCTTCGCAGCTGACATTGTCGTCGGCCTTCTTATTATCCATTGCAAGGACGGCTCGAATCCGGCGAGAGCATCCTCCGATCAGGATTATAACAAAAAATTGCTACAGTCCGTGTTCGATGCCGAACTGGGGTCGGAATCCAATTTGGGCGGCATGGTACCGCGAATATCGCTCAAGCCACCAAGTAAGACGTGTAGCTAGCATGCGCTCTATCAGCTTACAAATCGTAGATGTCAGAGCTATTGGCCGAAGGTGAGAAATCCGGTCTGGTGTTTTGCCGGGCTTCGGGATAGCAACGATTTCCGCGTGACGCCAGGAATCAGGAATCGCGCCTGAAGTCCACGCTGCATTTATGGCTTCAAGTATGACGTCAACTGTAGTGCCTTCCGTGTTCTTAACAGCTCATAAAGGATGCCATCAGGTCCTGGTGCAGTGCGCGGCCTAGCATGGTCGATGGCTGCCAAGAATTCCGCCATTGTAAAGGGGGCCTGAATCCCTTCAGTGTCGTGGCATGTGAGCAATGAACCGGCGAATGCCGGTAGGCAGTTTGGAATCGTACAGAAAGCTGGTGGAGTGTCAAAGGCGGGGAAGAAGGTACTTGCCGTGAGAGCGGCTAAAGCGGATGGTGTCTGGCCAGATGCTAGAAGGGCACTAGCTGCTGGATCTGGACGGCGGTGACCACTTTCCATTGTTTGGAATGCTCGCCAAAGGGAGGCATTAGACGACGAAGGGCCAAGTGAGACGCACCAGTCTAGCCAGCGGCCTTGTTACAGTCGTCGTTCATGTCGGCGGGCTGCTGCTGTGAGGCGGTTAACGTTCAGACGTGCATCGATTGATGCGGGATTCCGCATTGACATTAGTTCAGCTTGACGGCGCGCGGCCTACAGACGACAAAGTTGTAGGTCAGGGGCACGCCGCGATTCCTCGACCCACGTCGTACGAGTCGCTGCTTCCAAAGTCACGCGGAGACTCTGGCACGGGTCAGGTAAGGTGCTGGAGACAATCGTAGCTTCTGTCCATTGATACAGGTCCCAGTTTACCACCCGACACTGTCTTCGAAGACGAGTCTAAGTTATCCAACCTTGCCCGATATACCCCGGCTGTTCCATTGCAGACGCCTTGCGACGAGCCCACAGATACAGGTACCATCACAGGTAGAGATTAGCCAACAATACAGAGGTGAGAGTATGGAGTTGTTTCGCGACGAAACACAGCAGTTCGTGAGGTGACATGCTTGTCGACGTGGAACTCTGGATAACTGGAGGCACAGGCAGGGCAGCGGATTGGGTTTCAGTGGAGCGGTTGTTCACGCGCCGGCGCTGAATAACTGCACGGCGTTGCTTAAGACGCTGAATTTCCTTTTGTAACGTAGCCAGTGTGTTATCAATTTCCAATTCTTCCTCCATATCATAAGCAGGTGATTCTTGTACGGGTGATGAACGTCGACGGCCAGCACGGGGCGTTTTAACCGCCGCACTATACATTATCGTCTCTGTCGCTGGAGATTCAGCTGCGGCGGCGTCTTCCTCTAATGGAGCCAAAACAGCGTATCGATTAGAGGTTGGCACCTTATATGGCAGGGGAGATTCACGGCCAATTTTGTTTCTCTTTGAATGGCGCTCACGAACATTCTTGTTTGCCTCCAACTTCGTAGGGCACTTCTGGGAAGTAGTGTCATGGTCATCTGACTTACGGAGGCCGCATCGGAAAGCCTGTGGAGCCATGGCTTCCATAGGGTCTTCCTTCGGTGGGTAAGGCCAGGAAGATTTCATGTGCCCTTGTCTGTAACTTGAGTAGCAGTACACAACTGATGGCTTAAACGGCGGAGGGCGCAAGATGCACCATAGTAGATGATACGGTCCGGAGGAGTAGGCGGGCCCCTCAGGGTCACGAGACCGACGCAGCTCTTGCCCATGTATCGGACCGCGACCACTTTGTGAGTACGGCAGTAGAGCTCCTTGCGTAGCTCTCCAGCTGCCTCACCGGAGTCAACGCCAGACACCACATAGCATCTTAAGTCCGTTCCAGCTGCCAGGAATGCTTGAACCTGAATGTAGTCAGACTGCGAGACCTATATGCTGTTTAACGACTGGCGCACAGTGGCTTGATCCAAAGAGGGCACCCATACCGATATGGTATTGGTAGGTTTGTGCACGGTAAAACCACGAAAGCCTGGGATGTTGAGACAGGTGGCCACTGCCGCTTGGATCAGCCGATTGGGTAATGTGGACATGTCGAAGCTAGTTCGGGGTTTGATGACAACCTACTGCTTACTCGAGAAGTATATTTGCGGAAGCCATTGTGCGATATCAACATAGAATTCCACGAGGTTTTGCTCCAATGGTAGTTGCACAGAATCCTCTGTTGGTACTGTCAAAACCACCGATCCACCTTTCCATCCCAGCTATTGGGAAAAAGTCCTCTTTCCCATTAGTAGCCCTCAGACCGTTGACTCTAGCGTTCTTGACAGGCAAGTACGCCGGAACTGTAAATGTATGTAGTGATGGCTCTGTAACTGAATTCAAGTCTACCGCGGCTGTGGTAATTCCAAGCCTATTCGTTACCCAATGATTCACACTAGAGCACAAGAAAATGTCTACTGATACTGAGCTGATGGCTATGCGGGAGGCGATTCGTTTAGTCTCCCGTGAATTACTTGAAGCTTGAACCCTGTTTCTTGAGTCAAAGCTAGCACTGCAGGTCCTCAACGGAGTTATGAGGCAAGGACCTCATTATGCCCTTGCTCCAAAAGTACTCGAAATATGCTCCTTGCCACTGCAACAAGAACCTGTCCTCACCATAGAGTGGGTGCCAGGCCATTTCGGGCTAGCTGGCAACGATTTGGCTGACGAGAAGGCAAGGAAGGTTTCTGCAAAATTCAGATGTTGCACGTCTGCCCTTCGCTAGGACGGACACGACCGCATTTCTGTCTACCATTCTCCGCCTCGCCTCGGTCAGTCACTGGTCCCACTGTGACAATCGTAATAGAAGACTACACGGTCTGGATCCTGACTGCAAGTTTCGGTTATGTCCTGGTATTCAGCTAAACCACCCCACGCCGTTTCACCGACTACGTCTTGGCATAGCCTATACCTGTCGCTACAAGCACCTCATCCGCGTTACGAATGACCATGGTTTTGAAACATGCCATGCACCAGAGACTATTTCGCAAGTTCTCTGCCACTGTCTACGCTACGCGTGTCCTCGAGAACATTTAGCGAGAACATTGGCTCGTTTGGACTGTCGTGTGGTGTCGGAGGAAGTACTGCTTGGACCTTGGCCAGACGCGCAGCGTTCCCACACGGCATTTAAAGCTTTGCTCACATTTCTACGCAGCAGCGGCCTCTCAGCGATATTGTAGTTGAGGCCCGTCCGCATACACTTTTAACACATGCACTGTATAAGTATAGGCATCTTCTGTACACAGCCATTTATTCGTTTCTTCGCAATATTCATCTCTTTCGTCTTCTATCCACAATCTTTCCTCCCATTTCCCTACCCACACACAGAATATCTAGCCAGATATACTACCATCAGGCCGACCTTTGTGTTTTTTTAATGTCAATAAAATTCCTCGCTCGTAGTGATGTGACCACGTTTCGCGTGAGGAATACAACGGAATAGTTCTTCTTTTTCATTGCATAGACAGGCTCAAGTAACCATTATTTTCGTTGTTTATGCAGTAACAAACAGAATTTAAGGTATAAAGCCACAAAGAATAACAATAACATGCGACGTGTGCGGCGGCGGCAATACCTGCCGCAGTGACGCGAAATGAGACTAACTGATCTTGCGATGCGATGGACTATGATCAATATTCACGAGTTCATGTGTACGCCTCTGTGGTGTAAAATATATATGTTTTGGGAAAATATTTTATTCATTTTGCCATAAGTAGAAGGGACGGAAGGTAGCTATTGTGGTTAATTTTTGAAAGTTTGAACCAGTTTTCGTTCCTACAAAATGCCCATGCCTTACAACATCATGTGGGATCGCGCACTCGCCGTAGTTCAGGAATTACCGTGACCAGCTGGTCATATGTTGACTGCAGAAATGCACCGGATGAAAATCCAAGCACCGTCTCTAGCGAGTAAATACTGTTCTAATGAGTAGTATTCTTTGCCATAGTAGCATTATTAACTTCGGGACAGCGAAACGGTTTGAGATAGGTGGTGAGGTAGTGGAAGTGGTAAGCGAATATATCTACTTAGGCCAAGTTGTGACCCGGATCCCTACCATGAGGCAGAGATAATTAGATGGGTAAGAATGGGGTGGAGTGCATATGGCAGGCATTTTCAGATATTGAATGGCTGCCTTTCATTGGCCCTGAAGAAGAAAGTGTATGACAGCTGCATGTTACTGGTACTCACCTACGGGTCAGAAACTTGAGGGCTCACTAAGAGGGTTCAACTTAAATTGAGAACGACTCAGCGGGCATTGAAACGGAAGGTGATAGGTGTAACATTAAGGGACAAGAAGAGAGTGGAGTGGGTCAGGGAACAAAGGCGTGTTAAGTACATATTAGTGAGAAATTAACCAGAACAAATGGACGTGTGCAGGGCACGTTATGCGAAGTCAAGTTAACCGTTGCTGATTAAGGGTAACGAAGTGGATCCCTAGAAAAGGAGAGCGTTGCAGGGGGCGGCAAAAAGTTAGATGGGCAGATGCAATGAAGTAGTTTCCGGGGATAAATTGGTCGCAATTAGCACACAACTGGGGTAATTGGATATTAATGAGAAAGGCCTCTGCCCTGCAGTGAGTGTAAATAGGCTGGAGATTGATTGATTGATTGATTTTTTGCCGACCCCCCACACCCCCTCCCAACGTGTACACCCCGCTTTTCTACAAAAATGCAGACTTGGCGAAAGTAACACGTTCAGTCGTTATTCTGAAGGACCAAAAACATGAAAAATAGCAAAAGGAAAATATGCACAAAAATGCCCTGGCAAAAAATATGCATCTTATAGATCTCCCCCTAAAAATGAAGAATCGAAAAAACAAGCCCGGGAAGAACCGACGTTGATAATACTACTAATATTGCGAAAAGGAAAACCCGTGTAAAGCGCTGCATTTCCACAAAAGGCACATTTTAGATGCGGAGCATCTCATGCTCGGGGCTGTGTCCCTCCTTCCCTGCTCGTTGTTGTCCGCCGTCCGCACCCCCACTGCGCATGCCTGGCCAGGCACCGCTGATGATGATTGTGGCAGGATGCCTCTAGGGATTGGAAACCAAAAAATTCATCACGAGAAAACTTCGCGTTCAACCACCGTCTTCATCTTCCCGTAAGGGAACCACTGAAGCAGAAGGAGAAGAAGACAAACTGCGAAGAGGAGGGCATGTACGTTGCTCTCAGCTCATGCTCGGAGCTGTGTCCCACCCTTCCTTGTTGTTGTCCGCTTTCCACACCCCCACTGCGTATGCCTGGCCAGACACCGCTGATGATGATTGTGGCAGTCTGGCCCTAGGGATTGGCCAACCAAAGAATCCATGACGAGATAGCTTCGCATTCAAACAGCGTCGTCATGTTCCCGTAGGGGAACCACTGAAGAACGAGGAGAAGAAGACAAAGCTGCGCAGAGGAGGGCGTGTACGTTGCTCTCAGCCGGTGCAAAAACGTCAACAACCTTTACCTCACCAACGCTGACGGAGACTACCGATTCTACCACAGAGACGACAATCTCGACAAGAACATGATCAGCGAGTTTCGGCGCCTCAAGAACCACCGCCTACTCACCGTCACGCAACCGTACTTGCGTGCCTTTGCCACCGGTGTGGACCCGGACGCGGAATTCACTCTGGCGCTACAAAACACCAGATCACTCAACATAACGACAACACAACAGAACCACACGGAACCCCCATGATGCTTCGAATCTTCATCATGGTTCTCCACGGGAAGATGGTGTAATTTTTTGTTTTGTTAATTTTTGTTATAACATAAAAATGTAAATAATGAAACGGAATGTAAAATAAAAAATAAAAAAAACATTGAAAATAACTTTTTTGTATCGATGGTGACAAAATCAATGCTATGCATCTCATACACAAAACCGAAGAATAAACGAGGGATTCCCGCACAAATGTTCGATATAGTCATAAAACTAGCGTAAACCCACTAACTGGGCAGAACCGCTTGCATCTTCCAAAAAATATAATTGACGAAGTAAACGCACTTCATCGCAATAATGGAATAAATTTACATCATCGGCGAAAAGAAACCACCGAAATCTCAAAAGATTAACACAATCCAACGTCTTCCGCTATTTATAGCTATATGTTTCTGCAAGGAACTCACAGTGTATTCAAGAGGTATAAAAACTGTGCACATTAGTAAGCAATTACCTGAATTTTCACAAAATTCCTTTATTTGAATAACGATGCTTCGACTTAAGCTGAGTACGCCGTAAGCAGCCGTATTCGTGCGACTGGTGCGTTTTTAGGTACTTTAAAGCCAAATAAAAGTGAAGTAATCTACGTAATCAGGCAACAAAATCTTACTGAAGCTTTTATAGTGAACCGCAATACCTTTTCGTAAGGTGATATAGCTCAGCGGTTCTCAACCATAAATGTATCGGGGACCCTTTTCCGGGCTTGCAAAAGTGATGGGGGACCCCACGAAGAATTATTTTGATCCGTGTCGTAATTTCCCGGAATTTGCAATTGTAGCTACAGTACCCAACATACTTATCGATGCCCACCCTTTCTGTCTGACGTTTTTGCTGGTGTGTGTAGTTTTGTGAAACAATATGCTCTTGTAAAGCGAATGGCCACCTAAACACATACCACCTCCCTTTTGCTTGTCTGGCTTCTTCGCGGAGCAGGCGTGTCGTACAAAGAGCCAACGGAAAACCGTCGGCTACGCTACACTGGGTACGCCAAAAATTAGGCAACATGCAACAAATCAACCTCTTTATCTCTCCAGAAATGTTTAGCACAAAGGAAACACTAAGGGGGAAGCGAGGGGTTTGAAAACATTCGGGGACGGTTGGGCGGACCCCTGTAATGCCCTGGCAGAGCCTTGGTGTGCGGAAACCCCATTTGAGAACCACGAATATAGCAGACCGTTCTTCAGCCCGACCACACATTTCCGATAGATGATACTCTCTAAAGAAACGTAGTAACTCCTGATCAGGTATTTGTGGTGGCTAAGGGAAATGTTTGACACACAAACGTGTTTCAAGTAATGCTCAGCTCTAATCCAAGGAGACAACACAAATGTCCGAAATGATGGGGTGGGCCTCGACTTGTATTCCTGTTATTTGTAAGCCTCGGGCCACGTTCCCTAAGCCTAATCCTATGAAGAACATTGCGAGTGCCGTCGCAATGTTTGGCTTCAAATCCAGGGGAGTAGGCCTTTTTTATTTGACCGGCTTTGTTTTATGTTGGCGAAAGTGGCTGCGGAATATGCCACGGCCGAAAGTTTTATGAACTGGTACAATCTTACCTATTTTCCAATGAGATGGTAACTGACCTGATGCTAATGACTTGCGGAAGATGTGGTATACGAATTTGCTCGAACTAGTAACGGTGCCTTTTAGTATATTTGAGATGATATTATCAATACCTGCGGAAGTTGAAATTTTAAGGTTGTCTATAAGGCGTTCAATTCCAGCGATAGTTATTTCAATGGATTCCATATATGCCCAATTGTGCTCACAAACATCTGGGACGCTACCATGTCTTTCCAGGGTGAATACGGAGGTGAAAAATAGGTTAAATACAGTGGGGCACTCCGAATCGGGAACCGAAGCAAGGTCGTTATTTTTCAGCAAGATCTTGTTCGTATCGCGTGACGGGGATATTTCTTTCCAGAATTTTTTGGGGTTTGACTTTAGTAAAGAACGAAGGTCATGCGAGTAGTATTTACTTTTAGCGGCATCTATTGCTGCGCAGTATGTGTCCAGGAAACATTTGTATTTCTGCCACGCCTCTCCAGTACCAATACGCTTCGCTCGCTTGTACAGGCGTTTTTTCTTGCTGCGTTGCTGCCAAAGGGACTTCGTGAACCAAGGGTTTGATTTGTCATTTTTAATCGTAATTAATGGAATATGCTCGCCTACTAAATCCGTTATTTTATGTTTGAACATTAGCCAGTTTTCTTCAATATTTCGAGAATCAAAAGATGGTAGAAATGTTTGATCGAAGAATAATTCGAGTTCTGCATTGATATATATGAGGTCGAAATTCGCTCTATTGTAATACCGAATTTGTTTGGTGGAAAGACCAGTAAACGGTGACGTCATTTTTAATTCAAATTGGAGTATGTTGTGGTCAGAGAGACCTTCTAGGTTAGATATTGGGTTAATGGTTTCCGGGGCCGACGTAAAAACTAAATCTAAAATGTTTGGTCCACGGGTAGGTTCGTTGACTATTTGTGAGAAGTTGAAATCTAAAGAAAGGTTATGAATTCGACGGAGGTTTGGCAGGAGGACGACAGGGTAGCCCAATCAATGTTCCGAAAATTGAAATCACCAAGAATGTAAATGCAATCAGAAGGACACAGCATGACGGCTTCAGAAATGGTATCTCTCAAGTTCTCTACGAATGAATTTTTACAATCAGGCGGACGGTAGCAAACTCCAATCAGAATGTTACCAGAACGTGTACGACACGTGGCCCAAAGGATTTCAATCGATGATTCAACTGGGATGGCCTTAGACAAAATGCTGTTCTTAATTGCCAGAAGCACACCCCCTCCTTTACGGTTGATTCGATCTTTGCGATAAATGGTATACGTATTGTTATCTATTTGAATTTCAGCGTCAAGAACATCCGGGCAAAGCCAAGTTTCTGTGAGTGCGAGAATGTCAGTATTACTATCTTCTAAAAAAGAGCTAACATGGCTGCGTTTTGCTAGTAGGCTACGAATGTTAGTGTAAGCTAGCGAGATAAAAGGTGCGGTGCGACAATGCGCATCAGTGTGCTGCGGATGCCATGACGCGGCACTATTTACCTATGCATGGGGTGAGGTGATGGATGACGTAGCAGGAGGAACGACAGAAGGGCCCGTGGATGTGACAGACGGAATAACAGGGGAAGCAACTAAAGCAACAACCGAATCTGTGGCTTTGTCGTAAACGTATGTATCGTTTCTACTCAAAGCTTGTCGAATGACAATTTCCATGATTTTGTAAGAGATTTGCTAAAGTCAAGCAACTTTTTCCTTGCTTGCCTTGTCGGTAATGAAAAGTCTTCGCTGATAGAAAACGTTGTTCCTTTTAGTTTGCGAGCGGAAGAAAGGATGGTTTGTTTATCTTTGAAAAAAGTCATTTTAGCAATGATGGGTCTATTTTTATCTGCGTTAAACCGACCTAATCGGTGTACTCGCTCAAACTTTGCTTCAGTCATTGCAATTTTTAGTTTTTCTTTGCAGAAACCAATAATCTTCTTTTCGGACGCCGCCCAGTCTTCTTTATCGTCATCCTTAAGTCCGAAAAAAAGCAAGTTACACCGCCTTAGCCTATTTTCTGCATCTTCACACCGGGAAGTGATTTTTTGTAGTTGGTCCGCGACATCAAGAATGGTTCTGTTTTCTGGTGGGACAGAGCAACTACCTAAAGAAGAGCAGTTTGACTCCAATTTAGCGACCCTTTCAGATATGCACTTGATATCACTGTAATCGTTTCCTGGCTTTCTTTGAGCGTCACAATGTCGGCCAAAACAGAAACCAGACCTCTTTCCAATTTTTGAATTGCTTCCAAAGCACAATCGAATGCTTCTAATTCAGCTTTGCTCATCGGACCAGGGTTCGCTTCAACATCACCGCAAAGCAACAACAAAATGCTTAACAATCGGGAGCCAAGGCTAGATGAGACAAACATCAGTGTTTTTTTCGCGGCAATCAATTCACTAGGGCACGACACCGCTAGAAGGAAGTAATTGCTACTGCGAACGCATGTAGCACCGACCTTGTAACTAACCTGTAAAAGCAGCCTCTTAGAGTCGTCCATTCGCGTAGCGGTGGCGTGCCCAACGTGGACGCTTGCTGGCCGATGTCTATATGCCGCGCCGGTCCTGTCAAGGGTGGTAGTGCACAATCCACCTTGCCAGACGAACATGGCGGAATCGTCCAATGTTGGCGAAAGTGGCTGCGGAATATGCCACGACCGAAAGTTGCCCACGGTGACGGGCAGCCAGAAGCCGGGCTCCCAGAAACTGGCCGCCAACAGCAGGGTAGCCTGTAAAAGCAGCCTCTTAGAGTCGTCCATTCGCGTAGCGGTGGCGTGCCCCTGGACAGGAGTGTTTGGACGTTTAGTTTCGAGCTGTCCAGTGCACGATCCCGCTGCTCATCACTATTTACACTCGAAAATTGATCTTAAGGGCCTGCGCACATGGAGTGGGCAAGTGGGGTGGGGTTGCCACAAACGAGGCCATACGATGAGGGATACTGAGCCAGGAAGATGGGATGGAGAACATTCAGAAAGTGAGGGCATTGGCTTGTAGGAAACATTTGAGGCGTTCCTGATGGTTGCTGAGCTTTAGAAGGGAGGGGTGACCATGGCGGCGGGCGAAGAGGTATTGAAGACAATGTCGTGATAGGTTATGCTTTGATCCCCAGCGGATCGGGCACCATGGTAGGTGCTGAGGCTAGTCTCAGCACGGATAGTAAGTCTGCCACATTATAGGCCGCCTCGTTCGCTGCCTGACCTGTGTGCGGCGGGGTACAAAAGAGGTAGACCGGAGACGTCTGGGATTTTTAAAAAATGATTTTTGATGCGAGAAGGAAAATGGATCCATCGGCTAAGTTTTGGATGGCCTTTTCGCATCTGTGAGTATGATTCTTGGATTAGGCTGTGTTATTAACGCAAGTGGTATTGCGGCCTCCTTCACTGCCACGGGGAAGGTGGTACGCACGGTGAGAGAGGTAGGCGGTGGCTAGCCAAGCTGTTGATTGCCACGAGAGCGCTGAAATCGTGATGGCCCTAAGCTACCACGTACACAGACATGATTTCTGGTCGGATGGGCAATTTCTTCGCCAGTGTTTTCGCTAGCTGCTCCCTGCGAGCTCTGTGGTGCTCGGGGAGAAGGTTCCTTCGGAAAAGATGAACGCGCAGACTGGAATGAGTGGCCCTTGGTATTGGGACCATCGGTTTGGAGATCTCTGGAGCGCGGAGACCCCAACGTTTCAGCACGTGCTCACCAGTCAAAATAATGGCTAGCCGGGGAGCTGATTGATGTGATGTGATTAAATCAGCCCCTGAGCCGTATTGTGCATCCCTGGGCATTCACATCTGGCGGTGGGTGCGCTCTGGGGAATTCTCAGTAGAGTTTTGTATTGAACCTGTTGGTTCATACTTTCAAGAACTTTGAAAACCCAGCCTTGAAGACGCGTACACGAGGATAGAGTAGGACAAAGCACACTCTGGGACTAGCACCATTTTTATGATTAAGATTTGGAAGGAAAAACAAGGTCAGGGCATGCGAGGTGAAAACTATAGTAAAAACACCGACTGAAGACGCAATTCAATATTGTTTTTTTTTTTAAATATTCAGCTTCTTTGCCTGATACCGGTAGTGAGGTCATTCTCACGCACTTATCAAAACCGTGCTTTCGCATTTGATAAGCATCAATCAGCTCCCTCTCGCACTTTTTGGCTCACTACAATAATTTCTGTCTGAGATGCGACGCATCTCTTGCTCTGGGGTATGTCCCTCCTGCCTGCTCCTGCGTCGTCGGCGTGCGCACACCACCTCCGCATGTGCAACTCCCCTAGTTCTTCTCTCCGACAGCTGTGTGCAACACTCTCACACCGTCGCATTAGCATAACAACAACAGCTGCGCGCGCGCTAACCTCCACTCGCGTCTGCTCCGGTGCGCAAGTGCGCGCACGCGCGACTCTCCTCCGTTATCTCCTCTCCTTCAGGCGCTGTGAATATAAAGCTTGTAGCGCGCTGCGGCGGTTCAGTCAGCGCTCGCTCTCGTTCGACTCTGCGTGACTTTGCTTGACGACTCCGTGCTTGACTTGATTCTTCCGATGAAGACGTCATGGAAGCGACGGTCCCTTCAGCGAGCAGGCTGACACAATCCAATACCAGCGTCAGCGCAAACGCTCAAGGCAACGTTACGGCCAATTGAACCCCCCGATGCGTCGCATCACATCAGCGTTCCCTCGCGGTAAGATGGGCGTAATTTTTTCTTAGAGGGGAGGGGGATAGAAGCGTGGGTGGTGGCCTAAGTTCAGGCCGCCTACAGGCACTCGAGCAGCCCGCGCCCGGGAGATCAGGTGCTCCTTATCTTCGAGCTGGAAGCTGGACAGCCTATCAGCCCACTGCTCCATTGTAGGTGATGGAACTAGGTTGGGATGTTTGAAGCACTCCCATATGAGGTGATTAGTGGTGTTTGGTTATTGCATATGGTGAAGCTGTAGGGAAAAGAAATAGTGAAATGTGATATAAAAAAGTCATGTTGTAGTAAGTCTGCGTTCCGATTCGGCGCCATATTTGTGAGTCTTGTGTATTGAGGGATGGGTGAGGATGGCGGTAACTTTGTACCAGCATTCCTGTCAGGCCGTGCTGCTAAAATTCGATTAGGTCCTATACAAAAGCACCACACCGAGGGAAAAATGACTTCTGTTGTTGTCGAGATGAAAACTTTCAGAAGCGGTTGCGCTGAAACTACTGGTTTCACAAAAACTTCTAGGCGCGGGTATAAAATATTTAAACACCAAGGGAGGGAACGTTGCGGAGAGAATTTTGATATTAGGCGATCCTTGTTATTGCAGCCTGCAGAAAAGCAGACACCTCGAAAACCTATGTTTCTGCTCATATTTCCTACTCGTTTGTAAAAAATTAACAGCCTTTATGCAAAACACTGTCCGCAATATTACGTCCATTTTGGATAGCGGTACAAGTTGCGCCTAGCTGCATCATATTGAGCCTGATATCAGACGTGCTATGACTTCCGAGAGCGTCATGTATTCTCTACGGGGGGCTGGCACTGCTGAACCTTCTGATGTTTTCGTTATCTGGCTAGGTATATCCTCTACCATCCTTATCATCACGCAGTCTTTCCAGGGAGTGTAACCGTCAACTTCGGCTCATATCAGTAACATCCAGCACCCATACCACACCACGATGATATTACATCCCGGAACCGGTGTACCAAGGCAGTGGCGTAGCCAGAAATATCTTTCAAGGAGTGTTACGCCGTTAGTAAAAATAGAGAGAGACAGAGAGAGATCTTGCGTCCCGAAAAATTTGAGTGATTTAGGCGGAGCTCAAAAAATTTTGGGGCTTCTTCTCACATCGAAACACCCCCTTGCCACGCCCCTGTTCCCAGTGTCAAGCTTGCCGGTTTGCTAGACAGCAAAAACAACGACATGGTGAGCGTTTATTGGCCCCGAAGTGGTGCTAAAGTGAGGGCAAAAGATTCGTCCAGCTTGACTGACCTTACGTCGCGAACGCTGATGTTAAGCGCTTAGCTTGATTGATTGATTGATTGTGGGGTTTAACGCGCCGACGCAACGCAGGCGATGAGGCACGCCGTAGTGGAGGGCTCCGGATTAATTTTGACCACCTGGGGATGTATATCGTGCGCCGAAATCTCGTACACACGGGCGTTTTTGCTTTTCGCCTCCATCAGAAAAGCGACCGCCGCGGCCGGGAATCGAACCCGCGACCTCGTGCTCAGCAGCGCATAGTCGCTTAGCTGCCTGGCGTTGCGTAATCGCTAGGTAAGCTTCATAGAACTTCTCAGACCCAGCAGATCCATTCTTGTTCGCGGCAATTTATTTTGGAACATCTATTAAAACATTTCGTTACTTTTGAACTTGGAACACTGCCCCGACGGTGCACCGCGAGCGGTTTTTGTGTTTTGACGTCGCATTTTTGAAGGCAAACCTCTCTACCTCTTCCAGCCAGCGGTTCTTTCGTTGGGTGCGAGAAAAGAAACTATACTCGGTTACAACACAAGAACGGCACCACCTCATGTAGTGTATCACTCCGCCCAAGCGCCGGACCCGTGACGTCAGTGCGCGCGCGTTTTGAAAGGGGTTTGCTATGAATGCGTGATATCGTCTGCCTTGTCTCACGCAGTTTGTTTGTCGTGACTGGAGTAGTTTATAAGCATATTAGGTCCAGAAAATTACGAGAACGGCTAACGCCATGTTCAAAATAATCCCAGTAACGCCCTACTTGCGCCACGCGGAGAAACATCCGGCTACGGTGATAAGGCACAGGGGTCACTTCCGGTGCCGTTCTTAAGCTGTCACCGAGTATACCAACGCGGCTGCGGACGGTAAAGGCGAATTTAACTCAGTGAGCACAGTGTAGATGGCGCGGCGAGTTTACTCAGCGTTTCCCGGGCGCTCACGCCAGCGGGTGCATCGGCGCGATCCGGCTCTGTAGTCTGCTTTAGCGATGGTTGTTTTGGGCTTCTTTTGGCGCAGCTTCGCGTCCATTGCGCGCTTTCTTCGCACAGCTTGATTGAATTGTTCAACAGCACCTTCTGGGTAACCCCGACGCGACGGAATTAAGTGGTCGTACGGGAAAGATACGATTAAAGATCCGTTTGGAGGTCGCGAAAAATAAAATGTAGATATCACATACAGACATGTGGCCGCTGAACAAGCACTACCTTCTGCGCACTGCTTTCCACGAATGAGAGTCCGTTCTATAAATTGTAAATGCCTATTCGTGCGCCTTTACCAGGTATTAGAAAAGGGGAAAGGAGCAACCGAATCTGGAAAATAGCGATTATAAGAGTTCCCTCAGCTCACGCAATTCTCAAACATACTAAACTAAGCAGTCCAGATTGGTGTAAATGGGAATCAATAAGGTCACATGCCGAATTGTTTCCGTGTCTGAGCATGTGTCACGTGGTGGTGTAACCCCGAGCTAGCTCATAGGGATGGCTGGATTCCGCTATCTCACCCTTCGGATTACAGTCCCCGCCGTTTTCTTTCTGTCAAAGGACGTCCGGGCTTCAGCGGCGGCATCCGCCGCTCTAGCCCGGGCGTGTCCGACGCTTCTGCGTTCAGGACGCCACTCCTGCGAATTCTAGGTAACGGCAGGCAGAATTTCTGATTTTGCTCTTTCTAGAGCTACGTGTGTGAATTCAAGTGAAGTCGCATGTGCAACTTTTGTGGGTGTCGTTTACAGGTTTGCTTTCCAACCACCTTCACAGTGTGGACTGTAGGCAATTTTTATTTGCTATTGCAAATATTAAGCACAACATATTTTTTCGAAATAGCAATGGAAATATAATTATGTATTTATGTCTTGGCTCAAATAGGCCCAATCATTCCTTTTTGCTCTTAAATTTTGCCACCACATTTAGTAGTTTTGCATTTCGTCCCATAAACGCCTTGACCATGATAGGAAGCAAGTCAACAAAGCATAACTCAGCGGGAGTACTGCCACCGCCCCTAAGGGCTTTAAGGAAGCAATTTATGGCGGATGACCCCAAAAGCCGCCGGCTGGCGTCAGCGTCAGAAGCCAAATAGGTCTTATAATGGTCCACATCGTAAGGAGAATGTGTTCAAAGATGTTGAGTTGTTAAGAAAATTACAAGTTTGTGATTGGCGGAGAGAGAAACTTTGGACCCTTAATACTCCCGCCTCTAGCTGAATAAGCTTCAACGTTGTTGGTGCGTTATGGCCTGTGATTTACAGCGCGTGGGCAAGCGGTACGTGCCGCTCGACGTGCCGTAATGTTTGTGTTGGTTGGCACGTTTCTAGGCTCAATACGGTTCAATATAATCCAATATTGTCGTAATGGTTGTATTCTACAAATAATACTTGTACTGTGTAGTTGTATTATACGATACAGTTGATATAGTGTCGCTGTCATTGACGGCTTCTCTGTTTAGTGCTGCTGACGTTACTTCTCCTCTGACCGGCGCTGCGGATTAGTCAAGCTGTCATGACTGCCTTTTCAGCAG
This sequence comes from Haemaphysalis longicornis, assembly GCF_048455015.1. NCBI lineage: Eukaryota > Metazoa > Arthropoda > Arachnida > Ixodida > Ixodidae > Haemaphysalis > Haemaphysalis longicornis. Next base: position 33,853,057 of record NW_027526225.1, read on the forward strand.
CTCCTCTCTCTCTCTCTCTCTCTCTCTCTGTATCTTTGAAGGCAGCAATAAACAATATGTTATTATTATTATTATTATTATATTAGTTTAGGTTCCATACGCTCACATGTTTATAAGGAAAGATAAGGGAAAAGTAAGGGAAAAACATTAGCCAACCACCCTTTAATGCTGCATGCGGGCAAAAACTCTCCTACTCAAATGAAATCACCCGAGACGAGGACCACAGACGTAAGAAAGTCGCAGCAGGTTCGATTTATTTATTTATTTATTTATTTATTTATTCCGGGGTTTTAACGCGCCGACGCTACACAGGCGATGAGGCACGTGGCGGTTAAGCTCACTGGAATATTTTTTCTCACCTTGGAATCTTTACCTGCACACAAAGCTCGAACACACGGGTGTTTTCGCTTTTCGCTTCCATCAGAAAGGGTCACCGCAGGTTCCCCCCTTGCCATCTTGGCGGCTATGTCAACATACCTACCCACAATTCTGACATCCGGATACATTGAAAGCGATTGGCCAGCCGCGATAGCGGCTGCCTCAACCAGGTAACGGCCCATTTACTACTTATTATTTCCCCGCGACGCCACCTTATCCAACCAATATGTCATCCATCCAGTCAGCTGGATTGATCAGTGAATACGGCATCATCTGAAGACGCTCTCGGTTAAGCTGACCTATCTAGAAAAGGTAAAGCCCTTCTAGTCAACGTGAAAGCTGTCAGAATTTCAGAGCAGTGATTCGCCATACTGGGCTGTGGCGCCATTATCCCCTCACTGGTAGCACCAGTCACGCTCTTCGCCACACTAACACACTCCTCCCCTGATGAAGTGAAAGGAGGTTTGTCCAACGCATTTCAAATTTCCCGCCTTCGCAGGGCTCGCGCGCAGCCTGCCTAAAAAAGCGTGAGCTGGAGTTATCTACTTAGGACGTTTATCGCTGCGGGCCTGATTCCGGCAGTCGCCGGACGTACTTGCTCTTCATTCCGCTTGTGCAGGCGCCTTACAGCGCACTTTAAACGCACCATTTTTTTCTGGCACTGGCACTTTTCGCTAACTATCGTAAAAACAACACATGGAGCGTTCCTAACAAAATGAACGCGGGCGCTGCCGGGTAATTGCATATATTGTGCCTAAAATGTACCTGCAGTTTTTTTTTTGTGCTAAACAACGCGGATATGTATCAGAAACGCCCGCGGTTCACGAGTTTCAATGGTTATGACTACACAAACCGCTTGTTTTTCGAAGCCTTCCTGTTACGTACGTCCGCTACTACGTCGGGGTTAACTCTCGCTCGTACTCCTTCTCCGCAGCCTAATTCCGGCAGTCGCTCTGACGGCAAGGCGAGTCCCCAAAGTGCTCTGCCCTTAAAATCCCGATATGCATACAGGTGAACTCTTAGGGACACTGTGCGGAGTTCTTTGAAGACCAAAGCTTTCACATTCCCTACGTTTAAATGCTTTCGGCCCTCGCAATGTTTTGTTCTTCATGAACGCCTTCTTTTTGACGCTGCTTTAATCCAGTTTTTCAATCCGTTTTCTTAGGAACAACCGTATAACTCTTATTTTCGAATAGAAGAAAGCTAGTTTACTTGGTTATGAGGTCAATATTTGCCTCAAACCGGCCTAAGGTTTGGTTTAGGTTCATCAATGTCGAAACATACGAGCCGTGAAACCAGTGTCGCTTATGTGGAAATTTCTTCCCTGTATGCTTCTTTTCATTCTCTTTCCAACGGCGGAAATGTTGGCACCCATATAAGGTCCACCTTGAAAGGAAAACCCCTGCAAAAACGATACAAAAATTCCAAATGTGCGCTCTAAAAAAAACGTGCTGAAGTTTGCGAACATGAACTGCGTGTGTAAAAAAGCGATGGAGAATACCTTGAGGACGTTGCCGGATCATATACAGAACAGCATTTTTAAAATCCGGATCACATTCCAACTAGTCAGGTGTTGGTTTAGAATCGTCATGCCCTCACACCTATGTAGTGTATGAGCGCAGTGACCTTACTTCACGCAGTTTCAAAGTTTAGGTGTTTGCTAACCGTTCCTTTGGGGAATAAATATGCAGCCAATCTACTGCGAGTCCCACAGGCGATATCTAGTTTTATCGAGTCACAGTTAGTTGTATTTCCAATTGACCATGGCATTGGTGTAAGATCTCAGGCATCGATGCAGGGTACTCTGGACGATATACGACGCCATAAAGGCCCGACGCAGAGCGTATACTGCTGGTAGCGGTTCTATGAAACCAAGTTTATGGTAACTTTTTTGAGTTCTGAAGGATATTTGGAAATCGGTTTATGGTGTTATCGAAAAGACGACACTTCTTGCTTTAGAGGGGGCATGAACAGAATATACAGGTTTGGTTCAGTTGAAAGATCACTGCCCCGATAAGAGTGCTACCATTTTTAAAGAAACTTCTAGAAAATATTGGAGATAGTAGCGAAAGCAGGTGAGGAAGTGGTGACGGCCCCAACACTTTCCGCCGACTTCTCTGTGACATCGCGGAATTTTTGTGCGATTGACTGCCGCCGACGAAACCCACCAACAAAAAATACGACTAATCGATTGCAGTGGAGCCTCTTTATAGTTTCTTTTGGTCGTGTCACTCGAATGCGAGCGTGCCGTTAAAATACGAATTACTGCGTTTTAGTGCTGGCTTTTATTTCGTAAGTCCTGTTCTTATACGTCCTGTATAGTGCAATTTCAAAGTTTTTTACTTAATTCTTGCGTTCTTTTGGTCTAAGAAACGTCTTTCTTCGTAGGAACGGAGCTCATTGAGTTACGAAAGGCAAGTTATTTCGAACTGAACGAAGCTTTACGTTCCTTTCAAGGCCCTTTTAAGTTCAGTAGAGCCCCTAGTCACAGAAAGTGCTGCGACCGATGTAGAGTGGACTACCGTTAAGACGATCTCGAAGGGAACCTGAAAGTGTGTTCGGAATATTCGAAATTCATCTTTAGCGGGTTGTTTTCCATTTTCGATGTCACAAGAGAGCAAAAGTGTTGTAAGTCTTTACCATAGAGTTCTTGTTAACCGAGTTCCTCGCAACCGGAGTCTTCCGTACATTTACAACATCTCAAGCCTAACGACATGTCTCTGACGTAATTCAGCCCGCTCTCGGAGGAAGCCTCGGGAAGCCGTTGATTTCTTCGATGAGAACTGCGCTGAGACCGGCTACACACACACTTTGCAGCCAGCGGTTCCTCGGGAAGCTGCCTGTGTGGCGTCTGGCCGCCATTCGCAATTACTGCACTGCGGCGACGAACGCTTCCAGAAATAGTTCTAACAGTCCACCCTTTGGGCTTCCTGCTGTGTGTTCAGCGTTGGCGCGCAGTTATGGATCGTTGTCTCCATGGGGATCCGCATATACAAACACAAGAGCAACCACTGTTGAAAATACCACCAGCAAAGTGTTGGTCAATTGGCACAACGCATCATATTTCTGATAGGAACCGCTAAACGAGTTACTAATCTTCTCCTTCATATAAACTGTAAACGTGATAACGCTGCGTTACACTAGTTTGTTAGTGCGTAAACGCTTTTTGTGTCAACAACAACACATTTCGGCCTGCACTGTGTCGCCTTTGGGTGTCATTGCGTTCCCCTTACGATATAGAAATGAAAATACCTGGGCTCCCCGTTACAACAACCGCAGAGAAGCGGTGCCTCGTGATATGCAAATCAATAAATAAGTACGTTAATATGCTACAAACTGCGCCTCAAGCAATCAAAAGCACATCGAACCGGAGTAACGACCTGATGGGTAGAAGTAGTGATTTCATGGCGACACCATCATGATCGTCTCCATCAGCGCCATCGTCATCAGCAGTATTACCTAGTTCGCGCTTAGAACGCACTCGGCGACTTTCTCGAGCGGCACGTCTTCCTTCGCTGCTCGCGCTTGCTATGGCAGAGCCGCCGCAACCTCAATAAACATGGTTTCGGCCACGCCACCAAATCGGCCGTCTACAATTTTAAGCATTTCCACCCGAAAATACCTCGGCTTGAAAAAACACGTTCTACTTTGGGGGCTCGAACCAAGATAACTACGATAGGAACCAAAGAATACCTCGCAGACACATGGATTGACATACAGGCAGACGACCTATCCCCTGGAACTTCACCAGGGTTTGGTGAGACACTGTGTGAGGCATCTACTCTTCACCTTAAAAGCTCATTGCTAAAGTTCGTCATACCGTAGTAATTGTGTTGGTGCTCGGGGTCTTAGGCGGTGCCACTAGACGTCACCATGAATTCCGAAGGTGATATATGCCGAAGTGATGTGTTACGGTGGTGTTTCTTCGCTTGTGTAATGCTTTCGAAGCATCAACGTCGTTTCTTTTTGTTCTCCATCTACGTCGCCAGCGTCAGAAATATGCTTGAAAGAAGAGCTATGCGAATGGAATGTCCAGCGCACCACGTCGCGGGAGGAGATGCTCGATAGGCATATATTTTGTTGTAGCGCAAAATGTGAGTGGCGAAAGGGAGACATTGGGGAAGAGCTAAGTTGTGGAGTCTCCTTTATTTCCATGTTCTTAGCTTACATGCCCAAAAAGGTTGATGCTCTTTATAGGGAGGTTGCGAGGAGGGCAGGCTGTTGCTCGACGCTAGGACTAACGTCATGCTCTTTTATCAGCCTCTTCAAGCGGTACCTTCCGCTTGACGTACACTGAGCTTGCCGTCGCATTGCAAGTTGTGAGGCTCACCTCGACTGGTAGCTAAATGTAAGCACACGCGGGGCACATTGAACCATATGTCAAACTAGTTTAGCGTAGGACCTCACACAATTCAGTTCAAAAACTATTCGCACGTTGCAGCCTCCATCGCCGAATATTGAACCGTTCGACTTCTTGCTTCCTTTTCACCTCCGTTTTTCATTCTCCATCCCTACTTTTCTGTTTTCATTTATTCTCCCTTTTTCCTTCGCATTTCTTCTTTCTTCACCCTATTTCTTCCGTCTTTCTTCGTTCCTGCTGTGTATTTTTTCCACTGCCTTTGGATTCCGTTGTTCCTCTTTCCGCGTACCTCTTTTTCTTCGTCCTTTTTCTTTCGTGCAATTTGTTCTGAGTATTGCGTAAAATGAATAGTATTTTGTTCCTCCACCTATTTTTTTCTCTTTTAAATACCTATAAGAACGGTTGGAATTACTTTCTCTATTCACAAGAACCTAAATATATTGCTCTACTTTCACCGCTCGAGCAAGGCGTGCGCTTTCATTCTCGGCCGCCCCTAGGTCCGCTGAGACCCGGCGCAGAGCCAGCGTGTGGCGCTGCAACTCGGCGGGCGCGCATTGCGTTTTCCCCAACAGCCTCGGCACGCAAAGGCTGAAGCGGGTTCCCGTTCTTTCTCAATGTCAGGACTACACAGCATTCAAAGTGCCCTGTCTCTAAAGACGGCTAAGCCTCGCCAGACACCTGAATCTGTACGAGCTCGGCTGGCCGTTGCTCGAAGTCGGTTAGCGGAGCTAGTGCCAGGACGGAACCATACAAACCGTAGCTGACTCGGCTGCAGGCTTTCACGCCACGTTGCTCGTTTCTGCACTACCTTCCCAAGGAACAACCTCCGTTTTAGCGGACTCGTGCGGCCTGAGGTAACCTCATCGTTTACGCATTCCTGCGAAACGTCGATATCTCGCGAAATGTTCACGTTCAAGTCGGCAGCCGTTCCCAATGCCTTCCGCAAATTTGAACCGTCTGAACACTCTGCCGAGATCTCCAAAACAAACTCCGACCCATTATCACACTCAGCGGACGAGTGCTACCCTCTGTCGACCACCTGAGCTAATGCGTCTTGGTTATCTCTCTTAGCCACCCTGTCACGCTGCTGGGCCGCAACAGTCGCTTCCATCTCGCGCTTGCGAGCGTCTGCTACTGGCAGCGCTGGCACGGTGCTTTCCTCAACAACGAGGTCTTTTTCGAGCAACAATGTTAACACAGGCTTCACTTCTTCCTGCTCAAGTTGGATTTCGTGCTCTAGTTTCTTGTTCTCCCGCTGGAGTCTCTCTTTTTCGAGCTTCGGCTTACAGTGCCTTCTTACCAGTCCACACCTGGAACATTAGAGTCTCCAGAGATTGGAAACTTATTTTCTAGGTAAGCGTTACAATACCCTCACAGATGCGTTACAGCGCTGAAATTCGGTATAGGTTATGGATGGCAGCATAAAAAGTTCAAGCGAACAGGGAATGTTTGCTCCCGCCGAGAAGTTCTACGCACACTGATTCCTTAGCGGTTTACAGGACCGAGAAACGACGGCCATTGAATGTTTTGGGCTCACGAAGGAGTACTATGTTGCCGCAATTTTTGGACATGGAGCCTTCAGTGCCACCAGGAAAGATAGTATAATTATCAGTAAATATTCACTGGATGTAATTTCTGAAGACAGCCAAGTTTCGCTAAGGATGATAAGAATTATCCTGGACCATGCTAAACAAAAAACATTTAGCAGATTTAGTCGTAAGACCACGTACATTTTGGTAGTAAACATTCAGTTATAAAAAACTAGTATGGTTTGTAGCTTCAAATCAGGCACATATCGAAGCGAAGATTTGACAACATGTTTCCTCCCAAATTGGTGCGGACGCACGCAAGGCCTTTTTGTGGGTATGTGTCACATAAACTCCTAATGTTCGATGGTACTGATCTACGGGTTCTGGACTATGACCTTTCGTAAAACAGGAGCCGAGAGATTGCGCGAGAGAGAAAATTTCAGATGAGTGCAACATAGACTCACGTAGCGCACCCTTGAAGCGCTTAAAGAGGCAAGCTTTCGGCCACAGCCCAGGATCTCGTAGTAGGTGCCAGAACTCGTCGGTTACTGCCACGTGAAAGAAAGAATACGTATCACGATTTGTTTTTATACGCTTGCAGGTTAGGGGGTCGCATTTCTGACACACAAGTATCAGGAGGGCTTAGTTTCCGTGGTCTCGCTGGATAGCTTTGTAATGAATAAAGCATTCGGCATTTTTTGCCGTTCTACCACTGAGAGGTCGCATGATTCAGACATTCCAAAGGAAGCGAAAGGTTGGCGCACTTTGTCCGTAACATCACCGGCGGTGGGGACGACGACGCTTGAGCCTCGTGTAGCGGAATCTGCGTCGATGCAGCCAGGGCTTGCAGCAGTCGGGCGGTAGCAATGAAAGCTATTATCACGTGATTCGACCATCAGCTGGTGACGATAGAAATCATTCTTCAGGAGCGCCGCAACACAACGGGCCGGAGAAGCGGGTGCAGCCGCAGCAAAAGACGATTTTTAGTGGGTAACCGGTCGTCTGGCAGCAGACGACGTCACCATGAATGAAGCCGGCTTGGAGAAGCGGAATTGTGCTGCTAGAAGTTGGAAGTTCTTTAGAGAACAGGTGTGGATATTTTTGGAATGAACAGGCTTGTAAAGAGGGACGCACTTTTCAATGCTCTACTGACTGTTTCGGTAAATATTCGAACGTGATCGTCACCATTACCGGCATGAAAAACACTTGACCATTCAGCGGATGAATAAACGTGTTACAGCCCAGCATAATTTCCACAGTTGAAAGCTTATTGCAGGAGTGCACACTCGTCAACACCGCCATAGCGATGCCGGTCAGCGGCAGTCACACGGCCAATAAGAGGGGGGGGGTTGAACTTGCCGAGTACGCAAGAGATATATCCGAGGCACACACTTCTAACTCTTTAAAGCTTCAGAAGCACACATCTAGGATATTACCACAAGTTTTCTATGCGGCATTACAACTGCATGGAGGTGAAATATTCAAAATCTGTCATCATCCTGCACTTCTGTGCTGCCTAAATATATTTGAGATGAATTGACTGCCCCAATAAATACCTGTGGTGTTGAAGTCCCATTGTAAAAATAGCTTCTGGTTAATACTTATAACATCAATCAATCAATCAATCAATCAATCAATCAATCAATCAATCAATCAATCAATCAATCAATCAATCAATCAATCAGTCAATCAATCAATCAATCAATCAATCAATCATTCAATCAATCAATCAAATAATCAATCAATCAATCAATCAATCAGTCAATCAGTCGATCAATCAATCAATCAATCGATCAGTCAAATATTCAATCAATCAAAAACCAAAAGATGTGTATTTCTGCGCCCAGGAACAGCCAGGGGCCTTTATGCTGGTGAACTAGAAACAAACATTTGGAAAGGGACGACGAAACATGTGGACATCTCACACGCACCAAAAAGAAACTTTGATTGCTTACACTGAACAAATATTACACGCATTGAAAAACGCAGACATGTATGTATGTATGTATGTATGTATGTATGTGTGTATGTATCTATGTATGTATGTATGTATGTATGTATGTATGTATGTATGTATGTATGTAGGTATGTACAAACTCTTGTGCCTATAGAAATGGTCCACTGCACCCGAACGGTTGTTGCACGTGCCCAGGGTCTGGGAAGAGGAATGTGCAGATATAATAAGGTTAGCTTTGCAAAAATTGAGTGATCTCAGATTTCTTTTACACGATATAAACAGCATCAAAGTAATGTATACGTTGAAAGAAAATAAATAAAGCAATAAGAAAAGAAGGGCAAAGGTTTTTGTTCCTAGCGATTTATGCCGAAATAACAGCATAAGCGTCAGTCGTGCATCATGATGACAAGAATGAAAAAGTGCAAGGTTGTGGAATGACAAGCTCAAGGATATGCTTGCAAAAGAGAGTCGGTGAATTAGTAAATATGTCTAAGTCTTCAGAGTACCCGTTGTGTCAACACTGCATTCGGAACAGATGGTACAAGCCACTAAAACATTTCGGATTAAGAACTCTTTGTGGTTCTTGGTCATGTTTTTTGGCACATCGAGAGGAACATGCTGTAGCCACACTACACAAGACACTGAGCCATGAATATGTTTGAAGTTAGTAAAGACATACACTCTATTCCGGCTGGAGATTATGCGCTGTACCATAAATCATAAAGATGTTTCCGAGTTATTATTACCAGCGAAACGATGGATAAAGATAGATATAAACTCATTTTGAACACTGTCAATGAGCGTGAAATTTGTTGTACACATGCATGCTGTTCCAAACAACACAAGCACCCCCAAGCAGCGGGCGAAAAATGATAGTGTAGTATTCCGAAGAAAAGTCGGTTCTTTGAACTCCTTCGATATCCGGCACACATCACCAAGGAATCGAGGAGCCTAAGAGTAATTAACCAGATATGTGACGAGAAGCTGTCAAAATTGACAGCGAGGTCGTTAACCTTTGCCACACGAGGTAGAACTTTACCGGTAATGTTATAGGGAAACGAAATGTCAGAGTTTCGTGTGTATGTCATTACCTTAGTTTGAGATGTATAAAAATAGTTTTGTTGCAAGTGCATCAGTGCAAAAATGACTAGATTACTGTCTGGAGGGCAGAAAAGATTGCAGCGTTCCAAACAAATTTAAATACTTTGACGTCGTGAGCATATGAGGAAATTGAATTGTGGAATACTGGCAAAACACCATTTATAAGCATTGAAAGAAGTGGCCCAAGTACAGAACCCTTAGGGACACCACTGTCGCCTCATAGCAAAGTGAGGACATTTTTACTCACAAAGCATGATCTTTCACGTAAATATTTGAATAGGAGGCAGGTGAGGGATGGGTGTAAATCGAGTTAAGACAGTTTGTTAAATAACTGTTCGTGCGAGCCGACATGAAATGCCTTTTTTGAATCAAAGTAAACGACATCATGTTGGTCTATCCCCTGGACAGCTGCAGAGATGTGCTGCATGAAATTGACAAGATTGGAGGTGGTCGACCGCCCAGTTAGAGAGCCATGCTGCTCAGGTATCAATATGTTTTATACTGAACGTGAATAGCATATGTCATACTGTCTCAAAGAGCTTCGAAGCAGCGCATAGAATAGAAATTGGCCGGTATTTCGTGGGGTCAAATTTTGACCCTGACCTAAAAACAGGAACCACTCACAGAGTCTTCAAGCTAGCGAGCGGGATATCGGCCAGTTTTGAGGGAAGTTTATTATATACACGTGAACACATGTACAAGGAGATCACCAAAAGCCTTAAGTACTGCCGAGGGAATGCAGTCAGGGCTGCACAAAATTGACGCCTATCCTCGCTTTAGAGCTTTCGAGACAGTACTTCCTGAGAATATTCTTTCTGAACATTTATAGAGGTGCCGAGAAAGCTCAGGGGGACCCACTACACTTTCATTGCCGAATGCGAAATAGAATGGAATGCGAAAATGGAATGGAATAGGTATTAGAAACGTCAGATATGCTCTCCCCTGCTCATCAGGGAGGTTACTATTTCCTAAAAAAATTTTTGATGTGTATGAACGAACGTTGCCCTAGAAAGCTTTGGCGTCCCGTGTTGCGTTAGGGTCAATAGCGGGAATATAATTACACCTATCACGTTTAAGCATAAATTTACAGTGAGACCTGAGTTGAAGAAACACACTCTTTCACTTTTCCTGCCCTATATTCATAGCATGTCGGTGAGCTCGATCTACCCTTCCAAGGGCCCTTTTGAGTTCGGCCGAAAACAAGTACAGAAGAATGCCTTTGTTTTCTGTTACTTTAGGTACAAATCCGAGGAAACCGTCATGCAGAACTTCAGGGAAAAAAGTCAGCCTGCTCGTCTGCGTCACTCAGGTTGGCTACTGGAAACCAGTCCGTGTCACAAAGAAAATGATAGAAAAAACAATGTAGTCCCTACGAGCAATGTTGTAACAGCTGTTTAGTGGTGTGCTAAGAGGAGGACTCAGATGAAGGAGAGATACTTCACAAAGAGAAATTATCAGAATAGAAGGAATTTTATCAGGCTTCACCATTTCTATAAAGCTGTGTGACACATCGGCGGCTTCTGAGTTAGACACGAGTCTAACAGATTCCCACATGAATTTCTAATGAAGTTTTACTGCTGAAATGAGGTAAAGGAAACAAAATAGAGAGTGGTGTCCTACTTCTGAAATATTGGAAGCTGAGTGATCTTCAAAATCATATTTATATTTAAAAGTAAGAAAAATAACCAATCAATCGATTATTCCATGTTTATTATTGTTCAAGGAAAAGCCAAAGCCTTCATCCTCCTCCACTGAGAGTGAAAAATGCAGCACTGAAAAACATCAACCGCTTAAAAATAAACAGTAAATGAGCAAAAAAAACCTACAAATAGGTATGAACGATTAAAAGTAATATAGTGTAATCTAATCAACGTTACGGAAGCGATTCTTGCTGGAGCCAGAGAGGGAAAAAGGTAACTACAAAATGCTTACACTATTGCCAAATGAACAATCCCTGAGCCAAAAAAGAAGCTATACAAAAAATGCAAAAAAGATTAAAAATAGATAGCGTCATCCAAAAAACATTACACAAACGATAAAAACGGTAATGTCTGGTATATTGCAAAAATAGATCTCGCAATAAGCGCAACGATAGAGAAAGGTAAGTGAAAAGAAGAAAGTCTTGAGACTTTAGTTGTAACGTAAGTATTCCAATTTAGTAAACAAATAAAATGAAGACAGCAAATTATTATAAAAAGAGAGAAAAAGAAAAGTTGTACGATCACAGTGGAAAAATCAACATAAAATGTGAATATGCAAGAAGAAGGTCCCAGAAACCTAAGCACACGTGACTATGATCAGTGAAGAAAAAATGAAAGACGTTCCATACAATGTGAAAGATGTGGGAAGTGCTCAGCAGTGAGTCGCTATAATGGGAGGTGGCGCCATTCCAACCCACTGCTACCAGCCGAAACGCTCTTCGCCGCCCTGTCTCACTCCTCTCTTGATGAATACGCAATTCAAATCTTCCGTCTTCGCAATGCTCGCGTGCCCCATGGCAGGAAGTGCGCTTGCCGGAGTTGTGTTACTTTTGTGCTTGCTTTAAATTCGTATACTGGGCTGTTTGCATCATTTCGAAAGCATGAGTTTTTCTCGCAAGTCTGGTGCCTTTCTCTCTCATTTCAAACGCGTTATTTTTTTCATGCGCGGCTGGGGCATTTCTGCATTATTTTGAACGGGCCGCCGTTTTCTTGCGCGGCTGGAGCCTCTCTGCGTCATTTCAAACAAGGTATCTTCTTATGGTGCGGCTGCTGTAAGTCTACATCATTTTGAACACGTCTTTTTTTCTGCCGGGCCCGCTTGTTTCGCTTACTTTCGTAAAAACCGACGCACGAGAGTTCCTAACTAAATTTCCGTGGAGGCTGCCGGTTTTATAACCAGTTTTTACCTGAAATGTACCTTCAGTTTTATTTGCTTTAAACAACCGGGAGATCTATGACAAGGGCCAGCTGTTCACGAGGTTCAAACGGTTATGTGTATATAAATCGCGTTGCTTTCAAAGCCTCAATATAACTACATGACGACGGAAGGCCAGGACTTACTTGGGACGGAGGTACCCTGAAAGCACTGAAGAGGCGTGTTGACGTGGGGAAAAATCCCATGTATGCACCTAAAGACAAGCAAGCCAATTTCATCACAAATAAGGATAAAATAGTGACAGTAGCCGAGGATTCTATAGGGATCTGTACAGTATCCGGGACATCCAGGACAACGAGGAACCAGGAAATAGCTCAGAGGAGATAGACATTCCACCAGTAACGACAGAAAAAGTAAGGAAGGCTTTGGGAGAAATGAAAGGTGGCAAAGGAACTTGATAGGATCACATAACCGCAGACCTGAATGATGGCGGAGAAATTGTGGTAGAAAAACTGGCAAACCTGCCTACGCAATGCCTAACCCCGCCAACCGTACCGGAAGCTTGGAAGAACGCGAATATCATCCTCATCCATAAGAAAGGAGACATGAAGGACTTGAAAAATTACAGGCCGATCATCTTACTGTCAGTCGTCTACAAGGTACTTACCAAGGTAATTGCTAACAGAATTTCTGGAACCTTAGATATCAGTCAACCTAAATAACAAGTGGGGTTCCGTAAAAGCTATTCAACAATGAACCACATTCACACGATCAATCAGGTGATAGAGAAGTGCGCTGAGTATACTGAACCCCTATATATTGCCTTCATAGGCTACGAGAAAGCATTTCACTCGGTCGAAACCTCAGCAGTCATTCACGCATTACAGAACCAGGGCGTAGATGAGCATTGTGTAAGAATACTAGGGTATATCTAGAATGTGTGCAGACCTTCCATCATCCTCTATAAGGAGAGCAGTAAAATACCTATAAGGAAGAGCGTCAGATAAGGAGACATAATCTCTCCATTGTTATTCCCAGCATGTTTACAAGAAGTATTCAGAACGGCAGATTGGGAACAGGTGGGAGTAAGGGTTAATGGAAAATACCTAAGTAATCTCAGATTTGCTGATGACGTTGCCCTGCTAAGTAACTAGAGGCACGAATTGCAAATCATGCTTTCCGCACTGGACAAACAGAGTATAACCGTGTGCCTGAAAATTAATATGCAGAAACCCAAAGTAATTTTGAATAACCTCAGGACAGCACAGCGGTTGGAGATAGGTGGCGAGGCAGGGGAAGTAGTTAGCGAATATATCTACTTAGGCCAAATTGTGACCCCGGATCCCAACCACGAGGAAGCAGAGATAAAAGGATAAGAATGGGGTGAAGTGCATACGGCAGACATCCTGAGATTATGAATGACAGCCTACCACTGTCTCTAAGAAGAAAGTGCATGACAGCTGCTTGTTACCGGTACTCGCCTACGGGACAGAAACTTGGGGGCTCACTACGAGGCTTCAACTTAAATTGAGATCGACTCAGTGGGCAATGGAATGTAAGAAGATAGCTGTAACATTAGGGGACAAGAAGAGAGCTGAGTTGGTCAGGGAACAAAAAACCGTGTTAAGTACATATTAGTAGAAATTAGAAAGAAGAAATGGATGTGGGCAGGGCATGTAATGCGAAGGCAAGAATACCCTTGGTCATTAAGCGTAACAGAGTGGATCCCTAGAGAAGGCAAGTGTAGCAGGGGCGTCAGAAAGTTAGATGGGCAGATAAGATCAAGATGTTTTCAGGCGTAAATTGGTCGCGGTTAGCGCAGGACCACGGTAGTTGGAGAATAACTGGAGAGGCCTTTGCCCTGCAGTGGGCGTAGATAGGCTGGTTATGCAGGAGAACCGGTTGGAGAGAGAGAGAGAACATCTTTATTGGCTGGCTAAATTAGTCGCAGATACCAGCCTCCTTTAGGGGAGGCAGCATTTATGACTGCTGGCGTTGGAGGGCCTCCATCGCGAACTGGACGGCTCCCCGTTGAGAGTCTAAGTCTTCCTTGCCCACCGCACGAGCAAGATAGGGTGGAAGCACGTCTGTTGGGTCCGGACTCACAGCACATGTCCATAGCATGTGCGCCATAGTAGCGCGACTACCACTGCAGAGCACACACACGTCACTCGGCTGTAGTTCGGGGTGGGCGTGTTTCACCCATACAGGGGTCAACGTCGCACGCACTTGCAATTGTCTGAACAGTACTGCCTCTTGCCTAGAGAGGTTCGAGTGAGGCCCAGCGTATCGTCTCCGGGAGTCCCGGAAGCACTTCAGTACCTCACCGTACGTAGTAATCGGGTTGAAGTCTTCACGTTCGTTGTAGTGATCGCCCGCTGGAGGAGGGGAGACCGAGCCGGCGTTGCGTCTCGTTGCGGTTCGTTTTGGGTCCCACTGCGCCCATGTGGGCAGGGAACCACTTGATGCACACCGTTGTCTGTGATGGCCGTACGGCCCCGCACACCCTCACAACACTCGGGTGCACCTTGTTCTCGGGGAAACGCAGGACGGCCGTCCGGGAGTCACTGAGGACGGTGGTGCAGTTAGGGTTGGAGAGAGCCAGCGCGATGGCCAGCTCTTCCGCTTGTTCAGTGGATGATGCCACGATGCTGCCGGCCATGTAGAGCTCACCGGTGGTGGCTGCGATGACGGCGGCGGCGTACGTGTTCTTGCGGTCCGGGTACCTGGCCACGTCCACGTAGAAGGCCCCGGTGTCGTTGGAGTGAGTGGTTTTAAGTGCCCGCGCTTGAGCGAGCCGTCTTTCGTTGTTCTCCCTTGGACTCATGTGGCGGGGAAGTGAGGCGACCTGCAGATTGTGCAGTAGGTCTCGCGGAAGCGACAGCCAGTCCCTACCTTCCTGCAGCCTCGGTTGATATCCTATCTTTTGTAGTATTACCCTGCCCGGTCGGGTCTGCGCGAGACGTGTAAGCTGCGGGGTTTGCTGTGTCTCGACTATCTCGCCTAGTGTACTATGCATGCGTAGCTCAAGGAGCCGTTCGTTATTAGTGTGGTTGTAAAGACCAAGTGCAGCTTTGTGTGCCTTGCGTATGAGCGCATCCAGCTTTCTACGCTCGAGGTCGGTCCAGTCATGAAAGGCCGCGACATAGGCCAGGTGGCTGATGGCGAAAGACTGTACGAGTTTGAGCAGGTTGTGCTCTCTCATGCCAGCGTATTTGGTTGAAATCTTCTTAATTAAGCTTATGGCTCTGGAGACCTTGGAATCCAGTAGCTTAACGGTGTGGCCGTTGTAGCGTAGCTCTTCGATGTGGAGGGCCCCGGACACGCAAGGTGCTGACTCTTGGGATGGTAGTACCGTCATCCGCATGGAGCTGTATGTCAGGTGCGCTGTCGGATCTGAACTTGCGGCGTTGCAGTAGTAGGAGCAGTTCTGACTTGGCTGGGGAGCACTGGAGGCCCGTGCCTTGCAGTTGGTCTTCAACGACGTCGATGGCTTGCTGCAGGGACGCCTCGATCTCGCCGTCACTGCCACCCGTCACCCAGAGGGTGACATCATCGGCATAGATCGTGTGTTTGACTTTCGGGAAGGCGCGAAGGCGTTCGGCCACTCCAATCATGACTAGGTTCAACAGCGTCGGTGAGATCACGGCCCGCTGCGGTGTGCCTATGCTCCCCAACGTCTTGGTTGGTAGCTCCAGATCCCCTGCCACGATGGTGGTGCTGTGAGGAAGTCCTTGATGTAGTTGTATGTGCGTTCTCCCATGTTGAGGTGGGAGACTTGCTGTAGAATCGCCGAGTGGTGGATGGTGTCGAAGGCACTCTTCAAATCGAGACCGAGTATGGCCCGGTTGTTCATGGGGCTTGTGGTCGTCGACGGTTTGTCAATGATCTCGTGCTTGATGGTGGTATGGTTTGAGAAGGGCGTCGTGATCAATACTGCTAGGCTGGACATTAGAAGGGCATGCCCCAGGAGAGACTGTCAGAGCAACCCTATTAATCGCATCTGTGACGAGACGCAATACTTTGTATGTCCCAGAAAAGGGCTGAAGCTGTTTCTCTGAGAGGCCAACCAGACGTGCGCGGGAGCGGCGAAGTGACCCAAAATAGTCGGTAATGATAGAAGGGAAATTAAAGTATTGAAGGCTTGTGCTAGATCGGGACAACACGCAAGGGTGGCGCCGATGTTCAAAATAGTGGGTGAGAGGACCAGCTACATTAGCAAAACGTTCTATAAACTAGCAGAAATAACAGTAAGTGACTGAGTGAGTGAACTCTTTATTGAAATCGCCTTGCAGGCAGTCAAGAGCGTCGTCAATAATCGAAAGGGGATACATCTTTTCTCTTGATTTTGTTTATTTGGCTATATTCCAGGCAGAAACGCCACGTGCCATTTTTATTCTGGAATAAAAAGACAGGAGATTCCGACGAACTAGGAAACGTTCAACGATTTCCTTGCTACGCATTTTCTCGAACCATTGTTGCATCCCGAGGGATTCAGCATGAGATTCGCGATGAGGCCACCTGTTCAGTGGTTCTGCATCACCAGTGCTTATGCGGTGCACCACAGCGTGTGTTGTACTCAGTCGACAGCTGCATAAATAAAAGATGTCGTTATCGGACGTCAATAGATAGCGATGAGAATCGGCGTCCACAATGAATCGGGTGCTGTCATCGCTGTGATTTTATTTTCTGGGAGTGATGACTCCAATGTGGTTCCAAAGGGCAAAGGATTGAAAGCGCCATTTCGTTTAAAAAGACTTGAGGGAGGAACCCCAATTGCCGAAACAGAGGCAGGTCTCGTTGCCAACAATAGTTACTATAGTATTAGGCATAGTTACTTTACGTGTGAAACGTACATCCGGAGTAGGTGAGTGGACGAAGTCACCGTTGGCAACAGGGGAGCTCGGTAATCAGAAGATGTAGCTAACAGCGTTTGGTGGTAAACGAACGTGTTAGGTGTTGCAAAAGAGCCGCTGGGGTGCATCAGAAGAAGAAGGGAAAAGAAAGTGGAGGCGGAGGAGTCCAGTGGAACAGTTAATGAGAACGGCATGTTCAGAAAGAAAATCAAGGCCCATAATGATGTCATGAGGACAATATTCGGGTACGGTAAACATAACAGCTGTTTCTTTGTCAGCAATTCGTATGTTAGCGGTTAACATTACGACGACCGGAGACGTGCTGCCATCGGCAACTCGAAATGCACGGAACGTGGGTAGCGTAATGACTTCATGGAGATGGCGGCGAAGGCTCGAACTCATTACGGAAACCTACGCACCGGTGTCAATAAGAGCGCGCACTGCAACTTCATCGACAAGGACGTCAGCGAAATTGTGCGTAGTCGGCAAAGTCAGTAGAGAATTTACGGGCCGGGTTATTGATGCACCGCCATCTACTTGAAGTGCATGACTGAGTTTTCCGAAGGAGGGTCGAGAGTAGTCGGCCATGGGAGATGAGTGGTGAGGATTGCGTGATGGGGACTGGTGGCATTGAGGCGGCGGCGATCGGTTGAACCTAGTATTCGGACTGGTAGATTTGGTCGGGTTAAGGGCAGTACAAGGGAGTGGTTCTGCCGGTCATCGGAGTAGCCAAGGGTTGTCGAGGCCTGTAGCCGGCGTAGCTGTTGCGGAAGAATGAAATACTGGGGCTGCAACAGTACCGGACAATGTGGCCAACGCTGGTGCAATTGAAACAAATGGGTTTTCATTCGTTGTACGCCACTCAGTGGGGTTCCGGCGGGGGTAAAGTGGAAGAGAATGGCCGTTGTAAGAACCGGATGACCTAAACTCTCGTCGAAACAGAGAGGCAACCGCGAATACAGGATAAAGGCCCAGGTGTGCTATTTCGTCGCGGAAAATGCCTTAGATGACGAAAACGCTGTGGAGATCGTTCGGATCGGGCACGTATGGCGCCGCTGTAGTAGTGACCATAGCCTCCAGTTCTCGGAGCACGACTTTAGTTATATCCGCTGATGGCGGAACTGGACCTTGTAGGCGTGGAAAACGGGCTGGTGGACTTTTATCTTCCCCAAAGATTTCGCTGCTGTGTTGGGAAGTGTTGTGAAGTTGTGGGCTAGAAGGCGTTCTTTGGTCTCTTTGAATCGCCCACTTTCTGGAATGATGCCGTCCACGGTGCCACAGTCTTTCTAAACGTGAAGGCGGAATGTATCATCCGCAATGCCCTTCAGGATGGGGCGCACTTTATCTGACTCCGCCATCGTGCTGTCAGCCTTCGAGCAAAGAGCCAAGACGTGCTGGATATGCGCAACGTAAATTCGGTCGAAGGCTGGGCGCGGGATGCGAGCTCTTTGCGGCCAAAAAGCTGGCGACCAAGTGGCTTAAAGAAGAAGTCTCGAAGCTTTGCTTTAAACATTGCCTAGCTCTTCAACTGGGTGTTGTGCGTCTCGAACCACTTGCGCGCGGGACTTTACTCTTTTAGGTAGAAGATCACATTCGCCAGAATGATAGTAGGGTTACACCTGTTTTGAGCGCTGAAGCACTTAAAAAGACTGATCCAGTCGTCAACATTTATGTCATTTGTCATGGTGGACATGTCACGCCCCGGAGGATAAGACACGATCGACGCGTTCGCTCCATCGGCAGTCATGGTTACGCAAGGAGCGGAGTGTCTACTCCGAATCTCCGTGAGGGGTGGAGTGCACCCTGTTGAGTGGTACGGGATGAGGTTTTGACGCCAACTCCGCAAACCTCCACCAAGGATTTCACATGGCAAGGATACGTATATTTACAGGTATTTACAAGTCAAAATACCCTGAGAAGCATTAGGGTAACCAGCAGCGTGAATCCGAGGCGAGCGTCGTCGTTCTCAACCTCTTCCACCAGCGCACAATACCGACCGCATGTTTGTCTCGAACAAGGATTTCCTCGTTCCAACAATGTACAGAAATTTATAGAAGGCATGACTCTTAATTGTGAGTAGTAAAACAAAAATTACTTGAAACATCAAACAGATATTCAATGTAATTGAAATAGCAGAAAGCTATGTGCAGACAAAGGCGGCAAATTTTTCAATCTATATTTTTATTCATGACCTAATCATTTCTGAAGCATGTTTGTAGGATGAGATGGTGGCATTGAGTGAAAGCTAATTAAAATAAAATGGTACACAAAAACGTTTCTCTCATTTTGCCGCAATTTGTGTATGCCCTGCGTACTATAAATATTTATATGGAACGGACATGCCGCAGTTTTTTGATAATGGGTTTAAATTCAGAAGAGAAGTAATAGTTACGGAGAATGTAAAAAATGAAAGGTTTATGCACGGTTAATGTGTCAACAAAGTTCATGCCAGCTGAGGGGTCTTCTCCGTGATAACAAGTATTATGAGTCACACTCTGCGGGATCCTTTTCATGAGCTCGTTACGACGTTGAGTTTGTAAGATGAGGCAAGACCGTACATAGTGACGCCTTGCTTTTAAACTCACCCACCGAGGCAATAAAAAACATGTTTTTCACTCTCAAATTTCACCCAACTCAAATTGTACACATAAGCAGACACAAGTCTTACTCGTTTTGCTAAGTGCTCTATATGTCAATTTCTTTTGTAATTTATTATTCAAAGTACCCCTTACGCCCTCACGCAGGAGGGTATTACATAGGAGGGTGATCAATACAGCAAAAACAAACACACGAACAATGTTATATACTGGGTAAATAGAACAAAAGAAGTACAACGCATTCGCAAACACAAATATGACAAGCTAATGTTATCTCCGAATAATACACCAAAATAAAAACGGAAGAAGCACCAACAAACAAATCTCTGTAGAAAAAGAACACTCTGTCAGAATTTATGCAATTAGGAAGGCATAGTTTTGTTTTCAATTCACAACCTTCCCGAGTATTACTTGGTAAAACTTAATGGCATTGATGACGGGGGCTATGCGTGATGGCAATGCGTTCCATTAAAAGATTGTACGTGGAACGAATGACAGCGAATAGATCAAACATGACATGCTAAACGGGTCACTTTGAAAAGATGATCGAGTTTAAAAGAATGGTGGATGGTCAAGAAAAGAAGTCATGAAGCAATTAGTGATTTTAATGTTCATAAAAAGCGATATCCTTGAAGCCGTGTGTCATTGGGACACGTCCAGCACTTCTGCGCGAGTTTTTATGGCTGTGACACTTGAATGACGGGATTAGTCGGAATGAATGTAGCGAACTGTGCGGTTTTGTTGTTGATTCTGTAGGCTTGGTGAGGTTCCCAAATGGCCGATGCATATTCGATTGTTGGCGCTATAAGTGGGATGTCAGCGAGTTTACATAGGTGCGATGGGGCATGCTTGAAGTTAGGTTTTAAAAGTTCCAGTGAACATTTAGTCGATGCAAGTACGACGTTAGTGTGATGATTCCAGGTAAACACCAAGGTAGTTGTACGTAGTAGTAAGTTCAACTGCAGTAATATTGTATGTGTACGAGTTCTGAATGCGAGATGCGCGTTTAGGAAAGGACATAAGCTTTGTTTTAGAATTATTACGGTAAATGAACCATTTGGACCAGCAAGAGGTTATCACTCTACGTCAGCCTGGCGGCTGTGTTCGTCATCATTGCCCAAAATTTAGCGTTAGATCACGCAATATTGCGCGAAGAGCCGGATTTCAGATGAAATAATGTTAGGCAAATCATTAATGAAAATTTAAAAAATAAGGAGTCCAGTACGCTTTCCTTGGCAAGGCCTCAGTACACTTCCCCAAAAGAAGAGAAACTGTTATTGACTGATGTGAACTGAAGTCTTCTCGGAAGGAAATCCTTAATTCATGCGGGCCCAAGCGTCCGGATGTTAAGCTGTGGAGTTTTTATTAGCAACCTGTGATCAAGGAATCGTTCAAACGTTTTCGAAAAATCAAGAACCTTGCAAGTTGAGAGTCGAATGCGTAGCTCTTTCGAAAGCCGTGCTGGTACCTGAAAATGATGTTAGGCTTTACTGGGTACTTCAGTAATTGACAGAAAATGACATGTTCTAGGAATTCGCATAAGGTGCTTGTTAACGATATTGGGCTATAATGAAGTGGGGAGGAAGGATCGCCAGATTTAGAGATGAGTATTAGTTTAGCAATTCGCCACTCTTCGGGGATTAAACCAGATCACAAGCCGTGAGTGAAAAACGCTGATAAGATAGATGAATGTGTTGAGAAACTTTTTTAGTATCTTTTTATTGAGTCCAAGGTGATCGGGTGCTGAAGAGGTTTTAAGTTTGCTGAGTAAAGAAAGTATACTGGCCTCGTTATTAACTACTTCGGTTATTCTTGTGCCCAAATCTTATGCCACCCTGCAAGGCGTGTATCCGACGATTTCTCAACTAAAAAAAACAGCCAAGCTTTAGATCACATTTCTATGTACCATGAGAAAGCAGCTGCGCTATTCAATTCCGCCCGAAGATAACAAACAATAATCTTACATATTCCTTGGCTGATACCCCGAATCTTTAAGCAATTCAGTATTATTCCCATATTTAAAAAGCGTGAAAAAGAAATTCTTTTTAACGATAGGCGTATTTCTAGTTTCCGGGCTCTTAGCAAAATAATTGAAAATTGTTTCCTAATAGAGTTACCGCTAACCAAATATTATTTGAGTTAGTAAGTTATTACGTTTTATTAACTTGCCCCTCATTTCTTTATTTCACTGTATCAAGCGATGAATAGATAATTCGCAGCTCTTTAGCCACGTTTTCTTAGAATTTACGATAGCTTTCGCTACAATTGTTTACAACGTCTTTTTTTGAGGAAGCTAGAAGTGTAGGGAATTACTGGTCCATCACTAACTTTCTTAAATACTACTTGTCTGACCAGAAATGCAGAATATATGCATCAGATATGTTTTCTTAAGCTACAGTTAGTTAAAAAGGGGTGCCCCAAGCATCAATTTCGTGCCCCCCACTCTTTTTGCTTTATATAAATGAGCTTCACGACACCCTTCAGACATCCCATTGTCTTTTATATACGGATGACACCACCATATCGACATCGCACCGGTGTATATCCTCTTTAACATCGCAACTAAACCTCGCTCTCAGCAATGCCTTAGATTGGGGTAAAACGAAACTATTAGTAATTATTCCTATCAAATTTAAATTCATAATTTTCAGTTCAAGTAAATAGGCCATACCCCAGCTTCCATCCTTAAAATTTGGTGAAAATTCTAGTCCTGATGCGATTCTGAAGCATTTTTGGGCATATGTCTTACACTCACCGTTAGTTTCATTTACATATCAACCATCACATCAAAACAACTGCGTTTCGAATTCATGCGTTGAATAAAAGACGGCATTTTGTTTCCTCTTTGCAGTGTTATAACTCTATTTCTCCTTTATAAAGAGTCACATTAATTATGGCAACATCTCGTGGGGAAGCACATATCACTGTCAGTTAAAATCAGTCCAAAATATTAAAAACCAAGCGATACGTATTATTGCCACCTGCCATTTCAGCGCTCATGTTTTGGTACTGTGTAACCAGTTGGACATCGTATCCATTGATCACCTATTCCTGTACAATCTTGCAATCATGTTATTTAAGCATCTGAACAACCAACTTTCTTTTCAGTTTATGGACGTTCTTTTTGTACTCCAATATAAACCGACAAGGTTTGCGTCCCGTAATAATTTTACGCCCGAGTGTTCATTCAAAATGTCGAGAAAAGGTACCCAATTCCGTGTATTGAACTTTGTAACACACTGCCTCTTACTGTAAAATTGTCAATGCCTTTACCCTATATTTAAAACAGCACTAAGGGTATTTCTCATAGCGCGGAATTAGATGTTTTGGTTCTTTTCAAACCCTTGTGTATTACTTCAGAATATGCAATTTTGAGTAATATAAAAAAAAGATATGGTACCATGTTTTTGTCCCGGAAATAAAAGGATTGGTGGTAGTTGTTAAGGTGTTAGTATGTATCGTAAAGCCACTTGATGTAGTTGTCCAATTGAATTGTTCCAATTGCTAGCTGATGAAGTACTGCATTTATTTCCGTAATCATTTAGGAATAACAATTTTGTTTTCGCTCCGATTACATTCCACGTTTGTAATGAAGTACATCAGGCCCTTTTTCAGCCTTGTGGTTTTGCGACCCTCGTCTATATCCGCATGTAAGTAAAAAGTTCTTCGAAATAAATAAATCTTTTACATTTGAAACCTTTGATATTGCGATGACTACTGGTAGCACAGTAAAACGTGATGACGGAACATGTAAACAGACAATTTCGAACCTACTTCAATGCATGGTGCTGTGACCTTCAGTGCTTACATAGGAAAAAAAAACCACCAACGTCGCTATGGTCGAAGCCTGCGCGACTGAGTGCAACCTCCGCTAATTTTACAATAAATATCTGTGCAGCTCACCACACCTCCCTGAAAAAATGCTTCGATAATGCTATATATGCTATAATGCTTCGATAATGCCTATACGCACACGAAGCGTCCTATCGGAAAATTAGAGCAGAATAGTTTTTAGCATATTTCCTTCAAATCCAAGGGCGCAAAGGTCTCCTAGAATACCGAAAGGCAACGTGATATCATATGGCTTTGATGGATCAAAGAATACCGACGAAAGATACTGCCTATGTACGAACGCAGCTCTTCGTACTACAAACGCCCGAGCTCGTCAAGCATAGATTTATGTTCTCGGAAGTCACACTGGGAAGGATCCAGGAGCTTGCTTGCCTCTTGGAGATTCCTTGTTCCTGGGAGATTTGTTAGTGTACCGTTTATGTTCTCCTCAAATAATTTGCAGAGACAACTTGTCAGTGCTATTGGTATGTAGCTTAGGGCCACATGAGGATGTTTTTCTTCTTTGCGGAGTGCAACACCAATGTTCTCTGTCAGATTTGGGGTAACGTGTCCGTTATTCCACATACTATTAAAGAGGGATAATAGCGCTGTAGGCGTCTCTTGATGTACGTTCCTTATAATTTCATAATGGATGTTCCCTAGCCCAAGCACTGCCTTCGCGGAAGTGTTTAGGCAAGCTATTAACTGAGCCACACTAAAATCGTTGTTATTTGGTTCATTTGAAGATAAGATGACGTTTGGGATAAGTTTTAGCTTTTCGTCTCTTTGCTATAACTTCAGAAACTAGAGTAGTGCGCTGAAGTTGATGCAGATTGAAAGTACATGCCCACTGCGTCTGCCTGATCTTGCGAAGTGTCACTGACATTAAAGGTTCACTTAAAGGCTCATCCTGTTCCATAGCTTTTTTGTCAATGCAAGAGTTGATGCCCTCTAGCAATCACCCCCAGCTCTGACTTTTTTGCCAACCGCCATATGCGTCTTGATTGTGTTTGACGAGTTTGAAGTGGATGTAGTTTTCGGATGCAGGGAAGGTATAGAAATGGCTCCATGCTGCAGTATGCTTCTTTCAAGCATTTTCGCAGTCTCCATTCTATCAAGTTATTGGTTTTCTGTTTGGATTGTTGGAAGTCCTTGGGGATACACTCAGTAGCGGTTTCAATATTGTGACTTGTAATAAACGATAAGGCACTATTGATGTCCATACAATCTAGACAATGATGCAGAAGTAAGCTCATGGCATTTTTACCAGCCCGCAGACCCTATTTTCCACCGTGGCGCACTGTTCTAAATGCCACTAGAATGACCATTTTTTCTTTAACATGTCTGGCAAGTGGTCGCTCCTGTAAGGGTTTCCAAGCACTTTCCATCCAAGTAGCTAGAAAAAGTTACCTGAGCAAAAGGCTAATCCGGCTGAAGACTATTGTTTGGGTGAGGCCATAAAAAAGTGGCTTCATTTTTATTTAATAGGCATGCTGCGGTGGAAGGTAAAATGTTTTAGATCACTCGCCACCTGGCATAATATTGCTGCAAAACCTGAAACAGGATGGCGGGAGCTGTAGTAGGCCGCTAATACGCATGGTTCTGGAAGCTGGTTTTAAGATTTTTAAACTCTGATTTTTGTAGCTGTTTCCCAAGAGGAATATAGATTGAGGATTTTGTGAAGAGAGTCTGTATCCATACGACTTACCTCTACACCCTCCAAATCAGCCTGGAGTTTCACTTCTTTATCTGTAGCTGTCCTTGCCAGAATAACTGCCACACCACCTGATGATTGCCTGGTGTTTTGTTTGTTCTTCCTGTATGTGATGTATTGAGGAAAAACATTTCCATGCTTACTGCCTAAATGGGTTTCTCGAAGACACACTTCCAGTGGCGCATGCTCCAACAGCAGCTCCCCAAAGTGATCCACGTTTTTTAGAATCCCCCTGAAGTTCAACTGCAGAACGCCAGAAAGAGCCATTGGTAGTATGAAGTCTGTTGTTAGGACCGGAATCCACTTGTTAGCTACCAGAGCCCTTTCCAGGAGGAGACACTTTAGGGATCTCCGCGTTTTGGACCTTTCCTAAGAGCTCGTGCGCTGTATGGGTTCCTGGCGATCCTTCGTCGTGCTCTGTGCCGTGGATGGCTCACTTGTGTTCATAGCCTGCTGAAAGGGCTTCCTTGTTGACGGTTCGAGAACTAGGGGCCTTGCAGACCTCATGTTCTCCTTTGAATGGACAACCGTCTCCATGACGTTAGTCAGATTTGTATACCGCTATCACATACGCCGTTTTCCCACCGTCGTTCCTTTGAGGTGTAGCAGCAAGGCCTCTCAAAAAGGACCCTTATAAGAACAGTGCCGAACGTGGCTCCGCCCCCTGACGCACACGTCGGCGTATGCTCTGTTGTGCATGATAGGAAGACGCCTGCGTTCTGCGGGGTTTTACGGTATGTTTATTTACATTCAGTGCAATTTATTTTTTTCTTATGTCTATTTTTGGCACGAATGCGAGTATGTGGCATGGTCTGAATCTTACTTTTATGTTACCAGCTTCTACACTTTTAAGAGAACGGTCGGTGATTGGCCTGGCTGGTATATCTTTCTTTTCCCGCAAGGTCACTACTCTGTGTAATTTCACATTTTGTTCCTGGAGTCCTTTCAGAAGCTCATTTTCCAATAGGTAAAGGAAGCCCAAGTCAGTGATAATTTTCCAAACGGTGTTTATGGAGCAGTGAGGGCTATGATAATGGGGACATCACCTATTTTTCAGCTTGTTGCAGCTGGCTGCTTTGCGCCTTGTTCTTTACTTCGATCAGCAAGTAACCACTTGTCATTTTTGTACTTTATAGCCGGCTCCGACCACGATGGACAGTCGTGTGTATACAACGATTATTTTCTCAGTGAGATGCTCTAATTTTCAGACATGATTACATTAAATTTTTGAATACCTTTTGGCTTTTGCCAGTGAAAATGTGAAAGTTGCCTATGTGCGCCCTGCATTCAGAAAACGATTGACAGAAAAAAGCTTTTAAGATGCTATACAACCACTATGTGTTCGGTGTCATGGCCAGTCGCCCACCCCGTGGCCACCAACGAACGTGGCTTTGCAGCCCACACGAACGGTACCTTGCCGCTATAACCTGATGCTTGGAATCAAGAGTAATGTTTTTGCAGAGAATTTAGCCATGCCGCATGGGAAAACATAAAACGATGCTTAATAAAGAAGATAGGAGAGAGGCAACTCAGAGTTGGACAGGCAACAGCTACTGGCTGATTCCTCTCTGGGCGGTTCGGACGGGGGGCCCCATTTGCGAGAAGGAAGCGAAGACCAAAGTGTTGCGTGTCCGCCGCAAGGGGCCATGATCCTTCCATGATGTTAAAAATATACGTAGGTCTAAGAGCTTCTTTGCGGTTTTCGTGTGTCGTGATTTCTGAATAAATGTAAATGCCCGGCGACAGAACCTCATGTGCTACGAAAACAAAAGCGTTTTATAATTTCAACACAAAAAAATGCACTTTGCTTTATTCTCCCAGACTGTTAGTTTACGTCGACCACTTCGTTCCTCGTTTTTCCGTCCATCACAGCACAAAATGTCTTGAATAAATGAGGAATGCATCCGACGCTGTCACTCGATGCTACAGTACATGTGTAAAGAGTCAACACAGGCTAGTGCGACCTCGTAGCAGAAGGCATACTGTTCCTGCAAAAAATTACAAGACAGAAGTCAGAATGAGGCACTATTGATTCAGACACTAGGTCAACGTTATTTACTCAATTCTAAGCTGCATGGTATTTTAAAAGACCTAGAAAAGGGTGTGTGCCTAAAGCTGTGGCACACCAGCACTTCATTATGTACGTTTCCAAACCTACGGATCACTTGCTAGATGGCAGGTACGATTTACGAACAAGGTTGGAGGGAGGGTGGGCGAAGAAGAGAAAGCAGGAATCATGTTTCTCACTAATGTGGACGTCGGTTTCAAAGACGTTGAAAAAGTACCCTAGGTTGAGAGTAAAAATAACACTATGTTGAAACCACGGAATGCCCAAACATTGTAGTTCGGAATACAAATTCGACCATCTTTACTGACTTTACTCGGCGAACAATGATGTTAACAGCAAAGCTGCCTGGCGTTTCCAAATTGTAAGGCTAAACTTCATAGAACCTATTATATTGCTGGTAGATTTGCACAGGCTAAGAATGACTGAGTGGTTATTTATGCATGCCATGCTCTTCCCACCATTGCAGGCACTGCTAAACCGACACAGGTTGTTCTCAAAGCACAGTCTATCGTACAACTGCGCCATATATCCTTTCAAGGAACACCCGTTTGAACAGTCCGTTGGCACCCCTGCTAGAACCTCGCTGACGGTACTGAAAGGCTTCGACCAGTCGGAGACCAGGGTCACCGGTCCTTTGTAGTCCGTGGATTAATCCCTCACATCACAGTTGACCTCGTCATAACAGCGATGGAGTTAGACTTGCTACGTTTTGACTCAGGGCTCGTCGCAATACTTTAGCGCATGGCTTTGGCTTCTTCCACTCAAAGCTCGGGAGGAAGAAGTTTCCCTGTTTTTTCCTTCTCTTTTTCCCTTCTCTTTTGCATGGCTTTGTGATCACTAGCGGAGGCTTCAGGATTCGCCCCACGATGGCATGCCCTTTCGGTCGCCAACTCTCGCTGGCATTCCCTACGGGTGGCTTCTTCTTCTGTAGAGCACGCGAGTTAACCCATTTTCCGAACATTGAGACTATTCCGCCAAGCGGGATTGCCTATACTCTGTTTCATACAAAGCGTGCATTCCTGCTGATGATAGAGAGCATGTTTCGCGCTTCCGGTAATGTGAAACATCGGGCACAAGGCTGCGCAAAGCAGTATAATTCCAAACACTGTGAACGTAATTGTTATCATTACAGTTTTACTAGCGTTATCTGGACAGAAGAAGTTTGCGTATGTTTTTTACCGCTGTGGGTTGGTTTTTATGTATCCCAGCGGAATGCAGCCAAGCGAGCGCATCTAAACCTTGAAGAGACGGCCCGAGCGATTTCGCCATTCCTGCCTTTCGTTTTACAACGCAGATGCTATTCCCAGGCATGCGCATCTAAAGCCACAACGTGAGGTGGAGTGGTACCATTAGTTTATTTTTTGCTGGGGAATATTTGCGCGTATTTGATGGAGTTGCGCTATATGGCGTGTGTTCTTCCTTTCATAAGGCATGCCATCTACACAGCACTTTGCCCGCGTTAGCACACCTCGTCCCAAGGGAGAATCGCCCACGAACATCTTTGCTCTTAAGAAGGGGATCAATGATATTTTGTTTTGTAGTACATCTCAGCGCGACCTACAAAGTCTTTGATCTAAATAGAGATCATGTTTAAAGCTTTGCAGAAGAGGTATAACACAACTCTACTTGCATTCGAGTTCCGAAGATAATGACCTATAATTGCAACGGAGTGATTGACGGTCCCAGCATGATTCCAAAAATCTGTTTTTGGTTTCTATCTTACCCAGTCCACGATGAATTCAGCACGGCTGCCACGCACGTTCTGAACAGCGCGGAAGACGTCCAACTCTTTCTCGAGTTGGAGTTGGTCGCAGATTGCCGCTGAGACGCAGTAGAGACCAGAATGTTGGCATCCGTCATTGGAAGACATAAAAAATAACTGGCGACTTCCAGAACACCATACTACTATTAGAACCAGTCAGAACGCTTAAGCTGAAAGTGACTACATGAAAACCACCCTGCTAACGATCGTTTTTGCTTGAGAAATGATTATACCAAAATCTCAACTCTAAACTCCGTCTCGTTTAACCCCGGGGCGTGGCGCTCTTCCTGTGCCCGATCGACTTTCAGCTAGCGACCTGCCCATGCTCGCTGACTCCGTGTGCTGAGTTTGTTATGGCTTGTTTGGCTTTTTTAGTTCTTTGCTACGCCACTGCACCGGCTGGCGCTGCGTTTATTCACCATTTCTCCGCTGTATGCGAGATAGCTCAGTCGGGTGTCCTTATTTAGCCGTTTTTTCGGGCCGTTGCATTTAGTTCTTCCAATTCACCCTGTGAGGAGTGCACACCTTGTGTGGACTCGGCGGTCTGTGTAAATGAAAGGTTTTTTAATGCGAAAGAGTAACTTCGTAGGGCCGACGAAAGCACGCAAACAGCTGGCGTCCATCCAATGCGCACCTATTCTGATATCGTTCGAAAAATTCCCTAGAGCTATCACGCCTCTGCTAACGCGTCTCAGAGCGTTTCTTGCATGTAACAGCGCGCGTACATCGGAAATATTAAAAAATATTCAGCGCGTTTTGTTTCATAGCAAGGATGAGAAAAAACAAACACCAGAAAGTACTTAGCGTGCACGGTTTTATAAACAAAAAAACAGACGGAAAAACTCTAGGCTCGCGGGCGGTGCCCATTTACATGCGACGCGTTTCACACTCGAGTATAACAAAAAAATATTACGAGCACGCTTAACAAATTTGGCCTGATGTCTTAGTTGCCCTGCAGCTTCTTCGGAGGCAGTGAGGCACATGCATGAATAGTGAATCTGGAAAAAGTAGGTGCACTGAGTCTCAGTTCGACTTTGCAGGTTATAGAAAACGTCGGCAGAAAGCTCGGCGACAAACCTAGCCAGGAGAAACACTTTCGCGACAGAATGTGCTGAAAGATTCTGTGCATTGTTTTTGCACGGTGTTTTCAGCGAAAATATCGTTGGCGATTGTACTTGCTGCATACAGGTGAGAAAGACAGGCAACCGCACGGCAAAAAAAATGTTTTAGGTGCGGAGTTCCTCAGCACCGCAGAATGTCCGCCCGCATCCATCCGCAAGCATTTACAATCGAGGAAAATCAAAAAGGCTCCGACAGGATTCAAGCCTGTGTACGGTAGACGAGACAGAGTTAGTGTCAGCAGTTTTACCCATTGAGCTACGACCGTGAGCTATTACCCGAGAGTCAAACGGCTTACTCCGTAGCTTGGCGCAAAGCATTTGCACTTGGGAAAATTACACAGGCGCCAGCAAAATTTGAGCCGGTGTCTAGAAGACCAAACAGAGTTAGTGTCAGTCGTCTTACCCATTAGGCTGCGAACGTGAGTTAGTAACCGATAGCCAAAAGGCTTACTTCATCGCCTGTAATGGTGCGGAGTACCTCAGGAGCTTCCTATGTCCGTCCGCGTCCAACCGTGCGCACACTACCATCAAGCGAAAATCAAGCGAAATTCGTTTTGAGCCGTGAGTTGCAGTTGCTTTTAGGGAATATTCAAACTGCAACTCACGGCTCCAAACCAAATGACGGTCAGGGCGCGAATGGGATTTCACTCGGGGCGGAAATTCGATGTCATTTTGAATCCCCGTAGTCTGCTCCCTCGCCATCATCCACACAGTTGAGATGCTGCCATTTTTACCACGTTTCCATCGCTTTGTTACGTGCAAGTGGCCTACGAAAAAGATCGTAAGATAAGTGTGGTTTTCAAAGCAGCTATATACGAGGGGCGGCTGTTATGCCAACCGGGGTATTTGTCGGGTTGAGCCACCCCGAGGAAGTTCCTACAAGTGTGACTCCAGTTATGGTGAAAAAGAAGCAGCCACTGAAAAGGTTGGCGTTGTTTAGTGCCCCGTTTGTTAAAACAAATGCCTTCGCGTGAGGGTTTTGGCACTACCACGGACACATTGGCACGGTTGGAGCTCTTTTACACAATTCAAGGCACTACGTGTAAGCTTTTGCTCGTGCATAAATCAGCTTAACGTAAAAAAAAGTTTCGCGACGTAAAGCCCAGGTTGATAGTTTTCGAATGTTTAAATGAACGGAAATGCTGGCAGCTAGGGACTGCCAGTGGGACATGCGGGTTCGGTTGCAGCGTGATTTGCTTGTATAAGCAGAAGTTTGCATAGCTAGGAAGCGCGGCTCGACTGAACAGTAAATTCTCGATGCTGTTACGTATTTTGGGTACCAAGCGATACGATCGGTGTTGGTTGGTACGACGGCTAAATATTCCATAATTTCTAGCCCCCAATGCCAATGAAGCCAAGCTGCTGAGGATCCAGATAAAATTTAGCTCCAGTTACGGAGCGCGCCTTCTATACACAGACATTTTTCCGCACGCTAGTTACCAATCGTTGCCGGCTGCTATGGGCGGGTCGTTGTTTATAAGGCCGGTTGTGGCCCTGTGCGCGTACAAAGCGGTAGGATGCTCGTTGGAGCAGTTGTGCACTTATATTTCTGTCCAGCCACGTACGGAATTCTGCTCCTTGTTTAAATGTCGCCATACTTCCTTTGAAGGAAGTGAGGAGCCTCTCTAGTGGAAACTATTAGAAGGGAAAGTCGGACGAAAATCTCGTTTCTTTGTGTTCAATGACGTGTATACAAAATGCCTGAAGGCCGAAAGGACAGAACCATAAGTTAAAGAATGCTCAAAGCAACGCATTTCCCTATTGTTCGTGAAATAAAGTGAAGTATTTGGTATTCTTTCATTGATTGATTGATTGATCGAATAAACATTTGTTAGAAAAAGCGAAGAATACAATTCGGTGTTGCGGTAAGAAAAACTACTAGGTCCATAAGAAAAGCAAAGGGGAAGAGAAAGATACAACAACTAGCGAAAATAGAGCCTGATGCTAGATACAGCCCACCGGCCCGGATTTTTCTTGTCGGGAGAGCGCAGGTCTTCGTGTGAACGTTTTCATGCTGATTTGCTGCCTACCATGCCATTAAGTTCACCTCTTCTGTCTCTGCAGGTTGCAGTGCAAGCTTTAGTGAACCATAAGTCATTCTTGAAAGCACGTCTTGTGCGCGAGCCTAATACCCTGTACCCTGAATACCCGGCAGGGATATTCAGATTGGCTGACGTAATGGCAAGAGTCTCTTTTCCAGTGGTAGCGTAGTTTGTTCGTCCGGTCCTTCTTTTTTTGGGTGTTTAGGTGAAGGACTTGGGGGCCGGCTTGCCGCATATTTAAGGATGCTCAATTGCTTGAGCATTTCTTATTCAGACGGTCTGAACAGTGTTAGTGGGGCGGATTTGTGAAGAACACATGGCACACCACAGTGCTGTGGCCATTTTAGGGCTACTAGAATTGCTTCTTCAACGATGTTCTGTTACTCTCCTGTGGACCTAGTAGAAACTCACAAAGGGTAATCATCGGCGCACATAGCCGCGTTGAAACGTGGAATCTGAAGCACGCCGAGCAGTATGTGTTCTACAACAACAAAAATTAGTAGACGGGATATAACCGAGGCTTGCAGTGGTCATTTGCTTTAAAGTCCAGAATTATTACAAGTGAGGTGTCGAATGCCGGCTCTTGCATTGCGGTCAGAGAAATTCAGAGCCACATGTTGAGACACGCATCTTCGAAAGGTAGTAGAAACGGAGCCTCGACATGTAGCTGAGTTTGTAACATTATGTGAAGTCCCCCTGATATCTACAGGCAGGAGCGATTCCTTGCTACGTTATTTTATGCTAAGCGGGAGGCAGACACAGGACGAGATAAGAGATGAGATGAGGACGAGCGCTAACTTCCAACAAAGTTTATTTCGAGAAGCAAACAAATATATACCGCTCCCCAAAACAGTGCAAAATAAACAAAATCATCTAGAGATAACACACTTGCCATGCTCGAACATTCTATACACTCAGGAATTCCAACTCCTTATCACAAACAGCGAAGGAGGGGGAACGGACACATTCCGGCCCCACTCTACAAATATTTTCCGCTTCGATGATTTCGAGCGTGAGCCTGCTTTTGCTTTTCCTTATCACCAAACATTTTTCAAAATCCGGCTTACAACCATTTAGCAGACACGGGCTTCCGTGCAGTGCGAGGAAACTATCACTACTATTCATCACATTGCGTGCGTGTTCGCGGAGCCTATCATTTAAAAAGCGACCAGTCTGTCCTACATACTGCTTACCACAAGAGAGAGAGATCTTGTACACTACATCCGCAATGCCCTACATAAGTAGTGCCCCACCTACTGATCAGTAGTTTAAACCAGCAGTCTTTGAGGCTCTCGAACGCTGTTTATCCCACGCACACACAGATATCGGTAGCGGAAGCTTTGGTCAAGATGAATACATCAAAACAATCTCACCCACAATAAACGTCCTTACCCCTGTTTATATGCGCCGTGGTTCCGTATATTCATGGCTTATCAGACAACCTAAAAACATCGAAGCACGCCCCAGTGTAAAAGCACTGTGTTTTAAGCCCCTAAAGAACTGGCCACATTATTCAAGATGAAATATTGCAAAAGTAAAACCGAGCATGTGCCAAGAAGCACAAAAGCCTTTTCCTGTCGTGTGCAGAAAATGTGGTGTACCAGATCCCTCTCTCTTGTGGTAAGCAGTATGTAGGACAGACCGGTCGCGGTTTAAATGATAGGCTCCGCGAACACGCACGGAATGTCATGAATAGTCGTGATGGTTTCCTCGCACTGCACTGCAGCAAGTGGGTTCTAAAGGGTTGTAAGGCGGATATACAAAAATGTTTTGTGACAGGGAAAAGCAAAAGCACGCAGGTTCGAAATCATCAAAGCGGAAAAGATTGTAGAGTGAGACGGAATGTGTTACCTGCCCCTCCCTCGTTCTTTGCGATAAAGAGTTGAAATTATTGAGGCCATGGAATGTTCGCGCATGGCAAGTGTGTTATCTCTTGTAGATTTTGTGTACTTTTTCACTGTTTTGGGGCGTCGTTTGCTTCTCGAAATCAGCTTAGTTGGGAGTTAGCGCTTGCCTTCGTCTCATGTCTTTTCTCGTCCCGTGTCTGCCTCGCGCTGAGTAACCGTCGTCCTTGCTACGGTTACTCAGGTTATCGCTTCCCGGGGGGGGGGGGGGGGGGGGCTTAATATAACGTTCTTCAGCCAGGGATTCATGTGAGCCAGAGGTCTTTAGGTTTATGGCGTCAATATATCTGATTTCAGCGAGAAAATGTTCACATTTTAACGAATTCAAGTATCTGGGGTCATCTGTAGTTAAAAGAGGCACTATGGTGTGAAATTTATTCCAATTTTTATCCATCAAAAGCGATCTGTTGCTCCTCTGGCTGCTGCCGAGAGATTTTGATTTGAATGTTATATTGATCAGTGCCTAATGTTTTTGAAGACATGTCTACTTGACATACTTAACTTTGATTGGAGTGAATACAGCGCTTTCCGGAATACAACAGAACAATTAGCAAATGGAATGATGGCTCGACGGTTTTACTGAACAAGGTTTGGTGGGGTGAATGCGATGTAGTTTAAGTCACGATTTAAAATCATGACTTAAAAAGGAAAACAGGAATTGAAAGATTTGCAATAAAATTACTACCCCTTCATAAAGAGAGTCTAGAATACCGGGAAGGCTAAACGTGCGTCCAGTTTTCACTGAACGTTTGTACCATTAATCATCACACCTTCAAACACAGAAATAGCAAAGAAAGAACGAACCGATGCGACGATTTTGTGCGCACTATGTGAACGCATGTGCAAACAAAATAAATGCATAAAAATTTTCCCCTTCCTCATGATCGATGCGTGTATTGCCTCACTTAAAAGCGTTCCTTTTTCTCGAATTTCAAATATATATTTTGACACGATGGAACCCTAGTTTTCCGAACGCGCGAGTGTCCAGAGATCTTATCATTGCTTTTCGATCGACCAACGAGTCTAGGGGG
The DNA here is from genome assembly GCF_048455015.1 of Haemaphysalis longicornis. Classification (NCBI taxonomy): domain Eukaryota; kingdom Metazoa; phylum Arthropoda; class Arachnida; order Ixodida; family Ixodidae; genus Haemaphysalis; species Haemaphysalis longicornis. The sequence goes on from NW_027526225.1 coordinate 33,888,164, forward strand.
AAATTTAGTATTTTTTGCACAGGACGCCATTTGTCCAACGTAAACGTTTTTGATTTAATAGAAGTGAGAATCGTTCAGGCAAAAAATGTGGCTCCTAGTAGAAGAAACTAAACAACTCACTGTATGAGCAGTCGTCCCGCCTACTTGAGATTCTTTCTCTGTCTCGTCTTTCTTTTTTTATTGTTAACTCCAAAAACATTTGCCTGGCAGAGCTTTAAAGGTAGACTAAAAGCTTTTTCTCAGAAAAAAAGGTTGATGCCCGTAAAAAGGTGAACTTGTAAGGAATTTTTACACTACAGCAAAGTAGAGCCGTCTGAGGTATTCTTTAAAAATTCCTGAGAAAGTCAGTTGCAGGAGTCACTGCGGTGCATCCTGCGTTTTTTTAAATATAACGCCATAAACGCAATTCCTGCGAGGAGTTTGCAAACTTACAGACACTGCACTACGACAGGTGTTCCTTCCGCTTGCGCCTGCCAGCGCTGTACATGCTCGAGGAGCTCCAAGACAACTTCCGCCGAGCTGGGCACACTCGGATGCGTCGGCCAGGACTGGGAGTGAAACTGCTTTAGGATACGGGGTGGCCCCTGGAAGAACGAAATAGAACGTCCCGGTCACTGGAAATAAATATTAACACCCCGTACAATAACAAAGAAGCCACCCAAAAAAGGAGCATCTAACTAAAGCGCTGCTTTTTAATACTCTGTATTCACCAACAACAGAAAATTAGCAACTGTGTGGGAAAGAAGATGAAAGGGTATCTTCTTTAGCACACAGCATCGAAGTGACACAAAAGAGGAGCACAATGTATTCAGACCGCACGCACCATTAACCCTTTTGTCCGGGCCGCCTCTCCACCCTTTCTTTAAGAGTAAGGAGGAATAAGGTGCTTTCACTGCGTAAGCGCAGAAGTCACTGCCTTCACCTGGAAGAGCTAGATTATTCTAATTCTTCTATCGAGTGCTCCCCACCCCATCCCTTCCGAACGAATGAGCGATTTGACGCTTTCACTTCACGAGCGTAACAGGCGCTGACTTGACTTAGTCGGAGCTGGCACTTTTTCACTTATCGCTCTTGGCGTTGGCTGAAATTGAAGGCCAAATTGATGGAACGAGGCCTTTCAAATACTTGACCTGGAGTTACAACTTTGCTTAAATTTAAAATGTCTCATCTTAACTTTATGAACTTTCCCAAATGGAATATTGGTACGCCAATCAAGAAATCTGCAGTGTCGACTCTGAAGAAGATGAGTCGCACGTGGCGCAACCCCGGTTTTACTGCAGCATTGGCTGCCTATAAAATCGTGGTTCGTAGCTTCATGTGCAGCGTCCCGCAGCGGCGTAACATGCTTGGTTCCTTTCGGACCAGCTCCGCAACGTCGTGGTACCGAAGGTAAGGCTGAGACTACGTGGACAGCCCCGCCATTAGCCGATCTAGCACGTCGATGCCCCGAGCCAAGTGACCCCAGTCTGTGACCGACGAGAATGAAGACATGAGGGGCCGTGACCAGCTGAGACCATTTTCAAGCCCCACCCCTCCCCCTCATGTGGTGCGGCCCCAAATTTGCAGCGCCTCTTTTCAGCCAAGGTGGGCGTCACTGTACTCTGGCCACGTGGCATGCAGCTCATCATCTTCATCCGTGGCCGCATGAGCATAGGAACTCATAGTTTCCATCTTGTCTGTTATCTTTACAGCAGCCGGTCTTGGACTGCGGCCTCAAACGTGGTGGTCGCCTTCGAGAAGAAAGAAACCAGTGGAGCACTGCGCCTTCCAGACACCACTCCGAAAACGAAGATGAACTACATGCGGCATAACCCCGCCGTTTCTGCAACCATGGCTGCCATGTATATTATCGTTAGCTTCTTACATGGTTCACACCATGCGCCTTGTCACCCCGTAACTATAGTTTGAGGACGCTTATCATTATGGACTGGTGTAAACAAGGAGCAGCTGGGGGCAAACGTGCTTTTCTGAGCAACTACGAAGAAGTCACAAATAAAACTGAATGGTATGCTAGAGGACCGTATGGTTGTGGAAGACGTCTCCTGCACAATTTACGGGTGAAGAAATGACATGCCACTTGAACCAGGCGACCACATGGGTTTAATGTAGAGGCCTTTTAAGCATAAAAGGTCCTTTTTCCACAATTGGAACCATTCGAGCGCAAGTATAAACCTTAGACACTTGGGCTGCTCCAACACAATTTGCAGTAGACTATTTAAATAAATTCTACTCCAAGAAGAGTTCGTGGTAACATAGCAGGGATAGTTGTGTTGGTGGGTATTTGTCAGAATACCGCTTTTTCTGACGGTCCCACGCCTACGAACGGTAGTTTGGGCAGCGGTTGACTGCGTTTCCAAAAAGCCTTTGCGGCGTGTTCGTCGCAGTCATAGCCTTTAGGAAAATATTTTCGACAAAGGTCATATACTCTCCTACGCCTACCGCAGCCCATAATTTAGGCACTGTAGGCATTTACACGTGCCTTAAAATTTCAGTAAATGTGCTAGTGAGGAAAACAAACATTTAATGCAAAATGTCGAATGTTTTCATCTCTTTATTTTGCCACTGGTAATAAAAGAAAATTTTTCTTGGAATGGGTATTAAGTGGCATTGACATTCTTAAGTGGTCAAAAACACATCGGAAGCCATTTTGGTGGATGAGCTGAATACTATCACTGATACCATATTGAATACAGGTATACCCAAATCCCAGTAGTCACATATGTTAAAATCTACCTACGCCTTCTTGGACGTTGTCGGGGAAACCTGTACAAACGTACATCTTTGGATGTAATGCCTGGTGACGAATTTCCTAAAATTCAATGAATTCTGCACAAATTAGATTAACCCTTAGGAATAGCCGAATCATGACTATAACATTTGCTGCACGTAAACGTCCTCTGAATGGAGCAACGAAGAAAACATAGAGCTTCAGTGCATTACAATGATTGATAACAGTTGTATATTTTATCGCATACTCCCAATAAACTTATCTTTATCATCAGTAAAAGAGATTGAGCCGTTGTTTCTCACCAGCCAATTTCCTGCGAGATACGTGTAACGCCACACGGTGTTTTTGTGTGCTTGGCAGTTGCGGAACCAAGCCCCTAAAAACCGCATGACTGTGCAGTTGTAGTGCTGCCTCTAGTGCTGTTTAGTAGTATCACGTGTGGGGTAATGCTCAGTTAATAGACAGACAACGAGGGTGTATTTTCACAGGTATTACGTAACTCTGATGTTGTGCTGCGCTGCAGTGAAATATTTGTGAATATATCTTCAATACATCAATCGCTCAAGAGTGAAGCTTAATAAAACCAGGTTTTAGTTTTTCTTCAAGCCACTGAAGTGGTTGTAGACAAGGTCATATCTGTGGAGTGTTTGCTGAAATGTGTCTACCTGATCGCCAATTTCTTGCGCTTTTTCCGACGTTGCGATACATTTTTTCGGAGATTGCTTCTCCTAGGTACCCAACAGTTAACATTCAAAGTGTGATAGGTCGACAAGGTTGATGATCGAAGCAATGATCCGATGAGGTGATCTGATGAAACGACGATTGCTGGTTCCTTGGCCGATGGCACATAGCCGACGATGGTCTACTCCCAGTAAACTCAAAATGTACAATATGTACACCTAACACTACGTATTTACAACTCATGGCTCATGATCGCAAACAAGAGGTCGGGCAAGGCCCACGTCGAGTGGGAGCTCTCCACTCTCGCCCTCTAATCTCCTGTCTTTCTTTCCCCCTTTCTTTTAATTTCAAAAACCTCAAACTCATGGGTTTTCCCAACAAAACCCCGCCCACAAAAGGGACATAACAACTTGGGAGTGAGGATGGCTCACTGATTAGCCCACACTAGGCCACTGATTGGTCATTGTGACAAAGCTAGGTGGGTTCAAAATAGTCACGTGACCCACCTCTCTCAGTCTCATACAGAAGCCTTAAGGTATTCGGCAAAACAAAAATATAACAGAAATTAAAACCAACCAACTAAAAGCAGACCTAACGACCTGACTCGCCTCTCAGGCGGCCCGTCTCAAAGTATTGTCATACCGTGCCCGCGTATGTTATCGCTCCGCGCCGCGAGAATTCCTTTGCTTTGTAGAGACGTGGAGGGCCTAACAAAGCCTGGTCGCCTACCTATTAACGCATGACAACCTCCGAGTCGCCAGGTTCAGACGTGTGGGGAACTGAAACTTCGCCCAGTAACATTGAGCGGTGCAACTGTCACAAACAGCACGTCTAGGGACCTTTTCCTATGTTTGACCGGAGGTATGACCCCTTGATCGACCTTCAGCTCCCGTCCTCTTCGGGATTCTCGTGGCGGTATTCGCGGTCGTTAAAACGTCAATGGTCCTCCTCTGCTGGCTTCTCAAACAAACGCAACGAAATCCTTCGAAATATAACACCGCTTTCAACCTTAATGGCGTGACCGACGCGTTTGTAAGCGTCGTATCCGAGCACGCTCGTCGGGTGGACACAAAAGCGCGGCGAATAACAAAGCAGCCTCCCCGGTTTCTCCTTAAGCCCGTAGCGCCCAACTGAGCTCGGCCTTCGGGAAAACAAACACAATACATGTAAACACGCTATGCCCATTGAACCATACCTAGCTTCCGGGCGGCATTAATAATAGGTGAGGTGCCCGAAGTTAACACCAACCTTCACGAACAAAAAGAAGCACTGAAATGTTTCGCAACATCTTGTGCCAAGCTCCTTGCACAGTCATGGATATAACTATGAACATACGACCGCCAAATTGTGTGCCACGGCAGTCATAGATGGCACATAAATGAAAAGGGTGAGGGCTTTTTTTTCTACTTTGTCTTCTTCTTGCATATTTCAAGGCACCTAACTTCATTATCTACCATGGTGGGCTGCTCTCGAGGCTTTTCGATGCTAGTAATGAAGGGAGAACTTTATTAGGCTGAAGTACTCGCACGATTGCTCCCATGTAAACTAACGTTAGGTGGTTTCAGATAACATAAGCAGGTCAATGAAGTACACAATATTGATTTTTAAGCATTAGGAATTTCTCCCAGTTGTGAACCACAAGTGATCTCTACGTGGTCTCTAAGCGGTGCTGAGACGAGTATTGCAAAGCAAAAAAAAAACTTTCGCACCGAGCTTTGGGTCAACAGGAAGGTACGGACGACAAGACCCTGGAAGTCTTGTGTGCTCTTCTGCTCCACAGTCACGTCCCCGTACGCCGCCGCGCACTTGAGATCAGGCCAGAATATTGGTGTCACCGCCTGTGGGAGGAATCATTGTTAAAAAGCAAAACTTACGAGCATCAAACACGGCGAATGAAAAAAAAAAGCCACATTATTCCACACGCCCCCCTCCTCAACAAATATATGGGCGAGTGTTTGTGTGTATGTATAGATACAGCGCTTCGGCTCAGTGAATAAGGCGCTTTGTAGGTGAGCCAAAGGACTTGGGTTCGATTCCCGGCCGTGGCGGCCGTTTTACTGAAGGAGGCGAAAGGCGAAAACGGCCGTTTGTTTGAGATTTCGGCGCGCGTTAAAGATCCCCAGAAGGTAAAAATTATTCCGAAGTCCTCCGCTACAGCGCACCTTATCGCCAGTGCAGCGTCGGCATGTTCAACCACATAATGTGTGCGTGCGAGCATGTATATATGTATGCATGTATACGGGCCTGCATGTAAGCGTGTATGCATGTGTGTGAATGTGTGCAATGTGTAATATGTGTAATGTGTGAGTGTACCCATGCACCTAGTTGAGTAATTTTCTATGAATGTTCGTATATATGTATGCATTTCTGCTAGTAGCATATACGTTTTCTTACTCTTTACTACTGGCCGTAAGTACACATGGTTTCGTAGTGATTGGTTTAGAATTTTGATGACTAGTATCGACATATTGCCACGAAAGCCTATTTAAACAAGTCATTCATTTTCTGAGAGGATACGGCCGAGCCAGAACAGGTCCTGTGGCTACAGTTTTAAGGAACTAACTAGAACGACGTCGATGAGCTACTCTAGGTAAAGCTATTAAGGGGAAGCACAAGGTGTCTTATCAAACGGGAAAATATTCACCATATGTGTCATCGATGACAAGACAAAAGGCACCTGAATGGCCACCGCTGTGAAGAAAAAAAAATGGCCCAGTTCGCATCAGGGGTGCACGGCTGGAGAAACAGGAGAGCTATCGGCACCTCTCCATTTGTAGGAGTCCGGGCTGTTGCACATCACATGGATTTGCGAACTTGCGTGTGAAAGTTCTCCATACCTGGCAGGCCGGGAAAATTCTTCCTGCGGGCTTTGACATCTCTCCCAAAGTGGACCGCCTTATCAAGTGCTAGAGTCCGTGTAAACCGGCTTCGCGTACTCGGCGTCTGTAGCACCCACTCGCCGTCTGTGCTCCTTACTTTAGGCGCGAGCGCGCGTAAACTGACGAGGCGAACAACACGCGAGAGGTCACGCCACGAACTCAATCGCATAGAAGCCTAGCTTGAAGGAGCCAGGATAGATTCTGTTCACGGGAAGCGTTCTTTCTCCTGGTTCGTCTACTTATTTTTCATGCGGCGGCGGTCTTTTAGTTGCTTTTTTTTGTGCTTAGTTTTGGGGTTAGGTTATCGCCTTTATCGTCTTTTTATAATTTATTTCCATATCCACAAATCGATGTGTGCATTTGCCTTCCAGTCACGAATTGAGGCGGCGTGGGAAAGCGAGACAGAATGGCTGTACTACTTGTGAAAATTCTTATCTAGACTTTTTTCCTCGTAAGTGCTGCACATTGCGCGCCAAAACCGTTTTTTCTGTCCTATTGGCCCCGCATGTTTTTTTTACGCCCCAGCTACCCCCGTACCCCATGAACCTTTGGGTGGTCCTCTGGCTAGGTCGCCGTTTTTACGGCGTTAAGGTCCCGGGTTCGATTTCAGAGACCTCCCTAACCATACTTTGTCTCGAGCGCGCACTCCCTAACCCTGCTAACGGGCTTCTTGCCTCTTCGCCACTGTTCCTCATACTTTTTGGCAAAGCATTTTCAACTTCTCGACTGCGCCTATGATTAGAGTTTCCTGGTAACGCTCCTTGGTAGAGCTAATTGCTTAAAAGCTGCGCTTTTTAAAGAAGCTGATTTCGCGCGTATTTGCACCAGAATCGTAAGAGCAGCCGCTGAATGCACTAAGCACAGCGCTAACTGGGCAGCGTTGAAGCATGAAACAAAAAGGGCGACGTATCTCCTCCTTTCATTGCAGATGTCCACAAAAGACGATAGTCAACTGGTGCACTGCCAAGTACATGCGTCCCTTCTCGTTCCAGTTCACCTGATATGCTGTTCCTCTACCATCTCGTTCCTCTCAAGATAAACACGCTAGAGGTAAGCTCAAGGCATTTTAAATTTATCGCGTTCCACTGCGCCGTGTAGGGGTGACTCGTTGCCAGCCCTGCCGTATGGCGGAGACGAGCGTGAATCGACGCACCCTACTAAAACGTTTATAGAACCATGTTCTACTCCACGAGCTTTATAAGCGGGACGTGGAACCTATCAAGTGGAGACCTTCGTGGTTGTTGCCATTTCATTTCTTAAATGCCTCCAGGAGCTATAGTAGCGCGGGCAACAGCAGGGGATGGTGTTCTGCAGTTGATCTAGTATTACATTCGCTGTTGCAAAAATCAAGCATCCATGAAATGTTTAATAAAGGAATGCTGAACATATCACTTATGTATTGATTTTCTGCCTGATATTTGCTTAATGCCCTGTTCTTGTTCAAGAAATTTGACTGGTGTGAACATTGACACCTTCAGATTAGGCTGTGGGTATATAATACTATTGCGCAGCTTCTTTTTCACTTCGGCCTAGTGGCTGAATCGAGTTACAGAAATAGAGACAGAGTCTGGTGGGTTGCTGAAATTCCTGAAAAGCTGAATTGTGTCAAGGACTTTATTTTCCGGCGGGGCAGCACTACGTTTGTGCGTTGGTGTGCCCCCCCCCCCCCTAAGGACGTCATCTACCCTGGTGACGACTTACCCGCCTCTTGGATATTTATAGACACGTTATCTTGGCGTCCTGAGAGGTTTTTTCAGCCCCGACCAAGACTCATGTCTTCTATTTCACAGCCCCAAAGAAAGTCACCATAGATGATCTGATGTAAGGCCCCGAGGAAATGGTACGCCGTTATAGCCTGAACACCCTCTTGCACATGGGTGGTTTCAAGTACTGCGCATTGGCTGCTACGGCTGCTGCTGCTCGCAAGGTCGCAGGAAAAGGAGCCGCCCTTGTGAACGGTGCTTCATTTCCTGTGGCCTGCATGGGCACACAGGTTTTCTACGTGATAGTATCCCGCTTTTATTCCGTCGTTAGCAGCGTTGCTCTCGCGGCCTTAGTGAGACCGTATGGAAAGGTCGTGAACGTCAGCCAGCCGATGTGGAGGAGTCTCCAGCATATCAAGACCGACATGCGACTTGCGAAGGCGGACATGACCAAGGCGGTTCCTAAATTCATAAATATGCGAGGGTTACAGGCCCAGTTTGAATATAAAGGTGTGCGACGGGGATGCGTTCGCTGCGGTCAGAGCGGCTACAAACTCAGCGGCTGCAAGACACCCTGGTGCGGCCACTGCTGGGAGTACCGTCACGGGGAAGCCGTCTGTAACGGCAAGTGTTGCCACTGCAAGGGCAACCATGCAAACGCCGACTGCCTCCGGTCGCGGTCTGATGCGGACAGTGCAATCAATTTCTCCGAGACACCTTGTACTCCCCCCAGTGAGCACGTTCTCGAGACCGCAAGTGAATTGTCTGAACTACCCCGTGCACCCCCCAGCCAGCCGGGAGAGCTCTAAGACGGAAGTATTGATGCTCTCGAAAGCGCAAGCGAATTTCCCGAACTACCCTGGGCCTCTTCGAGTCAGCCGGCGGAGACGTCAAGGGGGAACACTGCTCCAGGCGTCGCCACGACGATCGAAGAATCTTCGAGCGACAGCCAAGAGATGGATGTCGAATCTCCACGCCACTGTCAGAGGAGGCGATTGCACGTCTTTGGCTGGTCACTTCATCGTTATTCGACTGGCACTTCCCTCTTCACGAGCCTCTGCTCTACCGAGTGCAGCGACATCGCAGAGCAGCCTCAGTGCGAGAAAGGCCGTGAGTCGGTCAAAAACACCGTTCTTTTTGGAATCTAGAGCGGCTCGCACAGCAGCCGAAAGGAGCAAACCAAGCCCGGCCCGAGCGTTAAGACAACGGCGAATCATTATCGTCTTGCACCCAAGCCGCCTGCGGCTGGCCTCCGTACGCCCAGCTCCAGTGTTCTCCCTCCTGGCGAAGATCAACGATCCCCGTGTGGTCAATCCTATCAGCCAGGTTGCCGACCTACTCTGCTCGCCATTCCTTCTGGATTGGCGAGACGCATCCAAGCGGAGTTTGCCGCCTTCCTCCGTGGACTCAGGTAATGCGGATGACAACAAGACTTTGTGTGTTGAGATGTCCTCTGAGGAAAGCGAAATGGAGGTGGGAGCATCAACATTAACTAGCGCATTTATACCACCATCATGATTGTGCATTTTATTTGACTGAATGCCCACGGTGTTCGCCGCTTGGAAAAACGGCGCGAGATTATGCATTATCCACGTCCGCAAAATGTGGACGTTCTCTTCTTGCACGAGGGTAGTTTCCGCTTAGCGCGGATGTGTTGGTTTTTCGCAAGCGTTTTTCAGTACAGGCGCTTTTCGCATTTACTTATCGGGCAGCTTCGGATGAAGGGGTTTTTTTCTTGCGAGACAGCCTACCACGCAAGGCTCACTGCACGTTCGGTTTGGAGGGCGCATGCTGCTGGCAGTAGCTTTTCTGCTCTTCAATCGTCATGTGCGAGCCATGGCTGTTTATGCACCAGCGCGGCACTCCGATTCCTCAGCGTTTTTCATATCTTTAGATGCATTCATGTTGTAGCCCAACCCCAGGTTTTTAGAAGGGGACTTTAACTGTGTTCTCAATCCCCTGCGAGATGTGTGTGGTCCTGGACAGGGTAAAACCTATGTAGGCGTAATGGATAGGTAAAACCTATCTTGAAAGCCCGTTCCAACTCAGCGACGCGTGGGGACAGCGGCATGGCCAAAGATTTGTCACCACGCGGGAGAGGGGACGGTCTGGCAGCCGGTTGGATGAGTTGTTTTTTAGCCCGGACCTCAGCCACTATCTTGAGCGCTGCAACGTTCTCTCTTTTCTGCGGGCATTTCGCGTATCTCTGATGACAGGCCAGTCTTAGCCACTCTAAACTTCGGTGACTGTATGTCACGACAGCAGATGCGGCGATAAGGTCAGTGAAGCCGCCTTAAGGGAAGCGCTTCGTCCGGCACGTCGCGACTCTAGGAACCCATTACCGTAGGATGAGTTAAAGTCGTGCTGGTGCGAGGAGCTAGTCCGGGAGGGGCGAGCGCGTAAAAGCTGTCTCACTGCTGCGCTCAACGATACACTATGGAGGCTTTGGATTTTGAAAAGGGGTGGCATTTTAACCTTAACCATATGTGACCACGTATTTGTATTGATGGCACGATATGAACACATGTTACTGCAGTCCTGTCACACTGCTAGTAGTGCCCAGTTGTGAGGCCGGCAAGTGTCAGATACATTCGTGTTACGGTACGTCGAGGCAGACTCCCTGGACGTACCAGGATTGGACTGAGTGCCACAGCTTATGTTGCCGGAAGGCTCCAAAAGCGCTAATTCCGAAAACATTTGTGAGGTTTTCACGGCACATTTTTCTCGTTGCGGGATGAATTCTTTGAGCAACGCCTAGCGACGTTTTGTGTAGCGCTGACATCGGTACCCGATGACATGGCTAGTGGGCTATGCGCGCTGGTTTCGACAGGGTAGCTGTATGATTGCGTCAGACTTCTAAACGGCGAGGCAGCTTCGTGCCCTGACGCCCCTCAAGGTTTTACAAGACATTTTCTTTCGTTGTTGGAGGTGCGCTTCTCGCAACGGTGAACGACTTTCTTCTTCGTTGAGAGCGACCCGAATTCTTTCGCGAGTTTCACGTCGTCCTGATAGCGAAGCCAGGAGGGAACCATTCGGGCTCAGGTGCGTACAGACCAATCACATTTTATAAAACTGATTATAATGTTGTCGCGTCCATTCTAGCCCGCCGAATGAGCCACGTATCTCGCACATCCTAAGCAGCGCGCAAACTTGCAGAGTGCCGGTACGGTCAATTTTTTAAATGCGGAGCATTTCTTAAGGCACATTCCCACTGGCGATGCGCCTCGTCGCGCGACGAAAAGCGACGTCGCAAAGCGACGAGCCGGCCGTCGCTTTTCGGAGTTTTGCGCCGGCGGAGCAGGTCGCTCTGGGTCCGAATTCCCTCGTCGCGCGACGGCCCCGCAAAACCGGTAAGCCAATCATGGCCGCGGAGTAGGCTGACGTAGCCGGAAACGAAACGTTTCTTTACATCCGGTATGCAAACGCTGCGGGCGGGCGGGCGAGCGCCGCCACCGCCGCTGGCTCGCTCGGCCAGGCGCTTGGCCCGCTATCGCTGTACCCGCCCGGGTCGGGCCGGCAAGCAACTACCCGTGTGCATCGGTTCTTTGGTCAGTGGCTTCAGCGTACGCGTGCACTAATCAACGAATAGCGTGGAACTCATCAGTGTGGAGAAGCGTGTATGGATTGTAAACAGAGCTAGGTGGACAGCGAGACGGTAGGTTGACTTGCAGCCTCTTCGTCTATCGGCGACTGGTAAACACGCGTAGAGTTCGGAGGCATCAGAACGTTGCGCCTGTGAAAAGAAGCGACATTTGTGGGCCGTGATGCGGGTGTTGTGGCGTGAAAGCAAGCGTGTGCATTTCTTCGTGCAATAATATGTTGAAAAGAGCCTTCGTGAGTTTGTTATTCTGCTCCTCCCGCAACCCGCAAATGCTTTCGGCATTGCTCCAGGTTAGTAGCATGTGTTTTCGTTTGATTTCGACCTGCTTTTGTCGCGTATTCTTTGACTTCGAATGGTTGACGCACGAACGAGGTCGTATGTACAAGTCGGGAAGCAGCTGCGCTGAACGCAGTCGCATCATCGCTCATCGCAAGTGCGAACACCACCTCAAGGCCTCATCGCGCGACTCGCGCCGTCGCGCGACGAGACAAATCGCCAGTGGGAATGTGCCTTTAGGCTCGCGATGTCGCTGGTCGATGTTGTCGGCGCCATCCACACGCTCACTGCGCATGCGCGTCGCGTCGAGGCGCAGGTGCGCGTCTCTCCCCCGTACCCTGCTCACTCTCAACAACAGGTGCAGCGGTGCGGGAGGAGCGCGTGTACCCCGTGCGCTCTGTCGCTCTCACCAACAGCTGCGGCGATGGGGGGGAGCGCGTCTGTGCGCGCATGCGTCGTAGCGACCCGTGCGCTGCGTAGGGCTCAACAATAACGGCGGCAGGGCGTGTACACGTGATAACGGCGTGGTGGGAGCGTGGAAAGTTCGCGCGCTTGTGTACGGAAGTGTGCCCATGCACATCTCTCCCCCGTACTCCTCTCCCTCGAACGCGGACGGTGTGTATATAAGCGGCAGAGCGCGCGTTCGGAATTCAGTCAAGGGCGTCTTTGCTTAGCTTTCGCTTGACTTGACGCTTTGCTTGACGGCACCAAGCAATAAAGACAGACTTTAACTTTACACTCCTTGCCTTCGATTCTCCTTCATACAATAAAGAAGAATAATAAAGACGAAATAACAATTAAGCATTCCCAAACCATACCCAATTACGCAACATTCACGCGGTACCCCCACCACTCTGCGACGCATTTACTCGAGTTCCCCCCGTGGGAAGATGCTTTCGGGGTTTTTTTCCTGCTTAGCCCTGACCCGCGACCTATTTGACTTCGTGGCGAGAACCGGCATTTCGGTTTGTTCCATATCGGTTGATCAGACGAAAGCTGTCGATAGGGTGGAGCAGCGGTACATGCTCAGTGTTTTATATATCTACGGCTACCCGTTAGGGTATATACCTCGCCTTTGGCTAGCTTACTCGAACGTCACTGCTCAGCTACTTGTTAACGGCCGCCTCAGTGAGCGCTTCACAGTTACGCGCTGGAGCAGGCAGGGTTGAACCTTGTCTCCCTCCCTATTTGGCAATGCCTGGACCCCCTTCTGGATCCCGTGGCGGCGTGTCCTTCCATCCGCGGCTTCACGCAGCCCGGTCAAGGCCACATTAGGTATCTGCAAATGCGGTCGGTGTGTCCGTTTTTTTCCAGGATGAGGACAGCTAACGAGTGTTTATACGGATTGTTTCGGAGTATGGTGAGCTGTCCGGATCCCGGATGAACAAGGGCAAATGTAGAGTGCTGTGCTTTGGGTCACCTGCCACCGACCTAGCTGGAGACGTAGAGTGGGTGAAAAAAGTCCTGGTGCTAGGCGCAATTTTTCACGAAGTTTGGCGAAGTTGGCTGTTAGACGTGGAAGGGTCTATTGGACACCACCTACAAATGCAGTGCCACAACTTCAACTTTTGAGGCTGTCTTTCTCTGAGAGGATCTATATTATTAGGTCGTGCGTTTTAGCGGCGCTCTGTTAGGCGGCGGGGGTGGCTGGACCACCTCGCGACATAACGTTTCGAGTGGCCGCAAAATTTGGGTCATTTATCTGGAGTGCGGTTTCTACGCTTGTGACCTCAGATACGACCCTATCTGTGAGCGCACGACATACCTATGCATTCGCGCCCACATCGAGGTACTCCGCAGAAAATGTTTCCAAAACGTCCGGTTAAACAAAATTAGGTTTGACCGATTTACCGTATCTCTTCATTCTCTTTGTAACGAAGGCGACGCGACTTCTCGTGTAGGTGACGGGAACGTTTCTCTGGTCCCTTACCCTCATCCAAACCGCCGGCACGGTGCTGCGTGGTGTGCATTACCCAAGGAGGAACCCCTAATGTTGAACACGCGCTTTGCTACTCATAGATTCTATGAAGTTTGGCTGGACCAAGGGCTTCAGTTCAAGTTACACATAAATTCAAATGATTGAAGTTATAGTTTAGGAGCTTTCACTGAATGAATAGATGTGTTGATGGCACTCATACCTCGTCTTCAAGGGGCCCAAGCGTGACAAGAGTGACGGCTCCGCTGCCGACTAGCATCTCCCAGAAGTCGTCGATGGTTTCCAGCAGTGGCATTTGCGTCACCAAGTATGCCTTGCTCCTCTTGTACCCCTATTAAAGAATACAATACACTTATTATGACAAAAAAGAACAAACAGCAAACTTAAATAAGTAGACAGGGTATCTTGCTTTATTACGAAAAAATGAGAAATTATGGGGACTCAAAGGTAAAAAGAAGAAATTTATATGAATGCTACTTGTAACTTACCCAAAAGATGTTGTATTACGCGCATTTGCATGTTTTACAAGGTGTCACAATCAAGAAGTAATTGTTTCGTCAGTTCACCAAAATTGCTCCACACGCCACAAGGATTATTTTATGAAAGCTCTGCTCCGCTGCAATGCTCCTGATGTCGTGTCCTTTCTCACTGTTTTTTCTGCCACTGCTGAAAACGTGTTTCTCTACGAATGCTTGCAACCTTGTTGTTTATGTATATTTCGCCTAAAGACAAAAAGTTCTGCAGAAATTCTTGAACTTATCTATAATGCGCAGGATTCTTATGCCGCTTATCTTGAGAGAGTTTTTTAAAGCCAAGATTTTTGGTTTTTCTAAATCCTGTCCAACCAATTATCTCCATTTATGCTGTTATAAAAATTGCAGGCGGAATGTTCCCGAAATGTGCGTTATCGTGGAAATGCAGGGCGTTTCCCGGTTCGTCATTTTGTATATTTTTTTTTATTTTTCTTATGCCTTTGTGTTTCGAAATTTCGTTCGACCAATAATCTACATTTGCGCTATTATAACGAGTACAACTGGGAAATTCGCAAAATTTGCATTATTGCGATATGCAAGGCGTTATACGGTTTGCTGTTTCCAAAATTTTGTAATCTTTTATTATTTTTCTGTTTCAAAATATTCTTTGACAAATTTTATCTGTTGACGTTATTATAAGGATTACCGATTACATTTGGAATATTCAGAAATTCTGCGTTATTCGGAAAATGCAGGGCGTTCCATGGTTCGTTGCTATCCGTCTTAAATAATTTTCTTATTTTTTTTTTAGTGTTTAAAAGTTAGTCTTCCAATTTTCTCACTCACGCTATAATAATGATTAGAAGTCGAACTTTCGCTAAATCTGCATCATTGTTGAAATGCAAGGCGTTACACGATTCGGCATGTTTCGTAATTGTGGTATAGTTTTCTTAATACTTTAGTTTTCTAAATTTTGTCCGATGAATTATCTCAATTTACGCTATTATAACGATTACAGATAAAACTTTCGCAAAATCTGCATTATTCTGGAAATGCCATATGTTGTAGGTTTCGCCCTTTTCTGTAGTCTTTTTACGTTTTTTTTATTTTTGTAGTTTTTAAAAGTTTGGTTGGACCCATTATATTCATTTACGCTATTTTACCGATTGCAGGTGGAACTCTCGCGAAATCTGCATTATTGTGGAAATGCAGGACGTTACACTGTTCGCCATTTTTCGTACCTTTTTATGCATTTTTCTTACTTGTTAGTTTTTCAAAATTTTGTGCTACCAGTTCTCTCCAGTTACGCTATTATGGCGATTACACGAAAGGTGGGACTGCAGCGATATCTGCATTTTTGTAGAAATGCAGGGCGTTACACGGTCATGCCTGTGGAGGTATTACGAAAAGAATGCTACGCAATAAAAGACAAACGGGTATGCTGTACATGTTGCACTACTTCAGCGCCCAAGCCCGCAGGGAAGACTGACAATAGCATCACGGTTCCTTCATGTAGGACGCTCTGATCAGTTTTTCTTGTCGCGAAATCAAAGCTGGCGAGGAAATGTAAGCATAACATTCAAAATTTTCTTAGTACAGCAGTCCCTCGTTGTAACGAAGTCAGCGGAATAGCGAAATGTTTTGTTATAAGCGATATTTGGATATAAGCGACCACTCGAGAAAAAGTAAAGCGTTTGATCTTAAAGGAGCAATGAAGAGAAAATGCAAGTTTATTTTATACGAAAGATCTCGTGTTGTATAGTGCCCCAGCGCTTGTCCGGATACAAACGATGCTTTATTCACTGAAAAATTATTCAAGCTAGGTAAAAATTTTTATTCAACCGCTAAATCGTTTGTTTTCGGGGTCTGCAATGACATCACAGGAACCCACCGCTCTGCAGCCTAGAGCACCTTGATTGACGCATCCTCCGTACAGGGTAGAGACACGTATACGCTGGCCCTGCCATTTTGGGTCGCTCGCTCGCCGCCGAGGCAAGTCATTGTTTCAAAACCGCGCTAAAAGTACCGCCGCAACGTGGTTTACTGGCGAAGTTTGAATCATAATATCTGTATCAAGTTGCTAGGTCTCGTGGGAAACGACAAGAACAACGCATTGAGCACGTTGGCCCTATTGCGGCGGCACGGGACCGTTCAAAGGGTGTCTCCACCCTGTACAGCAGTGCTGGTGCGTTCCCGCGTTTCATAACGTTACCCGAACCTAGACGGCGCCAGCATACCGTGGCAAGTGTTTGGTTTGTTTGTGACCGTATTTAAACCTGGCTTGTTTTTGTTCTGGGAGAAAATATTCGCTCGCTGAAACAGTGCTCGCTCGACAAATATGGTCACGAAAGACACCCTAGCTTGCGTCAATCGGCCAGTGTCGTCTGAGACAACCCCAAGCCCCGTAGTGCTGTGCAACTAAACCAAGCATGGTATGCGCAGTACGAACAGCAGTACTCTTTCTGAGCTTTGAGTAATGCGGTCTAAAATACATGCGTTTGGGTTGGGACCAGAAGTAATTTCGAATAAAGCGATATTTCGAGTAAAGCGATTTCGCTATAACGAGGGATTACTGTACTTTCCATTAAAAAGGTATACCAGCAGAACACGGCATAAAAGAATCGTCATGTTCGCAAATATTTCTGCACCCAAATTACAGCTATAGCACATGCCACGTCTGCCACGTTAAATATTGTTTCTCGAAGAATATTATGCAATATTTAAAAACATTGGGGGGAGGCGGGCGATGTGACTACTTTAATGTGTGCTCTGGTGTTTTCAGCAAACAAACGCCACATGCCAAAGCTGGAAGAGAATGGTTTTGACTTGAAGGGGTTCGAAATGCTAATAACATCGTAACCTCGTTTCCCTCACATATAAACAGAAAAGAGGTTGAAAATATAGAAAATCACAGCCTCCTAGAAACAACGCAGCTAATTCAACAGCGCACTTCAAGTCATACTGATGCAAGTAATGGTTGCTTACATCGACGTATACTGCGTTGATGCAGTCCGTCTTCAAACCGTCAGATGTTACCCTCAAAAGGGGCCTCTGACTGTCCCCTGGAAAAATGGTTGCAGAATTTTATAATATGACTAGCAATAAACAGTTCACACAACCACGACTGGAAGGATGTCCCGCTTTGTGTGACATACCAGCCAGGATTTTTGACGATCGATCCTTGCAAGTGTTGTTAGCGTCGCGAGCGCTTCTAAAGCTCTCTGGAACCGGAGAGGCGCATATACTGCTGAGCTCCTGCGGGAATAAAGGGTATTACAACTGACGATGATCCAGCGCACCAGATCAATATTTGGGGTGGCTAACGAGTATTACACATATTCGAAGGCAGTCGCCGATAGATAAATTAGAAGAGACCTTTTTATAAGACACATTAACAAGGCCCTTTCATTGTGAAAAAAAACTTCTCTTGTCCCGTTTCAAAATGGCTGTACTGAAGAGATTTGGTAAAACGAAGAATTTATTCCCCGAAAATTTAGAATGACACGGGTCGGTACGTTAATTAGCATTTCAGTATGGTGCTGAACTTTGTGCCACTGGCGCAATTGCCAGCACTACGTAACGGTGTTCCCAACTGTACGGAAACAGAACTAGACTCGTGTAGAAAGAATTATCATCATCATCAGCAGCAGCTTGCGTGTGTCCACTGCTGGACGAAGGCCTCTCCGAAAGGTCTCCAGCCACATCTATTGAATGCTTAGCTGAGTCTACCATGAGCAAGAATGCAGACACTTTTGAAGGCCGCTACAACACTTGTGTCAACCTTTTCGAAACTGTTAAATTCTCTTAAGATACAGCAAACCCATAAATTGAATACTTCGATAACGAAGCCAGAAAGTGGGACCAAAGCCAACTTCCGAGGCTCTGTGCATATAAAAATACCTTAATCTGGCTCAAAAAGGGCTTGCTCCTTCCAAGTTAATTCTCGCTGTTTTTGCGGCCTTACGTGACGCCACTGGAGCCATATCGTGGCTATAGGGCAGCTTTCTATCAGTTGCAGCAACATATGTTTCGAAATATCTGCCTAAACTGCAACGAAAGCAAATATAAACTACAAATCGTGCCTTCTCCAGCGAACGAATCACGCAGTACCGCTCTGTACTGTCGGTAACTCTAGCTTTCATATTAGTTCGAAGCACAAGGCCTGGAAGTGTTAACCGAGACTGTGACCAATAAATGAAATCTTGTTGCCGGAGAAAATTTTAGCCCAACCGTTTGAAATATAGGACATTGGGCTCTTTGCATAAACGGGTGGTGCTATTCGCTGTAATAGACGCACAATGTATTTTTTTCCGGATTCAAAAGTAGGTCTTAAACGTAATTCCTGGTGGAAGAATGAGAAAGGATCAGTGTTAGATTTTGCAGTTTTGTAGGATCCCGCACCTCAGATGACGGTATTTCTCAACAGAAATTCATGGTAACACCAGGACAAAGTTTTAATTCTGCATTGTAAGCACCAAAGAAAGGAGTTAGAAGAACATACTATGAGTAGCACTGTTTTTTTCAGAAGCTCTTGAACAATAAGAGAGTAAACAGAAATAAAAGAACGAATCTTCGCAAGACATAGCGTTGCCAAAACAGATTTTTTTTTAAATGTAAAAAAAAAGAAAAACATTGAATCTGGCGCAAAGACGCTAACAGTCGTATTGGAGGAGCGCTCTTAAATGCCTGTGAAAACTCCTAGTACCAGTGTGTGGCAGTTAGGAATCATCTTTGTGGCCGGCGCCATGTACAGGGAAAACAAGCAGCATTTGGACCAATCATATCCTCAACGCTCTTAAAATACTCCCTCCAGCCACTCATCATCGCCCAAGCATTTTAATTATTTTGAAAATGAGTTATGCCTGGAAGCTGGCATGGTTAACGCAACATGGGCAACAACGTTAGAAGCATCCTCTGGTCGGATTATTGGGAAACCATGAAGAAGGAGACTACCAAGCTTTCGTCACGCACTTCTACATGGCTACTTTCTTGTCTTATTCAATAGAACTGCTTAATATTTCAATTGTGCACTCATTTGTTGCAGGTTGCAATCATGAATGTTTTCTAAAATCGTTCGTGTGCACTTTGTGAAGAACACTTTACAAACTATTTTGCAAGCTTCCCGCAAGAAAAGTTACCTACTGTCGCTGTGGCGCTCAGGATAAGGTGGACTACGTGGGTGTGGGTTTGCGCTGCAGCTCTCGCCCTTTCTCTCCCCCTGTTCGATATAGGCCAACTTCCAAAGAGTCAGTGTTGGTGAAGGCGAGTCTCCGGCAAATTGGGTAATGTTGAGTCGGGCAGTTGTCGCCTTCTGGACAGTTGGCCCTCTTATGTGCGAGCTTTGTTTTGCTTTGTTGATTTAAAGCCGTTTTTTTATGTCTCACAATCTTAAACCAGCGACGTGTTAACATATCGTTTTCCAGGAGTAATTAAAATGAGGATTTATGTTTACGTCGTCTTGTTACCTTCTTTTGCGTAATTAGGGCTTATGTCTCTTATTATGTAGGAATTTCTTTTTTCTGTACATATTATATTACAATTATGCGTTATACTTCATTGTTGCGAAGGCGATGTCTGCTCATTTAGACATGAATGATACTGCCTCTCTTAATAAGGTAAAAGACCTATACAAGACTGTCACCACTTCATCCCAAAACGCAATAATTAAGAAAAATGCACACTCAACTACTGTGCTGTTGCCCAGAATGTGTGAGCTACGTTCTCCAATTGTGGCTGAAGAAAATAAAAAAGTGTTGCAGGCTGTTCAGTTGTACTACGCAGGTTAGGCACATAAGGAAAGTTTAGCGGAGGTCATACTGCTACCGTTTACCTCGAACTCAAGGTTAATCAGGCTCTTGCCACTTGCAGGGAACTTGGCTTTCAGCTTCGGGTGGAGCCTGACGAACTCTTCGATCGACAGCTTGTGGTTCTTGGGGCAAAGTATCTCCACCAGAATATTGTACGCAAAGATGTATTGTTCCTGCAATGTTAGATAGTAAAAAGAAAATTATTGCGATGAACTCCTAATAGTGGTCGTTTGACTGGTGCACGTTACGTTCTCGGTGTACCTTTCTAAAATTGAAAAAGCAAAAATATAAGGAAATGGTTCATGAAGATTTTGTAAACGCTGCAGCCAGTATTAAAATCCCGGTGAACATTACCTTGCGGCGGTAGACTGAAGGAAGAGTGGTTTTGCAACAGTTTTGGGGCTTTGGGATGACTAAAAACGGTTTTTAATAACCATGCTATCAGCAGTTAATGAATAAAATAAGTGGTTAGTGCATGAAGAAAGAATAAGTGGTTAATAAATTAAAGAAGTTGTTTGTGAATACAGAATGAATAAGCGGTTAATGAGTAACAACTATATTATTTGTAAATTTAAATTCGTACATTGAGGATACTTTTGTAAAAAAATTCTACTTACGTAATGTACACGTTCACGGGTGTTTTTTGTTTTTTACACGTCTCCTGGCTAAGCAATTTCGCAAGCTGGTACTTCAAAAAGACGTTTTCTTGTACAAGATACCTTGGCTAGGGTTTATTCTTCGCGACAATTGGACAGCAGTAAAAATTTTACAGACAGAGTTAAACACCAGAGTGACAAACAAGATGTACCTTATTCCCTCCCACGTTTTGTAATTCCTTGTTCATCGAAGGTGTATGCATATCTCAGGATGATGTACACCGGCATTATAGGTTATTACACAGTACCAGACGGTATCATTTCATTCTATCACCTGTGACGTAGATCGAAGTCTAATGCTGCTCACCAATGAATCTACCAGGTCCACTCTGCTCTGCCGCATGGCGTAGAGCTGAGCCACAAGGTCTACTCGACCCTCAGCCTCAGCCTGGGTCAACATGCTGTCCACGAGGACGAACACACCTGTGCGACCAATTCCGTCACTAGAAAGAAAAAAATGCGAGCAAATATAGTCACACAAGACTGTCATTAAAAGGCTCGAGGTCTTAAACTAACTCGTTGCAGGAATACACAGTTTTTAATATGTGGAATAGTTTGGTAGATATTTAAGGAATTTATAATAAGACAAATATAACAAAGCCATCCTAAGGCTAGGAGAAACTGTACGTATAGCTCATATTGATTGGTTATTTAGATGCATGATTAAGGGAGCCATACTATCTCAAACAGTGGCAGGGAAAATGAGCCGAAACTCTGACAGGTTATTATCAGATGACGTGAGAGATAAAATGATAAGTCCTGGCACTTAATCAGGCGAAAAAAAACACTGAAGGAGCGTTGAAAAAGAAGCTCGGAAAGAAGGAAATAAACGAATTCCGACAAAAGGCAACGCGGCGATGAAAAGGATGAAGTGGAAGATGAACAAAATAAGGAACCGATTTAATGAACATCGAGGCGGGAATGGTGTCATCCGATTAAGAGCTTTTCATCTCATAGCCGTATACTTGCCAGCTTGGCCTGGTTCCTTCCGTAGTGTCTCCTAATTGGCCCGCGATGTTTATTTACACTGAGTTTGCCTCTCCATAAAAATTTGGTTGCAATAGGCTTTCGTTCGCGCGCTTCTCGCGCATTAAACTCGGTCTACCCTTAACCCCATGTTTTGCGAAGTACATAAAATGTGGATATGTTTCCGTTTTTAAGCCCATTTCGGAACATGACTAGGTATTGTAATTCTACTTGAACATGTAGAATAGTTCCCGCTTCTGCCTTAAGTGCGCGTGTCGCTTTTTACAATAAATTTCTGAAAACCTAGAAAACTTCACCGAAATGGTCTTGAAGATTTCTATATGCGACTTTGTTTGTATGCAAAGGATATCTGGGTGACCCATGACAGGATTTCGTCCAAAGTAAACAGACCTGCGTATGAATTTAAAGGGACACTAACGTCAAGCAGCAAGTTGGTTTAATGCGAACGTCGGACCTTCCCATGGGCACGTTGCACCGCACAGAGTCCGCTGTGAGAGCAGCACTCTTCCTACTAAAGTTCTCTCTAGCGCACGCTAGGGCATCGATAAAAGAGCGGCTTTTTATCGAGTCGTTATCACTCACTGCGTGCAGCATGCTGTGCCAACAATCTACGGGGTTGACACTGAGACAAGGTGTAAAGAAAAATGGCCGTGATGAATGCAACGGTTCCTCCCTGCCTTTTGTATCATCTGCAATCTGACTGGTCGGCTACAATAGCGGCGACTGACGTATTTTCGCCTCAGCCTCATTTACAAGGCAACTGTGTGCCCGTGCGCCTACTGTCGCCTACTGCACAGCTAGACACCATGCAAGGCGCTCACACGCCTATCGGTTGTCGCTCGCGCACCATTATAAAAATTTTGGACGGCGCACGCAGTCAGATACGAGCACCTAACTTTATGCACAACACGAACGAAGTAACAAAAGCAGCACAATGGTTATACACCAGGTTATACGCCAGCAGCGTATGCCCATGGGAAACTGAAGAGCTTAAAAGCTTGGCTTCCGATATCCCACTAGTAAATAATGAGTGAGTATGAAATGCTCTCTACTACCCAGAAAGAGGAAAAGCTGCAGGTGACGAAGGCAAAACCGCGGATGTTTTAAAGGATGGAGGAGATATGGCCCCGGAAAAGTTGCTGCACTATTTCCAGAATACCTAACGACCTTAAATGTCCCAGGAGTCTGGAGAAATACAAGCACAATTATCGTTCAGGAGTAAAGAGACAACAAAGACCTAAAAAATTACAGACCCATCAGCACAATCTCAATTGTATACAAGTTGTTTACCAAAGTATTTGTTAACTGCATAAGTAACAGCCTAGATTCCAAGTCGCCCGGAGAGAGGCTGGGATTTGGAAAGTGTACTCAACATTGCACCACATTTATGTTGTCAATCAAGTAATAGCAAAATCAACAGAGTACACTAACCCCTTTATATGGCATTTATAGCCGATGAAAAAGCGTTTGGAGCAGTACGCAACGCACCAGAGCTGGAGGCATTGAAAGGCCCGGGAAAAGGGGAGACCTACGCAACACTTCTATACTACGTACATAAAGGATGTACAGGCCGGATATTTCTTCTTTAAGAACACGACCAATTCGCGATCAGAAAGTGCGAACAACAAGGAGATACCATTTCGCCAGAACTATTCACAGTATGCCTGGGGGAAGTATTCAGGAAGCATGACTAGGACAGCACACGATTACTAATTAACAGTGGATGCTCAAACCAATTCAGCTTTCAGACGACATTGTCTAGTTAAGTGTGTCTGCGGAACACCTGCAAAAAATATCTGAGGAACTACGATCAGAAAGCAAGGCAGTAGGACTAAAGATAAATATGATAATTGTAAAGTGATGTTGGATAAACATGCCGAAAGCACCGTCTTCAGCTTATGTTACTTATGTTTCTTGTTCTAAGTAGAAGGGTATATCGATCTGGGGTAAATTGTCAGCGCTAACCCCAAGCACGAAATAGAAATTCGGTGCTGAATCGGTATGGGCTGGAGTATTTTCCGCAGACACTGCCAAATATTGAAAAGTAAGCTACCTGTAACTCACAAAAAGAACATACAAGCAATGCGTCCTGCCGGGGATGACAAATAGATGGGAAACTTGGCACCCTATAAACAAATAGAAAGCAACTTGGGTAAGCTCAACGGGAAATGTAACGAATACTGATGGGAGTCACACTCCGGGACAGGAAACGAGCTCCCGGGAACAGGGTGCGAACTCGAGAAGACGATGTTATAGTTTAAATAGAGAAAGAGAAATGTATATGACTGGCCACGAAGTTAGATGAGTTGACAACCGGGGGACGATTAGGGTAACAGAGTGTAAACCTAGAGACGGTTCTAGCAATCAAGATGGTGAAAGGCAAAGACGATATATTTTGTAGAGTATATCACCTGACCTCTCAATCAATTGAAAAGGTCCCCCTTAAAACACCATGAACCGATCAGGTTTTTAATGATAGTGCCAGAGAATGTTCGGAGGCGAAAATTTTAGATCTACAATCTTGCCAGAAGGATAGCTGGCAACCAGGGCTGTGGGCAGCACAGCAACTATTTTTTTACTATACGTGGGATGAAAGCAGGTCTATAAAAATTCGGCTACAGAAAAACAATAATAAATACTAGTTTTTTATTCCTTGATTAGGCTATTCAATCAGGATTTAGACTTAAGGAGCTTTTGTATACGTATGGTAGTGCCAGAGTTACGCACTACATAATGCCGCCGTTCAGACTACGGGGAGTGTAATGCCAAGTTAAAATTGTGTGAACCAATTTAAAAAAAACTTCCTTGTGGTTACCCCGGTATATAAAGCACTGGCTTGCATATGAGCTAGCTTACATGCACTCCACAAAAATCGGTTGTATTGTGAAACCTAACATTGTAACCGACATCCTTGTTGCGCGTACCATGCCACCCCACCACAAATACCTGTGAGCTACGTGCAGTCAACTATTTGGTGCACTGCCTTTATTTTTACCACTCTTTGTAATTTCTTAGTCCAAAGGTATTTCTCTTTATCTTGAAGCACGCGAAAAGGAATTCACCATAATGATGTTCTAGTCTTGTATTCTCTAGCGTGGCTGAAGCTTAGTTGCGCTTGGAACCTTTCCGTCACAGAGTACACGAAACTTCTACCGCCTTCGAGGCTTCCAGCGGGTGTTTCTTCAAATCGTTTTATGCGAATTAAAGTTTCAGGCATTCCTTTCCAAAGATAGACGATGAACTACTTCAATTTAGTGGTTCCTTTTACATGCGCATCTTTAACCGGTGCTATCGAACGGTAGTATTTTTAAATGGGAATTTTCTGACCTCACTCAATGCTTCATTCTTACCTCATGACCTACATTTTTAAGATATATCTTGAGACTTTATGGGCGCCGCTTCGTTAAACGAGCGCTGAATAAAACTCCCTGTAATGGTCTAGCAGAAGTCCAAAGATTCGGGCAGCGACAACCCACTAATCTTGATTTAAAGCCTATGCTGTGCTTCAAATAGCCTGATTAGTTTTACAGAAAGCTGTTTACGGCTGGGTTCTGCTGAATTCTTTTTCTGCCTCACAATTCGGCGTCAACAAAACCACTGCCCTCATCCACCACACGCTCGAATCAGGTGTGGTTAGTTTTCTTCGGCTCTCCTAAGGGGGCGGAAGTCGCCCGCGCTGGAGCGAAACCGCGCCACCTCACGTTGCTTTGAACCTTCAGGCGCCCCATTGCAGGCGTACGCGTGCTGGTGCACGTTTCTTTGCTTCCTGCTTCCTGGTTACTGCACAGGAAGGCCGAAACTAATTCGGTGGGCCACGAACGGGTTTATTACGGTGCACCAGTGGCGTTGTCATGGCGGTTAATTTTTTCAGCAGAACGGCCGCGTGCATAGTTAAGGTCCAGGATCTTTTTATGACAGCTTCTTCAGCAGCAGAAAAAATGTATCGCCGCAGGGATGTGCACCCTTGTTCAACATTGAGTGGCAGATCAGTTTTGCTGGTCAGACTCCTTCACAGAGTAGAATAGCTGGTGATTTTTTAAGATTAGGCTCTAAAATTATAAATTTAACGAGTGCATCTGGATTTCTGCGGTGAGCAGCACCTTTTAAGATAATGGGAAGCGATTGTGCACAATTTCACTTGTGATCCGGCACGCTATGTTGACGTCTAACTTGTTGAAACATAGGTAATGTAATGGACAAAATATCACAGCTATAATGAGTTTTCTTAAAATGAGTACCGTTGCTCACCTTCAAGAGAACACCCTAAAAGTAAATATTCATTTTTACTCTTGTGATATTATCGGCGCCTAAACGCTCTAAAATAGAGTACAATTTAATGCCTAAGGAAGTATGCGGACAAATATTTAATATACACTTGAACCAAACAATCCCTAGGGTGTTTTTTTTTTCAAATGGCGTTTTTTATACCTGCAATGCACAATTATAGGATGCTCATCTCCTGGTAGAAAATCCCGTATTCTTCCCAGAAAAGCTCGAAAAGCCGCTGGGTGTAGGGGAACTCCATGGTCCGGCCACTCTGTGAAATGAAACTGAACTACTCTGCGGGTATTGTCGTCCTGTTGGAAACAGATAAAAAATGAGAAGCAGTGATTAACCTTTGCTTGCCGTGTCAGTGAAACAACTGTGAGGGCATTGTAAATAAAAATATACGCAACCCGCAAACGCTTAAAGAACAAAATGTGAGGAGGAGCTCTTAACAGCGGTATTCATTGGCCCAGAAAGGGTAGAAAGAAGCGTGAATACTGCGCTATTTTGTTGGTTAGATATTTTTACTTAATGACGAATTGATACTGTTAGAAGTATCGTAAAGGATGTCCGTATAGCACAGCAAGCCGAGATCTGAATAACTTGACAATCCGGATCGGCGGTAGTGCGATGGTTTGCGTCAAGACTTCTTGCTTGGTAACAGCGCAAATAAAACAGGACACAAAAGGAAGAAGGAACGGACACAGCGCTGACTTACAACTGAAATTTTATTGCGGTTGCCAGCGGTTTTGTAGGAACACTGGCAATAACAACAAAAAGGAAAAAATAGAAAAGGAGAACGAAAAGAAAAGTTTTTATACATGATAACATGAAAGGAATAGATACATCACGTATTCCTTGGCGTGTCACGATAAGAATTTTTGGAAGGCATAAAACTCACAGTGGTCATGACGAAACGAGATAAGTACAAATGACATAACAAACATCATGGTCGCAATCGAACCGTGGGACAGGCCTAAGTAATCTTCATTTACCGGGAGGGGAGCGCTGCGCCAAGTACTGACACTCCTTATCTGAGAGGGAGATAGATGGAGTGCTTACGCATTGTTGTCCTAACTTTAAGATTTCATTGGCTTCTAAAATTTCCCGCACGATTTGGTTGTCATGCTTCCCTATCACTATGCTCTGATCCAGCGCCGGCTGACATTTGGAAACACAATCGCGGCAATGTTTGGCGATTGTTTGGCATTGTTTGGCCAAACATTGCCGCGATTGTGTTTCCAAATGTCAGCCGGCGCTGGATCAGAGCATAGTGATAGGGAAGCATGACAACCAAATCGTGCGGGAAATTTTAGAAGCCAATGAAATCTTAAAGTTAGGACAAGGATGCGTAAGCACTCCATCTATCTCCCTCTCAGATAAGGAGTGTCAGTACTTGGCGGAGCGCTCCCCTCCCGGTAAATGAAGATTACTTAGGCCTGTCCCACGGTTCGATTGCGACCATGATTTTTGTTATGTCATTTGTACTTATCTCGTTTCGTCATGACCACTGTGAGTTTTATGCCTTCCAGAAATTCTTATCGTGACACTCCAAGGAATACGTGATGTATCTATTCCTTTCATGTTATCATGTATAAAAACTTTTCTTTTCCTTCTCCTTTTCTATTTTTTCCTTTTTGTTGTTATTGCCAGTGTTCCTACAAAGCCGCTGGCAACCGCAATAAAATTTCAGTTGTAAGTCAGCGCTGAGTCCGTTCCTTCTTCCTTTTGTGTCCTGTTTTATTTGCGCTGTTACCAAGCAAGACTATGTACCAACTCGCCCAGTCGTCCGTTTTGGGTCAAGACTTCGCACTTCGCCAGCACATATATTTAAATTAAGCGATGTGGTTCCCGTGAAGGCAATTCGCCAGTTCAGCTTCA
This sequence comes from Haemaphysalis longicornis, assembly GCF_048455015.1. Classification (NCBI taxonomy): domain Eukaryota; kingdom Metazoa; phylum Arthropoda; class Arachnida; order Ixodida; family Ixodidae; genus Haemaphysalis; species Haemaphysalis longicornis. The sequence continues at coordinate 33,916,038 of NW_027526225.1, forward strand.
CCCCAATTCTCTCAATTTACGCATTCATGCAGTCAACGTCGAATTTTTTCTGCGAATGACGATGTTTATTTAGCACATGATTTTAATTAAAAGTCCATTGTGAAATTTGGCGTCCCTCAGTCCAAATGGGAAGTTCTGCACTGGCAAGTATCGCTGCGCCGGTAAAATTGAAGTCAGATAGTTTGCGCGCAGCTGAAATTCACCAAGCTGGCTCGCTCGGCCACATGTCTTTTTTTTTTTGCTCACTCGGGTGCATTGTTGTGAAGCTAAACCAACACTCTCTGCTAGAGTGTGCATATGTACTTGCCAAACATTTGTCAATTAGGCTAATACTCTGATTGTGGCCATCGTTTTGTTCTATTCGCATGCGCTTTGCCATACTTTTGTAAAAACAACATTATTACGGTCTAGAAAACACAGGCTCCAAGGCAAAAATGCCAAATAGTAAAAAAAATCGATTCTAGAGGAGATTTAATTGCCACGGAACCAATCTGAGCTTGCTACGCAGGGATATATGTAATGGTTTGGGTCAAGCAATACGACAACATATAAATTGCTTGGAGCACATGTTTATTAATTGTTCGCGCCGATTTCATTGGTTCTCCCTATGAGAAAAAATACTTTACATGGCAATTTGTAAATTCTAACTTCTTTTATTGAATTGTACTTGCATGCGCATAGGAACTCGTACGAACCATCAATTGAAGCTTAGTCGTAACCTTCGTATTCCACCTTGACGTCGCAGATAAATATATGGGAATCGATCTATAGCATTTTGTTGTTAATCTTCTATCAGCTCAAAAAATAAAAGAAGATGTAGTTACCAAGGTAACCTGAAATTCTCGCACGACAAAGTCGACTTGTGCGTCCGTCTTCATCAAAGTAACGGTAAAGTTGCAGTACGTCTTCGAAGTCTCTGGCCAATACTGCGAACACTTTGTCTGAAAAGAACAGAAATAGACAGAGTATTATGGTGTTGTGTTAGGTAAAGCAAACCTCTCTACACCCTTTTGCGTAGTTACAAGCGCACCACTAAACAAAGATGTCAGAAACACTCTAGAGAAGCAATGAAGTACACTGCTCTTCGTACCCCTATTTTGGGCAAAAACATTGGGGATTAATCGAATCTTTTCATTGATGCACATTACTTCTGAGCGGAAAAAAATCCTCACCAGAATCTTTTTCGCCGCGGTCACTGTCTTCAAAATGACACATAATTTGTACTTTATTTCACAGTTTTATACCCCCTAACCCACTAACCGAAAGTGAGAATATTCGTAGCAGCTTTACGCTTATGATACGGATTGGCCTGCCTAACGACATTCACGATAGGGTAAAGCTAAAGTTTCGAAATTAAGCCTATTCAGTAGCGGCAATGGTAGCGAGGTTTCAAGAACAGCCAATTTTGCCAGGTAACTGTCCCTTGCATTGTAACTTCGTTGGGCAATTTCCGCACGTGCTCTGTTTTCACGATTTTTTCGGCGAACCTGCGCATCTGTGGTGGTGGCCGCAGTGAAGCCAATGGAGCGATAGAGGAAGCCATCCCAAGAAAGCCTATCTATGCCACACGAATAAAGATGCTTATTCTGTCAGCGCCCCCCCCCCCCCCCCGCATTAGTTTACAGACAAAACATGTTTTTAATAGTTGAAGATATAGTCGCCAAATGACGTGGGTGGGCGTCTGCTCGGCGCGTAATTTTCCCTACCATATGAATGGCAGAATAAATCTACCGCTCTTCCCTTGCTCTTTGTACTGATGGGGAATGAGGAGGGATGATCCGGCGGTCACTCACGAAAAAAACTTGCCAGTGCTCGTTGGAATAAAGAACAAGAAGCGAACAGCACAACAACCTGCCCTGTGGTTGGCTAATTGATAATTCGGCGGGCTTTGCGAGGTCGTGAAGTTGGCAATGTATGCCCCTCCTTTTTTTGCTGTAGGACTCCACTGTGTATTGAAACTGTAAACAACTGTAATATAATATCCGGCGTTTTCTAATCCTGGGTGAAAATTCTACTCCCACTCATATAGGCGAGGATTAAAATTCTGTCTCCTATACAAAACACTCTTCAGAATACAGGACGGGGTGCTATTTCCGCGGGGAAGAATTCTTTACATTGGTAGGGCGTACGGCAAAACTTATTCCTATATAAAACCCCTCAATAAACAGTCCGTCCTACGGAGCCAAAATGGTCACATTCTAGAGACAAATATGATGCGTCTTTTCTGTTTCCAGGCCTACTCTATCTCACCTCGTTCCTCGTGGAAAACGTGCACCGAACGCGCAACGTTGATCGCGTACCAAGATACCGCATTAGTTTGTTGCCTGGGAACAACTGCAAATGTACTTTTTAACCATTTGAGGAGACACCTCTTCTGCTCAGCTTACTCTGGGAACTTTGTGGCACACTCTTTGCGCCACGAAAACGAGGGAGGGAAGAAGGACAGAAACCGACAGTTTTTATTTTTATTTCATGTAAAAGAATTTGCACAAAGTTTATGGATCGTCTTAATCGTCTTGAAGTTACGATAATCATTAAAGGTACCCATGGCCACGTCGGCGGCTCTCTCGAGGTACTTTATGTTTCGCACAAGCGCCATTAAACTGCGCACGATGCACACGATGCACACGAAGCGCGATGCACACGATATTCTTTTCTGCATAAATGTCCTTGTCGCTAGAGTCTGCGGTCCCAAACAAGGCTTTTGTCGTTGACAAAATTCCTAAGAAAGTGTCCTATATAGACCACGCCACCTAAACGGAAATACATTCATCCCATTGGTTTCTGTTTAAAATATATCAGTTTTTATCCTGTAGTGCCATAGTTACGTTTTTTCAGTGACGGGATTGTCGTAACAATTTGTACCGTAATGTCACCAGCAAACCTGAATGCGAAGTCAAACATACCGGCTGCACTCCGTCAGTCCAACGACTTACTCAACAGTAGACTGACTGAATATAGTAGGAAAGATAAGAATTTGGTTGTTGCAAAACTGTTGACATAGATAAGAGAAAAAGTGATCTTATCAGTCGGAAAGAACAAACTGGGTATTCCCCTTCTGCAAGCCTTAGAGTAAATTGCCTTATGTGACATGCTAATATCTGTGTGTGGAAGCGGCTATAAATAATTTCGCACGAGTATTACTGATTGATTACTTGAAAAAGACAAAAACTGTTTTGTTTGAAAAAACCGTACGAAATAAATAGAGTAAAAGAAATCTTACTAGTAGGAAAGAACAAACTCCCAATTCATGTTTAGAAGGCCTAAATGGTAAATAGTTTAACTGACATTTGTCACGTGACAATGCATATGGGATTGCCTACATTTTCCACACAAGTATGACGACAACTTTTCAAGCGGCAAATAATTGTTTTGTATTGATTAATTATACGCCCCATTTATTTCAATTTTTTGAAACAAAGAAAAATAATATACGCACCTTCTCTTGCTCCATCAGGTTGGTTAGCATTACTATTTTGTAGGAACCTTCCTGCCAAACCATCCGCCAAAAATCTGCAAGTGTGGACTCCTTCGGACCTGCAAGCGCCAAACATAACGCAGCATTGTTCTATTGTTTATGGCAACAGTATTACCGATACATTCCGGTACCTATTTATTTATATTTGTATACGCTTTCTTAATAGCTTTACTTGTTTTATCTCTCCGCCTGCTGTGAGACAGTTGTGTATTTTTGCGGCAATCACTCACGGTCTTCGCCTTTTGCCAACAGGGTCTTGCTCCGGCCTGCCTATTAAGCTCTGTGATGCCGTCCGCCGCCGCGGGGTGAACTGTATTCGACGCTGCTACATCACTACCAGCACCATTTCAGGTAACACAGATACACGACCCCTGAATCGACTTCCTTGCTTTTTCTTTAGAAAGTTGGAGAGCCTCAATACCATCCGCAGCAGCAGGTAGCCAGGCACTAAATGCACTGTCCTTTTTTGCATGACCGATTTCGGGGTATTGAATGATGTGCAGATATGCGGAATTTCGTCGTACTTTCTGCATTTAAAGCGCTTGAGCGTTCAGTATACCATTTCAATGCAGCAAAATCCTGAAACATTTGTACAAGTGGCACGACTACTGTGATTTGTTATTTGCTTCTGAATAAGTTTACATCATCTAGAAATATTTAAAAAAATAAAATTTTGTAGGGATCATAAAGAGACCTCAGCCGCTACCCCACCAACCCCAAGCAGGCGAGCGGAACATACACTTGAGGCAAACTAATAGATATCAAAGCAAGTTTAGCACAAATCATTTTCGAAACTAAACGCGGTCAGTACATGGCTACCAACTATTGAAATAGCGCCAAAAACCAAATAAATGAAACCACGCACACCTCCGTCTAAAGACGACGATAGTTGAACGCGAAACGTTCTCGCGAGGGATTTCTTGGTTGTTGTCTGAGGTTATTTTTACTCGCAGAAGGTTTGAACTTCGTTGAGCTGTGAGATAAACTCGCACGCAGTATGGGCTTTTGATCGCCGCGTCTTTGACTTTGACAATTCAGCATTTGATTTTGCACAAATGAAGTTTCGGGATCAATTATCGTCGTCGTTAGACTGGGTGGTGCATGAATGTTGTTTCTAATTCTACACGAATAGGCAACCCTGTCCAAACCCAAACCGTTTCGACGATGTGTGAACGGCGCATTGCATAGCCATCGGAATAATAACGTGAAGGCTCAGCTCCAATCCCGACCAAGCAAAGAATTTTTTTCTTTCACTTCACCTACGGTGATTATCATCATCAGAAAATTGTGTGATTTCCTGCCGTGTGATGTCAACCCACCATACTCCATCAAAGTGACATGGAAATCTTCGCTTTAATATCCCAAGCACCGAGAAAATCTTCTCGTCTACAGCGGTAATTCGTTTCAGCTTTGACGCTCTTGACAAACTAGCTACTGTTACAAAGAAGCAATTAGTCCCCGTGTTAGACGAGGTAAATAAATCAAAACACAAATGGCGACAGTGCTGCCTTCGTTTTTTCCGGATAAACATAAAACAAAGCAAAAGGAGAAGTCAGTATAAAGCATCATTCTGGTGATCGACGTTTAACCTAACTCACGATAGCACCTGAGCCCTTAAAGTAAGGTAGTGAATGCGAAAGCTCAACTTCGCAATTGGGAATTTTTTATGCTGACATGGCCGATGCAACAATGGCGGCTTGTTAGACAGTGGTGTGAGCGTGAAGATCGGTGGACTGAACCAGACGTCCCGATGAGTCATCATCGTTTTCCATTTGCACCTTTTTCTGCTTTGTGTCACTATGACTCTGACTCTTGTCAAATCGCTCATACTACGTATACGTGTAGGCGTGATATTATATAGCTGTAACGCTGCTACTCAGAACGCGCCAAGCAACTCCAAACTGAATTTAGGTAAAGCTCACACATGCCGGTTGAGAAAGCTGGAGTTGAAAGCACAACGTAAGGCCTGAAGTACTGTCACGAATACGCACGTTCTTTTCGCCAAGCGAAGATTCCTCGAGGCAGCTAATCCTGCTTACGCTCTTTGAAGGGGGAAGCTGGCGGTACTTATCAAGAACTTTTTTGTAACGCCGTATTCGGGCACCTTCATTGGTTCCTATTTCTTGGTTTTTCTGCCCGAGTTACTTGGACGGGCTTCTTATTCGCTACACCATCCTTACGTCTCTTTTTCGCTCTTTTTTGTTCGTTTCACGGCACAATTTACGCCAGAAAGCAGACATAGAGACGCCACAGCTTCCCTAGAATCAGGTTATGCGTGAATGACATTCACTTCGTGTACTGTGAACGTGTTGTGTGCACCTGTTGTACCCATTGCACTCACGTCCCATTACGTTAACTTGTAGTGCCGCAGGCACTACTCTACAGTTTTTACGTTGCAATTGACCAGTCTTTGAATTTTGTGAAGTGGCCCATCAGCCGCTCAAACCTCACAATCCTTGTCCTTTATAACTGATGGGGGAATGTACTACGAAAAAAATGGCAACAGCAACTTTTGTTGTACAGGTGGAAACGTACGGAGATGGCACAGTGGCAGTCGATGAGGCTGCTAAAGTGGATTTCTTGCTTCAAATCGAACTGAATCAACCCTATACTTTTAATTTGTTTATTCTCTACAGCAGCGATTATTTTCCTTCACAGGAAAACTGCACTAAAAACAGATCCTTTTATCGTGTTTGCTACTTTTGTTATTAGCATGGTCCCAATACGCACGCAGGCTTCAGCACATATCCCAAGCGCAGTATTTCAAATGAAATGAAATAACGCATTTCCTTTTTTCGCCTGTAATCAGCCAAATGCACCGAGTCGTCCTCATGTATGCATACAACGCATTCTCTCGGAATTAAGCAGGTCTATGGTTCAACATCATCCGGACACAAATTTACCCACTTTTTTTGCCAGTTACTTCAATGTTATGTACTTTCGGCCATCCGCTATTTTCTTGACCAGTTGTGTACCAGGTACTCCAGTCTTTTACCCAACGAGTGATCTAAAGTTTTTGCTATACATAGAACCACAAATATCATAGGACCTCACACAATAAAATAATGTATGCCTGAAGCCGTAAAACAACGTCCCATATTACATAATTACAGGCAGTTCGGAATCAAACAATCAATATTTTGGTATTCTTTACAGCAAGACTTCTGGCATGAAGAGTAGCGTGAGATTATCGCTTTGGAGCCCGCATCTTCTCTAAAGGACTGCTAGGTTTCGCACAGGTTTTAGATGACTTTTCCGAGTAGCGTGGCGAACTGGTATTTGTCGACTAAAGTTGTGCCACTTTGCTGGAAAGTAAAAACAAGGTAATAGAAGGCCTATGTGTGAAAATGTCAATTTTGCATCATATGATGATCGCCCACTATACAATCCTCTCGATAAATCAAGAGCTATCCCTCAAAATGCACTTACGAGGAGGCACTGTTTCTCTTTACTCACGGTCAAAGTATCATGCTCGGAAGCGACAAAATATACACCATTTTTGAACGTCAAGACAGTATTAAGCACAAGGCTTTCGCATTCTAGCAGAGATTGTGATGGTCTCCATAAATTTACCATTACCAATTTTAAAATTTTATAATCTTCCCTAACGAACCCCTAGTAGAGCCCTAAATAATTTTAATGAACCGTTTAATCATTTATCTTTTCAGTGCCTAGTATAAATATTGTATTCCTTACCTTCGTGTCTCTTCGCAAATCGGTTCTACCTGCCCTTATCGGCACTAATTATATTACCTTACACTTTGTTTTTCTCTACTCAATAGTCATTTTGGCACTGTGTCTTAGACCTGTGTGTGTTCCACAGTTTTTGTTTCTGCCCTTTGTTTGTTTCGTTCACATACTTGTTTTGCTTTCGTTCTTCATGCCGCCCGCACGCACCAATTATTTCTATACTTACCAATCACGAATCCATCTATACTCTGCAGCGTTTCAGTAAAACGTAATCACAAGTAAAAATGCTTGAAACCATAGCAGAGCATGGTAGTTAGCAAATTTTTACCTTGTGTGGCGATGTACTTGCGCGAAATTTTGTACCCCTGAAAGCAAAGGCAGAAATTACAACAAGTTGCACAATCGTTCATTTTCAAATTCTATATAAAGGTACAACGCCAAAAGAAAAACACCGCAATTTTACCGTAATCCTTTCCTCAAGCACGCAAGTGCCACATTTCAAAAGTACGGCTATCTACAGCTTGCGTACATTGCAATAGGTTTGAAACACGTAGGACAAGTATTTCATGGCTTACGAATGCTTTTTTGCACGAAGCAGAAAAAATGGTATAAAAGCTTTTGAAACCAACACATCAATGACAGCGAATAAAATACTGAGCGTAACCGGCACAATAAAACGGAACACAAACTTATTCTAACTTAGTAGTTTGAGATCTAGAAGGATTAGCTTGTATGGTGGGGTTTTTCTGTGTGATATAGAGTAATTATTTTATGAAAAGGGGCTCGTGTACCATCCTACTTCATGATTTAGTTGGGCCGCCCGTGAAGACATACTAAAAAGTTTCTATGATGGTGGGTAATAATCTCGAACAATTTTACCGTGGGTACTCGGTCGCAATAAAAGAAACACTGGAACAAGGAGTAGATGAGCATCCAAATTCTGAAGACAAGGTTGCTAAAAAATTGGCCGTTTCTGTGCTTGTTTCGCTGCAAATGTCGTCGAAAGACGACATTCTGAAGGAGAGGCAGGCAGACGGACAAGTAGGCGCACAAAGAGGCGGACCAAAATTTATCTTGCGCTTTCTGGGCTTGTGTTCCCGTTTAGACTTGGCACTTCATTACTACTGGCATGGTCGCTGAAGGGCGGAAAACGGACGATTCGCGCGTCGTGCGCTTGGTGTACGCAGTGTTGCCTCCTAGTGCGTATTGCGTGACCGTCTTTCACTAGCCGATTGGCAAGTTTGTCGGATGGTTCCTGGGCCAAGGCCGGGCTACAGCGGGGGCGCGGGCTCTCGCGGCACGTATAGCCAGGCCGTGCCTGGGCACACGTGATATAACGGGCGTCGGCGTCTCTCCAACGCATTGTCCTCCCCGGTTCGAAGATGCGTCGCGACGCAATCGGCGGCAGCCGGCAGTGGCCCTGAGAAACACATGGGTGGGCGCAACCAGGGCCACTGACCGATAGCGCCATGGCGTCTCCTTTTTACAGTGGCTGAAGTTTTTGTTTTGTATCACTAATTCAAGCATTCTTGCATTCTTAATTCCCTGAACACAGCAAATATCATTTATGTGTTGAATTATTACCTAATTTGTGCGTAATGCTTTGCTTTGCCCAAACATTTTGACGAATATGAACATTGCAACCAGACGTAAATGCTTAGAAATGGCTCTGCATGTGTAAACGTCCCGTTCGACATCTGCGGTTACTTCGGTAGGGCGCCTAAATTAAGAAGCAGACATACAGAGAGGTAGAATGATAAAAAGCCCTACTCGTGAGCAGTCTTTATAATCACGCTGAATTGGATTTTAAGGCCTCTGCGTGTTCCACGATACACTGCAGTCACAAACCTGCATAACTATCAACCCTGTCTTCGTTTAGGGGTACACAAATTTGGAAAACCAATATTAGGTTCCACTTTGCAGCCATAAAAACTCGCCTCCTGTAAATACAAAATGTGTACCACAGCCAACCAAACAAATGTGGCTGGTCCTGGGACATTGGTTGCGGGTTTAGCGAATCTGGTTGGCTTCATTTTCCTTAGTTACAGTGGCCCGATGATAAGTTGCGCACAATGTTCAATTGTTCAAATAAATGCGATGGGCTCACCCGCACGTAGCTCGCGTTGATGTAGTCCGTGCTGTCACCTGGTGGCGACGGAGCAAGGATAACTCTTGAGTGATCATCTGTAATTTAGAAAAGCCAGCTCATTTACGTGATAAGCATGGTATCCAACCCAAGAACTTTGTTTTTCATGGTCAATGATAGTATGAGCGTTGTGCGATCGTTTCACTAATTTGTATAACTGCTTGGATTGTCGTTCCTTAGCTACGTATAAATCCTCCCGTCGGACATGAATTCGGCAAGTAAATATTTGCTGGTGAAGGCCAAGTTAAAGTTAGGGTAGTAAAACGGATATAAACCACTCACCAAATGGGATTTATGGAGCGGTAAATGGTAAGATTGAACAAAGGGTATGTATACCTGCTTCCGTTCAAAAACCTCCGTTGTACTTGGGTGGCTTGAAGGCTTGGAGCTCGATTGCATGTTTTGAGAATAATAAGTACATTGTACTAGCGCAAGCACGGAACACAAGATAAAGAAAATCACAGGACGAACGCTAGTTCTGTGTTTTTCAACTTTCTGTCCTTCAGTCGCAGCATTTTTTGAGGCATGGATGAATAATTTAAGAAATCTTTTCCTGAGAACAACACATCTTTTGAAAGTGACTTATTGAGTAAAACTTAACGGACGTCTTGACAGGCTGAGTAAAGACATAAAAAGGATGAAAACGCCGTACACGATTGTTTTCAGCAGTAATTGAGCTTATGAGTTCAGCTGGCCGGAAGCACCTTTTTACGGGTAGAGGAGGTGTGGATTGAAGCTTTGTTTTCTTACGGGAACCAGTTTCGTTTGCCTGAAGATTTTGTATACACCTTTAAACAACATTGTACGAGGCTTGAATAATTCCGGAGATGGTGTTACACACACGGTGCAAAACAAGTAGCAATCGGCATGCACACAGTTGGCCTTACATGGAAGTTTACAGCCATCACGATTCTTTGACTTGTTTTCTTGCTCCATGGCGATGTCCCAGGAATGCAGTTGTCCTTTCGGCAGGTTCTGAATTTAAAAATTCTGCCTTAGGAAAAGATCCTAAACCACCAGCACAAATACCACAACCAGGAACTACATCAGAGACGACAGTGCGTCGACAAATCTGAAGCTGAATATAGGGTGGCTCTACGAAAACATTTATTCCCATTAGCAGGGCTTACCAGTGACGTACCACGCAGTTTGACTTCATCAAAAATACTGAAGTTTTTATGCTTCGCTCCTTAGTTGTTTTTCTGTGTACAAAACTACCTTAGCTCGAACGTTTCGGCTTAGAAAGACAAATTTGGAGTCCTTCAATCTTTCCCTATTATCCCTCGCGTAATTGTAGCTACTCGTAATCATGCCTTCATCGGCATCATTCTCATCATTATCAACCGCTGCACGCTTAGAACCCCGTGAGGACTTCTGCTGCATCAGCAGAATGCCTTCCCACGCTATCTGTCCGTTCAACATTACCGCAGTGTACAGCCTTACCTTGCCAGGGAACGCGAACACCGCGGTGTCGCAGGAGTTCCAAAAGGACCGCCAAAAAGGACCGGAAAAATTGCCTTGTACTACGAGAAGTGCGAGAACTGCTCGTTGTTTGCATACTCGACGATTTCATCGTTTACTGTGAATGCGGAAGTTCCCCAGACAGCGATGCAGTGAAAAGCACAGTTAGGCCGGCACTTTAATTGTCATTAGGCAGCACGACGCCTTATCTTGTCGTAGTCAATCTAGCTGTGCCTGCTTTTAATCCTAAGCTTTAATTCCTCAGCACGCCACTGTCCCCCGCACGTCTGCGACCACCGGAAGTTCCTGCTCCTGGCGGACGCTATCTTGCTGTCGAGTAAGACCGTTCCACGTGGTGACCAGCTGCCAGTTGATAACCGACTGGCCATGGACTCTCCCTGGCTAGACACGAACACGGTACATTTACATGCACACATTTCTAAGCCTTTCGCAGCCCCCTTTTCTGAATCTGCATACGAAAAGGTGTAATTCCGTATAAGAACATCATAGCCTTACCACTCGATTGCTTCTTCAATTGATTATGATGTCTAACGAGCCGACGACGCACAGCAGATGAGGCCCGCCATAGTGGTGGGCTCCAGAATAATTTGACTACCTGAAAATTATTACAGTCCGCTGAAATATCGAACACAGGTTGGTATTCACTTTTCGCCTCAACCAGAAAAGCGGCCGCTGCTGCCGGAAATCGAACACGCGCTTGGGATCAGCAGCACAACGCTTTAGCCACTGAGCCACAGCGTTGCCTCCCACGGTCGCTTAAATTTCACTCATGTGTCCAAAGGGCTGCGATTTAGATGGGGACCCCTCACGACGCCGTCATCATCCCCTTTATCACCATCACTATCATCATTATCAATCAGCTGACGCTAAGAAATGCTAGTGTCCTCGAAATCTAACAGCGCACACTTCTTCACTGCTGGTTTACAACCATGGCAGAGAAGGCCGCGGCAGAATCATCGAAGCCTGAACATACGTGAACTCTCCAACTCTACGTCTTCGACTGCCTAAGGTACAGATTAGCTACAAGTATTAGGTCTGCTCTAAAAGGCAACAGTATGGTCAAACAAACCACAAAAGTATTCGGTCAGCTGTATAACCTTGCCGAAGTTTAGTGCAGTAACTGCCTGTTTGAAAGTTCAATCATGTGCCTACTTAGTGCTGCAGCCAACGAAACCTGCCCAGGGTTTATTTTGCTTGAAGTACGCAGCGTCTGTGAAACGGAATGTTCCCATTCTTGCCAGAAGACTTGCCGTAGGGCCACGCATTGTTGACATACTGAAGACAACGGGCACTAAAGAGTGAGCCCAGCCGCTGCTCAGAAAAGCAGGATTTTTGAGGCGTATTCAAATGTTGCACACTGTATTGAGTGGCCAGGGGTATCCTGAGTAAATGTTAGCAACTTCCATAGTATGTTGACTCATCTGCCGAAATGTCATCTGGTAGTGGGTAAAGAAGCTATGATTAAAATTTAAACGATAATTACATCGTTTCGAGGAGCAAGAAATGCCTTTCATATATGGTTTTTTTACACTCCGTGGTCCTAATGAGGTAAAAAGATATGAGAAACACCCAGGTATTGTAACTTTTTATAAAATATTATTGCATGCAAAGCTTTGTTCAAAATGTAATCTGCACTGTTTGGTAGTTGGCATAAACGATTTCATTTTGTACGCTGCCAATATGAATTATCTAAGTTAAATATAAATTGATGCTGCCACTTTGGATGGCTTCAAGTCTACCGAAGTGTTTAAGCGTAGATAACCGATTTTGCAAAACGGGAAACACACGAACTGGGTCTACGCTCGTTACAAGATATTGTGCCAGCATGTAGATAAATTTAAACCACGAATTAGACGTTATAAAAATGCAGCATTCTAAATATACTTTACACAAAACAATATGTCTCTCGAGCGAATACAACTATATTTGCTTTCGGTAGTCGGCCGAAGCTTCAGATACACATTTTCTGATTTTAAAGTGATGAACCTGATGCTATCGCTACCTTTTTAACTTACTCGTTGTTTTAAATATTTTCAAGGTGTACCATTTCACCCCTGCTTTTTCTATCTTAGTGGGTTCGCTAAGAGTTCCCAGAAATTGGAGTGAGTCACAGAACACGTTAACAGAGACTTGCAATATCGACAGTGGGGTGCGTACATTTCTGAGCTAGAACTCCCTTGTGGCGTACCTAGCACATCGGTGTTCACTCGTTTTAACAGTTTCAAAGTTTTAGAGTGACGGAAGTGCACCAAGTTGAGGCTGGAGACGCCTGTTGCCCAATTGTTATTTACTGAAGCCAAAACCAGTGCCTGCTGATAAAGCTAATTGATTCTGGTCATAGGTACGCATGTCATCAACATTATCAAGAGAGCTCCGATGATTATGAAGTTATGGAATAAAAATTGCACGAGTAAGAGCCAATAGATTTTAAATCGCGCAAGACTTTTTGCAGGCTCATCAGATATTAAGAACCAACTTGAGTTTAAAGAATTCTGGAAATCAAAGGGTCTTCTAAAGCGTTCTGTAGCACTTTAACTCATGCTTTACCACGGCTGGATAATAATTTGAGCAACCTTTGGCATTAATACTTTGAGGCGTCAGTGTGCTCAGTAGCTTAAAATTGGCATGGTACCCATATTTATTGGTATAATCGAAGACCAGCCATTTCTCTTCAACAGGTAGGGTACAGCAGGCCTAGCAGCACGTAAAGAATTACCCAAGTGCAACAGACGCGATGGATTGTAGGGTTTAACGCGGCGACGCAACGCAGGCGATGATGCGCGCCGTAGTGGTGGGATCTGGATTATTTCTGACTTTCTGGGGATCCATAACGTACGCCGAAATCTCGTACACACGGGCGTTTTTGCTTTTCGCCTCCAAAAGAAAAGCGGCAGCCATGGCCAGGAATAGGACCCGCGTCATCGTGCTCAGCAGCACAACGCCTTAGCCACTGAGCCACCGTGGCGGGTGCAACTGACGAGATGCTTATAATGCAGCGTGGTTCCGATAGCCTTGTGTGTAATTAAATTTCGTCTTGTTTACGATGTTTTTTTAAGACACGAAGTTTGTCTGCCCTCGAACAAGCCACAGTACAATCAGCCTTGAAACGACCATTGTGCCCTTAATACCAACCATGTATTCCTCTTTGAGATTGCCTTCTGCCTCCACCTGTAAGACATGCTTCCGAAGGCACTTCACGAGCACTGGCTTGGACGGGAGGCCTCCGTTTCGGATCGATGCCATGGGTAGATATTCGCCGGTGTCGATGATAAGCGTATTCTGTGACTCTGACATGCTGTTTTCTTTCACTGTAACATGAATAAAATTGCTGTCTTGTAGGTTTAACACGTACAGACGCACACTGTCTTAGCTGGAGCGGCGTTAACCCACCTATTGCCTCTTGCAGTCCTAATGCACGACGATTTAGTCACAACTGCTGCATTCCTCTCAATATTAAGGGGGAACCAAAGTAATCAAATTTTGTTTGAACAGTTTTTAGCTATAAATATTGAGATAGTTCACGCAAAAGTCTAATCTGGTGTTCAAGCTCACCCGGTGCACGACTCTGCGCATTCATAACTTACGCTTTTCCAGATGTTACTGACAAAAAAAGGTGTGGAGAACGTAAACACCACACGGGTAGATTAATTTTCGAAAAGAAAAACGAGATGTTGAGTTCAGCTAAAAGGCAATTTGTTTACGGTCTTTTCAGAACGCGACAATCCAGATTGATGTAGACTATTCCGTTTAGTTGTGCTATCCTGGCAAAGAGGAATGATAGCAAATAAAATTATCGGCTGGGCAATAAAAACTATTGAAAAAAAGGTTTGGTTGTTTTGTTGCAATACGAAGGTTCTTTTCCGGGAAATATTTCTCGAGACGGCTTAACAGGTAAAACCCGGAGACTCAGCTGGGGTGAGCCCATAAGAACGTTACAACGTGTCTGTAGGGCTGCATTGAGGAAAAATGTACAAAAACGCTGTACATAAAACATATTGAGAGAGAGGTAGTGGGCTCATTTGACACCTCAAATGCACAAAAAGTGCGGGAGAGCAGACTGAATCCAACTAGAATAGTTTTCACTGCAAGACTGAAATAGCGCAAACGTTAGTTTAGGTAGAAAATAAAAATAACTATATTCAGTGGCGAACACTGCAATCAGTAAAGGAGGCTTTCGTTCACTCCCTAGATTTCGCATTCAACAAAATATAGCGGTTACAAACCACACCAGTGATCAGTCTTATTTTATTTACCATTGCGAAAATGCACTTAGTGCAATTTACTGAACTCATGTCCATGTTGTCTGTCGCAATGCCAAACAGAAATACCAAACAGAGAGTTGGGTTGAGCAATATATAAGTAGATGTGGGAAAAAATTATGTCCCTTTAAAATAACACCAAAATGTTTGTCTGAACGCCGATATTTGGTCACGAATTGTGTTCATGAACCGGGAAAGGGTTTTACGCAGCCTACAAAAAGAATACCTGCAGTGCAATGGTTCACACATATTCGCCCGACTCGACCACTATTTTCCCAAGACGTGAAAAAATCCAGATACTTTTCTTGAAACCAGCGCCAAATGGTTAATACGTATAGCATGGTGGTGAATGAAGTGTTATTTTCAAAGCTCTTACAGGACTTCCCAGCATTTCTGTTGTAACTAGGCTAGAGTTTATGCCACCAAAACTATTCTATAAAAAGTTTTTTCAATTGCGTTGAAAAAACTTTACTGAAAAACTGGAGGATGTGTGCATAGTTGTTTCACCAACTATATCATAAGGGCAGTCCCAGGTTTATAATAATACTATTTCTTGCAGCTTGTTGCTGTTATGGTACTTTAACAGTATGGAAGGCTTTTTATGACTCCGTTTAAAGATTCGCTTTTTTTCAGCGATACCGCTTAAACAGCACAGTCTTTTTTATCCATCCTTTTGAATAAGAGCTCCAAAAAAGTCAGCACTCACACTTGGAGAGTTTCGTTACGTTTTCCTTAAGGGCTTGCATCCTGGGAATATCCGACTTGTTGGCTACAGCTGCTTTTTTGCTGAAATGAAGGGAACAGTTTTCGCGTGTTACATCCCTGGAGGGGAGTATACTAAGTATGCATAGTTTGGAGGCATCTTCCTGCAGGAACGCCAGCGACGGTTTATATAATTCAAAGCGTAATCAATGCGGCATGCCCGGCTTATGTAGACAACCGAAAAACATTCCGCCTGTAGTGTACGTATTATACGTGCATGTTTCAAATGGACCTGCCTAAACAATACCCGCTGGCAACCCACGTTAAAAATTTCTGTATTACATAGACTTATAAACCTTTACAATGAACCGCCACGAATTCCAATATCTAGCTCAGTTTGCGTTTAAGTGTTCGTTCAAAATATCAGAAAACCGGGCGATATTTTTGCTTGTACTGCTTAAAATAACGGGGAGTTTTACCAATACAGTTGCAGCCGGCTTGTGTTAGAGGGAAGCAATTTTTCGGCGCAAGGTTTTGTAAGGCCTGTTGCAAAACAAAAGCATTGCATGGCCAGCATTTGGCCGGGTATTGGTATCTAAGAGGCGGAAACCGAAAAATCAGGATTTGTGTAACGACAGTGAGAAGTCCTTTACATAGAGTCATTTACTTTTGTTAAACTCTAAAGAGGTATTTTTTCAATTAGGTAGTTTCTCACCTGATTTCTGTTACGCCTCCCAGTCACGATTATTGCAAGGCTAGGCCCCCACAGGTACCCACGTATACAATATTTTAAGATTTTCGTGTACGGAGGTATACAAGATTTCAGAATTCAGAATTCCTAGACGTTTCATGATTACATCTTCGGCACATGCGTATAGCGTGCGGCAGTTCGTTTCTTTTTAACCAATGGCACAAAGCTTAAAGAAATCCTCTTGGACACGATCGGCACTCAAAATTGTTGTTCTCTGTCACCTCGTTGCCCTAAAAGAACATTTGTCTTTGTACGTAATGCATCCCACATCCTAGCACCACCATCCAATGCATAGCAGCTTCTTGGCTATTAGGCTACCGATAATTTGCATTTGTAAGCTAAAATCTCGTACTATAAACTTCTACCCCCTTTAGCGGCTTCACCAACTATAAAACTGAGTTCGTAAAATTGATCGTGAAAAGTCTTTTATACGCTCCTATATTTCTCATCCATTTCCCCTTAGCTTTACACCGGCCACCATTCACTTCGAGTCTTTAAAAGCACTAACATGCATGCACCTTATACGGCAAGTCTTCTCTGCACAAGGCTACCCGCGGCATTAAAAATGCAAGCTATGTTTGGCAACCTCTTGACTGCTTTACTGTCGTCAAAATCATTGCATGCCACTGTTCGCACTAATGGTTTCATTGGTTAAAAAAAGGGCAGTAATAAATTTTGCACTGAGATTGCTACTTTGCGCAATTCTGTATCTACGGAATCTATACAACACCTACTGTACGAAACAACTGTCCTCGGGCTGTCAAATGTTGCATTCTAGTTTTATAGATTATACAGAGGAAGCACGCTTAGTTACCAAGCCATGCGAACTCACCGGAGATGGTACCGTGTTAATGAAACGGCCACGATGATAAGAATCATAATCACTGCTACACCTCCGATGATGCCGCCAACATCCGCTCCGTTGCTGCTACTGTTCGCTGCATGGGACGCACTGGCAGATTACATTGCACCCCAAATGTTCAAAGATCAGTTTTGTTTTCATCTCAGCAAAAAAGGTATAGCGTTTTTTCAAAGCAGGCATGCGCACTCACCTATAACCGTAGCACTGAGGCGATACACGTAGAGCACTTCCTGTGAATTTTGATTGAGGAATGATGTTTACCTTGCGTAAGATGAGATGCCATTTTTGCGCGAAGGTCAGAAACATTTGGAAGAGAAGTTTCCCAATCACATAGAAATCATATTACTCCTTTGATAATATAGTAAGATATCATTTCAATTTTCCTAGCACATTTATGTGGACACTTTTTGAGCACATTTCTGGGTTTTTTTCAAGCTTCCGAAGGCCCGTGCGTACAATATCCAGCCCTTAATCTTAAGAGTCAAGGCTTTGTAATTAAAACATAAGATTCCGTTGGTGTGACTGCGTTTTGCGCAGCATCTAGATACCCCCTCCAACTCGTGATGATCACCGAAGGACGCATGTCACTATGCCTCGATGTGACACCTCGGAATAAATCACACAGGGAAAAAAATAGCAGTGTTTTTCTTGAATGGTTGGCTATTGCAACAGAAGCAAGCGTTTGTCTAATAGACTTAGTTGGATGAAATTTGATGAAACGTTGGCAACAATCGTGGTATCTACCTTGTTCGAAGTTTCCTTGTAAGTATGCATGTATGTACGCATGTATGTATGTATGTATGCATATATGTATGTATATGCACGCATGCATGTATGTATGTATGTATGTATGTATGCCCGCATGTATGTATGTATGTATGTATGTATGTATGTATGTATGCATGCATGCATGTATGTACGCGTGCATGTATGGACGCACGTATGTGTGTATGTATACATGTATGAACGTATGCACGTATGTACAACCTTGTCGAATTTTTCCAGGCCAATACTAATCCTTCCCGACCACAAAGAATTCAAAAGTAACCTTTACCTTTAAATGTGACAAAATAGTTTATCACAGTAAGAAAGAAAGGTGTTTTCCCTAGCTTTCCGGCGTAAACACTTTCAACCTCGCTTGTGATGTAACCTTGTACATTTAATGATTGCGTTCGGCGCTTTTCCGGCTAGGTCTATAAACTGTTGAAATAGGAAGAGACAGGGGGAAAAGAACACTAGATTTTTGGTTTGTTGCCTTTCGCTCGTATTCATGGAGCGAGGTGTGCTTAGGAGCGGAGCACCCGCATCTGGCTAGGTTGCAGACGAAAGCGCGTTTTCAACAAATGTACGACGATTGTTTTCTTGAATCGTGACAGATATGTAAATTGTGCCTTGATTGTGTCGTGAAAAACTGCATCAATTATGTAGTGCACTCGGTCGCCTCAACGATTCTGTATTTCGAATGAAGGCGAGAAAGCAAAACCCCAACAAAAACGAAACCCCGAAGCGAAACACCAAACCCCAAATTATGCAGGGTCGATAGGAAGGAGTGTCGGTTCTTCATCACGAACGGTGAAATCCCGCAAAATTAAAACAGCCCTCAATGTCAAGGAACTATGTCAAGGATCACGCATGAGCGGAACGGCTTGCCAAAGGAAATTGACTCAGCGCCTTCCTCATCTTTTGTTAGAAATTTGCACAATTTTTGTTGAACTAATCATTACTGTACATATTTGTTGCGTTCCGTGCCTGTATTTTTATTTTATTTTATTACCCTGTGTACCCGGACAAAGCAAGAAAACATCCCCCTCGGGAGGGGCACGATCAAATGCAGAGCATTTCCGCGGGGGGCGTGCCTGCAAGTCGTATGGATTACGTATTGGTTGTTGTTGTTGAAATTGTTGTCTTCCAGCGTAGACATTGTCGATGAAGTCGATGGTGAAACGTCAAACACGCCGTGAACCTCCTGCCGCGGCTATGACGTAACGTGGAGCGGCTATGACGCAACGTGGCGCGGCTATAACGCAAAACAATCCAACACAATCCACTTTAATCCAATCCAATCCAAACCAATGCAAGCCAAGCCAAGCCGAGCCAATCCAATCGAATCCAATCCAATGCCCCTCGCGAGAGAGTGTTATAGCGACGAAATCGCGCCACCACACGAACTCGTGATGTTCACGTCACGATCACGCCACAGATGTTAGCGACCGGAGCGGGCACGAACGACATATGTGGTTTAAGCGTGAACCGACCGCGGCGAGAGAGCGCGATGCGAGTGCCCCCACCTGTTCTTGCGCGCGAACCTACTGTTCCTCAGCGCGAACCCAACGCGGCGAGAGAGGGTGTTTCGCACGTCCCCACCTGTTGTGCGCCCGAACCGAACGCGGCGAGAGAGGGCGTTGCGAGCGGAGAGAAGGCGAGGAGGACGCGGGGGAGAGGGCACACCTGTGGCCGACGGTTGAATGAGTCAAGGATATAAGGCGCCTTCGTAACCTTCCGTTCTGTGTCGGCTTTGTGGCGCAGTGGGTTGAGCACCATGTACCTTGCGTTCCGCCCGCAGAGTCGTGGGATCGAAACCTGGCGCCGGTAAGTAATATTGTTTTATATGTTGTAGGGGGAGCGATGCGGACTACGGACGTCAGCGCGGGTGACATCGTGAGTTACTGAAATGCTCTGCATTTAAAAGACTGTACGTATATACGCATGTATGCATGCATGGTTGTATGCATGTATGCTATGTATGTATTTATGGAGCCAATTGAGCGAAGATTACGTTAAAATTGGATTCAGTATGATTCTAACGAGGCAATCTTTCGAATGAATTAGACTTGTATTTTGTCTGCATGGCCCCTTTTAATGCCAGCGTTCCCTGGCCCACGCTTGCAGTTCAGCGGAGTACACGAGCGATGTTACATGTATTGGCTCTGCCTATTGAGGAGCTGCCCCGAGGAAATTCTCGTTTTCTGCGGCCTGTGCTTGAACCGTGCCTACCTCTACCGCCTTGATTTGTCGCCGGTGCCTTCATCGTAACATCTTAACTGGCTGGCTGCTACGCTTGGCGACTATCAACCGGAGGTATCGGCGGGGGCGTAACAGACCACGTGCAGCGATGCCAAGTGAAAGGGCTTAAAAGCCGGCGTTCCCTGGGCCGCGCTTGCAGTCCGGCGGAGTACACGAGCGGTGCTACATGCATGTGCTTTGCCTATTAAGGCGAGACCTTTGAACGGCTTCTTTCTCCGCGGGACTGCAACAGGGCTTGCTCATTTTAGCATATCGTTACCGTGTTTGTGTAACCGTTTACCGTGTTACCGGACGACGCAGTTTCCGTTTACCGATGAAAACAGTAGGGCACGTTTTACACTCCGTTTGCGGTTTGCGTATTCCCGCCGCCGTGGCGAAGGTTGCGATATCTGATGAATTAGTCTGAAAGCAAATCACCCATAATTTTGCTGCTCATATCTACTTGCATTTGTTTAAAGTAACTTGAATATTTCACTTTGCGGGTGAAGAATTCACACTAACTGTAGTTCTTTTGAAAATACTGTAGCCACCACTTGTAGAGCTTTAAAACGAAAACGTGTTGATGGCACCACCTACTGAGTAGAGTTAGCATCAAGATACAATAGAATTCGTCCCCGCGCTAAATATTTACGCAAGAAATGAGTAAAATATGTCGTAGTAATTACTCAATAACCTACCCTACCTTGCCCAGCACTATTTCCGAGGCCTAAAAGCACTTTGCAAGCTACAAACGTATCTGAACTATTTGAGGCAGGGAAGGTTTAGCACGAGTAGGGACGGCCATTTTCGTCGCCCGTCTGAGAAAAAATGTCGTTTGGCGCTTTCCTGAGTTATATTTAACAAAAAATCGTAATAATCAGCATCAACTAAGAATAATTTTATCGGCTGTACCAAGGATAAAGCATAGAGCGCACTACTTTTGCTGTAATCAATACGCGACGGTACACTTCGTCTTCTCAAGAAGCTCGCTGGCTATGGTAAAGCCAGTGCCGGTAAGTAACCGTTCACGGTAACTTTCGCGCGTGCGCACTGGACTCCTGCTAACGCGGTAAATGGTAACGTAAACACGGTAACGCTATGCTAAAACTCCCTAATGTCATTCTGGGTCCCTGAAGACTCATTGTTGATGATCTTTATTTAGCAGCGCAGCAGTTTTTTGTCCGAAAATTCTCCAACCTTAAGCGAGCGGTTGCCTCCCCTCCCACCATAAGTATAAAGTTACCGTCTTCTGCCGAGGTGACGTTGTACTTCTGGGTCCACGGGCTGTACTTGTCGTTGGGTGTTCTCAGTCTCAAACGGATGCCTACACGGGTGTACGGCTTCACTGAGATTCGGTACTCCTCCACGAACGTGGACCCGAACTGTGTGAGGTTAAATTCCTTATTTTCTCCATACACCCCATCCACTTCGAGGATGACGCTGACGCTCCAGCAAGACCATTTTTCGCGACCTGGGTTCTGCAAGGAGTAAACCAAAAATGAAGTGCCATTTGAAACGGGATGAAACTGTCCGGCAGTGAAGAATCAAGAGAAGTTTCTGTAGAAATAATGTTTATTTGAGCCAAGTTGTGCTCCGCAAACTTGTGTTCGCTTCGAACACAGATAAGATAGCCGAGGGTCGGCCACGCATTGGCAACAGCACACATGACTAATCAAAACACACTCCAGGGTTCATGGCAATACCAATGATTTCTCCTAGAAGAGGTACCTGGGTGACCAACTCTCTTGGTGTGGTGTTTATGAACCATTGAACACGATAGCTGTGTTGCACAGTATGCCTGGTCAGGCGCGATACTTGGTGCACGTCTACGGCGGGGGCTCCTGTGGTCGGCATACGTCTCGCCTGGGGTGCGATAGAGGCTGAGCGGCGCTGGAGCGCCACAGTGTTTAGTAAATGTAGCGTAAATGTTAGAAACCAATTACACATTTTTCGCGCGAAAATGTTTTTTTTTTTTTACTGTCATCCTAATCGGTTCGCACGTACTGTTCCTGGGTCTATGGCAAGCCTCTGCTATGGCAAGCAGGATATGCTTTGAAACGTACTGATTAGTTTGCCCTCCACCCACCGAAATCAATACAACGCCAAGCGTCGCGTCTAGTGTCCAGGTCGTTCGGCGGATAAGTCCTCACCCAAACAATAACGCAGAGGGATGCCAGAGGCCGCAGTTCTTAGGTTAAAACTGCGAGAAGTTGGAATTTTCAAGTTCTTGTACATTGATGTGTATTGTTGCTGCAGTGGCTGAGTATGCCTATGCTGCAATCGCAGTGTTGTGTAGTTGACTACGGGAATGCTGCCGTATCCATTATTATTGCGACTGTGCAGAGGTAGTTTCGCATCCTATGAAGGACTTGACATGGACATCATTTCCAGAATATTCGCAAAGTTGTGAAGCGGTCGGTCCTTTGTCGCCACCTATCGCACTGCGAACGCGGAAAAATTCGTCATTGAATGGGAGAATGATAATAGTTTATGCACATACGTACAAACACCTACATACGTACAACTTACATACATACATACATACATACATACATACATATATACATACATACATACATACATACATACATACCTATATACATGTCGGAACGAAAGTTATGAGTCCAGAACACTGGAGCAAGCATAGGCAAAGCGATGTTCGTACATTTTTTCCAAACAAATAGTGCTGAAAGGTTATGAAAGAACAAAATGTTGAAAAACTCGTCGCCCGAGTGACGCGGCGGTGCGCGTCGCCGCGCTAGACCAAGTTGTGCTATGGCAAGCTCGCGGAATGCGAAGTACTGCTCGTGGAAGCCTGTCCGAGCAAATTGACGACGACGCCAAGATGCATTATTTTCCACGCGATGACATGCAGCGCTAAACGTGGACTGATTTCGTGCGCAGCGGCGGCCGCAAGAACTGCCGCCCAAGTCAGCGGCCTCAGCGTTGCTCGCGTCAGCTTGGGTGTTCGGAACTTCAGGCTTAGTATATCGCGGGTAATATTTGATCGCCGGTATCTGTACAACTGCGAATGACCATGCCTTACAAAACTTTTCACCACACTATCATCCCCTTTTTCGCATACTGAACTTTATTTTGGCGATAATTTCCGTTTCAGCGATCGGTGACCGAGACATCTGCCGTGGCCTGTTTTGATTCTAGCGCGCAGGTGGCGCCATCTTTCGGCCGCTCGCCGCATAGCGGTCTCCAGAAAGCAAAGCCTCGCCGAGTACCTGAAACATAGGGAAGAACCAGTGCCGATGCCATATTACCGTGGTGACATGGAGAGTACCCTGCTGTTCCAGGCATGCACGGGATCCCTGCTCACGCAGCAAAGGCGCCACGAGCTATTCGGCGCGGACCCAACGTGTCGGCCATGCGGAGTGCAGAGAGAGACAATACAGTATGTGATCCAGGAATGTACAAAACTAAACGACGAATATCAGGAAGCGACGACATTAGCCGATAGCCTGGCATTCACGGGCACCTCCGAAAAAACAAAAGAGCAGCAAGCATTGCACACCAAACGACGACTGCGTCTTTGGGAGCAGTGTTGCCGAAGTTTAGAAAAGGTCCCCACTTGCCGTATTTCCTGTATAGATCAGGTGAGGAGCGAAGTGGACCGACCCGCCGGACCTACCGATGGCCTCACTTCTCTGCTACAACCGGACCGACCATGGGGGGACCGGCTTTCCACGCGCGTGTGCGAGCGTGCTCGGTGCGTGCGTGTGTAATGTGTGTACCACAGAACAGTGTACTCTGACCGTGCGGCGACCAAATTTGAAACTGGTTGCAATAAACGTGCTATAATAATTTCTGCGTTGGCGGCTCACGGCTTTCGGTTCTATTTTCGTAATTACTGGGCCAATAGGTATTCTTTACAGCATAAAAACTGAAAGCGAGAAATTTCGTGTCAGTACTTCTTTAAGAAAAATGCAGCGTTCTCTTGCGGCCCCGCGCAAGCGTCGGCTTTTTCCGCGCTCATCGGCCACCTATCGAACCCGCCAGTCCTGGCTCAATTTGACAGCTCTGCTCCGACGGAAATCCGCACAGACGCCAGCGGCCATGGAATAGGATTGATGCTGGCCCAAACACACGCGGGCCTCGACCGGGTGATAGCTTACGCAAGCCATCTGTTGCCCCCATCCGAGCGCAACTACTCTATAACTGAGCGCGAATGCCTTGCTCTGGTGCGGGCCGTCGGCAAATTTAGACCATACCTGTACGGCAGGCAGTTTACCGTTGTATCCGACCACCACACCTTATGCTGGCTTTCTTCTCTGAAAAATCCCAGAGGTCGCCTTCCTCGCTGGGCTCTATACCTCCAAGACCATGATTATTCAGTTGTGTACAAGTCCGTTAAACTGCACAGAGATGCCGACTGTTTTTCTGTTCATCACATCGACGAGCCTCCCACTGATGAGCCCGACACGGATATTAGTGTCTTCTCTTTGTCGGACTTCAAAGACATCGGTTACCACCAGCGCCGTTATCCGAACTTTGGGCCTAATATCGACCGTCTCCACTCACAGCCAGCGGACCATGCTCTGAACGCGTTCGTGCTACGGGATGGTATTCTATACCGCCGCAACTTCCGGGCTGATGGACCTGACCTGCTCCTGGCGGTACCCGAGCAATTTCGCCCGGATGTCCTCCGACAGCTTCACGATGAGCCGATGGCTGGCCACCTTGGCACTGCTCGCACTTACGACCGCATCCGCCGGCGATTTTACTGGCCAGGGATCTACCGGACTGTGCGTCGATATGTCGCGGCATGCGATCCTTGCCAACGTCGGAAAACGCCCCCATTACGTCCCGCCGGCCAGTTGCAACCTTTCGACATTCCCACCGAACCATTTTATCGTGTTGGCTGAGACTTTTTAGGCCTATTTCCGTTGTCCTCCTCCCGGAATCATTGGATTGCGGTAGCCACAGACTATGCTACCCGCTACGATATCACCCGTGCGCTCCCCACGAGCTGTGCTACAGATGTCGCTGATTTCCTCCTGGAGGACGTCATCCTGCGTCATGGTGCTCCGCGACAGTTGCTCATGGACCGTGGCCGGTACTTTTTGTTACAGGTTGTTGAGGACCTAATTCGCTCTTGTGAAACAAAGCACAAACTGACAGCTGCATACCATCCTCAAACAAATGGCCTAACTGAGCGGCTCAACAAAACGCTCACTGACATGCTAGCAAAGTACGTTTCCACAGACCACCGAGATTTGGACGTTACTGTACCTTACGTCACTTTTGCCTATAATTCCTCCCGGGACGACCCTGCGGGATATTCTCCTTTCTTCCTTGTTTTTGGCCGTGAGCCTACTTTAGCGTTCCACACCACCCTACCGACTTCGAGTGAGCCGACCACTGCTTATGCTCGTGACGTCATCGCCCACGCTGAACTGGCACGCCAGGTTGCCAGAGAACGACTATTGGCATCACAAGCATCCCAGAAGTATCCATACGACGAGCGCCACCGCCCAGCACACTTTGCTCCTGTCTCCTTGGTTCTTTTGTGGACCCCTTTTCGCTGAGTTGGACTGTCTGAGAAGCTCATTTCCCCTTCACTGTCCCCTACCGCGTTAAGCGTGCCGTCACCCCCGTCACCTAGGAAATCGTGCCTGTGCTGCCTTCTACCTCGTCTGGGCACTCAGCACCTCAGCTCGTTCACATGAGCCGCCTCAAGCCGTACCACCGACGGTGTCTACCTGCTACTGCTCCTCCCTCATAACAGGCACCGGGATGGTGCTTCTGCGGCGGGGGAGTTGTGTCACAGACTTTGGCCAGCTTCCCGAGAAACTTACACGGCGCATACCCGCATATCCATGTGGCCAATCTCTCCCTATCTGGGTATGTCTTCCGGTGGAAAGACGCTGGTAGATGACCGACGGAATGAAGAGAAGGTAGACGAAGTCCGAGCTCTCGCTGGACTGGGTTCGCGCCACTCTCCCAGTGGCTACGGTGTCTTTTGTAAAGACACCTTCTTCCTGACTGCCCATAACTGCGTTGTCACGTGACAATATTATTATTATTATTATTATTGTCATCATCATCATCATCACACATCATGCAAAAAATGTGCGCACTGCAAATGTATTCAGTTACCCGACATGGAGCTTCAAGCTTCGAAGACGGGTGAGCGGCCCTTTCTGTGTAATCTATGCGTGTGCTCGGCCGCGGAGGCTGCGGGTAGTCCTAGCGACGAGCCCGGCCGAGAGAGCCCGCGAATTCCCCCGTGCCGCAACAACTGGACGGCTGTGCCCGACTTCACATCCTTGGAGGAGATGCTGCGAACTCCGCGAAATGCAACGCCCTCGAGGGACTTCCTTTTTTGACGGACGAAGTGGCAAAATTGAGAGAGGCAAACGACCGCCTGGGCAAAGAGAACGCACGTGTTTCGCCAAGCAGGCAGGCATACTCGCTTCGCTGCGGGCGAACGTTCTCAGCCATCGAAAGCACCCGATACCGCGAGCCGGTCCCTTCCCTCCCAAACGGCCTGTCCCCCACCCCCACCAAATCCCCCCTTTCCCGCTTCCACACCTGGGTTCAATGGAACGCAGACGACCACTACCACGCAGCGTGGGCTCCATTCCTCGCTCGACCCCGTTGTGGCGAAAAGAAACAGAACACCTTCCCATTCAATGCTGGAGGAGCTTACCGGTGCTTGCCAACCTCTGCGCCTTGTCTTTTGCCAACTCCTGTGTCCACCGAGGAGCCTTGTGATTGCTCGGCCCGGACGAACAGAGCGGGGCTGCGGCGTTTGTGAGTGCGTCTCATTCGTGCCGCATCTCTCTTGTCCAGCGTTCAAACGTCTGAGGCACATCTTTGTGTCAAACCTTTCACCCTGCGTTACCTCACTCAACTGACGGAGCACATGTTGACTGTGCGCGTCGTACCTCTGACTTGCCAGCGGCTGAAAAATAAGTACACCTTCGACGCTTCTGCCTTTGTGACTGTCGACGAGGGCTCTTTCCAGAGTCTGGTGCTTGCTTCTGGCCCAAGGGCTGTCTTTATAATCCCTTCCGTGGAACTCTTCGCACCAAAGCCTTCGCTTCAAAGCGTCTGAATTCTTTTCAAATGCGATTTCTTTAAAAGTTCCTATTATAGTTGTTTCTGTTGGTCACCTTAGCTCATATGATTATTTTCCAAAAGATTACCAAGTTTTTTGTAAAGATAGGTACTTTTCTAGGGTTAAATACAAGGGAGGGGGTGTTCGTTGCGGTCGATAGCGCTCTTCAGTCTATACGGCGTCATAAACTTGAGGGCGACAACGAGTCTGTCTGGCCTGACATTCGTCTGACTTGGAGCGAGAAGCTTTTAATAGGGCGTTTTATATTCCACATGATGTTCCTGTTTCTTTGTTTAGTAAGCTCCTTACGTGTATAGAAGAAGTTTGCTCATCACACCCGAATCACCAGCCTATCATTCTGCATGATTTCAATACACTTGGTGTGCCATATAAGAATTTTAACCATCAACACTACAATTGTTACGTATAGCAGAAATACAGCATGATTTAGGCTTAGTTGACTTCACATCCATGGTTCAACTGAATAATATCAAATAAAGCCCTGAAAATATCTTAGATATCTGATTTTCAGATATTCAAAACGCACGAGGAGGAGGAGTAATGAGGAATAAACTTGCCTATAAAGCAGTTCACCCAATTTTTTTTCGTCGCGAAACTAACCTATTTATATTAGTTGCAGAAGTTGTGCTCCACACGAGACAACAATAGTTAAAATTACTTAAAAATAGTGAATTGTACAACAGTAACTTAACTCTTTACGGAAGATCACGTACAGAATGTACCATTCCAACTATGCGCGAAAGTTGCCCTGCGAGAAAATAATGTGTGTATTCTAAGACATGTCTTGGTCAAAAAAAAAACACCTAGCGTTTTTTCAGGCATCACCAGTTCAATTTTGGAGTGGTTTAACATAATATCAGCCGGTGAAAGGATATTTCTGTTTTTAGATTGAAAAAGCATCGCTTTCGTTTTATCTACGTTAATCTTAAGCAGTTGTCCGCTGACCACCTGTGTATTTTTTCAAGCACTTCATTAGCGGTTTCTACCAACTGGATGGCATCACAAGATGAAACACAACATGATTTGGGGAGGAAACTCATTAGAGACTGTGATTTTATTAAAGTTATTATTATCTCTAATAAGTTGTTTGAAGAGCTTCGAAAGTGTTTTGACCGTGCCTATGAAAACGTTGCCTGCGTGGTGAACCGGGGCACCACGACCGCCACCTAGTTTAACAAGAAAAAAGAAAACGTGGCGTTAAACAGTCGTGGACGACGACAAGACAAGACGCATACACGCGCCCGTATCTGCGGTATCTTCTCTTCGCCGAAGTGCGTTTAGCTTTTTCTTTTCGTTGGCTACAAATTTCGCGGCCCCATATTACCCGCTCTGTGATACGTCCTTCGACTGCGGCATGAGCAACGTCAGGTGCGATCACGCATTGCCTGCTCTTTCACTGAACACGGCTACCACAAAAAACGGGAGGATTTCGGCTTCCTTGCAGCTCGTAAACGTGTTAATGTATAGTGAAGAAAGCAAATCCCCAAAACCGCTTAAGAATGCAATTGTCATGCCAAACCCAAGCCAAAAAGTGGGGTCTTCCCTTGAGCCCCCATGACGAAAGGCTTACGAGGTGCAGTTTCCTCTCTAGTATACTAATTAAGAAACTCTAAGGTTTGCCCTGCTCTAGGAACGCCGTACTGGACAGAGGTCGCTGTGAGCGCAGCACTTTTTCGAACAAAGTTGCCTGTAGCACACGCCAGGGCATCGACAAAGCAGTGGTGATTTCTCGGCCCTTCATCAACCATTGCCTCCAGCGTGCCGGGCGAACAATGCATGGGGCTGACACTGAGACAAGACGTAAAAGAAAGACAGCCGTGATGAATGCATCGATTTCTTCTTGCCTTTTTCATTACCTACAACCTGATTGGTCGGCTACAATATCAGCGACTGACGCCTTGTCACTTGCGCCGGTAAAACTGTTCATTTGTCTTGGCTTTTGTTACGACATTACCAAAAGCGTCTAATGTGTGGGCAACCCTGGCCGCACTCGGGATAATTTGTTGGTATATCAGTCAGGGTGGTGACGCTCACGTAAATTAAATGTTACGAACAGAGGTCGGAATGAGCATGGCATCGTTTAGTGGCGCAGCACCTTAGGGGCATGGTCTGTCGGCGTCTCATGTCGTTGTTGTCGTTCGTCGTCGTATTCTCGTGTGGTAGCGGTACTAAAACACCCGGAAACTCGTTTTCCAACACCTGATGCTGGAACGCTTCATCTCCATGGTCAAAAACGGGTAATAAATGAACTCACCAGGACATTCGTTTATCGTTGGCGCTTGCCTACTTGCTTCTATTTCGCTCCGTATTCGCTTTAACTTTAAAATTTGCAATTCTCTGTTTCGAATTTACCTTCTCTTCCGCCCTGGTAATTCGGAAGTCGCTTATATCAGCGCGCCCCGTGTGGCAAGAGAGTGACTTGCAATCAATGAACACACGTATAAACCCCATGTTTCGCCCCTCTCCAGGTTTCATAGTGGGGATGGCAAGGTTTTCCTTCTACAATACAAATGACGTTCTGAAGCATCAGGATTTAAAATATGGCGCTGCTGCTTGTGCAGCAAACTTCAGCGCAACTTGCCTGTAGACAACTTTCCAGTGAAACTGTGTAGCGGGTGTGTAGATGGGCGGGTGTAGTAGATGACCACAGAGATGAGGTGTAGCAGTTGCTTTGCGAATCTAGTACACTCTTTTAAAACATTTCCTTGCAAGCTTGACCAACTCCATTTAAACACTGGTAGTAGTTTGAAATGTTTATTTTGTCGAAAACCAAATCGCCAGTTTTGATCATTTCAGCATGCCTAAAGAAATTTTTACTTGTAATCAGCTCTGGCGCCCGGCCCCCTTCCTAGATCACAGAAACGCGTGCTAGGTTGCGGCGTCTTCATAGCATGTCGTACATAAGTAGATAAAATGTTTTTTTTCAACACAACTATAATCAGAAGTCTCCGTATAACAACGTTGATGGTTGAAACGCGGAGCCTTCTTGCGTGCAAAAGAAATGGAGAAGGGCCAAAGTGAAAGATTCAAAGAGGAAAGTGCCCACCACCTGACAGTCAAAGTCCAAATACTAATGATCAAGGGGCCAGCTGCCTGCGAGTCAAAGTCCAAGCTCAGCCGAAAACAAATGAATCCCTCGGGAGAAAGCTGAGCTTCCCTCCCCAACCCATCATCGTCGTTAGAATCTCAGCTTTGATGGAAACCCAAACTTCCAAACTGCACTTCAACCAAACTGCAAGCAATAAAAAGGAAATCCTCAGCGACCGCAATGCGATCATGGCAAAGTCGTATACAGAAGTCCACTTCGTTACGCGAGGGGCCTAGTTTCGATGCCGACTACGCAAAGCGTTCTTTGTTTGTTTAATCATCATCATAAAGTGCGCTCATATAGTGTAAAATTATCTTGCTAGCAGTGCATTCTGTTTATGACACCGCCATTAGTGAAGCCAAAGTAAGCTTCGCTCTAATACTCCGGAGTGGAGTATTCTCATTTACCCCCTAGTATACCTTATCGAGTGCTCACAGAATAATACATCAACGTTTTGCTGAAAACTGTCTACGTCTAAACCAGGCTAGGGAATTCTAATAAAATTGTTTTTATGGTCTGCCATAAGCACGCTTGCATGACCCAATTTAAACCTATGCAGGTAGATTTATAGCATTTTTGAAATTTGCAGTAAGGTTTTATAAAAATTTGCTCTCTGAAGTTGGCTTTTTTATGAGGCCCGAGAAGGCCCCAAGGATACAGTTAACTAGCGCATGTTAATTAACATGCGGGCTCGATAAGCTGATCGCTGGGTGATTTTGACGTTAAGATGTCTTCTAGAATATAGAGATGGCTGGTACTGCGTGCGAACGAGGTTCATTTTTCGTGTTTCAAGACACTCACTTTCCACTTGACCACGATCTCAGAGGTGGTGCTGTTGTCAATTGTGACGTTCTGGGGTGCCATTTTTGGCGCTGAAAAAACAAACACAATAAATACTTGTCAGCTTCAAGAACCTTGTCCATCCACTAGAGCTACTTACACCCGCAGGCGGTTCGGAACATGGCAACAACGGCATCGCGCTCTCTGTAGTTTCCATCTGCATCCATGACCAAAACGCGAACCTGGTAGTCCGTCCCACTTCGCAGTCCCATCAGTGTGTGATCGTACACGTCTTTCTTGGGAAACGCTGTCACGGTCTGGGTACTCCAAGTTTTGTTAGCCACCTGAGAACATATAAGAAGGACCTTTAGCCACCTTGCAGGCAATAAAAATAGGCCAGTGCAATTGTCGAGTATACATAAACAAATTTCAAGGCATTCACCCTTCAGCAGTTTCAAAGCTTTCGGTAGTCAGGCAGTTGTGACCCTTTCTATGTCTTTAGCCAGCCCGTTGAATAAAGTAGTTGGAATAGTTTCGAACCTGGTAACGTTCGAAAGCTCTCTTTGTCATGAAGGTCCCATATTTACAACGAACCCTGCCAATCGTGGGGCCGAAACTTTTCTTGCCGCATTGATAATCAAATGTCTGTTATCCGCAGGCCTTGTGATTTTCAATGCGACTGAAAATGACCCACAGCGAAAATGTATTTTTACGATGGGAATGAAAATAATTGTATGACATTCATGCGAATGGGTAAGCGCCCTCTGGTCAGTGGAGAGCGCCACGTAAATTAACGTGCGTATCAGGTGCATAGTTTATTTTTTTGGCGAGCGTAGAAAATTTTTGCCGAGCGCTTACACGACGCCTTGATGAATACTACCCAGCAGAAAATGTTCACCACGGTAGCTGTCAGGGTGGGTATAGCATGCGTCCTATCCATTACACACACGACCAAATAATCAATGTCACTGTCGTCTGTCTCTACCACAGAAAATGTCCAAAAAGGTTGTTGATTTTCACTACGTTTCTCAAGCTGTAGTTGCTGCACTTCGGCTGTGCGCTTATTATAAATGGGCCTTGAAGCGACTCAACCAGCAACACAGCACACAGGTATCGCTAGGCAGGGGTTTAGTATGAGGTCACTAAAATGAAAACTTGCACAGAAACCGCCGTGCTATTAGCCAAAGGAATCTAGCAGCGCAACAGGTACAGTCATCTGCTCGCACATGTTGTCCTCTTCACATACTTTGTCATATAGGAAGCTTTGATGTTGTAAGGCATCAAAGTTGTTATCAAAACTGGAGCTTTCGAAACGCGATAACCACTGTCGCCATTATTTTAGTCGATGCGAGGACAGTTACGAAAGATACATAATGTTAAAAGCTGCGAAACCAAAAACGATAAATTGCCTAGTATTAGAGCAGCGTTCAGCATAGACTTCAGGTGCGTATGTTTAGTGACGACCCCGCACGTGCTCTGATAATAGTAGTATGGTATGTACGCTACAAAGGGTATTGTTGTGGATAATGAATAAAAGAGGCAGGGCTGCACGGGCACGCGGGTACGGGCATAGCTCGCGCCTCGTGCTCGGGGCAGTTGGTTCATGATCAGCGCATCGAACGGGCGACCGGCTGTCTGGCTCCTTTCTTACGTCGCGATCCGCGACATTCTGGTGCCGCGAAACCCGGGAGCCGACCCACGAGCAGACCTGACTTGACGCGGCGCAGACAGCGAGGACGCAAGGCCTGGGATTCCCGGGGGGCTGCGCCATTCCGCCGGCGTCGTCATCGAATGCTGTCCGCCGCCGCTGCTCGTGCCGAGGACACCGGGTCGCCTGGTTTGGGCGAGTCTCCTGCTATGGACAAGGTCCGCCGCCACCGTGGGGCGGTTCGGGCCGCATTAACCAAGGGGATTGCCACCATTTCAAAGCTTCTGGATCCGGCCACGCCTGCCGTTGCTTTTCAAGGACCTCTGAACCTCGTCAACATGAGGTATGAGGAGATGAAGGCTCTCGACCAGAAGATTCAGGAGGGCCTCAGCGAGGAGGACTTCGAGGCGGATCTGGTTGCCTCGTGGGATTACGACGCTAAGGTGGTGGACATTCGGGCGCGTGTCGAGTTTGCCACAAGGCCCGCTGATACCCCACATGCCGTCGCTGGGGGTTCGGGAACGGGAGATCGCCCGGACGACGCCTCGAGCACCACCCTGCGTCAGCCGGCGGTCTCTCCCGTTATCACCAGCGCGCGCTTCGCCGCGCTGCCCAAGCTGCACATCCCGACATTTTCGGGCGACCGACGGAGCTGGCAAGCGTTTTGGGACCATTTCGATGCCACCATTCACAGCAATTCCGCCTTGGCTCGCATCGAGAAATTCAAGTATCTAACATCGTACTTGACGGGCAAGGCGAAGGCAGCAATCGAAGGGATCCGACTCGCGGAGGCCAACTACGATGTGGCGATAGGCACCCTCAACGCCCGATTTGGCCGGACCGACCTGCTCGTTGAGGACCATATCGACAGCTTGCTCGCCTTGGCCCCTGTGCGGAGCTCTTCAGAGGTCCGAAAACTCCGAGACCTCTACGACCAGATATCCTTCCGTGTAAACGCGCTGAAGAGTCTGGGAGTGGCGGCGACGGAGTACGCGGTGTTCTTCCATCGTGTACTGATGAAGGCCCTGCCACCCGACCTCGGGATCCTGTACCGGCAGAGGGCTAAGGAGGCATCCTCGTCGGACGGAGCAGCCAGCTCGTCCGGAAGTGCGAGGCAAGTGAGCGAGAGAGCCAGCTCGTCGGAAAGGGCGAAGCAAGTGGACGAAATACTGGACTTCCTGCGCATCCAGGTAGAAGTCCGCGAGGAAGGGCACTTCGACCTTCCCAGGGTTACAGAGCGGCGCCCTCACGAAACGCGCGAGGCCCCAACTTCCGATTGGGGTCTTCCATCGGCCGCGGCCTTACCAGCGGGTGCTTCGCGGCCTCCGACGAGGGCGGAACCACGGTCACAACCATCACAGCGGCAGTGCCCTCTATGTGCGGCAGACCACCGTATAGCAGAGTGCACGCTACCGATGTCGCCTCAAGAAAAGCGCCGCAAGTTACGAACCGGGGGACGCTGCTTCCGTTGCGGCAAGAAGGGTCACTTTGCCCGGTGCTGCAGGCTGTCGAGGTCGTTGGTTTGCGTCCGTTGCTCCAAAGGGCATCTCACAGTTCTATGCGACATAGTACACCCGCCGCAGGCAGCTGCGAATGGACGAATTCGAATGGCCGAAGGTGGTCAGGTCACCGCGCCGAACGACGGACAGGCAACTCCTAGCGTCACGTCCGCATCGTCCGGAGCCTGCACCGCGGCGCGTATCTACCTGCAAACCGGGAGGGCGTGGGCGATTGGATCCAGCCACAAGCTGATAGTCCGCATACTGTTGGATTCCGGCAGTCAGCGCACGTTTATTCGGAGTGACCTGTCACGTACACTGCGTTGCCCAGTTCGGGGGGTTGAGGACTTGTCGCTCGTTACCTTTGGAGACTCCCGTCCGAGGTCATCACTCACGCGGACCCATCGGGAAGCAACCCCGAGGAGGAGATGGACCAGTCAGATCTGTGGCGCTTAGAAGCCATTGGCCTCAAGGAAACGGCAGAAGGGCCTGGACTAGACGCCGAGGCCACGAAGCAGTTTGAACGGGAAATCCGCAAGCAGGACGGGCGCTACGAAGTCCCACTCTTGATTCAAGAGCCAGAACTGGAGGCCCACCATGACAACTATGCACTTGCGGAGCAGCGACTGCGCATGCAGTTCAGGCGTTTCCGCAGCCGACCGGACTTGTTGTCACAGCATGACAAGACAATACGTGATTATTTTAAGGAGGGCCATGCGGAGCGAATACCCGCTCAAGGAACGCGCGGGACGCCGAATACATATTACATGCCGCATCATGGAGTGGTCCAACAAGATGCAGTCACGACTAAACTTCGAGTCGTCTTCGACGCCTCGTGGCACGCACCGGGCCATCCTTCGCCATTGGCTGCTTGGAACACCGGAGCACCAAACCAGTACTCCGCCGTCATCCGGCACGGCAACACCGTGGTGCCCTCCGGTGAGAGCAGGATAGCCGCGGAGGCTGAAAAGGTGGCGAACATTCCCGCTGCGTGTGAGCCATGCGTTTCTGACCATCGGAACGTCCTTACAGCTGTCGACGAGTCTGACCCGCCAGTGAGGCCAGCGGAGAGCACGACAGATTCCACTGAGGCACAAGTGGGTGTACCCAGCCGCCCGCCCTGCGGTGACTGCGTCGTCGTTCAGAACGGCCACGGAACTGACCTCTCCAAGGACGCCATGACCACGATGTACGGTGATGCGAACCCCTCCAGCGTGATGCTCCTTAACGCTTCGGACATCGCTGCCGCTCGGGGGAGTGCCTTGCTGAGAGAGCATGTGGTTGTTAAGTGCCGCGAGCGGGCGCCGTTCCCACTTGTACGACGGTGGCCGTATCGCTCCGGGCGCTGGCTTCTCCATTGGAATCTCAGCAGGCGTCAGCGCTTCTTGGTATCCCCGACTCTAATCGGCGCACCGGCCTTCCGAGTTGGATCTCACGAGACGTCAGGCGACCCTTGTTGCGGCGAGCTCGTGAACGGTAACCGGGCAGCTTCAACTGCCGCACTTGGCGGCCCCCTGGGAAGCTCCTGGAAGCCACACCATCCGCTGCCACGATCTCCGGAACGAAGACTGGGCCGCAAGTACGTGGTATTTCCCTATGAGCCTGGTGGCTACGGACGGCTAGCGGGTGACCAGACGGGACACAGAGTTCCCGGACATCGTTCGTGTGGTCTACGTTTGGTGAGCGCGCTCGCGATTGGCTACTGCGTGGTCACCCTGGCATTTCGGATGCCGTACGAATTCCCGTATGATCCTGGTGGCGGCAGCGAACCGGGAGGCGACAAGGACGGCGACAGAGACACCGGGTATCATCTTGCTGCCAGCCATGACCAGAAGTACCTCGTTGCTCCGTTGCCATCAGCCACACCAAGATCACCCAATGAGGATGATGAAGGGATGTTGGTAGGCAGGATCAAAAGAATCCGGCCGCAGCAAGCTGAATAAGATGATAGTGACGGATCTGTTCCCGTGGTGCATGGGGATAAGGATGACTAGGCGGCAGGTTATGAACCCCTTGGTCTGCGTTTGCGTCTTGCCTCCCGTTTGCCGGCGCATCCTCACTTGTTTCGGCGGACTCAGGGTGCAGGCATGTTCACGATGGTCTCTACAAGTAATTTTCCTTGCCTGTGACTCGTTCCGTTTCTCCTCTGCTGAACTTCGCAGTGCGCCTCTGACTGCCTTTCTCAGCCATCGTTCATGGGTACATTTGTTCTCCCTTTGGAAGCCACATGCGCACCTTGGCGGCGGGGGGAGTGTGTTGTGGATAATGAATAAAAGAGGCAGGGCTGCACGGGCACGCGGGTACGGGCATAGCTTGCGCCTCGTGCTCGGGGCAGTTGGTTCGTGATCAGCGCATCGAACGGGCGACCGGCTGTCTGGCTCCTTTCTTACGTCGCGATCCGCGACAGGTATCATTCAAGAAGTTCGGCATAGACAAGTGTGGTATGCATATAGGTTCTGATTTAATATATCAGCTAAAACATTATGCCATAATGGTCTTTGGAATGTGTACTATCAGTAGGTCTCGGATTTAATCTGAAAAGAGAGCTAAATTTGGCAAATTTGCGTAGCAGCGGACACCCACCATTTTCTATTCTTTCAAACACGTTATAGACAGACAAACGCAACAGCGGGCTTCCGCAGGTCGAAGACCCACGAAGATACAAAACTTTCAGAGACGGGTCTCACTCTGTACTCACCCTTTCCTCCTACAAGGGCTCCCACTATTTAATTTTGGGACTATATCTCGGAGTGAACCATCTGGGGTCGATCTAACCCATTTTCTTTCTTTTAAACCACATTCCCCAACTTGTTTCCAAAATTAGTTGTGGCAAACTAATAGTAAAAGAAAACTAGACGAAATTTTGTTGCTGGGACTGTGGTTAGAATGCATCCATCTCCAATACCACCGGTACTACAAGGGCCCTGCAAGCATTGGGAAGAATACATGCAAACATTGCCCACAAAGCTGAAACTTTGCCTATGCTTCAGGGATGACATTTCCACCTTTCCCACGAAGTATAAACACATTGTCACAGTTAGTTCTTTCTGGTCGCCATGAAAAATTTCAATAACGAATAAATGCCCGCAATTCATCGCTCGCACTACCAAATTTTCAAAGAATAAAGATCCGTCGCACATCTTGAACTTTACCCGTACAACACACGTAACATGGACAGGATCTCGGCGAGCTTAAAATTTGTGCCACAATGAGTTCTTCCACAACCCCTGGGAAACAACCTACGCGCAACGCAAAATATGCGTATAATGCTTTGGACTCATCAGAGTAGTATCTTTGTTGGAAGGTCACGATCAAGCCACGAGTTTTAACTTTTCTTGCACATCAATGATGGTGGGGCCCCCATGACTTGTGAAATCAACTTCTTGCCCCACTTAGTTCTTGCAAGACAGTGGTACAACACTGAATGGGAATAACAATTTAGACTGCATGCCTTAGTGTTTCGTCCCTAAATCCGTAGGAAATTGCAGGCTACGCTATTTGTGTAACCTCTGCAAACAGGGCGGGAATGGGCATGTACCAATTTCCTCAAAGAGCGTAGTGAACCCTACGTAAGAAACATTAACCGAGCACCATGCATACCAATGCATTAATCGCCTCAGTATAAAGTTAGGTGTTGTGGTTAGTTTTATTATCATGAAACATGGCACGTAGCAATTTCACGCCCTTTGATCAGTATTTTTCTAAAATCCCGCCCATGAATTGTAACCTGGCCCCTAATTATCTGCAAATCTCAGTTTATTGCGACATTTGTTTCATTGAGGGCAGCGCAGAAATGTTCCACACGCTTCGTAAAACGCATGAAAATATTCGAGCACCTTGATTTAGGAGTTTTCTCCCAGTATCCCAGAAATCGACAAGAAATCTCCCCACGCAGCCCATGACATAGCCTTTGGTCTTTTTTAAAGAAAATTCAATCTCGGTAGATGATGTCATTCCACCAGGGTCCCTGAAAACATTTGTGCAACGGTTTACTGCAGTTCTAGTTGCACCTAAAGCTTTGCTTTAAAACCATTGAATTTCTCTCATAAAATATTATCATCGGCAAGCATCATCATCATGAGCATCAGTCTGTTCAGGTACACTGCCGGACGAAGGCCTCTCCCATTGACCTTTAACCGCCCCTGTATTGCGCTACTCGAGTCCACAGTTTGCACCAATTTCTTTAGTTCATCCCTCCATCGAATTACTGGTCTTCCCCCTCTTCTAGACCCTCTCTTGGTATCCACTCTTTAACCCTAATTACTTTCCGGTTGTCAGTTCGTCTCACTACATCGCCCCAGTCTATTTCTCTTTTTTATTTGAGCTATATCTTCTATTCTAGTTAGGTAACTCGTTTCCTGTCCCTGAGTGTTACTCCTAACATTATTCGTTTCATGGCCGGTTGAGTCGACATAAGTTTGCATTCTAATTGTTTAGCTAGGCGCCAAGTTTCAGCTCCGTACGTCATAACAGGCAGTATGCACAGGTTGTGTGTTTTTCTTTTGAGAGACAGATGTAGGTAAATTTTTATTATTTTGGAGT
This sequence comes from Haemaphysalis longicornis, assembly GCF_048455015.1. Lineage (NCBI taxonomy): Eukaryota > Metazoa > Arthropoda > Arachnida > Ixodida > Ixodidae > Haemaphysalis > Haemaphysalis longicornis. Next base: position 33,955,061 of record NW_027526225.1, read on the forward strand.
GCGTGCCGAATGCACTCCAGCCCATACCTCTTCTGCGCCGGATTTCTCTCTCATTGTTGGGGTCAGTACTAATCATCTGTCCGAGGTAGTTATATTCTGTTTCTCCTTCTAGCGTTTTGTTTCCTAAGCTGAAAGGGAGGTTTTTGGCATGCATATTCCTCTATACTTTAGATTTTTCATGTATATTTTAGCCCTATGGCCGCGTTTTCTGATAGTAGTTGCTCAAGCATTCTTTGCATGTGTTCTGCAGTCTCACACAGCAAGACTATGCCATTCGCAAACCTCAAATGGCTCAGGTGTTCCCCGTTTATCCGTAATCCTATGTTTTCCTAGTCAATATTTCTAAGTACCCCATCCAGACATGCTGGGAATAGTTCTGGCGAGATGGTATCTCCTTGCCTTACCTCCTTTCATATCGGGAATTTATCGCTTTGCTTGTGGAGGGTTGTCGTGCCCATGCATTCCATATGTATGTCTTTTTGTAGCCTTATGTTGGTTCCTTCTATTGCCTGGTCTTTTAGTTATTTTAGGACTGCTTTGGTGTGTATCGAGCCAAACGCTTTCAGATAACATATAACTGAAATGTAAATGGTGTAATGTATTTTGCGGATTTTTCTATCACCTGATTGACAACATGGATGTGGTCCGTGGTTGAGTCCCCTTGTCTAAACGCAGCCTGCTGTCTGGGTTGGAAATCCAGGCTGTCACCTATGCGGCTAAACCCATCCACGAGAGGGTTTCCGTAAAAGCTTTAGAATGAGTGGCGCGACAGGTTGCGCCCGCTCAAAAGCAGCCATGTGTAACGAAACAGCGAATGGAGTCTTGAATTTTATGTCACCATGTGTTGCCTCAAAAGAGGTGTTGGCGTACCTTGAACTCGATGCGGTATTCTTTAGGCTGTCCTTCGCCGTCGTCTCGATTCTTGGTCCAAGCAGAAAACCGAATAATCGCTGTTTTTTCGCTTATTCCGCTCACCAAAGGTTTGTCCTTTAGGAGGGGATAGCCTGAAATTTTAATAAAAGAGTGATCACACAAAAATAAACCCAGCATTAGACAGAAATCTGCTGAAACAGAGAAGCTGTGTTTTTTTTGCGTCGTTTCGAACATGCACAGGCGCTCTCCAGAGAATGGCAGCGCCGTAGCCGCGCAAATATAATGGTTCGCGCAAAGGTATTAACAGTTAAAGGAGCCATGAAGAGAAAATACAACTTCGTTTAATTTCAAATACCTAGGATTCAAAATCTAACTCAGCTCCATTACAGCCACAAAAGATGTTTTTTAACGAAAACAAGCAAGAAGTATTTAAAAACTTTCAAATTTTGTGCCACAGTGACGTGTTATGAGTAAGAATGACGTCATATGGGCTAACAATAAAACATAATTTTTAGTGCGTTAACTGCACGTTAGCATTCAAGTGATGCGATCAAATGGAAGTAGAGGCCCCATTACAGACGACCAGTCATGTGTCGTCGCGACAGGTGAGATAGGCGGCCACCAATCGCACAAACAAGGTTCCGTGACGTCATAGAAAAGTTGCGGAAAATTGGATAGGGGGTCGTGACTGCTCCACACGTTTTTTTAATATTTCTGTTATTTGTTCGAAGATTGCGATGATATTGGTATCATTGTTATCGGGACTACGCAGTCTTTCAAATAAACCTAACTTGTATTTTGTCTTCATGGGTCCTTTAATCGTAAGCTGCCGAAGGCTCCCCTCCCGCTTCCTCTCTTAGCGGAAAGGAGAGGAACCCGCACCTGCGAGACAACTGCGAGCTCTATCGGACGGTCTCAGAATCACCGCCGAGGAGGTTCCCAGACCCAACGACCGAGGCCGCCGGTGGGCCTGGGAACCTGCTCCTACCCCTGCGTGAGGCACGACCTTCAGCTGACGGACAAAAAGCACCACCTACATCATCTCCGCTGTTATGAAAGTGATGAAGCCTATGAACTGATGAAGTCGCACGATCGTCATCAGCGGCTATCGTAATATCACTTGCGGTTGTACTGAAGGGTGTGCCAGAGATTCCGACAGAGTTACATAAAGCGGCTGGTACTCATATCCGGGGGGCTAAAACTTCTAGGATGCATAGTGAGAAGAAAGCTTCAAATTATTGTTTTGCAAACGACGTCATGATTTAATCACTCGCGAAGCGTTTAAAGCATTCAAAAATTATATGGTCAGAACAGGACTGCGTTGAAAGCAACGCTTTTGGCTGCCTCTTAACACCACTGGGAAACACAAGGTCCGGTTCAATTTACCTGGCCTCGAACGTTACAGGTGGCAGGCTTCTTTAATAAATGTATTTGGCCATTCAGTGCAACAGGAATCTAACGTTTATAATAGCCACTGCTCTATGATCAAGTGGTTGGAGTAATTAGGCTTTTTCGTGATTCGGCGACGTGAAGTTCCGCGTCCCTGCTTCAATATAAGGCAGCCATATACTTTCGCGCGTTGAGTGCTGAAAATCAAGGTAGGCTTTATTCTTTGAGAAAAAAGAACTTATATATACGCGCCTTTAAAAAGAGTGGACCGGCGTTGTATAGTCATGCTTAGTATTCCTATGCTAGTCTGTCTTGGGGGATAATGCTGTGCACATCATAGTGGCTCAGTAGCTGAAGTGTTGCGCTGTTGAGAACAGGGAAGCGGATTGGATCCCGTACGCGGTGTCTCCTTTTCAGATAGAGGCGAAAAGCAATAAGTCGCGTTTTAATATCAGATAACTTTATGGGCTTGCCTTGTCGTCGTAGCTCGCTAACGATCTATGCGACTGCCGGAATCACGCGGCGCAGCGAGATAACGTACCCAAGTAGAGCCTGCTGTCCCGTCGTCATGAAGTCACGCCGAGACTTCGAAAACCACGCTGTTTAGATAGTCACAACCGTTCGAAACTCGTGAACCGCTGGCGCCTGTCCTGCATCTTACCGTTGTTTAGGGCAAGGAAAACTGCAGTTACAGTTGAGGCAAAATATCCCTGAGTACCGGCCAGCTCCCGCGTTCATTTAGTTAGGAACGCTCGTTGCGTTGGGTTTTACGATAGCAAGGGAAAAAAGCGACCACGCAAGAAAAATTGCGGGTACCGAATTCCGCAAAAAGACTTTTAGCCGCACATTTTACGTTCTGAAATCACACAAAACAGCTCCTGCATACAAAATTGAAGCAAGCACATAATGAACAGAAGTCCCGCTAGCGACAGTTCAGGCGGGCGGTGCGCGAGCACGGCAAAGGCGGGAAATATTAATTGCATATTCATCAAAAGAGAAGTGAGGCAGGGCAGCAAATAGTGTGACGGGTGGTAGCAGTGAGCGGATAACAGCGCTAAAACCCATTATGGCGAAATCACTGCTCTGCACTTCCAACAGCTTTCACATCGAGTGGAACGGCTTTAACTTTGGTTAGAGATCTCGGAGCACGTTAAAGATTCTCAGGTGCTCAGAAATAATTTGGAACCCTCCACTACGGCGAGCCGCACAGCCAAGTTGTAGCTTCGCCGCGTTAAACCGAATGATCATAATCATCCGTTGCCGTGGCTACCTTCGCTATATCCGTAAGAGCTAGCGCACACTTCCTCAATCTTATAAACAAACATAAGTTTCGTGATTTTGAGATGCACAGAAAAGCAACTGGGAAGAACCATGTGAATTGTAATGGCTTCACATGTAGAAATGTTTCTTATTCACTCGCTGAGGCGAGGCTGCGTACAAACACAGGAAAAATCTAGATTGGCAGGCGACCGTGTTTTCCAACCAAAATAAACAATGTGGTTGTCACCAAGACAGGTCACTTCTACTGATACTGTAGGATCTGCACTAGAACAGAGATTCAGCGTATGCGCTTTACTTTGGTGAAGGCGAACTGAATTAGCTCTGGCCAAGCTAGTCCACTCTCACCACTTCCCCATGACAGCGGAATTAAATGCACCATGAAGACAAAATACAAGCAGCATTCTTTCAACATAAACGCTGTTTGGCTCAATATCTAACAAAATTTTGTCGATAAATTCCAAGAAGTAGGCATCAAAGAAAAAATGTGACGATGGGGAAAATCTCTAGCCCCTTTCTGGAAATTTCTCGGAGACGTCACAGATTGTTGTTAGTGGGATCGGCGGCCGTCTTCCTAAGCCGCCGCCAAGATACATGCATGGACGAATGCATTACGGCCTCTACATTCGTTTCATCCTATCACTTGAATTCTAACGCGAAGTTAAGAAACCTATAACTATGTTCTTATTGGTTCTCTCTTTTGCGTTTGTGGTGCCACTACTTAGTCACTGCTGACACAAACGCAGCGCGAGATTCAAAATTTGCTTTCATAATATTTCATAATGTTCAGGTAAAAACGCGTGCAGCGGCTGAAATAAAGCTAATATAGTTAGCAAAAGCCACTTTTTATAAATTGAACAAGTTTTTATTTTCTTTCCTCATCATCCTTATCATCATCATCATCCTGTCTACCCTCACGGCAGGGCAAGGGCCTCCCATGAATCTCCAATTATCCTGGTGGTCCTGGGCTAACTGCGACCAATTTATACCCACAAACTTCTTGATCTCATCTGCCCACCAAACTTTCGGCCGCCCCCTCGCCACGCTTGCCTTCTCTAGGGATTCACTCTGTTACCCTTGATGGCCAACGGTTATCTTGCTTTCGCATTATATGCCCGGAGAACGCGTATTTCTTCTTAATTTCTTATAATGTGTCCTTAACACGCGTTTGTTCCCTGACCCACACCGCTCTCTTCTTGTCCCTAATGTTACACCTATCACCTTCAGTTTCAATGCCCGCTGAGTCGTTCTCAATTGAAGTTGAACCCTCTTAGTGAGCCTTGAAGTTTCTGCCCCGTAGGTGAGTACCGGTAAGATGCAACCGTTATACACTTTCCCCTTTAGGGACAATGGCAGGCTGCCATTCATTAAACTCAGAATGCCTGCCGATTGCGCTCAACCCCATTCTTATCCTTCTAAGTATCTCTGTCTCATGGTTCGGATCCGCGGTCACTACTTGGTCTAAGTAGATATATTCGCTTCCCACTTCCACTGGCTCAGCACTTATCTCAAAACGCTCTGCTCCCCGGGGTTATTGAGCATTACTTTATTTTTCTGCATGTTAATTTTTAACACCACAATTCTACTCTGCTTATCCAGTGCGGTAAGCATGTTTTGCGATTCGTCCCCCGAGTGACTTAGGCAGGCAACGTCTTCAGCAAATCTGAGGTTAATGAGGTACTCTCCTTTAAACCTTGCGCCCATATGTTCCCAATCCAATGTTCTGAATACCTCATGCAAACACGCCGTGAATACCATTAGAGAGATTGTGTCTCCTTGCCTCACGCCCTTCCTTATAGGTATTTTACTGCTCTTCTTATTTTTTCATTGCCCATTTAAAGAATAGGGACTTAGCTAGTAGCCACCAGGTAATGAGTGAGCAGGTGGATGGCTGATTTCTTCTCTGAAGCCCAGAATAGGTCTAATAAATCTTAATATCTGACAAACTGTACTTCCAAAGCAGTCAATTATTTCCGCAGCATTAGGCGCACCAGCCCGACAGTTTAACCTAAGTATTCAATGCTCTGGTTTTATGCCACAGGATTTTTATAGGTGTTTTTATTTACGTCGCAGAAATTTAATTACATCCTTAGGTTCGTGCGGACAGGTCTTTGCTGCGACCAGATAAACACCAAAACAATATGGTAACGTGCCAAAACTTTTGTCGGAAAATTTATAAGGCCAGCGGTGTTTTGATTTCCACATCTTTATCGTGGGTGTACATGGTGATTGCCGCGATGTTATCTGCCAATATAAGCAGCCGAGAAAAGTTCGGTTTTGAAGAAATCTGTCAGAGCACTTTATAAATCACAGATTAGCATGCCATGTTCACAAAAATCAATAATGACCACACTTACTGCCAGCGTTAATGAGCTGCCCACGAGATAATTTCAACCCGGAGATAGGCTTGGTTCGGCCAAAAACTGCGTGCATCGGCACTGCACGGTGTGTAGAAAAAAAAAAAAAACAAGTTTAAAAAACTGAATCCTGCAACAGAGCCTACGTTTTGGTGAAGGCTTTCTAGCTCGCAATGTAAAGTAGGCATCTTGAGAATCGTCATCAACAGCATAATTAGGTCCACTGCAGAACGAAGGCTTCTCCCACTCACCCCCACCCGCTCCCGTACTGTGCTGCCCGAGTCCATTATTGGCCTTTATATATCCGTATTTCGTCTTCAATCGAGTTACTCGCCTTCCCCGTCTTCTAGTGCGATCCTCGTGGTTCACCCGCTGTCAGTTCGTCTCAGTACAACGACATCCCAAGTCCATTTCGTCTTGTTAATTTGAACTAGTGTGCTCCCTGATCCAGTGTTGCTCCGATCATTATTTGCTCCATGGCCCCTTTATCAGACCTGAGTTTGTTTTGCAGTTGTTTGGTAAGGCACCAAGCTTCCTCTTCCTATGCATCCCCAGTAAAACGCTTTCGTTAGGTTACTGTTGGTTATTTGTGAGTGCTTGCCGACTGCGCCCCAACTCATTCCTATACTGCGCCGGATTTTTTTCTAGTGGTTGGGATTAGACAGACGATCTGACCGAGGTACTTATTTTTTCTACTTTTTCTAGTGTTTCACTACCTATGCTGAAGAGGGCGCTTACAGCATGCTTATTTATGATTACTTGGGATTTATTCACATACATTTTTAACACTACCTCGAACCTTTGCGACTGTACATTTCGATCATTTTTTGCTGCTGTTCTGCCGATTCACAAAGGAAGACTATGTCGCCTGCAAACCACAGATGACTCAAGCATTCCCAGTTTATACGTAAACCTGCGCATTCCCGGTCAAGCTTCCGATACCCCCGCCAAACATGCTGTGAACAATTTTGATGAAATGGTATCTCTTGGTCGCTCCCCCTTTTGGATAGGGAACTTTTTGCTTTGCTTGAGAAGTGTTATCCCGCCCGTACATTCCTCATATAAGTAGTCTAGGAGTCTTTTATAGGTCTCGTGTATTCCTTCATCTTTTAACGCTTCCAGTGCTGTTCCGCGGTGTCTTTCGAATCCTTAATCGCGTGTTTTCATAGTCAACCTTTCTGTATACCCCGTTCAGATACGCTGTCAATAGATCTGGAGACGTGGTATCTCCCGGTCCTACTTCCTTTTGGATCGGGAATTTATCCGTTTTCTTGTGAACTGTTATCCTGCTCTTACATCCTTTATATATGTCATGTAAAGTCTTTTGTAGGTCTTTCTATTTTCTGGTTTGTCAATCCTTATGACACAGCTACTGTGTGCACTGAATGGAACGCTTCCTTATAGTCTATACATGCCATGTAAAGGGGTTTAGTGCATTCCGCGGATTTTTATATCGCTTGATTGACAACATGGATGCGATCCATGGTTGTGTGCCCTTTTCTAAACCCAGCCTGCTCTCTGGGTTGCTGAGAATCCAGGCTGTCACTTATGCGTCTTGCTTTAACAATGGTAAACGGCTTGTTAACTACTGAGACTAGGCTGATGGATCTGTAATTTGTAAGGGTTGTTGGTATCTCAATATTTATAGAATCAGAATAATGCTGCCGTTGTTTCAGGCTTTAGGCACTGTTTGAGCCTTTAAGGGATACCGAAAATAGCGCAGGAAATTTTTCCAGTACAGCATCTCTTGCCTCTTACCGTAGAGCCACGGTTATGCCATCCTCATCTTTAGCTTTCCTTCTTTTTCTACCTTTGAGAGCCTTTCCTACTGCTTCTTTAGTTACTTGTGGGACACCTCAAGTTAAGCTTGTACTCTCAGTAGGTTACCCTGGTTTAACATCGCTGGCATATAGTCTGGTGTAGAATCGTTCTGCTAACTTTATTTTCTCGTCCATGTTGTCCGTGGTGCTACCCTGCTCGTCTCTGAGTGCGTACATTTTTTTCGATGACAGCTTCCTCTTAGTTGCTTTAAATCTTCCTCCGATTTACAGCGCTTTTTTACCACTTCCATGTTATATGCACGAATATAGTTTGTTTTGCTTCTGCTAATCAATTTCACTAGCTCTTCTAACTCAACTTGAACCACTGTAGTTCACACTTTAATGTTCTTGCGTTTTGGCAATTAGTCTCTTAGTTGTGTTCGTTAGTTTTCCAGTGTGTTTCCTACATGCTGGTTCGACCACAGCTGCTGCAGATTCGGTGATTACGATTATTATGTTGTGGCTTAGCCCGTCTATACCATCCCTGGTTCTCGTTTAGAAGCACAAATTTCTTTTGAAGAGTTTTTTTAAACTCCTCCATCCTGGCTCTGACTAACCGTCCTGGGTTTGTTATTTTTCACTCGTTTCCTCGTTTCTCTTTTGCTATTTAGCCTGAGCTTGCATCTAACCACCCTGTGATCGCTGCTCCGAAGCTTACTAGTACCTCTATGTCCTTCAGAATACCTGCATTGTCCCTTAAAATGAAGTCAATGTCGTTTTTTATTGTACCATCGGTGCTTTCCCTTGTCGATTTCCTATTCTTTCGTTTGTAGAAAAAATGTGTTCGTCTGCCGCAGGGAAATCCTATTCGCAAATTTCACCAGTATATCTCCTCAACTGTTTCGGTTGTGTATTTCAAAGTTCCCACGGACGGTTCTCGCATTTTCTTCTCAACAACTTTTGCGTGTAAGTCTGGCGTCACAATTACTAACTGCGTTGTTCCCTTCTTGATAGCTGATTCTATGCCCTCGTAGAAAATGTCTACGGCTTCATCATTGTGGCTAGTTGTTGCGCATAGGCCTGTACTATCTTTTACCCGCATCGCTTGTTTAGCTTAAATTCAGTGACTGCGGCTCTTGTTAATGCTGAAGTATTCTTCCACGTTCCCTGCGATTTCTCTGTGGATTAAGAATCGCACCCCGTGTTCTTTATTTTGTTTTCCTGTGTGGCACAAAATATGTCGGCTAGTCAGCTCGATGAAACACTCAACTGTTCTTTTAACTTTGCTTAACCGGATGACATCCCACATAACGTCAGAGAGTGCCTCTGGTAGTACACCTAGGCTTCCCTCACTAGACAAAGTGCATTCGTTGAACGTTGCCAGGGTCAAGTTCCAAGGGCGTCCTGTCCGGGCCCAGAGATTCTTAGCACCCTCTGCGGTAGTATCGCTGTTCTCACCGTACCTGTCCACAGGTGTGCTACAGTTGCTGGGGAGTGAGGGCTAAAAAATGCCCTGGGAAGTCATAGGAGGTGTCGGCCAACCACTACAACAGGTTTTCCAGATCATTTTCTGGTGATGGATTATTTAATCGGTGAATAATTATTGCAACTTACTTGTGTCGCAGTAAGGGCCATTCTTCCAGCCTTGGAGACACGTCCCGTTGTCTTGGCGACAGGTGCCAGTGTAGATGTCGCAGAACTGCTTTGTCTTGCAGAAGCAAAATCTACTTTGTGTGCAGTCTGCTCCGTAGGAATGCGGCGGACAAGCTGTGAGGTCATGGGAAGAAAGAGAGAAGAAAAGGGAGGACAATGTATTCCTCTTATGAAATATTGACATGAGCAGAGTACACAACTTCAAATACTAGACATAGATGAACACAGTCTATCGTGTTTTGGTGTCCCTCGGTTGGTCGTCTAGGTTGTAACATATGCATGAATCTTGCACCAGCACAATGTAGTAAAACTAAAATAAGTAACCAAAAGAATTAACGGATAAAGCGAGCAATAAAAGCAGCGACGAAAACATATTAAAGGAAGCTTAAACTTTGCCTCTAATTGTGCAAAGCGATAGGGTTATATGGCCCTGTTCGCATGCACAGATGCATGCACGCCGCATGCACTAACGGGGCATGGCTAAAGAAACAAAAGCTTGATGTGGGCGAGTTGGTACATACTGCTAAAAAACTAATCGGCGCTGAAATAGCGACGAAGAAACACGTAACACAAAGCACGGGGCCGAAGTCGGCACCGTGTTGTGTGTTAGGTGTTTCTTCATCCCTGTTTTAGCGCCGATTAATTTTTTAGCTAAAGAAACAGCATAGCTGGTGGCCCCTCTCCCTTCCTCAGAGACCCGGCTGTTGCCCCGCACATGGATTTCCGAACTTGCCACTCAAAACACTCCATGACTTGCAGGCCCGGATCGTTTTGTAAGCAGCCTTTCACATCTGCCCCAAAGGGGACCTCTTTGGCGCGTGCTAGAACTCGCGGCAACCCTCTTCGCGAGCTCGTCGTCTGTAGCGGGAGCTGTTCTGTGCTTGCCCGTTCAGGCGCAAACGCACATCGAATGCATAATAACTGGCGAAGAGAATAGCACGGGAGAGATTGCGCCACGAACATTGGCAGAGTGTTCTCGAAGGTCGAGCTTGCCGAAGCCGGGCGCTCTTTAACCGGCGCACGCGCACGTGTGCTTGGTATTTTTGCTGGGTAAATTTTTGCGAACGCCACCGGACCGAGCCCGAAGAAGCTCCACCGTTGAAAATTCCCGGGCGGCGACAAACTTCCGCTGTTGTTTGTGCTCCATCTTTTGGGGCAGCGCCCTGCGGTTCGGGGGATAGGAATTTACGAGCGCCATTGGGGGACCACGTTTGGAGAGAAAACAAACGCCTCGGCGTTCGCTTCTGTACCACGCGCTGACGACTGAAGGCACCTACCGTGAGATCTACGACGTCGACCAACGTATGCCATTCAAAGGGGAGACAAATCGAGGAAAAATCCCCGGTACTTTATTCCGCTGACGTTCTTTATAGGCGAAAGCATAAGGGGCAGTTGGGATAGTTGGTGACTAGTCATGTTGGGGCCGAAAGCGCTCAACACACAGGGGCGAGGAAATAAATCGGCGTGTCGTCTTTCTTTCTTCATTAGTGCATTGTGAGCGCTTTGAAAGCGAAGATGAAGGCTTAAGCCTAAAAGTCTTTGCTCCAACATCCTCTTCGTGTGTTTTTCAACTCGGTCGTTGCTTTTTTTCTGGCCGAATTACATCGACGGAAAGGCAGGCCACACTTCACACCGAGCCCTCTGTGGCTATCGTGCCCCTTTTATGCCCACGTGCTTTCACGTTCACTTCTCACGCTGCGCGAACCGGGCTCTCTTGTTCCCCTTTGTTGAGTAAATGGAGTATTGACGCACTCGGCTACTGCCCCGGAGAACCGGCTGCAAGTACCACATGAACCCAAATTAGGTTTTTTTTATTTACTTGGTTAGTTAAGGGTTGCCGACTGGTTTTTGATTGCACTGCAAGGCGGCGATAGGGCAGTTTTCGCACGCGGTAAACTCCGTCGACGACGCTGGCTTTGCAGCGAGACGGGGCCCTCAACGCTACGCGTTAGAAGTTAAGAAGAATAACACAGAAAGTATGTGCAAAAGCTCAATGATTGTAGCAAGGCAAAAATAAACTTGACAAAATACGGAGGACGAAAACAACCCAAAAGCTAGAACCAATACAAACAAGACGAAACTGGCAGGGGGAAATGGGAGATAAAGAAAGAAGTAGAAACTTCAGCTAGCCGGTTGGTGGTGCTACAGTCATGAGAAATTTCACAAATCTAAGCAGTGAATTCAGCCAAATATTTATTATGATATTTGGCAAGTAAAATAAGAGGTTTTGGGGCAAATAAATTGATTTTGATAGTCGACAGTCGTTTGACCTTTGCAAGGGTGGGAAAAAGAGGCACTCCAGAGCAAATTATTCACAACAGCGGTAGCTATCACCCAGAGCAGTGGGATAGAATTTGATACACGCACATCAATGCAGGTGCAAACAAGAGAGACTAAATCTGCAGCGGTGGCTTCGGGTTTGATTATAACACCGACAATTTCTCCGCTTGCTTCGGGGAAGCCGTGCAAGAAGATACAAACGGAGGCCGCAATCGGTAACCAGGAAGCCGACGGTTTTTTGTCACGCGTGGCAGTGACATAACCTAGCGGCACATACGGAGCTGGGAAGGAAATTTATGATTCATCTCTGGTGAGCCTTAGCATGGTCGGCATGGACAGCCTCGCGTAGCTTTGGATTCATGCCAAACTGCTTGCCGTCCCCTTTCTCGATGAGGCTGCAGGCCGTCAAAAGCAGCCCTTCCAATAACAACGCTCTACGTAATTCCTTTTAAGTTCCTTAGCTATCACTTCTTCATCTTAGTGTCAACCACGGCGGAATGGTAACACTTCCCTTCTGACTTCCTTTCAGGTCGTTAAATTCTTATGTACACACACACACACACACACACACACACACACACACACACACACACACACACATATATATATATATATATATATATATATATATATATATATATATATATACAGAGAGAGAGAGAGAGAGTTGCAAGAAACAGTTTTTTAGACACAGGTCAAATTTATGAAAAAAAAGGGGATATATATCGAAAAAGGAATGGTTTTTAACGTTTCGGCCGGAGGACCGGCCTTCGTCAGAATATATATATATATATATATATATATATATATATATATATATAGCAAATCACAACACAGGAAAGGAGGGGCTCGTTCAAATATAACAGCAATAAGGCTTGGCAGTCAAGAAAATCTCGGAAAGCAAAGGGGAGAATGTGGTAGGCAACAGAAACAAACAGATAAAGAATGCGGAAAGACAAAGAAAGTAGAAAAAAATTGCCCGCTGGGTGGGATCCTCCCAACCGGTGGTTCCCCGTGTGGGATCCTCCCGAATGGCGGGCATTTTTCTCCGCTTTCTTTGTGTCTCCCACATTTTTTATCTTTCGTGAACCAACCGAATGTGTGAACCGAGCGTCTCGTGAAACAACCGACTGTGCGTCGGTTGGTTCACGAGACGCCGATGGACTGTACCGCCAGTTCTCCTGTGACGCAGACAGGGTGACAGAGTTTCTCTGGACAATGGGTTTGCCGGCTCTCTGTGCCATGAAGAAAGGGCAACACAAAAAGTCGCCGCACGTCCTGGAAAGGTAACTTGTATTGGACAAGTAGACTTGCCTCCGTCTGTAGAAGGAATTCTAAGCTGTGGGCCATGTTTTGTACTGAACCGGTAGAGAAGCCTGAGGGAATGCTCACGATTGTAAGAAAAGAGGCCGAAAGAGTTCACACAGAAAACAAAGAAAGCTGTATTGCATACGGCGTCGATTGCCTTAGTCTCAGAGAAGTAAGTGTAAAAAAACTAGCGCTAGCCCTGTGTGGTGTCTACGTTTGTCGCGTCTTTACCGCGCTACTTAACCATGTTTCACAGTTCGAACCAACTAGCCCACATTTACGCGTTGACAAGTGTTCCTACAGTCTATTAGCAAAGCAGTAGGATGGAGAGTTGGGCGAGTTGGTAAAGCGACATGATTGGTTTAAAACAGCGCGTTAAAACGTCATCACGAAGAAAAGAACCTTACAGGACGAGCGCCGGACAGGACGAGCGCTCGTCCTGTCCGGTTCTTTTTTTCGTGATCCCGTTTTAACGCGCTGTTTCCAACCAACTATAAACAATTACCTCACCTCAGCCAAACGCGACCAGCTCATCGATATTCTACAGCGTTTTCGCGAATCGTTCGGTTCCCAGTAGGTCACCTTGGGAGGCACGTCGACCGTCTACCACGAAATCGATACCAGCACCCACGCCCCACTACGGCAGCTGCCATATCGCGTGTCCCCCAAGGAGCGCCACGTGATCGACGAGCAAGTAGCAGATATGCTTACGCGCAACGTAATTCGGCCCTCTACTAGCCCGTGCGCCTCTACCGTGGCACTCGTAATGAATAAAGACGGGTCGGTCCTGTTCTTCGGAAATTACCGTCCCATGAACAAGATCACGCGTAAGAACACCTACCAGCTACCTCGTATCGATGATGCTTTAGACTGCTCACAGGGGACCGAGTTCTTCTCCTCACTGGGCTTGCGCTCTGACTAGTGGCAAGTGCCCATGGTCGATGCCGATAATTCAAAAACAACGCTCATTACACCCGATGAGCTTTACGAATCCAATGTGATGCCTTCCGGGCTTTGTAATGCGCCAGCAACCTTCGAAGGAATGATGGACAATGTTCTACGTGGCCTCAATGGGAAAAGGGGAAAACATGTCTGTGTTATCTCAATGGCGTTGTCGTGTTTTCGCCAGATTTCAACCCGCACCTGGAGCGCCTTGCAAAAGCGTTGACGTGTCTTACTTCAGCTGGCGGGAAAGTAAACTTGAAGAAGTGTCGCTTTGCTGCTCAGAACGTAACAATCTTTGGCCACTTGGATTCCAAATACGCCATTCTTCCGGTCCCAGAAAAGATTCGTGCAGGTGCAGTTTCCAAAACCGACCACTCTGAAAGACCTGCAAAACTTTATTGGCCTCGGTTCCTATTTTGGCCGAATCGTCCCAAACTTTTCCATCATTATCGTCTCTCTGGCGCAGCTCCTCCTCGGAAACACGGCCATTACCGGCTGGTCTCTTTCTTGTAAAAAGGCATTGGTGGCTATGCGAAGCCTGCTGACCCCGCCACCAATACTGCGCCATTTTGATCCACTTGCACCTACCGAAGTGCACACTGACGCCAGTGGTGCCGGTATAGGCGCCGTTCTTACTCAGTGGGAAGCAGGCTTCCATGAATGCGTTGTTGCATACAACAGTCGCGCTCTGACATATAGGCGGAGCGAACGTATTCGTAACAGAGAAGGAATATTTGGCCATCATTTGGGCTATCAACAAATTTTATGCTTATCTCTGCGGTTGTCCATTAAACGTCATCACAGGTCACCGCGCTCTATGCTTGCTGTCCTCACTGCAAATGCCTTCCGGAAGACTCGGACGTTGGGCTTTTCGACTTCAATATTACGGTATTCGAGTCGTATATCGGTCCAGACGCAACCACAGTGACGCCGATGCTCTGTCTCCGTCACCCGTCGTGTCGGACACTGGTTGTCTGTTCAAAACAGACGCGCCGTGGCCTCTCTAGCCGTACATGATATGGCATTGAAACAGCGTAAAGATTCGAGGATTGCCACCGTCTTGCAGTACCTGTCAAGTCCATCAACAGTTCCAGCATCTCGGGCAATCCGTCGCCAGGCTTCGCACTGCGCAATACGCGACGTCCTGCTCTACCACCGGAATTACTCATCTGAAGACAGGAAGTTGGTACTCGTCATTCCTGGCTATTTGCGTTCCGACTTTTGATTTTACTACCACGCTTACGCACAGTCAGTGCGCCCACGCTGGACTGCTCCAAATGTGTCAGCGGCTCCGTTTGGGCTACTACTGGCGTGGGATGTACACATTTTGATCAAGTATACATCCGCTCATGCACAGAGTGTCAGTGTCGTAATTCTCCTTCCCAACATCCCACGGGCGCATTCAAGCGAATATCGTGCCCAGCGCGACCTTTTGACCGTGTTGGAATACACCTTAACGGTCCACTACCGTTGGATTAGTGTGGCAGTTGATCATGGGGCAAAATATGCGGAAACAGCTGGACTGTCCACTATGACTGCACGCGATGTCGCATCCTTCCTTCTTCAACGTTTTATCGTGCGGCACGGAGCGCCCAGGGAGCTGCCCAGCGATCGGGGACGAGTATTCTGGTCAGAAGTTGTGGAAGCGCTGCTCACTGAATGCCGCGTTGTCCACAGGAAGACTACGTCCGACCACCCGCAAATCAGAGGGATCACTGAACTTTTCAACCGTACCCCGGGCGACAAGCTTTGGGTATATGTTTCACGTGACCATTTGAACTGAGACTTTGTTTTTCGTTTTGTTCGTCACGTACGCGTAAATTACGGCCACGCCGACAACCGCAGGATCCTCACCATTATTTATGCTATACGGTCGTGAACCTTCCTGCCGACTTGACACCATCCTGCCTTACCGCACCCACATCTCGGAATGTGTTCCAGTCTCCGAAATTGCCGAGCAAGCCGAAGAGTTCCACCAACTGCCAGCTCCTTCATGGCAGCGGACCAAGGACATCAGCAGTCTCGCCACGACGACTCTAGTGGAACTCCGACTTACCCTGCTCGCTCTCTTGTGTGGCTATGAATACCATCCACTGCCACAGGGCTTTCAAGAAAACTTCATACTAAATACGAGGGTCCCTACCGAGTCGTCAAAGAAACGTCCCCCGTAAATTACACAGTCGAGGACGTCACTCCTAATACCTATCGTCGCTGTCGTGGCTGCGAGATGGTTCACGTTCAGCGTCTCAAGCCCTGTTACGACCACCCATTGTCCCATCGCCTTGAGTCGCCAAGGATGGCTTCTTCTGTCCCCGAGGTGAGTGTAACAAAGATAGTGAGTGACTGTAAAAGCACCAGACCCGCCGAGCGGGTACGTGTCCAGCTGAAGTGCAGGCGGGCCTTCCGAGTGGAATCAATCCCCTAGTGGGGTACTTGTCGCACGTAGACACACAGCGGCAGCTCCATCGACAGTGCTTCTGCGCGAGATCTGCGCGCGGACCCTAGATATCATTTGGACCCAGAAACGGCCAGACCTCGTTGCTACATCTTACAAGCCCTGCCAAACAATTTAATTATAAAATATAATATGAACTCCCGTTGTGAGGAACTCGGTAAGACGAATTCTCGCTTGCGTTGAACAAAGTGGAAACATTTGTTTGGCGTTCCATAGCCAGAGGGTAACAACATCCGCTTAAGACGAAGAGCCTTAGACGTACTCTTCGGTTAGCAAGAACAACTTTCGGGGTGACCAGCACTGTTTGCGATTTTTGGTAGCGAACAGGGCACTCTTGGTGGGGTGCGGCGGGGTATTCACGTGACAAGAGGAAAAGAAAAAAGCACATACAGGGCTTCGGGATACGGTTTTCTTTTGTTGTTTTTTTGGGGGTGTGGTGGCGCTGCCACGTCATAATGTTCATATTCCGCGGAGTTTCTTTATCAGTGAAAATAAATGACGACGAAATTGGTTCGCTGCTGAAAATGGTATGCGGCGCTGCCAGGTGGTATTTTTCATATTTCGCGGGGTTTATTGATAAGTCAAAATAGCTGACTATCAATTAGTTGTCCGCTGAAAATACCGCAGGTAAATGCCTCTTGCGGGTACGTACAAGTGCATTATTGACACCTTAATGATTAAGGCAGTACTTCTCGGGTCAGATAATTGCTTACAGTATTTAGTTAAATCTGATTTACAGAAAAATTACCGGCCGCTACTCCACTGTACTGTAAACATTATGCGCAGGGATTTCTTCGAGTAGCGCCATTCACCCTTTTTGAAATCTTGGTGCTTGACAGCTGGGACACTCTGTATATATTACGCTTTGTTACAACAGTAGAAAATACTATTTGGCTTAATACGAGAGCTTTTGATTTGGCGATTTAACACGCCTGATCCTTTTGTAGGCTTTCATTCGTTTGTGCACTTTTTACGAGCAAACAACGTAATCATTAACCATACATCTGGTATCTTGTACAAGATACAAGAAGGTAATTTACCACACCACTAACAAAGGGGGAGCAAGACCAGGCGCACAGAGGCGGAAACGGTCGCTCCGTATGCAATTTTGTACGGTTTTTTCCCGCTCTTGAAATTTGTCTAATAAACATGTACCACCTAATTCGTACCAGAGTCTTGCATCCTTAATGGCAAGCTTCGCCTTTGGGCATGTTCTTCGTTTGCATACACTGAGGGACTTTGTTTGTTGGCCATGTTCTTAGTTTGTATACACTGAAGGACTTTGTTTGGGACATTTTCATTGAATTGATCAGTTGTTTTCCCCTCCCCCATTTCTGAAGGAATGTGAAAGGACTCACTCTCGTTGCAGAATGGTCCGTGAAATCCCGTGCCGCAGGAGCAGCCGTAGGGGTCAGGGAGGCACATCAGAATTCCACGGCAAGACTTCACGTTTTTGTCCTGGTTGGTGTCTGAACACCGATGTTGGCATTCTCTGCCGAAATAGTCGTCTCCGCAGGCTGAAATAAAGAAACAAAGTAGAGTTATAACATCGACCAGGGTCATCCCAGGGTTCACCAATGGTGCTTCTAAGCTACTTCTGCTATTCATTCGGAGCGATGTCTTCTGAAAGAGCTCCCTCGCATCGTATCAGTCATGGGCTCTGCGATACATACTGCAGCCCAAGTTGCGGACAAGTTTATGAAAGCTGGCGCGGTTGGTTCTATATCAGATTCGCATCTTGAAGAACTCTGGTTCTACATTACACCCGGTTTTGACTGTAAAATGCTGCCATTTCTTTTGCTCTCTATGTTACAGTACGGACTGTGTCATCCACCTTGTCCGTGGTTACCCAGCGTTAAGGACGCCTGTGCTCTGTGTTTTTCAGCAGAACAACGTGGCTGATAATGAAGCGGCCACTGAAAAAAACATTAAACTTATCCTTCGTTTCCACCGAAACCCAAAGAAGCATAAAATATTATTAGTGGGTATGTTCATACGAAGAAAGGACGCCTCGAGAGTATGTAAAAGTTTTCCAGCTGTGTGTCCGTGTGCACATAGGCGTTCGGCTGCGTCTTTGTATTCGTCCGGGATGCAAGAGGTGCAGCGGATTGAAAACAGGGAATATCCTACCTTCTGGTATTTAAAATGTCACCATTCACGTTTCCATTTCAGTGTCCCTCAGGAGAAAGGAAACAGGTTTCCACTGCTCAAGAGGGAGAACGACGTATCCTACTCGAATTTCCCTCATTCACCAACAGGGGTGTTTTTAAGCCAACAGTAGATACAGTGTGGAAGAGGAGTACTCTTATATGGAAGGAAGGGGGATAGAGAGGGAGGGAGGGTTTCGGGTGGCTTCAAGACAAAGTAAAACCTGCAGATATTACGGGAATTCTCTACTAATATGCAGCATTCTAATATCTCTTGTGTGGTGTTCGTTCTTTGCTGACGAATTTTTGTTTTTTGTGGATTCAGTCCGACCAATTACTCCCATCTACGCTTTTGTAACAAGTAAAGGTGTTGTTTCCACCAAACCTGCCTTTTCCTGTAAATGAAGGACGTTACACGGTTCGCCATTCCCTCTGTTTTTTCTCCTTTTCTTATCTTTTGGTTTCCAGAAGTTTGTCGGGCCTATTATCCCTATTTAGGCTATTATAACAGTTAATCGAGTTATTTCTGCCATAACTGAATTTTTGTGGAAATCCAGGGTGTTACATATCCGCCATTTTAACTATTATGTTTCTATTTTTTATTTCTTGCTTTTTCTAACTGCTGTTCGACAAATAATCTCCCTTCACGCTATTTGGACTATGAAAAGTGGAAATTCTGCGAAATCTGATTGTTTTTTGGTAATGCAGGCGTTAACCGGTTCGCGATTTCGCTCATTTTTTTCTATTTTTCAGATATATTGTTTTTTACAGTTTGTTCCATCATTTGTCCTGATTGACGGCATTATAACGAATAATGGTGCAACTTCCGCCGCGAAGTCGGCATTTTTTCGGAGATTGAGCGTGTTGACTGTTCGCCTTTTTCTCTCATTTTTGTACCATTTTTCATATTTTTTGCTTTTTCAGGATTCTCTCCGAATAATTATGTTCGTTTATGCTATTATAACGATTAAGGGTGGGCTCAAAAATCTGCACCATTGTGGAAAGGCAGGCGTTACACGGTTTTTGATTTTTCTATTTTTCAATTTTTTATACCTTGTTGTTCAGAATTCTGTCCCACCAATTTTCTCCATTCGCGTTATTACCGCAATTAAAGGTCAAAATTCTCCGAATTCTATATTTTTGTTTAATGCAGGGTGTTACACGGCTGCTATTTTACTATGTTTTTTTTATTTTTTGGATTTTCAAGATTTTGTATAACGAGTCATGTACATTTACGCTATTATAACGTATAAATGTAGACTCCAGTGAAATCCGCATTTTTGTAGAAACGTAGGACGTTACTCGGTTCGCCATTATCGCTAATTTTTTCTGTTTTTTTCATATTTTTGGTTTTCCAAAATTTTATCTCACAATTTATGACTGCTTGCGACAGTTTGCGGGAAGAATGTTACAAATGTGATCAGACCCAAAACACGTTTGAGCAGGACGTCGCGGGTTTGATTCCCGGCCGCGGCAGCCGCTTTTCTGATGGAGGCGAAAAGCAAAAGCACCCTTGTGTACGAGATTTCGGCGCACGTTAAGGATCCGCAGGTGGTCAAAATTAATCCGGAACCCTCCACAACGGTGCGCCTCATCGCCTCCGTTGCGTCGGCAAGTTAAAAACTACAATCAATCAATCAACAAGACACGTTTATTTTAAAACCGAAATGAAGTCCATCCTTTTATGACATGACATTGAATATCTATATTAAAATATATATACCTAAAATGCCTCACTTATCAATATGTATTATGTGATAAAACTGTTATACGAAAGCCCATGTAATTTACGTTTCTCAGTAATTGTGTGTTATTGAGTGAAATGTTGACACATTATATTAGATTATTGATACTAAATGCCCTGTTTGCCAACTGTGTGTAGGTGCAGAGGTCCTTGTGTGGCTGTAAAGCATTTAGACTCTGCTCCCGTTCCTGTAAAGGCTCAGGACAAATCAATTATTTCCTGTTCTTCTTCTATTTACTCTATTATAACCATTAAAGGTGGAATTTCCGCAAAAACTACATTTTGTTTGGAATTGAAGGGCGTAAATCGGTTAGCCTGTATCGCTATTTTTTCTGTTTTTTTTTATTTTTGGGTTTTCAAAACTCTTTCCAACCAATAATCACTATTCCCTGTACTAAAACAGTTGAAGGTGTATCACCCGCGAAATCTGCATTTTTGTGGCAATGTCGGGTGTTGCATGATCTTGCTGTGGGTGTACTCGGCAAAGAATGCAACGCGTTAGGACCTAAACAGATTACTAGCTTTCGCCGCTACAACACACTCCCATCGAGTATTCGCCCAGGAATGATGGTTTCTCACCGGGAAAAGTGGCAGCTCACGCGGCTGCACGGGATTCACTCACACATATGCGCTGCTTCCTCCTGGGCGACAACAGCCATTGCGGCCTTGTTATCCCCAGCACTGAATATCATTAGATAAAAAAGACAGAAAACCTCTTTCGGAAATATCACTCCGCACGGATTTCTTGCTTGGCTTTCTGAACTTTATTTATCCGCAGAAGTCTCTTTGAATAAATACATTGGCAACACCACCTAATATTGGTAATCATTCAAAAAATTATACTCCCATCTAGCAAAACACAAATGCTCTCACTGCCTCGATACCCACCGAAGCTGACCTTCACCACATCATCTGGTTTTGCCCCAAATTGACATCATATTCACACTTCCTACAGATGACCCGTTAATTCCTATAGGTCCTCATTTTGTCGGCGCGCCTCGCTTACACTGATCGCTCTATTCTCCACAGATAGTGACCTTTTACGAGAAGTGTAGAGCTGCGAGCCTGCTCCCAACGTCAACCCAGCCCACGCGTACTGAACACCAACCTCTTCGAAGAACACATCAAGGTATTAATGCGCAGCATTCTTTGCCGACTACCCTCACAGCCAGCACCGTGTAACGCCCTGCATTTCTACAAAAAATGCAGATTACGCGGAACTTTCTTTTTGAAGTGTTATATTAGCGCAAATAAAAGTAATTGGTCGGATCGAATTTTGAAAACCTTTGAATAAGAAAAGAAGAACGAGAACAGTGAAAATGGTGAAACGCGTAGCGCCCTGCATATCCACAAAAATGCAGATTTCGCGGAAGTTCCGCCTTTAATCATTAT
Organism: Haemaphysalis longicornis; assembly: GCF_048455015.1. Classification (NCBI taxonomy): domain Eukaryota; kingdom Metazoa; phylum Arthropoda; class Arachnida; order Ixodida; family Ixodidae; genus Haemaphysalis; species Haemaphysalis longicornis. The sequence goes on from NW_027526225.1 coordinate 33,976,642, forward strand.
AATAGCGTTAATGAAGGGATTTCATTGAACAGAACGATTAACAAACAAAAAATAAGAAAATACAAAAAGATAGCGAAAATGATGAACAGTGTAAATCCTATCATTTACGCAAAATGCAGATTCCCAGGAAGTTTTACCTTTAATCGTGAGAACCGCATAAATGGAGATAATTGGTCGAGCAGAATTGCAAAAAAACAAAAAAATAAGAACAATACAAAAGAATAGCGAAAATGTCCAACCGTGTAGCCATTCATTTACACTAAATGAAGATTTCGAGGAAGTTCCACCTTTAATTGTTGTATATATGCATATGAAGATAATTGGTTGAACAGGATTTTGAAAAACCGAAAACGAGAAAAATAGAAAAAGATAGCGCGCACTGCGAACCGTGTAGTACCCTTCATTTTCAAAAAAATGCGGATTTGGCAGAAGTAACACCTTTAATACTTATAATAGCGTAAATGGACATAATTGGTGAGCCAGAAGTTTTAAAAGCTAAACGTAAGAAATAAATATAGAAAACAGGGTTAATGTCAAACTGTGTAATGTTTTGCGTTTCCACAAAAATTCAGATACTGCGGAACTTCCACTTCAATTGTTACAATAGCGTAAATTGAGATAATTAACAGCAATGAATTTAAAAAAGCAGAAAATGAGAAAAATGCGAAAACAGTGAAAATAACAAACCTCGTAACGACTTGCATTTCGCAAAGGCTGATTTCGCGGAAGTACAAACTTCAATCGTTATAATAGCGCTAAATGGGTATAAATGGTGGGGCCGAATTTCGAAAAACAAGAAATTAACAAAAAAAGAAAGAAAGCAGGGAAAATGAGAAACCGTGTAACGCCTTGCTTTTCCAAAGATGCAGGCTTCGCGAAAGTTCCACCTTCAATTGTTTTATTCGCGTAAATCAAGGACAAGGACAAAGGTGGACAAAGGTGGAGATCGACAAAGGACAAAGGTGGAGATCGAGCAGAAGTTTGAAAAGCAAAAAAAATATACAAAATTATTACGAAAATGGTGAACCCTGTAACACCCTTCATTTTAACAAACACGCCGATTTGGTCGAAGTAACACCTTCAATCATTATAATAACCTAAATGGAGGTAAATGGTGGGGCACAGTTTTGAAAAACCAAGAATGAGGAAAGAAGAGAGAAAACAGTGAAAATGCCGAACCCTCTAACTCGCTGCATTTCCACTAAGGCACAAATTGCGGAAGCTTCACGTTTAATTGTTAAATTAACGTAAATGGAGATAACTGGTCGGACAGAGTTTTGAAAAAAAAAATGCAGAAAAAGGACAGATAGGAGCAACACTCGAAATAGCGAACTGTGCAACGCCTTGAATTTACAGAAAAATATAGATTTCCAGAAATTTTCACCTTTAATCGGTTTATTAGTGTAAATGGAGTCTAATAGTAGAAAAAAATATTAAAAACCAAAAATAACAAAAATACAAAAAGTTACCAAAAAAGGGAAACCGTGTAATGCCCTACATTAAGAGATTTTGCGGAAGTTTCACCTTTAACTGTTATGGTAGCGTGAATTTAGATTATCGATCGAACGCAATTTTAAAACCCTAAATAAGAAAAATAGAAAAATGAGTGAAAGTGGCAAGGCATCTAACGCCCTGCATTTCCATAAAAACAGAAACTTAGCCCACATAACACCGTTATCGTTATAATAGGGTAAACAGAGATAATGGGTTGGACAGAATTTTGTTAAACAAAAATACGAAAAAAAAGAAATAACAAAAATGGCGAACAATAGAACAACCTTCTGTTACGCAAAAATTCAGATCTGGCGAATGTAACACCTGTAACCATTCTAATAACGTAGATGGAGATACTTGGTCTCAGGGAGTTTATAAAAACCAAGAAATTAGGCTCTGAACAACTCATCCTAGACAGGGAAGATGTGAATGTACGTATTAATAGAAAATTATCTGAATTTCGGCAGATGTTTTTGTCGGCAAGTTAATGGGTGAGGTAGCGCTCTTGACGTTTCGGACAGCCTCAAAGGAAGGATGCGGATGTGGGGTCGGATGTTCGATGTAAATTCAAACATATGAAACTTTATTGGATTGCGGATGTTTTCCATTCAAGAGTAGTACCATGTGATATGTGTAGGGTGTGCAAGGCAAGAATAATTGGGTATTACGGGGAGGTTCATTGTGCCCTGCCGATTGTTTACTGGGTGATGCCTGTACCAGAGCACAGAATTTCTTGGGCCTGCTTGGTTTTGGTGAGCATGTTCAGAATTTTACTTTCGCTTGTGAGTTGAGCTTCACGGGGAACGGGGTGACAAATGAAGGAATCAGTGAGTGTTGTACGGTGCCACAGGGATAACGTGGTTGGAATGCTCTGGGACTGTCGAGAGAGAGAGAGAGTGTAAGAATGGAAGACAAACACAGTGAACTTGGCCTTATCGTTTAGGCTCTGCTACTGCGTGCGAGGGAGGGCAAAGATGGAGGGTGACACGTATGATGATTGAGATATAGGGGACGTTATAACTATATACACAAAATGCCTACACCATGTGCAGTATATGTATCTGTCGAGGTTGTAAAGCATCCAACGCCACGAGTTGTATTTCTTCGTGAGTGAGGGGTGATTTAAGACCGATCGGGTGTTTCGCTCTTGAATGGCAGCGTCCAAGAAGGGGTTGGGTAGATGTAGAGATAACTGACGATTGTGGAGGGATATATGTTTGGGCAATTCCGTAACAGTACAGAAACTGGCCAGATGCAGGTTTAAATCGTGCGCAACTGTGTTGGGTTGATATCGTAAGCCTGAGCTCCATAGTTGATTGTATTTAAGGCGACGGTGGCTGCAAACGTTTGTGTGGCTTTTTGGTTTCCCTTGCCATATTTTTTGGAGAGGTGTTGAATGGAATAAATTTTTGTTTTTCGCTGCGATTCGAGTTGGGGATGCCGAATATCTGTGCTGCATTTTGCCCTACCGGAACTTCTTGGCGTCGAGTGGGCTATCATGATGCGCTAAGGCTGGCGCCACCACTTAGAGTGCTAGTTTGTATTCCTGTGGTGGTTTGCAGTGGAATAAAGAAATGAGTTCTGTTTTCTTAAGCTAGTTTGAGGTACATAGAGGTAAGGGAGTTTTTCAGACTAATCGTGGGTGATTCGAGCACTGTTTGCACTGCTCTGCTTCTGGAAGACGAAAGTTAACTCGGCCCATATAGTAATATCGTCTGCATAAACTTCCCATCGCGCCTAGGAGTTTTTGTTCGAGATAGCACGAAACTTTTGGAATGCATCGGTTAAGTAGTACTGGGGTTACTTTGAGTCCTTGTGGGACGCCCCCATGAAGGCCGAAGACATGGGGTGCCCAGCCAGGTTGAGAGCCTTGAAGCTGTATAGGACGGGATAGCAGGAAAATCAGAAATAAGATTTGTGCTGATGAGCTGGGGTTGGTCTGCGAAAGTTACTCAAGGATAGTAGTTTGACAGAACCGAACTTACGCTTTCCGACTATTCACGACAAGGAAGAGATAATGTGGTGAGTTGTAAGGTAAGGGTGAAAAAGAAGCCGCGTAGAACACAGAAGCTGTCATCCGTGCACAGGCCTGGGCAAAAGCCGATTAGAGCTGCATGGTAGTAGAATTGAACGTATTCTAGGTAATGGTGAGGTACGCGATTATTTATCAGGCGGTCGATGAGCTTGGAGAACTGTAATATGGTGAAGTCAGTGCCTATCAAGCTGCACGAGGGGTACTAGCGGAGCCACTCTAAATGTAAACAGAGGTCCCAGTTTATTACCAAGATCGGAATAACCATGGCCTCTCTCTTACCCCATGCCCCGCTAGCGGCGAGTCGACCATGATGTTGAGGCTGATAGATCATAACTTAGGTACGAACCTACATCGCTAACCTTCACAGACAGTCACTGTCGAAGCAAACAGCAGCGATAGGTAGCGACGGTCGTACGTACTCACGAAGTTTATGCCACTAAGTGTATATTTACAAAATATACATGCGAACTGTACACATGACGTCGTTTGTGTGTGGGAGAGAGAGAGAAGTCGTTAATGTGGGCTGGAGAGGTCAGCTCTGCAGCGGCAGGGCTTGCTATGCCAGATGTGGTGATTGCAATGCAGTAAAGGGAATGGGACATACTGGGAACGCAACAGTTAGAGAGAAAACAAAAGTCAAATAGAAAATGGAACGCAATGAAATGCTGGGAAAAAACTCTAAAGTCAAGTAAACAAATAGAGCGATTGAAGACAAGGAAGCGCAGAGCGCCTAACTAAAAAAAGGTGACAAAGCGTACATGGCGACGCAAATTCATGCCGATTTAGCCATGCGCGCAATGCAAGTATTACAAAGTTTTGTCTAGTCCAGAATCCCGAAGAAAAATGCAGAAGTATATTTGTTCCCAAAGATGAGTAATTGTTGTTGGCCCAGGGTTCAACAAAGTGACACAACTGAAGCCTTACTCCACGTCGTACACGAGGCAGGCAGCTACCCGCTGTTCCTCGCGCAGCGGCAAATCGCGTGCATATAGACAAGTGCTCGGTAGCCTCGCGCACAGCACACGTGGGGCACAGTGGTGAATGCTGTCACCCTATATTGAACTTGAAGCTTCGGGTGTAAGCCACGTTGAGGCGAATACGATTCAGAACACCTTCAGACGGTTCGGTTAGATCGAGTGGAACACGGAATTTACAGAGATGGTCAATTCCATGCAGAGGTGGATATCCGCTCCGAGGGTCCTTCCACTACAACATTTGCTACTTAAACGATTTCGATAGATAAGGGCACAACCATCCTCGCGAAAGACAGGAAGCTGTGTCGTGTTACGTAGAGAGTGGCCACCGCTGGCGGCTGCATCAGATATAGTATTTCCTTCTATTTACGAATCACCAGGCAGCCATTGAAGCCTGATGTGATGGCCCACGTGCACTACCGCTGTGTTGATTTCGCTGATTTCTACACAAGGTGAATGCAGTGGTTGGACAGCCTTCTTAGAGCTTGTAAATCACCCCGTGAGTCTAATAAGATCATGCATCACCACGCATGGTGTGCACCAATGAAATGAAGAGCAGCCCTTACAGCCGGTACCTCATTAGGGGTGGATGATGTTTTGTTGCTTAGTTTTTTTTCTGATTGTGCAGTGGACCGACGGAATCCCCACGCCAATCATAGATGCTTCTGTGGTCACTGAGCCGCCCGCATAAACGTGCGCGCGGTCTGCATACGTGGTAAATATACAGGGTGATCAAAATTAAATCGACGTTTTTTTTAAAAATTAGGTGCTTATATTTATGTGAAAACACCTTTGCTGTAGGTTATGCACCATGGGGGACACATAATTGGGTGTTAATTATTGATGTCGGGGCCTAGACACCTTTAGAAACAATATTGATCGAGTAAACTGGGCTAAGATCTTCGCCATACAGGATACAAATTTATCTTATGATGCATTTATGGAGCTTTTCAAGGCAGTGTATTTCGAATCTTTCCCACTGAGAGAATATAAACAAACATAGTGCGAAAACCATGAATCAGTCCGCATATTGTAAAACAAATCAAAGTAAAGAACAAACTTTACTACGCATTTCTAAAATCCCGAGAGCCGCCAGCATGGACTGAATTTAAAATTTTTCGAAATAAACTTAACAAGCAGATAGAAAAGGCAAAGAAAGATTACTATTATCGCATATTTGACAGCGGCTGCCTCCACAGAAGTGATGTGTGGAAAAAGTTAAACGAGATAATCAATCGGAAACCCCGTGCTTCTCGCCTGGAAGAAATTGTAGCTGATGGGGAATTTCTAACTGAAGTGAAGCTATCGGACAAGTTTAACCACTATTTTACCGGACTTGGTGGCCACGTTGATGTAAACAACACAGAAATCTCGCATAATGTTCCTGAAACTGAAAACACAATATTTTTACGGCCAACAGATATTTCAGAAGTCGTTGTCGCTTTCCAGAGTCCTAAAAATAGTCGATGCAAAGATGCTGATGCCCTTGAAATCAGACCAGTAAAATATGTGCTTGACATCATAGCCCCCATAGTAACGCATATTTTCAACCTCTCTTTGCAAACTGGCACTTTCCCCAGAAATATGCAATTGGCTAGAGTAACGGTTACTTACAAAGGGGGTGATAAAAAAAAGAAAATAGGAAACTACAGACCAATATCTATATTACCAGTATTTCCTAAGGGTTGGAAAAAATAATAAATGTTAGAATCAATAGCTTTACACAAAAGTACAACCTGATCACAGACTGTCAGTACGGTTTTAGGGCAAGTCGCTCGACAGAATCCGCCTTGTTAGCCCAGATGGAAGCAATTTTGGAAAACATAGAAAATAAGCTAATGACGTTAGGCATATACATAGATTTCAGCAAAGCGTTTGATAGCGTTAATCATGAGCTCTTACTTGCTAAACTGGGACGATATGGCTTTAGGGGGACTCCCATGGAACTTGTGCGTTCATATCTGAGCTCCCGAAATCAGTACGTAGAAATTAATGAATGTAAATCTCGCACTCGTCAAATAACTGCTGGGGTGCCGCAAGGTAGTATTCTTGGACCGGTGCTTTTTTATTTTGTATAAATGACATTGTACGGATAGACTCCATTAATAGGTTCATTATCTACGCTGATGACTGCACTGTGCTGATTCATGGAAAAGATTTGCCAGAACTTTTGCCCAATGCAAATCGCATTTGTTATCAGCTTCAAAGTTGGTCCAAAATAAACGGCCTATCACTGAACGAAGCAAAAACTAAGTGCATTATTTTTCGTTCTCGAGGCACCTCTTTAGATTTACCGAATAGCATTACATTGGGACCCTATACAATTGATATCGAAAAATCAATAAAGACACTTGGGATTTTAGAAATTCCCGGAAAATATGAGTTGGAATGACCACGGTCTGACAGGCCTAGTAGGGCCTGGAAATGGACAATTTGTGTTTAATAGCGTACATGAGATTTTCATTGAGGCTTTCGACTCCCTTTCCCTCATCTTCCAATAACCCCCCCCCAGGGCCTCAGGCCTATTTCTAAATAAAGTCGTTCATTCATTCAATTCTATCTGCTCAAAAGCACGGAAGGTTGCTGGTGTCATTAGCAGACATCGCCATGAACTCCCAAGTAAAATCAAGAAACTTTTGTACAACTCCCTCCTGCAGTCCCACCTTAATTATTGCGGATTAGCATGGGCAAACACCACTTCACAGAACCTACAGAAACTAGTACTAATACAAAAAAATGCCGCGCGGGCTATAGATAATGTCTCGTACTTAGAACACACTCAGCCACTTTTTCAAAAACATAAATTGGTTCGTGCTGGTGATATATACAATTATCAGCTACTGCGCAGGTACAAGAAAGCATCTCTAGAAAAACAAAGTTCTTTTTTAACTGAAGCTGCCCTGACAATGACTCATAGCCTTTATTCTTATCGATACCGGTCCAAATGGCAAGTTCCATTTTCAAGTTCTGACTACGGGTGCCAAGGAATTAAGAGCACCTTGCCTATTCTACTTAACAAGTTTGACCGGGAACAAATCGACATTTTATTGTTAAACAGACGTGGCATTTTAAATTTATTTTTAGATGATAAAATGTGATTTCACTGGTGCGAACACGATGTGTTTTCTTTTTCGAACATTGTAAAACTCGGAATACTGGTATGGTCGATGTATGCGATTGTAATTCTTTTTTAAGTGCGAATGCACTTCTTAAGCGAGCCTGAAGCATCCGCCGCCGTCCGCATTCCGCCGCCGTCCGCATAGCAATAGCTGCGGGTGCGCGCGCTCCTCGTCTTCCTTGGCAACGGGGGGAGATGGGCGCCCGCTGCCTGGCCGCTGACATGGCACATACCAACGTGGGGGATTGGCCAGGAATCTCCTCGTCTTCTTTGGCAACGGGGGGAGATGGGCGCGCGCTGCCTGGCCGCTGACATGGCACATACCCACGTGGGGGATTGGCCAGGAATCGGGCGTGAGAAGGGCTAATGCACCCCGCGCTGCCTGGCCGCTGACATGGCACATACCCACGTGGGGGATTGGCCAGGAATCGGGCGTGAGAAGGGCTAATGCCCCCGCTTAAAGGAGTACTGACACGAAATTTCAAAGCTGAGATCTGCTCTAGCAATCAAGTACAACGACAGCACAAATAGGTGTCTGTAAATAAATGCATCTTTCTTTCTTTGTAGTTGTGTGTGTGTGTGTGTGTGATCTCTCTTTCGCGAACATTACCGAACCACGGAAATTCAACTCATGCATTCGCACTTTCACATTCTTACCCTCGGGGAAATGCGGGAATTTTTTTTTGTACTCGGTTTGCGTGTTGCAGTTCATGTATAAGTATTTTTATTACTGTACACTGTATGTACTCCTGTCGTGCCGCCAAATTGATTTTATTGTATTTTAAGGTTTTATATTGCTATGACATATGAAAAGGGTGTATTTTTCAGTGCGTTTTTTGCATATACCCTCTTAGCGCACACGCCGTTCATTGCTGGACGGGGGCAAGGGCCCTGTCAAGCTGCTTCTTGCAGCTTTTTTCCTTGCCCCGTCGATGTACCTTTTTCACGTCGATGTACCTATGAGCGAAATAAACTTTTGATTTGATTTGATTTGATTTGATAAATTGAATAATAAGCTTTTTTGGGGCTACATTAAGACACATTTTCCATTGAAAAGTTATGCGCAATTGTTTTCCTACGCCGTTTCATTTGGCACAATTCTTCTAGCGCCCCCATAACCCGAGATATCGAACTGCGTAGTTTAATTGCCGTTCCATGATTACGCATGCTAGACAGCTAAGACAGGCGCAAAGCTCCTCCCCTTTGCTCTGTGTTTCGATAGCGGTTCCGAGTGCTGCAGATTGCGATAACGCCAGCCAAGACTGAAAGGGTGCCCGTTATCACTTTGCCTTTTAACGAAGGTACACTGCAGGTACGTCACAAAAGGGAGGAGGAGCTTTGCGCTGGTCATCGCTGTCTGGTATGCGTAATCATACAAACGGCAAATAAACTTCGCAGTTCGATATCACCGAGGACGGATGCGCTAGAAGAATTCTGCTGAATGAAACTGCGGGGAAACATGATGGCGTCCAACTTTTCAATGCAAACATGCCTGCTTACCGCAGCCACCAAAAAGATAATTATTCAATTTTAGTTAATTAAGCCACCGACATCAATAAATACCACCTAATTCTGTGTCCCCCCGGGCGCCAAACGTTGCTGTAGAGGTGGTTTTCTCACAAATCTAGGTGCCTAATTAAAAAAAAAGAAACCTCTCGACTTAATTTTGATCAACCTCTATAATCAACTGTGAAAAACTTCATTGCAGGTGCGGGCGTCTTTTTGCTTATTCCGGGATTTTTTTTTATTATATTCCATGGAGGGAGTATCCATGTTGGCAATGCTGGCTTGACAGGACGCTGAAAATTTGTTGGAAGCAAGTCTCTTACATGCGATGCAGTGATGGCTGCCAGAGGATGCACATGGCACCGAGTGCTATGGTGTAGAGACGTTCGAAGACCCTCTTGATGTTGAAGCACTGATTCAGAGAGGAACGGAGCTTCCCGCAAAGTTGTCTTGACTTATCACTTCGGTATTCGAATGTGAGGCTTTGGCCACTGATTTGTTCAATAACTGCAAACAAGGCGGCTCTAACCTAAAATTGAGGTTTGGTAACTTACTCACATTGCGGTAAAGATATATTCATCGATGTTCATTACAGGTATGTATGTGCGTTCACCCCGAGCCGTACTTCATATTACGCGCGACCATTTCCGTTGGTCTTTACTTCAACGGAGCAAGGGTTTGCTCATTGTGGAGGCAATTTTACACAATCGGAGCTATAGTCATTACAAGAAAATTTTCGTACTCACGTTTGTCGCAAGCCTTTCCTTGAAAGCCCGGTGGACAGATGCACGCCCCTGTGATGTCATGGCACACGCCGCCATTTTGGCAAACAGGGCACTTCAAGTTGCAACTTGGGCCATAAATGCCATGAGGACAGGCTGAAACACAAGAACGCTACATGCTTTGCTTGTTTTTTTATACATTGTGAGTAGATACAGCTGTTGTTTACGGAATATACGTGCAGGGCACAGAGTACTTAGAAAATAAAAGTAATTTTGTTACAGTTGTCCCGGGGGTGAAGAGAAACTGAACACAGGGCTTTTCTCTTAGTTTAAGTAATTATATGTCTAACTGCTCCAGGTCAAGAGGAAGCGGAACATGGGGGGGGGCGGAGGGGGGATGACGATGAATAATCTTTTTTGGTCGGATTTGCGGTGGAAATACGGAAAAAAGAAACAAAATATCGGTGCCATTCCAATTTGTGAAGGTTGGTTACCAGCAGCACTGCTTGTGGGTTACCGGGAAAGCATTACCCTGGGCTTCAGCAACCCGACGTCTTCCGTTTCCGCCGCGCGCTGTCCAAAGACCTGATTTGTACGGCACTTACGCTGGGGTTACGGTGCCCGATCGTCGTCGGTGGTTTCATTCTGCCGCCCCTGTTTCCATTGTCGATAGGCTAACGCCGACGCTCTTGATGGCACGCTGTGTTTCCTCGTTGCGTGCAACACGCGTCCTACGCATATCTCTGCCGTAACACAACTGCAATCACGTCGCTGGGTGATCTATGACGTTACAGTAAAAAGACAGACGCATTGGTTTTGTACACAATGACATTTATTTTCTACATCTCTACGCACTGTCCCACAAAGGCACAGAATGTGCCTTTGTTTAGTTTGCTAGTTTGTACACTGTATCAAGCCCCAAGCCCAGGTTGCTCCACGCAAGCGTTCCGCAAGCGCACATCACACGCTTCGCTGACACGTACCCTATTCGGAAAATCTAAGGCCAATTGAAGGCGGGAGAAGAGTCAGCGAAGTTAACATCGGCCGAAAAGGAAATAAAATCAACAGAAACGTTTAACGTACGGCGTAAAACTTGGGTGTAGGAAGCACTGGGTGAACCACAGCAGTTAGCAGCACCACCACACATCTGCGAACGTTTTCCCGTCTAAGAAATGCAATTGCTAGACGTGAGATATTGTGGAAATTTGGGGGACACTTACTGCAAGAGTTCTACACAACAAATAGTCACTTAAGCTGTTCGAAACGCTAAAATAAATATAAGTGCAAAGTGGTTATACATTATATACCTCATATTTCCGTAGCCGGCAGCGGTGGTCCGTGGCCGAGTGGTCTGGAGCGCTATTTTTGTTATTTTTCAAGTTGCAAGTTCGAATCATCTAGAATACACTCTTTTTTTATAAGTTGATTTTTTCGTTTTCGGGCGATGTTTTCTATACTCAGTTCACTATTTTCGGGACGGAACGTTCACTACTCCACGAACGAGGTAGCAGAAAAAGCGCAGACTGACACTGACGTGCTAGCGAGTTCTCGTTGGCGTGCTGTTGCCATTATAAGCACCGACTGCTTGCGGACAGTGGATGCAGGCCAGAATCGGTGGACCCTTGGCGTGGTGTGAACACGCTTTTTACGATACAGGCATGATTGAGGCAAGCTCCGAATATGGGGGTAAAGTGCATGACATTTGAGCGTCAGCGGTGACGTGGAGGGCGCTCGTCCACTGCGTAGGCCTCGTCCAGTGATTGCTACTATTCCAAGCCGTCCTGGGAGGCTTATCTGAGGCGTTTTACAACCAACAACACTGCAGAAGCGCGGTATCGCGATTATTGAGATATCGAGGATGCCCATTCAAAGATAACGTCGGATGCAAGTACGGTGTGTCACACAACCGAAACCAAAACTTTTTTGAATGCTATTCTTGAACATCGTCCATTCACGAAGCACCTTTCCTTGAGGTCACTACGGTTAGTTGGTGCGGCCGCCACAAGCCGCGCATGGACGTTTTTGTTCTTTCAGGTCTTATCAAATAAATACGCCTTATCGCCTGTATAAACGATCAAAAGTGTGTTTATTTGAGCCAGTCTTCGCAGTGCAGGCCGAAACGGGTGTATGACAAATTCGTTTCAGTGTCCGTTTAATTTGGATGAGTATATCCTCGGTCGGTGTGTGTAGGCTGAAGCCAAGCATGGTATTTGGAAAATTATCATAATCTTCAAGTCATGGTGGGAGGCAATTTCGTATGATATTTTCAGATACTTTTTCCACACAGGACGTTAGGGAAATACATCTTAGGTTCGCTTTTGCTAATGGCTTCTTGCAGGCTTTGGAATGAGTGTTATATCGGCATGCTTGCACTGAGAGGGTATTTTTCTCTTTATCCAATGATTAATAATGTAATTTATTACAGCTTTTAAAGCTTCGCTTTCTAGATTTAGGACGAGCTTATTTGTAATTGTGTCCTTTCCCGGTGTTGTGTTCCGGGTGAGGTTTCACGCGGCGGCTTCAATTTCTGCTTCGATGAAGGGCTCGTCCAATTCGGGGCTGGCATCACCCGTATACGATGGGAAAGGCTGCACAATTTGGGTACAATTGTTTTTTTTTTGGTTTTTGAAGCTCGTTGGGAAATCCCGCCTCTATTCGCGGATAATTATGAATAGGTTGCCCTTACTGGTGGGCTACGGCGGATTTCGACTCTGTGGCTGATTTTGAAAAAAAAGTTCCTGCGTTTTTGCAGCCGCCCCTTTCCATAGGGGCGATTTCCCGTGGAAGTCGGGTGAACTTCCCAAGCGTTGTAGTCCCGCTCATGGGCCGAGCGCCCGTCCGGGGAGTCGCTTGTACATATTTTACCGGTAGGTGCCCGGCGCCACCAAGGCACACGAATGCACATGGTGCCTTCCACAGCCACGGTGGACGCTCAACTCACAACCACCTGTAGCAGGACATGCCGCCAGACACTTTCATCCCCGGCAATGGCGCAGCGTGGCATGAGAGCCGGGGGACCCGTCAGATGGACAAGGGTCAGCGGCCCCTCGCAAGGGTAAAGGCAGCTTTCTAGGCGTGGATTCTCCTTTCAAGTGTCCGCACTCTACCAGGGACGCCTGTACCCGTTAAAGAAACCGGTGGGCGCCCGGCGGTTGCAGGATTCGAACACAGTACCTCCCGCATACGAGGCGACTGCTCTACCTCTGAGCCATTGCTGCAATCATTGTGTACAAAACTGGGCCCAGCTTTGATGTCTTAGATTTCTAGCATAATCGGCGGCTTCCTGCGTCAATTTGGCTATTCTGAAACGAAATGTTTGGTTTGATTTACGTTTTTTTATCGTTTAGTAAACCCTCTTTGGGCCTCCCACATGTGCAAAAGATCCCAATCTACAGCAGGGAAATATTTCATGAGAAGCATTTGGTTTGTTTGTTGTAGAAAAATTTCTACCATTCTTTGTGTGCAATCTTCATTTGATTGAATGGAACTCGTTGGGAGAATACACGGAATTTCTGCCATTCTTTTATGATTGAGTGTGATGACGCGTAATTTGTAACTGAATGACGTAAAGGTGACTGGGCAACGTTTCTGAGAGGCATTCTCATAGAGTGTGTTTCATGTCATGCGTTAAAGTGATATCCGGGGTTCTATCTCGAGAAACACTATTCCCTGGCCTCGTCGGAGTGTCTGGCACATTGCACATATGCACGCTATTACTTCATATTGCACCGTAAAGTTTCTGTCCTTTTTGTTGTCCTTTTGTTAGCCCCAAGGCGTATGTTGAGCATTGGAGTCTTCTGCTATGATCAAAGCGTGCCCTTTTGTGCGCTGTTTGACGGTTTTAAAACGGCGGCCATCTCACCTAGGAAAGTAATCGGAGGGCTATATATATTTACTAGGAACAGGCTATTGGGATTTTGCTTCGGCGGGGGTAGCTCAACGAAGGTGAGTAACGGTTGTGGACAGAGTGTGCACTTGCGGCGCTTTAGGTGCCTGGACAAGTGTCGCTGTCGTTTTTGTTGATTCGTGGTGTAAGTTGTGTACCATTGGTGGGGAACTTTGTCCATCTCCGTTTCTTCTAACGCAATAACGGTGGGCGAATATTGGGACGCGTAGAAAAATAACGATGCGTGTTCCCTGCAATATGAACGACAGTTCTATTTCTAAATCTTTCTTCGTTCTTCTTCTTTCTTTGTTGAGCTACTAGTGGGGACGGGAGCAGCGCCAACGGCGTCGCACTTAACCATGTTTTTTTTTTCAACATGAAGGCATTTCTTGCATTCGTCGTCCCATGGCTGCCCTTGGTATACTCGTGTTCTGCCTGATCGTACTCACTACCGTAAAATGGGATTGTAAACAGTCACTACACGTGCATATAGTTACTGGCTATCATGACAACTCATGTTTCGTCGACCCCAGAACGTGGCGACCACCGGTTTTCTGCCCAAATATTAACGACACATTTTTCTCCGGCCTACATAACCGAGGCACGTCCACCGGCACGCTTCATTTGGAACGGGAGCAGGGCCAGGGGTGTCATACTCAACAGTTTTTCTTCAACATCCTGGTTTGTAACAAGTATTTATTAAACGCTTAAAAAAATGATAACCTTTTCTTGCTGCTGTTCCTTTGCCCACGGGTGCTTTGTGAAACGGTTGCTGAGTGTTTTTTATGCGCCTTTGTTGCACTTTTCAGGCGACATAGAAAGCAATCCCGGGCCTACTACTCGGTCTGAAGCACGGTTAGAGATTGGGTCATCGCGCCATAACTGTGCTCAACAGATAAAAATTGTGTTTCAACAGCTCAAAGACATTCGTGTACGGTCAACGCAAAGTTCCAAAAGTCAAGCTGAATTAGTCAAAAAAGTAAAAACATTAAAACTGGCCAAATTAGAACCGGCCAATCAGGGAGATGGGGTGATAGTTAGAGGGGGAACACTTTCTACCAGATTTGTGAATGGCGACCACCTTCGTGATTTTTCATCTAGTTGGGAGAGTAGAAGTGTCAAGTGATTGTTAAAAAACGTTATATAATATGGTGGAACTTTCATCTATGGTATTTCTTAAATATTTGGTATTGATAGAAGGGCAACAAGGTGAGGAATGATTGCTTAGTTTGTTAATAAGAGAAGCGATACCAGGGACGCCAACTACTGTTGGTGGCATAGGGAGGTAATTGTAGGAAAGGGTAGTTCGTAGCGGAATGTCTGATGTTTTATAAAAAACTGGTGGCAAATGTATGGTTAAGGACGGTCGTACATTGACTTATGGGAACTGCGTTACCGAACGAGTCTTTCCGTCAGATGGAATTTTCTTTCCGGGATTTCGTGAACGCCAAAACTTTTTACATTTGTTTTAAGCAGCATGGAAAGTTGGGCAAGTTGGTAACATTGTTTTTAACATGGATGGCAGTACGTTAGAAATGAAGTTACCTTTGGCGTATTCGAGTTCTCTTACTTAATCACTTGATGCGGTTTTTTTAAGTGGTACTTCGTGCATTTGTTGGTGAAAATTTAGCTGAACGAAAAAGGCTTTTTTTCTTCTTAGTCATGCGTTTGATCGTGACGTTATACCATGGTAATTGTGCATTACTAGCAATGGTTTAGGTTGGAACGGGCTTTACGGTGACGCGATTAACTTGATCACCAAACATATCCCAGTTATACGGAACGTAGCGGTTGTTAAAATCGGTCGGAAGACGTCAAGAAATTCGTACAAGTCACTTTCGATCGCGTCGAAGTTGACTTTTCTGTAGTCGCAAATCGTTTTAAATCAAAGCATTTTACCTCTACCTACCAAGGGATCATTCGCGACCGTTGGTGTCAACAGAAAACTCCCGAGAACAAATAAAATAATTTATTGAAACCGCGTGTAATCGAACTTGGAAATAATTCATCAATGAAGCCAGAGCCCCTTGTCTTACCGATTTAGCAACGATCCCACGCGGAAACGGGGACGACAACTGGTGCACTCATAAAATCACATCCTCGGGTTTAACCCCTGCATTCTCGTTTAATGCAACGCGATAGCGATTAGAAGAAGCTCACACCAAGCCATGGCAATTTACTTCTAGTACGCCAACGTGCTTAAAGCCTGTGACCTCCAGTGTTCACGTGAAACATTTCCGCTCCTTGTCGTTCGCCCTCGCCCTCACCCCAAACGACACCTCAAGGAACACATGAAAATACTCCTTGGTGGCCAAGCCATCACTCCAAGCCCCAGAATCAAGATCCCTGGCCTACATCTTCAGGCCAATGGCGAGGTTGACTTATCCTTCCAGCGCATTAAACACAGTCAAATCAATAGAACCATAGACATGAGCAGTTGAGTTGCGACCAAAAAGCGATGCCTCAAGGGATCCGATACCTTTCGATTAGTTCTAACTTTGTCCTCTTGAGAATCACTTACGTAAACCCCCTGTCTTCTTCTCGGCAAGGAGGACATAAAGATGGTTCAAATAATGATTAGAAAGGCGGTTGAGCAAGCCATTGCTTTTCCCATGGGTGCGTACATAGAGAGGCTGTTCAGCACGGGGCTCTACAACACGGTTGAAGAGCTGATAGAGCGCCATCTTTCTATCCAGAAGCTCCGAGTGAGGAGAACTGTGGCGGGTGGCCACATCCTTCAGCAGATTCGCTGGGCTGCAGAGATTGTCACTCCGCTTGATGTACTCCTGGAGTTTGGTGACAAGAACTAAAGATGCTCCTTTTCCTTAAAAATATGAACCCCTCACACGACGAGGGTCGCCGAAACGCACGGGCTCAAGCGCTCAACACGAGCCTCGGTAGGGATCATGCAGTTATCCACACAGACGCCTCCCAACATCGAGGGCAGCAGTACGGCATCATCGTGGCTACCTCGAAAACCAACCTCCTTGCTCGTGCATCACTCAAAACCGAAGACATGACGGCAGCAGAAGGTGCAGCATCGCCTTGGGTCTCACTCAACCAGGAGTTCGTAAGGTAGTCACCGATTCCCAACAAGCCTACCGGAATTTGAATTCGGATTTGGTGTCCCGACCTGCACTGCGTGGGCTGAAAAAACACTCCCCAAATGGTTCCATTCAGATCATTTGGACACCCGCTCACGCTTCCATGGAGGGCAACGAGTACACCCACCTAGCCTGCTCTTTTACCACACGTGCTATGAAGCTGCACGAGGTGAGTCACCCGCTGGTCTCATTCAGGGACATAACCCAGAATTATCGCCTTCTGAGACAGGCCCTACCTTCACCTTACCCTGAGCTTACCATACAACCACAAACTACCCTAGATCTCATACAATCCTCCTCCTTCCCACACACGGCGCGTCTTCACTTAATGCACCCGAATCGCTACTACGCTAAATGTAAATTTTGCTCAGAAGTAGGAAAACTCTGCCACATAATCGGGGTGTGCGGCTTTAGCCCTCAGCACCCTCCTCTCTTTCTGTCAACTACCGAACAAGAGCAATGGGATATTCTGCTGTCCAGCCCCTCTCGGCCTACCCAGCTTCAGCTAGAAAACACAGCACAGGCGGCGCGGACTGATAATGGGCTACAGTGAACAAGGAAGCACTCCCGTGGGCCGCACTCTGGGCCGTTCTGGAATAGTAATAGAGGTATTTCCTCCGACTCCTGGCCTCCTGCTCCTCCTCTATCTCTGCCACCGATCTCGTCGCTTCCCTCCGTGACGGCAGAGACGGAGAGAGAGAGAGAGAGAAGCACTTTATTAAAGAAGAGGGAGGTGGCCGGCAGCCGGAGCTGTGCGGCGACCTTCGTAGCCCTGGCTATGATGATCTTCTGTCTCTCCGGGTCAGAGTAGCTCAGCGCTGCCTCCCAGAGCTCCGAGGAATTGATTTGGGGGAGGGGATCATATGGACAGGCCCACATGTGATGTTGCACCGTGGCCTTGTCTCCGCATAGCGGGCAAAAGGGAGAGGGATAAACTGAGGGGTGTATGTGATGGAGGAGGGCCCTATTGGGAAGGGATTCGGTCTGTGCGAGCCTCCATAGTCGTTCTTCCGTATACGTCAGTGAGGGGTGGGCCGGTGGGTATTTGAGGCGAGAGAGGCGGTAATGAGTAGTTATTTCGTTGTAGCTCAATAGGCTATCTCGGGCTGATCTGGCTCCGTGAGAGGCTACGGAGGTGGCGCACGCCCGGGAGGTGAGTGCTCGGGCTGTCGTGTGTGCCACCTCGTTACCCCCAAGCCCAGTGTGGGCAGGAGTCCAAATCAGCTCAACTTGGGTAGTAGGCGGGTTTTGGAGGAGAAGTTTTAGGGCCTGGGGTGAGATGGTACCCGAAGCATAATTTCTAATTGCCGTTTTCGAATCAGAAAATATGATTGAGGGTGGTGGCCGACTTGCAAGGGCTACTGCGATTGCCGCCTCTTCCGCCGTGACCGGTTCTGCCGTGCGGATCGTGAGAGAAGTGAGTGGCGGATTGTTTGGGGAGTTTATGACTGCTATAGCGAATGCATTGCGGTGCCGATATTCAGCTGCATCGACATACACTGTGTCTGGGCGTATCGGGTACTTTTCTGCAAGCTTTTTGGCCCTGCGCATCCTGCGGCCCCGGTGTGCATCAGGATGCATATTTCGAGGGAGAGGGCGGATTCTGATGTCAGCGTGAATTTCCAGTGGGATAGAAGACTTGGAAGCTGTGATGATGGGCGCTTTGAGTTGGAGGCGTTGAAGCAGATGCTGTCCGGGAAGTGTTTTGCTTAGTCGATTCAGTTGTCCAATACGGTGCGCTTCTATGAGCTCCTGTGCCTTGTTGTAGGTACCGGTGGCCTCAAGCCTGGCAGTGGAAGTGCCGGGTGGGAGTTGTAAGGCAACCTTATAGCTTTTCCGTATTAGACAATTTATTTTCGCTAGGTCCGCGTCAGTTGGGAGGAGGTACGGGAGAGAGTAAGCAATACGGCTGATGATAAATGCTTGGATTAAACGTAGTCGATCAGCTTCTTTAACGCCGTTATTTCGGGTACGAAGAAGTGAGATCGCCTAACACCGGTTTTCAGCTTCAGTTAATTTTATAAACAAAGAGTATGTGCTACACTCATGTGCTACACCAATACAACTCAACCAATCACCGTTAATGCATCATGCAATATTTTAACCTTACCAAGCATATCGATTTGTAGTTATGAAGAGTGTGGTTAAGTGCATTTTACATCTCTCAGGTTTCACTATTTGTAGTGCGACGTGTGTGAATGTAAGCTACGTCGCATGGGTAATCCTACTGGGTGCCGTTATATCTTGGCTTTCCAACCACATTCACAGTGCGGATTGCGCTAATTTTTTTCTTCTTGATGTAGTGCGTTCTGGGGGGGGGGGCGTTTATGTCAAAGAAGAGCAGGAAGTGATTACCAACACCTGCTAACCAAGTAACGGTTGAAGCATAATCTGGGTGGGTAGTTAAAATCTGATCAAGGGTGTTTGTAGTGTTAGATCACACTCTGGTGGGTTGAGTAGCTAACTGCGATAACGAGAAGAATAAACAAAAATCTACAAAATCTTTAGATAGCATTTAAGATGGTGATAAAACCGGAAGGGAAGTATACCACTTGATGTTAGGGAAGGGGAAATCGCCAAGATAGAATAATGAATATGATCTAAATCGACTAATAACTATATTGACAGTGTCATTCAATTCATTTACGAATGTAGAGGACGAAGACGGCGAGCGGTAGCACACACCTATGATTGTGCACTTTCTTTTACGGAAGAAATGCGGGAGGTGTGGAGGAAAAATTTCAGCTCAGGCCACTTGTGCATAATCGGGGACATCAACATCGACTTGCTGACAAGCGAGCGGTCATCTGTTGAAGAATACTTGCGTGCCCTTTGCGAATGCGGTATTGACCCTTTTATCTGGGAACCCACAATGGAGGAGTTCCTAAAAGATAATCTCACACAACCATCGTGCGAACGTGCGAGGATCCGCCCTTTCTGTGCCGTCGGGGCTGTAATTATGCAGAAATTAGCTGATCACTACTTCTTTGTGGGTCAATTAACCAACTCCAGCTCTTTACAATCACATTATATACAAACTGTCACCATCTTAGACAAAAAAAAGTTTGACACACAAATTGCTAGCTTTGACTG
Source organism: Haemaphysalis longicornis (assembly GCF_048455015.1). Taxonomy (NCBI): domain Eukaryota; kingdom Metazoa; phylum Arthropoda; class Arachnida; order Ixodida; family Ixodidae; genus Haemaphysalis; species Haemaphysalis longicornis. Next base: position 33,996,574 of record NW_027526225.1, read on the forward strand.
GAATTTTTTATTTTAGATAATAACAATGCCACTGCATATGACAATTTTGTTCGCCCGTTAGGCCATATGAATGTGGCGTGTAAGAAAACGGTAGTAATAGAAAAACGGAGGGCTGAGTATCAATGGCATATCCCTGGTGTTTTGGCACTGATAAAAAAAATGCTTTGGGCGAGATGTCGCCGAGCCCCTGAGAACAAAGCGCTGCGCGACGAGTTCCGTACGGTCAGAAATGGAGTGACCGCGCAGATTCGTTTGTCATAGTGGCCATTCTATACCGAACACTTCAAAGCGTCTAGTCGCAACATGACTAAAACTTGGTCCTTAGTAAATCAATTACGAGGTAACGAACGCCTGTCTACAAAAAGCACAATAGAACGCAGCTTTGTATCCGCTACTTCGGACCTTGCCAACAAATTTTATGAATCGTCTTCATTGCAACAAAACGATCCAGTTCAGTGTACAAGTAACAATACCCTACCAAATCTTGTGTAATCGTCCGCATTTATCCCGTTTTTGCCAGAGACTGATCTCCTTTGCATAGTGAGTAGTTCGTCGCATAGTAAGTCGCAACAAATCGTTAGGGCTTGATAACATATACATAGATGATCTCTGCAGAAATATTGGGTAATTAAAAGGAGTTATTTTGTTTATACAGAACAAAATAATTGAACATAGCTCTTGGCCCGACGGCCTAAAGTGGAAACGCGTGGTTCCCCTCTAAAAGCGCGAAGAAAGGACCCTACATATACAGCTCCATTTCAGTTGTATCTTGTTTTTCGCAAATTCTTGAAACGCACATGGTGTCATGACTTCCTTTGTAACAAAACATGGGTTACTGAGTGCACATCTCTACGGCTTCATCTCCGGCGGGGGCACGCAGGTGTTACCTGAAAAGTTGTGTGGTACTTACAGCATAGATCAGAATGAGTTTTCGTTTGTGTTATTTCTTGATGTGAAGAAAGTGTTTAATACTGTGAACCATGGTATACTGTGTACTAAATTATACCGTTATGGCTTCCCCGTACAATTTTCATCTCTGCTCTAAAATTACCTTCGGGATCGTTCTCAAGTGGTGTCACTTGAATCGGTGCTGAGTTTTAGTATTAGGCTTAAGAGGGGTGTCCCGCAAGGGTCTATCTTGTCACCCCCTCTTTTTAATTTTATGGAAATGACTGAGCTACTGTTGTTAAAATTTCGAAAATTTATCAATAAGCTGATGACATCCTGCTGGTATCTGGTAACTCTGGTTATTCTCTCACTCTCGCAAATCTTTTTGACCATACCAGAAAGGTAGCGGATTGGTTCGAAGCAAATTTAATTACAATCAACCCTGTAAAAAGGCGGCTAGTTTGTTTCCGAAATCAACAGAAACCAGTGCCGAACGAGTGCTTCAATACAATAAACTCATCAAATTGTGCATCCTGTTCCCTTACCCGTATTTTATGTGTCGAGTCTGTTAAATACCGAGGTGTACATTTTGATGGGGATCTTTCGTGGAGCACACACATGGCTCACATATGTAAAAAGCTTAGAAGTACTGCCTGTATGCTGTACAACTTAAAATTGTTTCTGCTTTTTTCTGTTCAAAAAATACTAGCTCAAACTTTAGCCTATAGTGTTCTTTGTTATGGCGTGTGCTGTTTTTTTCGACTGCTCCGGTACCTGGAAAAAGAGAGTTAGCAGCATTTCAAAAAACATCACGAAGAGCCTTCTTTATAAGTCACATGTACCGGATTTGGACAGTATATTCGAGGCAAGTGGTTTACAGCCATTCCGTACATTGCTTAAGCCAATAGTCGTGCTAAAATATTTCTGGTGTATGGATTACCGAGCTCCCAATGTTAAACCTATACCACTGTAGCACATACCTCGATATATGATGTCAAGGGCCCGTACCCATTACGGAATGGCTGCACGGCCACATTATGTTCCTGCTATCTTCAACGAATTGCCTGACGAATTGTTTTCTTCAACAACGCGGAAACACTTGCGTGCTGCTATGCTGGCATTAGAAATATGCTGAAGGACGTATTTGTATGCAGTGATTGGTAGCTATTTCTTTGTTCTCTAATTGTTTTGATCTGATGAGGAAAATGCCACCCATGTAGCTGAAACCCATGTTGATTTATTGTATCTTTGTCTGTTTGTCTTCATCGCTTCTGTTTGTCTGTTGTTGTTTGTTTTCCTTTTTTCTTTCCTCCCTTTATTTTTGGTCTTCGATATTTTTCTTTCTCTATTTTTCTTATTTTCTTTATCTTTTTTTCTTGGTTGCTTGTTCTTTTTTACCTTCCGATACAGTTAGCAGTGTCAATGAATGTTTTTTACAGAAGTGAAGGCCGTTGCTGCCGGGCGACGCCACACAGGCCTACCTGCAGGCTTTGGCGGCCCCATTTTGCTGCTGTATCTACCCTTTGATAATCAACAAAGTGTCATTATTTTGATATCATCGAGCGGTAGTAGGGAAAAGACCACTTCTAACACGCTCCGCACATAAATGACAGACGAATGAACATATCTTGAAACAGCTAATAAAGCTTCGCCACTTTGGCGCTCCGTCCTTTCGCATCAATACATTGTAAAATGCGATGCGTTTACAAAAATTTCAGAATCGCGTACATGCGCAGGAAGCCAAGTTTCGGTTAGTGCATTTATGTGTGCAGAACATGTGTCTATTGCACTTGATAATGAATTGCGTCATTTCACAATGCATTGTATATTACTGAATAGTAAAGGAACACGAGGCGTTGTTGCTCGACCACTGGCCCTCGCGTTTAGCTAAGCTGGCAAAATGTCATTAGTGTGACCAGAGCTTTGGCTATTTGCGGGAAGTTGTTATGACGAGCCCGGTCTTCCTGTTCGTTTAACCGCAACTTCATTGCTTAATTTTTCGTGGTTCGTTTTTCAATTGATAATTCCGCGGTTTATAGTCGGTTAGTGAAAGTTTCCAGATCGTTGAACTTGTGTTCAATAAGATTCAACCGGCCTTGTGTACTCGTCGGGGTTGTTTCAATTACTGTTTGGCAGGTTTTAGTACTTTTTAATTCCGTAATAAATTCAGCTTGACTTTTGGAACTTTGCGTTGACCATATATGAATGTCTTTGAGCAGGTGAAACACAACTTTCATCTGTTCAGCCAAGATATCGGGAAATGAATTAATCCCTAACAGTGCTTCAGAACGAGTAGGAGGCCCGTGGTTGCTTTCTATGTCGCCTGAACACCGCAACAAATGCGCCATAAAAACCCATTCACCAACCGTGTCACAAAACACCCGTGGGCACGGGAACAGCAGGAAGAAAGGGTTACTATTTTTTTCTAGCGTGTAAGGAATAATTGTTACAAACCAGGATGTTGAAAAAAATTAGCTCTAATCCGCCCTGTGAATGTGGTTGGAAAGCAAAGATATAACGGCACCCACTAGGATTACCCATGCGACGTAGCTTACATTTACACACGTCGATCTACAAATAGTGAAACCAGAGAGATGTGAAATGCACTTAACCACACTCTCTATAACTTCAAAGCGATATTCTTGATAAGGTTAAATTATTGCATTATGCATTAACGGTGAGTGGTTGAGTTGTATAGGTGTAGCATGAGTAAAATCTTTTTTTATAAAATTAAAGCTGAAACCTGGTGTTATCCGATCGCACTTCCCCGTCTCTGCCGTCGCGGACTGAAGCGACGAGATGGGGGGCAGAGACAGAGGAGGAGCAGGAGGCCTGAAGGAGGAAGAAATACCTCTATTCAGATTTCGGAACGGCCCAGAGTGCGGCCCACGGGAGTGCTTCCTTCTTCACTGTAGCCCATATTCAGTCCGCGCCACCTGTGCTGTGTCACCGAGCTGAAGCTGGGTAGGCAGAGAGGGGCTGGACAGGAGCATCTCCCATTGCTCTTGTTCGGTAGTTGACGGAAGGAGAGGAGGGTGCTGAGGGCTAAAGCCGCACACCCCGATTTTGTGGCAGAGTGTTCCTACTTCTGAGCAAAATTTACATTCAGCGTAGTAGCGATTCGGGTGCATTAAGTGAAGACGCGTCAGGTGTGGGAAGGAGCCGGATTGTACGAGCCGTAGGTTCGTTTGTTGTTGTATGGAAAGCTACGGGTAATATGAAGGTAGGGTATGTCGCAGAAGGCGATAATGCTGGGTTATGTCCCTGAACGAGACAAGCTGGTGACTGCCCTCGTTCAGCTACATAGCACGGAGGGGGGGGGGTAAAAGCGCAGGCTTGGTAGGCGTATTCGTTGCCATCAATGAAAGCGTGAGCGGGTGTCCAAATGAACTGAACGGAGATATTTGGGGAGTGGTTTTTTAGCCCACGCAGTGCAGGCCGGGACACCAAACCCGACTTTTAATTCCGGCAGGCTTGCTGGGCATCGGTCACCACCTTATGAACCCCTATTTGAGTGAGACCCAAGGCGATGGCTGTTCCTTCTGCTGCTTTCATGTCTTCGGTCTCGAGTGAGGCACGAGCAAGGAGGTTGGTTCTGGAGGTAGCCACGATGATGGCGTACGGCAGCCCTCGATGTTGGGAGGCTTCTGTGTAGATAACTGCATGATCTCCACCGAGGCTCGTGTTGAGCGCTTGAGCCCGTGCTTTTCAGCGACCCTCGTTGTGTGAGGGTTTCGTATTTCTAAGCAAAGGGAGCATCTTTAGTTCTTGTCACCAAAAGTCCAAGAGTGCATGATGCGGAGTGACATTCTGTTGTGCCCAGCCAATCTGCTGGAGGATGTGGCCGCCCGCCGCAGTTCTGCTCATTCGGAGCTTCTGGATAGAAAGATGGCCCTCTATCAGCTCTTCCACGTTGTTGTAGAGCCCCGTGCTGAACAGCCTCTCTGTGGACGCACCCATGGGAAGAACAATGGCTTGCTCAACCGCCTTTCCAATCATTATATGAAACATCGTTATGTCCTCTTTGCCGAGAAGAAGATAGGGGTTGACGTAAGTGATTCTCCAGAGGAAAAAAGCTTGAACTAATCGAAAGGTATCGGATCCCTTGAGGCCTCACCTCTTGGTGGCAACTCACCTGATCATGTGTATGGTTTTATTGATTTGACTGTACTTAAGGCGCTGCAAAGATACGTCACTCTTGGCGTTGGCCTGAAGATGTAGGCCCAGGATGTTGAAGCTGGGGCTTGGCGTGATGGCCTGGCCATCAAGGAGTATTTGGATCTGTTCCATGAGGTGTCGTTTGGGGTGAGGCGGATGACGAGGAGCTGAGATTTTTTACGTGAACTCTGGAAGGCACAGGCTTTAGCACATTGGCGTACTAGAACTGAGATTGCATGGGTAGGTGTGAGCTTCTTTTAATCGCTATCGCGTTACATTCAATCAGAATGCAGGGGTTAAACCCGAGGATGTGATTGATGAGTGCCCCGGTTGTCGTCCCCGTTTCCGCGTGGGCTCGTTGCTAAATCGGTGAGACAACGGGCTCTGGCTTTGTTACTTAATTAGTTCCAGGTTCAAATCCAGTCGGTTCTACTAAATTCATTTATTTGTTCGCGGGAATTTTTTGTTGACACCAACGTTCGCGGAAGAATCCTCGTTGGGTAGAGGTAAAAAGCTTTGCTTTAAATCAATTTTCGACTACAGAACAGCCAAATTCGATGCGATCAACAGTGAATTGTACAAATGTCTTGACGTCTTCCTGACGGATTTTAATAACCGCTACGTTTAGTCTGACTGGGTTATGTTCGTTGTCGAAGTAAATCGCCTGACTGTGAAGCACATACCAACCTACACCATTGCTAGCAACGCACAATCACCATGGTATAACGTCACTATCAAGAGGATTTCTATTATAAAAAAACGCCTTTATCGCTCAGATAAACTTTCACCAATCAACGCACGATGTGCCGCTTTTAAAACCGCATCTAGTGATTAAGTAAGAGAACTCGAACACGCCAAAAATAACTTCATTTCTAACGTCCTGCCATCCATGTTAAAAACAATGTTACCAACTTTCCCAACTTTGCACCATGCTTTAAAACAAATGTAAAACGTTTTGGTGCGTTATTAATCCCCGGAAAGAAGATTCCATCTGATGGCAAGACTCGTTCGGTGACGCAGTTCTCATAAATCAATGTGCGACCGCCCTTAACCACACATTTGCCACCAGTTTTTCTAAAACATTAGACATTCGGCTACCTACTACCCTTCCCTACAATTACCTCCCTATGCCACCAACAGTTGTTGACGTCCCTGGTATCGCTTCTCTTATTAACAAATTAGGCAATCATTCCTCACCTTGTTACGATTATATCAATACCAAATATTTAAGAAATACCGTAGGACTAAGTTCCATCATATTATATAACGTTTTCCAACAATCACTTGACACTTCTACTCTCCAAAATAAATGAAAAATCGCGAAGGTGGTCGCCATTCATAAATCTGGTAGAAAGTGTTCCCGCACTAACTATCGCCCCAACTCCCTAACCCGTACGTGCTTTAAACTACTATAACCCGTAATATTAGAAACCTTGTAAATTTGTTTGAAAGCAACTCATTCTTCGCCACAGCTCAGCACAGCTTTCGCAAGTGATACTCTTGTGAAACCCAACTGATATGTTTTAGTGATAAATTACACGGTATTTTAAACAACTAATCACAAGCTGATTGCATTTTCTTAAATTTATCTAAAGCATTTCATAAGGTCTATCATAAACTATTAGTTCATAAGTTAGCCAACCTGATCTTGGCCCTAACGTGCTCAAATGGATTGAATCATTTCTCACAAATCGCTCACAATTTGTTAATGCAAACGGGTTCAGTTCTAATTATACCGATGAACACTCTGGCGTTCCTCAGAGATGAGTAATTTCGGCCGTTCTTATTTTTCATCTATAATAATGACCTTGCCTCTGCTACAGATTCTAGTATTCATCTATTTGCTAATGAATGCGTTACTTGTCGTGAGGTAGACAATATAAATGGTTACTGTATTCTTTATTAATTCATTAACACAGTTGCTAACTGGTGCCGCGTACGAATAACGGCACTTATCATTAACAAGTGTAATGCTACGCGCGAGTCCCGAAGTGTTTGCAGTCAGTTTACTTAGAATCGAAATGGCACACCTCTTGCATCTACTACCTCCTACAAATACCAGGGGTCCACATAACATCAAATCTCTCTTGGGCACTGCACATCTAACAGAAAATCAGCAACGTTAACCACACGCCCGGGTACCTACGCGTTAACTTTTATAGAGCCCCATTCTCACTAAAATTACCCCTCTACAAAATATTCATTCGACCTAAATTAGAATATGCTTCATTGGTATGGGATCCCTCTTACCGCATTTTGATTACATCGCTTGAACTTGTTCATAATAATTCTACAGGCTTGATATCTTCAAATTACATCCGCACTGCCAGCATGTCTGTAATAGAAGCTAGTCTATCATTGCCTAGTTTGTCGTCTCGAAGAAAAGTATTCGCCTATAAACCTTTTGAAATTCTTCGTCTTCATGCTTACCATTAGATCAGTGGGCTGTGCTAGAGGCCTTATAATTGGCGCAGTCGACAGGATGATGTAACTTCAAATGCGCAACACAGCCCAGAACATGTCATGACCTTATTGAAGATTAACCAATGAAAACGTTTATAAACTTTTCATAAATTGTACCACCATTTTATCTTGCACGACGAACCTATTCCACAGCCCCAGAACCTATCCCATCGCTTCAATAACCCTGACAAAGTTACATTATCACCTACACTAATCCAGCTGCACCGTCGTTCTTGCCTCGTGCTTCTGTGAATGGAATCAGCTTGCCCCTGAAATTGTGTCTATGAATGATAACCATCATTTTCGTAAAACACTAGCTAGAACTGTACACTCACGATCCGCTTAATTGATTTTTAATATTAGCATTGTGACATCTTGATTGTAATTGTGCTAACACTGTATTCTGTTTTTCTCTCCGTTCACCATGTACCATGCCTTTTCAATGTAAACCACTCTCCTCTGTAATGCTTTTTGGTCATAAGGGTATAACAAATAAATAAATAATAAGTAAATAAATAAATAAATAAGTCAATGAATGAAACTTTCTTGACACAAGGATGGCGACTCGGCCTATGTGGGGGCGGGTGGGGAGGGCGATGTCAATTCGGGAAAACTTTACATTCTCAGATGAACGCCAGTAGCGAGAGCGAAGTCCCACAAGGGACGTCGCACACAGCGAAGTCCCACAGCGAAGCTGCGGCTGATTTCACCGTGGCCATAGAAGGCCTAGGTGGGATGTGCTACGTGGTTTAGTCTTCAAGTGGCGATTGCTGGTTTGTGGACGGTCCGATGTTATAAAACTGGGTCAATGAACCGGACGTAATTTTCAGAAGCAGATAATACCAGTTACTTCAAGAAATCTGCGGAGAAACAGCTTAAAGGCACTGGTCAAGGCAGGAGACCATGCAGCGTTCGTGTTCTTCGCTGGGCTTCTTCTTCGTCGAGCAAGCGCCGAGAGCGCTGCATTTGACGTAATGAATACGCGAAGGTACTCTTCCCCGTCGTAGGGAGCTGGGTGACGATGGTAAATACTGCGCCGGTAAGTTAATTCTCCACGTACATACTCGCACATCTGCACTCGAATGCAGCGGAGTCGGGTCCTCGTGAAGATATTTTATGGCAAACATAATCATTATGCGTGAAAGTGTGCTGTCGCGTCTTTCCACGCTCTACAACGCAAAGTAAGCACTGAGAGAAACTTACTTCGAACAATCACCCTGAAGACAGCCCGGCGTTTTCCAGGCGCATCACCAGGACCATGGGCAATGTACACTCCGCTGTGGTACAGGTCGACTGTTGGTATGTTCCACTGAGAGGGGTCCCTTTGGGTGCCGAGCCTCGACCTCTTTGAAGTTTCCCCAAAAGAGTCAACTGTGGTCCAGTATGACACGTTGGGGGTCGAGCTTTCTCCGGGTACAGCCTGAACCCGTAGAGTTACAGAGTCGTTCAAGCTGGCGGTGACCGTGTACTTCTGGGGCAGCAAACCAGGATTGACTGCGCAAAAACGAACAGAAATAATGGCTCTGAGAGTTCTAAAGTCATCCGAAAAAAGTGAGAGTAGTTATTTAACAGCGAAGCGAGGACTGTCGAGACAAGAAAAAAAGAATACCCTTAAGTTAAGAGGAGCACAAACTCCTCAAAATTCAGGCAAATACACACAAGCATTTAAAACAGAGAATCAGTCAGGCGGTTGGTAATGCGAATTATACACACCATGTACAAATGCCAATGTTTAACGGATATCTGACTTTGTTAATCTTGGTGGCTGAGCATGCCTATCACATAAGCGACACCGCCACAGACTGTATAAACCAATCAACACAAACATGTCATTGTGTTGGTTACCATGATAGCCAAACGGCAAACATCGGATTGAGAAAAACGTAATACCCAGGAGTTTCCTGAGCGTTCGCTGCAAAATGTATCAGTAAAAGACAGCATCTCTGCAATCTACAAAGCCGTGATAAATTGTCTCTGCTCGAGAACGGAGCCTATAGTCTGGCGATCAAGTGGATTTTATTTTAAAAAATAACTTCAATTACATATAAATATACACATTGTACGCAGGCTAAACCTGATTCAGGTGTAGCTATGACAGCGCCCTTGCCAGTTACATTTTTGGATCAGTGAGAAGACAGTGAACGTAAATCCAGAAAAAAACGGTAAACTAACAACAAGAACTACGAAAATAGCAACACAGTTCGTTCAGTTTCAGTTTCACTTTATTACACAAACAGATGAAATAACATAGCATTAGTATACAGGCAGGGGTCCCATAGTGAAGAGCACTGCACGTGGGAGCCTGATGGTGGTAACAAAGTGAAGAGTAGGTGCAGTCGCTGAACAAGAAATTATGCATAAGGATTATACAATTGAAAAAAAAACAAATTATTACGCCAAGAACTCTGAGAATAGTGTTGACATGTCGGATAAAAGCAGTAGTGAAAAAATGCTTAGAGTCGGCGAGAAACTAAACTACATACAGATGCATGTATACATGTGGTTATACGCACATATACAGGTAATACACATATCTAGAGTTTAGGGTGTAATGTATTTGCTCCAGCTAATATAGATTTTTTTTCAAATACGTTGCAGCATACACATAAAGTGAATGAATGAATGAATGAATGAATGAATGAATGAATGAATGAATGAATTCTTTATTTCCGCTTATGCACATCTATATAGACAGATATTTTCGTATAAAGTGGCGGGGCCAAGCAAGAAAGCTGTACTAGACAGCTTGACGAGACCTCGGCAACGCCGGGTACAAAGCAAAGGTAAGGTGATCAGCACTTCAGACAACAAGTAAACGAGACAAAAAATCAACAAAAGAAAAAAAGGGGGGCCGCGTTACTGCACAAACAAAAAAAAATTAGTGATTGTGTAGTCCACGTTATATTTATTCAACCGGTTAAGCAATGAGGGTACAAGAAAAGACAACATCTGTGAGCCGTAATTTGTTCTAGTGCATGTTACAATCTATTTGTCAGGTTGTCCTGTAGGATAAGGTAGTTTTCACTCGGTGAGGTTTGGTAATTAAAGAAAACTGTTTGGCTGGTTGGACAAGGAAGCTTTTCTATAGGCCATGAATAAACGTATGTCGTATAAGGTTAGAATACTGAATTTATTTAGGCTATTCCAGGTCGGTTCCATTGATTGGTCTAATTGAATATTGAAAATTGCTCTCAATGCTCCTTTTTGCAAAATAAATATTTTTTGTTTATTTTTCTGGGTTGTCAATCCCCAGACAAGTTGACAATAATTTAGATGGGGCAGAAAAAGAGGTTTAGGATATGGTTTAGGATATCCGTAGGGTTTAGGATATGGTAAGGTGCACCAAACATGACGAGGTATGATGGGTCAAGTCAAGAACGAAGTAAGCGCTTAAATGACTTGAGAGATCGGGAGGTTTTGATAATGTAGGCCAAGTTATTCCACTGCTTAATTGCGGCAAATTCAAAACTGTGCTTTTCGTAGTTCGTCCTTATTATTGGGAGTATAAAATTTTTTTGTTCCGAAAATCGGGTGTTATGGTTAGCCAGATCCGGTCTACCTATTACGTACAGGAGATTTTGGTTCCTAAACAGGCGGTATGCTGTTATACTTACACTAAACGTTATAAGCCTATCTAGAGGGAAAACCCCTAGTTCTCGATACAGAGGATTGACATGGGCATTGTAAAGGCTACGAGTGATAATGCGAAGTGCTTGATTTTGGATATGTCGCACTGGTTCTAAATGAACTTGGTAAGTCAGCCCCCAGGCTTCGATGCAATACCTCAGATGGCTGTGAATGAAAGCATATTAGAATGTAAGCAGTGTCTGTGGGCGAAAGTAATAGCAGACTTTCATGAGTATTCTCATGCCATATGCCATCTTTTTTCTCAGTGCAGTGGTATGGGCATTGAATTTCAAGAGATTGTCAAGCTGAACTCCAAAGAATGTGCATTGATTGCAAGGAAAGATAGGGTGCATATCAATGTATAACGATTGCAGGTTGCCGGTTTGATTTCGAGAACTGAAGACTACGTACATTGTTTTCGACGGAGTGATTACTAATTTGTTTTTATGACACCAGCTGTTTACATAAGAGAGATCTCGGGATAATGTGTTCGTAACTGTTTCTATTGATTTATGCGAAGTATAAATAGTCGTATCGTCAGCATACATGAGACATTTTGTTGAGGGAGAAAGACAGGTAGGAAGGTGGTTTATGTAGGCTAAAAATAGTAGATGCCCTAATATTGACCCTTGCGGGACACTAATGTTAATTATTTTTTTATCTGAAAGTGCCCCACAAACACTAACTATAATACTGTGTTTAACAGATAATTGCGAAAAAGCTGCAAAGGTGGTCCTACTATGCCATAAGCAGCAAGTTTTCTGAAAAGGATGTGGTAATCGATGGAATCAAAAACGCTTTCGTAAGGTCCAGAAAAACCGATCCAACAAGCTTACCCTCGTCTATTTCACGTTTGAATTTGTCAGTAAGGGCTTTGAGCGCTAGGGTTGTCGAAAAACCAAGGCGAAATCCGAATTGTCTTGGTGTAAGAATACAATGTTTCTCGAAATAGTTAAAAACCCTCTGTTGAATTATTTTTCAACCACCTTACCAAAGAAGGGGAGTATAGATATGGGTCTATAGTTTGTTATTAGCGTCTTGTCACTATTTTTATGTATTGGAACTACTTTACCTTGTTTTATTTGGTCAGGAAAAACACCAGTTTTGATAATCAAATTTACATTATGAGCGAAAGGTTCTGCAATATAGTCAACGACATGTTTGATATGAAGGGCGTTAATACCGTCAAGACCACAACTAGTATTTTTCATATTAAGAATAGCACTCTTAACCTCTAAATGCGTACAAGGAAACACAAAAAATGATCGTGGGACACGTGGAAGGCTATCGGCCTTATTTATGGAAGAGTGGTTATCTATGAGATTAGCGGTGTTGGTGCTTGGTGGTTTCGAAAAGGCCGTACTAAAAGCGTTCGCGATATCTCTCTGGTCTTGGAATATGTTGTTGTCCTGATGAATTTCGGTTATTTCACTTTTATCTGCTGTTTTTTTTCAGAAACGTATTCAGTATACGCCATTGCTTAGCCATGTTCTTACCGGCATCAGAGATCTGTTTTTCAAGATATGTTCTTTTGCTAGCTTTGAGTAGTGACGTCAAGGTGTTCGAGTATATTTTGTAACGTTGTTTTAAAACATCATTGAATGGTTGCCTTTTCATTTTTCTATACAGGTTTTCCTTTTTACGCATACTCTTTAGTAAACTGTGAGATATCCACGCGTTTCGCGGCGACAAGTAATTCTTGCTACATGATCTGACCGAAGTGGAAGAGTCTATTGCGGATTTAAGAGTTGAATAAAAACGCAGGCTATACAGCAACACTGCCCGAACAGCAGCAACACAGGTTATACAGTAACCAAGGCTGAAGGAATTCTGTGGGTCTTATAAGCCGTTGCTAATCTCTCATTCTCGGCTGTGATGGTGGGGAGAGGAATCACACCACCTGCTCGACACAGAACACGTGATAGGGTACTAGTTGTGCCTGGGGGCACCTAGTTTAAGTGTGCGCAATCCGTTCGTTCGTTCGTTCTGCTCCTTCGATTTGCTTCTTCTTCGCTGCTACAGCCACAAAAGAAAGTAAAGGTCTTTGAGGACGCGAGGAAAAAGCAAATCGGCTGCATTTCAAGTCTCACGTTCAAGTCTCACGTGTTTATGTGAGCTTCCTTTATTTTTTTTTTGTTAACATTCACATGATAATTATACATTATACATAGAGTCAGGTTTAGTACAATGAAATATCCGTGATTTAAGTTGGAGGAATGTGATCAAAAGTATCGCACCTTTTTGTCGCGTACTGAGTAGACGACACGGGGACAGTTATTGACGTCGGCAGGGGGATGCAAAAAAGGATTTGCCATCTCCAAGCCATCAAGGAACACATTGCCATGCGCAATTGCCCTCTCTCTCTTTCCAGTCAATACAATGGGTTTGCCCCCCTCAAAACAAAATCCTGAGTACGCCCATGGTGGCAGTCGCAGGAGTTGGACCCATGCCTAAGCGACTTTAGACACGAAAGCTGTGGTGATGATTTTAGATTTAAGACCGTCGCCAAACAATAAGCTGATAACTCTGACACCCCTGATAAAACGAACTGATGGAAGGTAACTGTGGTGGACGTTATGAAGTGCGAGATAATGTTGGTGTTCAGCTTTTGCATCATTCACTTAGCTATTCTCCGCGCCAACCATCCCTTTCTCTTCCCTCTACACACACAAAGTGCCCGCCTACGTGTAACAAGCATTCTGATTACGGCAATGGCAGACTTGTTGGACCTTTTGGGTTTCTCAACTGAGCATCTATCTCTATTTTACGCACAAACACCGCAGGTTCTTTCCGGTATTACATATTCTTTGCGCTCACCAGCAGTCGTGACTAGCTGTGGGATTCAGTCGTATTGCTCCGTATATTCTTCTCACTATGCGCCTCACCGGCCTTTACTCGGTTAGGGAGAGCGTCGGTGCTGCAGCTATTCGATCGATCAAGTTACGCTCGGCACACGGACTAGGCTTGAACTTCAAGCAGCTCATTCCGTTCGTTAAGTAGATTCCTCCACTTCTTGTTACGATCTATGCACCTTTGTGAGGAGGGGTAGGACGATACGTCATGTTTAAAAACCAGGGTGAAATTGCTCAAACTCAGCCAGAGCAGGTCGGTAAAAGTTTACGCACGAAAAAAGGGAAAGATAGCCAGAGAGGGAGAGAGAAGTAAAATTGTTGCGTGGGCTGAAAACGAAGTAAGGAAGGAGATGGGTAGTAACCTTCATTATTCTTTTCCCTAAGTTGCGGTGAGGGGCCCTTGAGCCCTGGCGGCATCTTCAAGAATTCGGACAGCGTTCAATTGAGTGTCCAGGTCACAGCTGAGCATAACGCTCTCGAATTGCCCTGAAGTAAGAACAGCAATCGATTGCAGAATATTTCTTTTTTCCAAGGGACATATCCTCACCAGAAATGTTGGACGCTAGCCCCTGCGGAACAAAATTTACAATTGTCTTCACAGAGCTCAAGGTAGTAAACGACAGTAAATTTGAAAACCGTAGTGCTTTATTCTCCTTTTTTGAGGCTGCACACGTTGCAGAGAAAAAATGGTTGCAGGTAAAGAAAAGCTCCCCAGAAGGGGCTGCTTACCTTCTGGTCCGTAAAACATAGCTGGTGAACCGACGTTGGAAAGGGTAGAATTTTCTACCAGGCACCAGAACATATTCGTTCTTGTCCGTGGTAACTCTTCCGTTGATAAAGATAGGAAGTAAGTCCCTGGAAGTTTGGAGAATACACGGTAAACAAGTTTTTCAAGGCACACAGAGTACGGCATAATAATTGCATTGATCTCTCTAATTCCCGGCAACTTTAAGATACGTTTCTACTGCTGTATACCTGTGTTGAACCGCATGCGATGTATTTAAGCAGTTGGCTATGAAATATGCAAATGCTTTTTGATTACTGGTGCACAACAGCTGCTGTGATGTCGCATGCGCGAGCACGCACACACCTATATTCAGGGAGGCGTATGTTTTTGCAACTGAAATGTTATAGGAGCATGTCTTCAACGTGTTGAACATGGTCTCTATATTCAGCGCATCCTACCAACTGGTATTGCAATGGCAGTCGAATCGAGGCTTTGATCAAGTTCCGTGTCTTTCTATTGGGCTGAAGACAGGGTGTTTGACAGCTCTGACCTCAGTGAGCAACTTTCGGTAGCTGAAAAGACGAAGACAGCGGGTCACACCAAAGGATTCTTGAAATACAGATCCCGTCTACTAGCCAGCTTTATTGTACTGCTCAACAATTTTTTCCTCGTCCTATGGTAGCCCCGAACGATGCCCGCTTACTGGTCAACGTATGCACCCGGAGGTGGCAAGCAAGATGAAATGAAAGTTAATGTAGTGTAAAGCTGGCACCACGAAAACTTTCCCTGAATCCTCACTTTTCTTCAACAGGCGGAATTTGCGCAACATCTCCGAGCACTCCAGCTTTTCCGGGGATAATAACAGATTTCTTCCTGTTTGGGATTGCATAGAAAGCGTGAAATGTTTCTCAATATAATTACCGTTCACGGGTTTTGGGTGTTGGTCGATGTTTTTGACAGTGACTTCTTTTATGGAGTAGTCGAAGGCGATTTTGCGATCACTTGGGCCATGACATTCCAGCTTCGATGCGAAGTTGTCATTGTAGATGAAATCTCGGTGCAATGCCGTGATGTCGAGCACTTCCTCTGCAAGTAAAAAAGAACCCGAGCTCAAAGTTATGCACGTATTTTTAACGAGATTTCAGGTTTGCTAAATCCAAAATGTATCATTATAACCTTGTTTTTAGGTTGTTTTAAACTTAGTAATTAATAACACTACCGTGGAGACCGATGCAGTTCACAAAGTGTTAAAAAGGACAAGAGCCATTTTTTAAACGTGGATATATCATTCAATATTTCATTTCACAACCTCTTCGGTGTGGTCATTTTTGCTGAACTAGTGGTAGCAGAAATGAATCAATGACCGCATGGTTGATAATAAATGACGCCAATGACAGAAATCAATCATTGAACCTAGTTGTAGCAAAACTTTATGGCAGCAGAAAACGGCAAATTTGCTTCGTGTACGTTAGAGGAGGCAATATATCTTAGGGCGGGAAACTTGTTGTATCTAACCAGATATAGGCGGACACGCTTGATGTATAGACTTTATTATCACGTTATTACTCTTTTCCTTTATTTTTACTGTCTTTTTCTAAATATCAGCTTTAAATAACAGCACCGAAAAAACCGAAGTGTGCAGAGTTTTCTAGTACGCCACCTGCTCATTATTTGAGCGCAACACAAAGCTGATCCATTACACAACAGCCTTCAGGGGTCTAATAAAATAGGGTTAACAAAAAATTCAATTGGTGTATTTTTCCTTGATCAGAAAAATGCTTCAACTGTTCATAATTTCAGAACTGCGGCATGACTTCTTTACTTAATGCATGGTTGCGACTGCTTCCGTGGTCAGAGAATTTCACCCCACGCTTTAAAATTTAAAACACTTATTATTATATTTCACCTATCCTCACGCTTAGATCTACAACCAGTATACTGTAAATACAGCTAGGTTACCGAAGGCCGTGCCATTACATATATATTGAACCCACAGTTGTGTTCAGGCACACTCCGGGGATGTGCTGTTCAGCGCACATTAAAATATTACGTCCTCGACATCGTAAATTTAAGTTAATGAAAGTAGGCTATCTCATTTCTAACGCTTGCACCAGCATTGGTGCCTTTAGGACTGTTTTACTATAAGTGGCTCTCTTCTGCCCCAAAACAGCAGACGTGAACCATACAATGCGCAGATTCCCCAGGCGGCCGCTTCCTATTTCCCTCCAAATGTACATGTATGTACCGCGGGTGGATGTATTTAAGTTTTCGTTTCTAGTGCGATCTATTGTTGATTGGAATGCGCTTCCTCCCGAGGTGTTTACAGGATGTAGATCCTCACAGGACTTTCAACGACGGCTGGACTTGTTTTTTGCCTAATAGTGTGTATTGTTCACTTGTTCACTTCCCACCCCTGCCACAGCCCGAGAAGGGCTAGCAGTATTGTAAATAAATAAAAATAAATAAATAATAAATAAATAACTACGTTTGATCAGTGGGTGGTTTCCATGCAGAGCTGAACGCCTACAACCCAAGACAAAATCTCGGACTTGGCGGAGAATGTGGAAACGATTTACGACGTATAGTGTGTTTTCGCCCTACCTCGATGCTCTTTTGTCTACCTGACAATAAAGATGTCCTTACCACGATAAACTAGTTGCTTGTAAAACAGAGAAACACCGACACACAAAGGGAACCGTGATAGCCCGTGGGAGTGGTGCATACCTGTTATCCGCGGCGACGTGAATTGGAAATATCCTACAGAGGCGAATTCGCTAAAAGAATAAAAAGGGAAGAAAATGAAAGTTTCTCACATACATGTCAGCATCATCATCCCCATCACAATGTTAACTATCGCGGTTGTTGTCGCCACCACTAGCACAATTGCCTTTGATTTCAACCGCACAACGAGGGCCGATCCGCTTGACTTGCACCCACTCTCATCCGGTGTAGTCCGAATCCTCTTTTTTCCTATAAAAAGATTACTTGCAGCCCCCCCCCTCCCCCCCGCCCGCCTTAGCGCGTTGTAAGTAATTTTGCACAAACCCTTCTTCAATTTACTTTCGATTCATTAATTTCTTCCCCATGTTACAAAGAATTGCTGGTTTCCGCTCTGCTATAACTCTATTAGCCCCTTATCTACTGTCTTCGCTCCAATTGCATTCTGCCACTTGTAATCAAATTAAATCAAATATTTATTTTTTTTAGTTTTAAATAAACCTCTGCCACGCAACTCACCCTCCTCAGTGCCCACCCAAACAATGACGGTATTCCGTCCCCTCTTGCCACTTACGTGATGAATGCAATACATGTTTGCTGGATTCAATTGAATGTTGCCGAGTTTGGACTGCTTGTGAGCCATTTGATAAAGCAGCAAATCTCGCATCTGTTCGATACCGTGCTTCTCAGGTTGCCGCCGTAGGAACTAATCAAGCGTCTATTTTTATTTGAAAAGATACTGGTGCTTTAAATTCTGTACTTGTGTTTTGCCTTAGTTATGCCCTTGGTTTTGTTTGCGCTG
The DNA here is from genome assembly GCF_048455015.1 of Haemaphysalis longicornis. Taxonomy (NCBI): domain Eukaryota; kingdom Metazoa; phylum Arthropoda; class Arachnida; order Ixodida; family Ixodidae; genus Haemaphysalis; species Haemaphysalis longicornis. Next base: position 34,014,809 of record NW_027526225.1, read on the forward strand.
ATGAATGTGAACTTGCGCAAGCCATGGCAGCAGTTAATTTCCAGGGAAGCAGATCTACAGTCATTATAGTGACCAGCCGTCAAGTATTTGAAGCACGAGACGGATAGGAGGATCGACTAAAATTTTCATGTAATGTAACCAAAGCAAAGCTACTGTTCGTGAAGGGGCCATAAAAACAAGATACAACTTTGTTCAGTTTTAAAGAACTTTCCTTTGGTAACTCCCCGACCTCCACTGAGCGACAAAAGAGGTTTCAGAATGAAAAAAATGTTGAAAACCGCTGAAATTTTACGTCATACTGGCGTTAAATGTGCAGGAATGACGTAACGAGCGCAAGCAATAAATGTATAGTTATAATGATGTTTACTGCATATTATAATTCAAGTTATACGATGAAACGAAACTAGAGGCTCCGGTACAACCACACAGTCGTATTTTTTTGCGGTGGCATAGGTAGGACGCCGCGAATTGCAGCAACAAGGTTACGTGACGTCATAGAGAAGCTGCCGGGAAGTTGCCGGGGAGTCGCCACTGCAGCGGCTGCTTCCTTTACAATCTCCATTATTTATTTGAACTAGAAATTAAAATTGCTTTCATCGTTATCGAGACAAGACAGTGTTTCTATGTACCAAACTTGTGTTTTTTCTTCATGGCTCTTTAAAGTGTCCGATCAGGCTGACGTATCGCTTCTTCAGCAGCTCGCCTATTCCCAAAGCGCGTTAGATACGCCGGTGGATGTGCATTTGCAATTAACGCCATCGATGTGGCCTGCATTCAGGAAGTGGTGGTCGTAGCTGCATAAAATAAATCTGTTGAAAGGTTTGCTAGGGCTATCGTAGCCGCTATTAAGGGCATGCATGGTCGGGTTACTTCGGTTTCTGAAGACACAGACAATCGATGCTCCTATACGGTTTGGCGACAGATCTTGTGTTTCATTTCTGATAGCACATGCTCGTTTTAATTAGTCGGAAGAAAGTGGCTGACTAAGCACCACAAAAGCGCTTGGTGAAGGATATCACTTACTTATCTGACGTCACACCGTAGCGCATCGAACCAATGAAACGTGGGTGCCGGTAATCATACAGCATTAAAGAAACTTTCCGCGCCGATGAGTTCCATGAAGATATCCGTAAGTCATGAACAGCACTCTTGCAGATGTATGATCCCTAATGCAAACAAGGAATAAAAAAGGAAATAATTGACAAGTGACTCAACAGATACAGTTTTCAGTCATGGAGAGGTATGCATACCTCTCTAGATGACTTTAAATTGCACCGGGTGTATTTCATACGCGTCACTTTGGTTGCATACCGGTGAGCAGTGACAGCACAGCGGCCCGTCCATCGCGCTTTTCTTCTGCATTTTCGAGGTTGTTTGTTTACGCCTTTCTTAAAGCATATCTCTATACTTGTCTATATTTGCTGCCACTACCTCCCAGATTTGTCCACTTTTGGCCGTGTGGTTTTGTGCACTTCAAACAAAAACGTATCAATGTTGCCCACCATGCAACAAGTTATCAGTGGGCTTAGGAGGGAACTACTCCAGGACATAAATAATGCCGGGGCTTGCTTGCGAAAATCAGAGAACTTTTAAGACGGAATGGGGACCCCAGAAGCATTGAGAATTTTAACAAAGTCTTTGAGGAGAAGTCCTTAAGCTTTTGAGCTCTACAAGGCTTTTAAGGCATATAACGAAACCCTCACAGAAAAAAAACACTGCTTCGCGCACGGATTGTGATGCCTTGACTAAACGACTGGCTGATACCGAGTCCCACCTGCTTCACTCCGAGCAATGTTCCCGTAAGAAAAACATTGAGATTAGAGGAACGAATGAGAAGCCTACCGAAAACGACGTTGAGATCGTGCAAACACCTGGAACCCTTGCCGGAGGTCCAGTGTCCACACACGACATTGAGGCCTGCCACTGGGTTCCTTCTCAGGCGAAACCTAGTTGCATTGTTGTGCAGTTGACTCGACACCAAAAGAGGGATGCACTCATTGATAAGGCTAGATAATTTCGGCTGAACAACAAAGTCTTTGTAAACATTCCTAACTTTCCTGTCTACGTGAATGATCACTTATGCCCTGTCCTAAACCGACTTCCTGGCATGGGTATCTCGAAGAGAAAACTTGTGGCAGGAAGTACGTGTGGTCACAAAGTGACAAAATATATGCTAATCAAACGAATGACCCTGATACAGTGGGCATTCGCCATGACCGCGACCACGGAAAAATCGCGTAAAAGTTGTTCATGCCTGTTTTCGAGACTTGATCCTTCCTTCTCTTCGCCCGCATGCAGCTAGTTTGTCAGACTGCTTACGAATCATTCGTTAAGCGAACGCTTTGACTTTCATTGACAGCATATTTTTCAGCCTGAATTTTTTCTTTTCTGTTCATGCAATGCAACCATTCACATCGAAACACAAATTTACGGACAGAAAGCGATTGGCTTCGACGCACAAGCTTTTTTCTAATTCTTCCAATCCCGATACCCTTGATAGGTAGTTCTGTTATTAGACTCGCCACCCGTCAGTCTCTCGCTGTGCTTCACTTAGTAGTTTTTACACAGCCCCATACCTTGCCACTTCTTTAAAACATGCTTATGTTTGGGGAAAATCCTGTTTATTTACCGGAGTTAGAGCTTTTTCTAATTGAAGCATTTTCAATCTACAATCGGGTAGAAACAAGAATAATGCAGTTGAATGTCTCGGTAACGATACGAATACGCTTTTCAGGTTGATTATATTCACCTAAACGTGGTTTGATTGCGAAAAAGATGCAGGAAACTATACCACAACACTTATCGTACTAGAGTGTAGCAAGGTTGTAATGAAATCGGCGGGAATAGAAAATAACTTCCCTACAAGCGCTTATTTGCTATATCAGGACTTTAAAAGAGTTCAAACATCGAGTAGAATGAGCAGGAAATTTTATTCAAACTTCCTCAAGAAGTGGTGGAGGGCACTGTGTATGCGATTCGTGAGTGCACGTTTCTAAACTGCGGCCTCAATAATGGCCAAGTATGAGCCGACGCCCGCTTCTGAACACCGGTACGTACGGAACGTGTCAACCGCAGCAACAGCAGTTCCGGAGGTCACTGAGTGAAGTACGTCACCGGCGTTACCTTCGGGGACCAATGCCGCGCTATCCGCGATATTTTTCCTTATCAGAAACACCACCAGCGAGTTCTTCTTCGTCCACGTCGGCGAAATCTATGCAGGTCAACCCACCTGGAACTCCCAAAGCTTGCCTAGGCTAATGGGAGCCGCTGCACCAACGGCTGCGTCACCGATAATAACTGCTGCTGCTTCGTCTCCGGCAGCACTACTACACTGCGAGAAACCTGCTTTGCGAAAGTAATAAAGTATCGTCTGCGAATTCACGTCACTAGGCTCCGTTTGCAGAACATGTTGCTTCACCAGCAGCACCTTCAAGTCGGCTGAGTTGTCAACGGTCTGTATGTCGACGAGGACATGCTCGATAACATGGCGGCGATAGTGGACTTTGAAGTTTGCTATCCCTCCCTGGTCCATCGACTATAGCTTAGAGGTTGTGTTTAAAGGAAAGAAAATGAGCTCGACAGGGCTTAGATGTTCGTTTACGTGGTATGCACTGCAATCGTCGAGCAACCGCAGAACTTTGCGCTTCTCCGCGTTCATTTCCTTGTTGAAGTCAACCAGCCACTTGGAGAATATGTCCCTCGTCATCCATGCTTCCCAGTTGTGCGTGTCCGCTTCTGGCACTGACAGCAGCTTCGCCAAGCAGCGAGATTTTAGACTTGCATATGACTAAGAGGCTTGTCTGAGCCGTACGTGTTGGCGCGTACCAACCCCTAACCGTCAACGTCGCGAGAGTTTTCGCTGGCAGAAACCAAAAGAAAAATTGGCTTCAATCCATGCTGTGACGAAGGTTGGAAAGCGAAGCTTTAAACGACACCCACAACAACTGCCCATGCGACGCCACGTGAATTAACGCACGTGGCTCTACAAAGAGCGCAACCAGTGATTCTGCGAGCCATTACCTGGAATTAAAGCACTGCACGGGCGCGGGCCGGCCCGAAAGCCCGGGCCCAACCCGGCCCATGGGCCCGGCCGCGTATTCCCAAAGCATATCCCGTAGGGGCCCACCAGGCCGACCACACCCCCTTCAAACAGCGACGTCACAGCGCGACGTCACTTTTTCTTCGAGCGCGACTTCTTGCGACGTGGATTTTTTTTCTCGTTTTGGGCGGCGGCCGATGGCTTGGCTCCGTGCGTGAACCTGGGGCTGCGGCGCTGGGGAGCTGACGCACATTAGTAGAAGTTAAAGGCCCAACCACATTCAGCGTACTTTCGGCGTTTTCTCGCGTGGCAACGCGAGCTGACGCGCGAGCTACGCCGAATGTCTACGCTCGCCAGATACCGGCGTCGACGCAGTGCGAGAAAGCAGCGGAAAGAGGGCCATCTGGCTCCATCTGGCGTACAGGAATGCAACCGGTGCAACGGGGCGTGTAGCAGCGGGAGTGCGTCGGGTGCGTTCGAAAACTCGATGGCGATTCACTTTAATCGCGATTGAAAGGGCCCGTGTCTGCGCGTTGCCGCCGAACGACGCTCGCGCAACGCGTGATTTCGCGTCCATGCGGTTAGGACTTTACCCTTTTTGTACCTATACGTTCCGGAAAGCAATCTCATTAAGGTAAAGCCAAACATTTGTTTTGGTCTGTTGTGGTCGCGCTGCTTCGTGGCGGTCGATGGTTTCGCTCCGTGCGCGAGCATGACGTACGCGCAGGGAAGCTTCAAGCACGAAGTATACCTTTGCATACCGGTTCTCGCTTCTCACTCTCCGCACTCTCTTGTGAGCCTGCAGACGCTCGTCTTCTATCCTGTTCCTAGTTAAGCTAGGGCTGGGCGCGTTGCTCTAAATGCGCGCGCAGGCAGAAGCTTTTTCACGTACATGTGGTCATTATTTACGTTCCTGAAAGCGAACACTCTCGATCATTATAGTGAAGACGAAAGTGTTTTTTTGATCTTATGTGGGCTTTTGGATTCCGTACCGAAGCGCAGAACGTTTGCTCCCAATCGGCCGAAAGCACGCACGTATGTCGGTAGCTCATCTGCTGTTAATTCATCAGCGAGCGTGTTGATCCGTTTTTATAATTCCGTCATTACCGTCAAACCTGAACAAATTAAGATAGGATGATGAACGAAGACGCACTTAGCAAAACTTTACTTGTTACTTGATTTAACCTTGATGTTATGTACCGACTGCAGCTTCATGGGTATTGAAAGTGTGAGCAAAGCAAATTTCGTGGCTGCCTTGATATTCAGGGTACCGTCGAACGTCACTTGTAGGTTAAACGGCAAGGCACTCTGGCCTTGCCTTTGTTTAGCTTGAAAAAGAAAAGAAAAGCCGGTGAAACCCTCATTGCAAAAAAAACGAGGGTTCGCCACGATTCGAACCATGTACTTTCAAAACAAAACACCAGCACACAAGCGCGCAACCGCTCGACCACGGTAGGAGAAGACGCGGGTGCCAAGAATTTGGTACCCTAATAGTGGCTGCCAACGAATATTGTCGAGTGATTTGCTTTGGTCATGTTTGAAAGATTTTAGCCGTGGTAACGCTTGTTTCTTACGCACCCATCTTGGATCCGAGGACAGTTATGCTATTACTACATTCGATGCAACCACAGCCCCCTTATTTGAGTCAAGAGAAGCTATCGCAAAACCTCGGTCTTACCTACGCAAGCCACGGTAGCAACGAATGAAATGGCATGCGCCACTAGCATTCTGGCATTGATACGGCTTGGTCGTCACGCACCAATCTTACAGCCAAGCCCCATCATGCTAATACTACAAGCCACGTAGCCAGAGCTCCCTTATTTAACTCAAAAAAAGCTATCGCAAATACCCGATCTCCCCGATGAAAACCAAACAAGCCACAAATGAATGAGCGCTTTCGAAAAGAAATAGCTTGCAATTTGTCTCAAGGCATCCGATAACCGCAAGTTAAAGAGAAATTGATTCTCTTCTGCTGAAAGGAATGACCCCAAAGCACGAGAAGGACGTGAAACCCGACCGCCGGGGCCAGCTTTACGCAGCTTTCTCGCGCTGCGTCGACGGATATCTGGCGAGCGTACACATCAGAGTTGCTAGCGCGTCAGCTCGCGCGGCCACGCGAGAAAACGCCGAAAGTGCGCTGCATGTGGTTGGGCCTTTAACTTCTACTAAATGTGCGTCAGCTCCCCAGCGCCTCAGCACCAGCCTCGCGCACGGAGCGAAACCATCGGCCGCCACCAAAACGAGAGAAAAAAAAATCTACGCCGCATGAGGTCGCGCACGAAGAGAAAGTGACGTCACGCTGTGACGTCACCGTTTGAAGGGGATGTGTTCGGCCTGGGCCCCTACGGGATATGGTTTGGGAATACGCAGCCCGGCCGGGCCGCCTGAAGTGGACAATCGGCGGGCCCGGGCCGGGCTCGGGATCAATTCCGTGGGTCCGGGCCGAACTCGGGCTCGACACCGTGGGCCCAGGCCGTGCTCAGGCTTAAATTCATAGGCCTGGCCCCTAATAGTTCCGACACTAGTGTGTAGAAAGAGCATTAGAATGAATGTTCTGAGTTGATTTTTACGCGCTTCTTGATGTTAGTTGTACGATCTTTTGAAAACGTGTTTTGCTATGTTTTATAGTCACTATACTGTTTTTTAATGACATTTTAGGTACTGCAGCAATATTTTATATTTCCGTGTATAGCATACCAAAGGCACGATTACAAGGAGTGCCCCAGCAGGGAACGAATTAATTCAGACAACCCGGAGCTGTGTACCGATGTCTACGTACATGTGACTCTTATATGTCGCACCAATGGAAATGATGCTGCCGTGGCAGGGAATCAAACTCGCATGCTAGAGAAACACCACTGCTTAGAAACCACTGCAGGTAAAATATTTCAACTCCCGTACATACTCGTGGATTCAAATTTTGAGCAAAAAATTTTAGCCATACTAACTTGTGGCCGAGACCACGTGAATTTGCCAAGAGTCTGGTCATCAAAGGTGATGGTTTCTCTCGTGTACGGTTGCGAGCTATCAAGCCGATGTGGCGTGAACTGCAGACACTGCAAGCTAAACTACGTGTAATTGTAAACCCTTACTTTTTGGATTTCAGTTCATGACGTGCTTTTACAGACTAGATGCTCCGTCTGATTGCCCGGTACGAAGACACTGAACCGTATGTAATAAACAAATTTTCTTCAGCGTCTAAAACAGGGTCGGGTCACACACACGGGGCCCTCTATAGCCTCAAAAATAAAGTACCTGGCTGGGCCGGGCCTGGTCTTGAGACGACGAGCCCAGGCAGGGTCCGGGCAGGCTCAATTATAAATGCCCGTCCCCGAGTCGGGCCCGGGCTAGGTGTTACGGGACCGGGCGGGGCTCGGGGTTCAGAAAGCGGGCTCCGGCCTTAAAATCAGGCCCGTGCAGTGCTCTACCTGGAATTCGCTGGGGCGGCGTCGCGAACGCAGGAGCAGCATCGGCAACGGCTGGGCTAGAGCGGCGAACGACGCCGCCGCTCTAGCCCGGCCGTTCGTCGGCAAAAAAAGGAGAGGAGCGTCTTTCGAAGCCTTAGACAGGGAACTCAGCCATTGTGATGTGCTAGTTTGGGGCTATACCACCGCGCGGCACATGCGCAGACACCGAAACAATTCGGCATGTGAGCTTAGTGATTCCAATTTATTCCATTTTAAACTAGTTGCTTTCGTAAGTTTGAGAATTGCGAAAAAGCTGAGGGGACTTTTACATTACAATCGCTATTTATCAGCTCCAGTTGGTCCTTTCGTCTTTTGTTATACTTGTTAAAACACACCCGAATCGGTATTCACCAATTTGGAAAACGGTGTCCCATTCATGGCAAGCAGTGCGCAAAAAGTAGCGTTTCTCTAGTGGCCAGATGTCTGCATGTGGTCTCTAGATTTTGTTTTCCCGCCCTATAAACCAGTCCTTAACGTATCTTCGCCGTACGACCACTTAATTCCGTCGTGCCCGGGTTTCCCAGGAGGTGCTGTTCAATAAGTTATTCAAGCCGTGCGGAGGAAGCGGGCAATGGACGCGAAGCACGCTAGAACAGGCTAAAAAACAACCGTCTTCAAAGCAGACGACAAAGCCGTCCATCCAATGTGCCGGCCTGTGAGTTCAGGAAGCTGCGCGCGGGAAACGCTGGGTGATAGCGCCCTGTCATTACGCCATCTACACGGTGCTCCGAAAGTGAAAACCACCCTCCATCTCCCCATCCGTGTTTGGTCCGATGTTGATTTTATGTTTCTGGTATATTTAATACCTAATTTAGAGAAAAAGGCCTGATTTGGTCGTTCAGTGCTCTTCAGCAGTCACGATGAAACGAGAAGACAGTCCGAACAAGAAAAAGAGAACGATATCGCATGGTAATGAAGAGGGGCCAAGGAATTAGGGTCACCCAAAAGACACCAACGTACGCTTCTCATCACCGGCACAGTACGAAACACGTCTTGTCGCTGTTTTTAAATATCAATCACCTGCCTTAGGAATCGCGTCGAAGAATTCAAGCAACGCCGTCAGTATGAAGTGTGATGTTTAGGCAGGTCATGGGCGTGGAGATTCCACGTTGGAGTAGGGGGGCGGGGGGGGGGGTAAACAGTTTCACGATTTATAGTAGGCGCGCGAATGTAAGGATGCTGTGAAAGGAGTGAAAAACTGTGTGCAATGAACGCGAGGGCTATGATGATCGAATACTTTACGTAAAGTAGCATAATTTAGCTTTCTTAGGAGACAATGAGAACAGCTGTTGCTTTTCCGATCCGTATCAAATGAATAATATTTTTTATCCATTTTGGCTCCTCCTCGAACTTTGTGCCTTTTTTTCTGCGAAGGCGATCGAAATAGTGTTGCAACCTTTTCCCGCAAACAACCGGCTCTTGTGTGTGTGTAGGGGGGGGGGGTATTTGAAGGTTGAATTTGTGTTAAAAAAAGGGGCGATGTTTTCATGACATGACATGCAATTTATGGCCGTGTTTTCCTACAGGAAAATCAACGTAACATTTCTACTGAAAGTGACTGAGCTTTTGCTTATTTCTTTGAGTGCTGCAGTGAAAAGTAACTGCCCATACGTCGTCCATTAAAAGCTCTTTTTTGCATCTGAACCCAACAAAAAAAGTTTAAAAAGCACGCAATGCATAAGACATAATATATTTCATATTCATATGTAAGTGCACGCGCAATTCTACGCAGAACATGGAATATGTCGATATCGAATAAGAAGTGTCCCCTTGTTTATAATTACACAGCTGACGGAAATATCCTAAATCGAGTAACTAAGTACAAGTATTTCGGCTTGCATATATGTAGCAACCTCCACTGGGCACGACATATCAACTACATAGCTAATAATGCAATGATGAAATTACATTTTTTGAGACGTTCTCTTCGATATTCGCCATATGACAATAAACTTTTAGCATACAAATCTCTTATCCAAACCATTCTTGATTACGGAAACATTGTCTGGGATCCTTACACCAATGTCAATATCCATAAACTAGATAGAATCAAAAACAAGGCTGTCAGATTTATTTTCAATAAATACGGCCCAACGTCAGTCTCTGAATTGGTTGCCAAACCCGGATGGAAACGAACATCAGAAAGGAATAGAATTGCCCGTTTGTTGTTCTTCTTTAAGATAGTTAATGGTCAGATAAAAATCACCACAGGTGAATACCTAAACTTCTCTTCCGGCTATTCTACCAGACAACATCACCAACATACTGTCGTTCCTTTCCAGCTCAAAAATATTGTTTTCAAGTATTCCTTTCTTCCGCGCACTGTCAAAGAATTGAATGAGCTCGACAGTAAAATTATTGAATCAACCAGTATTGAGGAATTTGAAAAATTGATATCTGCCTAGCCATACTTGCTTTTTTTTTTGCTTTGCATGTAAAATCTTTTCCATGTTGTTTGAAGTGCATTTTTCTGTGTTCTAACTTCGGTATTGTACTGTTGATTTCGTTCTTGTACCATGTACACCCACTCTGCTATGGCCCCACGTTGGGTCTAGCAGTATTGCTAAAAAAACAATAAATAAATCAATACTATGCTACCTGGCAGTGGCGGCTGCATTTCATTGTGCTGTTCCTCCCTTGTGTCCCCCTCTAACACAGCAAGCACGCTCACCCGCTTATTTTCTCTGCCCCAGTGTATTTGCGTAGCTTGTCAACACATAAAGAAATAAACGCGGCACGATGGCCAAAAAACCGGCTAATGACGGTTGGTTTTGAATACAGAGCGGAAACGGGCCCGCTGTCGGAAAAAAACCGGCCGGACGGTCAAAACTGGGGCAGTTTGCAACCTTATATCGAAAAAAATTTCTGGCATCGTTTTTCTCAAAGTGGCGACTTTTCTGGCTACCTTTGAAACGTTGAGTTCAAGGTGGCGCCTTTCTTTGCTACTTTTGGTAATTTCCCGGCGACTTTTTGTTCCGAGTACCTGGGAACCCTGGTTCGGAGTTTCTTGTCCCGCACACCACGAAGGAATCGTTGGCTGGTAGAGGTATAAAGCTCTGCTTTAAAACAGCACCTTTAAATCAGCCTTGTGTACATCCCTGGCAGCGTAAGTCTCAAAGATGCGACCGCTGTGCTTCTGCATCTAACACCTGAGGCCACCCGCGTCGACGGTCGCAGCTTTACTCAATATGCGTTTGCATGGGATGCTTGCCGTTCTTTGAACTGCTGCAGCCATCCGTTGCCCGCCTTGAAGTTCTTCGGAACAAGAACGATCCCCGAACTACTGGCCTTTTCTAGCAGGACCGGCCCATTAGAGAGAATTCTTCGTGCGGGCACGTACAAACCGTTTGTAGAGCCCCACTTCCACGTCGTCATAGGTCGCAGCGCAAATTTGCTGCCGCCCACCGCTACCAACGTCACTATCCAAAACACCACCAATTTTGTTGGAATATTTGCTGATTGTCGCCAAAGTCAACTGCGTAATGTCATACTTAAGCGCAATGTCTGTATTTTTTTTGACCAACCTTAGTCAAAATGGCGCGCTTCTATTTTACCAGAGAACCATTGATTTTGCCGTAGACATTCCGGGCCTCAGAGGACTCGACATTTGCGCCTCGATACAGAGCGCACAGGGAAGAAAAAGTCCAAGCATGCCAGAAAAGCAGTATAGAAAATCAGTCAAAAGTCCACCAGTCCTAGCGACGAATATAACGGAGTCTGACTCAAGCGCAGTGCCAGAGCCCCTGACTCACTGAGCGAAAGTCGTCAGTGTCGTCAGCACGTGAAGGCAGCCTAAGCCGTTCGTCACAACATATCAAGAATAGCTATTCTAGTAACGTTGCTTGGGAAGGCCGCTTGGTCAGCCATCGCTAAGTTTGGCTAGTAGCACCGCGCCGTTGAAAAAAAAACCGCATGATTATATGCTTTCTTTTTCGTTTTGTAGGTAAAATTGGTAGTCATTATTCCTGCGCTCCGAGGGTTGTAAAAGAATTTTATGTACAGTGCGAAAGATGCACGTACCCCTTGTAGCATTCACTGTCTGCCATGTAGGTAATATATACTCTATCAGACACAGTAAGACTGACTGCTCATGCCCCCCCCCCCCAACACCACTGCTGTTGAAACAAAATTAAATTGAATTAAAATAGCATAGGTGCTCGGCAAAGCCTGGAAATACCACTTTTGTGGTGAAAAAACTTATATTACCCATTAATGTGCACACATATAAAGCACTATAAATGTAAATAACAGCGAAGGTAAACTGCCACAAGAATTACCCAATCGCAACACCACACGTCGCAAGGAAATGTTTCAATGCAGCCACGTTTTCTATGTTGGTATCGCCCAGCATTTCCTACAAGGAACAAGTACACTCTAGTCTACCCTTTATTTTCGTCTACCCCTAATTTTAGAACTGCGCATGCTTCAGCCGGCGTGGCGATGTTCTACTCATGAACTGGCGAGCGTTTAATGATCTAAACGTCCCTATCTCTGATTATGCCGTAGCGAACCGTCCTTTGTCGAGAAAAGTGGCTGCTATGCGCTAAAAAGCTGTGTTTATAAAGCAGTCTGGAGCGAGCCTGACGAAGCCCCTCCAAGAAGGCGCCTATGACTGAAAGAACGAGGGAGTGCCACCCAACTATTATTTTCCTATAACCATCACCCTCTTGGCCTACACCCTCCTCTCGGAATCAAGACAATTAATAAATGACAATCACAAGACTCATGTTGCATGCCGACGTGAAAATATTGGATGTAAAACGACGAAGGTTGAGCTTAAGAGGGGCGTTAAATGCTAAGCGATGTGTAGACACGGGCTGTTATCTTTGCTTAAAAGAAAAAGTGGCGCAGCTTGCACTAGTGGTGAAGGCTGGAGAAGCAGCAGCGCTGGCGGCCCCTCTCTTTTCGTCTCATGCGAAAGCCGGACGACGCCGCGGTACGCGAGCCTTTACACCATGTGTTGCGCAGTGACGTCACGGCTAGACGGGTGCCGGTGAGTCTCAGCAGAGCTATGCCTAGGTTAGAGAAGTAAGCGTGAAGCTACGCTCAGCTGCGACAGCGGTTGCTAGGCAACGCGAAGTGACGCCATCGCTCCGCGAGGTTTTGGTGTGGCGGTCGGATAACGCTCGACTTAAATAGCTCTGCTGTTTAAAGTGTCGTCGAACCCTCCACCTCATTGCAGCTATTGCAGTACTTTTTACAGGCAGTACACCAGTGTTGTGGCGGGTCTTGGGAAATACATACACAATGGGGATGGTGCTTGAGGCAGTATATATAGATAAACTAGGCATGACTCGCATACATAGCTGCACACGCTTTATCACTTACCCACCAAGCTGCGCCGTTAACTTGTACCACATATAAAAACTGTAAATCACGTGCCCAATTCGAGTTATATTTCTGACGTGCCGAATGCTTCTAATGGCCGGTGAGTGTTTTCCATCGGGAAGTGTTCAGCAGGTGAATAGACGCGACTTGGATAATGACAGGGTGGTTAACCGGAGTGGATCGGGGCTCCTCCAAATGATTTTCAAAGATTTAAAAGGGCGCATCTTAGGTTCGGTACAAAAACACTTATAAACCAAAATTTTGCAAATAATATACTGCACGATGGGAGCGCTTCAATATTACATATTTGTTTTCAGAGAGTAGGCAGCAACGGAGCAGTAACCAATCTCCCGCCATAAAACATATCGGTAGGCCCCGGGAGCATGTATTTTGAATTTTCGTGGCCTACTAACTTTTGGAACCGCCTAGATATTTGGACGAGACTGTGTGATGTCCCGCCACTCAAGGAAATGTCTGCACATGTAAATTGAAAGGACAAAAAAGGAAAGAGGATTGCAGTACGAGGAGCTAAGCGACAAAGACGTAGCTGGTGAAAACTGGCCGTAAGGAAGATGAGTGGCACGCAGAAATAGCGAGCAAGCTGGAACTAGGAACGATGAAAAGAAGGCGACTGATTGAGGGCAAGCCGCCGTTAAGCTACCCCGTTGCAAGTCTGGGCCAGGGGCGACCCTTACGCAAGAACGTTGCCATCCACAAACAATGTACGAGGGAACGCTGGGTGTAGAGAAAATCGCACTGCCGCGCCGACCCATAGTTGATTCATAGGCTTCCGTCCTAGTGCTGCGTCCCGGCGTTCCATACGCCGAGAGTTCGGGCTGAAGGCGTACGAAAACCTCTTCGCCCCTTCGTGCACATTTCTGGTGATGATGACGTCGAATTTACACCCTTCCATACCGAGGTGCCGTTTCCTATTGTTACAATACGTTAAATCATTGCTGTATTTAGAATTTTCCCTGAGCCCGCCACGGACGTTTTACAAAACTGTCTTCTAAAGAACTGTGCAAAACTGTGTATGCTAAGAACTGGCAAGGAAGGCTACGCACTATAAGGACAACGACTTTATTTAGGCGAACAGAGCTGTATAATAAACTGAGCATTGACGGCCCCAGCAACCACGTAAAAGCTGTTGGATAGGCCCAGCTCAGCTTAAAACGAGACATTCCAACCGCATTCATTTTCTGGTAATGGCTCCTAAGTAGATCCATCTTATACTCTTTAGATCATTCCCCTTTGCAAATATAATTCGGGTTGTGGAACTGTTAAGTAATTGAGGAATTGTGAGACTCCCGTATGGTAAATCTATATTAGCTCAAATATATAAAAGCCATAATAGCTTAGATTTGTAGCGCTTATAATAGTGAAAGTATCATGTGGGTTCAAGGTGGCACTTGTAAACTGCCATTTTTTGGAGGAAATTCCAGCAGTGAAACCTTGGACTGTGCGCTTACCTTCATTTCACTGTGTTGTACTCCGTCAAGTGGTGACAGTTTTATAAATGGGCTCAATTAGTTCATTGCAGCTACATCGCGTGCACGATGCCCATGTGCGATCATCAAACCCTGCCTATGGCTTGGTTGTACAGATCCCCTGACATGCATCTTCACTGATGCTGAGCCTTTGACAAAGTGAGCGTCAGTTTGCTGCAACCTTATCGTCATTTTACACGTATTGTTTAATTTTGACAATAGGGCTTCGTCACGCCTTCACCGAAATTATCTCACGCCCCACTGAATGCGGTGTGTGGAAACCAGGGCCGCTATTCCAGAAGGCCCGAGATGGCTCACTTCCGAGTTTCCATCTGCTCTAGTTGACAAAGTGGTGAGAGTACAGCATCCGATAAACCTCAAGCGACCCCGGCGCAATAGCGCGGAGCATGCTTGGCATTAACAGCGCGCCCAGTTGAGGCCACTCACGTTGAAAACGCACGGCTTCTGCGAACATCCACGTGCAGCGCCATCTGGAGTCGAGTTGCATAATGTACTCAGTTGCGTAAAGTAATAACCCAGCTATTCCTTTTTAAACTCCGGCCTGGCCCCATCCTTCTTTTAAAGCTCCGCCCCCTAAAAGTGGGATGGCGCGGCTCCGGTTTTCTCGGTGTCCTGTTCTTCAACTGAAATGTGTGTGCGGCTGCAGTGCAAATATGCGCACGCCCAAACGAAGTAATCCCAGGAGTTCAGTGTAGCGAAAGGAACGCGCGCTTCTCTCGACACTCAAACGTGACCGCCTTTGTTTACGTGCGGACGGTGGGCGTAGTATAAAACATCGCCCCAATTTTACGTGTCATGAAAGTGTTTTAACATTTTACGACTGCATTTTAGACGTTGAAGGTGCGTCATCTGTCGTAGATTGTGTTTTTGCTGTGTAAGCATACGGCTTGCGTGGGAAAGTCTTGTCGTCTTAGCCGCTCTTATTGTTCGGACCGATCCCCTCCCCCTGCGAATATGGCATCATTTGACTAACGGTGACCTGGGGACTTCTCATTCTTTGCTACTAAGCTTTGTTACCGGAGCATCAAATGCAAGCGACTTCGTGGCTGTGACGCTACCCCACCGGCGAAGTGGACACCATGGCCGCCATGGTTGGATGGGGCTCCAGTCGCTACGCCGTGGGTGTGTGATTCACACAAGAACTGGGAGGACACTCGGGATAGATTTTGAACAGCTGAGTTCAACTTGTGACGCTAGTGTAGGCGGGTGATGGCGTGGTTCATTGTTAACGGTCACCGTAGCAAGCATATATCTATTTTTACAGTTTTTTCTATAGCGGAGCAGGAATTGCAAGCCCTTTTTCGTCTCTCGAAAGTACTATGCAATAACTGTGCAGCCATCTGGCGGCCGACCCCCATTGCTACGACTTTGAGGGAGGTTTCCCTCCATGACGCCCGAGGAGCAAGTGTTGTGTGCGCTGCGGTTTTACCCGACGGACACCTTCCACGGAAACGTTACTAGCGACCCCACCAGCGACCGACACCCAGTCGACAGTCAGCCGATGGTGTGCAATAGGATTACTGCAGACATGTTTTTGGCCTTTTTTATGTGGTTCATTGGACATGGCTTCCGCAGGTTCTACCATGCGTTTATCCGTCTACAGCGGAGCGTGCGCTTGGGTTGCGACCGCTCGACGGAAAGGAGGTTTCCATTGAGTGGGCGTGCGTCAGTAATCGTCTGCTATCAAAACTTTCCAATATAGCGTTGCATGTCTGCGCGCTTCATTTCTCGCCAGCGCGGTAGACGGTTTCTTTTGAGGCAGTGCGTGTCACACAATTCTTGCGAAAACTTTACTCGCAGGGTAGTATGCAATCAACGGTGTAAGTCTAGTATTGGAGGCGATATTTAAGCATTTCAACGAGTTTTGTCTAGCGTTATTGTCGTCTGCCAAGAAGCGAGCATGCAAAGCTTGTGAAGGGAAGAGTTGAGACCGAAACAGCGTGACGCCAGAATCAGGGTGAAGACATAGAGTCCATGAAAGAAGCCAACGACTGTACAGAGCTTCGCCGAACAAGAGCTGTGAAGAGCACAGTGAAATAAACGAAACAAATTTGAAAAGCTGTGGTTGTTACTATTTCGTTCTTAGTAGCACGTGCCCAATTGGGTGACTTGCGCGGACTAACAAGCTGCATACAAGAACTACAGATCTGGCTGGGTCTCCCTTGCGGCACAAAAACGCCTCGAGAAAGCTATGCCTCCTAAACAAAAAATCGAATTATTTTGGGTCCCGGCCAGTCGTCAATTTAGGGCAACGAATATGCTCATCAACAGGCCCGAGCGCTGAACTCCCGGGCCACCGGGGAGGAGGGAAGGGGGTGGCAACTGATAACCAGCTACACAGATATAGTCAAGTATTACAGGGACGGTAGGAAGACATTCCCACACCTCCACCACTCCTCGACTAGAGCAGAGCAAGCGATATACAGGCAAATCCAGGCGGGCTCCTTTCCCCACCCCTGCCTCCATAATAAAATGTACAACAAATTGCCCTCAATGCAATGCACTAGGCACCCTCCAGCACGTCATAGGAGAGTGCAGTTTCTCCAAAGACCACCACCCTTCTACACCCCTAAGTAATCCCTCTACTCTCCTCACCCCTGGCCAGCGATGGGAGATCTTTCTATCCAGCATCGCCCTGGAAGACCAACTCCAACTGATCCATAGGGGCCAGGCGGCCCTCGAACCATATGGAACCCGTGAAGAGGGAGCCACCCCAGTGAGCGCTTATCAAACTCCATTTGACAATAAAAGTTCTTTCCTCCTCCCGCTATTGGTAGCTTTGAGGAGCAAACGGGCTCGGTTTTTGAAAATTCACAAAACTGTGAATTTGAAAAGTAAAATCTGTAGAATAGTGCGTGCCGCGGGACACGTGAACGTGATGGCACACAAGAAGGACAGCTGCACACCAGTCACGCAAAACCCCGAATATAGGGAGGCTGTGTGTGTGCCAGTGTTCTTACTGACGAGTTCACTACGAAATAAGGCTCACTACGACAAGAAATCTACGAAATCACGGTATAGCAGAAAATAAGCCGGTCGAAGTAATTTCAAAACTCATGCCGAAAGCCGAAGAATAAACAGCGAGGAAATATACGTAAGTGCAATATATCATTCAAGAATTACCCCAAGTACAATTATGCGTTGTAATAAGTACCGCAAGTACAATGTATCAGTTTTTATTAAGCATCGCCAAGCTTTCACCCTCAAATCACTTAAGCAGACCTAAGTGCCCATAGTTAATTTCGTATCTGAAAGCGGACAGAGTGTTTGGATAACGCCGAGCAGCAATTACTTTGAATACGGCGCATTTCCATCACCCGCTTTCTTTTTTTACCAGTCGGCCTTAGCCACGTGATTGCATTGGCTGCAGCAGGAATGCGCAGAAACTGCTTCTTGGGACGGCCAATTTCAAACAAACACCTCATAAGAACGTCAAGAATAACAAAATTAATGAACTTTTAAGTCAAATAAATACTAAAATAGAGGCACAATAAAGTAATGTAGTAGGATTTGCTTGCCCCCAGTAGCCACCAGTGCATCAGTGGAGCGAGAGAACGCAGTGAAAAAGCGCCCCGCCCTAGTCTCGCCTCCTTGGAACGCGCTGCCCTGGACCGGTTATGTCACCTTAATAGGGACCGGAAACTAGAGTTTGCTGTGCTACACTAGCGCCATTTTCTTTGCCGTAGTGGCGGAAAACGGTAGTTGTGGACGAAAAAAAAAAGAACGTGCCACTGCTGTGGGCGAGATGACCACAGCAGCGGCATTTTGACTTTTGTTTTTTTGCGCGCGAGCGCTGTCTCTGCATCCCGCCAGTTTTTCCCGAGGCAGTAGGGCCCGAACGTTAATTACCTAATTTAGGTTAATTAGTTAGTTATTGATTAGTCAGATTGGATTCAAAGTCAAAGTGATGTCACTACGGCTTGTGAGGTATCAAATTAAAGGTCTCGATGAGGGGAATCACGTGGGAGAAATTAAAAATTGCTTCCTGGTGATGGTCTTGAGGAGATAACCTCGTGAGTCATAGATTGGGTTAGCAGTGAAAGTGATGCCAGTAGGGCTTGTGAGCTATCAAATTAAAGGTCTTGATGAGGGGAATCATGGGGGACAAAATAAAAATCGCTTCGTGGTTATAATCATGAGAAAGTCATGTGAGTCATAGCTTGGGTTAAAAGTCAAAGTGATGCCACTAGAGCTTGTGAGGTATCAAATTAAAGGTCTCGATCAGGGGAATCACGTGGGACAAATTAAAAATTGCTTCCTGATAATAGTCATGAGATAACCATGTGTGTCATAGATTGGGTAGCAGTGAAACTGATGCCAGTAGGGCTTGTGAGGTATTCAAATTAAAGGTCTCGATGAGGGGAATCATGGGGGACAAATTAAAAATCGCTTCCTGGATATAATCATGAGATATTCACGTGAGTTATAGATTGGGTTAAACGTCAAAGTGATGTCACTAGGGTTGTGAGGTATCAAATTAAAGGTCTCGATGAGGGGAATCATGACGGAAACATTAAAAATTGCTTCCTGGTTATAATCATGACATATTCACGTGATTCATAGATTGGGTAAAATTCAAAGTTATGTCACTAGGGCTTGTGAGGTATCAAATTAAAGGACTTGATGAGGGGAATCACGTAGGAGGAATTAAAAATTGCTTCCTGGTTATAGTCATGACAGAGTCACGGAGTCATAGATTGGGTTAAAAGTCAAACTGATGCGTATAGGGCTTGTGAGGTATCAAACTAAAGGAGTCGACTCGGGGAATCACGCAGATCAAATTAAATATTGCCTCGTGGCTATAGGCATGAGATAGTCACGTGAGTCATAGATTGGGTTAAAAGTCAAATTGATGCCACTCGGTTTGTGAGGTATCAAATTAAAGGTCTTGACGAGGACAATCACAGGGGACAAAATTAGAAACTGCATCTTGGTCATAGTCACGAGCTAGTCACATGAGTCATGGATTTGGTAAAAATCAAAGTCTACGGCTTGTGTGGTATCAGATTAAATGACTCGATGAGGGGAATTACGTGAGACAAAAATAAATATTTCTTTCTGCTTATAATCATGATATAGTTACGTGAGTCATAGATTGAGTTAAAAGTCAAAGTGATGCCCTAGAGCTTGTTATCGCCCTCCCAAATGTAAAAAGAAAGTTGCACTTGCGAGAAAGGGCAGATTGTGCTAGGAATGTGTGTTCGCACTGGTAGTGAAAGCGACAATCCCATTCCCTGTATCACAAAATCCAAAGTCGGCCATGAGTCGTTCAGGGGAAACTCCTTTTTTAAGCTCGCCGCGAACAGAGTTTTTCAGTTTGTGCTTCGTTCAAGCTCCCGTATTCTAAGTAAATATTTTGTGCATCTTCAATTTTTCTTGGGACTTTCTGACTCGTTTCTGAATGGTAACAGGATGAGCTCTGCAGGCTGAGTTGTCGACGCAGCTCCGGGGCTTCTGAATAGGACGTTATCTACCGGGGCCTGATCGCGAAAGGCAGCCAGTGCTCTGACCGCACAATGGGCAGGGTCGTTTGCTTTCGCGAACAAAGGCTGTTTGGGTGTATTTTCACAAGAAATGAACACCTGTTCTTGATTCAGCATCAAGAAAACTATAAAGGAAGTCCAGCAACAAATGTTTTGAAAAGCTCATCAGCAGGGTTCGAAAAGCACGTCGAGTTTTTAATTGTTTGTTATCTTGTTTTTTATATTTTCGATATTTTTCTAAAAAAAACATAAAAAAAAATTTCACGCCCTTCACTATTTTATGGAAAATTACAACTCTACTCTGGTGGCATCTCCTTCCCATTCGAAATAACGGTTTTGTCTTAGATAAATTAACATATTCATTTGTTTTGCTTCTTTATTGCTTCTTCGTTACTTGTGGCTGATATGCGAATTGGAGCAACGTACGTAGCAGCACCAACACAATATTGTACCAGGATGGTAGATATATCTATGGTGCTTTACGTTTTTATGGTAGTAAACCAATATACACATGGCGAACCAGCGCACTTCGGAAGCCGTTTTACATCCCCTGTCAGTCTTACAGCAGTAACTGAAAATACTACCCGCTGCAGTGGCTCAGTTATGCTGCTGAGCCCGAGGACGCGGGTTTGACCCTGTTCGTGATCTCTGCTTTTCATATGGAGAAGAAAAAAAGGCGATCGTATGTCGAGATTTCGCCGCGCGTAAACATGCCCAGGTATTAAAAAGTAATCCAGAGCCCTCGTGGGCCAGGTGCACAGCCGCGTCGCGTTAAACTCCCATAATTTGAATTTTGAACTCAAATAATAAAGAGGCCCTATATCTCGGTCCTTTCCTGCAAATGTCATCGAAAGACAGCAGTCTTCTGCCATCCGTGCCTGTAAAATCCAGCCAAGAAGACGGAGACACAAGTAAAGAAACAGACAGGACTATGCTGGACTAACAACTGAATTTTATGAAGAAAACAAGAACCTACCCCAAACACAAGCTGCGCATGGGCAGAACTCAACAAGTGATACTTATCGCTTCGTACATGACTAAAGATAAAGTTCGCGACGATGCATAAAATCGAACAACACGCAAACAACAAAGTATCACAGATTACCCGCCAAAAAAAGAAAATTCCTTGTCAGAAAGGCTCAAAGATGCAACGCTGATGCAGGCCCAGCTGGCCCAGTTTTCCGCGTTGCTTCATCACGTTTCCCCTACACTGGGCATCTTTCTTCGTGTACAACCTCCTGCAAGCAACTTTTGACTTGTGTGAGTGTCATCGCTTTGACTCAGTGCCGTGTACGGTTTCTCGGCTTTTGCTTAAAGTTGAACAGCCCGCCACAGGAGGTGGTCGCCTTGTTTGGTTTGGTGGCACCTTCCCCTGGCCACTGGATACGGGTGTGCCGAATTTTGAAGTCAGAATATGGGCGCCAGGTTAGACTTCTTTACGAGTGGTTACGGTTGCTTTGTGGCAACGATGTGAATATTTGGTCTGCTTCCCAGCGGTTTCGTGAGCATAGCCGCCTAGCTGGTACGTTAACGGAGTGCTACTGGTGTCAACTCCAAAGGAGTCTTCCCAACAAACGAAAAAACTTTTCGGCAAGGGGCTCTGTGACGTACCTACATGGTGTTTCTGTCACGAAGCCCATTGACGACCTGCTAAAGAAAGGCCCAAAATTTAGTCTGGAACCTCACGTCAAAAACACGAGTTGCTGGCCACTATCCGAAATGTTGCGGAAAAAGTTCCTGCTGAAGAGAGAGGATGGTGTGTGTTCGAAGGTGTCGATGTCCTCAAGAGTGCTTAACGCCCACATCCTGACCGCAACGTGACGGACCTTCCTCCAGTTGTGACCTACTCCCGAGATCACAACTTGAGTCTGCTGCAGTCCGACAAAGAAGGTGGCTTGGTCGTTTCACCGAAGGGGACATTCAGCGAGAAGGCCAGAGACGCTATGAACAAGGACTTCAAGCCCACTTCTCTGAAACCAAGGAAAGTAAAAACGGCTGCCATGAAGCTACTAAAGTAGGTGAAACTTAAGGCCCTAGAAAAGTCCGTAAAGGCAAGAAAAGAGGATCAGCTGCGTGTGTTTTTCGGCAAAAATTCATAAGGTTAATTGCCCCCTGCGTTCCATCGTCACAGAAAACGGGAGCTTGCAGAAACTGTTGGGAAAATTTCTACAGCAAAAACTTCGTGTTCTTGGGCCTGAGGACCCGCTTGCCGTCCAGAGCTCCGCGCATGTTACCGAAGCTTTGATGAAAGGGCTGCCACATGTGAACGCAGGTTTTTCGGTTGACATAGAGGACCTTTATTATTCAGTACCTCAAAATGAGCTGTGTTCTACCGTTCATGAACTCATAGAGAAGTCTGGCACCGTTGGCTTCCAGAACCAATGCGGCTTGAACAGTGATGCTTTCCTTGAATTGCTGTCATTTTATCTCTCCGCCACGTTTGCGAAATTCGATATGTCCAGATGAAGGGGGTGTGCATCGGCTCCTCAGCGCTTCTGTTTTGTGTCACATAATCTTAGCCAAGTTTCACCGTTTGCTGAAGCAATGTCCTAATGACGACAGGGTAGTAAAAAAATTTAGATACGTAGATGACTTTCTAGTTCTTTTAAACCTTTCACATAATTCAATTGAATTCAATTCAGTTCAGTTTATTTCAACATCAAGGATGTTTGGAGGCACAGACAAAAATCCATACAAAGGCTTGACAAAGGTCCGTGCCCCCTATATGGCATGGCACACAGTGGAGAGTAACAGGAGGCCGTGTACATATATTGGCAACAAAGCAATTACATGTTTTTCGCGTAGAGAAGCAAAGCGCCACTTTAGTAAAACAAAAAAAAACGATAACAAAGAACAGAGACCGTAGTGTAGTTACTAGATCACAGTAAGGATTTTTGTTTGCACCAGGAGGTCAGTAAAGCATTCCATAATGTGTGACGCTAAGAATAATAGTTAATCCGGCATAACAGCAACATATAAATCTCATTGATAACAAAGGAGAAACAGATTACAATGAAAAAAAAAACAAAATATACAGGAGGTCTATGAGACCACTACAAAAACGCATTACGCAGATCTTTAAAAGAGAGTGTAACTATATCAGTTCCATGTTCGCAATGAAATCGGTTGAGCTTTGAAGGGAGGCAAAATTTCAGCATTTGCTTTCCATAATTTGTGCGGCTCGTGTCAACTTGCCAGTGCTCAGGACTGCGGGTTGGATAAGAAATGACGTTTCTTCGTAGTTTCGCAATGTTCGGCCATTGTGCCAATGTTTCGGGTTGTTTCTGATGTAAAGTTCCGAGATAACAGTAATTGGTATACGAATTTTACATTGATAATTTTAAGGTCATGAAACACACTACTTGTATGGGATAGCGGAGGTACTTTATTTACAATTCGGATTACTCGTGTCTGCATAAGGAGTAGTTTTTCTATGTTTTGAAGAGTGGTAGTGCCCCCCACTATTACGCCATAATTCAATAGAGATGAAAAGAGACCATTGTACAAAATGATATTAACAGATATCGGAAAATAAAAGTACTGTTTCCGCATACAGCCAGTCACAACAAATAATTTCCTGCTTAGGTAACTAATATGTTTATCCCAGGACATATGCTCTGAAAAGTATACACCTAAAGTTTTGAAATGCGCTACTATTTTGACTTCAGTACTATCTTTATGGATGGGAAGCAATGTGAAATTTTTATGTCGAGGGCGATATCGAATTGCCTTTGTTTTGTCTGTGTTGATCCTGAGATCATTCCTAAAGGGTCAATTATTAATGACGAACAGGGTTTTGTTAGCATGCTCACTTAGGGTAATTCCGGATTTACCAGTGAAGAACAAACTCGTGTCGTCGGCATATATGATATATTTAACAGACTCATCAATGTTTGCTATTTCATTTATATACAAAATAAAAAGAAAAGCGCCAAGGATGCTCCCCTGTGGAACACCCGAAATTACCTGTTTTGTTAGGGAGTGATTGCGGTCAATATCTACGACCTGGGAACGGTGCTGTAAATAGGAAGACATTTGGGAGAGGACATTACCATGGAAGCCATAGTGTTCGAGTTTAAGAATAAGAATACGGTGGTTTATCAGATCGAAAGCTTTGCTAAAATCGAGAAAAATACCCGGGGCCATGTTTTTGTTCTCAAAAGTTTCGAGTATGTACTCTTTTTGCGCGAGGAGTGCTGATTCTGTCGACATATTTTTCCTAAAACCATAATGTGCCGGAGTTAAGATCGAGTAGCGATCTGAAAAAGAGAATAAACGCTTAAGAAGTATTTTTTCTTAGCCTTTTGAAAAGACAGGTAGAATATATATAGGGCGATAGTTCTAGAATTCGTTACGGTTGCCTTTTTTGAATGTTACAGTAACCCTAGCACGTTGCATGTTGTGCGGAAATATGCCGGTTAAGAAGCAGCCGTAATATATGTGTGCTAAACAGTTAGAAATCTTATCGATTACATGTTTGACTGGCTTTATTTGTAAACCGAAAGCATCTTCCGATTCGGTATTGCTTAATTCTGTAAAAACTCTTATAATTTCTTTTTCAACGCTTGGCTCCAAAAACATTGTGTGTTCATTGTAGGGTTTCATGAAAGATAAACGGCTGTCAGTCTTAGTGGATGTAAGGGCTACTGAGAGAAAGTGATCATTGAAAGCATTAGCCAAATCTACTCCAGATAATTCACTGCCATCCTTGGTAATTTTGTTGATAGGTTCTGGTGCGCGGATTAGTAAAGTATTCAGGTCTCTTCAAATGTCATCTGAACGCCCTGTTGATGAGCTGAAAAGTTTTGTGTAGTATCAGTTTTTAGCAGTACGAAGTTCACTTGTAACACAATTTCTATATTTTTTGAATATCTCTAATGCATCAGGGCACCTGTTTTTGATAAACATGTTTTAGAGTTTGTTCCTTTTCCTGATAAACTTAAGAATTTCATGAGTCACCCAGGGCTTTCGTGCTTTCTTAGATGGTGTATACGTTTTACGTGGGAAAGAAGCATAGTAAACGTCGGTAAATTTCGTCATAAAGATGTCATAAGCTACTTCAGGGTTTTGTTCGCGGAAAGCATCGTTCCAAGTTATATCTGCTACACGTTGTCGAAACAAAGATAAGGAATGAAGGTTGCTACGTCGGTATGTTGAATGGTACAAATTTTGATTTGCCTTAACAGTTTGTTGAATTGATATAAAAATCGGCAAGTGATCACTAATCGCGTATGCAATTACACCGCCTATCACACTACGGCCATCAAAATTTGTAGTAAAAATATCGAGAAGTGTCTCGAAAATTTCAGTAATTCTAGTGAGCGAGGCTATTGCCTTACGGCAGAAATGAAGGTTTAGAATGGTCCCAAGCTCATTCCGTAGATTATTCTCGCTTAGGAGGTTCATGTTGAGATCACCACCTAAAATTACGTGGAAATTGTGAGAGTTAACAAACTGAAGAAAAGAGTCTAAAAAGAAAATTAATTTAGAATCATCGCCACCTGGCGGACGGTAACAGGTAGAGAAAATATTCGAACCAGATTTTACAGTAACTATTTCATAATCAGGTGTAACAGAGGAATAGTCAGGCAACAGTTCACATTGAATTTCATTGGATATCATCATACACACACCACCTCCTCGTTTACCAACCCTGTTAATGTAGTAATATTTGTACTGAGGAATGTTGAAAACGTCACTGGTATATTCGAACGATGTTTCAGCGAACATTGCGACATCAAATATCATATCTACCTCATGAAAAAAGCTTTCAATAATATTGCATTTATTTCTACCAGACTGTAAGTTAACGTGGACGCAGTTCAGATGCGGCATAGGCTGATTCGTGATGTAACGCTTCAAATCTAGTATATCTTTTGGTTCTTCATGACAGGGGAACATCAGGAACAAGAAATAAAAAACATGTAACGAGGCATGTTCATACTATGCGCGCATATGGGCATGTGACCAGTTATTTTCAGTGGCGGTAGGCACATTTTCATGCTTATAAATGTTATCAGGCGTGCATCTTCAGCCGCGACAGTTCTAGAACTCGTTAATATAAAAACAAAAAGGCTTTTACCATGCCAGTCACTATTTGCGATGGGGGACAATTTTGAATCACGAGGCAGATTATCATTTCCCACGGACAAAGGGGCAGGTTCTATTCGACAAATACCGCAAACAAACGCAAAACCAGAGTACTGTGTTAAACGAAACCAACCACGTATTTTTTGTGCTGTGACGTAGGGTTGCGATGTAGTAGCAAAGTCATTACAAGCGTTCGCCGGTTACTAAAGTGTTTTTTCAAGGTCATGCTCATGATCTATAGTTAGTATAGCAGAGTTGTCCGATTTCTTTGCATGTATTTTTCCACCGCGGGTCCAGACGTATTTTTAGCCAGTTGCCTTCTTCTCAGCTAGAGTCATTCCGAGAAGTTGTTTGAGGATGGGACAAAGGTGATCATTTATAAATACTGGTAAGCTTGAAGATTTCCCAAAGTCTTTATTGCTTAATCGTATTTTTCGTGACTTCTCGATGAGGTCATCCCTCTTTGGACGTCTTGCAAACTGTACCCCAATAGTATTGGTTTCACTTTGGAGGGAACCCGATGACAGGATTCAATATCCTCTGGCGTCACGGGCACGTCAACGAGTGCTCCCAATTTGCAAACAATGTCTGTCACATTCTCATTTTCATTCTCCTCGATTTCTTTTTTTGGATGTTTTTGCTGCGGGAGTACTTCTCAGAGAGCAGCAGGCGGGACTCGGCTAACATTATCAGTGTAACGAGCGGTGGCACTTTTAAACAACACGGAAACACGCGTGCTCCACATTCACACGCGAGGGCATGTCCAGACCATTTTTGCAATTTTCTTCCTCGGGTGGCGCTGTTGAACGGCGCCAGCAGCGCCACCTGTCCCACGTTCGGGTCCCTATGATCAGCAAATAGCGTGAATTGCATTTTTAAAGTGCTTGAACTCCGCCTCGAAATATTATCATCAAGTTACGTGGGCGTCGCTACAGCTCGTGTTTCCCGAATTCTGCTCAATCACGGGCCTTCTCGAATAGCACCCGAGAAAGGACGTTAGGAACGCGTGGCAAATGATGAGCAGATGAATTGCTGTTTTGTGTAGTACAGTCACTTGAAAAAACTTGAGAGTTACTGGCGTTGCTAAAACGGGAAATCTCGCCCTTATTATCGTTTAGAAGGTGCCTTTGTGAAACATTTTTTGTAGACAAAGACATAAATACCTCTCACTCGCATAAATTAGACTGTGTTTAAGGGCAATTTACAAGAACTGGCAATCCGGCCGTCCACAAATATTTGCTCATGGTTCTAGGCATTCCGCTTGGGGTGCTGCTGCTTTGTTAGGAACAAACATTCAGACACATGTCGCATTAACAAGGCAAAATTAAACAACGTGTAAGTAGATGCATATTTACAATGAAGTAATCCACGGTTCCAGAGACACGAGCGCGAGAGTCCGTCAAGCACGCAGACTTGCAATACACACTGGAAAAAACAAAAAAGCACACACAACAATAAAACCTCGACAGCAACCGTGACGTGCGTGACATGCATTCATCAGCTAAAATATTTTTACAGCCTTCGAAAAGAATACGTGCCGTCAAAGCATAGCAACGTTTTGTGGTGCGCTTTTAGGTGTTGTGAAGGTGATTCGTATAATTATTGAGTTGGTAACATTGACATTTCACGTGGAAAATGATATTAAAAATTTAGCGGTATGAGCACAAAAAAAAGGTTTACTAACGTTTCGACTGGTCCGCCAGTTGAAACGTTAGTCATTTCTGTTTTTTGAGACGTGCACCGGACTATACTTTTTGATATTTTTTCTGGTATTCTCTGGTATTGATATTTTGATACCTTCCTTCTTCGACCCCTCCTACCCCCCCACACACACACGCGCGCGCGCACACACACACATAATGACCATAGTTGGACATGTTTGTAGTATTCTGGAAGCCTCCGTTCTGTAAAATGCCTTTTAATTGGTGCATATTTTAAACTGAAACTGGGGGGGGGGGGTGATGCGGGACCGAGGACATTCAAATAGCATGGCCCAGACAATAAGTTGTGCTCTTTGTTAATGCCAATACTGTTTTCTCTTTTTTTATTTACAGTGACAGCGGTAGCCCCACGGAAATCTCACAGCTGTTCAAAACCATTAAAGCTGGCGTTTGTAAAGACTACTGCTTTTCCGCTGCATACGTAAGTGATAAACCAACCAAGGTCAGAACACGGTGGAGATTGTCATCTCGTACCTGAACCCCCCCACCCCCCCCCGGCATATTTTATCGCCTACAAAGGCAGACAGGCGTACTGCTACCAACAGTGGGGCAATACAGGGGTCATAGATGCACTGTTCGCACATTAGCGAACGATTTATCAATCGGAATAAATGAGTTTTTGCAAATTTATTCTGTTCAATGCATCTGTCACGTCACACGTTCTAGGAAAGCATATGATCGGGCCAAAACTACCAGTCGCCTCGTGTTTATAATAGTGTGGTATAAAAGACATATTCCAGCTAGCGTGGTAAGTTAAAACATAGATAGTCATTGACAATGAGTCTTATCTCATGTATCTTATCCCGTTTTCTCTGATCTCTGGATCGTATTCCACTTCTTATCTTCCTCAAAAGTCGAATAACCTGCTTGCACAAACTTTATACCTTGCCATCCTCTCAGTTTAATTCGTACAGTCTATAAATGCAGCGTGTGTGCAACTGCGTACTTAAAACAAGACTTAACTCAGTTTCAAACGTTGCTTGAATGCGCACCAGATAAATCCGGCGAAGGAAGAGGCGCCACCAGCTCTGCTGCTTCTCCAGCCTTGCACCCCGAGTGCAAGCTGCGCCAATTTTTTTTTCTATGGCAGGCCACAGAATTGGTAAGTGTGTCATACTTACTGGCACTCCTGTTCGTATTCACAACGTTGTTTCGCGATGAGCGATCTACCCGTTTCCTGGCAATCGATGCTCGTACATCTTGTGCCTGCACAAGAGAGGGTACAGTGAAATTTCTGCAAGAAAAGTACACAGAGCGGCTTGCTCGAGGAATCTACACATCCTGCAGTCACACATCTATACACAGTTGCAGGAGAACACTTGGCCAGAAGGCTGACTATAGGCTTCTGATCTCACAACATGTGCGGAGAGGCACTAGTGGAGATAAAAAAAGGTGCACCATTTTTCGCACTCAAACGCTCGCTGAGTTGGCCCACAATAGCAGTGCAATAAATTGCTCTGTTTATGTTTCCTGTCTCCTAAAGTAGTCTCGAAAACAAAACCCAGATTTGGTTCATTCGAGAAATTCTTTTGCTAGAACAATCATACTCATACCGCTTTTAACAAAAAATCCACTGAGATAAGGTATGTAATGGGGAAAACAGCGCATAGGCAATCGACACCCGCAAGCTACTTTACCACACCACAGTTACAACTCATTGCAGCCCGCTTGTGCCACATACACACTAAACATTTTTACACCTTTTTTGGCCGAAAAGGGTCATGGCTAACCCCCTAAAAGGTGTTTTGACAAAAAAAGGGTGTACGCATGAAAAAGGGGTGCTGATCTTAACACCCTTAAAGGGTGTTGTGGATGCTCAACACACTTAAAAACGGGTGTTGAGCATAACACTTTTTTTAAGGTGATGGCGTGTGCAGTGGCAATGTGAATCGGCGATGCGCGCAGCGTTAAACACAAACAGTCAATACGCACAAGTTACAGTTGGAACACAAATGAATTAAGCGAGAAAACCAACGGGATGCAAGCTGTACAGGGAGTGCGTAGTTAGTACGAGATATGCTGTTCTTGCTTTTATATCTAGTAGAGGAAAGCCCCCGATTGAGTCAGTGGGCTTGTCGCAAAAAACACAAATTTTAGCGCTAATTTTGGAAGAATGGATTTTACTATGAGAATATACAGATGAGCACACGGATCTGCAAAACCTTTTTAATCATGAGGTAGTTTTTTCTGTTCCATAACTTATAGAATTTTATTCAATAGCAAACAAATCTCCCCAACACCTCAACACCCTTCAAAAAGGGTGTTAATTATGTCAACACTCTTTTTCCCGGAAGGCTCCAAAGCTACAAATTAGGGTGTTCGAAACTAACAAAAAGGGTGTATGAAAAAGGGTGTAAGAAAAGACTGCCAACTAAGAAAAACGGTGAAGAGACCTCTAACATTGGAGGTATTTTGTACCTGTTTACAAGGGTGGACTGAACAGTTTTAACAAGCGGGGGGTGTTTTGTACCTTACGATTGTTAAAACACTATGAATTGGCATATTTTATTACCAGTGAAGCTCTTTAAGCTCCCACTAGTTTCGGTGGCGGTAGCTAGCAAAAAAATACAAAGAAAAAGAACGCGGCTCCTGTTAAGGCTGCACCACCGATTATAGGGTATTATAACAGGGAAGTCGCTTTCGAACTTCGCTTTTCTGATGGAGGCGAAAAGCAAAAATGCCCGTGTGTACGACATTTCGGCGCACGTTAAAGATCCCCGGGTGGTCAAAATTAATCCGGAGCCCTTCACTACGGCGCGCCTCATCGCCTGCGTTGCGTCGGCGCGTTAAACCCTACAATCAATCAATCAATCAATCAGCTTTCGAACTTGTTAGAGGGTGAGCACAAGGGGCGTATGCGTATGCGCACCTCTTACTATACCATTTCAAGGGTACTAACCTTTTTTGGGTTCTAAAAGGCATAAAAATTGTTGGAGCATGCAATAGTGGTGCAAGGCTGGAGAAACAGCATAGCTAGGGGCGTACCTAGCTTGTTTCCCCTTTAGATTCCCTGGCAATGGGCGGGCAAACTGGAACAGGCTTGTAAAAAACGGTTAAACTTGGCCTCACCCCTCAGCGGTAATCGTAGTTTAGCAAGAACATTGCAGAGCTTAGCAAGCATAACAAAACTTAGCAACGCCAGAAGAAACTAGGTCAACCCCAAGCTCCGCTGTTCTTTTTTTTGTAACTGAACACCTATTTCACACCGTTTCAACAACCTACAGAAACCCAAGCGTGTTGCAGTCGCTAAACACCCTTTTCGGCACACGAAAATTATTTTTTTTAATTTTGAAGGTTCAAATTGGTGTTTCACGTGTCCAAGCTAAACTTGGGGCATGAGGTGCACCGCATATGAAAACAAGGGATCATTGCATAAGAGCAATTATTTTTTTGCGTTTGAAATTTTCTTGCGAGTAGAGGGGTATATGAGGGGATGTCTTCTTCCTTACAATGATACTATGCATCCAAGCATGGCCTTATATAATGAACAGCTGAACCCCTTTTCCACACCGTTTCTCCACCCGAAGAAAAACCAAGGGTGTTGAAGCTGATCAACACCCTTTTTTTTCACACAAATGTGTAGAGCTATAAAAAGGGTGTTTAGATTCAAGAAAAACGGTGTAAAGGCCTCCCAACACCCATTTTGCACTTATGCTGCACTCTTTTTGGCTAAAGGGTGTAAAAAAGTTGAGTGTGTACCAAGGTCATTAGAATCAAACACCAATAACGGGGTTTTTAAGCTTGCCAAAGAAGCTGTATGCTTGTGAAATTCTGTGTATCTCTTTGATAGCAGTAAGAATGATTGGAAAACAGTTTGACCTCTGAAGGAACCAGTAAACGTTTCATCTGTGCATACGAAACTACCACTGGTAACGCTGTAAATCAGTGTCATAGTCCAGAGGGTTTTCCGATGCGAAGGCTGGTGAGTGGCACGAGGGACACTGCCTCAACAGGCCCATTCTTTGACAAGTTTTTCACAAAGTATTATTATTATTATTATTAATTATTAATATTATTAATAATTGTGCTTATTAATAATCACAACAAAAAAATTCATGCATACCTACGAAGTAAATCATGACGAATGAGCGAAGCACTGGCATCGTTCTTATCGTAAATCACCCGTGGCATTGCCTACTCACGCATGAAATGAGTGACGACGTGTGTGTACAGTGTATACTATTCCAATCCAAGCCGATACAATTCAATTTAATTCAATTCAATCCAACTGATTTCAATCCAATCCAATCCAATCCAACTCTCCTCGCACATACTCTCCTCGCACATACTATCTCCTCGCACATACTCGCACACACCGTGTACACGGACGCCAAGCCCCGGAAAAAGTGAGGTCCTCAGCTGCTTAACCCCTAATACTGCGCGCCCAGGTCTCATAAGGAACAAACAGGGCCACACAGCGGTTTCCGAGCATCATTGATGCAGTATAGAGGGAGGCTGACCGTAACCGAGCGCAGATTAGAAGGATGTTCTGCAACACTCATTGTTTTTTTGTTGGATTTCAGCATATAGATGCTAAGTGGGGGCAACATACTACCTTTCGGTTTAGGTTCTTGGGGCTCTACAGACCTTATGCAAAAGTGCCGCCATCTACCGGAAGAAAACCAAAACGGGCATGTGACGCCATGTTGGGGAATGGCGGTCGCGGGATTGCTTCGTACGGAGCATGTGAGGGGCTTTCTCCGCTTGGTGAACCTTTTATATTCAGATTTAAGCGCAGCAAAACGAGCGGCGCGTGATCTGTGGACCTCCCTCTGTTGCCCACATTTGAGGGTGACTTCGTAAATACGCATTATGCATCGAAAAAGCAGTCAGGGAGGCACCGGCAGGGAAGCGGGTGGAGGCTGTCGCATTTCTTCTCTTTTTTGGCTTTTAAATTACGTCTGGGTCGGTTCGCATCCTGCGGGTTTCTCGAGAGGTCATTCCTGAAACGCTACGAAACTTGCGGGCTGTCCTGAGGTTCAAATGTGGGAGGGGAGGCTTTCGCACTATAGCTATACGCTAAATATCCTCTTGGACGCAGGGGAAGCCTGCAAAAGAAAAAAAAACACTTAGCTAAATAAATTGCATACCTGGCATTTTTTAACAGCGGAGCTGTTGTAGCTGGCCGTAATGTGTAGCGGGTAACATGTGTGGCGTATAACGCGTAAAACATTGCCAATAAATTATCAATAAATTGCCAATGAATAAGTATATTACCAATAAATTGTCCAGTGCTGGTAAGTGCGTGCCTCGCGGTGACTGCCGAGCGTCCCCAGCACATGAAAGGGCTTTATCAAAAAAAAGAAAACTGCGAAAACCCCAAAGAGCGAGAAAATGCCGAGCGCTCGTGAGTGCGTGCCTCGCGGCGACCTCTGAGCGTCCTTTGCTCGCGCCGTGGGCAAAAAAACAGGGTGCACACTACCGCTTAGAAAATTCCGCTCGAACATTTTGGTGTTGGGAAAGTAGGCTACGGTCGAACAGCAGGCGAAGAGCGGTAAATGACGGATCCACGGAATTACTACGTACGTTACTTGCGCTACTCATGGCGCTACGTGAAGGTTGCAACTCTCTCGGATCCCTTATTTCCTGTAACGTTTGGCAAACGAAAGAATGCGTAGTACTTCCATAACAGCCTACCGAACGTCCAGAATAAACAGAAAACGCGGGTGCACAAAGCATATACAGCAGACTCAAAACTCTACCCGCACGACAAAGTACGAGCTGACCGATGCAGTGCGCCTTAACTACCGGCAGGGAGGAGTGGTCCGCGGCAAATACAGGGATAGAAAATAGCTCACTTTGAGACCTTTTTAGTCCTGCACATATTATTCGTTTCGTGACTATGCATGCGATCTACCTATAATATTACTGCGCGAACGGAATTCGACACGTGCAAGCGACTTCACGCAGGGCTTTAGTCATGCTTCCGTTGAGAAATAAAAGAAATATGTGTACGCTATTTCCGTGGTCGTCCCGGTGTCATCTTTGTGCGCGGCAAATTACACGGCAATATTTGGGCATCTTGGCAATGATAAATGTCGACGTGCCCGTCGCTAACCCCGGGCTATCATGTACACAGCGGTATCCGGAGAACCGGGAATCCCTTAACATGGCGGAAGCGCACGCAGTTACCGCAAGAGGGCGCCAGTTGTTGCATAAGGTCTATTTTCGACTGCACAAATTGCCGTGAAAGTCGCCATGTCTTTTACGTAAGCACGACGTAAGCAATCAGTGACGTGATGGACCTATAGGACGACATGCAGTGTAATTTGATGCCTCACTTATAAAGATCACAACAAAGGTATCAAATTCTGCGCATAACAGATATAAAACTCTCGGCATGTACTATAACAATTAGGACGGTAGTGAGGCTGTCAAGAGAAACACGTTTCTGTAGGTCACAATAGGCGTCAATACCATAAGGCGATCGAGTAATGTTGATCCAAAGGCGAGCGAAAGGCGGGTGTTGAGCTAGGAACATTACACATTTTTTTTTACCGTATCGATTTATTTCTTTACTTCGCTTTAATAACATAGTCGGGCTCTCTGCTTCAATGCAATCTTTGTTGCGTTATCACCATGGGTTATCACCTCCCTGCCGCCATAGCCACCACGACATCGTCAGCTGCTATGTTACATGTTTATGGCGTGATCACATGAAAGGACGGCCGCGACCATTGATTGTATGACACATAAGGTCAGCGAAGCGCTACGCCTGATAACCGCGGAGCGTACCGATGTCGCCGATTCACTCATCGTCAAGCTCAACTTCAATCAGTGCTGTAAGGAGCAAGAGTCACTTTTCCTTTTTATTTTTCTCTTGAGTTCAATCGTGTGACCCAGCAGCTTACTAGAAGAAATGTGAGAAAATGCCATGCATTGGGTTTTCTTTGCCACGGAGAGGCTTGTAGTGCCCTCTGATGTTGCAGTTACGCCAAACAAATACTTTTTATTTTATTTTCTAACATAAAAGCAAAATAGTGCACGTTTTTTGCATGCTCCGTGATCGCTGACCTAAAAACAGCCGAAACTATTATTTGTTTTGGTAGAAAACATACTTTAAACCGCGCGTCATGCGAAACTGCATCTGCTGCAAATTCACAGACATTTCGCGGCGCTGAAGGTCGGTGAAATGTTTTGTTCTATTTCGCTGCAAAAGCAGCCTCCATTTTTAAGCTATTACGTAACATTACGTCACTTTTACAAACACTCAAGTTGCCGATGTGTGACGTACGTGTTCATTACCGCAAACTGTTTAAATTACGTTACGCCTTCTCAGCCAATCACAGAGAGAGCATGTATTACAAGAAGTATTGTTGTTGAATAGCAAAGACATTCTTACGTTGTCATGTCCGGTGCATTTACACTGTTTTTCATTGCCGGCCAAGAATTAAGCTCTTTCAGTAAAGACCAATAAGTCAAACATTAGAACTCGTGTCAGTAAACGTCATGAAACGTCAGCATGACGAAATCACACACAACCGCTTTGTCAACAGGAACCACGTGACCAAATCTGAAAGCCACTCAGAAAATACTTCCGGCGAATTCACCAATTGCCGGGAATTTGGGCAGTCGAGAATAGGGCCCATGGCTTTATTACAGCATTTCTGACATCACGAAACCTGCGGTGCCGTCAAAAAAGTAAAATGTTGGCTTTATTATTAACTTTCCCAGTGTACAAAGCACCGTCTGCGCCACGCATGCAATGAGGCTAACATATGAAAGGTATCGAACCTAACAAATTTGCATGTTGTCTTCATGCGCTGTCTAAAGGACTGCGCATGGCAGTGGGTGCAGCTCATTTTATCCGACAGTAAGTTTGGGAACCAACTTGTTTTGCTGTAAAGACGCGCGCGAAAGCAGCCAGTTGGTTGGTTTATTGAAGTTCAATGAACAAAATGCGCGCCTTGCTTTTAAATGCGGAGCATTTCTTAGGCTCGCGATGTCACTCGTCGATGTTATCGGCGCCGTCCGCACGCTCACTGCGCATGCGCGTCGCGTCGAGGCGCAGGTGCGCGTCTCTCCCCCGTACCCTCCTCGCTCTCAACAACAGGTGCGGCGGCGCGGGAAGAGCGTGTGTACCCCGTGCGCTCTGTCGCTCTCAACAACAGCTGCGGCGGTGCGGGGGGAGCGCGCCTCTGCACGCATGCGTCGTAGCTACCCGTGCGCTGCGTCGCGCTCAACAGTAACAGCGGCAGGGCGCGTACACGTGATAATGGCGTGGTGGATGCGTGGAAAGTTCGCGCGCTTGTGTACAGAAGTTTGCGCGTGCACGTCTCTCCCCCGTACTCCTCTCCCTCGAACGCGGGCGGTGTGTATATAAGCGGCGGAGCGCGCGTTCGGAATTCAGTCAAGGGCGTCTTTGCTTGGCTTTCGCTTGACTTGACGCTTTGCTTGACGGCACCAAGCAATAAAGACAGACTTTAACTTTACACTCCTTGCCTTCGCTTCTCCTTCATTTAATAAATAAGAAAACGAAATAACAATTAAGCACTCCCAAACCACACCCAATTACGCAACATTCACGCGATAACCCCACCACTCTGCGACGCATTTACTCGAGTTCCCCGCGTGGGAAGATGCGGGCGGGTTTTTTTTGTGGGGGAGGCGAAGGGGGGAGGGGGGTTGAGGATCAGCCACAAAGGCGCGGACGTGCGTGTGCGTATTTCCGTGAACGTGCTTGTGAAAGTGTTTTTGTGTGTACGTGTACATGTCCTTGGGAGACACCTCTGTGCGTTTGTACAATGTACAGGGCACGCGGGTTTAAAAAATGTTATGCCTTTTCTCAAGAGAAAAACAGTTACAACGCAAATCACTATGTGGCTTTGCATTGTAACTGACCCTTGCAACCTGAGTCAAAGTCAAATTTACGAACTCATTCGTCCACGTCGGAAGCGCGCAATTCGATAGACGTCAGCTTCACAAGGCGGGGGACCCGGATTCGATTCCGACTACAGGAAGCGTTGCATTCTTGAGGCGCTTGATCGTCTTTCGCTTATCATCATCACATGGGCCGTTGTGGGAACCCAATGCGTAGTGTTGGCTTTCCTGCAGTGCGTATTGGCACGGCATAGAGCGAGGTGAGTGAAGCTTAGGCCTTCTATGATCCCAGTCCATGGCAGCTGACTTGTGTGACTTTTACAACCCTTTGCAACACGGCGTGCGCCATTGTGCACGCGACTTTTAAGAGTATTTTTGTGAGTAACAGTCGTCGCCATCCCCACTTGAACCGCTTAGCCAGCAATCACATTTCCCGCTGTACGGCGGGAAATGCGATTAGGTGGGGTGCACCTACTGAGCGGTTAAGAACACCGACTTGACACGCCAAATGCTCGTTGCGTCAAGTAAGTGTTTTTGGTTTTACGTTTTCTATCTAGATAAACCATTTATTAAAACAAAACTGAAGCTTTTACCATAATATGTACATGGCTACAGATCACAATAATGGGTATACGTTACTTCTGTAGCAGTGGTTACGAAACGATAGTCGCGTTTACGATAGCGTTTTTACGAATTGGACACGGCCTAGTAGATTAACTACTTAAGAGATCGAGTTGTTTATGGTTTTGAAGTGAAATTTTTGGAAATAAAAAATATACGCAGGCAGTTTCAAACTTTTCTGTTGGCTACATCCTTATGCGTGTTGCGAAGAGATAAAGTTGCCTTCGCTTGTGTGCTCTTGAGACCGTTGTGACGTGCGATTTCCAGGAGAAAATTTTGGGCTTTGACATTTAAAGCGAAGCTTTATTTGTTTCTCATCTCTGCTTTTTGGGCCCTTCTCCTGATTCTGTTGTTAAGCTTACGAATTCGCGGCTGCGAGCCCAGTGGTTCCTGCTTCGGGGGCGGGGAGAAGCCTCCGGGCACCCTAACGCTGGGTTTCTTACGAAAACACTATTCAGCGCAAGTCTAGGTGAACTTCGGACGCAAGCGCCGGCGCGGTGGCTTTTCAGTTTAAACATTGCCCTGTACTTGGAGGGGGCGTACGAAGAGCGTGCTCGCCACGGATAGAAATGAGCACGTAAAAATGCTCAAGCAAATCGTCTCCGAGGAGGTCATCCAGTGTACAGAATATCCAGGCCTGAAAGAAGCACCACGTAGAACAAGAACATCTCCGTATCGCAGCGAAACGTGGTGCAGACTTAAAATATATGCTCGGTATGCTGGATCAGAGACGTTAGTCAAGGTATCGACATTTCGCGGCAATGAAAGACAGACGTTGTGAGCAGTACGCCCTGCTTCGGGAAACTGAGCAAAAATGCGGCATGCGCTGTCGCCTCAACCCAGTTTTGCCACGACGCCGTTCAATCATTTCAAATGGTGAAGTTCATTGTTCTTTCCTGAACGCTTACAAATTGGCGACTGTAGTGCTTCTGTCGACTTTTGTCATACCGGCAGAGGACAAAGGTGAATTAGAAGGCTCCCGCGCGGATCCCGTTTATGATGTTTGGGGTGACTTCCCCTAGCGTAGACTTGCGACGCCATAGTGTTGGCAGAGTTCCATTTGCAGTGGGAAAAAGGGCAACGACGCTCGTGGCCTAAAGTTGCTTGAGCCCTTCTCTGGTCTTGAAAAGTATGCGTCGGAAGCGTGTTTCTTCTCTCTTTCAAACGCTGTGTCTGGGAGGGAGATGAACTTGTGGAAATAGGAGGAACAGTGTTTTGCTGCTATTGGTTCTTTTGAAAGGTGAGCTGACCAATCGGATCTGCTGCAATGCACACGGGAACCACAAAATATTAAATTTCCGCGGCTATGGCCAGCAGCAGACTTGGCTCTAGCCTTTGAGCCTCATGTAATCAAGCGAGCCCCCGAGATTATTCCTCGTAAAACGTTCCGTGGTCTTGATCGTCCGAGAGGAATAGTAGATCACCAAGACAGAAGTTCTAGGGTGTAACCAACGTCTGGGTAACTTTAAGATAGTACTGCTCGGTCAGACCCTTTCATAAATACCGTTTTGTAAATAATTGTAAATACAGTTTTTTTGTTGTCATCGTATCCTGCTGTCGTCGTAATCTCTTCTCTCTCTTTCAACGTCAACACCGCCGAGTTCGAAGAGCGAAGTTCTCCCCCGAAAACGAACCCTAAAACGTACCAACGAGGGTTTTCTACGGTGTAAGTATCATTGAACTTTCGTCTGTTTCTACACATGCGTGGAATACACAATGTTTTGTCTTTAAACCTCCAAAGCACGTCTTCGGAATATTTTGGGTTTCTCGAACACCCAAACACCTTCTCTTGCATGTTCAAATATTGCATGTAAATTGTTCGTGCAACTCCATATGCTTCTGTCACAAACTCGAGCGTACGACGTCTAAAAGTACCTTATAATTTTTCATTTTTATTGTACAGCGCCTAACTCTTCTTGCAGTCGTTCGATTCATTCAGTTCGGTTCTATTCGCCCGAGACAAGGCTGGAAGTTTCTCCAACGAAGAGGCGGTAACACGATCTCACGCCGGCTGGCCGGCCAGAAAACAACAAAAATAAAACCTCCGCCGCTCCGGTTTCGTCGAAGCTTCCAGTACTTTCGAGGAGGTGCGCGTGGCCTTGCCAGTGCTAAAGAGCGGGGATGATTCATACGAGCTTCACATCGGATCCGAAGATTTTTGACGACAGGCCCGGTCATTCATCCGAAACCATGGAAATTTCACCACCACGACGTCCTTGAAGTTCCAAGGAACGCGTGGATACCAAAGTTCGAGGTGGGAATCCATTTCTTCGGATTTTGGAAGACTTTTATGCGAGCGCCGAGTGCTAGGCCTAGCTGCTAAGCGTAGGCGTGTCCCGGCAAGGTCGTCGACCTTCCGATGCCCCAGCTGCGAGGTTTTTCAAGATAATAACCTCCGCCGTGCGTGTAGAGGTGGAGGGAGTTGAAATCCAGCCAGATCAAATTTCCAAAGCTCTCGGATGGCGAGTCGCCGGGGAAAAGAAGACTCAAGCGAAGCAGCGAGAACTAAACCTAACAACGAGCAAGCCGCAGCCGGACGTCGGCGGTGGCGAAGAAGGCATTCACCACCTGAAGAATTTCAAGAGCAAGCTGCTTAAGGCACCAAGAATGCCAGAATTACCAAGGGACGACATCAAGATCGTCATGCGACCCAGGGGAGGCCTGGACATCAGTGCAGTCTCAAGGTTCGAGATCAGCAGAGCCATCGTCGCCGCCGCGAACGTGAGCGGGGAAGAAGGGAGGCAAGACGTGATATGCCCGAACAAGCAACAAAATATTATAATCGTCAGCACCCCGAGCAGGAAGAACGCCGACCGCTACGCAGCTGTCAGTAACCTCACCGTCTATGGAGCCAAACACGAGGTTAGTGCATATGAATCAGCCCCCCACGGCACCGTCAAGGGGGTGATCCGAGGAGTTCCGCTGACAGACTCCGCTCAGGAAATCAACGACTACATAGTGCACGAGTATAACCCCACAGCACTGCAAGACAACCGCATAGGCAAGTCTATGTCGGTGGTCATAGCGTTCGAAGGCCCCAAAGTACCGAACTACGTAAAGTACGGCAACCTGCTGGTCGAGTGCTCGCTATACCGCAAGCAGATCGACATGTGCTACCAGTGCGGCCGCCTCGGCCACCGCAAGGACGTATGCCCGAACCCAACGAACCGGATCTGCCGCGGCTGCGGCATCCAGAACCCCGACGCAATTCACAAATGTAAGCCCAAGTGCAGCCTCTGCGGGGGCGACCACCTAACCGGGGACAAAGAATGTAAAGCAAGGTACAAGACTCCGTACGTGGTACGCACGCGAAGATGGTAACGCCAAAGAGCAAAAGCCGAGTCGCCGCCGTGGTGTGACGGGTCGTCGTCCGGACGCCGAGGCCGCTCCCTGACCAGGAGAGGGAGAAGCGCGAGTGCAGCGAGGAGTGATTCGAGAGCGACGACACCTCCCGGCGACTCCACTGCAACAGGGGACCGCAGACGCGAGTCGCGTTCGAGGTCCAAGTCGAAGACCAAGCGGAACGTCGCCGAGAAAC
The DNA here is from genome assembly GCF_048455015.1 of Haemaphysalis longicornis. NCBI lineage: Eukaryota > Metazoa > Arthropoda > Arachnida > Ixodida > Ixodidae > Haemaphysalis > Haemaphysalis longicornis. Next base: position 34,055,424 of record NW_027526225.1, read on the forward strand.
AGGTGGGCTGGGCGGCTGGGCCTCCCGTCGCTCTTACCAGCAGCAACTTCCCTCCCCTCGTCCCCACCCCTCCTACCACCCCTCCTATTGGCGAGAAGTGCAAGCAATGCTCAGAACTCAAGCAAATGATAGAGAGGCAGAATCAACAGATCAGAGCCCTAATGGAACGTGTCGAGGCGTTAGATAAACCCAAGAACGGTAACCACAGCAGTAGTAGTAACACCGGAGACGCCAATGAGGTTAAGAGAAAGGTAGCCAAAAGAGACACCCTCGGGCCGTCGTCGCCGATGGCGTCAGAGCCGGAGGCACCGCCGACAACAGCAGTAGTACCAATGGACGAAGAGAAGGCTGAAGAAGCGGTCGTCATTACACCCGATGATACTACCGCCGCTCCCACGATGGAGACGGTCATGAATGTGTTGTCGCAGCTCACAAACCAAGTAGCGCACATTTCCAACCAAGTAACTCATGTCATCGAGCAAGTAGGAAATTTAACCACAAGAGTTGGTAACAATGAAGAAAAATACAACCGGTTATCTAACACAATGTCTACATTCGACGCGAAACTCAGACACGCTGTGGTAATTAAGAAGAAAACGACTCGAGTAGCACTGAGAGGCAGGCCACGAGAAGCTACCACACCAAAAAATAAGGCTACCACCCAACATGCAGAAGAAGACTAAGGGCAAGCAGAAAGAGACCGCGACATTACTACAATGGAACTGCAGGGGCGTAAGACATAAGATCGGGGAGCTTCAGTTATACGTGGACAACTTAGAACAGAAACCAGACGTCATTGCGCTACAGGAAACCAATGGCCGAGTCAAGCTCGCGGGGTACATTACTTACACGGACCCCAGCGAGAAGGGCACGGCGACCCTGGTGCGGAGTAACGTGGCGGCTACGCAGCACGTTACTGCCCAACGCGGCTGCGAGCACACGCTAATCGAAATTCACGACAGAAAAGTGGGAAACGCCGGTAATGTGTTCGTTCTGAACGCATATTGCCGACCCTCGAGACGGGCAGTCGACTTTGAGGGCACCATCTTAGACTGCGTGAAAGAAGCAAAAACGAGACCGATACTCATATTAGGAGACTTCAACGCCGCTCACACGCAGTGGGGTTACAAGTACTCGTCCAAGAGGGGGAAGCAACTCGCAAAAGCGCTAGAAGACCACGACATGATGGTGGTAAACGAGCCGGGTGTACCGACCAGGACGGGCACGGGCACGGCGAGAGATACCACCCCGGACCTGACGCTAGTACGGGGGGACCTCGATGTTGCCTGGCACAACACCGGGGAGAACCTCGGCTCGGACCACGACGTGATCTGTGTGACCCTCAGGGGACCCGACATAAAGGCAACACTGGGGTACGCCAGCATCACGGACTGGGACCGCCTGCGCAAAAAAGCCGAAGCGGACGACGATGAGGTTGAAGAAAGCGACGATGAAGTCAAGACGTATCGTGCGTGGGCCGCGAAGCAACGCGAATTAGTCGAGAAGTGCACGCAGAAGATAGCCACGACAACGCAGGTTCTCTTTGTGGACAGCAGGCTCGCCCACATGTGGGAGGCCAGACACGGGCTCACCCGACGGTGGAAGAGACAGAGACACAACAAGAAGCTGCGGAAACGCATACACGACCTCAACAGACAAGCAGCCGAGTATGCGATCCAACTATGCAGGGAGAACTGGATGAAGGTCTGCGACGGTCTCCAGGGCACCTTGTCTACGAAAAAGACGTGGAAACTGCTAAGGCACCTAATAGACCCACTGAAGAGCAAGAGCGCAGGTGCCCGCGACCTCGCCCGAACGATCAACAGCTACGACGGGGACGGTGACAAGCTTGTCCGACAACTCACGCAGAAGTAGCTCAAAACGGAGAAGAGCGGCAAACCGTCCCTCGAGTACGACGGGCCGAGCAACGAAGACATGGACGCGGCCTTCACCAAACTGGAGTTGATCGCGGCCATAGACGAGAGCAACCAAGCCAGCGCACCGGGCATCGACGCCATTACCTACAAGGTTCTAAGGAACATGAGCGACAAGAGTCGGACGGAGCTCCTGGACCTCGCAAACGCAGCGTGGGAGAAGGGCTCGTTACCGAAAGAATGGAAGGAAGCGGAGGTGCGCTTCATTCCCAAGCCGGGGAAGCCACCTCACGTCGACAACCTGCGACCCATCTCTCTCACATCGTGCGTGGGGAAGGCGGTCGAACGCATCGTATTTAAGAGACTGCAGAAGCACCTTGACACCACTCACCAGATGCCACCGACCATGTACGGTTTCCGAGGGCACCTTAGCACGCAAGACGTCCTAGTGCAGCTACATGAACTGGTGATCAAAAAAGCCAAGAACCACACCCCGAGGGCGATCTTGGCGCTCGACCTCAAGGGAGCTTTTGACCACGTAACCCACGACAGCATACTTCGTAACCTGCGAGGCACAAGGTGCGGTGAGCGAACGTTCAAGTACGTCCGGGACTTTCTCAGTAATAGAACGGCCAAGATTAAGATCGGGGACGAGACGTCGGGGCCGATAGCGCTGGGAGACAGGGGCACCCCGCAAGGGTCCGTCCTATCGCCCCTGCTCTTCAATCTGGCGCTACTCCCGTTCCCAGCCCTGCTCCAAGACATAGAGGGCATTGACCACGCTCTCTATGCGGACGACATCACCGTGTGGACGTCTAGAGCGGGGTCGGAGAGTTGGATGGAAGAGACCCTTCAAAGAGCGGCCGACACCGTACACGACTATGCAAAGATATGCGGCCTCGACTGCTCGGCACAAAAATCGGAGTTCCTAATCATAAAGCCCCGAAGAAACAAAGAAGAGCAAGAGAAGGTGTGTATTACCATAGACGGGACGAACATAACGCCGACCACGCAAGCCCGAATCCTGGGAGTGATCTTCCAGAACAACGGCAAGGCGGCAGCGGCGCTAAGCAAGATAAAGACCACCACGGAACAGGTCACGAACATGATACGAAGGGTCACAAACAGGCGAAGAGGACTGAAGGAAGACGACGCGCTCACGCTGGTCCAGGCCTTTGGGACGTCGCGCATCGTATACGCGGCGCCGTACCTACAGCTGCTCAAGAAAGACAAAGATCAACTGAACGCGATCCTCCGCAAAGCAACAAAGGTGGCGCTGGGTATCCCGCGCCACTCGTCCACCGAGAAGCTGTTAGGCATGGCCAAACACAACACGGTGGAAGAGTTGTTAGAAGCTCATCTGTCTACCCAGACAGTGCGGTTCAGCCAAACCTCGGCGGGCCGAATGGTACTGGCCAAGCTGGGCTGGCAAGAGGCCGACCACAAGGAAATGGGACCTTTGCCCAAACTTTGGTATCAGAAAATCGAGAGCAAACCCCTGCCCAAAAACATGAGACCGGGTCGCAACGACGGGCGCAGAAAGGCCAGGGTCAAGGCCCTCATCGAAACGCTGAGACAAGCGGAAGAACAAGAAGGAGGAACGGGAATCACCCTCTACACGGACGCCTCTCTACGCAAGTTTTCGACACGAGCCGCGATCTCGGTCACGACGAAAGACGCTCTGGTGACGTGCGCATCTGTCAAAACGGCGTTCCCGGAAGAAGCGGAAGAGGCGGCAATAGCCTTGGCGCTCACGTTGCCTAACGCGAGCAAAATAATCACAGACTCGCAAAAAGCGTATGCCAGCTATAGAAAAGGGCAGGTGTCTATGACGGCACTCAGAATACTAGAGGGAGGAATACGCCGCATACCCGAGCAGAAAGTCGAACTTATATGGACACCGGCTCACTCAGTGCTGGAGGGCAACGAACTCGCCCACCAGCTTGCCCGAGAACTTGAACACCGGGCAGACGAGCACGAGCCGCAGGCCATAACAACCTACAAGGAGATCACCAGCCACTACAGGGAAGGCAGACGGCGGTACCCTGACCCGCACAAGTCGCTCAGCAGAACACAGCAAACGATCTATCGCCAAATACAAGCAGAATCCTTCCCGCACCCCTATCTCCAAAGCAGAATGTACCCCGAGATATACGAGAAAGAGTGTAGATTCTGCGGGCAATTGGGCACGCTCCGGCACGTCATCGGAGAGTGCGATTTCACCGAGGCAATCCCTCCACCCCTTACCCAACCCTCAATCACCCTTCCCACACCCTTTACCGAGCGATGGGAGACCTTGCTAACCAGCCCCGCCTTGGAAGACCAGCTGGTCCTGATCTCCAGGGGCCAGGCAGCCGCGGTAGCATATGGGTCCCGTGAAGAGGGAACCACCCCATGCGGCACGTAGTCGCCGCAATTTTGTGTGGGTAAATAAAGTTGTTCTCTCTCTCTCTCTCTAGAAGGGAGAAGAGTGAAGTTATTCGCTGACGGCGGCAGGCGCGTTGTGTGTTGTACTCGCCCCCTCCGCGCCGGCACGGTTATAAAAGGAGGAGCCGCGCCTAAGCAAGCCAGCTACGTTTGGACGTCGTGATTGACTGCACCTGCCAGTTTGTACATCACACCCTCGGCGACCCGCGCCCTAGAGGACTCCAACGTGCTCCCGGGCCTCGAATGACCGTGATCGTCTCGGACGGCCTGGCCTACAGCGAAGCACGCTTCCCAGGTAGCCGAATCGCCTCCGACAGCGGCGCATCGTCCGGCCCGGTCGGTGAATATGCTGGGACTCTGTCTCTCAAATGCATCGAACTGTTCGTTTCTTTTTAGTTAACTGCTCCGATTCGTAATATTCATTTGTTAACGCTCCTGTTTGTATCATTTTGTCGAATTGGACTGTTTCTTGTATTTGAATTCCATCTAAGTTGTCTGTCATTGTCGATCCGTTACCTCGTGCTTGCGTTTGTAACTTGCCTGTCTGAATATAAGTCTTTGTGTTGTTTTTTCGTTCAAGGCTCTTGCTCATTCTTGCCGCTCTGGTCGGCGAAAGCCGCACATCAGACGGCCCCCCCCCTTTGTCACCTGTGCCCTGTAGATTCGGTGGGGTTTGTTGGCTCTCTTGAGTCGACTCCCCATATCTTCTGACAGTGCACCCTCATTTAAGGAAGCGGGTGACAATTTCTGGCGTCCACGGCAGGACGCCTGATGTGAGCGGTAAGGAGGAGAAAGAGCCTGGAACTTTTTTGGCATAGGTTGCTACTGCCTTCATAAGTTGGTGCTCTTGTAAACTTTCTCTGCGTAGACATACCTAGCTAGAGGCTAGAGTATTGTGGCTAGATTGCGATACATTTGCAATCATGGATTTAGAGAAAATCGTAGCGTTGGGCTGTCAGCTGGGCCTCTCAGGGGCCGAATTACGAAAGTGGGTCGCGCAGAAAGAAAAAGAGGAAAACGAGAAAGCTGAGAGAGCAAGGCAGGCAGCACGAGAAGAGGCTGAGAGAGCAAGACAGGCAGCACGAGAAGAGGCCGAGAGGGCTGAAAAAGAAAGAGAGAAAGAATTTCAGAGGCAACTTCAGTTGGAGCGAGAGAAAGCGGAGCGAGAAGAGAAAGCCCGCCAGGCAGAAGCCGAAAGGGAGCGAGTTAAAGCGGAGCGCGAAGAGAAAGCCCGCAAAGCTGAACTCGAGATTCTCAAAAGGCGACTCGAGATACAACGGTTGAAGGCGGAATCCTCATCAGATGAGGGAAATGCGAGAGAAGGGTATAGTGGCCTAAGTGCTAACCCTGAAACGATAAAGGAACGCCCGGATATCTCTAGAAGCAAAGAGGCGGATTCATCCGCGATCCGCAAGGAGGAAATACCTCCAGATATGTGCGAAAACGCACCACTTCAGACCTGGAAGGGCGATGATCCTACAGGTGATGCGGAGTTTGAGGATGGAGATAACATCCCGGTTGTGGATGCCATCACGACGTCGGGGCCAAACCCTCTAGACGAAGGGGTACCCAATATTGCGGGGAGAGTGCCCGAGGAAACCGTTGTCGTTCCGAAAGACACGGGTGGTTGCACGTTCGTCGTGCAGGAAAACCCAGCTCCAGACTGCGAATTCGCTGGGCAGACTAGCGTCGCTTTCGAAACTGCCAGCTGCAGGAGCGAAGAGACGGACTCTCAGGTCAAGTTTAAAACCCCTGTGCGAAGCGGAGCCGCACTCCGCGGAGGGAACGCGCCGTACATAAGCGTCGGCGACGATCCTGTGACTTCAGCGGTGGGAGAGAAACCACCCGCTGTTTCGAAAGAACTCCAATTCGATGCCTCGGAGAGAGGCGATGCCGTGCTCGTCGTAACGCGAGCCCCGGCAAAAGCGAAGCTGGCACATTTCCGGCACCAAAAGTCTGCGGCCCCTGCGATGGAGCCGCACACAAGGAAAAGAAGTGCCAAAGGTCGTGGAAAGAACAAACGTTTTAAAACCGGCACTCAGAAACTCGGAAAACAGCCGGGCTGCCGAAACAAAGAGTGCAGGTTTGGGTGCAAGCTTAGGAGCAAACGAGTGCGCCGGCATTACAGACATCGGACAGGTGTAAAGAAACACCGGTCAGTTACTGCACGAGGAAAGACGAGAGAAGGCCTGGTCACTAGAGGCTTCGACATTCGTCAGACGAAGGCCCAGACACTGAAGAAATTTTGCGGACCGGGTATCAGGGCGGACACGAAAGGGTCGGTCGCGAATTCGCGTGACATTAGGAAAGGAACTTCTCCGAAGAGAAAAATTCCGCAGGTGCAGTTATGCAAGCGCCCGATAGACACGGGCTAAGCATGAAGAATGCAAATTTAGGTATGCACGTGGGATATGAGTGGAATTGTGTAAGACAGAGTTGTATTTTCACGTCGAGTACTGTATACTTGAACGCTGTATTCATTGTTTCTCTGTCGTACTGCACGCGAAACTTGTACTTATTTTGTCACTCTGGCTGTACAGTGTATATTCACGTACTAGTTGCGTTCTGCGTAAATTTTACCTTCACTGTTCTACAGTACATTTGCCGTGTATTGTTGGCGTTACTAGCGGTAACATACCTGAACTTTGCGGTTGCATGTTATTGTTTGTGAGCAACATAATTGTTATGTTTCTTGCGAGTTTCATTGTACCAGTGCATTGTATGTATTTCTGAGTACTGACGTACACTCATTGCATTTGAGACTACGAGACCTTCGCACTAGAGCGCACGCTGTATTTTCATGAGTTTCGCACTCGCCAGACATTTATTATGGGCACTGGCGTAGTTCGAATGCTACAACTTTATTGTTCTTAAACTTATGAGTTGTCCCTAGGAAGTGTATTTGTTGAGAAATCTGCGCCAAACCGCTGTTCTGTGCGCGAATTCTGTACCTGTCATTATTCTTATGAAGAACATTGGGCTGTACTTGATTTTGTGTTAGTAGGCACAGCCTCTTTTGTTCACTAACTGTGAACGACGCGTACGCACGACTTTGTGAGTTTTGGGAATATTATTGCATAATATTCTGAAACTGGGGGGCTGTGTCAGAAACTCGAGCGTACGACGTCTAAAAGTACCTTATAATTTTTCATTTTTATTCTACAGCGCCTAACTCTTCTTGCAGTCGTTCGATTCATTCAGTTCGGTTCTATTCGCCCGAGACAAGGCTGGAAGTTTCTCAAACGAAGAGGCGGTAACACGATCTCACGCCGGCTGGCCGGCCAGAAAACAACAAAAATAAAACCTCCGCCGCTCCGGTTTCGTCGAAGCTTCCAGTACTTTCGAGGAGGTGCGCGTGGCCTTGCCAGTGCTAAAGAGCGGCGATGATTCTAGAAGGGAGAAGAGTGAAGTTATTCGCTGACGGCGGCAGGCGCGTTGTGTGTTGTGCTCTCCCCCTCCGCGCCGGCACGGTTATAAAAGGAGGAGCCGCGCCTAAGCAAGCCAGCTACGTTTGGACGTCGTGATTGACAACTGCACCTGCCAGTTTGTACATCAACCCTCGGCGACAAGCGCCCTAGAGTACTCCAACGTGCTCCCGGGCCTCGAATGACCGTGATCGTCTCGGACGGCCTGGCCTACAGCGAAGCCACGCTTCCCTGGTAGCCGAATCGCCTCCGACAGCGGCGCATCGTCCGGCCCGGTCGGTGAATATGCTGGGACTCTGTCTCTCATATGCATCGAACTGTTCGTTTCTTTTTAGTTAACTGCTCCGATTCGTAATATTCATTTGTTAACGCTCCTGTTTGTATCATTTTGTCGAATTGGGCTGTTTCTTGTATTTGAATTCCATCTAAGTTGTCTGTCATTGTCGATCCGTTACCTCGTGCTTGCGTTTGTAACTTGCCTGTCTGAATATAAGTCTTTGTGTTGTTTTTTCGTTCAAGGCTCTTGCTCATTCTTGCCGCTCTGGTCGGCGAAAGCCGCACATCAGACGGCCACCCCGTTTGTCACCTGTGCCCTGTAGATTCGGTGGGGTTTGTTGGCTTTCTTGAGTCGACTCCCCATATCTTCTGACAGTGCACCCTAATTTAAGGAAGCCGGTTACAGCTTCTAAATGAACAGTGTGCTCCAGGTGTCATAGCATCCGTCACATAGTGAAGCACTGCCCAAAAAGACCAGTCTGTCTAATCTTGGGCCGCACGTGCGTCCTGGCTAAGCCTTAGGAGCCTACAATTTTCTAAAGTGCCTTTAAAGGAGATCATACGCAGCCGAAGACCCGAAGTGACTCAGCAAACGTAACCAAACGTGAATGCCCCGAGACATTTTGTAGCATGAGCTACACTGTGCGAGGTTGAACAGTTTCGCGTGGCCCTGGAGAGCCGTGCTGCGAATGCGCGAGGAACAGTGACGTGACACGGCGCACAGAACGTTGCTCGCTGCCCGGCGTCTATCACACATCCCATGCGCCCAGCGTCTTCGCCGACCTCCGTTCCGCACATGGCGGCCCCGTCCACTTGATGATCATCGAGGGGTGGCCGGGTGTGGAACCAATGGCTCGTGCGTCGCAGAAACACCGGCGTGCGCCTGTGGAACCAGCTTAGCTCTGGGGCGATTTGTGACGCTGCGCCTGAGCCGCTTGCTAAATATACATGTGTCACATAATGCGTATACCGTGTGTGTCATTGAAGCAGCAGTAGGCATGATAATCAGGCTAATCCTCGACAACCAGGAACGCTAAGAATAACCAGCTGAGCCTTCGATCTCGCTATGCATAGCGTAGCATAGCTGAGCTAAGCCACTCCTTATTTTTCATAGCCAGATTTTTCTGAGTGGCCAGATACGTGAATTTATTTACTGATGTATGATTTTCCTTCGTTTTCGCCAGTGGTGTACATTTACACTGTTGCAACGATTAGGTGGAAGGCATGCACTTCCTGTTTCCGAGCAATTCTCAGCTGGTTTCGCTTCTTAAAACTCTTCTGTCAACTCGTGTGGACGATGCTCAATCCCTGTTTTAACGCGGTTTGTGGCGCCCCCTGAAAACTGAGTCTGGCTCTTGCCGTAAAAGCGGTAGTGGGATTATTGCAGATGCGCTGAGAGAGACTGTAGTAACGTCTGTCTCTAAGAACATCTGGTCGGCAAGGCTAACACATTCGCATTGGATAATAAAAGAGGTTCCGGTATCATTTCCCGTGCATGTTTTCGCATTATTGTTTTGAAATATTGCGAAGACACGTTCGAATTGACGGATTCTAAGTAGTAATAGCGATCGGTGTCCAAAAAAACCGCTTTGTAGAAAACGTTCGAAGAATATACATATGGTAACCTTCGTCAGGGTTGAGCTGCTCTGGGGTTTAACCCCAGAACTGTTAAAGTATTTAGCTACGGCATAGAGCGTTTCCAGAAAAAAAATTCCAAGATAACATATTGAGTGTACGTGAGCTGGCACCTCGTGAGGAGCTCCCGGCCTCGGCCAGCTAAATCTTCAGGAACACTGTGCCACAATTTCGTGGCGTGAGCTCTCGTGTGCTGTTCTCCTCCCCAGTTCACGTGCGTTCGTGCCTGAAGTGGGGAGCACTAACGCCGAGTTCGCGAAGCCGGTTGCCGCAAGTTTCAGCGAGTGCTAACGCGGTCCACTTTGGGAGAGGCGTGAAAGCTTGCGGACAAAATGATCCAGACCTGCCAGTCATTGAGAAATTTCAGCTGCAAGTTCGAAAATCCATGGGAGGTGCAACAGCCGGGTCCCCGACGAATGGGAGAGGGGCCTCCACCTTTGGTGCTTCTACAGCCTTGAACCAGTAGTGCAAGCGGCGCGCTTTTTTTTCCGCTTGTCTCTGGGTGCGACTTAGAAGTAAAGGAACCAGTGTTTTGGAAGAAGGCGTAGGGCTAACGAATCCGCAATAAATAAATTAAAACACACCCAATTCGTTTTCACTGTAACTTAAAAATTTACGAATAAAAATCGTGAAACACGGACAAATATATGTGTTAAGATACATACTATTCCAAAATTGATTTGGTTCGGTGGCATAACTTCGCCTAGGAAAATAAGTCACAGAGATCACGGAGAAGTTCCAGTTTTAGAAATGTGACAAGTAGATACACCTAAAGGATGTTTTCAGATAACGTTTGTTTACTTTTTCGAAATGAGAGAGAGAGAGAGAGAGAGAGAGAGAATGCATTTAATGGTAAAAGCGAGGTTAGCCGAGCCATATTGCTTAGCATGCTACGCCATATAAGGGAACGAAAGCATGAGAGTCTGTAAACTGAAATAAATAAATAATGTTACCCTTAATGGAATATGGTTACTACTGATTATTAGAGACGAAATAGTTGAGCTGAGTGGCATTGCTGTACGCCCATCAGATCTGATGTAAACAATCGACTAAACGTGTTTAGTATGTTTCCCGTGTTCATCGAAATGGTAGACCTTTTTCTGCTTTTGCCATGCCACCGGAAAAATAATTGCTTGAACTGGCTTTTGTCGAGCTTCTGCTACAGATCCCAAGCACTTTCATTCGCAATGTAAACCGTTCGGTCCCCACGAAATGTTTCTCATTCGACAACTTTTCGCCTTCACATCCAACATAATTGAATGCCTTGCAGAACATCAGGCATTGCGGATAGCTTGTCAAACGTTCCTGCCCATTGAGATTCGCCCTCTGAATGCCCAACTTGGACTCGCGTCCAAAGAAAGCTTACGGCTTCACTTACGCCTTCCAACATAGTTTATGTTACAAAGGAGAATTAGATTATAATTAGTCTTCCGTGAAGAAAGTTGCGCCGGATAGCCACACATCAAACAGAGCAACCAGAAGAAGTAGTAAGCTTGACGTCAGGTCAGTCTACATTTGAGTTAGAATGGTTTTAAATATAGGTAGCGGTATAGTGTAGGCCGTATTTTGGCATAAATAGGCGTTTAGTGTTGCCATTTAGCGTAGTGTAGCGACAAGAATAATTACAATGGACAAACAACAGAGACCAGGTGGGGCGCAGATACTAGGTAAATGACCCTGTTAGGCATGCCATTGAATGATGGGTTATTTCTTGGTAATTGCGTCGTTTTAACCGTCACGTGTTGCGTCAGAAAATGTGTATTTGTTTGAAAGCCGTAAATTATTGCATCTGTGTTGATGCAGTGGTGCGGCGTTCATAAGACAGTAATAAGCTAAATACGTGTATGAGAAAAAAAAAACACTGGACATCATTCATGCTTCTAGATTGACTCAGGTACTTGAACGCTATGCAGTATAACGTAAATATACGATACGGCGTTATGCAGCATCCTTGGAAGCAATTATGCGAAGTTCCTCACAGAAAGAGAGACCGAGAGAGAGACAGAAAAAGGAAGATGACTTTACATTCATTGTGAAAAAACAGCCTCATTTTATATACAAATACCTCCCTTAGTCTGCAGTGTCACACTACATTGATATGAACTGCCATCGAACGCATTAAAAAGTGGCATGCAAACGTTTTTGTTGCTTTAATTGTTATCCATTTTTCTTTCAGATTCGACCATGAATGGATGGGCCACTGGCGCACCCTGTATATTGGCAGAATTACTACGGCTAAAAAGGACATCTAACAAATGAACACGGTGACTCTTATCAAAGTGAACCACACTGAAAATCTGTCTGATGGCACATATTGAGGCCTAAAAGAGGATCGCGTGCGCCCATGGACTCAGCGGCTTGCTGCTATGGAGCTAGTAAACTAATTCTTCAGGTATCTGTGTTAACTGGTAGGCTTCTTCAGTGACCGCTTCTGCAGTATGGCGAAGAGTGTTGCGCTTCCGCAATTTCACAAAAACTCACCTGCAATGCAGGCGAAGAGAAATGCGGCGACCACTCCAAGGAAGACCATCATGCTTGATCTGTGGGACACGTCCTGGTTGCGTCCTGTGCATGGCCTCGGGGAATACATCAAGGCGAACCAAAGACGTGGCCGGATGAAGACGCACCGGCCGAAAATTCACGTCGAAGAAAGCAGCTGTTCTTGCAAGGGAAGTGCGTGTCTTCAAGAAGTGAACCTTCTTTGGCCGTTCCCGCTACAAGGCGACCGATATGATGAAACGATGGCCCACCTGGCCTCCCTGACGGCACTCCGGGTTTCGTGGATCCCCCTTTGCAACTTCGGTATGCGCCGCCGCAGCACACAGACAGACAGACAGTCTCTTTCTCTTGAACGTTGTTGGTTCTGGGGGAGGCAGGCAATATGGGTGATGACCCGTAATTGTCCTAACTACTTAAGGGGGCAGAGAGATATATATTCAGGCGAAGACATGGTTCACGAGCTCTCCATCACCGCAGGTTCCTTTCCCGATGAAGCGTACACGCGATGTGGTAAACTCAGGAGAGAGAGAGAGCTGTTGGGACCGCGGAGTCTAGCTTGGGCGTCGGTGGCATCAGGCGAAGCCGCACATTGCGGAGAAACTGCTACGAGGTGAGAGGACGGAGCCGGCGGCCTGTGGAAATGCCGGTGCAGAATGATAGCTTGAACGCGATGCAGGGGCTCGGAACGGAAAATACCTCATCCGCCAGCGGCACTTGTTGCCCTCGTGTCCTGCGTTGCCGGAGGTGAAAAGACACACTGCGGAGCTTCCTGAGTGGCGTCGCTCTTCATCTGCGGCCTTTTGCGGCGCCTGTGGGTGTCACGAACTATTCCGGTGAAAAAGTTCCGCTTTTGCTTGTTGGTTGCCCGACCGGCTGTCAATAGCAGGGTTGCAGACTGCTCTTTCGTTATCAGGTCGATAGCGTTGCTCAATGCCTGACCAAAATCACACCGTTCTCCATGAGGAACACGGGGCCACGTTAGCAGCCACTTTAGGCCAGGGCAATGCAACAAGCCGTGGTAACTCATTGGTTAGGGTGCGCTGCTGACCGCAAGGGCGTCGATCCAATCACTGCGGCAGCGGCTGTTTTTTTCACGATGGAGGCTACAAACAAAACCGCTATATATAGAGGTTCTTTTTCACGCTAGAGATCTTCGGGTAATGAAAATTGTGGCGGAGCCCTCTGCTCTGGCGCACCTGAAAGCCCCGGTGTACCTTCGGCGTGTTAAATTCGCCACATTCAGCGGCTATAGGTGGCGCCACGAGAAATTCAATGTGGCCGTGCGAGAGATAATTAGGCTGAACGTAGTGTGTGCGCTGTATGCTAGGTGGGCACAGAGTGGTGTGCCATCGGTGTACTGTAGCGGCCACGACTAACGCGAATATGACGGATTAAAGGAAACGCTGCCCTTCAGAAGGGGAAGGCGAAGTTTTTAACGCGGGATGCTACATATGCTGCCGACTGAAATTCGGCAGGGGCCTGGCTTGCGTTGTGATTTTTCCCCTTTATCGCAACTGAGGGCTGCTTCTTTTGTAGCGTAAGCTACACTGGCTGGGGTTGAGCAGTTTCGCGTGGGCCGTGAAGGGCTGTTGTGCACCAGCGCGTGGAGCTTGGGATTGGTTTGGACCAGATCGGATTGGATTGGATTGGGTTTCCTTGGCTTGGAATGGATTGGATTGGATTGGAATAAACAGCATTGTGTTGGATTGAAATCCAATCCAACTGGAGTACGGGTGTGAAGACAATGTGGTCTGCACGTTCGCCGGTCGGGGCATTCCAGAGGAGTGACTTCATAGCCGCGGCAGACGCTTGATTGATTGATTGTAGGGTTGAACGTGCCGACGCAACTGAAACGATGAGGCGCGCCGTAGTGGAGTGCTCCGGAATAATTTTGACAACCTGGGGATCTTTACGTGCGGCGAAATCTCGTAAACACAGACGTTTTTGCTTGTCGCCTCCATCAGAAAAGCGGCCGCCGTGGCCGCGAATCGATCCCGCGACTTCGTGCTCAGCAGCGCAACGCCTTACCCACTGAGCTACAGCGGCGGATGCCGCGGCACACGTACTGGCGGCGGGTGCCGTGGCAGACGCACTGGCGCCGGTGCGTGCCTAGCTTTAAGCCTCCGTTGCGCAGTAGAAAAGTCTGACGCTGCGCAGGAGCTGCTTGGTAGCCGTTTCGCGTGGCTCCTGGAGAGCCGTGCTGTGCATGCGCGAGGAGCAGTGACTGGACTGGACTGGACTGGACTGGACTGGATTGGATTGGACTGCACTGGATTGGATTGAATTGGCTTGAATTGGAAATCGTTTTAGCAGCAGTAAGCATAATGAGCTAATCCTGGACAACCAGGAAACCTAAGAATAACCAGCCGATTCTTAGCTCACGCTACGTATTCCCTGGCACAGCCGAGCTAAGCCACTGCACATTTTTTGGCACACTCCCTAAAATGTCGCTGCTTCTTTGCGTTGTTATTTATTATGTGGAAGCCCACCTTTTGTAGTTGAGGGTACGTGTTATCTATTTTTTGGTGCAGTTGTTTGGCGCCAAGAAATTCAGTGGAGTGTTCCACCCAGACTGCCTGTCTTGCCCGCGTGCTGACTGCGCATCCCATCGTGTCTTTACCTCGCGTCGACCCCGCCATGAAAACAGGAGTTGCCAAAATGTGGTGCTTTTCTCAGCGCTTGCCTTCGTAACAAAATCGGCGCGACTACGGCAGTTCGCGACGATTAGGGTACAATATATTGTACTAAGCTGTCACTGCGCGAGTACGACGCCTGCCTTCGTGAAGGGTTCAACGTGTTGACTGCAGCTTGCGACTGCTACGGTAACTTTGCGATGTCCTTAGAATGCGTGACGACTACGGTGCCGTCGCATGACGCCTGCCTTTGAGACGTGTCCCACGCGACAAAGACAGTGCGCGGTGACCGCAGCAACATTTCACAGTGCCTACCTTCGGGTGGGATCGACGTGACGACCGCAGCTTGCGACGAGACGACAACTAGCGATTCGCTTTCTGGGTACGACAATTATAATTATAACATTACGATACACTTTCATCACACAAATACGGCACTTTCACAGCGCCTACCTGTGTGCCGGGGTCGATACGATGCAGCGCGCGACGAATACGGCAAGCTTTCTCAACGCCTGCCAACGTAGCGTGGCCCTTTTTATCTTTGCGTGATAGGCTTCCCAATTCGAACCTTATAAAAAGCCATTCCTTCTTGAGGCGGACATTATTCGGAAACGGGCGGGTGTTTACCTTGCCGCGGCTCTGCGCTACGCAGCATTTTTACTATCACGGACTGACCGCACGCACAACGTTTGTGCTTCTTGTGTTCCTGTGCCTCTCTCCTGTTTTAACACTTTTTTCACCATACAAGACACGGTTAAACGCCAGCTAGAGGCCACACTCAACCACACTCAGCCTCGTAAACACTTAGACAGAGGCCCCGATGTTTGGGTGCACCATTTGGAGCCGATGCAGGGGCGTATAATCTTTCGACTGGTTACGGCAGCCACCGCGTGGCGGCACCATTGTGATAAAAGTTGCGAATACCTCCCCCCTCCTTGAAAGACAAATGCCTGTAGCAATTGTCGTTATGTTTCTTTTTACGGTTTGTTCCTCGAATTGCGGACATTTTGTGTCTTTTAATTTCACGTCACAACCGTAAAACAAGACGTTTTGTGGATATCTCCGCACTCAACGGGATGGTCGCGGATCCCGGCACATACAACGGGGTATGGAGGTTTCGACCAAACTCACGAGCTGTGTCGCGTCTATAGCCGGCGAATATAGTTCAGCGTCTTGGCCCAGCCTGCTGTGGAGAAATCACAAATAATGAGCATGCGCGCCTAATCCCTGACGTAGACACCAATGTGACGTCCTCTTTTGGAGCATGAGGTTGCAGTTGTTGTTTGTTCGTTTATTTATTAGCCTCAAGGCGTAGTGGACACTAAGCGGTTCTGATCTATATCCAGGAAACTAGGTTAGCCTCTCGGATATAGTCTAGTAGGGAACGGTAGGCAGGACGATGGAGCCACCGATGGTAATGCGTGTCTTGAGCCCGCAGGGAGCAGCGTGCGCGGGCCCTTACGAAGCGATACCCAGTGCATCCGGCAACTGTTTATGTTCACGCGGCTAGCTACAGCCACCATGACGCCTACGCGGTCGCAATCATCAACGCTCCCAACAATCCCCCTCTAATCACCCTCACCCTTCGCACTTCTTCCCCCGCGACTGCGGAAGAGGCGGTTATTGCTCTTGCATTAACACTGCGGCCTTCCCCTGCGATCATGGTCTCCGATTCGAAGACGGCCGTTCGAAATTTCGCTCAGGGCCGCATTTCTACACTGGCACTCAAAATCCTTCTTCAAAATCTCCCTGACTCCCCTACCGAGCTGTTATGGACCCCAGCCCACAAGGGCGTGGGACGGAACGAGGCAGCACACAAAGCCGCTCGAGAGCTCACCTTTCGAGCGGGTCCTAGCCTTGAACACTTCCATGGAGCCCTGTCAGCTCTAGATCGGCTCCTTTCCTTTCATGAGATTACGTCTCATTACCGCCTCTCCCGCCGTCTACTGCCCCCTGCACACCCGGCACTCTCTCACACAGAAGAACGCCTATGACGCTTAGTGCAAACGTACACCCTTCCTTGCCTGTCCCGCCTGCACCGCTTGTACCCCGGTCTGTACACTTCACCCCACTGCCCCGCTTGTGGGGTGGTTCAAACCATGGATCACCTCCTCTGGCAATGCCCCCACTACCCATTCCCCCCATATCGAGACGGTGAGCACTGGGCGAGGGCGTTGGGCCGCTCGGATTCGACGGTGCAAGATGCCATCGTCGCCCGGGCTGCCAAAGTCACCGGGGACCTTCCTCCCTTGGTCATTACCCCTCCCCAGAATTAGCCCTTGCGGCAATAAAAGTTTTGTCTATCTTTCTCTCTTGCTAATTGCCGCGATTCACCCACTTAATCCTATGCACAGGCATTGCTTACAGGCCGGTAGACACCCAGTACTTACCAGTGCTCCATATTCCGTGTTCCACAGCTCGACAGCAAGAAGGAGAAGCACCGTGATAAATTAGTTTATTTCTTGACACTGCGCAAGCAACAGCCTTTTGTGCAGTTTTCGAAGCGTTTCAGCACAAGGGAAGTTTTCTACTCTTGCGTTATCACTTTGTAGTTTACCTGAAGAGAAACAATTAAGCAAACATTAGGCGAAGAAAATGAGCATGGGCGGGTTCCGTCACGCTTATGAGGTTCGGAAGGTGGACCCGCCGTTTAATGGAGTGGCGGCCCATATACCCTAAACAAAATAGGAGACGGCCAATACCTCGATGCAGGAATGAACTACGCAAATTTTGCGAAAAGGGTGGATGCAGCTAGTACTCGATAGACGTGGCTGGAGATCTTTTGGAGAGGCCTTCGTCCCGCATTGCGGACAACCAGACTGATGATGATGATAATTGATTTCTCTGAGAAACGCTCTGGGAACGAACTAGGAATTTGTAAGCATGTTCCACCTGCCGATAGACTGACGCATTGGTCGAAGGGCAATGTTGCTAATGGAACGTAGGTTATATGAAGCGTCCTCATTAAATTATTAAAAGGACGGGATGGCTCCTACGGGTGTAGCTCTGCCCCTTCCAAAAAGTACTTTTAACTCGACGTGAAAACTAGGGCGAGTTGGTGATGCAGGTTGAACCGCAGCGCCAACGACGAGACAAAGGACGATAGCAAGGGGACACACGAAGCGCTGAAATGATACCAAGAGGGGGAGAAGCGCTCTTGATGATACTAAGAGGTGGAGAAAATTTAGAGAAAAGGAAAAAAAATACTTCTATCCTTCAGACGGGAGCCATTTACGGCTACAAATCATTGCCTTCTGTATAGGGTAGATTGTTGCAACTGCATTTGAGAGAAACGCAACCCGACTGTCGAGGTAGCCTCAGTATAAGGGTCTGCGGTCAGTGCCTCTTTTTGAACAGTCGAATAGGACGCTGCCATGTGATAAACAGCTTGAACATTTGTTAAAACGACTACACTAGGAAGGGTACGGTGTGAAGTTCAGGATTCTTAGCTAAATAAAGTGTTTCGTACGACGGACCTGCTGATATTACTTCATAACTTATTCCGAAGACTGGAGTTGGGTAAACTGCGATTTTAGGCTATCAACCATTCCACTTCGGAAGACATTCTGTCATATTTATTGGTATTGTGGTCTTTTCGCCTTAAGAGGTGCTGTGCCTTATCAGATGCATCCTGTTTTTTACAGGCCAGGAGCAATGGGCATAACTTAATTGACATAGTCGTTAACTTGTAACAGAAGCAGGATACGCCTATTAATAAATAATATCACGCACTTTGACAGTGGTACTACGACTCTTAAATTACTCGTGAGGCGGTGAGAGCCATAGAGTTTCTTACAATATACACTAGAGAGGAATCTGGCGCTAGCGTCTATAGGGCTCACATCAAGGCCATCTGTGTCGTCATGGACTGCCATTATACATCGCGCTCGCCTTACTTCATCATTGGCTTGGATTGAAAAGTTTTAGTGACCGCACATTTAAACAAAGTGCCGCAAAAACGCGAAGAATAGTGCGCAGTTATGTAAGTGGAACAAAAAACAGGCTGTTTTGAAACTAAAAAAAAAGGAAGTAAAGCGTATTTGGTCGGAACGGTTGTGCCTGCTATTCCACAGGCCAAGGTTCTAGTTACGAACAAGGTTAATATTTGGGGGGAAACTCATTAGAGACCCTGGTTTTATTATTTTACCTTTATTGCAAATAAAAAGTTGCTTGAAGACTTTGCAAAGATTTTTGAGCGTGCCTATTAAAACGGTACTTTCGTGGTGAACCGGTTCACCGACCGCCAACTAGTTTAAGAAGAAAAAGAAAACGTGGAATTAAACAGTCCTGCACATTGACAAGATAAAACGCATATAAGCGCCTATATATGTCGTATCCCCGTAGTGGTATCTTGTCTTCGGCGAAGGACGTTTTGTTTCTTCTTTTAGTCAGCTACAAATTTCGGGGTGACGTATTACCCGCTCAGTCATGCGTCCTTCGACTGCGGCATGAGCAACGTCAGGTGCGATCCCGCACTGCCTGCTGTTTCATCGAACACGGCTACCACAGAACAAGGAGGATTTCGGCTTTTGTGTAGCTTGTAAACGTGTTAATGCCTAGTGAAGAAAGCAAATTCCAAAACACGCTTAAGAATCCAATTGTCATGCCACGGCCAAGCCAAAAAGATGGTCTTCCCATCAACCCCCACGACGACATGGCTTACAAGGTGCAGTTTCCTCTCTAGTATACTTACTAAGAAACTCTATGGGTGAGAGAAACTTTCAAATTGACAGTAAAATTCTTCGCGTTTAACAATTTGGGTTCACGCGCGTCTCCCGTTTTTATTTTAAAAAGCCTATATGATGTGTCGGCTAATTCAGTTTCTGTTTTCTAGTAGAAATGTTACCTTCTCACATGACGGCAGGAAATTACACAGGCTACAATTAAATCTCATCACTTCGGAGCAGATCTGGAAGCCGCACGGCTGCGCAGTGGCTCTTTGTGCAGTTCCACCGGCGGAATCTTCACGATCAAAGCATCGAAGAGGACGCCCGGATCAAGTGGCTATCCTGCCTGATACCACAGCGCTTCACACGCGCAACTACTACCACGACAAATTTGCAACTGCCGCGCCTGCCCTGCTCTGTTCGTAACACGACATTACGGCAGGCGTCGTGGCAACTATATAACCACGGACAAACCAGGGGGGACCATCACTTCGGAGCAGACCAGACAGCCGCATGTTTGCGCAGTGACTCATCCACTGTTCGCCTTTTGCGCAGGTATGTTGATTTTTTAGCCCCAATTTTCTAGCTCCTGGTCTGCTCCAAGTGGCGCCGGTGTTTTTTCTGCGAGTGTGTTTCTGTTTTCTGTTGTTAGTGTAAATTTTTTAGTAAAATGACTGGCAAGACACATTCCACGATAAATGAGTGTGCAAAAGCATTTGCCGATTTTGAAGCTGCCTTCAATGGCAAGAAGAAGAGGCTGAAAGAGGCCTTGACAAAAATAATTGAGAAAGAACAAGAATATTTGAAAGGGTCGCTGATATTTATAAACGAGAAGTTCGAAGAATTCAAGACCGAGATAGTGACGCTTAAAAGAGACCTTGCTTCTGTGAAAGAGGAAAACCGCCACCATAAGCAGGAAAACAGCCGCCTCGTAAAAGAATTGAAAGAAGTAAGGAGTGAGGTGGTTGACCTCCAGCACTACAGTAGGACAAATTTGGAAATTAAGGCCATCCCTTCGACAAAAAAGGAGAATCTCTTAGAAACAATGCAGGCCATTTGCTCTTCGCTGGAAGAGGATATCGCGGAAACAGACATCGAAGTTATAAACCGTGTTCCAACGAAAGATAAAGCTGAATCAAATATCAGAGTGGAGCTTGACTCCCTGAAGTACCGAAACTGTTTCCTACTAGCAGCCAAGAAATGCCGGCCTAATACACCTGCGCTGGGTTTTGAGGAAAATGATCCTATCTTCATCAATGAACATCTTTGTCCTGCGAATAAGCTACTACTATGAAAGGCTCTGGCAGCAAAGCGAGAAAAAAAACTGGAAATACACATGGGTTTCCGACGGCAAAATTTTAATGTAGAAAACACACACAAAAAAAGTACTCCATGTGACATGCGCAGAAGACCTGAACAGAGTTGTGTAATCAGATGGCTTTTACCATTCCCGAAATATAGCAAGCTAGGCTGGCGTTTGATAATTTATCTATTCTACATTGCAAGGTAAGAAGCACTCGCAAAAATGCCGCTTACCTGTCACAGTTTTCTTTCGGATATGATGTCATAGCCGTCACAGAAACATGGTTGAAGGTAGGTGAATCTGATGTTTTACCAGGCTAAAAAATGCTATCGATGCCTAGGGGCAGCACTACACGCCGCGGTGGCGTAGCCTTTTTTATCAAAGCTGGACTTGCCTTTCGCGCTTCTGAAGGTAAGAAACCCAGCAGTGACGCAACTGAAGCCTTTTTCGTAAAGTTGCCATGTGGCCTCCTATTTGGTGTTATATACCGGCGGCCGCATTCTAGTGTGCACTAAGTTGTTTCTGAAATGGAAACCGTTATGATGTCATATGCGACAACGAAGAATACCATCGTAGTCTGCTGCGATTTTAACATTGATCGTTTATCGTACAATTGTTGTGACTGTGTCTTCCTATTGCAGTCATTCAATTTAAAAAAATGTCATTACTCCCCAACCCGAATTACCAGTCAATCCACCACTGTCATCGATCACCTGTTGTGCAGCTTAGATATAAATTTGCGAGCCGGTGTGTGCGAAGTCGTTATTGCCGATCATTTCCCAACATTTATGCTCTTACCAAGAGCCTGTATGAGACCGCCTTTTCAGTACCCCGAAGCAAACTTCTCGTATTGATTATGTGAGAGTTAGAAAACTACTTGAGCGTGATAACTTTGAAAATCTGGGTAGTGAAAATGTAATCATTTAATTTAAAAATTTTGTTTCCTAATTCACAAATATATTTACCCAATCTACACGCGAATGCGTCAAACATAATAAATGTTCTCCAGAGTATGGATTCGTACTACAACAGATGGAAAAGAAACAAAACAAATGAGTATTACTGCAAGCAGTTTAAGTATTACAGAAAGAAGTCAGTAGCAGTTAGAAAATTGAAGAAACGGTATTACGCAAAATTGGTTACACAAAACAAAGATGACACTAAACAATTATGGAAGATTTCCAGAAATGTAATTGTAATAGATCGACAAAACAATATCACACCGAATGATATCCCCACACGTTGCTAATACTTTTAACGATTACTTCAATATTGTTGGTTGTGGCCTCGCCCTAGAATTTCCTTTACAGGTATCTATTACTCCTGCACCCAGAACTGTAAATAATAACTTCTGTTTTCATAAAATGTCTATAGAAAATGTACGATCCAGTGTCAGTAAAATGGCAGTAAATAAAGCATCGGGTCTTGATGGCATCCAGATGCAGGTTATAAAAGAAAACAATGATATCATTGGTCCCTAATTATGCTACCTGTTCAACTATTCCCTTGAAATGGCTGTTACCCGGATATACACAAAGTTGCAAAAGTGGTCCCATACATAAAGATGGAGATCCAAGCGAACCAAATAGTTACAGGCCTATATCAGTACTGAGAGCGCTCAACACTCTCTTCTTAAAACTAATTGCCCAGAAGGTTAAAAAATTTCTTCAAGAAAATATTAGTGCCGCTATGCAGCACGGTTTTGTATAAAATAGATCTACTTAAACAGCCGTACTTACTTTATCACAGGCTCTTAATTCTGCGATGCATCAGAATAACATAGCTGCGTTGTTTTCCTGGATATTAAAGGGGCAATTAACACGGTTTATCATCCAATATTGCTGCAGAAATCGGAACGTCATGGCTTTACAGAGTGCACACTTAAATTATTTTATAGCTATTTATCCTCCCGGAAGCAAAGGGTACTTATTAGTGGTTTTTTGTCGGACGTTAAAGAGATAACTTGCGGTGTACCGCAGGGCTCCGTTATGGGTCCCATATCGTTTTCACTTTATATGAACGACCTTCCTGAGGCGCCTCACTCCTCACAATAATTAATGTACGCAGATGATGCCGCTCTTCTCGTTTCCGGAACACCTCTTCAGGAAATTCAAACCAGAATAACCAGTGAACTTAAAACCCTGTCTCCTTGGTTTTTTTGAAAACCGCTTAACACTTAATGCAGACAAAGCTAAGTACGTCATTTTCCACTTTAGGTAAAAGACCACCCACGATGTTTTTACACTCACTCTCGGCAGCTCGTTAGTAAAGCAAGTCTCGCCTTTCAAATACCTAGAGGTAATTTTTCACGGTCATTTACACTGGAAAGAACTGGCGACCTCGATCGGTGGTGATAGTTGATGGGACACCATAGCAGGAAACCCAACCAGCAACGAAGGCGTTGGCGATGGTTTCAATATGGATGTCGGGAAGAGGGAACGCGTCGGGCCAATGCTTGAACCGATACACGCAAGTTAGTAGGTATGTGATGCCTTTTGAAGGAGGCCAGGGCCCCAAAATGTCTACGTGCACCTTGTCGAAACGCTTAGTTGCTGCCGTAAAGAAGCCGAGAGGAGCCTTGGTGTGCGGGTTAACCTTTGACTGCTGGCATACGAGACAGCAGCGCGTCCACTCACGTACGTTCTTGTTGATGCCCGGTCAAACGAAACGCTGCGTCAACAGATGTTGCGTGGCTCGTCTTCTAGGGTGCGATAGTCTATGAAAGGCATCGAAAACAATGCGTTGGAAATTAGCCGGGACGAGTGGACGCGGGGTGTTTGTGGAAACATCGCGAAGCACCGGCACAGCACACGATGGGATGAATATTTCGCAATGGTGCAGAACGCCAGGGTTTTTTCGAAGGTTGATTGATTGACTGATTTTAGGGTTTAACGCGCCGACGCAACGCAGGCGATGAGGCGCGCCGTAGTGGAGGGCTCCGGATTAATTTTGACTGCCTGGGGATCTTTAACGTGCGCCGAAATCTCGTGCACACGGGCGTTTTTGCTTTTCGCCTCCATCAGAAAAGTGGCCGCCACGGCTGAGAGTCGAACCCGCGACATTGTGTTCAGCAGCGCAACGCCTTAGCCCATGAGCCACCGCGGCGGGTGTTCTTTCGAAGGGTCATTGTTTCGGCGTCATCTTGCTGCGCTGCTGCGAATGCTGTGAACTCGATTTCAGCCGAGTTCTGGGAACTGGAGATGGAGGCGACACGTGAGAGCGCATCCGCGGCAGCGTTGTCCAGCCCTTGCACGTGCCGTATGTCCGTTGTGAATTTCGCGACGAAAGACAGATGGAGGGTTTCGCGAGGTGAAAATTTGGGGGAGATCCACCGGATGGTGAAGGTCAGGGGTTTGTGGCCGCCTGGATATGCAACTGTCTACCCTCCAAGAAGTGCCTGAAGTGACGTAGTCATGTACGTTGCAAGGAGTTTTCTTCCGAAAGTGCTGTAGCGTGACTCCTCGGGTGACAACTTGCGGGAAAAGCAAGGAATGGGTTGCCAGGAATTCCCCACAAACTGTTGCCGGACAGCTTCGACTGTTGTGTCAGATGCATCGGTCATTAGGCAAAGCGGAACTGCCGGTCTCGGATAAACAAGAAGGGTTGCCTGGGACAGCTTGGTCTTGACATTCTTGAAAGCAGTTCGTGCTTCTGGATTCGAAGTGAGTGGAGATGCTTTTGGTTTATTTCCCGTAAGCATGTCTGTCAGTGGCCGGAGGAGGGCGGCGCAGTTCGGGATGAAACGGCGGTAAAAATTTAAGACACCAAAAAGTCGCGGAGTTTGCATATGGAAGATGGCTGCGGAAAGTCTTAGATGGCCTGTACTTTTAAAGGAAATTGGCGAATGCCATTCTTGTCTACACGGTGGCCGATGAAGTCCAGCTCGTGAGTACCGAGCTCGCACTTGGCTCTATTGACCATAAGGCCGTATTACTGAGGAGTTGGCGGAGGTGCTGGATGTGTTTTCCTGCGTCGCTACCGAACACAAGTAAGTCATCGATGTGAGCTGAGCAGAAAGGTAATCCTCAGGTCACGGTGTCAATGAACGGTTGGAAAGTTTGTCCAGCGTTGTCGGACACGGAGGAGGAAGTTGACAGGTCGCAGAAGGGACGGAAATTCCTCAATAAGATTGTCATAGACCGAATTCAATGAGGAGCTTGCGACCGCCAAGAGCCGTTTTTTCGATGCCATAGCAAGCACAGAGAGGTGAGTTGTAGCATCAATGAGGCGCTTGTGGCGCATGTCAACAAACAAGTTATAGTGACGCAGAAAGTCTGCCCCCAGAATGGGTTAGGCCACATCAGCGATAAGAAAAATCCGTCTAAATGTTCTCCGGAGGCCAATGTTGATTGACAGCGATTGTTCTCCGTAGGTTGAATGGGAGTGTTGTTGGCGGCTTGTACGCTGCTTGTGGTTCGGCTGCGCTGGAGAAACACGGCTGAGGGCGGTATGACGCTGACCTCAGCGCCTGTGTCGACGAGAAAACCCAGTCCACTGGTTTGGTCTGTCACAAAAAACACGCGGCTTACTTTGCAACTGACACCACCTGCCACCTCTAGCGGTGCACCTGGGAGTTTCCCTGAAGACAGGAGGGGGTTGCACACTTCCGCGCTGCTTTTCCATAGTTGTGATGATACCAGCATACACCTTGCCTTGAAGGCGACGGCGAACGGCGGCCCGAGAAGGAGCGGCCATGCGAGGGAGAGTGTTGGCGTTGGGCTGAGAGCATGGTGATCTCATTTGATAGCTGGGTGATCTCCCCACGGAATTCCTCACGCAGGCTCTTCAGAGCAGGTGGAGACGTCGTTGTGGGTGCTGCTTTATTGGGCCCTGAACGTTCCAGGAGTGATAAGTTGAACACGAAACGTTCGAAAAGAGTGGAAACGCCCATGACGGAGTCGGTAAGTTGGGCACCATGTGAACGGAGGTGGGCAGGCGCTGAAGAAAAAGATCTGCAAGCAAAGCTTGATCGAACGTGGCTTTCTTTCCTCCAAGGAGCTGTTGAAGGCGACGCAGTACCTGTGAGGGTTCTTCAGCCGAGTTCTTCACGTTGTAGTAGCTGCAACCGTCGCTGTTGCGGAATTGTCGTCCGCTTGAAAATTTCACTTGTAATGGTGTCAAACCGGGCGGCCGCCGGTGGTGAAACAATCAGGTGGGGAAGCTCGGTTGCGACCTCGTGAGGCAGCGCAGTCACGAGGTGATTGAATTTCTGCCTCTGCGACGTGTTGCAAGCAATGGCGAAGCGGCTGTTTAGCTGGGCGAGCCAGAGCTCTGGCTCCTGAGGCCAGTACTGGGGAAGCTTCAGCGAAAGTGCAGCCACGGCACCCTCAGCAGCGGAGGATGTTCGATGACTGTCATCTGCAGCGGTGGCTCCGAGCTGGGCATCCAATGAGGTTCGATTGTCGGCTGCCATGTCCGAAGTCCGTGGTCACAAATTATGTGGCAACACGAGGCAATGAAAACGTCAAACCACAGAACAACACATAAATTTGAAAACGTCAGCAGCTGACGGGCCAACGGCAGCTATGCCTGGCCGAACGCCCAGAGTTCCTGGGAGCACTGGGCGCTTGCGCCACGAGGCTCGCACAGGGAGCCTCAGAGTGGTGCTTCGTCGTCTTCGTCTTCGTTGATGCTGCTACACTAATAAATATCATCGCACGTATGTCTATAGCCTCAAGGACAGTGTTTAAAGTGAGAGGGTAGCATGCTAATGATTTCTGGGCGACAATGGCCACACCGCTCAAAGAGTGGGTGCAGCCAACCCTTTGCTTTCTGCATACCTTATACCTGTTTATGAAATTTGTCTCTTTGGAATTGAGGTGAGTTTCTTGGAGAAATATGATACTTGGCTGAGTGGCATGCAGCATGTCATACACATCGTGAAGATTGTGAAGGAGGCCTCTGCAGTTCCATTTGGTGATGTTTTCTGTTCCCATTATTTACATTTAGAAATGGCTGGAGTGTTTGTGTGTGTTTGTTAATGTGTCGTCTTTCGGGGTTGTTACTCTGGGATTAGGCTTTTTGGGTCTTTCTGTAGGCTTGGACTTCGGAGGCCGCTCTTTCGCTGCGTTGCAGGCAAGAATGGCCCGACATCTATCTCCTCGTGAGATGTCAGAGGGTTGCCCGACAGTGCGGGCCCCCTGGACTTAGACCCTCTTCTATTGAGCCGCCAAGACCGAGGGCGTCGGGGGCGCCAGAGTTGGCACGGGCGGTGTGGTGGCAATGGGAGCCAATACGGGGCCCCCGGTGTACATCCCCTCGGCACCCTCCTGGGCGGCAGTGGCGGGGGGCAGTGGCGGCAGCGGCATCGGTCACAACAGAGACGGTTGACACCACAACCGCTGCTGCCTCAGCAAGCGGCGTGGTGACGGGTCGGGTTGCCTGAAGCATCCCAGTGGGGGACAGATGAGGAACCAGGTCAGACCCACTGAACTGGGTCACTGTGGAAACCATACGTCGCTTCGCCCCCCAGCAAGCTGTGATGGCATACCTCCACAGGGGGAAAGAGATGAACCTCTTTCTCGCCTCTGGAAAGCCGATGTTCTCAGTGACCTTGATGTTGATGACCTTTTCCTCGATTTGAAATTTTTCACATTTGCGGGAGTATGCCTCATGCGGCCCAACGCAGTTCACACAAGTGAGGTTGGTGGATGGGCAGTTGTCGCTCGGATGATCGTGCTCCGAGCATTTTGCACACGTCGCTCGGCACGGTAAGAGTTCGTACAGTTCCCGAACCGCTGGACTTAAAACAGCGTCGTGGGTTCAGGATTTAGGAACGTTTTGAGCACCCGATAAACCTGCATTTATATGTTGTGGAAGTACTGCGCGGACAAAAGTCAATATGGTGTGCTTGGTGGGAATCTCCTTGTCGTGTCTGCGGATGGTGATGCGTCTCACGGCAGTGACGCCCTGATCCTTCAACACCGCAAGAATATCCGCATTCGTTCCGTTCAGAAGATCAGTCTGGGATATTAAATTCTGCTAGCTGCTGGGGCTCCAATGGGGTGTGACCCTGATGTCGAGATCAGGCAGTCTAGTCTGAGCTGGAAGCTTTGTGGACTGCTGCTTGTAATTTACCTCGATGAGGAGTTCACCAGTGCTGTGTTTTTTGGCCTTATACGATTTTCCTATTATGGCTTCAAGATATTTGGCGATCAAGAAGATTGACTGCAGTGCAAGGGGCGGGACTGAGTGAGTCCATGACAAGAAATCGGGAGTAATCCTCCGGTTCAAGAAATGTTAAGGATGGCAGTGGGGGAAAAGATACTTCGGTGAGGCCCCTTTTCAGGAACCGGTCACGTTTCGGGGAGGGGAGGTTTGAAAATATCATACGGCACAGTATAAAAGCAGGGAGACGGGGGTATTTGCTTTCTCAGCCTTACCCTGATAGCTGAAGAGCTCCCGGAGGTCCATATCTGGTAAACAGACAGGGAGCCCATCCGCCAGAGATTGACCTGGGCTCCGACGGCCACAGTTTCAGCTTTCTACCCTTCACCTTAAAACATATTGTCATTGTTTATCACAACTTATGGATGGGGGCTCGGGGTCCGCGGTGTCGCCACTACCGTCACAAAGATTGCTCAAAGTGCCCCGTTGCGGGGTCTATCGGAGGTACATAAAAGTAGGCCCGCACCACAGTCGACGTTTCCGTTGCGTTACAAATGTCGTTGAGTTCTGTAGCACATTTGCCCATTCGGGAGCGTTTCGCGGATTCGTCGCCGGTTTTTCAACTCAAGAAACGGAGTTCGCCGTAGCCCGCTCGCATCACAGGGGCTGCCATCTTAAAATTCAGTGGGGTAGCTTGAGCTGCCTTGACGGCCCTCTAAGAGGCCCCGGCTATTGGAGCTGCGGCCCGCTCCGGCATCAGCGTTAGCGTAAAGCGCGCCACGCATGCACAAAGGCACTCACGCTTACTATCGGAGCGGAGTAAACCGTCAGAACAGGTCAGCGACAGGTCTGACTGCCCACAACTTAGCGGGTGGTAGGTATACATTGGTTTTTCTACCTTCTCTGAACGAGTGTCACTAGACAAGATACCGAACACCGTCACTGAGGCAACGCAAGTAGCAACGACGGCCATTTTGTTGTTTGACAGTGTTGCCAGATTGCCTCTTCGGCATCCTCTCCTCAACTTTGGCGACGTCATTTGTTAACAGCACTGCCAAAGACGCAGCCACAAGGCATGGCGAAAGGCTGCGAAGTGCGTTATCTTTGATCCGCGTACGAAACTACGCCACGCACGCCATAGACGCAGCCCCAGGCAGGGAAGAAAACTTAAGACTACTGTTAAGAAATAAAGATGCGCAGGCAGGGGGCGACAGTAGGGGGAGTAGAAGAGGAGGAAGACGAGGATCAGGGATGCGCACTGCCTCGCTAGTCGACTCGATCACAACATTGTTAGCAGAGGCTGGTGTTCTTTCGCTATACAGTTTCTGGTGCCGAAGCACAAGAAATGAGGCACGAGCGGACCCACGTTCGACGGCGCAGCGGCACCGAGGCACGCGAGGCTTAGATACTGCTTTATCCTGGGAGCCTTGCCCTCGGCCGCCGCCCCTTTCGGCTCATGCCCAAGCCCGCCCTTGACCCCTAGTATTCGAAACCACAGCGTCTTGCTTCATCGACTGGTGCCATGAACGATCCTCGTATTCGCCGAGATGTCCTGCGAGCGACTGTCTCCGGGACCGTGATAGTCCTCGACGCATGCTGCGGAGCCAGGCAGCAACGGCCCTTGACAGACAAAATGTCCTGGACCTCATCTTGCATGACCAGGTGAGCCTTTACAAACTCCACGCTCAAGTTCAGGAGAACATGAAGGATGAAGAATTTGGTACTGACGTTCTGGAAGCGATAGATTATGACGAGCGTACCAGCGCCTTCCGAACGTGCGTACGCTTCTCCGCGAGCCAAGACTCTTCCGCAAGCCCTGTCCTTCAGCCTCAGGCGGCTCTCTTTACTACCCGCATCGCAACCTCGACTATTTCCTCGCGTCTCGAGGAGGCCCGGCGGACAATGGTCCCGGGTGACGTGCCGCCCGTACGGAAAATGACTGGCGCGCCGGTAGAACAGGGAAACGGCGACGGAAGCGCTTCGGCCTTTGAGGACGCCAAGCAGGACACCGAGGTGCTTAGGCAGGGTGAGAGGCTCCAGCAACTGCGCAGTTCTGCTTCTTCCATGACTGCAGTGTTGGGGAAGCCTCAAGGACACTCCCAGGACCTCGGCATCGGTGACGCGGCTATCGTTTCTGAGACAGCCGAGCGGCGCTGCCATGAATCTACCGAAGCAGTACAGATCCTCGTGGCGAAGCAGAACAGATGCTTCTACCGTGACGACCCTTTCTTCAGCGAGCGCAACTAGATTCGGGACGAGCCTTTGTACATTGCTGGGTACGGCGAGAGCCAAGTCCTATTGTTCGCAGAGATAACGGATAAGCCTATTGAACACTCATATTTCCTCATGGAGGCAGTATCAGACGTGGAGGCGACGGCAATGCCATAACGCTACCATGACGTTCTCTGGAAATTTGCCAGTCTAAATCAACTGCTCCGGTTTGAACCTTGCGGCTGCCTGGCGACTGAAAACCAGGAGCATGGTCTCTCTTTCCGGTTGACCGTTCGTAATCTTCACCTTTATCGCTTAAGTCACCTTGATCCGGCAACTCCGCAAGCGGTCGTTGCCCGTGACATTGGCCATGGACTTGTACTGCCTCGCACGAATGACAAGGCCGTTTACCGAGATCAACGGCGCCGAGACACCCAGCCGAAGGCTCCACTAGACCGCCCAGCCAGCCAGCCTACAAGCATCGCTGCTGTGAAATCATGTGCGGCTATAGAAGTCGAAAAACTCGTCGTAGTGGGGCCCGGATTTGGCCACTGACCGTGCCGCTGCTAGCTAGCTCCTAACCAACTTGGCGGTGGCGGGAGTATGTTAAGAAATAAAAATTCGCAGGCAGGGGGTGACAGTAGGGGAGTAGAAGGGGAGGAAGAAGTGGATCGGGGGAGCTCACTGTCTCGCTAATCGACTCTATCACCGTATCGGAAGCCAGGTGCTTGTCCTCTTTCGCTACAACTACCACAGTTGTCCGACAGGAAACGCATAAACAAGAAAATGACGGTGCCCATGAACCTACACAGCGTAAACAAATGTCAAGTGATGCGAAGTGACCAATAATCATGGCGGCAGCACGGAACTATTTGAGAAAAGAGTGCCGATACTTCACAA
This sequence comes from Haemaphysalis longicornis, assembly GCF_048455015.1. Classification (NCBI taxonomy): domain Eukaryota; kingdom Metazoa; phylum Arthropoda; class Arachnida; order Ixodida; family Ixodidae; genus Haemaphysalis; species Haemaphysalis longicornis. The sequence goes on from NW_027526225.1 coordinate 34,086,381, forward strand.
CCTTCTCTAGTGACACTAGTGTGAACGACTGCTCGTGGTACACGACGAAAACTTCATCGTTCCTGCACGTGCCATCCAAAATTGCCGAAATGGCCCCAGAGTTTTTTTTTGAGCCGTGAAGACAACATTTACACCATAGCACGTGACAGATTGTGTACATATAGATGACTGCACTGACGCGTTCTGCTTTTTTGATCTGGTAGGCATGTAGGCACATTCCCGGTTGTTTCGTCTGACTAAAGAATGCATGTCGACGATGAAGTGAGTTGCGATGCTACAAAGCAAGCCTGTGCAAGCTTTATCTCACACTTTAAAACGAGGCTTCGTCATGGGAACACGTCGATTGTTTAGTGCGATATTAAGGAACGAGATACCCATGTCATGCTTATAGGGACTCTGCGACAGTGCAGATAAATGCTTTCCTTTTTTCTTTCGCGCCTGGAGCATTTTCAAAGCTGGAGTGGTCAATAACATGGAGCGGCAATACGCGAGTAGCTCGTCGCAGTAAACCTATCCGTGTTCTGTTTCTGGTCTGCTTCGTGCCTTCTTTAAAAGCTTGAGTGTCCTCACTAATGCCGTTGTATGCCAATACATTCTTCAGGAAAACCAAGTTTCTCTGACGATGATGTTGATTGATCGCGGGTGAAGTGAAAAAAAAAACCCTTCGCGTGGCTGGAATCGAACCCTTGTCACCCGTGTTACGAAGCGAGCGTCTATCTGATTGCTACAGTGCGACATTGTCGAAGAGAACGCCAAGCACCAGGTACCGATTGGCGCAGTACATTCCAAACCCAAACGTTGGACCTACGGGGAGCGCACCAGAAAGCTTCTGCGGTTATTCTAGAAAAGTGGTTCGTACCTCCAGAGTAGCACATACCCGCAGTGTGGGTTTGGTTAACCAAAGCATCCATCACGAGAAAGCGCCGCGTTCAACCAAGGTCGTCGTACGATGAAGGGATGGGTGACGGAGGGGTTGATAGGTGCCCAGCGCCACCAAGGCAAAAGAATGCGCATGGCGCTTTCCACAGCCACGGTGGCCGCTCAACTAGCATCCGCCTGTGGCAGGACATGCCGCCAGGCTCTTTCACTCCCGGAAATGGGGAACGAGGCATGACGGCGGGGGGTCCCGCCAGATGGACAAGGGTCAGGGGCCCCTCGCCAGGGTAAAGGCAGCTTTGCAGCCGTGGATTCTCCTTTCAAGGGTCCACCCTCGACCGGAGACGCCTGTACCCGTTAAAGAAACCAGTGGGTGCCCGGCGGTACCAGGATTCGAACCCAGTACCACCGGCATACCCGGCGAGTACTGTACCTCAGAGCCATCGCTGCGGTTATCGCTACGATATATGAGCTATCGCTGCGAGCACATGCTCGCAGGTGGTGACTGCCCAACCAAAAAATCTATCACGAGAAAGCTTCGCGTTAAACCATCGTCGTCGTTAAACGAAGGGGGTACATTATTTTGTGAAGTGGCTATCGAATTCCTTTATTACTGCAACAAAAGGAAAGCAGCCAATAGGCGCTCCATCGCGCTATTGACCTAATTCGAGCCCTAAAAGAAGGCGAAGGCTCGGTAAAGAGAGAAATTTGTTTTGAGAAGGTTTAGAAGTCAGCTGATTGGCATAAAGCAGTAATATTCGGCTGAGGCACTTTGCGATTCCAATTTTAAGTACTAGATGCGTTTGTTTACTATGATCTGAAAGTATCTAGAATTTATAAACAATTTGAAAAAAGCGATGGAAAGGAGTGAAACTGATGTAAATACCACCTAGGCAGGTATATTGCCACTGCGTGAATGAGGGTTATATACATCGAATATCGGGGTATCGAATGTGTAGGGGAATCAAACGAACCGATGGAAATCAACACCTTCTACTACAACCCCTGCCTAAGCAATACGGCGAAACACTCCAGAAGCGAAGAGCAGGAAGACGCCAGTTCGCGCTACCCGATCAAGAATTGATTAAGTGGCAAGAATTGATCAAGATGCCGTATCATGGCGACCAATTCAAGTTGAAGCTGATACTGTTATACAAACGTAATAATTATAGCATAAGCAATATGAAGACTTGATCAAATTGCGGGAGTAAACAGACATCACACAATATTGCATGCGAAAATATTAATACACGGCCTGGAAGTGCAATTCCAAAGGAAACAATGGCAGTGGGAGCAGGGTCTTGCCAGCTCACGCCTGGACCTCCAGGGGAAACTAATTACGCAGTCTTAAGATGTAGCAAAATGCAATGGCGTTTTTAAATGAGCACCAACCAGGGCTCGTGCAGGAAATCTGTCTCTATTTTCATGAAAGTTACGAGAAATGATTACGATGATCTATTGGTGAAATTTTAGCTAACGGATTCGAAGTGGTGCTCAAAATAACGTCACTAAAGCTCGTAAAAAAGGTGACGCTTGCGAGGCGAACGAGCGAAAAGTTCCTGGTTTTGGCGCCAGCGAGCCCTGACACGCGCGCACTTCAGGCTCCAGCGGAAGCGGAAATCAGGAGGAGCGCCGGAGCTACCTCGATTGCAACGGAACTTGCTCGCCTTTATGAAACCTCGTGTTGGCGCCAGCGAGCCCTGACACGCGCGCACTTCAGGCTCCAGCGGAAGTGGAAATCAGGAGGAGCGCCGGAGCGACCTCGATTGCAACGGAACTTGCCCGCCTTTATGAAACCGCTCGTGACAGCGTGCGCACCCGTTTTCGATTTGTTGGCTTAGCATTACTTTGCTTTTGCTTGACGTTCGAAGGGACCTTATTGAAGGTTCCCAGTTTGTTCCACAGATTACTAAGAAAGTGATCAAAAATATCTTTTTAACGATAAGGGCCTGTGACGTGAGAATACGTGCGCCTGTGCGTTAACTCGGTATTTCTGTGGTTTTCTTGAGTTATGAATTGTGGTGTTTAACGCACAGAAGCTACTTCTTGAGTATGATACCCACCATGATGACTGCGGAATATTTTTTAACCACCTGGTGATCTTTACGTGTGCGGAAATCTCGGGACGCGGAGGGCGTTCCCGCGTTTCGTGTCGATCAAAAAAACACCCACCACGGCGAGTTCCAAACACGCGTCTCTGGTCTCGGCAGCTCGGTGTCGTAGCCACTGAGCCACCGCGGCGGGTTTGTAGTGCTACATTCCGGAAGGCGTCCTTTAACCGGGCTTTATCACCTCCGTCATGTGTGCTACCGTTATTGTAGAGCTAACAGCAAAAGTGGCTGCCTTGGTAAAGAGGACAAGAAGCCGAAAGCAACCTAACTGGTTTACTGTATGGAGAGAGATGGTCAGCGACGATACAGAAACATCACTTTTCAAGGCGAGCTTACAGCATGGCTCGAACAGAGTGACAGCGAAATCTCATCCTGTCAAAAGAAGGCGTTGTCCGCTCGGAGGAACTTCGTATTTATACCCGAAGCGCTAAGTGTCGAATAACTTTCTTAGTTCGTCTGCACGCGGCGAGAAAACAGTAAACAAGTAAAACCCCTCTTTCTATAGTTTGTTAGGGCTGGCAGTAACGGCGATCGTTGAGTCTGAGAGAGGATAGACAGGAGGATTCGGCTGCGGCGACACCTTCGCCAGTGCAAGTCTCGGCATGTCGAACAGTTTGTTTTGTGTTTTTCAACTGCGGTGCCTGTCTGAACACGTTTTCGAGGAAGGCGGGCTTTCCGCAAGGCACAAGAGCACTGCACAAAACTTGCACCACGCGTCAACAGGGTGGCGGCGATCTCAATCGTAACAGTGGCTTTCTTTGCTGGTACCTTACCGTGAGATTCTCCCCCTGCAACATCACCCGTAATTGTTTTACAGCGAAGCTGTATTAGGCAACTGTCCATTAGATTTTTCATATCCGTGGCCCAAAAGTCCCTAAGAAAAAATAAAAGGAAACACCTTTCGGTTACAAGTCAATGAACTGTTACAGATATATGTATAAGTAATTGGCAATTAAGCTTCAATCAGCGAACTGTCATTTCACAGCCTTTTTTATGGAAGTAAATTAGTAGTTTCAAGTCCTATCCCAATGCAATGGATTAATTATTGCTGGCCCGTTCCTCAATGTGGGATCGGGACGAGAACACTCAGGGCATCATCCTCAACATCATCAATCATTATACACAAGGAGGTTCCGGAGCAAGAGGCTGGAGATGGACCACGTATGACAGATGGCACATAACAAGATGGCAACCCATGACGACGCATAGCAACTCACAGCAACATATAGCGACTCATTAGCTATGGTGTGCAGCGTTCATAAAATTGCTACTATTTTTTTGGCGTGTGCAACTTTTGCGGTACTCTTTGTCATGTGCTCCACTTTCTCCAAGCAGATCAATGATTGGCCAACAATTTAGAAATTCAGAGCTTGGTGTGACCCTTCGGCGGAATGACCAGAATAGCGCAATGGTATTGTTGCATTTGCAAACATTCATGTTAGGAATGCATTTGTGTAACAATTTCATTTGAAACCATTTCCACTCTTGAACATGGCAGCTGAGTGCATGAATAAGGCACTGGGTACGGAGCACGAACTCACGGCTTGATTCTTCGTAAGGGCAGCCGTTTTTCCATCACATGAAAACAAAATGGCAGAACGACAAATGATCACAAGGAAAACCGTGTATGTATCCTCAGATTACCGCACGTTAGGCTTCATAAATTATTCCGTAGCACCTCCTGTCCCCCTCCCACGACCGTCCGCAAAGTCAAGCTTTAATTGAATTTTAACACTTTGAAAAGGTTTGATTTCCAGCCTCCAATCACTTCCCGCCTTCAGCTCATGTACAATAACCATGTACAACACTACAACTGTACGATAATGAATAGCTTTACTTGGAACGACAGGGCGAAAGAGTGACAGGCCTGGCTGCCGATCCTGCTCAAATTCAAATATTTATTCCGCTCCCTCTTGACCTGTTTTTGTCTGTGCGTTGATACCCGTCAAGGCTTTTCCTATCAAGCTTACCTTAAAGCAAGTTTTATTTGCGCGCCGTAAAACTCGATAGTATAGCTGATACATTGTGTTCAAAGAACATGGGAAGTGGAAAAAGTTTCGGTTTCTATCCTGCGGGTAATTGTCGGAATTTGGTGATTTTCTGACGCGAATCTTCACAGTGATGTGACAATAACGAAAGTTCTGTTCCTTGAGCTCTCGTGTTTTTTCGCAAGTTTTCCTCTCTACGAACTGCTTTCTCGATACGAGATCTTCAGGGATGGGGGATAATTACCCCCCTCCCAGTCCTCCCGACCCTGCACAGCGGTCGGCATCGCCTCCGCTGCCGGGGACCGACACCTTGGAATTCCCTAGCTGCCAAGAATTCATGGAAGGCTCGCAGACTGAGGAAATGGACTTGGACAGCGAATTTACCGCCGTGAGAGGGTATCGTTTGAAGAGGTAACTCCGCCCCTCCTCAACGACAAGTGAGATGATGGCCGGATTGAACACTGGTCCGAAGGTCTTCACAGTTGGTTTTGTGACCGTCAAGGACACCGATAACCTAAATGCGTTGAACGTCAGAAACTGACAGAATACTTTCGCCGGGTTGCGGCTAACCAGGTTCAAATAATCCGGATTAATGCCCGATTGAACGTGCTTGCGCTTGATGTGACGACCTACGGCCTCATAGACACGTTGAAGGCCATCACCGGGTTAGCTAACATCCACGTGCGTTCGTTCTTGACCCACAAGCTGGTAACAACGATTGGTGTCATCTCTGATGTAGACCTGGAGATCAACGGCAGTGACCTAGCGCAGCTGCTTTCGTCAACGGTCCGAATCCTGGACATTCATCGTATCGGTCGCTTGCGATGCGTGAAGGTAATGTTTCAGTGCGATTCGCTGCAGTGTCAGTGAAGGTAGGCTATGTGCGACATCGTGTGCGTCCGTATGTGTCACGGCCCCTTCAGTGCCATAAGTGTCAGAAGCTTGGTCGTGTAAGTGCTGCTTGTAAGAATGCCGTAGCATTCAAGCGATGTGGTGATGCTCATGACCATGTGAACTGCCAAGGCACGCTAAAATGTGCAAAGTGTTAGGGTCCTTACGAGGCAACCTCTATGAATGCCCAAAAATAATGCGTGAGCATCTAGTTGTGCGCACTATGGTCAGAGATAACTCTGCGCAAAGAGAGGCTGTGCGTTGTCGAAGCTCCCGTCGGAGACGTCGACAGTCACGCAGTATATCTCGCCCCAGTGATTTGCAAACCACAGCGACGCCACCGTTGGTGCCACCCCCACAAGTGTTGACACTGGAAGAACCACGACCTCCGCAATTTCGTCCTCGTCATGCAAATATTTCGTCTTGAACTGTATCCGCCGATGACTGGCCTTCCTTGCCGCAGAGGGGTTCTGGTGCAAACAAGTCAGCATTGAAGTGAAAGGCCCACATGAAAAGCACAGCGACGAAGAGAGGCTCGCCGATGAGAATGCCTTACGCATGCTTAAGAAGCTGCTAAACACTATGCGAATACGACTCGGTGGTCTTAAAAGTCAATCTGCGAAATTTGTGGTGCAGTTTCTTGACCCGTTAAGCCGCTCATTGGGGCACACCAGTGATTTATAATGACGCAACAAAACGCCACAACTTCACTGGAAGAGAGAGCTCACAATTCATTCGTGATGCAGTGGAACGCAATGGGAATACAAGGGTGAATGTCAGATTTTCTGCAGGGCATGTTTAAGTAGAAGTTCCCAGTAGTGGTTGTATGTGAGCCAAACATATCTGTCCGGCTGCATCTATCGGATAACGTTCTCCTGTTGTCACAGAAGGAAGTAATATCCAGCAAGGTATTATTATGCATACGAAAGGACATACCTTACCTCAGGAATACGCTTTCTACTCATGCTTTTAATGAATATATTTCTGTGACGATAACGTACAAGCGTTGAGTCATTTTGATCATCGGGGATTACATACCTCCACTCACGGACGTTGACTGCACGTACCTGAGCTTTGTGCTGCACACGTGTCCCGGCCCACACATTATCTACGGTAATTTTAATGCTCACTACCCCCTGTGGGGCAGTGCGGCTACTACCAACAAAGGAAATGACCTGGAACACTTTAATCATGACGAAGGCTTCGAGGTTATTAACGACGGTTCCTCTGTCTTTCTTTGTGGGCTGATGTACAGTAGTTGCTTGGACCTTGCAATCGTATCAAGGAATCGGCCGCCATCTGCAACTTGGTGCTTTGATGTTGAGTCACACATGAGTAACCACATTCGAAGCTATGTACAACTGCGCTGGTTCCACACGTCGGATGTCCGAAGGATCCGTTCTACTGATTGGCGGATGTTTACGTTGATGATTTTGGAGTCACGCACAACTATTACGTCGGCGTCCGATGCAGAAGGCGTCATATTCTCTGCTATGGAGTGCACCAAGAAGTACGTTAGCACTCCCAAACCCGAACGCCCATAGATGTAGTGTACGAAGGGCTCCGTGCCATACGACGTCGCACATAGAGGAGGTGTAGAACGACCCAGGCTGCAGAATATCTAAGGGAATGCCGCCGCGTGCAACGGAAAATACGACGCCATTTAGAAAAGCTTGGAAGAGAGCGCGGGAGGCGATTTTGTTCTTCAGTAATACCGCGTAAGCCCCTTTCAAAAATTTGTCAAATGGTGCCAAATGTCCAGTACCACCCAAAACAACTGTACCCTTTCGTGCTTTGGCTCTAGGCACCGGGAAAAGCGAAGTAGAGGTAGCCGAAACACTCTGAAAAATGTTTGTTGGTGGATCCCATGCCCTGCTTCCCAGTTCACAATGCCGTACACCGCAGACCGCAGAAGACCGCCTCATCGTCCGTTCTTGATGCATGAGCTGGATGCCACTCTTTCAGCCTCATGCCGTTCATCTGCTCGAGGATCTGATGGTGTGCGGTACTGCGTGCTGCGAAACGTTGGCCGCGAAGGTCGGAAAGCTCTGTTATTACGATTCAATGCAATTTGGATCTCGAGATCTCCCCCCAACCACTGGAAATGCAGTGGAGTAGTTGCTCTACTGAAGCCAGGAAAATCCCCTTTGGAGCTTTCGTCACACAGACCCATCGCCTTGGCAAGCTGCATCCGAAATGTTATGGAGAGAATGGTGCTGGCCCGACTGGAATGGTTTCTTGAGAAAAAAATATTTACCTGGATGTATTGACCGGATTCTGAACATGACGATACTGTATTGACAGGAGCATAGATCTGGTGCCTTCAGTATAGCAAGAAAGAAACCGTCGCCGAATCACTGGCGCATTGTTTTTTGACATCAAAGGCGCCTATGACAACGTGCTCCACAATGCGATTATGGATGCTCTAGATATTGTGGGTGCAGGCGGCCGACTCTATGCGTGGATTTTGAGTTACCTTTCTGGTCACACAATCTTCATATCACTGTTTCCCGGTGACACAGGACGCCACCAGGTTATCGCAGTATTCCAAAGGGAGGAGTACTGAGCGCCACCCTGTTTAATATTTCCCTAATACGTCTCGTGGACGAAATGCCTGAAGTCCCCAGAGTCATCATGTACACGGACGATATCTGCATGTGGCCTTCTGGTGTAACTCGACTGCAGCTGCGAGCCTGTTTAAAGCGAACCGCAACAACGACGTCTCGGTACCTCTGCCGTCAACGTCTGAGTTAGCGCCAGCAATATGAGCCGTCCTTGCATTCACCAGAAATTCGATGATCCGATATCCTATCGTTATTGAGGGTACCCTGATGCCTTACGTAACGCACCATAGATTTGTGGGGTTGACTTGTAGACCGCGGTTTGTCGTAGAGGAAACACATCGCCTTGCTGAAGGCTAACCTCGCAAGCCTTGTGCATTTTCTTCGCTTCGTGGCGGGAATGAGATGGGTCCATGTGAGAGCGCTCTTCAGTTGTACCGGAGCCTGCTTTTGGGGTATCTTCGTTACAGCCTGCCAGCAATTTCAAACTTGCGAACTTCTCCCCGGCATACTTTCGAGGGTTTGCAAGCGCAAGCCCTCAGAATATGCTGGCGACTGCAATCATGTACCTCTAATGTGGGCACAATTGCCGAGGCATGTGTGTTTCCAATGGACGCAGTTCTTTTGTGCGAACCCCTTCGAGTCTGCCTTAGATGTTTCAGAAGGCATGAGCGCCATCCATTATCGTCTCTTCTAATACTTACTCGAGAAGTATATTTGCAGAAGCCATTGGTCGACATCAACATAGAATTCCATGAGGTTTCGCCCCAATTGTGGTTTCACAGATTCATCTGTTGGTAGTGGCAAAACCATCAATCCGCCTTTCTATCGCAGCTATTGGGAAGAAGTCCTCTTTGCCATCAGTAGCCCTGAGACCGTTGACTCTAGCGTTCTTGACTGGCAAGTACGCCGGAACTGTAAATGTATGTAGTGATGGCTCTGCAACTCCATTCAAGTCTACCGCGCCTGTGGTAATTCCAAGCCTATGCGTTACCCGAGGATTAACACTAGACCACAAGACAATTTCTACTGCTACTGAGTTCGTTGCCATACGGGAGGCGATTCGTTAAGTCTCCCGTGAATTACTTGAAGCTTGGACTCTGTTTTTTACTCAAAGCCAGCACCGCAGGTCCTATACAAAGTTATGAGGCAAGGACCTAATTATGCCCTTGCTGCAGAAGTACTCGAATTATGCTCCTTGCCACTGCAACAAGGACATGTCTTCCTCGTTCAGTGGGTACCAGGTCATTTCGGGCTAGCTGGTAACGATTGGGCTGACGAGGAGGCAAAGGAGGTTTCTGCAAATTTCAGATGTTGCACGTCTGCCCTTCGCAAGGACGGACACGACCGCATTTCTGTCAACCATTCTCCGCCTCGCTTCTGTCAGTCACTGGTCCCACTCTGCAATCGTCATAGAAGACTACACCGTCTTGGAAGCCAGTGTAAACCCATAGAAGACTACTACGGCTTGGCATAGCCTATACCCGTCGCTACAAGCACCGCATCGGCGTTGCGAATGGCCCTTGGTTTTAAGCATGTCATGTACCAGAGACTATTTCGCACGTTCTCTACCACTGTCCACGCTACGCGTGTCCTCCAGAACATTTAGCGAGAACATTGGCCCGTTTGTACTGTCGTGTGGTGTCGGAGGAAGTACTGCTGGGACATTGGGCAGACGCGCAGCGTTCCCACAATGCATTTAAAGCTTTGCTGACATTTCTACGCATCAGCGGCCTCTCAGCGATATTGTAGTTGAGGCCCGTCCGCATAAACGTTTAACACATGCATTGTATAAGTATAGGCATCTTCCGTACATAGCCATTTATTCATTTTCCCGCAATATTCACCTCTTTCGTCCTCTATCCACGCTCTTTCCTCCCATTTCCTACCCACACACAGAATACCCAGCCAGATATACTACCAACAGGCCGACCTTTGTGTTTTTTTATGTCCATAAAATTCCTCGCTCTTAGTGATGTGACCACGTTTCGCGTGAAGAATGCAACGGAATAGTTCTTCTTCTTCTTCTTCATTGCATAGACGGGCTTAAACAGCCATGATTTTCGTCGTTTATGCAGTAACAAACAGAATTTAAATTATAAAGCCAGAAAGAATAAAAATATCATGCGACGGTAGCGGTGGCGGCAATACCTGCCGCAGTGACGCAAAATGTGACGAACTGATCTTTCGATGCGATGAACTATGATCAATATTTACAAGTTCATGCGTACGCCTCTGTGGTGTAAATTATATATGTTTTGAGAAAAAGGTTTGTTCATTTGGCCATAGGTACCAGGGACGGAAGGTAGCTATTGTGGTTAATTTTTGAGAGTTTGAACAAGTTTTGGTTTCGACAAAATGCCGATGTCTTACAGCACCATCTCGGATCGCGCACTGGCCGTAGTTCAGGAATCACCGTGACCAGCTGGTCACATGTTGACTGCAGAAATGCACCGGATGAACCTCCAAGCACCATCTCTAGCGAGTAAATATTGTTTTAATGAGTAGTATTCTTTGCCGCAGTAGTACTAATAACTTCGGGACAGCGCAGCAGTTTGAGATAGGTGGCGAGGCAGTGGAAGTGGTACGCCAATATATCTACTTAGGCCAAGTTGTGACCCCGGATCCCTACCGTGAGGCCGAAATAATTAGAAGGATAAGAATGGGGTGTAGTGCATATGGCAGGCATTCTCAGATAATGAATGGCTGTCTTTCATTGGCCCTGATCAAGAAAGTGTATGACAGCTGCATCATACCGTTACTCACTTACGGGACAGACACTTGGGGGCTCACTAAGAGGGTTCAACTTAAATTGAGAACCACGCAGCGGTCAATGAAACGGAAGGTGATAGGTGTAACATTAAGAGACAAGAAGAGAGTGGAGTGGATCATAGAACAAAGGCGTTTTAGGAACCTATTAGTAGAAATTAACCAGACCAAATGGACGTGTGCAGGCCACGTTATGCGAACGCAAGATAACCATTGGCCATTAAGGGTGAGAGAGTGGATCCCTAGAAAAGGAGAGCGTTGCAAGGGGCGGCAAAAAGATAGATGGGCAGATGCGATGAAGATGTTTCCGGGGATAAATTGTTCGCAATTAGCACAGGACGGGGGTAATTGGAGATTCATAAGAAAGGTCTTTGCCCTGCAGTAAGCGTAGTTAGGCTGGTAATTGATTGACTGATTGATTGATTTTTTACCGAGCCCCCACCCCCCCCCTCCCAACGTGTAAATCCTGCATTTCCACAAAAATGCAGACTTGGCGAAAGTAACACGTTTAGCCATTATACTAGTGTAAATGGGGATAATGGGTCCGACGGAATTCTGAAGGACCAAAAAAACATGAAACATAGCAAAAATAAATGTGCACAAAAATGCTCTGGCAAAAAAAGTGTGCAGCTTATACATCTCCCCCCAAAAATGAAGCATCGAAAAAACAAGCCCGGGAAGAAACGACGTTCAAAATACTACTAAAATAGCGAAATGGGCAAACCGCGTAAAGCCCTGCATTTCCGCAAAAGACATATTTAAGATGCGGAGCATCTCATGCTCGGGGCTGTGTCCCTACCTCCCTTGTCGTTGTCGTTGTTGTCCGCCGTACGCACCCCCACCAGCTGCCAGGCACCGCTGAGGATGATTGTGGCAGGATGCCCCTAGGGATTGGCCAATCAAAGAATCCATCACGACATCACTTCGCGTTCAACCACCGTCTTCATCTTCCCGAAGGGGAACCGCTGAAGAAGAAGGAGGAGAAGAAAAAGCTGCGAAGAGGAGAGTGTGTACGTTTCTCTCAGCTCATGATCGAGGCTGTGTCCGTCCCTCCCTTGTCGTTGTCCTTGTCCGCCGTCCGCACGCCCACTGCGCATGCCTGGCCAGGCACCGCTGATGATGATTGTGACAGTCTGCCCCTAGGGATTGGCCAATCAAAGAAACCATCACGAGATAGCTTCTCGTAAAACCACCATCGTCATGTTCTCGTAGGGGAACCGCTGAAGAAAAAGAAGAAGACAAAGCTGCGCAGAGGCGGGCGTGTACGTTGCTCTCAGCCGGTGCACCAACGTCAACAACGTTTACCTCAGCAACGCTGACGGAGACTACCGATTCTACCGCAGAGAAGACAACATCGACAAGAACATGATGAAGGAGTTTCAGCACCTCGAAACCTACCGCTTACTAACCGTCACACAACAGTACTTGCGTGCCTTGGCGACCCGTGTGGACCCGGACGCGGAATTCACCCTGGCGCTACTAAACACCAGATCACTCAACATAACGGCAACACAATAAAACCACACGGAACCCCCATGATGCTTCGAATCCTCGTCAGGGTTTCCCACGGAAAGATGGTCTAATTTTTTTTCTTAAAGCAATACATTTATCGTTATTACATAGAAATGTAAATAATGGAACGGATAGCATAGGAAAAAATACAAAAATGAAAATAATTTTGTTATATCGATGGTGACAAGATCAATGCTAAGCATCTATGCTATACTATGCATTCCAAGGCAAGCAACGGGAGATTTCAGCGTCGATTATAAGTCTGTGACAGTTTGTGGAAATGCATTGTGTGTGAGATTAGAAAAAGCAATGTACCCTTTTGAGAGCGTCGTGGACCTAGAATTGTACAAGGCTAACTTAAAGTCGGATTTTTGTCATATCAGTCAGGCTGTAGCGGTGCTTCATTACCTGTTTGCAAAATTGTATTACCTTGCGCTCAGGCTCGCGTGTAAAAGAACTTTGGGACGTCCTTGTGCTTTTACTTTTCAGATTTACGCGAATTATCCTTTAGGGTTCGTTTTGTTTGTTTTGTAACAGCGCTTGGCCAATTCCGGTTTCTTATATGGCGTTTTAACCGGAGCGCCCATTTGCTCTTTTTGTCGTAAGTCCCGTCGGGCAATATTGTTTGATATGAAAAGGGTGCCACCTTGTCGCTTACGTGATTTTTTTTGTTTCTTCGACTATGTTCTCGATCCTATTTCCATGGATTTGAACGTAATAGCGTTCCGAGAGTAATGCATGCATATCAAATGCCGCGCAACTTACTTTATCGACGTTCATCTGTGCACGTCACACTGCGGACTACTTCTTCGACGTATGTGTTTCATTCTAGTCTTTTGTAGAGCAGGAGCTCGCTAGCTCACTGCGTTTAGAAAAGCTTTGCGTCGTTCTTGGCTACGTGACAATATTCTGTTTCCTCCGTGGGCTGCACATCGCAGCGCGAAAAAATAAATTTTTGTACGCTGGACCACGCTGTCTCGTCTCCCTTCGTAACATTGAAATTTCTTGTTGCGTGTGATAAAATAAGTTTTATTGTTCTTTTTTCGCTTCCTGTTTTTGCAAGGATTGCAAAGCGTGGAAGCGTAAAGAGACTTGGTTCAACACATATGTCTTTGTGTTTTGATCCTTCGCGTTTGTGCAGCATTTTTAGATGTTCTGAAGTATGTACCCACTTATCGAAACGACAATACTATGGGGCTGTCTCTTTTAGCGTTCTGGGCATTCCAGAGAATCAACGGGATTCATTAGGCGTAGTCTGAACGACGCTTACTTGGTTTATTTCAGTTTTTTTATTTTATTATCGATGGGCCCGCAGCAGTTCGTGACTACGCAGCCACCGTATGTGTGGTATTTACAACTTTTGCTTTAAGAAAAGAAGCAATAGAGATTTAAAAATCCGTAAACACGACGGCGCATCGCTTGTGCCAGACCACGCAGAAGCCGTTGCCGTTCGCGGTTTTTTACTTCAAAAAATAAAACCACATTGAAGGCAGGTTATATACACAATTTCTGGACTATTCATCGCTAGCTACTACGAAAAAAAAACATACTTAATCAGAGCGCCGACACCAAAAGCTGGGAGCGTTTGCACACCAAGAGCTGGTCAATACGTCGCACGCGCCGCGGCTTGATGCCCTTCGTGCCGCGGGTGCGCCTGTAGTGGCGCGCGCGGTCCCTATATGAAACTAGCGCCGAAGTTTTGTGACCAGTACAGCATTGAAGGACTCTGGTACTACGGAGAAAAGACATATCCGTGAGCTCCGAAAGTGCCGGAAAACGACGCGTGGTTCACTACCTCCGATGGTCGGGAGCGCCGGTGTTCAGCCACTGCATTCCCCTCGGATCGACCATCCTTATAGCACGAAAGGGTTCTTCCTTGTTAGAAGTGGCGCTGGGTGGTTTGTCCTTCCCCTTTGTGCAGTCACCTAGATGCGAATAGCGGGTCATGACAATTCCTGAAGTGGGGCTAATGCGCGATCATAGAAAACGCTGGAAGCCATGGACATGCTGCCCGGCTGAACCGAAACCGATACCGAAATCGACATCACAGGTGGTCCGCCGATGTTTATGGTCATCGCTGTTATTTATTGTGAATATTCGTGCCCTCCAAAAAAATCTGTTCTGCGTTCCATCGGGGGGCTTGAAAAATTTGGCGGATATTTAACAAACCTCGGCCAACACCATGGCGAACACTTTTCTGAAGCTATCACCGTCCGCTAACTCATCGAATACGTGTTCAGACGTTCCACAGACGACATAAAACGTATCGGCAGCACTACCACCACAAATATGTGGCTCCGGCTTTTACCAGTAATGGACAAAAATGCATCGCTAAACTTCGTCTTGGAGCAGCGATGAAGAACTAGATAGGCTTTCATAGAGCCGCCGTACGAACAACGTAATGGTCCTTGCTGAAAAATTGAGGCCCGAGAGCAACACGTTTGTCTATCGGTGGCATATTTTGACTGCACTGTCGTATTTAAAGTCAATGTCTTGTCCTTATTTAGTATCTATTCCTTTAAAGACTTGAACAGTCATCGAAGACTCAGAGGCTTTATCCGATCACTGTAGGGAGACTGCTTTTCGTTAGTCTTGCGCTGGTTCGAAAGGTGGCACAGTAAAAGCGGAAAATATCTTATATTCTGTTGCGTAGGTCTGACTCGGACGATCCTCCGAACGCGCCTGCCTTGTACACGGGCCGGCGTGAGAGGCAGGCAACCGTCCAACATAAAGCAATGGGGGGGTTTATTATCCAAACCCCCGTCCACCCTTCTTCGTCTTGGTCCGGCGTGGCAACGGCCGGAACCATTCGGCTCGGAACGGGCTCGTCGGTGTACGTTCGCCTGCAAAGGGAAGAGGAATTACCTGGCAGCCCTTCTTCTCGCTGTTCCCGAACGGACTCTCCCGACGCGCGCGGCATCCTTCCTCCCGCCCGGCCGTACGGTTCGTGACGTCACCGTGTTCTCCCCCGCGCCCCATTGGGCCGTCTGGACTCACGTGGTGCGTGACGTGGAGGTGACGACCTTGCCTCCGGGCGAAGAGCGATCGCCCCTACTTGCCCCACTCCGGTGGGTGCCGGTTTCCGTTACTACACTTTCCACACTCCTCCTCGCTTAAGACTGTCACCACCCCGGTTTCAAGAGGGTGTCCGAATCCAAGATGGCTAGGTCCGATTCTAACCACCTTAGGCTAAGCGGTTTCGCGTACCTTTCATTCCGCCTCCAGCTCCTCCAAGAGCCTCTGGAGGCGGGCTGCGTGCTCGTCCGAGTCGTCGGGCTCCCGGCAATCCAGGTCCAGCATGCCCTCGTCCACGTCGCTGGATGCGTTTGCCTTCTCATGCTGGGCAGGGGCCGGCCGCAGAACGGCCGCTTGGCAGGACGGCGATCCTTACCACAGCCTAAGCGCCTCGGGGTCGGGTCTGGCGGGCGGGACTTCCGCCACCGCTGAGCGGCCTGGTCGGGAGGCTGGCACCCCTCCCTCCTGGGTGGGCACACCCGGCCCAACGGCGTTGGTGCTGCCCGCTGGAGGGCCCAAAATGGCGGCCCGGTACTCGGGGTCCTGCTGCATCCAGGCCCACACGGTGGCTACGCTGGTAGGGTCGCCTCCGTCCTCCAGGTCCGGCTCATGCCCCGTGAGGGCTTGGTGCTTCGCTTCCGACAACCGCAGTACCCCGCAGTCGGTGCAGTAGGTGGCCTGCGGGTCCGGAGCCACAACACCGTTGGGGAAGCGGGGCAGGCTGTCGCGCGGCGTGTGACCCCGGAAGTCCCCGGGGACGAGCTCCAGGGCCAGGCTCGGCTGAATGCGCAGCTGCGCCCTGCATGGAGCCGAGTTACAGTAGCCACGTGGCGGGCTATTCTATTCTTGGACCACCCACGTGGCACCAGTGCGCTTCTTTCGGGGCTCCCCGCTGCTCCCCGGGGCCGACTGCAGCTGAGGGTGCGGCGGCGGGCCGCGGGAGTCGCTGTCGCGCAGCGGATCGGCCGATGGTTGTCGCGTGGAGGGTGCTCGGGCACCACGGCTCTCCCAATTCTGCCGCGGCGTGTACGGCGGCGCCCATGGTCGCGCTGCCTCGGCCGCACGTGGCACCACGCCGTCCCATGTGGTTGTTGGGACGCCTCCGCCCCTACCGGGCTTTTCCGGCCTCTGGAACCACGGCCGGTATCGCGCGTCCCGGCGGTGTTGGTTGACGTTGGGCCGAGGCCTCCACCATGGGCCACGTCCACCCGTGCTGCCGCTGGTGCTGCTGGGCGGTGGTAGCGGTGGGCAATTTTTTCCATGCTTCGGTCCGCTCGGCCGCTGCTGCGAGCCTAATCCCTCGAGTTGCTGGCTGGCCGCTTCTTGCCTTGCTTGGGAGGCGTTCGCCGCCAGGTGGTCACTTGGCCCGCGATTGGCTGGTGGCTGTCGTTGAAGGCTCCTCCCTTTCTCCCCAGCCGCCCGAGTGCCGCTCAACTGCCGCTGGCGATTTTTCCATCCCCGTCGGGTGTTGTAGCGATGACTGGCCGCTGCGTTCGCGGCGGGTGCATTCGCCGGGTCCTGCTCCTGCGATTCCTCGGTGTTGCCTGCCATTTCTTTCCTTTGGAAGTACGGCTGTAGCTCTCCCACATAAATGGGCAGAGTGATCCGACCGGTTTCGGCCTCTCGAAGCACGTAGTTAAGCTGCGAGACTTTCTTGGCCACGACGAATGGTCCGACTCATTTGGGCGCGAGACTTGCCGCAAAGCCTGCGCTTGCGTCGCTGAGTGCGTGGTTCCGTCTCAACACTGTGTCGCCCGTTTGGAACTCCACGCTAAGCTGGGCGCGGTCATAGGTGACCTTTTGCACTGCCCCAGCCTTTCCCCTGTTCTGGTTTGCGGTTGTGCAGGCGGTTGCCAATCGTTCCCGCAGGCGCCACGCGTAGTCGGTGACTGCCGTCTGCGCTGTCCCGTTATCGAGTCATTTGGTAACACTGTGTCCGTAGGCATCGGTAGCTCTCGCCCGAAAGTGAGGAAGGCTGGTGTGAAGCCTGTCGAGTGGTTCTCGCTTGTGCGTAGCGCTCAAAAAGATGGCGTTGAGATGTTTGTCCCAATCGCGGTGGGTGCGCGCGTAGGCCCCGAGGAGTGGCTTCACATCCCGGTTGCGGCGTTCCGTTACGTTGGCCTGTGGGTGGGAACGTGATGTGGTTTGCTGCCTGACCCCCATGACGGCGCACGTGTTCCGAAAGACTTTCGATGGGAAGTACGTGGCGTTGTCGGTAATCAGCCGCTTCGGGAATCCGTACCGACAAAACACCTCGGACAGCTTTTGCAGGATTTCCTGCGCCGTTGCTTTGCGCAGAGGGTAGATTTCTGCGATTCCGCTAAAGTGGCATGTCACCATGAGCACGTACTTAAACCCCCGTTTGATGCGCGGCAGCGGGCCAATCAGAGTGCATGATAGGATTTCCCACGGCTTCGTGCTTACTATGGGGTGCAGCAGGCCCGGCGGTGTGCCTCCCCTCGGCTTGCGCTCCTCGCAAACGTGGCACGTACGTACATACTCGCACACCTGGGCCTTCATGGCCGGCCAGTTAGCGTACCGACAAAGCTTTTGTAATGCCTTTGGGGCGCTACCGTGACCGTCTGCGTCGTGATAGTGCTGCAGCGCGGCCCGTCGGAGTGTGCGAGGAATTACGGTCTTAAAACACTCGTCTGAGTCGTCTTTTCCTGGCACATGTTTCAACAGCAGTTCATCGCTATCCAGCACGAAACTGTCCAGCTCGGCTGCGACCATACCGGGTGCGCTCGGGCTCACCCAGCTTGCGCTGTGGGGTTCTGAGTCTTTGCTGAGGCTGGCGACTGCTTTCCGGCAAAAGTCGTCCGCCCTCTGGGCCCGCAGCAGCTCCGTCCGGCTGAATGCTACCCCTAGAGGGACCCTTTTTCCCACCATGTGCGCCTGCTCCCCGCTTTCGGGTCGCGTGTGCTCCCGCGCTTCGCCCTTCTCTCGTCGAGAGGGGTCGCTGACCTTCGGCCTCCCCCGCCGGCTGCTCGTCAGCCGTGACAACGCGTCGGCTACCATGTTTGTGGCCCGTTTGCGGTATCGCACCTCGTATTCGAAGCGCTATAGGGTCAGAGCTCACCGCGCGAGCCTTCAACTTGGCTCCCGGAGGCGAGAGAGCCACGTCAGTGCTATGTGCTCGGTTTCCACCTTAAATGTGGTCCCCTCTACGTACATCTCAAACTTTCGCAGTGTGTAGTTGATGGCCAGGCACTCTTTCTCTGTTACTGAGTAGTTTTTCTCGGCTGGCGAACGCCACCGGTCGCAGCTGCTCTCACTCCGTTTGCAGGAGCACGGCTTCTATAGCCAATGTCGCTCGCGTCCTTCTGTATCACAAAGGGCTTGTTGACGTCCGGCAGCTTTTAGTGATGCCGTGTCGGCAATGCTTTGTGATAGCCGCCAGAATATGCGCTCTTCCCCACTGCCAGGGAGCGTTCTTCCTGAGTAGTTTTGTGAGGTGCTCTTGCAGGCGTACGCAGGCCGGAATAAACTGACGGTAGTACCCTACCATTCCGAGGAATCGGCGTACCCCGCTCACGTCCTTCGGCACGGGGAATTCCAGGATTGCCTGTACCTTCCCTGGGTCCGGGGACACTTGCCCTCGCTCGACCTTGTACCCGAGCAAACTCAGTTGAGAGCTGCAGATTTCGGCCTTGGGCGGGTTCATTGTGACTCCCGCCGTCTTCAGGTTCCCCAAAACGTCCCTCAAGTGACTGAGGTTCTCCTCGAAGGTGCGGGAGTGCACGACGATGTCGTCCAGGTAGGCGAGAGCATTTTGCAACTTGGTCTCTCCAAGCACCCGATCGATCAGACGCTGTAATGTTCCTGGACTTCCGCAGAAACCGAAAGGTATGCGGACGAACTCATACTGCCCCCCGTTGCACGTAAATGCAGTCTTGCATTCGTCACCCGGTCGCATCTTGACATGCAGGTGTGCCTTGCTGGCGTCCAACATGGAGAAGTAGCTAGCACCCCCAAGGTTTGAGACGATTTCGTCCACGTTCAGGAAGGGTTACGCTTGTTTCTGAGTTACTGCATTCAGCCTCCTGTAGTCCACGTACAAACGCCAGCTACCGTCTTTTTTGCGCACCAGCACGACCGGGAATCCCCACGGGCTCGTTGAGCGGCGAATGATCCCCTCTTTGAGCAACTCATCCGACGCGGTGTCAGTCGCCTGCCGCTTGGCGGGACTTACCGGGCGGGGATTGCATTTCCAAGGCTTGGACTCACCCGTGTCAATGCCGTGCTGTACCAGATTGGTACAGCCCGGCTGCTCGGTGAACATCTCCTTGAACTCACCCAGAAGTGACAGGACGCGAGCTTGCTCGGGAGTGGACAGCTCACAAGCGTTTGCGAGGAGCGCGCGTAATTCCGCGATCCGTTCCTCCCGACCTGGCGGGGGCTCCGCCGCCACTACGAGCGCCCTGGGCGGCCGCCCCGCGGCTCGTAATTCTCCGGGCGCATTTGCGGATGTGCCGCCGGCGCGGTGCTCCGGCGCGGTGCTTGTCGGCTCCGCCACCGCCGGTGGCTGTGCGAACGGCACGAGTGACATAAGCGGGGGTTCCCGATAGCCTCCCATTCCGGAGTTCGACCGCGACGTCGATTTTGGACATAAAGTTTCTGCCAAAGATGACCGGGACCGTGAGGCCCGGCAAGTGCACGAAGCGCATTCGTTGCTTCTGCCGATTCCAACGAACGGTGATGCGTACGTCGCTGCCCGACCGCGCTTCCCCGCCCGCGAGCTGGAGGGGCTTCCCTCGGTCGCGTAACCGAACGGCGTTTAATCTGAGGTGGTGGACGACTTCGTCCCCTATGAGAGTGGTGCTCGCGCCCGTGTCCAAGAGCGCCTTAAAGTCCTGCCCCGCGATTGCGAAGTCGATAAATGGCGCGGGCGAACCTGGCGCGATTCCGACTCGGAAGGCTGTCGGAGCTGTGGTGACGCCTGCGTTAGCTGGGGCGGCCGCCGGTGCCTTCACCGGCGGCCCGCTCCGTTTCCCTGACCCGACGGGCAAAGGCGAGCCAGGTACTCCCGGTTGGCCACAGCCGTAACATCGTATTTCACGGCGTGGTGCCCGATGCTGTTCAAGCGCTCGGTGGCCGTTGGGCCCCGCGCCGTCGTCGTTTGGTGCGGTGGTCGGCGGTGCCGGTAGTTGCCAGAGCGGTCTGTTTGAACCGCCGATCAGCGCTCTCGAGAAGTCCGGGCTTCCCGACTCCGCGCTTAGCAGCCCGGATGGGTACGGATGCAGCGCTCGGTCTGAAAGAGAGCCGCGTTTGCTGCTCCCGGATATCCCGATCCGCCTGCCCGAGGAGCGCACCTCCGTGCCAGGCGCAACTCCCCTGGTGCGCGGTGGTGCCCGATACGCGCGAGAAGCCGCGATTGCGGCTTGCACTTTGCCCTATTCTGTGGCCAGCTCGTTGAGACTGCAGCAGCTGCAGACGTGCAGGTATAAAGCGAAGGTGGGGTGGCTCTGACGGATGACGCGCTCGACCCGCTCTGCATTCGAAACTTCCGGGTTGGCGTACTCGCACAGTTCCTGCATTGCGCGGACATACTCGAGCAGCCGCTCATCGAGAGCTTGCGTACGCAGTTCCAGCTCCTGGCGCATCCGCGGTTGGTAATCGTACCGCAGGAATTCTTCACGGACCGCCGCCTGAAACTCATCCCACGTGGCCGCTGTGGAGCCGACGAGTCTGTGCCACCGCGCAGCGTCCTCCACCAAGGCCACGGGCAGAATTCTGCTCAGGGCGTCGCTGCAGCCGTTCGCCTGTCGTTACCGATTCAGCGCCACCAAGAACGCGTTGGCGCTCGTTTGGTCGCTGCAGATGCTGTACGTAGGAACCGGCATCTTGACGCGGGGGCCGGGCGGCCGTACGGCCTGCAGTATCGCGCTGGCGAGTGCCGTTGCGACACCGGCCGTGTTTACTGGCCCTCTCGTGCGCTCACTTACCGTTTGCGGGGGCGACTGGATCAGCATGTCCGGCGCGGCGTCGTTCGTCTAGGCGGTACATGTCCGCGGCACAGTGGGGTCTGTCGAGCGCGCCACCCGTGCAGCTTGGTAAGGCCCCGTGCCGATTGGCGCGGGGTGTTCGCTGCGTTCGGGGAATGGCGCGCGGGGGAAGGCGTTTGCCTTGTACGCGAAGGGCGAGCGC
The DNA here is from genome assembly GCF_048455015.1 of Haemaphysalis longicornis. Taxonomy (NCBI): domain Eukaryota; kingdom Metazoa; phylum Arthropoda; class Arachnida; order Ixodida; family Ixodidae; genus Haemaphysalis; species Haemaphysalis longicornis. The sequence continues at coordinate 34,108,251 of NW_027526225.1, forward strand.
TCGGTGCCGGTCGGCGCCAGTTGCTCGCCGTGCCCACGAAAATGCGCGGGGGCCCACTGTGTGCGCTCGTGACTCGGCCGTAGGGTGGGTGCTACCGACTCACGTATGCGTTCGCTGGTGGCGTGAGGAACGTCGTCCGGTGAGGGGTTTCCGCGGCCTGGCCGGCGAGCATCATCAGGTTGCACCTCTCGCTGGCGTTGCCTGCCATATTGCCTGGTTGTTCCCTTCAACTGCATTTGAAGACTAGGCCCCACGTTAGGGGAGCGAAAATGTGGCGTGCGTCTGACTGGGACGATCCTCCGCACGCGGCTGCCGTGCATACGGGCCGGCGTGAGAGGCAGGCAACAGACAAAGACAACAGTCCAATATAAAGCAATGGCGGGGTTTATTCTCCAAACCTCTGTCCCCCTTCTTCGTCTTGGTCCGGCGTGGCGGCGGCCGGAGCCGTTCGGCTCGCAACGGGCTCGCCCGCGTACGTTCGCCTGCCAAGGGGAGAGGAATCACCTGGCAGTCGTTCCTCTCGCTGTCCCGAACCAGACCGTCCCCGGCGCGCGCGGCGTCCTCATCCCGCCCGGCCGTACTGCTCGTGACGTCACCGCGCCCCATTGGGCCGTCTGGATACACGTGGTGCTTGACGCGGAGGTGACGACCTTGCCTCCGGGCGAGGAGTGATCGCCCCTACGTGCCCCGCGCCGGTGGGTGCGGGTTTCCGCTACTACCTTGTCCACAATTCGTAAATTGTCACGTTCCCACGTAGATGTGAGAATATCTGAACGGTATAAAGGTGGCTTGAGCTATCCCGTGGAGGCGCCTAAATTTAATTGAACTTATCATTTCATGTTCATCTAAGGCCTCTATAAATGGGAGTATTATATAAGGGGTGGTGTGAGCACAGGGAAAAGTATTTTTGTGGCCACGAAAAATTAACAGAACAGATGCGTGTTCGGTTGTGAATGAAGAGGGGCTTGTGATAGTAGCGATGTGGTGAAAAAGGCTGCTGCAGTATTTAGGAGCGCGAAAAAACGAGATAGCGAAGCTGGTGATCCGAGTGTGTAGACCTTAAACTTGAAGTGCATGAACAGTGCGATGAGATATGTACGCCGGTGGGGTGGTGTAAGGTGCGAAGTTGAGTGAAGAATAAAAGAGAAAGGGGGTGACGCGACGGCGACACGAAAGAGGCTCCCGTCTCGACTGTGCTTTTTAAGTCCTATATTGATGTCGTAGGAGAACGAAGAATACATGAATCTAGTAGCGTGGTTTTGAACACATTCAACAGCGATGATAAGATATATTTGGAGTGGATTCCAAAGGTTACATGCGTATGGAAGTTTAGGAAGAACGAGGGATTTGGAGGCGAGTTCCTCGATATGTGATGGAGTATGGCGGAGACGAAATTTGAGAAAATAAAGCGATTTTTATCTGACGCAATATTGTTGGTTACGCGATCCTTACAAGACAGATCAGGCGACAAAATACACCAAGGTTTTTGAGACAGAGAAATACAATATTGGTATACCCTGCGGTTTATGTTTGCGTGGCGGCCGCCAGTTTAACTCCGTGGCGACGGTAGCAAAACTTGTTAGCAGGAGTGTTTGGACTTTTAGTTTCGAGCTGTCCAGTGCACGATCCCGCTGCTCATCACTGTTTACACTCGAAAATGGATCCTAAGGGCATGCGCACATGGAGTTGGCAAGTGGGGTGGGGTTGCCACAAACGAGGCGATACGATGAGGGATACTGAGCCGGGAAGATGGGATGGAGTACCACTCAGAAAGTGAGGGCATATGCTTGTAGGAAACACCTGAGGCGTTCCTGATGGTTGGTGAGCTTTAGAAGGGAGGGGTGACCATGGCGGCGGGCGAGGCGGTAATGACGACAATGTCGTGATAGGTTATGCTTTGATCCCTAGCGGATCGGGCACCATGGTAGGTGCTGAGGCTAGTCCCAGCACGGATAGTAAGTCTGCCACATTATAGGCCGCCTCGTTCCCTCCCTGACCTTTTTGCGGTGGGGTACAAAAGAGGTAGACCGGAGACGTCTGGGATTTTTAAAAAATGATTTTTGATGCCGCAAGGAACATGGATCCATCGGCTAAGTTTTGGATGACCTTTTTCGCATCTGTGAGTATGATTCTTGGATTAGGCTGTGTTATTAACGCAAGTGCTATGGCGGCCTCCTTCACTGCCGCTGGGAAGGTGGTACGCACGGTGAGAGAGGTAGGCGGTGGCTAGCCAAGCTGTTGATTGCCACCAGAGCGCTGAAATCGTGATGGCCCTAACCTACCGCGTACACAGACATGATTTCTGGTCGGATGGGCAATTTCTTCGCCAGTGTTTTCGCTAGCTGCTCCCTGCGAGCTCTGTGGTGCTCGGGGAGAATGTTCCTTCGGAAAAGATCAACGCGCAGACAGGAATGAGTGGCCCTTGGGATTGGGACCATCGGTTTGGAGATCTCTGGAGCGCGGAGACCCCAACGTTTCAGAACGTGCTCACCAGTCAAAATATTAGATAGCCGGGGAGCTGATTGATGTCATGTGATTAAATCAGCTCCTGAGCCGTATTGTGCATCCCTGGGAATTCAAATCTGGCCGTGGGTGCGCTCTGGGAAATTCTAAGTAGAGTTTTGTGTTGAACCTGTTGGTTCATAATTTGAAGAACTTTGAAAACCCAGCCTTGAAGACGCGTACACGAGGAGAGAGTAGGAAAACGCACACGCTGGGACTAGCAACATTTTTATGATTAGGCTTTGGAAGGAAAAACAAGGTCAGGGCATGCGAGGTGAAAACTATAGTAAAAACACCGACTGAAGACGCAATTCAATATTGTTTTTTTTTAAATATTCAGTTTCTTTGCCTGATACCGTTAGTGAGGTCATTCTCACGCACTTATCAAAACCGTTCTTTCGTATTTGATAAGCATCAATAAGCTCCCTCTCGCACTTTTTGGCTCACTACAATAATTTCTGTCTTAGATGCGACGCATCGCTTGCTCTGGGGTATGTCCCTCCTGCGTCGTCGGCGTGCGCACACCACTTGCGCATGTGCAACTCTCCTCGTTCTTCTCTCCGACAGCTGTGTGCAACACTCTCACACCGTCGCATTAGCATAACAACAACAGCTGCGCGCGCGCTTCCCTCCACTCGCGTCTGCTCCGGTGCGCAAGTGCGCGCATGCGCGACTCTCCTCCGTTGTCTCCTCTCCTTCAGGCGCTGGCTGAACCGCCGCAGCTTGTAGCGCGCTGCGGCGGTTCAGTCAGCGCTCGCTCTCGTTCGACTCTGCGTGACTTTGCTTGACGACTCCGTGCATGACCTGATTCTTCCGATGAAGACGTCATGGAAGCGACGGTCCCTTCAGCGAGTGGGCTGACACAATCCAATACCAGCGTCAGCGCAAACGCTAAAGGCAACGTTACGACCAATTGAACCCCCCGTTGCGTCACATCACATCAGGGTTCCCTCGCGGGAAGATGGGCGTAATTTTTTCTTAGAGGGGAGGGGGATAGAAGCGTGGGTGGTGGCCTAAGTTGAGGCCGCCTTCAGCCACTCGAGCAGCCCGCGTCCGGGAGATCAGGTGCTCCTGATCTTCGTGCTGGAAGCTGGACAGCCTATGAGCCCACTGCTCCATTGTAGGTGATGGAACTAGGTTGGGATGTTTGAAGCACTCCCATATGAGGTGATTAGTGGTGTTTGGTTATTGCATATTGTGAAGCTGCAGGGAAAAGGGTTAGTGAAATGTGATCTAAAAAAGTCATGTTGTAGTAAGTCTGCGTTTGGATTCGGCGCCATATTTGTGATTCTTGTGTATTGAGGGATGGGTGGGGAGGGCGGCAACTTTGTTCGAGCATTCCTGTCGGGCCGCGCTGCTAAAATTCGATTGCGTCCTATACAAAAGCATGACACAGAGGGAAAAAATGACTTCTGTTGTTGTCGAGATGAAAACTTTCAGAAGCTCTCAGAAGCGGTCGCGCTGAAACTGCTCGTTTCACAAAAACTTCTAGGCGCGGGTACAAAATATTTAAACCCCAAGGGAGGGAACGTTGCGGAGAGAATTTTGATATTAGGCGATCCTTGTTATTGCAGCCTGCAGAAAAGCAGACATCTCGAAAACCTATGTTTCTGCTCATATTTCCTACTCGTTTGTAAAAAATCAAGAGCCTTTATGCAAAACAATGTCCGCAATATTACGTCCATTTTGGATAGCGGTAAAAGTTGCGACTAGCTGCATCATGTTGAGCCCGATATCAGACGTTCTATACTTCCGAGAGAGTCATGTATTCTCTACGGGGGGCTGGCACTGCTAAACCTTCGGATGTTTTCGTTATCTGCCTAGGTATAGCCTCTACCGTCCTTATCATCACGCAGTCTTTCCAGGGAGTGTAACCGTCAACTTCGGCTCATATCAGTGACATCCAGCATCCGTATCACACCACGATGATATTATCATCCCGGAACCGGTGTACCAAGGGAGTGGCGTAGCCAGAAATATCTTTCAAGGAGTGTTATACGCCGTCAGTAAAAATAGAGAGAGACAGAGAGAGATCTTGCGCCCCAAAAAATTTGAGTGATTTAGGCGGCGTTAAAAACATTTTGGGGCTTCTTCTCACATCGAAACACCCCCTTGCCACGCCCCCGTTCCCAGTGTCAAGCTTGCCGGTTTGCTAGACAGCGAAAACAACGACATGGTGAGCGTTTATTGGCCCCGAAGTGGTGCTAAATTGAGGGCAAAAGATTCGTCCAGCTTCAGTGACTTTACGTCGCGAACGCTGATGTTAGCCGCTTAGCTGCCTGGCGTTGCGTAATCGCTAGGTAAGCTTCATAGAACTTCTCAGAACCAGCAGATCCATTCTTGTTCGCGCCAATTTATTTTGGAACATCTATTAAAACATTTCGTTACTTTTGAACTTGGAACACTGCCCCGACGGTGCACCGCGAGCGGTTTTTTGTGTTTTGACGTCGCATTTTTGAAGGCAAACCTCTCTACCTCTTTTAGCCAACTGTTATTTCGTTGCGTGCGAGAAAAGAAACTATACTCGGTTACAACTCAAGAACGGCACCACCTCATGTAGTGTATCACTCCGCCAAAGCGCCGGACCCGTGACGTCAATGCGCGCGCGTTTTGAAAGGGGTTTGCTATGAATGCGTGCTATCGTCTGCCTTGTCTCACGCAGTTTGTTTGTCGTGACTGGAGTAGTTTATAAGCATATTTAGTCCAGAAAATCACGAGAACGGCTCACGCCATGTTCAAAATAATCCCAGTAACCCCTACATGCACCACGCGGAGAAACATCCGGCTACGGTGATAAGGCACAGGGGAAACTTCTGGTGCCGTTCTTAAATTTTCACCGAGTATACCAACGTGGCTGCGGACGGGGTGGGCGGTTTTAACTCAGTGAGCACAGTGTAGATGGCGCGGCAAGTTTACTCAGCGTTTCCCGCGCGCTCACTCCAGCGGGTGCATCGGCGCGATCCGGCTCTGTAGTCTGCTTTAGCGATGATTGTTTTGGGCTTGTTTTGGCGCAGCTTCGCGTCCATTGCGCGCTTTCTTCGCACGGCTTGATTGAATTGTTCAACAGCACCTTCTGGGTAACCCCGACGCGACGGAATTAAGTGGTCGTACGGGAAAGATACGATTAAAGATCGGTTTGGAGGTCGCGAAAATAAAATGAAGATATCACATACAGACATGTGGCCGCTGAACAAGCAGTACCTTCTGTGCACTGCTTTCAACGAATGGGAGTCCGTTCTCTAAATTGTAAATGCCTATTCGTGCGCCTTTACCAGGTATTAGAAAAGGCGAAAGAAGCAACCGAATCTGCAAAATAGCGATTATAAGAGTTTCCTCAGCTCTCGCAATTCTCAAACATACTAAACTAAGCAGCCCAGATTGGTGTAAATGGGAATCAATAAGGTCACATGCCGAATTGTTTCCGTGTCTGCGCTTGTGTCACGTGGTGGTGTAACCTCGAGCTAGCTCATAGGGCTGGCTGGATTCCGCTATCTCACCCTTCGGATTACAGTCCTCGCCGTTTTCTTTCTGTCGAAGGACGTCCGGGCTTCAGCGGCGGCATCCGCCGCTCTAGCCCGGGCGTGTCCGACGCTTCTGCGTTCAGGACGCCACTCCTGCGTATTCTAGGTAACGGCAGGAAGAATCTCTGGTTTTGCTCTTTGTAGAGCTACGTGTGTGAATTCAAGTGAAGTCGCATGTGCAATTGTTGTGGGTGACGTTTACAGGTTTGCTTTCCAACCACCTTCACAGTGTGGACTGTAGGCAATTTTTATTGCTATTGCAAATATTAAGCACAGATATATATATTTTTTTTCGAAATAGCAATGGAAATATAAATATGTATTTATGTCTTGGCTCAAATAGGTCCAATCATTCCTTTTTGCTCTTAAATTTTGCCACCACATTTAGTAGTTTCGCATTTTGTGCCATAAACGCCTCGAGCATTATAGGAAGCAAGTCAACAAAGCATAACTCAGCGGGAGTACTGCCACCGCCCCTAAGGGCTTTAAGGAAGCAATTTATGGCGGATGACCCCAAAAGCCGCCGGCGGGCGTCAGCGTCAGAAGCCAAATAGGTCTTATAATGGTCCACATCGTAAGGAGAATGTGTTCAAAGATGTTGAGTTGTTAAGAAAATTACAAGTTTGTGATTGGCGGAGAGAGAAACTTTGGACCCTTAATACTCCCGCCTCTAGCTGAATAAGCTTGAACGTTGTTGGTGCGTTGTGGCCTGTGATTTACAGCGCGTGGGCAAGCGGTACGTGCAGCTCGACATGCCGTAATGTGTGTGTTGGTTGGCACGTTGCTAGGCTCAATACGGTTCAATATAATCCAATATTGTTGTAATGGTTGTATTCTACAAATAATACTTGTACTGTGTAGTTGTATTATACGATACAGTTGATATAGTGTCGCTGTAATTGGCGGCTTCTCTGTTTAGTGCTGCTGACGCTGCTTCTCCTCTGACCGGCGCTGCGGATTAGTCAAGCTGTCATGACTGCCTTTTCAGCAGCTCCCCTCTCTCTCTCTCTCTCTCTCTCTCTCTCTCTCTCTCTCTCTGTATCTTTGAAGGCAGCAATAAACATTATGTTATTATTATTATTATATTATATTTGTTTAGGTTCCATAAGCTCACATGTTTATAAGGAAATATATGAGAAAAGTAAGAAAAAAACTATAGCCAACCACCCTTTAATGCTGCATGCGGGCAAAAACTCTCCTACTCAAATGAAATCACCCGAGACGAGGACCACAGACGTAAAAAGGTCGCAGCAGGTTCGAATAATTGATTGATTGATTTATTTATTGTGGGCTTTTAACGCGCCCATACTACACAGACGCCTGAGGCACGTGGTGGTGAAGCACACTGGATTATTTTTTCTCACCTTGGAATCCTTACCTGCACACAAAGCTCGAACACACGGGTGTTTTCGCTTTTAGCTTCCATCAGAAACGGTCACGGCAGGTTCCCCCCTTGCCATCTTGGCGGCTATGTCAACATACCTACCCACACATCTGACATTTCGGGTACATTGAAAGCGATTGGCCAGCTGCGATAGCGGCTGCCTCAAGCAGGTAACGGCCCATTTACTACTTATTTTTTCCCCGTGACGCCACCATATCCAACCAATATGTCATCCATCCAGTCAGCGGGATTGATCAGTGAATATGGCATCATCTGAAGACGCTCTCGGTTAAGCTGACCTCTCTACAAAAAGTGAAGCCCTTCAAGGCAACGTGAAAGCTGTCAGAATTCCAGAGCAGTGATTCGCCATACTGGGCTGTGGCGCCATTATCCCCTCACTGCTACCACCAGTCACGCTCTTCGCCACACTATCACACTCCTCCCCTGATGAAGAGAAAGGAGGTTTGTCCAACGCATTTCAAAGTTCCCGCCTTCGCAGGGCTCGCGCGCAGCCTGCCTAAAACAGCGTGAGCTGGAGTTATCTACCTAGGACGTTTATCTCGCTGCGGGCCTGATTCCGGCAGTCGCCGGACGTACTTGCTCTTCATTCCGCTTGTGCCGGCGCCTTACAGTGCACTTTGAAACGCACCAATTTTTTCTGGCACTGGCACTTTTAGCTAACTATCGTAAAAACAACACATCAAGCGTTCCTAACTAAATGAACGCGGGCGTTGCCGGTTAATTGCATATATTGTGCCTAAAATGTACCTGCATTTTTTTTTTGTGCTAAACAACGCGGATATGTATAAGAAACACCCGCGGTTCACGAGTTTCAATGGTTATGACTACACAAACCGCTTGTTTTTCGAAGCCTTCCTGTTACGTACGTCCGCTACTACGTCGGGGTTAACTCTCGCTCGTACTCCTTCTCCGCAGCCTAATTCCGGCAGTCGCTCTGACGGCAAGGCGATTCCCCAAAGTGCTCTGCCCTTAAAATCCCGATATGCATACAGGTGAACTCTTAGGGACACTGTGCGGAGTTCTTTGAAGACCAAAGCTTTCACATTCCCTACGTTTAAATGCTTTCGGCCCTCGCAATGTTTTGTTCTTCATGAACGCCTTCTTTTTGACGCTGCTTTACTCCAGTCTTTCAATCCGTTTTCTTAAGAACAACCGTATAACTCTTATTTTCGAATAGAAGAAAGCTAGTTTACTTGGTTATGAGGTCAATATTTGCCTCAAACTGGCCTCTAAGGTTTGGTTTAGGTTCATCAATGTTGAAACATACGAGCCGTGAAACCAGTGCCGCTTATGTGGAAATTTCTTCCCTGTATGTTTCTTTTCATGCTCTTTCCCACGGCGGAAATGTTGGCACCCATATAAGGTCCACCTTGAAAGGAAAACCCCTGCAAAAACGATACAAAAGTTCAAAATGTGTGTTCTAAAAAAAACGTGCTGACGTTTGCGAATATGAACTGCGTGTGTAAAAAAGCGATGGAGAGTACCTTGAGTACGTTACCGGATCATATACAGAACAGCATTTTTAAAATCCGGATCACATTCCAACTAGTCAGGTGTTGGTTTAGAATCGTCATGCCCTCACACCTATGTAGTGTATGAGCGCAGTGACCTTACTTCACGCAGTTTCAAAGTTTAGCTGTTTGCTAACCGTTCCTTTGGGGACTAAATACGCAGCCAATCTACTGCGAGTCCCACAGGCGATATCTAGTTTTATCTAGTCACAGTTAGTTGTATTTCCAATTGACCATGGCATTGGTGTAAGATCTCAGGCATCGATGGAGGGTACTCTGCACGATATACGACGCCATAAAGGCCCGACGCAGAGCGTATACTGCTGGTAGCGGTTCTATGAAACCAAGTTTATGGTAACTTTTTTGAGTTCTGAAGGATATTTGGAAATCGGTTTATGGTGTTATCGAAAAGACGACACTTCTTGCTTTAGAGGGGGCATGAACAGAATATACAGGTTTGGTTCAGTTGAAAGATCACTGCCCCGATAAGAGTGCTACCATTTTTAAAGAAACTTCTAGAAAATATTGGAGATAGTAGCGAAAACAGGTGAGGAAGTGGTGACGGCCCCACCACTTTCCGCCGACTTCTCTGTGACATCGCGGAATTTTGGTGCGATTGACTGCCGCCGACGAAACCCACCAACAAAAAATACGACTAATCGATTGCAGTGGAGCATCTATATAGTTTCTTTTGGTCGTGTCACTCGAATGCGAGCGTGCCGTTACAATACGAATTACTGCGTTTTAGTGCTGGCTTTTATTTCGTAAGTCCTGTTCTTATACGTCCTGTATCGTGCAATTTCAAAGTTTTTTACTTAATTCTTGCGTTCTTTTGGTCTAAGAAACGTCTTTCTTCGTTGGAACGGAGCTCATTGAGTTACGAAAGGCAAGTTATTTCGAACTGAACGAAGCTTTACGTTCCTTTCAAGGCCCTTTTAAGTTCAGTAGAGCCCCTAGTCACAGAAAGTGCTGCGACCGATGTAGAGTGGACTACCGTTAAGACGATCTCGAAGGGAACCTGAAAGTGTGTTCGGAATATTCGAAATTCATCTTTAGCGGGTTGTTTTCCATTTTCGATGTTACAAGAGAGCAAAAGTGTTGTAAGTCTTTACCATAGAGTTCTTGTTAACCGAGTTCCTCGCAACCGGAGTCTTCTGTACATTTACAACATCTCAAGCCTAACGACATGTCTCTGACGTAATTCAGCCCGCTCTCGGAGGAAGCCTCGGGAAGACGTTGATTTCTTCGATGAGAACTGCGCTGAGATCGGCTAGACACACACTTTGCAGCCAGCGGTTCCTCGGGCAGCTGCCTGTATGGCGTCTGGCCGCCATTCGCAATTACTGCACTGCAGCGACGAACGCTTCCAGAAATAGTTCTAACAGTCCACCCTTTGGGCGTCCTGCTGCGTGTTCAGCGTTGGCGCTCAGTTATGGATCGTTGTCTCCATGGGGATCCGCTTATACAAACATAAGAGCAACCACTGTTGAAAATACCACCAGAAAATTGTTGGTCAAATGGCACAACAACGCATCACATTTCTGAGAGGAACCGTTAAACGAGTTACTAATATTCTCCTTCATATTAACTGTAAACGTGATAACGCTGCGTTACACTAGTTTTTAGTGCGTAAACGCTTTTTGTGTCAACAACAACAAATTTCGGCCAGCACTGTGTCGCCTTTGGGTGTCATTGCGTTCCCCTTACGATATAGGAATGAAAATACCTGGGTTCCCCGTTACATCAACCGCAGAGAAGCGGTCCCTGGTGCTATGCAAATCAATAATTATGTACGTTAATATGCTGCAAACTGCGCCTCAAGCAATCAAAAGCACATCGAACCGGAGTAACAACCTAATGGGTAGAAGTATTGATTTCGTGGCGACACCATCATGATCGTCTTCATCAGCACCATCGTCATCAGCAGTATTACTTAGTTCGCGCTTAGAACGCACTCGGCGGCTTTCTCGAGCGGCACGTCTTCCTTCGCTGCTCGCGCTTGCTGTGGCAGAGCCGCCGCAACCTCAATAAACATGATCTCGGCCACGCCACCTCATCGGCCGTCTACAATTTTAAGCATTTCCACCCGAAAATACCTCGGCTTGAAAAAACACGTACTACTTCGGGGGCTCGAACTAAGATAACTACGATAGGAAGCAAATAATACCTCGCAGACACATCGATTGACATACAGGCAGACGACCTATCCCCTGGAACTTCACCAGGGTTTGGTGAGACACGGTGTGACGCATTCACTCTTCACCTTAAAAGCACATTGCTAAAGTTCGTCCTACCGTAGTAATTGTGTTGGTACTCGGGGTCTTAGGCGGTGCCACTAGACGTCAACATGAATTCTGAAGGTGATATGCCGAAGTGATGTGTTACGGAGATGTTTCTTCGCTTGTGTAATGCTTTTGAAGCATCAACATCGTTTCTTTTTGTTCTCCGTCTACGTCGCCAGCGTCAGAAATATGCTTGAAAGAAGAACAATGCGTATGGAATGTGCTGCGCGCCACGTCGAGGGAGGAGATGCCCGATAGGCATTTATTTTGTTGTAGCGCAAAATGTGTGTGGCGAAAGGGAGACATTGGCGAAGAGCTAAATTGTGGAGCCTTCTTTATTTCCAAGTTCTTAGCTTGCATGCCCAAAAAGGTTGATGCTCTTTATAGAGAGGTTGCGAGGAGGGCACGCTGTTGCTCGACGCTAGGACTAACGTCACGCTCTTTTATCAGCCTCTTCAAGCGGTACCTTCCGCTTGACGTACACTGAGCTTGCCGTCGCATTGCAAGTTGTGAGGCTCACCTCGACTGCTAGCTAAATGTAAGCACACGCGGGGCACATTGAACCATATGTCAAATTAGTTTAGCGTAGGACCTCACACAATTCAGTTCAAAAACTATTCGTACGTTGCAGCCTCCATCGCCGAATATTGAACCGTTCGACTTCTTGCTTCCTTTTCACCTCCGTTTTTCATTCTCCATCCCTACTTTTCTGTTTTCATTTATTCTCCCTTCTTCCTTCGCATTTCTTCTTTCTTCACCCTATTTCTTGCGTCTTTCTTCGTTCCTGCTCTGTATTTTTTCCACTGCCTTTGGATTCCGTTGTTCCTCTTTCCGGGTACCTGTTCTTTCTTCGTCCTTTTTCTTTGGTGCAATTTGTTCTGAGTATTGCGTAAAATGAATAGTATTTTGCTTCCTCCACCTATTTTTTTCTCTTTTAAATACCTAGAAGAACGGTCGGAATTACTTTCTCTATTCTCAAGAACCTAAATATATTGCTCTACTTTCCACCGCTCGAGCAAGGCGTGCGCTTTCGTTCTCGGCCGCCCCTAGGTCCGCTGAGACCCGGCGCAGAGCCCGCGTGTGGAGCTGCAACTCGGCGGGCGCGCATTCCGTTTTGCCCAACAGCCTCGGCACGCAAAGACTGAAGCGGGTTCCCGTTCTTTCTCAATGTCAGGACTACACATCATTCAAAGTGCCCTGTCTCCAAAGACGGCTAAGCCTCCCCAGACACCTGAATCTGTACGAGCTCGGCTGGCCGGTGCTCGAAGTCGGTTAGCGGAGCTGGTGCCAGGACGTAATCGGCTTTCGTAGTGGCGAGATCGTCATTACTCCCCACTGAAGCATACAAACCGTAGCTGACTCGGCTGCAGGCTTTCCCGCCACGTTGCTCGTTTCTGCACTACCTTCCCAAGGAACAACCTTCGTTTCAGCGGACTCGTGCGGCCTGTCGGTAACCTCATCGTTTACGCATTCCTGCGAAACGTCGATATCTCGCGAAATGTTCACGTTCCAGTCGGCAGCCGTTCCCAATGCCTTCAGCAAATTTGAACCGTCTGAACACTCTGCCGAGATCTCCAAAACAAACTCCGACCCATTATCACACTCAGCGGACAAGTGCTGCCCTCTGTCGACCACCTGAGCTAATGCGTCTTGGTTATCTCTCTTAGCCACCCTGTCGCGCTGCTGGGCCGCAGCAGTCGCTTCCATCTCGCGCTCCCGAGCGTCTGCTACTGGCAGCGCTGGCACGGTGCTTTCCTCAACAACGAGGTCTTTTTCGAGCAACAATGTTAACACAGGGTTCACTTCTTCCTGCTCGAGTTGGATTTCGTGCTCTAGTTTCTTGTTCTCCTTCTAAAGTCTCTCTTTTTCGAGCTTCGGCTTACAGTGCCTTCTTACCAGTCCACACCTGGAACATTAGAGTCTCCAGAGATTGCAAACTTATTTTCTAGGTAAGCGTTACAATACCCTCACAGATGCGTTACAGCGCTGAAATTCGGTATAGGTTATAGATGGCAGCATAAAAAGTGTAAACGAACAGGGAATGTTTGCTCCCGCCGAGAAGTTCTACCCACACTGATTCCTTAGGCGTTTACAGGACCGAGAAACGACGGCCATTGAATGGTTTGGGCCCATGAAGGAGCACTATGTTGCCGCAATTTTTGGACATGGAGCCTTCAGTGCCACCAGGAAAGGTAGTATAATTATCAGTAAATATTCACTGGATGTAATTTCTGAAGACAGCCAAGTTTCGCTAAGGATGATAAGAATTATTGTGGACCATGCTAAACAAAAAAGATTTAGCAGATTTAGTCGTGAGACCACGTACATTTTGGTAGTAAACATTCAGTTATAAAAAACTAGTATGGTTTGTAGCTTAAAATCAGGCACATATCCAAGCGAAGATTTGACAACATGTTTCCTCCCAAATTGGTGCGGACGCACGCAAGGCCTTTTTGTGGGTATGTGTCACATAAACTCCTAATGTTCGATGGTACTGATCTACGGGTTCTGGACTCTGACCTTTCGTAAAACAGGAGCCGAGAGATTGCGCGAGAGAGAAAATTTCAGACGAGTGCAACATAGACTCACGTAGCGCACCCTTGAAGCGCTTAAAGAGGCAAGCTTTCGGCCACAGCCCAGGATCCCGTAGTAGGTGCCAGAACTCGTCGGTTATTGCCACGTGAAAGAAAGAATACGTATCACGATTTGTTTTTATACGCTTCCAGGTTAGGGGGTCGCATTTCTGACACACAAGTATCAGGAGGGCTTAGTTTCCGTGGTCTCGCTGGATAGCTTTGTGATGAATAAAGAATTCGGCAGTTTCCGCCGTTCTACCACTGAGAGGTCGCATGATTCAGACATTCCAAAGGAAGCGAAAGGTTGGCGCACTTTGTCCGTAACATCACCGGCGGTGGGGACGACGACGCTTGAGCCTCGTGAAGCGGAATCTGCGTCGATGCAGCCAGGGCTTGCAGCAGTCGGGCGGCAGCAATGAAAGCCATTATCACGTGATTCGACCATCAGCTGGTGACGATAGAAATTATTCTTCAGGGGCGCCGCAACACAACGGGCTGGTGAAGCGGGTGCAGCCGCAGCGAAAGACGATTTTTAGTGGGTAACCGGTCGTCTGGCAGCAGACGACGTCACCATGAATGAAGCCGGCTTGGAGAGGCGCAATTGTGCTGCTTGAAGTTTGAAGTTCTTTAGAGAACAGGTGTGGATATTTTTGGAATGAACAGGCTTGTAAAGAGGGACGCACTTTTCAATGCTCTACTGACTGTTTCGGTAAATATTCGAACGTGATCGTCACCATTACCGGCATGAAAAACACTTCACCATTCAGCGGATGAATACACGCATTGAAAAACGCAGACATGTATGTATGTATGTATGTATGTATGTATGTATGTATGTATGTATGTATGTATGTATGTATGTATGTATGTATGTATGTATGTACAAACTCTTGTGCCTATAGAAATAGTCCACTGCACCCGAACGGTTGTTGCACGTGCCCAGGTTCTGGGAAGAGGAATGTGCAGATATAATAAGGTTAGCTTTGCAAAAATGGAGTGATCTCAGATTTCTTTTACACGATATAAACAACATCAAAGTAATGTATACGTTGAAAGAAAATAAATAAAGCAATAAGAAAAGAAGGGCAAAGGTTTTTGTTCCTAGCGATTCATGCCGAAATAACAGCATAAGCGTCAGTCGTGCATCATGATGACCAGAATGAAAAAGCGCAAGGTTGTGGAATGGCAAGCTCAAGGATATGCTTGCAAAAGATAGTCGGGGAATTAGTAAATATGTTTAAGTCTTCAGAGTACCCGTTGTGTGAACACTAGATTCGGAACAGATGGTACAAGCCACTAAAACATTTCGGATTAAGAACTCTTTGTGGTTCTTGGCCATATTTTTTGGCACATCGAGAGGAACTTGCTGTAGCCACACTACACAAGACACTGAGCCATGAATACGTTTGAAGTTAGAAAAGACATACACTCTATTCCGGCTGGAGAATATGCGCTGTACCATAAATCATAAAGATGTTTCCCAAATATTATTACCAGCGAAACGTTGGATAAAGATAGATATAAACTTATTTTGAACACTGTCAATGAGCGCGAAATTTGTTGTACACATGCATGCTGTTCCAAACAACACAAGCACCCCCAAGCTGTGGGCGAAAAATGATAGTGTAGTCTTCTGAAGAAATGTCGGTTCTTTGAACTCCTTCGATATCCGGCACACATCACCAAGGAATCGAGGAGCCTAAGAGTAATTAACTGGACATGTGACGAGAAGCTGTCAAAATTAACAGCGAGGTCGTTAACCTTTGCCACACGAGGTAGAACTTTACCGGTAATGTTATAGGGAAACGAAATGTCAGAGTTTCGTGTGTATGTCATTACCTTAGTTTGAGATGTATAAAAAATAGGTTTGTTGCAAGTGCACAAGTGCAAAAATGACTAGATTACTGTCTGGAGGGCAGAAAAGATTGCAGCGTTCCAAGCAAATTTAAATATTTTGACGTCGTCAGCATATGAGGAAATTGAATTGTGGAATACTGGCAAAACACCATTTATAAGGATTGAAAGAAGTGGCCCAAGTACAGAACCCTTAGGGACACCACTGTCGCCTCATAGCAAAGTGAGGACATTTTTACTCACAAAGCATGATCTTTCACGTAAATATTTGAATAGGAGGCAGGTGAGGGATGGGTGTAAATCGAGTTAAGACAGTTTGTTAAATAACTGTTCGTGCGAGCCGACATCAAATGCCTTTTTTGAATCAAAGTAAACGACATCATGTTGGTCTATCCCCTGGACAGCTGCAGAGATGTGCTGCATGAAATTGACAAGATTGGAGGTGGTCGACCGCCCAGTTAGAGAGCCATGCTGCTCAGGTATCAATATGTTTTATACTGAACGTGAATAGCATATGTCATACTGTCTCAAAGAGCTTCGAAGCAGCGCATAGAATAGAGATTGGCCGGTACTTCGTGGGGTGAAATTTTGACCCTGACCAAAAAACAGGAACCACTCACAGAGTCTTCAAGCCAGCGAGCGGGATATCGGCCAGTTTTGAGGGAAGTTTATTATATACACGTGAACACATGTACAAGGAGATCACCAAAAGCCTTAAGTACTGCCGAGGGAATGCAGTCAGGGCAGCACAAAATTGACGCCTATCCTCGCTTTAGAGCTTTCGAGACAGTACTTCCTGAGAATATTCTTTCTGAACATTTATAGAGGTGCCGAGAAAGCTCAGGGGGACCCACTACACTTTCATTGCCGAATGCGAAATGGAATGGAATGCGAAAATGGAATGGAATAGGTATTAGAAACGTCAGATATGCTCTCCCCTGCTCATCAGGGAGGTTACTATTTCCTAAAAAAATTTTAGATGTGTATGAACGAACGTTGCCCTAGAAAGCTTTGGCGTCCCGTGTTGCGTTAGGGTCAATAGCGGGAATATAATTACACCTATCACGTTTAAGCATAAATTTACAGTGAGACCTGAGTTGAAGAAACACACTCTTTCACTTTTCCTGCCCTATATTCATAGCATGTCGGTGAGCTCGATCTACCCTTCCAAGGGCCCTTTTGAGTTCGGCCGAAAACAAGTACAGAAGAATGCCTTTGTTTTCTGTTACTTTAGGTACAAATCCGAGGAAACCGTCATGCAGAACTTCAGGGAAAAAAGTCAGCCTGCTCGTCTGCGTCACTCAGGTTGGCTACTGGAAACCAGTCCGTGTCACAAAGAAAATGATAGAAAAAACAATGTAGTCCCTACGAGCAATGTTGTAACAGCTGTTTAGTGGTGTGCTAAGAGGAGGACTCAGATGAAGGAGAGATACTTCACAAAGAGAAATTATCAGAATAGAAGGAAATTTATCAGGCTTCACCATTTCCATAAAGCTGTGTGACACATCGGCGGTTTCTGAGTTAGACACGAGTCTAACAGATGCCCACATGAATTTCTAATGACGTTTTACTGCTGAAATGAGGTAAAGGAAACAAAATAGGAGTAGTGTCATACTTCTGAAATATTGGAAGCTGAGTGATCTTCAAAATGATATTTATATTTAAAAGTAAGAATAAAAACCAATCAATCGATTAATCTATGTTTATTATTGTTCAAGGAAAAGCCAAAGCCTTCATCCTCCTCCACTTAGAGTGAAAAATGCAGCACTGAAAAACATCAACCGTTTAAAAATAAACAGTAAATGAGCAAAAAAACCCACAAATAGGTATGAGCGATTAAAAGTAATATAGTGTAATGTAATCAACGTTACGGAAGCGATTCTTGCTGGTGCCAGAGAGGGAAAAAGGTAACTACAAAATGCTTACACTATTGCCAAATGAACAATCACTGAGCAAAAAAAGAAGCTATACGAAAACTGCAAAAAAGATTAAAAATAGATAGTGTCATCCAAAAACATTACACAAACAATAAAAACGGTTATGTCTGGTATATTGCAAAAATAAAGCTCACAATAAGCGCAACGATAGAGACAGGTAAGTGAACAGAAGAAAGTCTTGAGACTTTAGTTGTAACGTAACTATTCCAATTTAGTGAACAAATAAAATGAAGACAGCAAATTATTATAAAAAGAGAGAAAAAGAAAAGTTGTACGATCATAGTCGAAAAATCAACATAAAATGCGAATATGCAAGAAGAAGGTCCCAGAAACCAAAGCACACGTGACTATGATCAGTGAAGAAAAAATGAAAGACGTTCCATACAATGTGAAAGATGTCGGAAGTGCTCAGCAGTGATTCGCTATAATGGGAGGTGGCGCCATTCCAACCCACTGCTACCAGCCGAAACGCTCTTCGCCGCCCTGTCGCACTCCTCTCTTGATGAATACGCAATTCAAATCTTCCGTCTTCGCAATGCTCGCGTGCCCCATGGCAGGAAATGCGCTTGCGGGAGTTGTGTTATTTTTGTGCTTGCTTTCAATTCGTATACTGGGCTGTTTGCATCATTTCGAAAGCATAAGTTTTTCTCGTAAGTCTGGTGCCTTTCTCTCTCATTTCAAACGCGTTATTTTTTTCATGCGCGGCTGGGGCCTTTCTGCATTATTTTGAACGGGCCGCCGTTTTGTTGCGCGGCTGGAGCCTCTCTGCGTCATTTCAAACAAGGCATCTTCTTATGGTGCGGCTGCTGTAAGTCTACATCATTTTGAACACGTCTTTTTTTCGGCCGGGCCCGCTTGTTTCGCTTACTTTCGTAAAAACCAACGCCCGAGAGTTCCTAACTAAATTTCCGCGGAGGCTGCCGGTTTTATAACCAGTTTTTATCTGAAATGTACCTTCAGTTTTATTTGCTTTAACCAACCGGGAGATCTATGACAAGGGCCAGCTGTTCACGAGGTTCAAACGGTTATGTGTATATAAATCGCGTTGCTTTCAAAGCCTCAATGTAACTACATGACGACGGAACGCCAGGACTTACTTGGGACGGAGGTACCCTGAAATCACTGAAGAGGCGTGTTGACGTGGGGAAAAATCACATGTATGCACCTAAAGACAAGCAAGGCAATGTCATCACAAATAAGGATAAAATAGTGACAGTAGCCGAGGATTCTATAGGCATCTGTACAGTATCCGGGACATCCAGGACAACGAGGAACCAGGAAATAGCTCAGAGGAGATAGACATCCCACCAGTAACGACAGAAAAAGTAAGGAAGGCTTTGGGAGAAATGAAAGGTGGCAAAGGAACTTGATAGGATCACATAACCGCAGACTTGAATGATGGCGGAGAAATTGTGGTAGAAAAACTGGCAAACCTGCATACGCAATGCCTAATGACGCCAAGTGTACCGGAAGCTTGGAAGAACGCGAATATTATCCTCATCCATAAGAAAGGAGACATGAAGGACTTCAAAAATTACAGGCCGATCATCTTACTGTCAGTCGTCTACAAGGTACTCACCAAGGTATTTGCTAACAGAATTTCTCTAACCTTAGATATCAGTCAACCTAAATAACAAGCGGGGTTCCGTAAAAGCTATTCAACAATTAACCACATTCACACGATCAATCAGGTGATAGAGAAGTGCGCTGAGTATACTGAACCCCTATATTTTGCCTTCATAGGCTACGAGAAAGCATTTCACTCGGTCGAAACCTCAGCAGTCATTCACGCATTACAGAACCAGGGCGTAGATGAGCATTGTGTAAGAATACTAGGGTATATCTAGAATGTGTGCAGACCTTCCATCATCCTCTATAAGGAGAGCAGTAAAATACCTATAAGGAAGAGCGTCAGATAAGGAGACATAATCTCTCCATTGTTATTCCCAGCATGTTTACAAGAAGTATTCAGAACGGCAGATTGGGAACAGGTGGGAGTAAGGGTTAATGGAAAATACCTAAGTAATCTCAGATTTGCTGATGACGTTGCCCTGCTAAGTAACTAGAGGCACGAATTGCAAAGCATGCTTTCCGCACTGGACAAACAGAGCAGAACCGTGTGCCTGAAAATTAATATCCAGAAACCCAAAGTAATTTTGAATAACCTCAGGACAGCACAGCGGTTGGAGATAGGTGGCGAGGCAGGGGAAGTAGTTAGCGAATATATCTACTTAGGCCAAATTGTGACCCCGGATCCCAACCACGAGGAAGCAGAGATAAAAGGATAAGAATGGGGTGAAGTGCATACGGCAGACATCCTGAGATTATGAATGACAGCCTACCACTGTCTCTAAGAAGAAAGTGCATGACAGCTGCTTGTTACCGGTACTCGCCTACGGGACAGAAACTTGGGGGCTCACTACGAGGCTTCAACTTAAATTGAGATCGACTCAGTGGGCAATGGAATGTAAGAAGATAGCTGTAACATTAGGGGACAAGAAGAGAGCTGAGTTGGTCAGGGAACAAAAAACCGTGTTAAGTACATATTAGTAGAAATTAGAAAGAAGAAATGGATGTGGGCAGGGCATGTAATGCGAAGGCAAGAATACCCTTGGTCATTAAGCGTAACAGAGTGGATCCCTAGAGAAGGCAAGCGTAGCAGGGGCGTCAGAAAGTTAGATGGGCAGATAAGATCAAGATGTTTTCAGGCGTAAATTGGTCGCGGTTAGCGCAGGACCACGGTAGTTGGAGAATAACTGGAGAGGCCTTTGCCCTGCAGTGGGCGTAGATAGGCTGGTTATGAAGGAGAACCGGTTGGAGAGAGAGAGAGAACATCTTTATTGGCTGGCTAAATTAGTCGCAGATACCAGCCTCCTTTAGGGGAGGCAGCATCTATGACTGCTGGCGTTGGAGGGCCTCCATCGCGAACTGGACGGCTCCCCGTTGAGAGTCTAAGTCTTCCTTGCCCACCGCACGAGCAAGATGGGGTGGAAGCACGTCTGTTGGGTCCGGACTCACAGCACATGTCCATAGCATGTGCGCCATAGTAGCGCGACTACCACTGCAGAGCACACACACGTCACTCGGCTGTAGTTCGGGGTGGGCGTGTTTCACCCATACAGGGGTCCACGTCGCACGCACTTGCAATTGTCTGAACAGTACTGCCTCTTGCCTAGAGAGGTTCGAGTGAGGCCCAGCGTATCGTCTCCGGGAGTCCCGGAAGCACTTCAGTACCTCACCGTACGTAGTAATCGGGTTGAAGTCTTCACGTTCGTTGTCGTGATCGCCCGCTGGAGGAGGGGAGACCGAGCCGGCGTTGCGTCTCGTTGCGGTTCGTTTTGGGTCCCACTGCGCCCATGTGGGCAGGGAACCACTTGATGCACACCGTTGTCTGTGATGGCCGTACGGCCCCGCACACCCTCAAAACACTCGGGTGCACCTTGTTCTCGGGGAAACACAGGACGGCCGTCCGGGAGTCACTGAGGACGGTGGTGCAGTTAGGGTTGGAGAGAGCCAGCGCGATGGCCAGCTCTTCCGCTTGTTCAGTGGATGATGCCACGATGCTGCCGGCCATGTAGAGCTCACCGGTGGTGGCTGCGATGACGGCGGCGGCGTACGTGTTCTTGCGGTCCGGGTACCTGGCCACGTCCACGTAGAAGGCCCCGGTGTCGTTGGAGTGAGTGGTTTTAAGTGCCCGCGCTTGAGCGAGCCGTCTTTCGTTGTTCTCCCTTGGACTCATGTGGCGGGGAAGTGAGGCGACCTGCAGATTGTGCAGTAGGTCTCGCGGAAGCGACAGCCAGTCCCTACCTTCCTGCAGCCTCGGTTGATATCCTATCTTTTGTAGTATTGCCCTGCCCGTTCGGGTCTGCGCGAGACGTGTAAGCTGCGGGGTTTGCTGTGCCTCGACTATCTCGCCTAGTGTATTATGCATGCGTAGCTCAAGGAGCCGTTCGTTATTAGTGTGGTTGTAAAGACCAAGTGCAGCTTTGTGTGCCTTGCGTATGAGCGCATCCAGCTTTCTACGCTCGAGGTCGGTCCAGTCATGAAAGGCCGCGACATAGGCCAGGTGGCTGATGGCGAAAGACTGTACGAGTTTGAGCAGGTTGTGCTCTCTGATGCCAGCGTATTTGGTTGAAATCTTCTTAATTAAGCTTATGGCTCTGGAGACCTTGGAATCCAGTAGCTTAACGGTGTGGCCGTTGTAGCGTAGCTCTTCGATGTGGAGGGCCCCGGACACGCAAGGTGCTGACTCTTGGGATGGTAGTACTGTCATCCGCATGGAGCTGTATGTCAGGTGCGCTGTCGGATCTGAACTTGCGGCGTTGCAGTAGTAGGAGCAGTTCTGACTTGGCTGGGGAGCACTGGAGGCCCGTGCCTTGCAGTTGGTCTTCAACGACGTCGATGGCTTGCTGCAGGGACGCCTCGATCTCGCCGTCACTGCCACCCGTCACCCAGAGGGTGACATCATCGGCATAGATCGTGTGTTTGACTTTCGGGAAGGCGCGAAGGCGTTCGGCCACTCCAATCATGACTAGGTTCAACAGCGTCGGCGAGATCACGGCCCGCTGCGGTGTGCCTATGCTCCCCAACGTCTTGGTTGGTAGCTCCAGATCCCCTGCCACGATGGTGGTGGTACGGGCTGTGAGGAAGTCCTTGATGTAGTTGTATGTGCGTTCTCCCATGTTGAGGTGGGAGACTTGCTGTAGAATCGCCGAGTGGTGGATGGTGTCGAAGGCACTCTTCAAATCGAGACCGAGTATGGCCCGGTTGTTCATGGGGCTTGTGGTCGTCGACGGTTTGTCAATGATCTCGTGCTTGATGGTGGTATGGTTTGAGAAGGGCGTCGTGATCAATACTGCTAGGCTGGACATTAGAAGGGCATGCCCCAGGAGAGACTGTCAGAGCAACCCTATTAATCGCATCTGTGACGAGACGCAATACTTTGTATGTCCCAGAAAAGGGCTGAAGCTGTTTCTCTGAGAGGCCAACCAGACGTGCGCGGGAGCGGCGAAGTGACCCAAAATAGTCGGTAATGATAGAAGGGAAATTAAAGTATTGAAGGCTTGTGCTAGATCGGGACAACACGCAAGGGTGGCGCCGATGTTCAAAATAGTGGGTGAGAGGACCAGCTACATTAGCAAAACGTTCTATAAACTAGCATAAATAACAGTAAGTGACTGAGTGAGTGAACTCTTTATTGAAATCGCCTTGCAGGCAGTCAAGAGCGTCGTCAATAATCGAAAGGGGATACATCTTTTCTCTTGATTTTGTTTATTTGGCTATATTCCAGGCAGAAACGCCACGTGCCATTTTTATTCTGGAATAAAAAGACAGGAGATTCCGACGAACTAGGAAACGTTCAACGATTTCCTTGCTACGCATTTTCTCGAACCATTGTTGCATCCCGAGGGATTCAGCATGAGATTCGCGATGAGGCCGCCTGTTCAGTGGTTCTGCATCACCAGTGCTTATGCGGTGCACCACAGCGTGTGTTGTACTCAGTCGACAGCTGCATAAATAAAAGATGTCGTTATCGGACGTCAATAGATAGCGATGAGAATCGGCGTCCACAATGAATCGGGTGCTGTCATCGCTGTGATTTTATTTTCTGGGAGTGATGACTCCAATGTGGTTCCAAAGGGCAAAGGATTGAAAGCGCCATTTCGTTTAAAAAGACTTGAGGGAGGAACCCCAATTGCCGAAACAGAGGCAGGTCTCGTTGCCAACAATAGTTACTATAGTATTAGGCATAGTTACTTTACGTGTGAAACGTACATCCGGAGTAGGTGAGTGGACGAAGTCACCGTTGGCAACAGGGGAGCTCGGTAATCAGAAGATGTAGCTAACAGCGTTTGGTGGTAAACGAACGTGTTAGGTGTTGCAAAAGAGCCGCTGGGGTGCATCAGAAGAAGAAGGGAAAAGAAAGTGGAGGCGGAGGAGTCCAGTGGAACAGTTAATGAGAACGGCATGTTCAGAAAGAAAATCAAGGCCCATATTGAGGTCATGAGGACAATATTCGGGTACGGTAAACATAACAGCTGTTTCTTTGTCAGCAATTCGTATGTTAGCGGTTAACATTACGACGACCGGAGACGTGCTGCCATCGGCAACTCGAAATGCACGGGACGTGGGTAGCGTAATGACTTCATGGAGATGGCGGCGAAGGCTCGAACTCATTACGGAAACCTACGCACCGGTGTCAATAAGAGCGCGCACTGCAACTTCATCGACAAGGACGTCAGCAAAATTGTGCGTAGTCGGCAAAGTCAGTAGAGAATTTACGGGCCGGGTTATTGATGCACCGCCATCTACTTGAAGTGCATGACTGAGTTTTCCGAAGGAGGGTCGAGAGTAGTCGGCCATGGGAGATGAGTGGTGAGGATTGGGTGATGGGGACTGGTGGCATTGGGGCGGCGGCGATCGGTTGAACCTAGTATTCGGACTGGTAGATTTGGTCGGGTTAAGGGCAGTACAAGGGAGTGGTTCTGCCGGTCATCGGAGTAGCCAAGGGTTGTCGAGGCCTGTAGCCGGCGTAGCTGTTGCGGAAGAATGAAATACTGGGGCTGCAACAGTACCGGACAATGTGGCCAACGCTGGTGCAATTGAAACAAATGGGTTTTCATTCGTTGTACGCCACTCAGTGGGGTTCCGGCGGGGGTAAAG
This sequence comes from Haemaphysalis longicornis, assembly GCF_048455015.1. Taxonomy (NCBI): domain Eukaryota; kingdom Metazoa; phylum Arthropoda; class Arachnida; order Ixodida; family Ixodidae; genus Haemaphysalis; species Haemaphysalis longicornis. Next base: position 34,132,502 of record NW_027526225.1, read on the forward strand.
TGGAAGAGAATGGCCGTTGTAAGAACCGGATGACGTAAACTCTCGTCGAAACAGAGAGGCAACCGCGAATACAGGATAAAGGCCCAGGTGTGCTATTTCGTCGCGGAAAATGCCTTAGATGACGAAAACGCTGTGGAGCTCGTTCGGATCGGGCACGTATGGCGCCGCTGTAGTAGTGACCATAGCCTCCAGTTCTCGGAGCACGACTTTAGTTATATCCGCTGATGGCGGAACTGGACCTTGTAGGCGTGGAAAACGGGCTGGTGGACTTTTATCTTCCCCAAAGATTTCGCTGCTGTGTTGGGAAGTGTTGTGAAGTTGTGGGCTAGAAGGCGTTCTTTGGTCTCTTTGAATCGCCCACTTTCTGGAATGATGCCGTCCACGGTGCCACAGTCTTTCTAAACGTGAAGGCGGAATGTATCATCCGCAATGCCCTTCAGGATGGGGCGCACTTTATCTGACTCCGCCATCGTGCTGTCAGCCTTCGAGCAAAGAGCCAAGACGTGCTGGATATGCGCAACGTAAATTCGGTCGAAGGCTGGGCGCGGGATGCGAGCTCTTTGCAGCCAAAAAGCTGGCGACCAAGTGGCTTAAAGAAGAAGTCTCGCAGCTTTGCTTTAAACATTGCCTAGCTCTTCAACTGGGTGTTGTGCGTCTCGAACCACTTGCGCGCGGGACTTTACTCTTTTAGGTAGAAGATCACATTCGCCAGAATGATAGTAGGGTTACACCTGTTTTGAGCGCTGAAGCACTTAAAAAGACTGATCCAGTCGTCAACATTTATGTCATTTGTCATGGTGGACATGTCACGCCCCGGAGGATAAGACACGATCGACGCGTTCGCTCCATCGGCAGTCATGGTTACGCAAGGAGCGGAGTGTCTACTCCGAATCTCCGTGAGGGGTGGAGTGCACCCTGTTGAGTGGTACGGGATGAGGTTTTGACGCCAACTCCGCAAACCTCCACCAAGGATTTCACATGGCAAGGATATGTATATTTACAGGTATTTACAAGTCAAAATACCCTGAGAAGCATTAGGGTAACCAGCAGCGTGAATCCGAGCCGAGCGTCGTCGTTCTCAACCTCTTCCACCAGCGCACAATACCGACCGCATGTTTGTCTCGAACAAGGATTTCCTCGTGCCAACAATGTACAGAAATTTATAGAAGGCATGACTCTTAATTGTGAGTAGTAAAACAAAAATTACTTGAAACATCAAAATTTTTCAATCTATATTTTTATTCATGACCTAATCATTTCTGAAGCATGTTTGTAGGATGTGATGGTGGCATTGAGTGAAAGCTAATTAAAATAAAATGGTACACAAAAACGTTTCTCACATTTTGCCGCAATTTGTGTATGCCCTGCGTACTATAAATATTTATTTGGAACGGACATGCCGCAGTTTTTTATAATGGGTTTAAATTCAGAAGAGAAGTAATAGTTACGGAGAATGTAAAAAATGAAATGTTTATGCACGGTTAATGTATGAACAAAGTTCATGCCAGCTGAGGGGTTTTCTCCGTGATAACAAGTATTATGAATCACACTCTGCGGGATCCTTTTCATGAGCTCGTTAGGACGTTGAGTTTGTAAAAGGAGGCAAGACCGTACATAGTGACCCCATGCTTTTAAACTCACCCACCGAGGCAATAAAAAACATTTTTTTCACTCTCAAATTTCACCCAACTCAAATTGTACACATAAGCAGACACAAGTATTACACGTTTTGCTACGTGCTCTATATGTGAATTTCTTTTGTAATTTATTATTCAAGGTACCCCTTACGCCCTCACGCAGGAGGGTATTACATTGGAGGGTGATCAATACAGCAAAAACAAACACACGAACAATGTTATATACTGGGTAAATAGAACATAATAAGTACAGCGCATTCGCAAACACAAATATGACAAGGTAATGTTAGCTCCGAGTAACACACCAAAATAAAAACAAAAGAAGCAACAACAAACAAATCTCTGTAGAAAAAGAACCCTCTGTCAGAATTTATGCAATTAGGAAGGCATAGTTTTTTTTTCAATTCACAACCTTCCCGAGTATTACTTGGTGAAACTTAATGGCATTGATGACGGGGGCTATGCGGGATGGCAATGCGTTCCATTAAAAGATTGTACGTGGAACGAATGACAGCGAATAGATCAAACATGACATGCTAAACGGGTCACTTTGAAAAGATGATCGAGTTTAAAAGAATGGTGGATGGTCAAGAAAAGAAGTCATGAAGCAATTAGTGATTTTAATGTTCATAAAAAGCGATATCCTTGAAGCCGTGTGTCATTGGGACACGTCCAGCACTTCTGCACGAGTTTTTATGGCTGTGACACTTGAATGACGGGATTAGTCGGAATGAATGTAGCGAACTGTGCGGTTTTGTTGTTGATTCTGTAGGCTTGGTGAGGTTCCCAAATGGCCGATGCATATTCGATTGTTGGCGCTATAAGTGGGATGTCAGCGAGTTTACGTAGGTGCGATGGGGCATGCTTGAAGTTAGGTTTTAAAAGTTCCAGTGAACATTTAGTCGATGCAAGTACGACGTTAGTGTGATGATTCCAAGTAAACACCAAGGTAGTTGTACGTAGTAGTAAGTTCAACTGCAGTAATATTGTATGAGTACGAGTTCTGAATGCGAGATGCGCGTTTAGGAAAGGACATAAGCTTTGTTTTAGAATTATTACGGTAAATGAACCATTTGGACCAGCAAGAGGTTATCACTCTACGTCAGCCTGGCGGCTGTGTTCGTCATCATTGCCCAAAATTTAGCGTTAGATCACGCAATATTGCGCGAAGAGCCGGATTTCAGATGAAATAATGTTAGGCAAATCATTAATGAAAATTTAAAAAATAAGGAGTCCAGTACGCTTTCCTTGGCAAGGCCTCAGTACACTTCCCCAAAAAAAGAGAAACTGTTATTGACTGATGTGAACTGAAGTCTTCTCGGAAGGAAATCCTTAATTCATGCGGGCCCAAGCGTCCGGATGTTAAGCTGTGGAGTTTTTATTAGCAACCTGTGATCAAGGAATCGTTCAAACGTTTTCGAAAAATCAAGAACCTTGCAAGTTGAGAGTCGAATGCGTAGCTCTTTCGAAAGCCGTGCTGGTACCTGAAAATGATGTTAGCTTTACTGGGTACTTCAGTAATTGACAGAAAATGACATGTTCCAGGAATTCGCATAAGGTGCTTGTTAACGATATTGGGCTCTAATGAAGTGGGGAGGAAGGATCGCCAGATTTAGAGATGAGTATTAGTTTAGCAATTCGCCACTCTTCGGGGATTAAACCAGATCACAAGCCGTGAGTGAAAAACGCTGATAAGATAGATGAATGTGTTGAGAAACTTTTTTAGTATCTTTTTATTGAGTCCAAGGTGATCGGGTGCTGAAGAGGTTTTAAGTTTGCTGAGTAAAGAAAGTATACTGGCCTCGTTATTAACTACTTCGGTTATTCTTGTGCCCAAATCTTATGCCACCCTGCAAGGCGTGTATCCGACGATTTCTCAACTAAAAAAAACAGCCAAGCTTTAGATCACATTTCTATGTACCATGAGAAAGCAGCTGCGCTATTCAATTCCGCCCGAAGATAACAAACAATAATCTTACATATTCCTTGGCTGATACCCCGAATCTTTAAGCAATCCAGTATTATTCCCATATTTAAAAAGCGTGAAAAAGAAATTCTTTTTAACGATAGGCGTATTTCTAGTTTCCGGGCTCTTAGCAAAATAATTGAAAATTGTTTCCTAATAGAGTTACCGCTAACCAAATATTATTTGAGTTAGTAAGTTATTACGTTTTATTAACTTGCCCCTCATTTCTTTATTTCACTGTATCAAGCGATGAATAGATAATTCGCAGCTCTTTGGCCACGTTTTCTTAGAATTTACGATAGCTTTCGCTACAATTGTTTACAACGTCTTTTTTTCAGGAAGCTAGAAGTGTAGGGAATTACTGGTCCATCACTAACTTTCTTAAATACTACTTGTCTGACCAGAAATGCAGAATATATGCATCAGATATGTTTTCTTAAGCTACAGTTAGTTAAAAAGGGGTGCCCCAAGCATCAATTTCGTGCCCCCCACTCTTTTTGCTTTATATAAATGAGCTTCACGACACCCTTCAGACATCCCATTGTCTTTTATATACGGATGACACCACCATATCGACATCGCACCGGTGTATATCCTCTTTAACATCGCAACTAAACCTCGCTCTCAGCAATGCCTTAGATTGGGGTAAAACGAATCTATTAGTAATTATTCCTATCAAATCTAAATTCATAAATTTCAGTTCAAGTAAATAGGACATACCCCAGCTTCCATCCTTCAAATTTGGTGAAAATCCTATTCCTGCTTCCGATTCTGAAGCATTTTTGGGCATATGTCTTACACTCACCGTTAGTTTCATTTACATATCAACCATCACATCAAAACAACTGCGTTTCGAATTCATGCGTTGAATAAAAGACGGCATTTTGTTTCCTCTTTGCAGTGTTATAACTCTATTTCTCCTTTATAAAGAGTCACATTAATTATGGCAACATCTCGTGGGGAAGCACATATCACTGTCAGTTAAAATCAGTCCAAAATATTCAAAACCAAGCGATACGTATTATTGCCACCTGCCATTTCAGCGCTCATGTTTTGGTACTGTGTAACCAGTTGGACATCGTATCCATTGATCACCTATTCCTGTACAATCTTGCAATCATGTTATTTAAGCATCTGAACAACCAACTTTCTTTTCAGTTTATGGACGTTCTTTTTGTAGTCCAATATAAACCGACAAGGTTTGCGTCCCGTAATAATTTTATTCCCGAGTGTTCATTCAAAATGTCGAGAAAAGGTACCCAATTCCGTGTATTGAACTTTGTAACACACTGCCTCTTACTGTAAAATTGTCAATGCCTTTACCCTATATTTAAAACAGCACTAAGGGTATTTTTCATAGCGCGGAATTAGATGTTTTGGTTCTTTTCAAACCCTTGTGTATTACTTCAGAATATGCAATTTTGAGTAATATAAAAAAAAGATATGGTACCATGTTTTTGTCCCGGAAATAAAAGGATTGGTAGTAGTTGTTAAGGTGTTAGTATGTATCGTAAAGCCACTTGATGTAGTTGTCCAATTGAATTGTTCCAATTGCTAGCTGATGAAGTACTGCATTTATTTCCGTAATCATTTAGGAATAACAATTTTGTTTTCGCTCCGATTACATTCCACGTTTGTAATGAAGTACATCAGGCCCTGTTTCAGCCTTGTGGTTTTGAGACCCTCGTCTATATCCGCATGTAAGTAAAAAGTTCTTCGAAATAAATAAATCTTTTACATTTGAAACCTTTGATATTGCGATGACTACTGGTAGCACAGTGAAACGTGAGACGGAACATGTAAACAGACAATTTCGAACCTACTTCAATGCATGGTGCTGTGACCTTCAGTGCTTACATAGGAAAAAAAAACCACCAACGTCGCTATGGTCGAAGCCTGCGCGACTGAGTGCAACCTCCGCTAATTTTACAATAAATATCTGTGCAGCTCACCACACCTCCCTGAAAAAATGCTTCGATAATGCTATATATGCTATAATGCTTCGATAATGCCTATACGCACACGAAGCGTCCTATCGGAAAATTAGAGCAGAATAGTTTTTAGCATATTTCCTTCAAATCCAAGGGCGCAAAGGTCTCCTAGAATACCGAAAGGCAACGTGATATCATATCGCTTTGATGGATCAAAGAATACCGACGAAAGATACTGCCTATGTACGAACGCAGCTCTTCGTACTACAAACGCCCGAGCTCGTCAAGCATAGATTTATGTTCTCGGAAGTCACACTGGGAAGGATCCAGGAGCTTGCTTGCCTCTTGGAGATTCCTTGTTCCTGAGAGATTTGTTAGTGTACCGTTTATGTTCTCCTCAAATAATTTGCAGAGACAACTTGTCAGTGCTATTGGTATGTAGCTTAGGGCCACATGAGGATGTTTTTCTTCTTTGCGGAGTGCAACACCAATGTTCTCTGTCAGATTTGGGGTAACGTGTCCGTTATTCCACATACTATTAAAGAGGGATAATAGCGCTGTAGGCGTCTCTTGATGTACGTTCCTTATAATTTCATAATGGATGTTCCCTGGCCCAAGCACTGCCTTCGCGGAAGTGTTTAGGCAAGCTATTAACTGAGCCACACTAAAATCGTTGTTATTTGGTTCATTTGAAGATAAGATGACGTTTGGGATAAGTTTTAGCTTTTCGTCTCTTTGCTATAACTTCAGAAACTAGAGTAGTGCGCTGAAGTTGATGCAGATTGAAAGTACATGCCCACTGCGTCTGCCTGATCTTGCGAAGTGTCACTGACATTAAAGGTTCACTTAAAGGCTCATCCTGTTCCATAGCTTTTTTGTCAATGCAAGAGTTGATGCCCTCTAGCAATCACCCCCAGCTCTGACTTTTTTGCCAACCGCCATATGCGTCTTGATTGTGTTTGACGAGTTTGAAGTGGATGTAGTTTTCGGATGCAGGGAAGGTATGGAAATGGCTCCATGCTGCAGTATGCTTCTTTCAAGCATTTTCGCAGTCTCCATTCCATCAAGTTATTGGTTTTCTGTTTGGATTGTTGGAAGTCCTTGGGGATACACTCAGTAGCGGTTTCAATATTGTGACTTGTAATAAACGATAAGGCACTATTGATGTCCATACAATCTAGACAATGATGCAGAAGTAAGCTCATGGCATTTTTACCAGCCCGCAGACCCTATTTTCCACCGCGGCACACTGTTCTAAATGCCACTAGAATGACCATTTTTTCTTTAACATGTCTGGCAAGTGGTCGCTCCTGTAAGGGTTTCCAAGCACTTTCCATCCAAGTAGCTAGAAAAAGTTACCTGAGCAAAAGGCTAATCCGGCTGAAGACTATTGTTTGGGTGAGGCCATAAAAAAGTGGCTTCATTTTTATTTAATAGGCATGCTGCGGTGGAAGGTAAAATGTTTTAGATCACTCGCCACCTGGCATAATATTGCTGCAAAACCTGAAACAGGATGGCGGGAGCTGTAGTAGGCCGCTAATACGCATGGTTCTGGAAGCTGGTTTTAAGATTTTTAAACTCTGATTTTTGTAGCTGTTTCCCAAGAGGAATATAGATTGAGGATTTTGTGAAGAGAGTCTGTATCCATACGACTTACCTCTACACCCTCCAAATCAGCCTGGAGTTTCACTTCTTTATCTGTAGCTGTCCTTGCCAGAATAACTGCCACACCACCTGATGATTGCCTGGTGTTTTGTTTGTTCTTCCTGTATGTGATGTATTGAGGAAAAACATTTCCATGCTTACTGCCTAAATGGGTTTCTCGAAGACACACTTCCAGTGGCGCATGCTCCAACAGCAGCTCCCCAAAGTGATCCACGTTTTTTAGAATCCCCCTGAAGTTCAACTGCAGAACGCCAGAAAGAGCCATTGGTAGTATGAAGTCTGTTGTTAGGACCGGAATCCACTTGTTAGCTACCAGAGCCCTTTCCAGGAGGAGACACTTTAGGGATCTCCGCGTTTTGGACCTTTCCTAAGAGCTCGTGCGCTGTATGGGTTCCTGGCGATCCTTCGTCGTGCTCTGTGCCGTGGATGGCTCACTTGTGTTCATAGCCTGCTGAAAGGGCTTCCTTGTTGACGGTTCGAGAACTAGGGGCCTTGCAGACCTCATGTTCTCCTTTGAATGGACAACCGTCTCCATGACGTTAGTCAGATTTGTATACCGCTATCACATACGCCGTTTTCCCACCGTCGTTCCTTTGAGGTGTAGCAGCATGGGCTGTTTGCACCTGGGAAGCTGAAGGCTTCTCCTCAGGCCTCTCAAAAAGGACCCTGATAAGAACAGTGCCGAACGTGGCTCCGCCCCCTGACGCACACGTCGGCGTATGCTCTGTTGTGCATGATAGGAAGATGCCTGCGTTCTGCGAGGTTTTACGGTATTTTTATTTACATTCAGTGCAATTTATTTTTTTCTTATGTCTATTTTTGCCACGAATGCGAGTATGTGGCATGGTCACCACTGCAGTTGTACAGTAGGGAGGTTCCGAGCAGGTTTCTAAGGCATGGTTAGTTTTTATGCGTCTTGCACATGCGTCTGCTTACCCCTACAGCTTTGCAATCAATGGCCAAATTTGTGGAAGATGTAGTGACGACATGGCTTTGGGGAGTAATGTCTGAATCTTACTTTTACGTTACCAGCTTCTACACTTTTAAGAGAACGGTCGGTGATTGGCCTTGCTGGTATATCTTTCTTTTCCCGCGAGGTCACTACTCTGTGTATTTTCACATTTTGTTCCTGGAGTCCTTTCAGGAGCTCATTTTCCAATAGGTAAAGGAAGCCCACGTCAGTGATAATTTTCCGAACGGTGTTCATGGAGCAATGGGGGCTATGATAATGGGGACATCACCTATTTTTCAGCTTGTTGCAGCTGGCTGCTTTGCTCATTGTTCTTTACTTCGATCAGCAAGTAACCACTTGTCATTTTTGTACTTTATAGCCGGCTCCGACCAGGATGGAGAGTCGTGTGTATACAACGATTATTTTCTCAGTGAGATGCTCTAATTTTCAGACTTGATTACATCGAACTTTTGAATACCTTTTTGGCTTTTGCCAGTGAAAATGTGAAGGTTGCCTCTGTGCGCCCTGTATTCAGAAAACGATTGACAGAAAAAATCTTTTAAGATGTCATACAACCACTATGTGTTCGGTGGCATTGCAAGTCGCCCACCCCGTGGCCACCAACGAACGTGGCTTTGCAGCCCACGCAAACGGTACCTTGCCGCTATACCCTGATGCTTGGAATCAAGAGTAATGTTTTTGCAGAGAATTTTGCCACGCCGTATGGGAAAACATAAAACAATGCTTACGAAAGAAGATAGGAGAGAGACAACTGAGAGTTGGACAGGCAACAGCTACTGGCTGATTCCTCTCTGGGCGGTTCGGACGGGGGGCCCCATTTGCGAGAAGGAAGCGAAGACCAAAGTGTTGCGTGTCCGCCGCAAGGGGCCATGATCCTTCCATGATGTTAAAAATATACGTAGGTCTAAGAGCTTCTTTGCGCTTTTCGTGTGTCGTGATTTCTGAATAATTGTAAATGCCCGGCGACCGAACCTCATGTGCTACGTAAACAAAAGCGTTTTATAATTTCAACACAAAAAAATGCACTTTGCTTTTTTCTCCCAGACTGTTAGTTTACGTCGGCCACTTCGTTCCTCGTTTTTCCGTCCATCACAGCACAAAATGTCTTGCATAAATGAGGAATGCATCCAACGGTGTCACTCGATGCTAGAGTACATGTGTAAAGAGTCAACACAGGCTAGTGCGACCTCGTAGCAGAAGGCATACTGTTCCTGCAAAAAATTACAAAACAGAAGTCAGAATGAGCCACTATTGATTGACAAACTAGGTCAACGTTATTTACTCAATTCTAAGCTGCATGTTATTTTAAAAGACCTGGAAAAGAGTGTGTGCCTAAAGCTGTGGCACACCAGCACTTCATTATGTACGTTTCCAAACCTGCGGATCACTTGCTAGATGGCAGGTACGATTTACGAACAAGGTTGGAGGGAGGGTGGGCGAAGAAGAGAAAGCAGGAATCATGTTTCTCACTGATGTGGACGTCGGTTTCAAAGACGTTGAAAAGTACCCTAGGTTGAAAATAAAAATAACACTAGGTTGAAACGACGGAATGCCCAAACATTGTAGTTCGGAATACAAATTCGACCATCTTTACTGACTTTACTGGGCGAACAGTGATGTAAACAGCAAAGCTGCCTGGCGTGTCCAAATCGTAAGGCTAAACTTCATAGAAACTCGTATATTGCTGGTAGATTTGCACAGGCTAAGAATGACTGAGTGGTTATTTATGCATGCCATGCTCTTCCCACCATTGCAGGCACTGCTAAACCGAGACAGGTTGTTCTCAAACCACAGTCTATCGTACAACTGCGCCATATATCCTTTCAAGGAACACCCGTTTGAACAGTCCGTTGGCACCCCTGCTAGAACCTCGCTGACGGTACTGAAAGGCTTCGACCAGTCGGAGACCAGGGTCACCGGTCCTTTGTAGTCCGTGGATTAATCCCTCACATCACAGTTGACCTCGTCATAACGGCGATGAAGTTAGACTTGCTACGTTTTGACTCAGGGCTCGTCGCAATTCTTTAGCGCATGGCTTTGGCTTCTTCCACTCGAAGCTCAGGAGGAAGAAGCTTCCCTTTTTTTCCCTTCTCTTTTTCCCTTCTCTTTTGCATGGCTTTGTCATCACTAGCGGAGACTTCAGGATTCGCCCCACGATGGGATGCCCTTTCGGTCGCCAACTCTCGCTGGCATTCCCGACGGGTGGCTTCTTCTTCTTCTGCAGAGCACGCGAGTTAACCCATTTTCCGAACATTGAGAGTATTCCGCCAAGCGGGATTGCCTATACTCCGTTTCATAAAAAGCGTGCATTCCTGCTGAGGATAGAGAGTATGTTTCGCGCTTCCGGTATTGAGAAACATCGGGCACAAGGCTGCTCAAAGCAGTATAATTCCAAACACTGTGAAAGTAATTGTTATCATTACAGTTTTACTAGCGTTATCTGGACAGACAAAGTTTGCGTATGTTTTTTACCGCTGTGGGTCTGTTTTTATGTATCCCAGCGGAATGCAGCCATGCGAGCGCATCTAAACCTTGAAGAGACGGCACGAGCGATTTCGCCATTCCTGCCTTTCGTTTTACCATGCAGACGCTATACCCAGGCACGCGCATCTAAAGCCACGACGTGAGGTGGAGTGGTACCATTTGTTTATTTTTTGCCGGCGAATATTTGCGCATATTCCACGGAGTCGCGCTACTTGGCGTTTGTTCTTTCTTTCATAAGGCATGCCATCTACACAGCACTTTGCCCGGGTTAGCACACCTCGTCTCATGGGAGAATCGCCAACTAACACCTTTGCTCTTAAGAAGGAGATCAATGATATTTTGTTTTGTAGTACATCTCAGCGTGACCTACAACGTGTTTGATCTAAATAGAGATCATGTTTAAAGCTTTGCAGAAAAGATATTACACAACTCTACTTGCATTCGAGTTCCGAAGATAATGACCTATAATTGCAATGGAGTGATTGACGGTCCCTGCATGATTCCAAAAATCTGTTTTTGGTTTCTATCTTACCGAGTCCACGATGAATTCAGCACGGCTGCCACGCACGTTCTGAACAGCGCGGAAGACGTCCAACTCTTTCTCGAGTTGGAGTTGGTCGCAGATTGCCGCTGAGACGCAGTAGAGACCAGAATGTTGGCGTCCGTCACTGGAATACATAAAAAAAAAAAAACTGGCGACTTCCAGAACACCATACTACTATTAGAACCAGTCGGAACGCCTAAGCTGAAAGTGACTACATGAAAACAACCTTGCTAAGCATCGTTTTTGCTTGAGAAATGATTACACCAAATTATCAACTCTAAACTCCTTCTCGTTTATCCCGAGGCGTGGTGCTCTTCCTGTGCCCGATTGACTTTCAGATAGCGACCTGCCCAAGCTCCCCGACTCCGTGTGCTGAGTTTGTTATTGCTTGTTTGGCGTTTTTATTTCTTTGCTACGCCACTGCACTGGCTGGCGCTGCGTTTATTCACCATTTCTCCGCTCTATGCGAGATAGCTCAGTCGGGTGTCATTATTTAGCCGTTGTTTTGGGTCGTTGCGTTTAGTTCTTCCAATTCACCCTGTGAGGACTGCACACCTTCTGTGGACTCGGCGGTCTGTGTAAATGAAAGGTTTTTTAATGCGAAAGAGTAACTTCGTAGGGCCGACGAAAGCACGCAAACAGCTGGCGTCCATCCAATGCGCACCCATCCTGATATCGTTCGAAAAACTGCGTAGCGCTATTACGCCTCTGCTAACGCGTCTCACAGCGTTTCTTGCATGTAATAGCGCGCGTACATCGGAAATATTAAAAAAATATTCAGCGCGTTTTGTTTCATAGCAAGGATGAGAAAAAACAAACACCAGAAAGTACTTAGCGTGCACGGTTTTATAAACAAAAAAACAGACGGAAAAACTCTAGGCTCGCGGGCGGTGCCCATTTACATGCGACGCGTTTCACACTCGAGTATAACAAAAAAATAATACGAGCACGCTTAACAACTTTGGCCTGATGTCTTAGTTGCCCTGCAGCTTCTTCGGAGGCAGTGAGGCACATGCATGAATAGTGAATCTGGAAAAACTAGGTGGAGTGAGTTTGAGTTCGACTTTGCAGGTTATAGGCAACGTCGGCAGAAGGCTCGGCGACAAACCTAGCCAGGAGAAACACTTTCGCGAGAGAATGTGCTGAAAGATGCTTTGCAATGTTTTTGCACTACGTTTTCAGCGAAAATATCGTTGGCGATTGTACTTGCTGCATACAACTGAGAAAGACAGGCAACCACACGGCAAAAAAAAATGTTTCAGGTTCGGAGTTCCTAATGACCACACAATGTCCGTCCGCGTCCGTCCGAAAGCATTTACAATCGATAAAAATCAAAAACGCTCCGGCAGGATTCAAGCCTGTGTCTGGTAGACAAGACAGAGTTAGTGTCAGTAGTCTTACAAATTAAGCTACGACCGCGAGCTATTACCCTAGAGTCAAACGGCGTACTCCGTAGCTTGGCGCAAAGCATTTGCACTTGCAAAAATTACACAGGCGCCAGCAAAATTTGAGCCGGTGTCTGGAAGACCAAATAGAGTTAGTGTCAGTCGTCTTACCCATTAGGCTACGACCGTGAGTTAGTAACCGGTTGTCAAACGGCTTACTGCCTCGCCTGTAATGGTGAGGAGTACATCAGGAGCTTCCTATGTCCGACCGCGTCCAACCGTGCGCACACTACCATCAAGCGAAAATCAAGCGAAATTCGTTTTGAGCCGTGAGTTGCAGTTTCTTTTAGGGAATATTCAAGGTGCAACTCACGGCTCCAAACTTAATGACGGTCAGGGCGCAAATCGTATGTCACTCGGGGCGGAACTTGGATGTCATTTCGAATCCCCGTAGTCCGCTCCCTCGCCATCATCCACACAGTTGAGATGCTGCCATTTTTACCACGTTTACATCGCTTTGTTACGTGCAAGTGGCCTAAGAAAAAATCGTAAGATAAGTGTGGTTTTCACAGCAGGTATATACGAGGGGCGGCTGTTATGCCAACCGGAGTATTTGTCGGGTTCAGCCACCCCGAGGAAGTTTCTACAAGTGTGGCTCCAGTTATGATGAAAAAGATGCAGCCACTGAAAAGGTTTGCGTTGAATATTGCCTCGTTTGTTAAAAAAATGCCTTCGCGTGAGGGTTTTGGCACTTTTACGGACACATTGGCGCGGTTGGAGCTCCTTTACACAATTTAAGGCACTACCTGTAAGCTTTTGCTCGTGCATAAATCAGCTTAACGTAAAAAAAAAGTTTCGCGACGTAAAGCCCAGGTTGATAGTTTTCGAATGTTTAAATGAACGGAAATGCTCGCAGCTAGGGACTGGCAGTGGGACATGCGGGTTTGGTTGCAGCGTGATTCGTTTGTATAAGCAGAAGTTTGCATAGCTAGGAAGCGCGGCTCGATTGAACAGAAAATTCTCGATGCTGTTACGTATTTTAGGTACCAAGCGATACACTGGGTGTTGGTTGGTACGACAGCTAAATATTCCAAGATTTCTAGCACCCAATGCCAATGAAGCGAAGCTGCTGAGGATCCAGATAAAATTTAGCTCCAGTTGCGGAGCGCGCCTTCTATACACAGACATTTTTCCGCACGCTAGTTACCCATCGTTGCCGGCTGCTATGGGCGGGTCGTTGTTTATAAGGCCGGTTGTGGCCCTGTGCGCGTACAAAGCGGTAGGATGCTCGTTGGAGCAGTTCTGCACTTATATTTCTCTCCCGCCACGTACGGAATTCTGCTCCTTGTTTAAATGTCGCCATACTTCCTTTGAAGAAAGTGAGGAGCCTCTCTAGTGCAAACTATTAGAAGAGTAAGTCGGACGAAAATCTGGCTTTTTTGTGTTCAATGACGTGTATACAAAATGCCTGAAGGCCGAAAGAACAGAACCATAAGTTAAATAATGCTCAAAGCAACGCATTTCCCAAAGTTCGTGAAATAAAGTGAAGTATTTGGTATCCTTTCATTGATTGATTGATTGATCGAATAAACATTTGTTAGAAAAAGCGAAGAATACAATTCGGTGTTGCGGTAAGAAAAACTACTAGGTCCATGAGAAAAGCAAAGGGGTAGAGAAAGATACAACTAGCGAAAATAGAGCCTGATGCTCCGGCCAGGATTTTTCTATTCGGGAAAGCGCAGGTGTTCGTGTGAATGTTTTCATGCTAATTTGCTGCTTACCACGCCATTAGGTCCACCTCTTCTGTCTCTGCAGGTTGCCGTGCAAGCTTTAACGAACCATAAATCATTCTTGAAAGCACGTCTTGTGCGGGAGCCTCATACCCTGTACTGTCGCAGAGATATTCGGAATGGCTGACGTAATGGCAAGAGTCTCTTTTCCAAAGGTGGCGTAGTTTGTTCATCCGGTTCTTTTTTTGGGGTGTTTTTGTGAAGGACTTGCGTGCCGGCTTGCCGTAAGTGCATATTTAAGGATGCTCATTGCTTGAGCATTTCTTAATCAGACCGTGTGAACAGTGTTAGTGGGGCAGATTTGTGAAAAGCACATGGCACACCACGGGGTTGTGGCCATTTTAGGGCTACTAGAATTGCTTCTTCAACGATATCCTGTTACTGTCCTATGGACCTAGTAGGAACTCACAAGGGCTAATCATCGGCGCACTTAACACGTTGAAACGTGGACTCTGAAGCACGACGGGCAGTATGTGTTCTACAACAACAAAAATTAGTAGACGGGTTATAACCGAGGCTTGCAGTGTTAATTTGCTTTAAAGTCCAGAATTACTACAAGTGAGGTGTCCAATGCCGGCTCTTGCATTGCGGCCGGAGAAATTCAGAGCCACATGTTGAGACACGCATCTTCGAAAGGTACTAGAAGCGGAGCCTCGGCATGTAGCTGAGTTCGTAACATTATGTGAAGTCCCCCTGATATCTACAGGCAGGAGCGATTCCTTGCTACGTTATTTTATGCTAAGCGGGAGGCAGACACAGGACGAGATAAGAGATGAGATGAGGACGAGCGCTAACTTCCAACAAAGTTTATTTCGAGAAGCAAACAAATATATACACCTCCCCAAAACAGTGCAAAATAAACAAAATCATCTAGAGATACCACACTTGCCATGCTCGAAAATTCTACACCCTCAGGAACTCCAACTCCTTATCACAAACAGCGAAGGAGGGGGAGCTGACACATTCTGGCCCCACTCTACAAATATTTTCCGCTTCGATGATTTCGAGCGTGAGCCTGCTTTTGCTTTTCCTTATCAGAAAACATTTTTCAAAATCCGGCTTACAACCATTTAGTAGACACGTGCTTCCGTGCAGTGTGAGGAAACCATTACGACCATTCATCACATTGCGTGCGTGTTCGTGGAGCCTATCATTTAAAAAGCGACCAGTCTGTCCTACATACTGCTTACCACAAGAGAGAGAGATCTGGTACACTACATTCGCAATGCCCTACATAAGTGGTGCCCCTCCTACTGATCAGTAGTTTCAACCAGCAGTCTTTCAGGCTCTCGAATGCTGGTTATCCCACGCACACACAGATATCAGTAGCGGAAGGTTTGGTCAACACGAATACATCAAAACAATCTCACCCACAATAAACGTCATTACCCCTGCTTGAATTCGCCGTGGTTCCGTATATTCATGGCTTATCGGACAACCGAAAAACATCGGAGCACGCCCAAGTGTAAAAGTACTGTGTTTTCATCCCCGAAAGAACTGGCCCATTATTCAAGACGATCTATTGCAAATGTAAACCGAGCATGTGCCAAGAAGTACAAAAGCCTCTTCGTATCGTGTGCAGAAAATGTGCTGCACCAGATCCCTCTCTGTTGTGGTAAGCAGTATGTAGGACAGACCGGTCGCGGTTTGAATGATAGGCTTCGCGAACACGCACGCAATGTCATGAGTAGTCGTGATGATTTCCTCGCACTGCACTGCAGAAAGTGGGTTCTAAAGAAATGTAAGGCGGATATACAAAAATGTTTTGTGATAGGGAAAAGCAAAAGCAGGCTCAGGTTTGAAATCATCAAAGCGGAAAAGATTGTAGAGTAAGACGGAATGTGTTACCTGCCCCTCCCTCGTTCTTTGCGATAAAGAGTTGAAATTCCTGAGGCCATGGAATGTTCGCGCATGGCAAGTGTGTTATCTCTTTATAATTTTGTGTACTTTTTCTCGGCTTTGGGGCGTCGTTTGTTTCTCGAAATCAGCTTAGTTGGAAGTTAGCGCTTGCCTTCGTCTCATGTCTTGTCTCGTCCCGTGTCTGCCTTGCGCTAAGCCTACGTACAAGACTGCATCACCAACAAGGCCAAATTTAGACTGTCGTCCTTGCTACGGTTACTCATGTTATCTCTTCCAGGGGGGGTGGGTAATATAACGTTCTTCAGCCAGGGATTCATGTGAGCCAGAGGTCTTTAGGTTTATGGCGTAAATATATCTGATTCAAGCAAGCAAATGTTCAAATTTTAAAGAATTCAAGTATCTGGGGCATCTGTAGTTAAAAGTGGCACTGTGGTGTGAAATTTATTCCAATTGGTTATCCACCAAAAGCGATCTGTTGCTCCTCTGGCTGCTGCCGAGAGATTTTGATTTGAATGTTATAGTGATCAGTGCCTAATGTTTTTGAAGACATGTCTACTTGACATACTTAACCTTGATGGGAGTGAATAGAGCGCTTTCCGGAATACAACAGCACAATTACGAAATGGAATGATGGCTCGACGGTTTTACTGAACAAGGTTTGGTGGGGTGAATGCGATGTGGTTTAAGTCACAATTTAAAATCATGCCTTAAAAAGAAAAACAGGAATTGAAGGATTCGCAATAAAACTACTACCCCTTCATAAAGATAGTCTAGAAGACCGGAAAGGCTAAACTTGCATCCAGTTTTCACTAAACGTTTGTACCATTAATCATCACACCTTCAAAGACAGAAATAGCAAAGAAGAACGAACCGATGCGACGATTTTGTGCGCACTATGTGAACGCATGGGCAAACAATATAAATGCATGCAAATTTTCCCCTTCCTCATGATCGATGCGTGTATTGCCTCACTTAAAAGCGTTTCTTTTTCTAGAATTTCAAATATATATTTTGACACGATGGAACCCTAGTTTTTCGCACGCGCGAGTGTCCAGAGATCTTATCATTGCTTTTCGATCGACCAACCACTCTATGGGGAAATTTATTATTTTTTGCACAGGACGCCATTTGTCCAACGTAAACGTTTTTGATTTAATAGAAGGGAGAATCGTTCAGGCAAAAAATGTGGCTCCTAGTAGAAGAAACTAAACAACTCACTGTATGAGCAGTCGTCCCGTCTACTTGAGATTCTTTCTCTGTCTCGACTTTCTTTTTTTATTGTTAACTCCAAAAACATTTGCCTGGCAGAGCTTTAAAGGTAGACTAAAAGCTTTTTCTCAGAAAAAAAGGTTGATGCCTGTAAAAAGGTGAACTTGTAAGGAATTTTTACACTACAGCAAAGTAGAGCCGTCTGAGGTATTTTTTAAAAATTCCTGAGAAAGTCAGTTGCAGGAGTCACTGCGGTGCATCCTCCGTTTTTTAAATATAACGCCATAAACGTAATTCCTGCGACGAGTTTGCGAACTTACAGACACTGCACTACGACAGGTGTTCCGTCCGCTTGCGCCTGCCAGCGCTGTACATGCTCGAGGAGCTCCAAGACAACTTTCGCTGAGCTGGGCACACTGGGATGCGTCGGCCAGGACTGGGAGTGAAACTGCTTTAGGATACGGGGTGGCCCCTGGAAGAACGACATAGAACGTCCCGGTCACTGGAAATAAATATTAACGCCCCGTACAATAACAAAGAAGCCACCCAAAAAAAGGAGCATCTAACTAAAGCGCTGCATTTTAATACTCTGTATTCACCAACAACAGAAAATTAGCGACTGTGTGGGAAAGAAGATGAAAGGGTATCTTCTTTAGCACACAGCATCGAAGTGACACAAAAGAGGAGCACAATGTATTCAGACCGCACGCACCATTAACCCTTTTGTCCGGGCCGCCTCTCCACCCTTTCTTTAAGAGTAAGGAGGAATAAGGTGCTTTTACTGCGTAAGCGCAGAAGTCACTGCCTTCACCTGGAAGAGCTAGATTATTCTAATTCTTCTATCGAATGCTCCCCACCCCATCCCTTCCGAACGAACGAGCGATTTGACGCTTTCACTTCACGAGCGTAACAGGCGCTGACTTGACTTAGTCGGAGCTGGCACTTTTTCACTTATCGCTCTTGGCGTTGGCTGAAATTGAAGGCCAAATTGATGGAACGACGCCTTTCAAATACTTGACCTGGAGTTACAACTTTGCTTAAATTTAAAATGTCTCATCTTAAGTTTATGAACTTTCCCAAATGGAATATTGGTACGCGAGTCAAGAAATCTGCAGTGTCGACTCTGAAGAAGATGAGTCGCACGTGGCGCAACCCCGGTTTTACTGCAGCATTGGCTGCCTATAAAATCGTGGTTCGTAGCTTCATGTGCAGCGTCCCGCCGCGGCGTAACATGCTTGGTTCCTTTCGGACCAGCTCCGCAACGTCTTGGTACCGAAGGTAAGGCTGAGACTACGTGGACAGCCCCACCATTAGCCGATCTAGCACGTCGATGCCCCGAGCCCAGTGACCCCAGTCTGTGACCGACGAGAATAAAGACATGAGGGGTCGTGACCAGATGAGACCATTTTCAAGCCCCCCCTCTCGTGGGGTGCGGCCCCAAGTTTGCAGCGCCTCTTTTCAGCCGTGGTGGGCGTCACTGTACTCTGGCCACGTGGCGTGCAGCTCATCATCTTCATCCGTGGCCGCATGACCGTAGGAACTCATAGTTTCCATCTTGTCTGTTACCTTTACAGCAGCTGGTCTTGGACTGCGGCCTCAAACGTGGTGGTCGCCTTCGAGAAGAAAGAAACCAGTGGAGCACTGCGCCTTCCAGACACCACTCCGAAAACGAAGATGAACTACGTGCGGCATAACCCGCCGTTTCTGCAACCATGGCTGCCATGTATATTATCGTTAGCTTCTTCCATGGTTCACACCATGCGCCTTGTCACCCCGTAACTATATATTGAGGACGCTTATCATTATGGACTGGTGTAAACAAGGAGCAGCTGTGGGCAAACGAGCTTTTCTGAGCAAATACGAAGAAGTCACAAATAAAACTGAATGGTATGCTAGAGGACCGTATAGTTGTGGAAGACGTCTCCTGCACAATTTACGGGTTAAGACATGACATGCCACTTGAACCAGGCGACCACATGGGTTTAATGTAGAGGCCATTTAAGCATAAAAGGTCCTTTTTCCACAATTGGAAACCATTCGAGCGCAAGTATAAACCTTAGACACTTGGGCTGCTCCAACACAATTTGCAGTAGACTATTTAAATAAATTCTACTCCAAGAAGAGTTCGTGGTAACATAGCAGGGGTAGTTGTGTTGGTGGGTATTTGTCAGAATACCGCTTTTTCTGACGGTCCCACGCCTACGAACGGTAGTTTGGGCAGCGGTTGACTGCGTTTCCAAAAAGCCGTTGCGGCGTGCTCCTCGCAGTCATAGCCTTTAGGAAAATATTTTCGACAAAGGTCACCTACTCTCCTACGCCTACCGCAGCCCATAATTTAGGCACTGTAGGCATTTACACGTGCCTTAAAATTTCAGTAAATGTGCTAGTGAGGAAAACAAACATTTAATGTAAAATGTCGAATGTTTTCATCTGTTTATTTTTCCACTGGTAATAAAAGAAAATTTTTCTTGGCATGGGTATTAAGTGGCATTGACATTCTTATGTGGTCAAAAACATATCGGAAGCCATTGTGGTGGATGAGCTGAATACTATCACTGATACCCTATTGAATACAGGTATACCCAGATCCCAGTAGTCACATATGCTAAAATCTACCTACGCCTTCTTGGACGTTGCCGGGGCAACCTCTACAAACGTACATCTTTGGATGTAATGCCTGGTGACGAATTTCCTAAAATTCAATGAATTCTGCACAAATTAGATTAACCCTTAGGAATAGCCAAATCATGACTATAAAATTTGCTGCACGTAAACGCCCTCTGAATGGAGCAACGAAGAAAACATAGAGCTTCAGTGCATTACAATGATTGATAACAGTTGTATATTTTATCGCATACTCACAATAAACTTATCTTCATCATCAGTAAAAGAGATTGAGCATTTGTTTCTCACCAGCCAATTTCCTGTGAGATAGTTGTAACGCCACACGATGTTTTTGTGTGCTTGGCAGGTGCGGAACCAAGCCCCTAAAAACCGCATGACTGTGCAGTTGTAGTGCTGCCTCTAGTGCTGTTTAGTAGTATCACGTGTGGGGTAATGCTCAGTTATTAGACAGACAACGAGGGTGTATTTTCACCGGTATTACGTAACTCTGATGTTGTGCTGCGCTGCAGTGAAATATTTGTGAATATATCTTCAATACATCAATCGCTCAGGAGTGAAGCTTAATAAAAGCAGGTTTTAGTTTTTCTTCAAGCCCCTGAAGTGGTTGTAGAAAAGGTCATATCTGTGGAGTGTTTGCTGAAATGTGTCTACCTGATCGCCAATTTCTTGCGCTTTTTCCGACGTTGCGATACATTTTTTCATAGATTGGTTCTCCTAGGTACCCAACAGTTAACATTCAAAGTGTGATAGGTCGACAGCGTTGATGATCGAAGCGTTGATCCGATGAGGCGATCTGATGAAACGACGATTGCTGGTTCCTTGGCCGACAGCACATAGCCGACGAGGGTGTACTCCAAGTAAACTCAAAATGTAAAAATATGTACACTTCACACTACATATTTACAACTCATGGCTCATGATCGCAAACAAGAGGTCGGGCAAGGCCCACGTCGAGTGGGAGCTCTCCACTCTCGCCCTCTAATCTCCTGTCTCTCTGTCCCCCTTTCTTTTAATTTCAAAAACCTCAAACTCATGGGTTTTCCTAACAAAACCCCGCCCAGAAAAGGGACATAACAACTTGGGAGTGAGGATGGCTCATTGATTAGCCCACACTAGGCCACTGATTGGCCATTGTGACAAAGCTAGGTGGGTTCAAAATAGTCACGTGACCCACCTCTCTCAGTATCATACAGAAACCTTAAGGTATT
Source organism: Haemaphysalis longicornis (assembly GCF_048455015.1). NCBI lineage: Eukaryota > Metazoa > Arthropoda > Arachnida > Ixodida > Ixodidae > Haemaphysalis > Haemaphysalis longicornis. The sequence goes on from NW_027526225.1 coordinate 34,153,779, forward strand.
CGGCAAAACAAAAATATAACAGAAATTAAAACCAACCAACTAAAAGCAGACCTAACGACCTGACTCGCCTCTCAGGTGGCCCGTCTCAAAGTATTGTCATACCGTGCCCGCGTATGTTATCGCTCCGCTCCGCGAGAATTCCTTTGCTTTGTAGAGACGTGGAGGGCCTAACAAAGCCTGGTCGCCTACCTATTAACGCATGACAACCTCCGAGTCGCCAGGTTCAGGCGTGTGGGGAACTGACACTTCGCCCAGTAACATTGAGCGGTGCAACTGTCACAAACAGCACGTCTAGGGACCTTTTCCTATGTTTGACCGGAGGTATGACCCCTTGATCGACCTTCAGCTCCCGTACTCTTCGGGATTCTCGTGGCGGTATTCGCGGTCGTTAAAACGTCAACGGTCCTCCTCTGCTGGCTTCTCAAACAAACGCAACGAAATCCTTCGAAATCTAACACCGCTTTCAACTATAATGGCGTGACCGACGCGTTTCTAAGCGTCGTATCCGAGCACGCTCGTCGGGTGGACTCAAAAGCGCGGCGAATAACAAAGCAGCCTCCCCGGTTTCTCCTTAAGCCCGTAGCACCCAACTCAGCTCGGCCTTCGGGAAAACAAACACAATACATGTAAACACGCTATGCCCACTGAAGCATACCTAGCTTCCGGGCGGCATTAATAAGTGAGGTGCCCGAAGTTAACACCAACATTCACGAACAAAAAGAGCGCTGAAATGTTTCGCAACATCTTGTGCCAAGCTCCTTGCACAGTCATGGATATAACTATGAACATACGACCGCCAAATTGTATGCCACAGCAGTCATAGATGGCACATAAATTAAAAGGGTGAGGGCTTTTTTTTCTACTTTGTTTTCTTCTTGCATATTTCAATGCACCTAACTTCATTATCTACCATGGTGGGCTGCTCTCGAGGCTTTTCGATGCTAGTAATGAAGGCAGAACTTTATTAGGCTGAAGTACTCGCACGATTGCTCCCATGTAAACTAACGTTAGGTGGTTTCAGATAACATAAGCAGGTCAATGAAGTACACATAATTGATTTTTAAGCATTAGGAACTTATCCCAGTTGTGAACCACAAGTGATATCTACGTGGACTCTAAGCGGTGCTGAGACGAGTATTACAAAGCAAAAAAAAAACTTTCGCACCGAGCTTTGGGTCAACAGGAAGGTTCGGACGACAAGGCCCTGGAAGTCTTGTGTGCTGTTCTGCTCCACAGTCACGTCCCCGTACGCCGCCGCGCACTTGAGATCAGGCCAGAATATTGGTGTCACCGCCTGTGAGAGGAATCATTGTTAAAAAGCAAAACTTAGGAGCATCAAACACGGCGAATGAAAAAAAAAAGCCACATTATTCCACACGCCCCCCTCCTCAACAAATCTATGGGCGAGTGTTTGTGTGTATGTATAGATACAGCGCTTCGGCTCAGTGAATAAGGCGCTTTGTAGGTGAGCCAAAGGACGTGGGTTCGATTCCCGGCCGTGGCGGCCGTTTTACTGAAGGAGGCAAAAGGCGAAAACGGCCGTGTGTTTGAGATTTCGGCGCGCGTTAAAGATCCCCAGAAGGTCAAAATTATTCCGAAGTCCTCCGCTACAGCGCACCTTATCGCCTGTGCAGCGTCGGCATGTTCAACCACATAATGTGTGCGTGCGAGCATGTATATATGTATGCATGTATACGGGCCTGCATGTAAGCGTGTATGCATGTGTGTGAATGTGTGCAATGTGTAATATGTGTAATGTGTGAGTCTACCCATGCACCTAGTTGAGTAATTTTCTATGAATGTTCGTATATATGTATGCATTTCTGCTAGTAGCATATACGTTTTCTTACTCTTTACTACTGGACGTAAGTACACATGGTTTCGTAGTGATTGGTTTAGAATTTTGATGACTAGTATCGACATATTGCCACCAAAGCCTATTTAAACAAGTAATTCATTTTCTGAGAGGATACGGCCGACCCAGAACCGGTCCTGTGGCTACAGTTTTAAAGAACAAACTAGAACGACGTCGATGAGCTACTCTAGGTAAAGCTATTAAGGGGAAGCACAAGGTATCTTATCAAACGGGAAAATATTCACCATATGTGTCGTCAATGACAACACAAAAGGCACCTGAATGGCCACTGCTGTGAAGAGAAAAAAAAATGGCGCAGTTCGCATCAGGGGTGCACGGCTGGAGAAACAGGAGAGCTATCGTCACCTCTCCCTTTGTAGGAGTCCGGGCTGTTGCACATCACATGGATTTGCGAACTTGCCTGTGAAAGTGCTCCATACCTGGCAGGCCGGGAAAATTCTTCCTGCGGGCTTTGACATCTCTCCCAAAGTGGACCGCCTTATCAAGTGCTAGAGTCCGTGTAAACCGGCTTCGCGTACTCGGCGTCTGTAGCACCCACTCGCCGTCTGTGCTCCCTACTTTAGGCGCGAGCGCGCGTAAACTGACGACGCGAACAACACGCGAGAGGTCACGCCACGAACTCAATCGCATAGAAGCCTAGCGTGAAGGAGCCAGGACAGATTCCGTTCACGGGAAGCGTTCTTTCTCCTGGTTCGTTTACTTATTTTTCATGCGGCGGCGGTCTTTTAGTTGCTTTTTTTTTGTGCTTAGTTTTGGGGTTAGGTTATCGCCTCTATCGTCTTTTTATTATTTATTTCCATATCCACAAATCCATGTGTCCATTTGCCTTCCAGTCACGAATTGAGGCGGCGTGGGAAGGCGAGACTGAATGGCTGTAATACTTGTGAAAATTCTTATCTAGTCTTTTTTCCTCGAAAGTGCTGCACATTGTGCGCCAAAACCGTTTTTTCTTGCCTATTGGCCCCGCATGTTTTTTTTACGCCACAGCTACCCCCGTACCCCATGAACCTTTGGGTGGTCCTCTGGCTAGGTCGCCGTTTTTACGGCGTTAAGGTCCCGGGTTCGATTTCAGAGACCTCCCTAACCCTATTTTGTCTCGAGCATGCACTCCTTAACCCTGCTAACAGGCTTCTTGCCTCTTCGCCACTGTTCCTCATACTTCTTGGCAAAGCATTTTCAACTTCTCGACTGCGCCTATGATTAGAGTTTTCTGGTAACGCTCCTTGGTGGAGTTAATTGCTTAAAAGTTGCGCTTTTTAAAGAAGCTGATTTCGCGCGTATTTGCACCAGAATCGTAAGAGCAGCCGCTGAATGCACTAAGCACAGCGCTAACTGGGCAGCGTTGAAGCATGAAACAAAAAGGGCGACGTATCTCCTCCTTTCATTGCAGATGTCCACAAAAGACGATAGTCAACTGGGGCACTGCCAAGTACATGCGTCCCTTCTCGTTCCAGTTCACCTGATATGCTGTTCCTCTACCATCTCGTTCCTCTCAAGATAAACACGCTAGAGGTAAGCTCAAGGCATTTTGAATTTATCGCGTTCCACTGCGCCGTGTAGGGGTGACTCGTTGCCAGCCCTGCCGTATGGCGGAGACGAGCGTGAATCGACGCACCCTACTAAAACGTTTATAGAACCATGTTCTACTCCACGAGCTTTATAAGCGGGACGTGGAACCTATCAAGTGGAGACCTTCGTTGTTGTTGCCATTTGATTTCTTAAATGCCTCCAGGAGCTATAGTAGCGCGGGCAACAGCAGGGGACGGTGTTCTGCAGTTGATCTAGTATTACATTCGCTGTTGCAAAAATGAAGCATCCATGAAATGTTTAATAAAGGAATGCTGAACATATCACTTATGTATTGGTTTTCTGCGTGATATTTGCTTAATGCCCTGTTCTTGTTCAAGAAATTTGACTGGTGTGAACATTGACACCTTCAGATTAGGCTGTGGGTATATAATACTATTGCGCAGCTTCTTTTTCACTTCGGCCTAGTGGCTGAATCGAGTTACAGAAATAGAGACAGAGTCTGGTGGGTTGCTGAAATTCCTGAAAAGCTGAATTGTGTCAAGGACTTTATTTTCCGGCGGGGCAGCACAACGTTTGTGCGTTGGTGTGGCCCCTCCCTTAAGGACGTCATCTACCCTGGTGACGACTTACCCGCCTCTTGGATATTTATAGACACGTTATCTTGGCGTCCTGAGAGGTTTTTTCAGCCCCGACCAAGACTCATGTCTTCTATTTCACAGCCCCAAAGAAAGTCACCATACATGATCTGATGTAAGGCCCCGAGGAAATGGTACGCCGTTATAGCCTGAACACCCTGTTGCACATGGGTGGTTTCAAGTACTGGCTGCTACGGCTGCTGCTGCTCGCAAGGTCGCAGGAAAAGGAGCCGCCCTTGTGAACGGTGCTTCATTTCATGTGGCCTGCATGGGCACACAGGTTTTCTACGTGATAGTGTCCCGCTTTAATCCCGTCGTTAGCAGCGTTGCTCTCGCGGCCTCAGTGAGACCGTATGGAAAGGTCCTGAACGTCAGCCAGCCGATGTGGAGGAGTCTCCAGCATATCAAGACCGACATGCGACTTGTGAAGGCGGACATGGCCAAGGCGGTTCCTAACTTCATGAGTATGCGAGGGTTACAGGCCCAGTTTGAATATAAAGGTGTGCGACGGGGATGCGTTCGCTGCGGTCAGAGCGGCTACAAACTCAGCGGCTGCAAGAGACCCTGGTGCGGCCACTGCTGGGAGTACCGTCACGGTGAAGCCGTCTGTAACGGCAAGTGTCGCCGCTGCAAGGGCAACCATGCAAACACCGACTGCCTCCGGCCGCGGTCTGATGAGGACAGTGCAAGCAATTTCTCCGAGACACCTTGTACTGCCCCCAGTGAGCACGCTCTCGAGACCGCAAGTGAATTGTCTGAACTACCCCGTGCACCCCCCAGCCAGCCGGAAAAGCTATAAAACGGAAGTATTGATGCTCTCGAAAGCGCAAGCGAATTTTCCGAACTACCCAGGGCCTCTTCGAGTAAGCCGCCGGAGACGTCAAGGGGGAACACTGCTCTAGGCGTCACCACGCCGATCGAGGAATCTCCGAGCGACAGCCAAGAGATGGATGTCGAATCTCCACGTCACCTTCAGAGGAGGCGATTGCACGTCTTTGGGCGGCCACTTCATCGTTATTTGACTGGCACTTCCCTCTTCACGAGTCTCTGCTCCACCAAGTGCAGCGACATCGCAGAGCAGCCTCAGTGCGAGAAAGGCCGTGCGTCGGTCAAAAACACCGTTCTTTTTGGAATCTAAAGCGGCTCGCACAGCAGCCGAAAGGAGCAAACCAAGCCGGGCACGAGCGTTAAGACAACGGCGAATCATTATCGTCTTGCACCCAAGCCGCCTGCGGCTGCCCTCCGTACGCCCAGCTCCAGTGTTCTCCCTCCTGGCGAAGATCAACGATCCCCGTGTGGTCAATCCTATCAGCGAGGTTGCCGACCTACTCTGCTCGCCATCCCTCCTGGATTGGCCCGACGCATCCAAGCGGAGTTTGCCGCCTCCCTCCGTGGACTCGGGTGATGCGGATGACAACAAGACTTTGTGTGTTGAGATGTCCTCTGAGGACAGCGAAATGTAGGTGGGGGCATCAACATTAACTAGCGCATTTATACCACCATCATGCTTGTGCATTTTATTTCACTGAATGCCCACGGTTTTCGCCGCTTGGAAAAACGGCGCGAGATTATGCATTATCCACGTCCGCAAAATGTGGACGTTTTCTTCTTGCACGAGGGTAGTTTCCGCTTAGCGCGGATGAGTTGATTTTTGGCAAGCGTTTTTCAATACAGGCGCTTTTCGCATTGACTGATCGGACAGCTTCGGATGTACGGGTTTTTTTCTTGGGAGACAGCCTCCCACGCAAGGCTCACTGCACGTTCGGTTTGGAGGGCGTATGCTGCTGGCAGTAGCTTTTCTGCTCTTCAATCGTCATGTGCGAGCCATGGCTGTTTATGCACCAGCGCGGCACTCCGATTCATCAGCGTTTTTCATATCTTTAGATGCATTCATGTTGTAGCCCAACCCCAGGTTTTTAGAAGGGGACTTTAACTGTGTTCTCAATCCCCTGCGAGATGTGTGTGGTCCTGGACTGGGTAAAACCTACGTAGGCGTGAAGGCACTAACTGATCTTGAAAGCCCGTTCCAACTCAGCGACGCGTGGGGACAGCGGCATGGCCAAAGATTGGTCACCACGCGGGAGAGGGGACGGTCCGGCAGCCGGTTGGATGAGTTCTTTTTTACCCCGGACCTCAGCCACTATCTTGAGCGCTGCGACGTTCTCTCTTTTCTGCGGGCATTTCGCGTATCTCTGATGAAAGGCCAGTCTTAGGGACTCTAATCTTCGGCGACAGTATGTCACGTCAGCAGATGCGGCGATAAGGTCAGTGAAGCCGCGTTAAGGGAAGCGCTTCGTCCGCCACGTCGCGGCTCTAGGAGCCCACTACCGTAGGATGAGTTAAACTCATGCTGGCGCGAGGAGCTCGTCCGGGAGGGGCGAGCGCGTAAAAGCTGCCTCACTGCTGCGCTCAACGATACACTATGGAGGCTTCGGATTTTGAAAAGGGGTGGCATTTTAACCTTAACCATGCATGACCACGTATTTTTATTGATGGCGCGATATGAACACATGTTACTGCAGTCCTGTCACACTGCTAGTAGTGCCCAGTTTTCAGGCCGGCAAGTGTCAGATACATCCGTGTTACGGTACGTCGAAGCAGACTCCCTGGACGTACCAGGATTGGACTGAGTGCCACAGCTTATGTTGCCGGAAGGCTCCAAAAGCGCTAATTCCGAAAACATTTGTGAGGTTTTCACGGCACATTTTTCTTGTTGCGGGATGAATTCTTTGAGCAACGCCTAGCGACGTTTTGTGTGGCACTGAGATCGGTACCCAATGACATGTCTAGCGGGCTATGTGCGCTGGTTTCGACAGGGTAGCTGTATGATTGCGTCAGACTTCTAAACGGCGAGGCAGCTTCGGGCCCTGATGCCCCTCAAGGTTTCACATGACCTTATCTTTCGTTGTGGGAGGTGCGCTTCTCGCAACGGTGAGCGGCCTTCTTCTTCATAGTGAGCGGCCTGAATCCTTTCGCGAGTTTCACGTCGTCCTCATAGTGAAGCCACGAGGAAACCATTCGGGCTCAGTTGCGTACAGAACAATCACATTATTTAACACTGATTATAATATTGTCGCGTTCATTCTAGCCCGCCGAATGAGCCATGTACTCTCGCACATCCTGAGCAGCGCGCAAACTTGCAGAGTGCCGGTACGGTCAATTTTTTAAATGCGGAGCATTTCTTAGGCTCGCGATGTCACTCGTCGATGTTGTCGCCGCCGTCCACACGCTCACTGCGCATGCGCGTCACGTCAATGCGCAGGTGCGCGTCTCTCCCCCCCGTGCCCTCCTCGCTCTCAACAACAGGTGCGGTGGTGCGGGAGGAGCGCGTGTACCCCGTGCGCTCCGTCGCTCTCAACAACAGCTGCGGCGGTGCAAGGGGAGGGCGTCTGTGTGCGCATGCGTCGTAGTTACCCGTGGGCTGCGTCGCGCCCAACAGTAACGGCGGCAGGGCGTGTACACGTGATAACGGCGTGGTGGGTGCATGGAAAGTTCGCGCGCTTGTGTACGGAAGTGTGCGCATGCGCGTCTCTCCTCCGTACTCATCTCCCTCGAACGCGGGCGGTATGTATATAAGCGCCGGAGCGCGCGTTCGGAATTCAGTCAAGGGCGTCTTTGCTTGGCTTTCGCTTGACGTGATGCTTTGCTTGACGGCATGAACCAATAAAGACAGACTTCAACTTTACACTCCTTGCCTTCGCTTCTCCGTCATTCAATAAATAAGAATAATAAAGACGAAATAACAATTAAGCATTCCCAAACCATACCCAATTACGCAACATTCACGCGATAGCCCCACCACTCTGCGACGCATTTACTCGAGTTCGCCTCGTGAGAAGATGCGGGCGGGTTTTTTAAATGCAGAGAATTTCAGTAATTCACGATGTCATCCTCGTTGACGTCCGTAGTCCGCACCGCACCCCTCCCTACTATATAAAGAAAATACTATCCGGCGCCCGGTTTCGATCCCTCGACCCTGCGGGCGGAACGCAATGTACATGGTGCTCTACCCACTGCGCCACAAAGCCGACACAGAATGGGACGCTACGAACGCGCCTTATATTGTTGACTCATTCAAATTACTGCTGACGAGCGCTCTCTCGTCAGCAGTTGCCACAAGTGCAACAACGTTAACGTAACGCAAACTACTTAACGTCGTGCGCCCCCGGAAATGCTCTGCATTTGATCGTGCCCCTCGCGGGGGGGATGTTTCCCTGCGTCTTCTCTCGGTCGCGGGACCCGTGGCGCCATCTGGCGGAGGCACGGCACAACTCGTAGCACTTTCTTTGAAAAAGCGCCTCGAAAGCGCGGCAAATATGAAATAGGGATGACGCGCTTTCGAGGCTATCCGCCGACGGGGCTGCTTTGTGTACAGACTCGGCGGCGAGCGTCGCGGGATTCTGGTGCCGACCGAACCCCATTTTTTTCCTGCTTAGCCCTGACCCGCGACCTAATTGACTTCGCGGTGAGAACCGGCATTTCTCTTTGTTCCATATCGGTTGATCAGACGACAGCTGTCGACAGGGTGGAGCACCGGTACGTGGTCGGTGTTTTATGTATCTACGGCTACCCGTTAGGGTATATAACTCGCCATAGGCTAGCTTACTCGAAAGTCACTGCTCGGCTACTTGTTAACGGCCGCCTCAGTGAGCGCTTCACAGTTACGCGCTGGAGCAGGCAGGGTTGTCCCTTGTCTCCCTCCCTATTTGGCAATGCCTGGACCCCCTTCTGGATCCCGTGGCGGCGTGTCCTTCCATCCGCGGTTTCACGCAACCCGGTCAAGGCCACATTAGGTCTCTGCATATGCGGCCGGTGTGTCCGTTTTTTTCCAGGATTAGGACAGCTAACGAGTGTTTATACGGATTGTTTCGGAGTATGGTGAGCTGTTCGGATCCCGGCTGAACAAGGGCAAATGTACAGCGCTATGCTTTGGGTCACCTGCCACCGACCTTGCTGGAGACGTAGAGTGGGTGAAAAAAGTCCGGTTGCTTGGCGCAATTTTTCCCAAAGTTTGGCGAAGTTGGCCATTAGACGTGGAAGGGTGTCTATTGGACACCACCTACAAATGCAGTGCCACAACTTCAGCTTTAAGGCTGTCTTTCTCTGAGAGGATCTATATTATTAGGTCGTGCGTTTTAGCGGCTCTGTGTTAGGCGGCGGGGGTGGCTGGACCACCTCGCGACATAACGTTTCGAGTGGCCGCAAAATTTGGGTCATTTATCTGGAGTGCGGTTTCTGCGCTTGTGACCTGAGATACGACCCTATCTGTGAGCTCACGACATACCTATGCATTCGCGCCCACATCGAGGTACTCCGCAGAAAATGTTTCCAAAACGTCCGGTGAAAAAAAATTCGGTTTGACCGAATTACCGTCTCTTTTCATTCTCTTTGTAACGAAGGCGACGCGACTTCGCGTGTAGGTGACGGGTACGTTTCTCTGGTTCCTTACCCTCATCCAAGCCACCGGCACGGTGCTGCGTGGTTTGCATTACCCAAGGAGGAACCCCCAATGTTGAACACGGGCTTTGCTACTCATAGATTCTATGAAGTTTGGCTGGACCAAGGGCTTCAGTTCAAGTTACACATAAATTCAAATGATTGAAGTTATAGTTTAGGAGCTTTCACTGAATGAATAGATGTGTTGATGGCACTCATACCTCGTCTTCAAGGGGCCCAAGCGTGACAAGAGTGACGGCTCCGCTGCCGACTAGCATCTCCCAGAAGTCGTCGATGGTTTCCAGCAGTGGCATTTGCGTCACCAAGTATGCCTTGCTCCTCTTGTACCCCTATTAAAGAATACAATACACTTATTATGACAAAAAAGAACAAACAGCAAACTTAAATAAGTAGACAGGGTATCTTGCTTTATTACGAAAAAATGAGAAATTATGGGGAGTGAAACGTAAAAAAAAGAAATTTATATGAATGCTACTTGTAACTTACCCAAAAGATGTTGTATTAGGCGCATTTGCATGTTTTACGAGGTGTCACAATCCAGAAGTAATTGTTTCGTCAGTTCACCAAAATTGCTCCCCACGCCACAAGGATTATTTTATGAAAGCTCTGCTCCGCTGCAATGCTCCTGATGTCGTGTCCTTTCTCACTGTTTTTTCTGCCACTGCTGAAAACGTGTTTCTCCACGAATGCTTGCAACCTTGTTGTTTATGTATATTTCGCCTAAAGACAAAAAGTTCTGCAGAAATTCATGAACTTATCTTATAATGCGCAGGATTCTTATGCTGCTTATCTTGAGAGAGTTTTTTAATGCCAAGATTTTTGGTTTTTCTAAATCCTATCCAACCAATTATCTCCATTTATGCTGTTATAAAAATTGCAGGCGGAATGTTCCCGAAATGTGCGTTATTGTGGAAATGCAGGGCGTTTCCCGGTTCGTCATTTTGTATATTTTTTTTTATTTTTCTTATGCCTTTGTGTTTCGAAATTTCGTTCGACCAATAATATACATTTGCGCTATTATAACGAATACAAGTGGGAAATTCGCCACATTTGCATTAGTGCGATATGCAGGGCGTTATACGGTTTGCTGTTTCCGAAATTTTGTAATCTTTTAATTATTTTTCTGTTTCAAAATATTCTTTGACAAATTTTATCTGTTGACGTTATTATAAGGATTACCGATTACATTTGGAATTTTCAGAAATTCTGCGTTATTCGGAAAATGCAGGGCGTTCCATGGTTCGTTGCTATCCGTCTTAAATAATTTTCTTATTTTTTTAGTGTTTAAAAGTTAGTCTTCCAATTTTCTCACTCACGCTATAATAATGATTAGAAGTCGAACTTTCGCTAAATCTGCATCATTGTTGAAATGCAAGGCGTTACACGATTCGGCATGTTTCGTAATTGTGGTATAGTTTTGTTAATACTTTAGTTTTCTAAATTTTGTCCGATGAATTATCTCAATTTACGCTATTATAACGATTACAGATAAAACTTTCGCAAAATCTGCATTATTCTGGAAATGCCATATGTTGTAGGTTTCGCCCTTTTCTGTAGTCTTTTTATGTTGTTTTTTATGTTTGTAGTTTTTAAAAGTTTGGTTGGACCGATTATATTCATTTACGCTATTTTACCGATTGCAGGTGGAACTCTCGCGAAATCTGCATTATTGTGGAAATGCAGGACGTTACACTGTTCGCCATTTTTCGTACCTTTTTATGCATTTTTCTTACTTTTTAGTTTTTCAAAATTTTGTGCTACCAGTTCTCTCCAATTACGCTATTATGGCGATTACACGAAAGGTGGGACTGCAGCGATATCTGCATTTTTGTAGAAATGCAGGGCGTTACACGGTCATGCCTGTGGAGGTATTACGAAAAGAATGCTACGCAATAAAAGACCAACGGGTATGCTGTACATGTTGCACTACTTCAGCGCCCAAGCCCGCAGGGAAGACTGACAATAGCATCACGGTTGCTTCAAGTAGGACGCTCTGATCAGTTTTTCTTGTCGCGAAATCAAAGCTGGCGAGGAAATGTAAGCATAACATTCAAAATTTTTTTAGTACAGCAGTCCCTCGTTGTAACGAAGTCAGCGGGATAGCGAAATATTTTGTTATAAGCGATATTTGGATATAAGCGACCACTCGAGAAAAAGTAAAGCATTTGATCTTAAAGGAGCAATGAAGAGAAAATGCAAGTTTATTTTATACGAAAGATCTCGTGTTTTATAGTGCCCCAGCGCTTGTCCGGATACAAACGATGCTTTATTCACTGAAAAAGTATTCAAGTTAGGTAAAAATTTTGATTCAACCGCTAAATCGTTTGTTTTCGGGGTCTGCAATGACATCACAGGAACCGACCGCTCTGCAGCCTAGAGCACCTTGATTCACGCATCATCCGTACAGGGTAGAGACATGTATACGCTGGCCCTGCCATTTTCGGTCGCTCGCTCGCCGCCGAGGCAAGTCATTGTTTCAAAACCGCGCTAAAATTACCGCCGCAACGCGGTTTACTGGCGAAGTTTGAATCATATTATCTGTATCAAGTTGCTAGGTCTCGTGGGAAACGACAAGAACAACGCATTGAGCACGTTGGCCCAATTGCGGCGGCACGGGACCGTTCAAAGGGTGTCTCCACCCTGTACAGCAGTGCTGGTGCGTTCCCGCGTTTCATAACGTTACCCGAACCTAGACGGCGCCAGCATACCGTGGCAAGTGTTTGGTTTGTTTGTGACCGTATTTAAACCTGGCTTGTTTTTGTTCTGGGAGAAAATATTCGCTCGCTGAAACAGTGCTCGCTCGACAAATATGGTCACGAAAGACACCCTAGCTTGCGTCAATCGGCCAGTGTCGTCTGAGACAACCCCAAGCCCCGTAGTGCTGTGCAACTAAACCAAGCATGGTATGCGCAGTACGAACAGCAGTATTCTTTCTGAGCTTTGAGTAATGCGGTCTAAAATACATGCGTTTCGGTTGGGACCAGAAGTAATTTCGAATAAAGCGATATTTCGAGTAAAGCGATTTCGCTATAACGAGGGATTACTGAACTTTCCATTAAAAAGGTATACCAGCAGAACACGGCATAAAAGAATCGTCATGTTCGCAAATATTTCTGCACCCAAAATACAGCTATAGCACATGCCACGTCTGCCACGTTAAATATTGTTTCTCGAAGAATATTATGCAATATTTCAAAACATTGGGGGGAGGCGGGCGATGTGACTACTTTAATGTGTGCTCTGGTGTTTTCAGCAAACAAACGCCATGCCAAAGCTGGAAGAGAATGGTTTTGACTTAAAGGGGTTCGAAATGCTAATAACATCGTAACCTCGTTTCCTTCACATATAAACAGAAAAAAGGTTGAAAATATAGAAAATCACAGCCTCCTAGAAACACCGCAGCTAATTCAACAACGCACTTCAAGTCATACTGATGAAAGTAATGGTTGCTTACATCGACGTATACTGCGTTGATGCAGTCCGTCTTCAAACCGTCAGATGTTACCCTCAAAAGGGGCCTCCGACTGTCCCCTGGAAAAATGGTTGCAGAATTTTATAATATGACTAGCAATAAACAGTTCACACAACCACGACTAGAAGGATGTCCCGCTTTGTGTGACATACCAGCCAGGATTTTTGACGATCGATCCTTGCAAGTGTTGTTAGCGTCGCGAGCGCTTCTAAAGCTCTCTGGAACCGGAGAGGCGCATATACTGCTGAGCTCCTGCGGGAATAAAGGGTATTACAACTGACGATGATCCAGCGCACCAGCTCAATATTTGTGGTGGCTAACGAGTATTACACATATTCGAAGGCAGTCGCCGATAGATAAATTAGAAGAGACCTTTTTATAAGACACATTAACAAGGCCCTTTCATTGTGAAAAAAAACTTCTCTTGTCCCGTTTCAAAATGGCTGTGCTGAAGAGATTTGGTAAAACGAAGAATTTATTCCCCGAAAATTTAGAATGACACGGGTCGGTACGTTAATTAGCACTTCAGTATGGTGCTGAACTTTGTGCCACTGGCGCAATTGCCAGCACTACGTAACGGTGTTCCCAACTGTACGGAAACAGAACTAGACTCGTGTAGAAAGAATTATCATCATCATCAGCAGCAGCTTGCATGTGTCCACTGCTGGACGAAGGCCTCTCCGAAAGGTCTCCAGCCACATCTATTGAATGCTTAGCTGAGTCTACCCTGAGCAAGAATGCAGACACTTTTGAAGGCCGCTACAACACTTGTGTCAACCTTTTCAAAACTGTTAAATTCTCTTAAGATACAGCAAACCCATAAATTGAGTACTTCGATAACGAAGCCAGAAAGTGGGACCAAAGCCAACTTCCGAGGCTCTGTGCATATAAAAATATCTTAATCTGGCTCAAAAAGGGCTTTCTCCTTCCAAGTTAATTCTCGCTGTTTTTGCGGCCTTACGTGACGCCACTGGAGCCATATCGTGGCTATAGGGCAGCTTTCTATCAGTTGCAGCAACATATGTTTCGAAATATCTGCCTAAACTGCAACGAAAGCAAATATAAACTACAAGTCGTGCCTTCTCCAGCGACCGAATCACGCAGTACCGCTCTGTACTGTCGGTAACTCTAGCTTTCATATTAGTTCGAAGCACAAGGCCTGGAAGTGTTAACCGAGACTGTGACCAATAAATGAAATCTTGTTGCCGGAGAAAAATTTAGCCTAACCGTTTGAAATATAGGACATTGGGCTCTTTGCATAAACGGGTGGTGATATTCGCGGTAATAGACGCACAATGTCTTTTTTTCCGGATTCAAAAGTAGGTCTGCAACGTAATTCGTGGTGGAAGAATGAGAAAGGATCAGTGTTAGATTTTGCAGTTTTGTAAAATCCCGCACCTCAGATGACGGTATTTCTCAACAGAAATTCATGGTAACACCAGGACAAAGTTTTAATTCTGCATTGTAAGCACCAAAGAAAGGAGTTAGAATTTTTTCAGAAGCTCTTGAACAATAAGAGAGTAAACAGAAATAAAAGAACGAATCTTCGCAAGACATAGCGTTGCCAAAACAGATTTTTTTTGAAAATGTAAAAAAAAGAAAAACATTGAATCTGGCGCAAAGACGCTAACAGTCGTATAGGAGGAGCGCTCTTAAATGCCTGTGAAAACTCCTAGTACCAGTGTGTGGCAATTAGGAATCATCTTTGTGGCCGGCGCCATGTACAGGGAAAACAAGCAGCATTTGGACCAATCATATCCTCAACGCTCTTAAAATACTCCCTCCAGCCACTCATCATCGCCCAAGCATTTTAATTATTTTGAAAATGAGTTATGCCTGGAAGCTGGCATGGTTAACGCAACATGGGCAACAACGTTAGAAGCATTTTCTGGTCGGATGATAGGGAAACCATGAAGAAGGAGACTACCAAGCTTTCGTCACGCACTTCTCCATGGCTACTTTCTTGTCTTATTCAATAGAACTGCTAAATATTTCAATTGTGCACTCATTTGTTGCAGGTTGCAATCATGAATGTTTTCTAAAATCGTTCGTGTGCACTTTGTGAAGAACACTTTACAAACTATTTTGCAAGCTTCCCGCAAGAAAAGTTACCTACTGTCGCTGTGGCGCTCAGGATAAGGTGGACTACGTGGGTGTGGGTTTGCGCTGCAGCTCTCGCCCTTTCTCTCCCCCTGTTCGATATAGGCCAACTTCCAAAGAGTCAGTGTTGGTGAAGGCGAGTCTCAGGCAAATTGGGTAATGTTGAGTCGGGCAATTGTCGCCTTCTGGACAGTTGGCCCTCTTATGTGCGAGCTTTGTTTTGCTTTGTTGATTTAAAGCCGTTTTTTTTATGTCTCACAATCTTAAACCAGCGACGTGTTAACATATCGTTTTCCAGGAGTAATTAAAATGAGGATTTACGTTTACGTCGTCTTGTTACCTTCTTTTGCGTAATTAGGGCTTATGTCTCTTATTATGTAGGAATTTCTTTTTTCTGTACATATTATATTACAATTATGCGTTATACTTCATTGTTGCGAAGGCGATGTCTGCTCATTTAGACATGAATGATACTGCCTCTCTTAATAAGGTAAAAGACCTATACAAGACTGTCACCACTTCATCCCAAAACGCATTAATTAAGAAAAATGCACACTCAACTACTTTGCTGTTGCCCAGAATGTGTGAGCTACGTTCTCCAATTGTGGCTGAAGAAAGTAAAAAAGTGTTGCAGGCTGTTCAGTTGTACTACGCAGGTTAGGCACATAAGGAAAGTTTAGCGGAGGTCATGCTGCTACCGTTTACCTCGAACTCAAGGTTAATCAGGCTCTTGCCACTTGCAGGGAACTTGGCTTTCAGCTTCGGGTGGAGCCTGACGAACTCTTCGATCGACAGCTTGTGGTTCTTGGGGCAAAGTATCTCCACCAGAATATTGTACGCAAAGATGTATTGTTCCTGCAATGTTAGATAGTAAAAAGAAAATTATTGCAATGAACTCCTAATAGTGGTCGTTTGACTGGTGCACGTTACGTTCTCGGTGTACCTTTCTAAAATTGAAAAAGCAAAAATATAAGGAAATGGTTCATGAAGTTTTTGTAAACGCTGCAGCCAGTATTAAAATCCCGGTGAACATTACCTTGCGGTGGTAGACTGAAGGAAGAGTGGTTTTGCAACAGTTTTGGGGCTTTGGGATGACTAAAAACGGTTTTTAATAACCATGCTATCAGCAGTTAATGAATAAAATAAGTGGTTAGTGCATGAAGAAAGAATAAGTGGTTAATAAATTAAAGAAGTTGTTTGTGAATACAGAATGAATAAGCGGTTAATGAGTAACAACTATATTATTTGTAAATTTAAATTCGTACATTGAGGATACTTTTGTAAAAAAATTCTACTTACGTAATGTACACGTTCACGGGTGTTTTTTGTTTTTTACACGTCTCCTGGCTAAGCAATTTCGCAAGCTGGTACTTCAAAAAGACGTTTTCTTGTACAAGATACCTTGGCTAGGGTTTATTCTTCGCGACAATTGGACAGCAGTAAAAATTTTACAGACAGAGTTAAACACCAGAGTGACAAACAAGATGTACCTTATTCCCTCCCACGTTTTGTAATTCCTTGTTCATCGAAGGTGTATGCATATCTCAGGATGATGTACACCGGCATTATAGGTTATTACACAGTACCAGACGGTATCATTTCATTCTATCACCTGTGACGTAGATCGAAGTCTAATGCTGCTCACCAATGAATCTACCAGGTCCACTCTGGTCTGCCGCATGGCGTAGAGCTGAGCCACAAGGTCTACTCGACCCTCAGCCTCGGCCTGAGTCAACATGCTGTCCACGAGGACGAACGCACCTGTGCGACCAATTCCGTCACTAGAAAGAAAAAATGCGAGCAAATATAGTCCCACAAGACTGTCATTAGAAGGCTCGAGGTCTTAAACTAACTCGTTGCAGGAATACACAGTTTTTAATATGTGGAATAGTTTGGTAGATATTTAAGGAATTTATAATAAGACAAATATAACAAAGCCATCCTAAGGCTAGGAGAAACTGTACGTATAGCTCATATTGATTGGTTATTTAGATGCAAGATTAAGGGAGCCATACTATCTCAAACAGTGGCAGGGAAAATGAGCCGAAACTCTGACAGGTGACGTGAGAGATAAGATCAGATGACGTGAGAGATAAAATGATAAGTCCTGGCACTTAATCAGGCGAAAAAAAACACTGAAGGAGCGTTGAAAAAGAAGCTCGGAAAGAAGGAAATAAACGAATTCCGACAAAAGGCAACGTGGCGATGAAAAGGATGAAGTGGAAGATGAACAAAATAAGGAACCGATTTAATGAACATCGAGGCGGGAATGGTGTCATCCGATTAAGAGCTTTTCATCTCATAGCCGTATACTTGCCAGCTTGGCCTGGTTCCTTCCGCAGTGTCTCCTAATTGGCCCGCAATGTTTATTTACACTGAGTTTGCCTCTCCATAAAAATTTGGTTGCAATAGGCTTTCGTTCGCGCGCTTCTCGCGCGTTAAACTCGGTCTACCCTTAACCCCATGTTTTGCGAAGTACATAAAATGTGGAGATGTTTCCGTTTTTAAGCCCATTTCGGAACATGACTAGGTATTGTAATTCTACTTGAACATGTAGAATAGTTCCGGCTTCTGCCTTAAGTGCGAGTGTCGCTTTTTACAATAAATTTCTGAAAACCTAGAAAACTTCACCGAAATGGTCTTGAAGATTTCTATATGCGACTTTGTTTGTATGCAAAGGATATCTGGGTGACCCATGACAGGATTTCGTCCAAAGTAAACAGACCTGCGTATGAATTTAAAGGGACACTAACGTCAAGAAGCAAGTTGGTTTAATGCGAACGTCGGACCTTCCCATGGGCACGTTGCACCGCACAGAGTCCGCTGTGAGAGCAGCACTCTTCCTACTAAAGTTCTCTCTAGCGCACGCTAGGGCATCGATAAAAGAGCGGCTTTTTATCGAGTCGTTATCACTCACTGCGTGCAGCATGCTGTGCCAACAATCTACGGGGTTGACACTGAGACAAGGTGTAAAGAAAAATGGCCGTGATGAATGCAACGGTTCCTCCCTGCCTTTTGTATCATCTGCAATCTGACTGGTCGGCTACAATAGCGGCGACTGACGTATTTTCGCCTCAGCCTCATTTACAAGGCAACTGTGTGCCCGTGCGCCTACTGTCGCCTACTGCACAGCTAGACACCATGCAAGGCGCTCGCACGCCTATCGGTTGTCGCTCGCGCACCATTATAAAAATTTTGGACGGCGCACGCAGTCAGCTACGAGCACCTAACTTTATGCACAACACGAACGAAGTAACAAAAGCAGCACAATGGTTATACACCAGGTTATACGCCAGCAGCGTATGCCCATGGGAAACTGAAGAGCTTAAAAGCTTGGCTTCCGATATCCCACTAGTAAATAATGAGTGAGTATGAAACGCTCTCTACTACCCAGAAAGAGGAAAAGCTGCAGGTGACGAAGGCAAAACCGCGGATGTTTTAAAGGATGGAGGGGATATGGCCCCGGAAAAGTTGCTGCACTATTTCCAGAATACCCAACGACCTTAAATGTCCCAGGAGTCTGGAGAAATACACGCACAATTATCATTCAGGAGTAAAGAGACAACAAAGACCTAAAAAATTACAGACCCATCAGCACAATCTCAATTGTATACAAGTTGTTTACCAAAGTATTTGTTAACTGCGTAAGTAACAGCCTAGATTCCAAGTCGCCCGGAGAGCAGGCTGGGATTAGGAAAGTGTACTCAACATTGCACCACATTTATGTTGTCAATCAAGTAATAGCAAAATCAACAGAGTACACTAACCCCTTTATATGGCATTTATAGACGATGAAAAAGCGTTTGGAGCAGTACGCAACGCACCAGAGCTGGAGGCATTGAAAGTCCCGGGAAAAGGGGAGACTTACGCAACACTTCTATACTACATACATAAAGGATGTACAGGCCGGATATTTCTTCTTTAAGAACACGACCAATTCGCGATCAAAAAGTGCGAACAACAAGGAGATACCATTTCGCCAGAACTATTCACAGTATGCCTGGGGGAAGTATTCAAGAAGCATGACTAGGACAGCACACGATTACTAATTAACAGGGGATGCTTAAACCAATTCAGCTTTCAGACATCATTGTCTAGTTAAGTGTGTCTGCGGAACACCTGCAAAAAATATCTGAGGAACTACGATCAGAAAGCAAGGCAGTAGGACCAAAGATAAATATGATAATTGTAAAGTGATGTTGGATAAACATGCCGAAAGCACCGTCTTCAGCTTATGTTACATATGTTACTTGTTCTAAGTAGAAGGGTATATCGATCTCGGGAAAATTGTCAGCGCTAACCCCAATCACGAAATAGAAATTCGGTGCAGAATCGGTATGGGCTGGAGTATTTTCCGCAGACACTGCCAAATATTGAAGAGTAAGCTACCAGTAACTCACAAAAAGAATATACAAGGAATGCGTCCTGCCGGGGATGACAAATAGATGGGAAACTTGGCGCCCTATAAACAAATAGAAAGCAACTTGGGTAAGCTCAACGGGAAATTTAACGAATACTGATGGGAGTCACACTCCGGGACAGGAAACGAGCCCCCTGGAACAGGGTGGAACTCGAGTAGACGATGTTATAGTTTAAATGGAGAAAGAGAAATGTATATGGCTGGCCACGAAGTTAGATGAGTTGACAACTAGGGACAATTAGGCGGACAATTAGGGTAACAGAGTGTAAACCTAGAGGCGGTTCTGGCAAATCAAGATAATGAAAGGCAAAGACAATATATTTTGTAGAGTGTATCACCTGACCTCTCGATCAATTGAAAAGGTTCCCCTTAAAACACCATGAACCGATAAGGTTTTTATGATAGTGGCAGAGAATGTCCGGAGACGAAAATTTTAGATCTCCAATCCTGCCAGAAGAATAGCTGGCAACCAGGGCTGTGGGCAGCACAGCAACTTTTTTTTTACTATACGTGGGATGAAAGCAGATCTATAAAAATTCGGCTATAGAAAAACAATAATAAAATCTAGTTTTTTATTCCCTGATTAGGCTATTCAATCACGTATTTAGACTTAAGGAGCTTTTGCATACGTATGGTAGTGCCAGAGTTACGCACTACATAAAGCCGCCGTTCAGACTACGGGGAGTGTAATGCCAAGTTAAAATTGTGTGAACCAATTTTAAAAAAACTTCCTCGTGGTTACCCCGGTATATAAAGCACTGGCTTGCATATGAGCTAGCTTACATGCACTCCACAAAAATCGGTTGTATTGTGAAACCTAACATTGTAACCGACATCCTTGTTGCGTGTACCATGCCATCCCACCACAAATACATGTGAGCTACGTGCAGTCAACTATTTGGTGCACTGCCTTTATTTTTACCACTCTTTGTAATTTCTTAGTCCAAAGGTATTTCTCTTTATCTTGAAGTACGCGGAAAGGAATTCACCATAATGATGTTCTAGTCTTGTATTCTCTAGCGTGGCTGAAGCTTAGTTGCGCTTGGAACCTTTCCGTCAAAGAGTACATGAAACTTCTACCGCCTTCGAGGCTTCCAGCGGGTGTTTCTTCAAATCGTTTTATGCGAATTAAAGTTTCAGGCATTCCTTTCCAAAGATAGACGATGAACTACTTCAATTTAGTGGTTCCTTTTACAAGCGCATCTTTAACCGGTGCTATCGAACGGTACTATCTTTAAATGGAAATTTTCTTACCTCACTCAATGCTTCATTCTTACCTCATGACCTACATTCTTAAGATATATCTTGAGACTTTATAGGCGCCGCTTCGTTTAACGAGCGCTGAATAAAACTCCCTGTAATGGTCTAGCAGAAGTCCAAAAATTCGGGCAGCGACAACCCACTAATCTTGATTTAAAGCATATGCTGTGCGTCAAATAGCCTGATTAGTTTTACAGAAAGCTGTTTACGGCTGGGTTCTGCTGAATTCTTTTTCTGCCTCACAATTCGGCGTCAACAAAACCACTGCCCTCATCCACCACATGCTCGAATCAGGTGTGGTTAGTTTTCTTCGGCTCTCCTAAGGGGACGGAAGTCGGCCGCGCTGGAGCGAAACCGCGCCACCTCACGTTGCTTTGAACCTTCAGGCGCCCCATTGCAGGCGTACGCGTGCTGGTGCACGTTTCTTTGCTTCCTGCTTCCTGGTTACTGCACAGGAAGGCCGAAACTAATTCGGTGGGCCACGAACGGGTTTATTACGGTGCACCAGTGGCGTTGTCATGGCGGTTAATTTTTTCAGCAGAACGGCCGCGTGCATAGTTAAGGTCCAGGATCTTTTTATGACAGCTTCTTCAGCAGCAGAAAAAATGTATCGCCGCAGGGATGTGCACCCTTGTTCAACATTGAGTGGCAGATCAGTTTTGCTGGTCAGACTCCTTCACAGAGTAGAATAGCTGGTGATTTTTTTAAGATTAGGCTCTACAAAATTATAAATTTAACGAGTGCATCTGGATTTCCGCGGTGAGCAGCACCTGTTAAAATAATGGGAAGCGATTGTGCACAATTTCACTTGTGATCCGGCACGCTATGTTGACGTCTAACTTGTTGAAACATAGGTAATGTAATGGACAAAATATCACAGCTATAATGAGTTTTCTTAAAATGAGTACCGTTGCTCACCTTCAAGAGAACACCCTAAAAGTAAATATTCATTTTTACTCTTGTGATATTATCGGCGCTTAAACGCTCTAAACTAGAGTACAATTTAATGCCTAATGAAGTATGCGGACAAATATTTAATATACACTTGAACCAAACAATCCCTAGGGTGTTTTTTTTTTCAAATGGCGTTTTTTATACCTGCAATGCACAATTATAGGGTGCTCATCTCCTGGTAGAAAATCCCGTATTCTTCCCAGAAAAGCTCGAAAAGCCGCTGGGTGTAGGGGAACTCCATGGTCCGGCCACGCTGTGAAATGAAACTGAACTACTCTGCGGGTATTGTCGTCCTGTTGGAAACAGATAAAAAATGAGAAGCAGTGATTAACCTTTGCTTGCCGTGTCAGTGAAACAACTTTGAGGGCATTGTAAATAAAAATATACGCAACCCGCAAACGCTTAAAGAACAAAATGTGAGGAGGAGCTCTTAACAGCGGTATTCATTGGCCCAGAAAGGGTTGAAAGAAGCGTGATTACTGCGCTATTTTGTTGGTTAGATATTTTTACTTAATGACGAATTGATACTGTTAGAAGTATCGTAAAGGATGTCCGTATAGCACAGCAAGCCGAGATCTGAATAACTTGACAATCCGGATCGGCGGTAGTGCGATGGTTTGCGTCAAGACTTCTTGCTTGGTAACAGCGCAAATAAAACAGGACACAAAAGGAAGAAGGAACGGACACAGCGCTGACTTACAACTGAAATTTTATTGCGGTTGCCAGCGATTTTGTAGGAACACTGGCAATAACAACAAAAAGGAAAAAATAGAAAAGGAGAACGAAAAGAAAAGTTTTTATACATGATAACATGAAAGGAATAGATACATCACGTATTCCTTGGCGTGTCACGATAAGAATTTTTGGAAGGCATAAAACTCACAGTGGTCATGACGAAACGAGATAAGTACAAATGACATAACAAAAATCATGGTCGCAATCGAACCGTGGGACAGGCCTAAGTAATCTTCATTTACCGGGAGGGGAGCGCTGCGCCAAGTACTGAGACTCCTTATCTGAGAGGGAGATAGATGGAGTGCTTACGCATTGTTGTCCTAACTTTAAGATTTCATTGGCTTCTAAAATTTCCCGCACGATTTGTTTGTCATGCTTCCCTATCACTATGCTCTGATCCAGCGCCGGCTGACATTTGGAAACACAATCGCGGCAATGTTTGGCGATTGTTTGGCATTGTTTGGCCAAACATTGCCGCGATTGTGTTTCCAAATGTCAGCCGGCGCTGGATCAGAGCATAGTGATAGGGAAGCATGACAACCAAATCGTGCGGGAAATTTTAGAAGCCAATGAAATCTTAAAGTTAGGACAAGGATGCGTAAGCACTCCATCTATCTCCCTCTCAGATAAGGAGTGTCAGTACTTGGCGGAGCGCTCCCCTCCCGGTAAATGAAGATTACTTAGGCCTGTCCCACGGTTCGATTGCGACCATGATTTTTGTTATGTCATTTGTACTTATCTCGTTTCGTCATGACCACTGTGAGTTTTATGCCTTCCAGAAATTCTTATCGTGACACTCCAAGGAATACGTGATGTATCTATTCCTTTCATGTTATCATGTATAAAAACTTTTCTTTTCCTTCTCCTTTTCTATTTTTTCCTTTTTGTTGTTATTGCCAGTGTTCCTACAAAGCCGCTGGCAACCGCAATAAAATTTCAGTTGTAAGTCAGCGCTGAGTCCGTTCCTTCTTCCTTTTGTGTCCTGTTTTATTTGCGCTGTTACCAAGCAAGACTATGTACCAACTCGCCCAGTCGTCCGTTTTGGGTCAAGACTTCGCACTTCGCCAGCACATATATTTAAATTAAGCGATGTGGTTCCCGTGAAGGCAATTCGCCAGTTCAGCTTCACCCCAATTCTCTCAATTTACGCATTCATGCAGTCAACGTCGAATTTTTTCTGCGAATGACGATGTTTATTTAGCACATGATTTTAATTAAAAGTCCATTGTGAAATTTGGCGTCCCTCAGTCCAAATGGGAAGTTCTGCACTGGCAAGTATCGCTGCGCCGGTAAAATTGAAGTCAGATAGTTTGCGCGCAGCTGAAATTCACCAAGCTGGCTCGCTCGGCCACATGTCTTTTTTTTTTTGCTCACTCGGGTGCATTGTTGTGAAGCTAAACCAACACTCTCTGCTAGAGTGTGCATATGTACTTGCCAAACATTTGTCAATTAGGCTAATACTCTGATTGTGGCCATCGTTTTGTTCTATTCGCATGCGCTTTGCCATACTTTTGTAAAAACAACATTATTACGGTCTAGAAAACACAGGCTCCAAGGCAAAAATGCCAAATAGTAAAAAAAATCGATTCTAGAGGAGATTTAATTGCCACGGAACCAATCTGAGCTTGCTACGCAGGGATATATGTAATGGTTTGGGTCAAGCAATACGACAACATATAAATTGCTTGGAGCACATGTTTATTAATTGTTCGCGCCGATTTCATTGGTTCTCCCTATGAGAAAAAATACTTTACATGGCAATTTGTAAATTCTAACTTCTTTTATTGAATTGTACTTGCATGCGCATAGGAACTCGTACGAACCATCAATTGAAGCTTAGTCGTAACCTTCGTATTCCACCTTGACGTCGCAGATAAATATATGGGAATCGATCTATAGCATTTTGTTGTTAATCTTCTATCAGCTCAAAAAATAAAAGAAGATGTAGTTACCAAGGTAACCTGAAATTCTCGCACGACAAAGTCGACTTGTGCGTCCGTCTTCATCAAAGTAACGGTAAAGTTGCAGTACGTCTTCGAAGTCTCTGGCCAATACTGCGAACACTTTGTCTGAAAAGAACAGAAATAGACAGAGTATTATGGTGTTGTGTTAGGTAAAGCAAACCTCTCTACACCCTTTTGCGTAGTTACAAGCGCACCACTAAACAAAGATGTCAGAAACACTCTAGAGAAGCAATGAAGTACACTGCTCTTCGTACCCCTATTTTGGGCAAAAACATTGGGGATTAATCGAATCTTTTCATTGATGCACATTACTTCTGAGCGGAAAAAAATCCTCACCAGAATCTTTTTCGCCGCGGTCACTGTCTTCAAAATGACACATAATTTGTACTTTATTTCACAGTTTTATACCCCCTAACCCACTAACCGAAAGTGAGAATATTCGTAGCAGCTTTACGCTTATGATACGGATTGGCCTGCCTAACGACATTCACGATAGGGTAAAGCTAAAGTTTCGAAATTAAGCCTATTCAGTAGCGGCAATGGTAGCGAGGTTTCAAGAACAGCCAATTTTGCCAGGTAACTGTCCCTTGCATTGTAACTTCGTTGGGCAATTTCCGCACGTGCTCTGTTTTCACGATTTTTTCGGCGAACCTGCGCATCTGTGGTGGTGGCCGCAGTGAAGCCAATGGAGCGATAGAGGAAGCCATCCCAAGAAAGCCTATCTATGCCACACGAATAAAGATGCTTATTCTGTCAGCGCCCCCCCCCCCCCGCATTAGTTTACAGACAAAACATGTTTTTAATAGTTGAAGATATAGTCGCCAAATGACGTGGGTGGGCGTCTGCTCGGCGCGTAATTTTCCCTACCATATGAATGGCAGAATAAATCTACCGCTCTTCCCTTGCTCTTTGTACTGATGGGGAATGAGGAGGGATGATCCGGCGGTCACTCACGAAAAAAACTTGCCAGTGCTCGTTGGAATAAAGAACAAGAAGCGAACAGCACAACAACCTGCCCTGTGGTTGGCTAATTGATAATTCGGCGGGCTTTGCGAGGTCGTGAAGTTGGCAATGTATGCCCCTCCTTTTTTTGCTGTAGGACTCCACTGTGTATTGAAACTGTAAACAACTGTAATATAATATCCGGCGTTTTCTAATCCTGGGTGAAAATTCTACTCCCACTCATATAGGCGAGGATTAAAATTCTGTCTCCTATACAAAACACTCTTCAGAATACAGGACGGGGTGCTATTTCCGCGGGGAAGAATTCTTTACATTGGTAGGGCGTACGGCAAAACTTATTCCTATATAAAACCCCTCAATAAACAGTCCGTCCTACGGAGCCAAAATGGTCACATTCTAGAGACAAATATGATGCGTCTTTTCTGTTTCCAGGCCTACTCTATCTCACCTCGTTCCTCGTGGAAAACGTGCACCGAACGCGCAACGTTGATCGCGTACCAAGATACCGCATTAGTTTGTTGCCTGGGAACAACTGCAAATGTACTTTTTAACCATTTGAGGAGACACCTCTTCTGCTCAGCTTACTCTGGGAACTTTGTGGCACACTCTTTGCGCCACGAAAACGAGGGAGGGAAGAAGGACAGAAACCGACAGTTTTTATTTTTATTTCATGTAAAAGAATTTGCACAAAGTTTATGGATCGTCTTAATCGTCTTGAAGTTACGATAATCATTAAAGGTACCCATGGCCACGTCGGCGGCTCTCTCGAGGTACTTTATGTTTCGCACAAGCGCCATTAAACTGCGCACGATGCACACGATGCACACGAAGCGCGATGCACACGATATTCTTTTCTGCATAAATGTCCTTGTCGCTAGAGTCTGCGGTCCCAAACAAGGCTTTTGTCGTTGACAAAATTCCTAAGAAAGTGTCCTATATAGACCACGCCACCTAAACGGAAATACATTCATCCCATTGGTTTCTGTTTAAAATATATCAGTTTTTATCCTGTAGTGCCATAGTTACGTTTTTTCAGTGACGGGATTGTCGTAACAATTTGTACCGTAATGTCACCAGCAAACCTGAATGCGAAGTCAAACATACCGGCTGCACTCCGTCAGTCCAACGACTTACTCAACAGTAGACTGACTGAATATAGTAGGAAAGATAAGAATTTGGTTGTTGCAAAACTGTTGACATAGATAAGAGAAAAAGTGATCTTATCAGTCGGAAAGAACAAACTGGGTATTCCCCTTCTGCAAGCCTTAGAGTAAATTGCCTTATGTGACATGCTAATATCTGTGTGTGGAAGCGGCTATAAATAATTTCGCACGAGTATTACTGATTGATTACTTGAAAAAGACAAAAACTGTTTTGTTTGAAAAAACCGTACGAAATAAATAGAGTAAAAGAAATATTACTAGTAGGAAAGAACAAACTCCCAATTCATGTTTAGAAGGCCTAAATGGTAAATAGTTTAACTGACATTTGTCACGTGACAATGCATATGGGATTGCCTACATTTTCCACACAAGTATGACGACAACTTTTCAAGCGGCAAATAATTGTTTTGTATTGATTAATTATACGCCCCATTTATTTCAATTTTTTGAAACAAAGAAAAATAATATACGCACCTTCTCTTGCTCCATCAGGTTGGTTAGCATTACTATTTTGTAGGAACCTTCCTGCCAAACCATCCGCCAAAAATCTGCAAGTGTGGACTCCTTCGGACCTGCAAGCGCCAAACATAACGCAGCATTGTTCTATTGTTTATGGCAACAGTATTACCGATACATTCCGGTACCTATTTATTTATATTTGTATACGCTTTCTTAATAGCTTTACTGGTTTTATCTCTCCGCCTGCTGTGAGACAGTTGTGTATTTTTGCGGCAATCCCTCACGGTCTTCGCCTTTTGCCAACAGGGTCTTGCTCCGGCCTGGCCGGCCTGCCTATTAAGCTCTGTGATGCCGTCCGCCGCCGCGGGGTGAACTGTATTCGACGCTGCTACATAACTACCAGCACCATTTCAGGTAACACAGATACACGACCCCTGAATCGACTTCCTTGCTTTGTCTTTAGAAAGTTGGAGAGCTTTAATACCATCCGCAGCAGCAGGTAGCCAGGCACTAAATGCAGTGTTCTTTTTTGCATGACCGATTTCGGGGTATTGAATGATGTGCAGATATGCGGAATTTCGTCGTGCTTTCTGCATTTAAAGCGCTTGAGCGTTCACTATACCATTTCAATGCAGCAAAATCCTGAAACATTTGTACAAGTGGCACGACTACTGTGATTTGTTATTTGCTTCTGAATAAGTTTACATCCTCTAGAAATATTTAAAAAAATAAAATTTTGTAGGGATCAAAAAGAGACCTCAGCCGCTACCCCACCAACCCCAAGCAGGTGAGCGGATCATACACTTGAGGCAAACTAATAGATATCAAAGCAAGTTTAGCACAAATCATTTTCGAAACTAAACGCGGTCAGTACATGGCTACCAACTATTGAAATAGCGCCAAAAACCAAATAAATGAAACCACGCACACCTCCGTCTAACGACGACGATAGTTGAACGCGAAACGTTCTCGTGAGGGATTTCTTGGTTGTTGTCTGAGGTTATTTTTACTCGCAGAAGGTTTGAACTTCGTTGAGCAGTGAGATAAACTCGCACGCAGTATGGGCTTTTGATCGCCGCGTCTTTGACTCTGACAATTCAGCATTTGATTTTGCACAAATAAAGTTTCGGGTTCAATTATCGTCGTCGTTAGACTGGGTGGTGCATGAATGTTGTTTCTAATTCTACACGCATAGGCAACCCTGTCCAAACCCAAACCGTTTCGACTATGTGTGAACGGCGCATTGCCTAGCCATCGGAATAATAACGTGAAGGCCCAGCTCCAATCCCGACCAAGCAAAGAATTTTTTTCTTTCACTTCACCTACGGTGATTATCATCATCAGAAAATGGTGTGATTTCCTGCCGTGTGATGTCAACCCACCATACTCCATCAAAGTGACATGGAAATCTTCGCTTTAATATCCCAAGCACCGAGAAAATCATCTCGTCTACAGCGGTAATTCGTTTCAGCTTTGACGCTCTTGACAAACTAGCTACTGTTACAAAGAAGCAATTATTCCCCGTGTTAGACGGGGTAAATAAATCAAAACACAAATGGCGACAGTGCTGCCTTCGTTTTTTCCGGATAAACATAAAACAAAGCAAAAGGAGAAGTCAGTATAAAGCATCATTCTGGCGATCGACGTTTAACCTAACTCACGATAGCACCTGAGCCCTTAAAGTAAGGTAGTGAATGCGAAAGCTCAACTACGCAATTGGGAATTTTTTATGCTGACATGGCCGATGCAACAATGGCGGCTTGTTAGACAGTGGTGTGAGCGTGAAGATCGGTGGACTGAACCAGACGTCCCGATGAGTCATCATCGTTTTCCATTTGCACCTTTTTCTGCTTTGTGTCACTATGACTCTGACTCTTGTCAAATCGCTCATACTACGTATATGTGTAGGCGTGATATTAGATAGCTGTAACGCTGCTACTCAGAACGCGCCAAGCAACTCCAAACTGAATGCAGGTAAAGCTCACACATGCCGGTTGAGAAAGCTAGAGTTGAAAGCACAACGTAAGGCCTGAAGTACTGCCACGAATACGCACGTTCTTTTCGCCAAGCGAAGATTCTTCGAGGCAGCTAATCCTGCTTACGCTCTTTGAAGGGGGAAGCTGGCGGTACTTATCAAGAACTTTTTTGTAACGCCGTATTCGTGCACCTTCATTGGTTCCTATTTCTTGGTTTTTCTGCCCGAGTTACTTGGACGGGCTTCTTATTTGCTTCACCATCCTTACGTCTCTTTTTCGCTCTTGTTTGTTCGTTTCACGGCACAAGTTACGCCAGAAAGAAGACATAGAGACGCCACAGCTTCCCTAGAATCAGGTTCTGCGCGAATGACATGCACTTCGTGCACTGTGAACTTGTTGTGTGCACCTGTTGTACCCTTTGCACTCACTTCCCATTACGTTCAATGGTAGTGCCGCAGGCACTACTGTGCAGTTTGTACGTTGCGATTTCCCAGTCTTTGATTTTTGTGAAGTGGCACATCAGCCGCTCAAACCTCACGATCCTTGTCCTATAACTGATGGGGGCATGTACTACGAAAAAAATGGCAACACCAACTTTTGTTGTACATGTGGAAACGTACGGAGATGGCACAGTGGTAGTCAATGAGGCTGCTAAAGTGGATTTCTTGCTTCAAATCGAACTGAATCAACCCTGTACTTTTAATTTGTTTATTCTTTACAGCAGCGACCATTTTCCTTCATAGGAACACTGCACTAAAACAGAGCCTTTTATCGTGTTTGCTACTTTTGTTATTAGCATGGTCCCATTACGTACGCAGGCTTCAGCACATATCCCAAGCGCAGTATTTCAAATGAAATGAAACAACCCATTTCCTTTTTTCGCCTGTATTCAGCCAAATGCACCGAGTCGTCCTCATGTATGCATAAAACGTATTCTCTCGGAATTCAGCAGGTCTATGGTTCAACATCATCCGGACACAAATTTATCCACTTTTTTCGCCTGTTACTTCAATGTTATTTACTTTCGGCCATCAGCCATTTTCTTGACCAGTTGTGTACCAGGTACTCCAGTTTTTACCCAACGTGTGATCTAAAGTTTTTGCTATACATAGAACCACTATTATCATAGGACCTCACACAATATAAAAATGAATCAATGAAGTATAAAACAACGTCCCATAATACATAATTACAGGCAGTTCGGAATCAAACAATTAATATCTTGGTATTCTTTTCAGCAAGACTTATGGCATGAAGACAAGCGTGAGATTATCGCTTTGCCGCCCGCATCTTCCACAAAGGACAGCTAGGTTTCGCACAGGTTTTAGATGACTCCTCATAGTAGCGTGGCGAACTGGTATTTATCAAGTAAAGTTGTGCCACTTTGCTAGAAAGAAAGAAATAAGGTAATAGAAGGCCTATGTGTGAAAATGTGCAATTTTGAATCATATGATGATCGCCCACTATAAAATCCTCTCGTTAAATCAAGAGCCATCCCTCAAAACGCACTTACGAGGAGGTACTGTTTTTCTTTACTCACGTTCAAAGTATCACGCTCGGAAGCTACAAAATATACACCATTTTTGAACGTCAAGACTGTATTAAGCACAAGGCGTTCGAATTCTAGCAGAGATTGTGATGGTCTCCATAAATTTCCCATTGCCAATTTTAAAATTTTATAATCTTTCCTAACGAACCCTGGTTGAGCTCTAAATAATTTCAATGAACCGTTTATTCATTTATCCTTTCAGTGCCTAGTATAAATATTGTATCCCTTACCTCCGTGTCTCTTCGCCAATCGGTTCTACATGCCCTTATCGGCACTCATTATTTTACCTTACACTGTGTTTTTCTCTACTCAGTAGTCAATTTGGCACTGTGTCGTAGACCCGTGATTGTTCCATAGTTTTTGTTTCTGCCCTTTGTTTCTTTCCTTCACATACTCGTTTTGCTTTCGTTCTTCATGCCGCCCGCACGCACCAATTATTTCTGTACTTACCAATCACGTGATCCATCTATACTCTGCAGCGTTTCAGTAAAATGTAATCACAATAAAAATGCTCGAAAAAATAGCAGAGCATGGTAGTCAACAAATTTTTACCTTGTGTGGCGATGTACTTGCGCGAAATTTTGTACCCCTGAAAGCAAAGGCAGAAATTACAACAAATTACACAATCATTCATTTTCACATTTTATATAAAGGTACAACGCCAAATGAAAAACACCGCAGTTTAACCGTAATCCTTTCCTCAAGCACGCAATTGCCACATTTCAAAAGTACAGCTATCTACAGCTTGCGTACATTGCAACAGGTTCGAAACACGTAGGACAAGTATTTCATGGCTTACGAATGCTTTTTAGCACGAAGCAGAAAAAATGGTATAAAAGCTTTTGAAACCAACACATCAATGACAGCGAATAAAATAGTGAGCGTCACCGGCACAATAAAACAGCACACAAACTTATTCTAACTTAGTAGTTTGAGATCTAGAAGAATTAGCCTGTATGGTAGGGTTTTTCTGTGTGATGTAGTGTAATTATTTTATGAAAAGGGGCTCGTGTACCATCCTACTTCATGATTTAGTTGTGCCGCCCGTAAAGACATACTAAAAAGTGTCTATGATGGTGGGTAATAATCTCGAACAATTTTACCGTGGGTACTCTGTCGCAATAAAAGAAACAGTGGAACAAGGAATAGATGAGCATCAAAATTCTGAATACAAGGTTGCTAAAAAATTGGCCGTTTCTCTGCTTGTGTCGCTGCAAATGTCGTTGAAAGACGACATTCTGAAGGAGAGGCAGGCAGGCGCACAAACAGGCGGACCAAAATTTATCTTGCGCTTTCTGGGCTTGTGTCGCGTTTAGACTTGGCACTTGATTACTACTGGCATGGTCGCTGAAGGGCGGAAAACGAACGATTCGCGCGTCGTGCGCTTGGTGTACGCAGTGTTGCCTCCTAGTGCGTATTGCGTGACCGTCTTTCACTAGCCGATTGGCAAGTTTGTCGGATGGTTCCTGGGCCAAGGCCGGGCTACAGCGGGGGCGCGGGCTCTCGCGGCACGTATAGCCAGGCCGTGCCTGGGCACTAACGGGCGTCGGCGCCTCTCCAACGCATTGACCTCCCCGGTTCGAAGATGCGTCGCGACGCAATCGGCGGCAGCCGGCAGTGGCCTTGGGAAACACACGTGAGTGCGCAACCAGGGCGACTGACAGATAGCGCCATGGCGTCTCCTTTTTACAGTGGCTGAAGTTTTTGTTTTGTATCACTAATTCAAGCATTCTTGCATTCTTAATACCGGAACACAGCAAATATCATTTATGTGTTGATTTATTACCTAATGTGTGCGTAATGCTTTGCTTTGCCCAAACATTTTGACGAATATGAACATTGCAACCAGATCTAAATGCTTAGAAATGGCTTTGCATGTGTAAACGTCCCGTTCGACATCTGCGGTAACTTCGGTAGGGCGCCCTAATTAAGAGGCAGACATACAGAGAGGTAGAATGATAAAAAGCCCTACTCGTGAGCAGTCTTTATAATCACGCTGAATTGGATTTTAAGGCCTCTGCGTGTTCCACGATACACTGCAGTCACAAACCTGCATAACTATCAACCCTGTCTTCGTTTAGGGGTACACAAATTTGGAAAACCAATATTAGGTTCCACTTTGCAGCCATAAAAACTCGCCTCCTGTAAATACAAAATGTGTACCACAGCCAACCAAACAAATGTGGCTGGTCCTGGGACATTGGTTGCGGGTTTAGCGAATCTGGTTGGCTTCATTTTCCTTATTTACAGTGGCCCGATGATAAGTTGCGCACAATGTTCAATTGTTCAAATAAATGCGATGGGCTCACCCGCACGTAGCTCGCGTTGATGTAGTCCGTGCTGTCACCTGGTGGCGACGGAGCAAGGATAACTCTTGAGTGATCATCTGTAATTTAGAAAAGGCAGCTCATTTACGTGATAACCATGGTATCCAACCCAAGAACTTTGTTTTTCATGGTCAATGATAGTATGAGCGCTGTGCGATCGTTTCACTAATTCGTATAACTGCTTGGATTGTCGTTCCTTAGCTACGTATAAATCCTCCCGTCGGACATGAATTCGGCAAGTAAATATTTGCTGGTGAAGGCCAAGTTAAAGTTAGGGTAGTAAAACGGATATAAACCACTCACCAAATGGGATTTATGGAGCGGTAAATGGTAAGATTGAACAAAGGGTATGTATACCTGCTTCCGTTCAAAAACCTCCGTTGTACTTGGGTGGCTTGAAGGCTTGGAGCTCGATTGCATGTTTTGAGAATAATAAGTACATTGTACTAGCACAAGCACGGAACACAAGATAAAGAAAATCACAGGACGAACGCTAGTTCTGTGTTTTTCAACTTTCTGTCCTTCAGTCGCAGCATTTTTTGAGGCATGGATGAATAATTTAAGAAATCTTTTCCTGAGAACAACACATCTCTCGAAAGTGACTTATTGAGTAAAACTTAACGGACGTCTTGACAGGCTGAGTAAAGACATAAAAAGGATGAAAACGCCGTACACGATTGTTTTCAGCAGTAATTGAGCTTATGAGTTCAGCTGGCCGGAAGCACCTTTTTACGGGTAGGGGGGTGTGGATTGAAGCTTCGTTTTTTTTAGGGGAACCAGTTTCGTTGGCCTGAAGATTTTGTATACACCTTTAAACAACATGGTACTGGGCTTGAATAATTCCGGAGATGGTGTTACACACATGGTGCAAAACAAGTAGCAATCGGCATGCACACAGTTGGCCTTACATGGAAGTTTACAGCCGTCACGATTCTTTGACTTGTTTTCTTGCTCCATGGCGATGTCCCAGGAATGCAGTTGTCCTTTCGGCAGGTTCTGAATTTAAAAATTCTGCCTTAGGAAAAGATCCTAAACCACCAGCACAAATACCACAACCAGGAACTACACCAGAGACGACAGTGCGTCGACAAATCTGAAGCTGAATATAGGGTGGCTCTACGAAAACATTTATTCCCATTAGCAGGGCTTACCAGTGACGTACCACGCAGTTTGACTTCATCAAAAATACTGAAGTTTTTATGCTTCGCTCCTTAGTTGTTTTTCTGTGTACAAAACTACCTTAGCTCGAACGTTTCGGCTTAGAAAGACAAATTTGGAGTCCTTCAATCTTTCCCTATTATCCCTCGCGTAATTGTAGCAACTCGTAATCATGCCTTCATCGGCATCATTCTCATCATTATCAACCGCTGCACGCTTAGAACCCCGTGAGGACTTATGCTGCATCAGCAGAATGCCTTCCCACGCTATCTGTCCGTTCAACATTGCCGCAGTGTACAGCCTTACCTTGCCAGGGAACGCGAACACCGCGGTGTCGCAGGAGTTCCAAAAGGACCGCCAAAAAGGACCGGAAAAATTGCCTTGTACTACGAGAAGTGCGAGAACTGCTCGTTGTTTGCATACTCGACGATTTCATCGTTTACTGTGAATGCGGAAGTTCCCCAGACAGCGATGCAGTGAAAAGCACAGTTAGGCCGGCACTTTAATTGTCATTAGGCAGCACGACGCCTTATCTTGTCGTAGTCAATCTAGCTGTGCCTGCTTTTAATCCTAAGCTTTAATTCCTCAGCACGCCACTGTCCCCCGCACGTCTGCGACCACCGGAAGTTCCTGCTCCTGGCGGACGCTATCTTGCTGTCGAGTAAGACCGTCCCACGTGGTGACCAGCTGCCAGTTGATAACCGACTGGCCATGGACTCTCCCTGGCTAGACACGAACACGGTACATTTACATGCACACATTTCTAAGCCTTTCGCAGCCCCCTTTTCTGAATCTGCATACGTAAAGGTGTAATTCCGTATAAGAACATCATAGCCTTACCACTCGATTGCTTCTTCAATTGATTATGATGTCTAACGAGCCGACGACGCACAGCAGATGAGGCCCGCCATAGTGGTGGGCTCCAGAATAATTTGACTACCTGAAAATTATTACAGTCCGCTGAAATATCGAACACAGGTTGGTATTCACTTTTCGCCTCAACCAGAAAAGCGGCCGCTTCTGCCGGAAATCGAACACGCGCTTGGGATCAGCAGCACAACGCTTTAGCCACTGAGCCACAGCGTTGCCTCCCACGGTCGCTTAAATTTCACTCATGTGTCCAAAGGGCTGCGATTTAGATGGGGACCCCTCACGACGCCGTCATCATCCCCTTTATCACCATCACTATCATCATTATCAATCAGCTGACGCTAAGAAATGCTAGTGTCCTCGAAATCTAACAGCGCACACTTCTTCACTGCTCGTTTACAACCATGGCAGAGAAGGCCGCGGCAGAATCATCGAAGCCTGAACATACGTGAACTCTCCAACTCTACGTCTTCGACTGCCTAAGGTACAGATTAGCTACAAGTATTAGGTCTGCTCTAAAAGGCAACAGTATGGTCAAACAAACCACAAAAGTATTCGGTCAGCTGTATAACCTTGCCGAAGTTTAGTGCAGTAACTGCCTGTTTGAAAGTTCAATCATGTGCCTACTTAGTGCTGCAGCCAACGAAACCTGCCCAGGGTTTATTTTGCTTGAAGTACGCAGCGTCTGTGAAACGGAACGTTCCCATTCTTGCCAGAAGACTTGCCGTAGGGCCACGCATTGTTGACATACTGAAGACAACGGGCACTAAAGAGTGAGCCCAGCCGCTGCTCAGAAAAGCAGGATTTTTGAGGCGTATTCAAATGTTGCACACTGTATTGAGTGGCCAGGGGTATCCTGAGTAAATGTTAGCAACTTCCATAGTATGTTGACTCATCTGCCGAAATGTCATCTGGTAGTGGGTAAAGAAGCTATGATTAAAATTTAAACGATAATTACATCGTTTCGAGGAGCAAGAAATGCCTTTCATATATGGTTTTTTTACACTCCGTGGTCCTAATGAGGTAAAAAGATATGAGAAACACCCAGGTATTGTAACTTTTTATAAAATATTATTGCATGCAAAGCTTTGTTCAAAATGTAATCTGCACTGTTTGGTAGTTGGCATAAACGATTTCATTTTGTACGCTGCCAATATGAATTATCTAAGTTAAATATAAATTGATGCTGCCACTTTGGATGGCTTCAAGTCTACCGAAGTGTTTAAGCGTAGATAACCGATTTTGCAAAACGGGAAACACACGAACTGGGTCTACGCTCGTTACAAGATATTGTGCCAGCATGTAGATAAATTTAAACCACGAATTAGACGTTATAAAAATGCAGCATTCTAAATATACTTTACACAAAACAATATGTCTCTCGAGCGAATACAACTATATTTGGTTTTGGTAGTCGGCCGAAGCTTCAGATACACATTTTCTGATTTTAAAGTGATGAACCTGATGCTATCGCTACCTTTTTAACTTACTCGTCGTTTTAAATATTTTCAAGGTGTACCATTTCACCCCTGCTTTTTCTATCTTAGTGGGTTCGCTAAGAGTTCCCAGAAATTGGAGTGAGTCACAGAACACGTTAACAGAGACTTGCAATATCGACAGTGGGGTGCGTACATTTCTGAGCTAGAACTTCCTTGTGGCGTACCTAGCACATCGGTGTTCACTCGTTTTAACAGTTTCAAAGTTTTAGAGTGACGGAAGTGCACCAAGTTGAGGCTGGAGACGCCTGTTGCCCAATTGTTATTTACTGAAGCCAAAACCAGTGCCTGCTGATAAAGCTAATTGATTCTGGTCATAGGTACGCATGTCATCAACATTATCAAGAGAGCTCCGATGATTATGAAGTTATGGAATAAAAATTGCACGAGTAAGAGCCAATAGATTTTAAATCGCGCAAGACTTTTTGCAGGCTCATCAGATATTAAGAACCAACTTGAGTTTAAAGAATTCTGGAAATCAAAGGGTCTTCTAAAGCGTTCTGTAGCACTTTAACTCATGCTTTACCACGGCTGGATAATGATTTGAGCAACCTTTGGCATTAATACTTTGAGGCGTCAGTGTGCTCAGTAGCTTAAAATTGGCATGGTACCCATATTTATTGGTATAATCGAAGACCAGCCATTTCTCTTCAACAGGTAGGGTACAGCAGGCCTAGCAGCACGTAAAGAATTACCCAAGTGCAACAGACGCGATGGATTGTAGGGTTTAACGCGGCGACGCAACGCAGGCGATGATGCGCGCCGTAGTGGTGGGATCTGGATTATTTCTGACTTTCTGGGGATCCATAACGTACGCCGAAATCTCGTGCACACGGGCGTTTTTGCTTTTCGCCTCCAAAAGAAAAGCGGCAGCCATGGCCAGGAATAGGACCCGCGTCATCGTGCTCAGCAGCACAACGCCTTAGCCACTGAGCCACCGTGGCGGGTGCAACTGACGAGATGCTTATAATGCAGCGTGGTTCCGATAGCCTTGTGTGTAATTAAATTTCGTCTTGTTTACGATGTTTTTTTAAGACACGAAGTTTGTCTGCCCTCGAACAAGCCACAGTACAATCAGCCTTGAAACGACCATTGTGCCCTTAATACCAACCATGTATTCCTCTTTGAGATTGCCTTCTGCCTCCGCCTGTAAGACATGCTTCCGAAGGCACTTCACGAGCACTGGCTTGGACGGGAGGCCTCCGTTTCGGATCGATGCCATGGGTAGATATTCGCCGGTGTCGATGATAAGCGTATTCTGTGACTCTGACATGCTGTTTTCTTTCACTGTAACATGAATAAAATTGCTGTCTTGTAGGTTTAACACGTACAGACGCACACTGTCTTAGCTGGAGCGGCGTTAACCCACCTATTGCCTCTTGCAGTCCTAATGCACGACGATTTAGTCACAACTGCTGCATTCCTCTCAATATTAAGGGGGAACCAAAGTAATCAAATTTTGTTTGAACAGTTTTTAGCTATAAATATTGAGATAGTTCACGCAAAAGTCTAATCTGATGTTCAAGCTCACCCGGTGCACGACTCTGCGCATTCATAACTTACGCTTTTCCAGATGGTACTGACAAAAAAAGGTGTGGAGAACGTAAACACCACACGGGTAGATTAATTTTCGAAAAGAAAAACGAGATGTTGAGTTCAGCTAAAAGGCAATTTGTTTACGGTCTTTTCAGAACGCGACAATCCAGATTGATGTAGACTATTCCGTTTAGTTGTGCTATCCTGGCAAAGAGGAATGATAGAAAATAAAATTTTCGGCTGGGCAATAAAAACTATTGAAAAAAAGGTTTGGTTGTTTTGTTGCAATACGAAAGTTCTTTCCCGGGAAATATTTCTCTAGACGGCTTAACAGGTAAAACCCGGAGACTCAGCTGGGGTGAGCCCATAAGAACGTTACAACGTGTCTGTAGGGCTGCATTGAGGAAAAATGTACAAAAACGCTGTACATAAAACATATTGAGAGAGAGGTAGTGGGCTCATTTGACACCTCAAATGCACAAAAAGTGCGGGAGAGCAGACTGAATCCAACTAGAATAGTTTTCACTGCAAGACTGAAATAGCGCAAACGTTAGTTTAGGTAGAAAATAAAAATAACTATATTCAGTGGCGAACACTGCAATCAGTAAAGGAGGCTTTCGTTCACTCCCTAGATTTCGCATTCAACAAAATATAGCGGTTACAAACCACACCAGTGATCAGTCTTATTTTATTTACCATTGCGAAAATGCACTTAGTGCAATTTACTGAACTCATGTCCATGTTGTCTGTCGCAATGCCAAACAGAAATACCAAACAGAGAGTTGGGTTGAGCAATATATAAGTAGATGTGGGAAAAAATTATGTCCCTTTAAAATAACACCAAAATGTTTGTCTGAACGCCGATATTTGGTCACGAATTGTGTTCATGAACCGGGAAAGGGTTTTACGCAGCCTACAAAAAGAATACCTGCAGTGCAATGGTTCACACATATTCGCCCGACTCGACCACTATTTTCCCAAGACGTGAAAAAATCCAGATATTTTTCTTGAAACCAGCGCCAAATGGTTAATACGTATAGCATGGTGGTGAATGAAGTGTTATTTTCAAAGCTCTTACAGGACTTCCCAGCATTTCTGTTGTAACTAGGCTAGAGTTTATGCCACCAAAACTATTCTATAAAAAGTTTTTTCAATTGCGTTGAAAAAACTTTACTGAAAAACTGGAGGATGTGTGCATAGTTGTTTCACCAACTATATCATAAGGGCAGTCCCAGGTTTATAATAATACTATTTCTTGCAGCTTGTTGCTGTTATGGTACTTTAACAGTATGGAAGGCTTTTTATGACTCCGTTTAAAGATTCGCTTTTTTTCAGCGATACCGCTTAAACAGCACAGTCTTTTTTATCCATCCTTTTGAATAAGAGCTCCAAAAAAGTCAGCACTCACACTTGGAGAGTTTCGTTACGTTTTCCTTAAGGGCTTGCATCCTGGGAATATCCGACTTGTTGGCTACAGCTGCTTTTTTGCTGAAATGAAGGGAACAGTTTTCGCGTGTTACATCCCTGGAGGGGAGTATACTAAGTATGCATAGTTTGGAGGCATCTTCCTGCAGGAACGCCAGCAATGGTTTATATAATTCAAAGCGTAATCAATGCGGCATGCCCGGCTTATGTAGACAACCGAAAAACATTCCGCCTGTAGTGTACGTATTATACGTGCATGTTTCAAATGGACCTGCCTAAACAATACCCGCTGGCAACCCACGTTAAAAATTTCTGTATTACATAGACTTATAAAC
Organism: Haemaphysalis longicornis; assembly: GCF_048455015.1. Taxonomy (NCBI): domain Eukaryota; kingdom Metazoa; phylum Arthropoda; class Arachnida; order Ixodida; family Ixodidae; genus Haemaphysalis; species Haemaphysalis longicornis. The sequence continues at coordinate 34,193,439 of NW_027526225.1, forward strand.
CTTTACAATGAACCGCCACGAATTCCAATATCTAGCTCAGTTTGCGTTTAAGTGTTCGTTCAAAATATCAGAAAACCGGGCGATATTTTTGCTTGTACTGCTTAAAATAACGGGGAGTTTTACCAATACAGTTGCAGCCGGCTTGTGTTAGAGGGAAGCAATTTTTCGGCGCAAGGTTTTGTAAGGCCTGTTGCAAAACAAAAGCATTGCATGGCCAGCATTTGGCCGGGTATTGGTATCTAAGAGGCGGAAACCGAAAAATCAGGATTTGTGTAACGACAGTGAGAAGTCCTTTACATAGAGTCATTTACTTTTGTTAAACTCTAAAGAGGTATTTTTTCAATTAGGTAGTTTCTCACCTGATTTCTGTAACGCCTCCCAGTCACGATTATTGCAAGGCTAGGCCCCCACAGGTACCCACGTATACAATATTTTAAGATTTTCGTGTACGGAGGTATACAAGATTTCAGAATTCAGAATTCCTAGACGTTTCATGATTACATCTTCGGCACATGCGTATAGCGTGCGGCAGTTCGTTTCTTTTTAACCAATGGCACAAAGCTTAAAGAAATCCTCTTGGACACGATCGGCACTCAAAATTGTTGTTCTCTGTCACCTCGTTGCCCTAAAAGAACATTTGTCTTTGTACGTAATGCATCCCACATCCTAGCACCACCATCCAATGCATAGCAGCTTCTTGGCTGTTAGGCTACCGATAATTTGCATTTGTAAGCTAAAATCTCGTACTATAAACTTCTACCCCCTTTAGCGGCTTCACCAACTATAAAACTGAGTTCGTAAAATTGATCGTGAAAAGTCTTTTATACGCTCCTATATTTCTCATCCATTTCCCCTTAGCTTTACACCGGCCACCATTCACTTCGAGTCTTTAAAAGCACTAACATGCATGCACCTTATACGGCAAGTCTTCTCTGCACAAGGCTACCCGCGGCATTAAAAATGCAAGCTATGTTTGGCAACCTCTTGACTGCTTTACTGTCGTCAAAATCATTGCATGCCACTGTTCGCACTAATGGTTTCATTGGTTAAAAAAAGGGCAGTAATAAATTTTGCACTGAGATTGCTACTTTGCGCAATTCTGTATCTACGGAATCTATACAACACCTACTGCACGAAACAACTGTCCTCGGGCTGTCAAATGTTGCATTCTAGTTTTATAGATTATACAGAGGAAGCACGCTTAGTTACCAAGCCATGCGAACTCACCGGAGATGGTACCGTGTTAATGAAACGGCCACGATGATAAGAATCATAATCACTGCTACACCTCCGATGATGCCGCCAACATCCGCTCCGTTGCTGCTACTGTTCGCTGCATGGGACGCACTGGCAGATTACATTGCACCCCAAATGTTCAAAGATCAGTTTTGTTTTCATCTCAGCAAAAAAGGTATAGCGTTTTTTCAAAGCAGGCATGCGCACTCACCTATAACCGTAGCACTGAGGCGATACACGTAGAGCACTTCCTGTGAATTTTGATTGAGGAATGATGTTTACCTTGCGTAAGATGAGATGCCATTTTTGCGCGAAGGTCAGAAACGTTTGGAAGAGAAGTTTCCCAATCACATAGAAATCATATTACTCCTTTGATAATATAGTAAGATATCATTTCAATTTTCCTAGCACATTTATGTGGACACTTTTTGAGCACATTTCTGGGTTTTTTTCAAGCTTCCGAAGGCCCGTGCGTACAATATCCAGCCCTTAATCTTAAGAGTCAAGGCTTTGTAATTAAAACATAAGATTCCGTTGGTGTGACTGCGTTTTGCGCAGCATCTAGATACCCCCTCCAACTCGTGATGATCACCGAAGGACGCATGTCACTATGCCTCGATGTGACACCTCGGAATAAATCACACAGGGAAAAAAATAGCAGTGTTTTTCTTGAATGGTTGGCTATTGCAACAGAAGCAAGCGTTTGTCTAATAGACTTAGTTGGATGAAATTTGATGAAACGTTGGCAACAATCGTGGTATCTACCTTGTTCGAAGTTTCCTTGTAAGTATGCATCTATGTACGCATGTATGTATGTATGTATGCATATATGTATGTATATGCACGCATGCATGTATGTATGTATGTATGTATGTATGCCCGCATGTATGTATGTATGTATGTATGTATGTATGTATGTATGTATGTATGTATGCATGCATGCATGTATGTACGCGTGCATGTATGGACGCACGTATGTGTGTATGTATACATGTATGAACGTATGCACGTATGTACAACCTTGTCGAATTTTTCCAGGCCAATACAAATCCTTCCCGACCACAAAAAATTCAAAAGTAACCTTTACCTTTAATTGTGACAAAATAGTTTATCATAGTAAGAAAGAAAGGTGTTTTCCCTAGCTTTCCGGCGTAAACACTTTCAACCTCGCTTGTGATGTAACCTTGTACATTTAATGATTGCGTTCAGCGCTTTTCCGGCTAGGTCTATAAACTGTTGAAATAGGAAGAGACAGGGGGAAAAGAACACTAGATTTTTGGTTTGTTTCCTTTCGCTCGTATTCATGGAGCGAGGTGTGCTTAGGAGCGGAGCACCCGCATCTGGCTAGGTTGCAGACGAAAGCGCGTTTTCAACAAATGTACGACGATTGTTTTCTTGAATCGTGACAGATATGTAAATTGTGCCTTGATTGTGTCGTGAAAAACTGCATCAATTATGTAGTGCACTCGGTCGCCTCAACGATTCTGTATTTCGAATGAAGGCGAGAAAGCAAAACCCCAACAAAAACGAAACCCCGAAGCGAAACACCAAACCCCAAATTATGCAGGGTCGATAGGAAGGAGTGTCGGTTCTTCATCACGAACGGTGAAATCCCGCAAAATTAAAACAGCCCTCAATGTCAAGGAACTATGTCAAGGATCACGCATGAGCGGAACGGCTTGCCAAAGGAAATTGACTCAGCGCCTTCCTTATCTTTTGTTAGAAATTTGCACAATTTTTGTTGAACTAATCATTACTGTACATGTTTGTTGCGTTCCGTGCCTGTATTTTTATTTTATTTTATTACCCTGTGTACCCGGACAAAGCAAGAAAACATCCCCCTCGGGAGGGGCACGATCAAATGCAGAGCATTTCCGCGGGGGGCGTGCCTGCAAGTCGTATGGATTACGTATTGGTTGTTGTTGTTGTTGAAATTGTTGTCTTCCAGCGTAGACATTGTCGATGAAGTCGATGGTGAAACGTCAAACACGCCGTGAACCTCCTGCCGCGGCTATGACGTAACGTGGAGCGGCTATGACGCAACGTGGCGCGGCTATAACGCAAAACAATCCAACACAATCCACTTTAATCCAATCCAATCCAAACCAATGCAAGCCAAGCCAAGCCAAGCCAATCCAATCGAATCCAATCCAATGCCCCTCGCGAGAGAGTGTTATAGCGACGAAATCGCGCCACCACACGAACTCGTGATGTTCACGTCACGATCACGCCACAGATGTTAGCGACCGGAGCGGGCACGAACGACATATGTGGTTTAAGCGTGAACCGACCGCGGCGAGAGAGCGCGATGCGAGTGCCCCCACCTGTTCTTGCGCGCGAACCTACTGTTCCTCAGCGCGAACCCAACGCGGCGAGAGAGGGTGTTTCGCACGTCCCCACCTGTTGTGCGCCCGAACCGAACGCGGCGAGAGAGGGCGTTGCGAGCGGAGAGAAGGCGAGGAGGACGCGGGGGAGAGGGCGCACCTGTGGCCGACGGTTGAATGAGTCAAGGATATAAGGCGCCTTCGTAACCTTCCGTTCTGTGTCGGCTTTGTGGCACAGTGGGTTGAGCACCATGTACCTTGCGTTCCGCCCGCAGAGTCGTGGGATCGAAACCTGGCGCCGGTAAGTAATATTGTTTTATATGTTGTAGGGGGAGCGATGCGGACTACGGACGTCAGCGCGGGTGACATCGTGAGTTACTGAAATGCTCTGCATTTAAAAGACTGTACGTATATACGCATGTATGCATGCATGGTTGTATGCATGTATGTTATGTATGTATTTATGGAGCCAATTGAGCGAAGATTACGTTAAAATTGGATTCAGTATGATTCTAACGAGGCAATCTTTCGAATGAATTAGACTTGTATTTTGTCTGCATGGCCCCTTTTAATGCCAGCGTTCCCTGGCCCACGCTTGCAGTTCAGCGGAGTACACGAGCGATGTTACATGTATTGGCTCTGCCTATTGAGGAGCTGCCCCGAGGAAATTCTCGTTTTCTGCGGCCTGTGCTTGAACCGTGCCTACCTCTACCGCCTTGATTTGTCGCCGGTGCCTTCATCGTAACATCTTAACTGGCTGCTACGCTTGGCGACTATCAACCGGAGGTATCGGCGGGGGCGTAACAGACCACGTGCAGCGATGCCAAGTGAAAGGGCTTAAAAGCCGGCGTTCCCTGGGCCGCGCTTGCAGTCCGGCGGAGTACACGAGCGGTGCTACATGCATGTGCTTTGCCTATTAAGGCGAGACCTTTGAACGGCTTCTTTCTCCGCGGGACTGAAACAGGGCTTGCTCATTTTAGCATATCGTTACCGTGTTTGTGTAACCGTTTACCGTGTTACCGGACGACGCAGTTTCCGTTTACCGATGAAAACAGTAGGGCACGTTTTACACTCCGTTTGCGGTTTGCGTATTCCCGCCGCCGTGGCGAAGGTTGCGATATCTGATGAATTAGTCTGAAAGCAAATCACCCATAATTTTGCTGCTCATATCTACTTGCATTTGTTTAAAGTAACTTGAATATTTCACTTTGCGGGTGAAGAATTCACACTAACTGTAGTTCTTTTGAAAATACTGTAGCCACCACTTGTAGAGCTTTAAAACGAAAACGTGTTGATGGCACCACCTACTGAGTAGAGTTAGCATCAAGATACAATAGAATTCGTCCCCGCGCTAAATATTTACGCAAGAAATGAGTAAAATATGTCGTAGTAATTACTCAATAACCTACCCTACCTTGCCCAGCACTATTTCCGAGGCCTAAAAGCACTTTGCAAGCTACAAACGTATCTGAACTATTTGAGGCAGGGAAGGTTTAGCACGAGTAGGGACGGCCATTTTCGTCGCCCGTCTGAGAAAAAATGTCGTTTGGCGCTTTCCTGAGTTATATTTAACAAAAAATCGTAATAATCAGCAAACTAAGAATAATTTTATCGGCTGTACCAAGGATAAAGCATAGAGCGCACTACTTTTGCTGTAATCAATACGCGACGGTACACTTCGTCTTCTCAAGAAGCTCGCTGGCGATGGTAAAGCCAGTGCCGGTAAGTAACCGTTCACGGTAACTTTCGCGCGTGCGCACTGGACTCCTGCTAACGCGGTAAATGGTAACGTAAACACGGTAACGCTATGCTAAAACTCCCTAATGTCATTCTGGGTCCCTGAAGACTCATTGTTGATGATCTTTATTTAGCAGCGCAGCAGTTTTTTGTCCGAAAATTCTCCAACCTTAAGCGAGCGGTTGTCTCCCCTCCCACCATAAGTATAAAGTTACCGTCTTCTGCCGAGGTGACGTTGTACTTCTGGGTCCACGGGCTGTACTTGTCGTTGGGTGTTCTCAGTCTCAAACGGATGCCTACACGGGTGTACGGCTTCACTGAGATTCGGTACTCCTCCACGAACGTGGACCCGAACTGTGTGAGGTTAAATTCCTTATTTTCTCCATACACCCCATCCACTTCGAGGATGACGCTGACGCTCCAGCAAGACCATTTTTCGCGACCTGGGTTCTGCAAGGAGTAAACCAAAAATGAAGTGCCATTTGAAACGGGATGAAACTGTCCGGCAGTGAAGAATCAAGAGAAGTTTCTGTAGAAATAATGTTTATTTGAGCCAAGTTGTGCTCCGCAAACTTGTGTTCGCTTCGAACACAGATAAGATAGCCGAGGGTCGGCCACGCATTGGCAACAGCACACATGACTAATCAAAACACACTCCAGGGTTCATGGCAATACCAATGATTTCTCCTAGAAGAGGTACCTGGGTGACCAACTCTCTTGGTGTGGTGTTTATGAACCATTGAACACGATAGCTGTGTTGCACAGTATGCCTGGTCAGGCGCGATACTTGGTGCACGTCTACGGCGGGGGCTCCTGTGGTCGGCATACGTCTCGCCTGGGGTGCGATAGAGGCTGAGCGGCGCTGGAGCGCCACAGTGTTTAGTAAATGTAGCGTAAATGTTAGAAACCAATTACACATTTTTCGCGCGAAAATGTTTTTTTTTTTTACTGTCATCCTAATCGGTTCGCACGTACTGTTCCTGGGCCTATGGCAAGCCTCTGCTGCCTTTGGTGTATCAGCACCACCTAGAGGCTTTGAGATAGCAGGATATGCTTTGAAACGTACTGATTAGTTTGTCCCTCCACCCACCGAAATCAATACAACGCCAAGCATCGCGTCTAGTGTCCAGGTCGTTCGGCGGATAAGTCCTAACCCAAACAATAACGCAGAGGGATGCCAGAGGCCGCAGTTCTTAGGTTAAAACTGCGAGAAGTTGGAATTTTCAAGTTCTTGTACATTGATGTGTATTGTTGCTGCAGTGGCTGAGTATGCCTATGCTGCAATCGCAGTGTTGTGTAGTTGACTACGGGAATGCTGCCGTATCCATTATTATTGCGACTGTGCAGAGGTAGTTTCGCATCCTATGAAGGACTTGACATGGACATCATTTCCAGAATATTCGCAAAGTTGTGAAGCTGTCGGTCCTTTGTCGCCACCTATCGCACTGCGAACGCGGAAAAATTCGTCATTGAATGGGAGAATGATAATAGTTTATGCACATACGTACGAACACCTACATACGTACAACTTACATACATACATACATACATACATACATACATACATACATACATACATATATACATACATACATACATACATACATACATACATATATACATACATACATACATACATACATACATACATACATACATACCTATATACATGTCGGAACGAAAGTTATGAGTCCAGAACACTGGAGCAAGCATAGGCAAAGCGATGTTCGTACATTTTTTCCAAACAAATAGTGCTGAAAGGTTATGAAAGAACAAAATGTTGAAAAACTCGTCGCCCGAGTGACGCGGCGGTGCGCGTCGCCGCGCTAGACCAAGTTGTGCTATGGCAAGCTCGCGGAATGCGAAGTACTGCTCGTGGAAGCCTGTCCGAGCAAATTGACGACGACGCCAAGATGCATTATTTTCCACGCGATGACATGCAGCGCTAAACGTGGACTGATTTCGTGCGCAGCGGCGGCCGCAAGAACTGCCGCCCAAGTCAGCGGCCTCAGCGTTGCTCGCGTCAGCTTGGGTGTTCGGAACTTCAGGCTTAGTATATCGCGGGTAATATTTGATCGCCGGTATCTGTACAACTGCGAATGACCATGCCTTACAAAACTTTTCACCACACTATCATCCCCTTTTTCGCATACTGAACTTTATTTTGGCGATAATTTCCGTTTCAGCGATCGGTGACCGAGACATCTGCCGTGGCCTGTTTTGATTCTAGCGCGCAGGTGGCGCCATCTTTCGGCCGCTCGCCGCATAGCGGTCTCCAGAAAGCAAAGCCTCGCCGAGTACCTGAAACATAGGGAGAACCAGTGCCGATGCCATATTACCGTGGTGACATGGAGAGTACCCTGCTGTTCCAGGCATGCACTGGATCCCTGCTCACGCAGCAAAGGCGCCACGAGCTATTCGGCGCGGACCCAACGTGTCGGCCATGCGGAGTGCAGAGAGAGACAATACAGTATGTGATCCAGGAATGTACAAAACTAAACGACGAATATCAGGAAGCGACGACATTAGCCGATAGCCTGGCATTCACGGGCACCTCCGAAAAAACAAAAGAGCAGCAAGCATTGCACACCAAACGACGACTGCGTCTTTGGGAGCAGTGTTGCCGAAGTTTAGAAAAGGTCCCCACTTGCCGTATTTCCTGTATAGATCAGGTGAGGAGCGAAGTGGACCGACCCGCCGGACCTACCGATGGCCTCACTTCTCTGCTACAACCGGACCGACCATGGGGGGACCGGCTTTCCACGCGCGTGTGCGAGCGTGCTCGGTGCGTGCGTGTGAAATGTGTGTACCACAGAACAGTGTACTCTGACCGTGCGGCGACCAAATTTGAAACTGGTTGCAATAAACGTGCTATAATAATTTCTGCGTTGGCGGCTCACGGCTTTCGGTTCTATTTTCGTAATTACTGGGCCAATAGGTATTCTTTACAGCATAAAAACTGAAAGCGAGAAATTTCGTGTCAGTACTTCTTTAAGAAAAATGCAGCGTTCTCTTGCGGCCCCGCGCAAGCGTCGGCTTTTTCCGCGCTCATCGGCCACCTATCGAACCCGCCAGTCCTGGCTCAATTTGACAGCTCTGCTCCGACGGAAATCCGCACAGACGCCAGCGGCCATGGAATAGGATTGATGCTGGCCCAAACACACGCGGGCCTCGACCGGGTGATCGCTTACGCAAGCCATCTGTTGCCCCCATCCGAGCGCAACTACTCTATAACTGAGCGCGAATGCCTTGCTCTGGTGCGGGCCGTCGGCAAATTTAGACCATACCTGTACGGCAGGCAGTTTACCGTTGTATCCGACCACCACACCTTATGCTGGCTTTCTTCTCTGAAAAATCCCAGAGGTCGCCTTCCTCGCTGGGCTCTATACCTCCAAGACCATGATTATTCAGTTGTGTACAAGTCCGTTAAACTGCACAGAGATGCCGACTGTTTTTCTGTTCATCACATCGACGAGCCTCCCACTGATGAGCCCGACACGGATATTAGTGTCTTCTCTTTGTCGGACTTCAAAGACATCGGTTACCACCAGCGCCGTTATCCGAACTTTGGGCCTATTATCGACCGTCTCCACTCACAGCCAGCGGACCATTCTCTGAACGCGTTCGTGCTACGGGATGGTATTCTATACCGCCGCAACTTCCGGGCTGATGGACCTGACCTGCTCCTGGCGGTACCCGAGCAATTTCGCCCGGATGTCCTCCGACAGCTTCACGATGAGCCGATGGCTGGCCACCTTGGCACTGCTCGCACTTACGACCGCATCCGCCGGCGATTTTACTGGCCAGGGATCTACCGGACTGTGCGTCGATATGTCGCGGCATGCGATCCTTGCCAACGTCGGAAAACGCCCCCATTACGTCCCGCCGGCCAGTTGCAACCTTTCGACATTCCCACCGAACCATTTTATCGTGTTGGCTGAGACTTTTTAGGCCTATTTCCGTTGTCCTCCTCCCGGAATCATTGGATTGCGGTAGCCACAGACTATGCTACCCGCTACGATATCACCCGTGCGCTCCCCACGAGCTGTGCTACAGATGTCGCTGATTTCCTCCTGGAGGACGTCATCCTGCGTCATGGTGCTCCGCGACAGTTGCTCACGGACCGTGGCCGGTACTTTTTGTTACAGGTTGTTGAGGACCTAATTCGCTCTTGTGAAACAAAGCACAAACTGACAGCTGCATACCATCCTCAAACAAATTGCCTAACTGAGCGGCTCAACAAAACGCTCACTGACATGCTAGCAAAGTACGTTTCCACAGACCACCGAGATTTGGACGTTACTGTACCTTACGTCACTTTTGCCTATAATTCCTCCCGGGACGACCCTGCGGGATATTCTCCTTTCTTCCTTGTTTTTGGCCGTGAGCCTACTTTAGCGTTCCACACCACCCTACCGACTTCGAGTGAGCCGACCACTGCTTATGCTCGTGACGTCATCGCCCACGCTGAACTGGCACGCCAGGTTGCCAGAGAACGACTATTGGCATCACAAGCATCCCAGAAGTATCCATACGACGAGCGCCACCGCCCTGCACACTTTCCTCCTGTCTCCTTGGTTCTTTTGTGGACCCCTTTTCGCTGAGTTGGACTGTCTGAGAAGCTCATTTCCCCTTCACTGTCCCCTACCGCGTTAAGCGTGCCGTCACCCCCGTCACCTAGGAAATCGTGCCTGTGCTGCCTTCTACCTCGTCTGGGCACTCAGCACCTCAGCTCGTTCACATGAGCCGCCTCAAGCCGTACCACCGACGGTGTCTACCTGCTACTGCTCCTCCCTCATAACAGGCACCGGGATGGTGCTTCTGCGGCGGGGGAGTTGTGTCACAGACTTTGGCCAGCTTCCCGAGAAACTTACACGGCGCATACCCGCATATCCATGTGGCCAATCTCTCCCTATCTGGGTATGTCTTCCGGTGGAAAGACGCTGGTAGATGACCGACGGAATGAAGAGAAGGTAGACGAAGTCCGAGCTCTCGCTGGACTGGGTTCGCGCCACTCTCCCAGTGGCTACGGTGTCTTTTGTAAAGACACCTTCTTCCTGACTGCCCATAACTGCGTTGTCACGTGACAATATTATTATTATTATTATTATTATTGTCATCATCATCATCATCACACATCATGCAAAAAATGTGCGCACTGCAAATGTATTCAGTTACCCGACATGGAGCTTCGAGCTTCGAAGACGGGTGAGCGGCCCTTTCTGTGTAATCTATGCGTGTGCTCGGCCGCGGAGGCTGCGGGTAGTCCTAGCGACGAGCCCGGCCGAGAGAGCCCGCGAATTCCCCCGTGCCGCAACAACTGGACGGCTGTGCCCGACTTCACATCCTTGGAGGAGATGCTGCGAACTCCGCGAAATGCAACGCCCTCGAGGGACTTCCTTTTTTGACGGACGAAGTGGCAAAATTGAGAGAGGCAAACGAACGCCTGGGCAAAGAGAACGCACGTGCTTCGCCAAGCAGGCAGGCATAATCGCTTCGCTGCGGGCGAACGTTCTCAGCCATCGAAAGCACCCGATACCGCGAGCCGGTCCCTTCCCTCCCAAACGGCCTGTCCCCCACCCCCACCAAATCCCCCCTTTCCCGCTTCCACACCTGGGTTCAATGGAACGCAGACGACCACTACCACGCAGCGTGGGCTCCATTCCTCGCTCGACCCCGTTGTGGCGAAAAGAAACAGAACACCTTCCCATTCAATGCTGGAGGAGCTTACCGGTGCTTGCCAACCTCTGCGCCTTGTCTTTTGCCAACTCCTGTGTCCGCCGAGGAGCCTTGTGATTGCTCGGCCCGGGCGAACAGAGCGGGGCTGCGGCGTTTGTGAGTGCGTCTCATTCGTGCCGCATCTCTCTTGTCCAGCGTTCAAACGTCTGAGGCACATCTTTGTGTCAAACCTTTCACCCTGCGTTACCTCACTCAACTGACGGAGCACATGTTGACTGTGCGCGTCGTACCTCTGACTTGCCAGCGGCTGAAAAATAAGTACACCTTCGACGCTTCTGCCTTTGTGACTGTCGACGAGGGCTCTTTCCAGAGTCTGGTGCTTGCTTCTGGCCCAAGGGCTGTCTTTATAATCCCTTCCGTGGAACTCTTCGCACCAAAGCCTTCGCTTCAAAGCGTCTGAATTCTTTTCAAATGCGATTTCTTTAAAAGTTCCTATTATAGTTGTTTCTGTTGGTCACCTTAGCTCATATGATTATTTTCCAAAAGATTACCAAGTTTTTTGTAAAGATAGGTACTTTTCTAGGGTTAAATACAAGGGAGGGGGTGTTCGTTGCGGTCGATAGCGCTCTTCAGTCTATACGGCGTCATAAACTTCAGGGCGACAACGAGTCTGTCTGGCCTGACATTCGTCTGACTTGGAGCGAGAAGCTTTTAATAGGGCGTTTTATATTCCACATGATGTTCCTGTTTCTTTGTTTACTAAGCTCCTTACGTGTATAGAAGAAGTTTGCTCATCACACCCGAATCACCAGCCTATCATTCTGCATGATTTCAATACACTTGGTGTGCCATATAAGAATTTTAACCATCAACACTACAATTGTTACGTATAGCAGAAATACAGCATGATTTAGGCTTAGTTGACTTCACATCCATGGTTCAACTGAATAATATCAAATAAAGCTCTGAAAATATCTTAGATATCTGATTTTCAGATATTCAAAACGCACGAGGAGGAGGAGTAATGAGGAATAAACTTGCCTATAAAGCAGTTCACCCAATTTTTTTTCGTCGCGAAACTAACCTATTTATATTAGTTGCAGAAGTTGTGCTCCACACGAGACAACAATAGTTAAAATTACTTAAAAATAGTGAATTGTACAACAGTAACTTAACTCTTTACGGAAGATCACGTACAGAATGTACCATTCCAACTATGCGCGAAAGTTGCCCTGCGAGAAAATAATGTGTGTATTCTAAGACATGTCTTGGTCAAAAAAAAAAAACACCTAGCGTTTTTTCAGGCATCACCAGTTCAATTTTGGAGTGGTTTAACATAATATCAGCCGGTGAAAGGATATTTCTGTTTTTGGATTGAAAAAGCATCGCTTTCGTTTTATCTACGTTAATCTTAAGCAGTTGTCCGCTGACCACCTGTGTATTTTTTCAAGCACTTCATTAGCGGTTTCTACCAACTGGATGGCATCACAAGATGAAACACAACATGATTTGGGGAGGAAACTCATTAGAGAGTGTGATTTTATTAAAGTTATTATTATCTCTAATAAATTGTTTGAAGAGCTTCGAAAGTTTTTTGAGCGTGCCTATGAAAACGTTGCCTGCGTGGTGAACCGGGGCACCACGACCGCCACCTAGTTTAACAAGAAAAAAGAAAACGTGGCGTTAAACAGTCGTGGACGACGACAAGACAAGACGCATACACGCGCCCGTATCTGCGGTATCTTCTCTTCGCCGAAGTGCGTTTAGCTTTTTCTTTTCGTTGGCTACAAATTTCGCGGCCCCATATTACCCGCTCTGTGATACGTCCTTCGACTGCGGCATGAGCAACGTCAGGTGCGATCACGCATTGCCTGCTCTTTCACTGAACACGGGTACCACAAAAAACGGGAGGATTTCGGCTTCCTTGCAGCTCGTAAACGTGTTAATGTATAGTGAAGAAAGCAAATCCCCAAAACCGCTTAAGAATGCAATTGTCATGCCAAACCCAAGCCAAAAAGTGGGGTCTTCCCTTGAGCCCCCATGACGAAAGGCTTACGAGGTGCAGTTTCCTCTCTAGTATACTAATTAAGAAACTCTAAGGTTTGCCCTGCTCTAGGAACGCCGTACTGGACAGAGGTCGCTGTGAGCGCAGCACTTTTTCGAACAAAGTTGCCTGTAGCACACGCCAGGGCATCGACAAAGCAGTGGTGATTTCTCGGCCCTTCATCAACCATTGCCTCCAGCGTGCCGGGCGAACAATGCATGGGGCTGACACTGAGACAAGACGTAAAAGAAAGACAGCCGTGATGAATGCATCGATTTCTTCTTGCCTTTTTCATTACCTACAACCTGATTGGTCGGCTACAATATCAGCGACTGACGCCTTGTCACTTGCGCCGGTAAAACTGTTCATTTGTCTTGGCTTTTGTTACGACATTACCAAAAGCGTCTAATGTGTGGGCAACCGTGGCCGCACTCGGGATAATTTGTTGGTATATCAGTCAGGGTGGTGACGCTCACGTAAATTAAATGTTACGAACAGAGGTCGGAATGAGCATGGCATCGTTTAGTGGCGCAGCACCTTAGGGGCATGGTCTGTCGGCGTCTCATGTCGTTGTTGTCGTTCGTCGTCGTATTCTCGTGTGGTAGCGGTACTAAAACACCCGGAAACTCGTTTTCCAACACCTGATGCTGGAACGTTTCATCTCCATGGTCAAAAACGGGTAATAAATGAACTCACCAGGACATTCGTTTATCGTTGGCGCTTGCCTACTTGCTTCTATTTCGCTCCGTATTCGCTTTAACTTTAAAATTTGCAATTCTCTGTTTCGAATTTACCTTCTCTTCCGCCCTGGTAATTCGGAAGTCGCTTATATCAGCGCGCCCCGTGTGGCAAGAGAGTGACTTGCAATCAATGAACACACGTATAAACCCCATGTTTCGCCCCTCTCCAGGTTTCATAGTGGGGATGGCAAGGTTTTCCTTCTACAATACAAATGACGTTCTGAAGCATCAGGATTTAAAATATGGCGCTGCTGCTTGTGCAGCAAACTTCAGCGCAACTTGCCTGTAGACAACTTTCCAGTGAAACTGTGTAGCGGGTGTGTAGATGGGCGGGTGTAGTAGATGACCACAGAGATGAGGTGTAGCAGTTGCTTTGCGAATCTAGTACACTCTTTTGAAACATTTCCTTGCAAGCTTGACCAACTCCATTTAAACACTGCTAGTAGTTTGAAATGTTTATTTTGTCGAAAACCAAATCGCCAGTTTTGATCATTTCAGCATGCCTAAAGAAATTTTTACTTGTAATCAGCTCTGGCGCCCGGCCCCCTTCCTAGATCACAGAAACGCGTGCTAGGTTGCGGCGTCTTCATAGCATGTCGTACATAAGTAGATAAAATGTTTTTTTTCAACACAACTATAATCAGAAGTCTCCGTATAACAACGTTGATGGTTGAAACGCGGAGCCTTCTTGCGTGCAAAAGAAATGGAGAAGGGCCAAAGTGAAAGATTCAAAGAGGAAAGTGCCCACCACCTGACAGTCAAAGTCCAAATACTAATGATCAAGGGGCCAGCTGCCTGCGAGTCAAAGTCCAAGCTCAGCCGAAAACAAATGAATCCCTCGGGAGAAAGCTGAGCTTCCCTCCCCAACCCATCATCGTCGTTAGAATCTCAGCTTTGACGGAAACCCAAACTTCCAAACTGCACTTCAACCAAACTGCAAGCAATAAAAAGGAAATCCTCAGCGACCGCAATGCGATCATGGCGAAGTCGTATACAGAAGTCCACTTCGTTACGCGAGGGGCCTAGTTTCGATGCCGACTACGCAAAGCGTTCTTTGTTTGTTTAATCATCATCATAAAGTGCGCTCATATAGTGTAAAATTAGCTTGCTAGCAGTGCATTCTGTTTATGACACCGCCATTAGTGAAGCCAAAGTAAGCTTCGCTCTAATACTCCGGAGTGGAGTCTTCTCATTTACCCCCTAGTATACCTTATCGAGTGCTCACAGAATAATACATCAACGTTTTGCTGAAAACTGTCTACGTCTAAACCAGGCTAGGGAATTCTAATAAAATTGTTTTTATGGACTGCCATAAGCACGCTTGCATGACCCAATTTAAACCTATGCAGGTAGATTTATAGCATTTTTGAAATTTGCAGGAAGGTTTTATAAAAATTTGCTCTCTGAAGTTGGCTTTTTTATGAGGCCCGAGAAGGCCCCAAGGATACAGTTAACTAGCGCATGTTAATTAACATGCGGGCTCGATAAGCTGATCGCTGGGTGATTTTGACGTTAAGATGTCTTCTAGAATATAGAGATGGCTGGTACTGCGTGCGAACGAGGTTCATTTTTCGTGTTTCAAGACACTCACTTTCCACTTGACCACGATCTCAGAGGTGGTGCTGTTGTCAATTGTGACGTTCTGGGGTGCCATTTTTGGCGCTGAAAAAACAAACACAATAAATACTTGTCAGCTTCAAGAACCTTGTCCATCCACTAGAGCTACTTACACCCGCAGGCGGTTCGGAACATGGCAACAACGGCATCGCGCTCTCTGTAGTTTCCATCTGCATCCATGACCAAAACGCGAACCTGGTAGTCCGTCCCACTTCGCAGTCCCGTCAGTGTGTGATCGTACACGTCTTTCTTGGGAAACGCTGTCACGGTCTGGGTACTCCAAGTTTTGTTAGCCACCTGAGAACATATAAGAAGGACCTTTAGCCACCTTGCAGGCAATAAAAATAGGCCAGTGCAATTGTCGAGTATACATAAACAAATTTCAAGGCATTCACCCTTCAGCAGTTTCAAAGCTTTCGGTAGTCAGGCAGTTGTGACCCTTTCTATGTCTTTAGCCAGCCCGTTGAATAAAGTAGTTGGAATAGTTTCGAACCTGGTAACGTTCGAAAGCTCTCTTTGTCATGAAGGTCCCATATTTACAACGAACCCTGCCAATCGTGGGGCCGAAACTTTTCTTGCCGCATTGATAATCAAATGTCTGTTATCCGCAGGCCTTGTGATTTTCAATGCGACTGAAAATGACCCACAGCGAAAATGTATTTTTACAATGGGAATGAAAATAATTGTATGACATTCATGCGAATGGGTAAGTGCCCTCTGGTCAGTGGAGAGCGCCACGTAAATTAACGTGCGTATCAGGTGCATAGTTTATTTTTTTGCCGAGCGTAGAAAATTTTTGCCGAGCGCTTACACGACGCCTTGATGAATACTACCCAGCAGAAAATGTTCACCACGGTAGCTGTCAGGGTGGGTATAGCATGCGTCCTATCCATTACACACACGACCAAATAATCAATGTCACTGTCGTCTGTCTCTACCACAGAAAATGTCCAAAAAGGTTGTTGATTTTCACTACGTTTCTCAAGCTGTAGTTGCTGCACTTCGGCTGTGCGCTTATTATAAATGGGCCTTGAAGCGACTCAACCAGCAACACAGCACACAGGTATCGCTAGGCAGGGGTTTAGTATGAGGTCACTAAAATGAAAACTTGCACAGAAACCGCCGTGCTATTAGCCAAAGGAATCTAGCAGCGCAACAGGTACAGTCATCTGCTCGCACATGTTGTCCTCTTCACATACTTTGTCATATAGGAAGCTTTGATGTTGTAAGGCATCAAAGTTGTTATCAAAACTGGAGCTTTCGAAACGCGATAACCACTGTCGCCATTATTTTAGTCGATGCGAGGACAGTTACGAAAGATACATAATGTTAAAAGCTGCGAAACCAAAAACGATAAATTGCCTAGTATTAGAGCAGCGTTCAGCATAGACTTCAGGTGCGTATGTTTAGTGACGACCCCGCACGTGCTCTGATAATAGTAGTATGGTATGTACGCTACAAAGGGTATTGTTGTGGATAATGAATAAAAGAGGCAGGGCTGCACGGGCACGCGGGTACGGGCATAGCTCGCGCCTCGTGCTCGGGGCAGTTGGTTCATGATCAGCGCATCGAACGGGCGACCGGCTGTCTGGCTCCTTTCTTACGTCGCGATCCGCGACATTCTGGTGCCGCGAAACCCGGGAGCCGACCCACGAGCAGACCTGACTTGACGCGGCGCAGACAGCGAGGACGCAAGGCCTGGGATTCCCGGGGGGCTGCGCCATTCCGCCGGCGTCGTCATCGAATGCTGTCCGCCGCCGCTGCTCGTGCCGAGGACACCGGGTCGCCTGGTTTGGGCAAGTCTCCTGCTATGGACAAGGTCCGCCGCCACCGTGGGGCGGTTCGGGCCGCATTAACCAAGGGGATTGCCACCATTTCAAAGCTTCTGGATCCGGCCACGCCTGCCGTTGCTTTTCAAGGACCTCTGAACCTCGTCAACATGAGGTATGAGGAGATGAAGGCTCTCGACCAGAAGATTCAGGAGGGCCTCAGCGAGGAGGACTTCGAGGCGGATCTGGTTGCCTTGTGGGATTACGACGCTAAGGTGGTGGACATTCGGGCGCGTGTCGAGTTTGCCACAAGGCCCGCTGATACCCCACATGCCGTCGCTGGGGGTTCGGGAACGGGAGATCGCCCGGACGACGCCTCGAGCACCACCCTGCGTCAGCCGGCGGTCTCTCCCGTTATCACCAGCGCGCGCTTCGCCGCGCTGCCCAAGCTGCACATCCCGACATTTTCGGGCGACCGACGGAGCTGGCAAGCGTTTTGGGACCATTTCGATGCCACCATTCACAGCAATTCCGCCTTGGCTCGCATCGAGAAATTCAAGTATCTAACATCGTACTTGACGGGCAAGGCGAAGGCGGCAATCGAAGGGATCCGACTCGCGGAGGCCAACTACGATGTGGCGATAGGCACCCTCAACGCCCGATTTGGCCGGACCGACCTGCTCGTTGAGGACCATATCGACAGCTTGCTCGCCTTGGCCCCTGTGCGGAGCTCTTCAGAGGTCCGAAAACTCCGAGACCTCTACGACCAGATATCCTTCCGTGTAACCGCGCTGAAGAGTCTGGGAGTGGCGGCGACGGAGTACGCGGTTTTCTTCCATCGTGTACTGATGAAGGCCCTGCCACCCGACCTCGGGATCCTGTACCGGCAGAGGGCTAAGGAGGCATCCTCGTCGGACGGAGCAGCCAGCTCGTCCGGAAGTGCGAGGCAAGTGAGCGAGAGAGCCAGCTCGTCGGAAAGGGCGAAGCAAGTGGACGAAATACTGGACTTCCTGCGCATCCAGGTAGAAGTCCGCGAGGAAGGCCACTTCGACCTTCCCAGGGTTACAGAGCGGCGCCCTCACGAAACGCGCGAGGCCCCAACTTCCGATTGGGGCCTTCCATCGGCCGCGGCCTTACCAGCGGGTGCTTCGCGGCCTCCGACGAGGGCGGAACCACGGTCACAACCATCACAGCGGCAGTGCCCTCTATGTGCGGCAGACCACCGTATAGCAGAGTGCACGCTACCGATGTCGCCTCAAGAAAAGCGCCGCAAGTTACGAACCGGGGGACGCTGCTTCCGTTGCGGCAAGAAGGGTCACTTTGCCCGGTGCTGCAGGCTGTCGAGGTCGTTGGTTTGCGTCCGTTGCTCCAAAGGGCATCTCACAGTTCTATGCGACATAGCACACCCGCCGCAGGCAGCTGCGAATGGACGAATTCGAATGGCCGAAGGTGGTCAGGTCACCGCGCCGAACGACGGACAGGCAACTCCTAGCGTCACGTCCGCATCGTCCGGAGCCTGCACCGCGGCGCGTATCTACCTGCAAACCGGGAGGGCGTGGGCGATTGGATCCAGCCACAAGCTGATAGTCCGCATACTGTTGGATTCCGGCAGTCAGCGCACGTTTATTCGGGGTGACCTGTCACGTACACTGCGTTGCCCAGTTCAGGGGGTTGAGGACTTGTCGCTCGTTACCTTTGGAGACTCCCGTCCGAGGTCATCACTCACGCGGACCCATCGGGAAGCAACCCCGAGGAGGAGATGGACCAGTCAGATCTGTGGCGCTTAGAAGCCATTGGCCTCAAGGAAACGGCAGAAGGGCCTGGACTAGACGCCGAGGCCACGAAGCAGTTTGAACGGGAAATCCGCAAGCAGGACGGGCGCTACGAAGTCCCACTCTTGATTCAAGAGCCAGAACTGGAGGCCCACCATGACAACTATGCACTTGCGGAGCAGCGACTGCGCATGCAGTTCAGGCGTTTCCGCAGCCGACCGGACTTGTTGTCACAGCATGACAAGACAATACGTGATTATTTTAAGGAGGGCCATGCGGAGCGAATACCCGCTCAAGGAACGCGCGGGACGCCGAATACATATTACATGCCGCATCATGGAGTGGTCCAACAAGATGCAGTCACGACTAAACTTCGAGTCGTCTTCGACGCCTCGTGGCACGCACCGGGCCATCCTTCGCCATTGGCTGCTGGGAACACCGGAGCACCAAACCAGTACTCCGCCGTCATCCGGCACGGCAACACCGTGGTGCCCTCCGGTGAGAGCAGGATAGCCGCGGAGGCTGAAAAGGTGGCGAACATTCCCGCTGCGTGTGAGCCATGCGTTTCTGACCATCGGAACGTCCTTACAGCTGTCGACGAGTCTGACCCGCCAGTGAGGCCAGCGGAGAGCACGACAGATTCCACTGAGGCACAAGTGGGTGTACCCAGCCGCCCGCCCTGCGGTGACTGCGTCGTCGTTCAGAACGGCCACGGAACTGACCTCTCCAAGGACGCCATGACCACGATGTACGGTGATGCGAACCCCTCCAGCGTGATGCTCCTTAACGCTTCGGACATCGCTGCCGCTCGGGGGAGTGCCTTGCTGAGAGAGCATGTGGTTGTTAAGTGCCGCGAGCGGGCGCCGTTCCCACTTGTACGACGGTGGCCGTATCGCTCCGGGCGCTGGCTTCTCCATTGGAATCTCAGCAGGCGTCAGCGCTTCTTGGTATCCCCGACTCTAATCGGCGCACCGGCCTTCCGAGTTGGATCTCACGAGCCGTCAGGCGACCCTTGTTGCGGCGAGCTCGTGAACGGTAACCGGGCAGCTTCAACTGCCGCACTTGGCGGCCCCCTGGGAAGCTCCTGGAAGCCACACCATCCGCTGCCACGATCTCCGGAACGAAGACTGGGCCGCAAGTACGTGGTATTTCCCTATGAGCCTGGTGGCTACGGACGGCTAGCGGGTGACCAGACGGGACACAGAGTTCCCGGACATCGTTCGTGTGGTCTACGTTTGGTGAGCGCGCTCGCGATTGGCTACTGCGTGGTCACCCTGGCATTTCGGATGCCGTACGAATTCCCGTATGATCCTGGTGGCGGCAGCGAACCGGGAGGCGACAAGGACGGCGACAGAGACACCGGGTATCATCTTGCTGCCAGCCATGACCAGAAGTACCTCGTTGCTCCGTTGCCATCAGCCACACCAAGATCACCCAATGAGGATGATGAAGGGATGTTGGTAGGCAGGATCAAAAGAATCCGGCCGCAGCAAGCTGAATAAGATGATAGTGACGGATCTGTTCCCGTGGTGCATGGGGATAAGGATGACTAGGCGGCAGGTTATGAACCCCTTGGTCTGCGTTTGCGTCTTGCCTCCCGTTTGCCGGCGCATCCTCACTTGTTTCGGCGGACTCAGGGTGCAGGCATGTTCACGATGGTCTCTACAAGTAATTTTCCTTGCCTGTGACTCGTTCCGTTTCTCCTCTGCTGAACTTCGCAGTGCGCCTCTGACTGCCTTTCTCAGCCATCGTTCATGGGTACATTTGTTCTCCCTTTAGAAGCCACATGCGCACCTTGGCGGCGGGGGGAGTGTGTTGTGGATAATGAATAAAAGAGGCAGGGCTGCACGGGCACGCGGGTACGGGCATAGCTTGCGCCTCGTGCTCGGGGCAGTTGGTTCGTGATCAGCGCATCGAACGGGCGACCGGCTGTCTGGCTCCTTTCTTACGTCGCGATCCGCGACAGGTATCATTCAAGAAGTTCGGCATAGACAAGTGTGGTATGCATATAGGTTCTGATTTAATATATCAGCTAAAACATTATGCCATAATGGTCTTTGGAATGTGTACTATCAGTAGGTCTCGGATTTAATCTGAAAAGAGAGCTAAATTTGGCAAATTTGCGTAGCAGCGGACACCCACCATTTTCTATTCTTTCAAACACGTTATAGACAGACAAACGCAACAGCGGGCTTCCGCAGGTCGAAGACCCACGAAGATACAAAACTTTCAGAGACGGGTCTCACTCTGTACTCACCCTTTCCTCCTACAAGGGCTCCCACTATTTAATTTTGGGACTATATCTCGGAGTGAACCATCTGGGGTCGATCTAACCCATTTTCTTTCTTTTAAACCACATTCCCCAACTTGTTTCCAAAATTAGTTGTGGCAAACTAATAGTAAAAGAAAACTAGACGAAATTTTGTTGCTGGGACTGTGGTTAGAATGCATCCATCTCCAATACCACCGGTACTACAAGGGCCCTGCAAGCATTGGGAAGAATACATGCAAACATTGCCCACAAAGCTGAAACTTTGCCTATGCTTCAGGGATGACATTTCCACCTTTCCCACGAAGTATAAACACATTGTCACAGTTAGTTCTTTCTGGTCGCCATGAAAAATTTCAATAACGAATAAATGCCCGCAATTCATCGCTCGCACTACCAAATTTTCAAAGAATAAAGATCCGTCGCACATCTTGAACTTTACCCGTACAACACACGTAACATGGACAGGATCTCGGCGAGCTTAAAATTTGTGCCACAATGAGTTCTTCCACAACCCCTGGGAAACAACCTACGCGCAACGCAAAATATGCGTATAATGCTTTGGACTCATCAGAGTAGTATCTTTGTTGGAAGGTCACGATCAAGCCACGAGTTTTAACTTTTCTTGCACATCAATGATGGTGGGGCCCCCATGACTTGTGAAATCAACTTCTTGCCCCACTTAGTTCTTGCAAGACAGTGGTACAACACTGAATGGGAATAACAATTTAGACTGCATGCCTTAGTGTTTCGCCCCTAAATCCGTAGGAAATTGCAGGCTACGCTATTTGTGTAACCTCTGCAAACAGGGCGGGAATGGGCATGTACCAATTTCCTCAAAGAGCGTACTGAACCCTACGTAAGAAACATTAACCGAGCACCATGCATACCAATGCATTAATCGCCTCAGTATAAAGTTAGGTGTTGTGGTTAGTTTTATTATCATGAAACATGGCACGTAGCAATTTCACGCCCTTTGATCAGTATTTTTCTAAAATCCCGCCCATGAATTGTAACCTGGCCCCTAATTATCTGCAAATCTCAGTTTATTGCGACATTTGTTTCATTAAGGGCAGCGCAGAAATGTTCCACACGCTTCGTAAAACGCCTGAAAATATTCGAGCACCTTGATTTAGGAGTTTTCTCCCAGTATCCCAGAAATCGACAAGAAATCTCCCCACGCAGCCCATGACATAGCCTTTGGTCTTTTTTAAAGAAAATTCAATCTCGGTAGATGATGTCATTCCACCAGGGTCCCTGAAAACATTTGTGCAACGGTTTACTGCAGTTCTAGTTGCACCTAAAGCTTTGCTTTAAAACCATTGAATTTCTCTCATAAAATATTATCATCGGCAAGCATCATCATCATGAGCATCAGTCTGTTCAGGTACACTGCCGGACGAAGGCCTCTCCCATTGACCTTTAACCGCCCCTGTATTGCGCTACTCGAGTCCACAGTTTGCACCAAATTCTTTAGTTCATCCCTCCATCGAATTACTGGTCTTCCCCCTCTTCTAGACCCTCTCTTGGTATCCACTCTTTAACCCTAATTACTTTCCGGTTGTCAGTTCGTCTCACTACATCGCCCCAGTCTATTTCTCTTTTTTATTTGAGCTATATCTTCTATTCTAGTTAGGTAACTCGTTTCCTGTCCCTGAGTGTTACTCCTAACATTATTCGTTTCATGGCCGGTTGAGTCGACATAAGTTTGCATTCTAATTGTTTAGCTAGGCGCCAAGTTTCAGCTCCGTACGTCATAACAGGCAGTATGCACAGGTTGTGTGTTTTTCTTTTGAGAGACAGATGTAGGTAAATTTTTATTATTTTGGAGTGCGTGCCGAATGCACTCCAGCCCATACCTCTTCTGCGCCGGATTTCTCTCTCATTGTTGGGGTCAGTACTAATCATCTGTCCGAGGTAGTTATATTCTGTTTCTCCTTCTAGCGTTTTGTTTCCTAAGCTGAAAGGGAGGTTTTTGGCATGCATATTCCTCGTTACTTTAGATTTTTCATGTATATTTTAGCCCTATGGCCGCGTTTTCTGATAGTAGTTGCTCAAGCATTCTTTGCATGTGTTCTGCAGTCTCACACAGCAAGACTATGCCATTCGCAAACCTCAAATGGCTCAGGTGTTCCCCGTTTATCCGTAATCCTATGTATTCCTAGTCAATATTTCTAAGTACCCCATCCAGACATGCTGGGAATAGTTCTGGCGAGATGGTATCTCCTTGCCTTACCTCCTTTCATATCGGGAATTTATCGCTTTGCTTGTGGAGGGTTGTCGTGCCCATGCATTCCATATGTATGTCTTTTTGTAGCCTTATGTTGGTTCCTTCTATTGCCTGGTCTTTTAGTTATTTTAGGACTGCTTTGGTGTGTATCGAGCCAAACGCTTTCAGATAACATATAACTGAAATGTAAATGGTGTAATGTATTTTGCGGATTTTTCTATCACCTGATTGACAACATGGATGTGGTCCGTGGTTGAGTCCCCTTGTCTAAACACAGCCTGCTGTCTGGGTTGGAAATCCAGGCTGTCACCTATGCGGCTAAACCCATCCACGAGAGGGTTTCCGTAAAAGCTTTAGAATGAGTGGCGCGACAGGTTGCGCCCGCTCAAAAGCAGCCATGTGTAACGAAACAGCGAATGGAGTCTTGAATTTTATGTCACCATGTGTTGCCTCAAAAGAGGTGTTGGCGTACCTTGAACTCGATGCGGTATTCTTTAGGCTGCCCTTCGCCGTCGTCTCGATTCTTGGTCCAAGCAGAAAACCGAATAATCGCTGTTTTTTCGCTTATTCCGCTCACCAAAGGTTTGTCCTTTAGGAGGGGATAGCCTGAAATTTTAATAAAAAGAGTGATCACACAAAAATAAACCCAGCATTAGACAGTTAGAAATCTGCTGAAACAGAGAAGCTGTGTTTTTTTTGCGTCGTTTCGAACATGCACAGGCGCTCTCCAGAGAATGGCAGCGCCGTAGCCGCGCAAATATAATGGTTCGCGCAAAGGTATTAACAGTTAAAGGAGCCATGAAGAGAAAATACAACTTCGTTTAATTTCAAATACCTAGGATTCAAAATCTAACTCAGCTCCATTACAGCCACAAAAGATCTTTTTTAACGAAAACAAGCAAGAAGTATTTAAAAACTTTCAAATTTTGTGCCACAGTGACGTGTTATGAGTAAGAATGACGTCATATGGGCCAACAATAAAACATAATTTTTAGTGCGTTAACTGCACGTTAGCATTCAAGTGATGCGATCAAATGGAAGTAGAGGCCCCATTACAGACGACCAGTCATGTGTCGTCGCGACAGGTCAGATAGGCGGCCACCAATCGCACAAACAAGGTTCCGTGACGTCATAGAAAAGTTGCGGAAAATTGGATAGGGGGTCGTGACTGCTCCGCACGTTTTTTTAATATTTCTGTTATTTGTTCGAAGATTGCGATGATATTGGTATCATTGTTATCGGGACTACGCAGTCTTTCAAATAAACCTAACTTGTATTTTGTCTTCATGGGTCCTTTAATCGTAAGCTGCCGAAGGCTCCCCTCCCGCTTCCTCTCTTAGCGGAAAGGAGAGGAACCCGCACCTGCGAGACAACTGCGAGCTCTATCGGACGGTCTCAGAATCACCGCCGAGGAGGTTCCCAGACCCAACGACCGAGGCCGCCGGTGGGCCTGGGAACCTGCTCCTACCCCTGCGTGAGGCACGACCTTCAGCTGACGGACAAAAAGCACCACCTACATCATCTCCGCTGTTATGAAAGTGATGAAGCCTATGAACTGATGAAGTCGCACGATCGTCATCAGCGGCTATCGTATTATCACTTGCGGTTGTACTGAAGGGTGTGCCAGAGATTCCGACAGAGTTACATAAAGCGGCTGGTACTCATACCTGGGGGGCTAAAACTTCTAGGATGCATAGTGAGAAGAAAGCTTCAAATTATTGTTTTGCAAACGACGTCATGATTTAATCACTCGCGAAGCGTTTAAAGCATTCAAAAATTATATGGTCAGAACAGGACTGCGTTGAAAGCAACGCTTTTGGCTGCCTCTTAACACCACTGGGAAACACAAGGTCCGGTTCAATTTACCTGGCCTCGAACGTTACAGGTGGCAGGCTTCTTTAATAAATGTATTTGGCCATTCAGTGCAACAGGAATCTAACGTTTATAATAGCCACTGCTCTATGATCAAGTGGTTGGAGTAATTAGGCTTTTTCGTGATTCGGCGACGTGAAGTTCCGCGTCCCTGCTTCAATATAAGGCAGCCATATACTTTCGCGCGTTGAGTGCTGAAAATCAAGGTAGGCTTTATTCTTTGAGAAAAAAGAACTTATATATACGCGCCTTTAAAAAGAGTGAACCGGCGTTGTATAGTCATGCTTAGTATTCCTATGCTAGTCTGTCTTGGGGGATAATGCTGTGCACATCATAGTGGCTCAGTAGCTGAAGTGTTGCGCTGTTGAGAACAGGGAAGCGGATTGGATCCCGTACGCGGTGTCTCCTTTTCAGATAGAGGCGAAAAGCAATAAGTCGCGTTTTAATATCAGATAACTTTATGGGCTTGCCTTGTCGTCGTAGCTCGCTAACGATCTATGCGACTGCCGGAATCACGCGGCGCAGCGAGATAACGTACCCAAGTAGAGCCTGCTGTCCCGTCGTCATGAAGTCACGCCGAGACTTCGAAAACCACGCTGTTTAGATAGTCACAACCGTTCGAAACTCGTGAACCGCTGGCGCCTGTCCTGCATCTTACCGTTGTTTAGGGCAAGGAAAACTGCAGTTACAGTTGAGGCAAAATATCCCTGAGTACCGGCCAGCTCCCGCGTTCATTTAGTTAGGAACGCTCGTTGCGTTGGGTTTTACGATAGCAAGGGAAAAAAGCGACCACGCAAGAAAAATTGCGGGTACCGAATTCCGCAAAAAGACTTTTAGCCGCACATTTTACGTTCTGAAATCACACAAAACAGCTCCTGCATACAAAATTGAAGCAAGCACATAATGAACAGAAGTCCCGCTAGCGACAGTTCAGGCGGGCGGTGCGCGAGCACGGCAAAGGCGGGAAATATTAATTGCATATTCATCAAAAGAGAAGTGAGGCAGGGCAGCAAATAGTGTGACGGGTGGTAGCAGTGAGCGGATAACAGCGCTAAAACCCATTATGGCGAAATCACTGCTCTGCACTTCCAACAGCTTTCACATCGAGTGGAACGGCTTTAACTTTGGTTAGAGATCTCGGAGCACGTTAAAGATTCTCAGGTGCTCAGAAATAATTTGGAACCCTCCACTACGGCGAGCCGCACAGCCAAGTTGTAGCTTCGCCGCGTTAAACCGAATGATCTTAATCATCCGTTGCCGTGGCTACCTTCCCTATATCCGTAAGAGCTAGCGCACACTTCCTCAATCTTATAAACAAACATAAGTTTCGTGATTTTGAGATGCACAGAAAAGCAACTGGGAAGAACCATGTGAATTGTAATGGCTTCACATGTAGAAATGTTTCTTATTCACTCGCTGAGGAGAGGCTGCGTACAAACACAGGACAAATCTAGATTGGCAGGCGACCGTGTTTTCCAACCAAAATAAACAATGTGGTTGTCACCAAGACAGGTCACTTCTACTGATATTGTAGGATCTGCACTAGAACAGAGATTCAGCGTATGCGCTTTACTTTGGTGAAGGCGAACTGAATTAGCTCTGGCCAAGCTAGTCCACTCTCACCACTTCCCCATGACAGCGGAATTAAATGCACCATGAAGACAAAATACAAGCAGCATTCTTTCAACATAAACGCTGTTTGGCTCAATATCTAACAAAATTTTGTCGATAAATTCCAAGAAGTAGGCATCAAAGAAAAAATGTGACGATGGGGAAAATCTCTAGCCCCTTTCTGGAAATTTCTCGGAGACGTCACAGATTGTTGTTAGTGGGATCGGCGGCCGTCTTCCTAAGCCGCCGCCAAGATACATGCATGGACGAATGCATTACGGCCTCTACATTCGTTTCATCCTATCACTTGAATTCTAACGCGAAGTTAAGAAACCTATAACTATGTTCTTATTGGTTCTCTCTTTTGCGTTTGTGGTGCCACTACTTAGTCACTGCTGACACAAACGCAGCGCGAGATTCAAAATTTGCTTTCATAATATTTCATAATGTTCAGGTAAAAACGCGTGCAGCGGCTGAAATAAAGCTAATATAGTTAGCAAAAGCCACTTTTTATAAATTGAACAAGTTTTTATTTTCTTTCCTCATCATCCTTATCATCATCATCATCCTGTCTACCCTCACGGCAGGGCAAGGGCCTCCCATGAATCTCCAATTATCCTGGTGGTCCTGGGCTAACTGCGACCAATTTATACCCACAAACTTCTTGATCTCATCTGCCCACCAAACTTTCGGCCGCCCCCTCGCCACGCTTGCCTTCTCTAGGGATTCACTCTGTTACCCTTGATGGCCAACGGTTATCTTGCTTTCGCATTATATGCCCGGAGAACGCGTATTTCTTCTTAATTTCTTATAATGTGTCCTTAACACGCGTTTGTTCCCTGACCCACACCGCTCTCTTCTTGTCCCTAATGTTACACCTATCACCTTCAGTTTCAATGCCCGCTGAGTCGTTCTCAATTGAAGTTGAACCCTCTTAGTGAGCCTTGAAGTTTCTGCCCCGCAGGTGAGTACCGGTAAGATGCAACCGTTATACACTTTCCCCTTTAGGGACAATGGCAGGCTGCCATTCATTAAACTCAGAATGCCTGCCGATTGCGCTCAACCCCATTCTTATCCTTCTAAGTATCTCTGTCTCATGGTTCGGATCCGCGGTCACTACTTGGTCTAAGTAGATATATTCGCTTCCCACTTCCACTGGCTCAGCACTTATCTCAAAACGCTCTGCTCCCCGGGGTTATTGAGCATTACTTTATTTTTCTGCATGTTAATTTTTAACACCACAATTCTACTCTGCTTATCCAGTGCGGTAAGCATGTTTTGCGATTCGTCCCCCGAGTGACTTAGGCAGGCAACGTCTTCAGCAAATCTGAGGTTAATGAGGTACTCTCCTTTAAACCTTGCGCCCATATGTTCCCAATCCAATGTTCTGAATACCTCATGCAAACACGCCGTGAATACCATTAGAGAGATTGTGTCTCCTTGCCTCACGCCCTTCCTTATAGGTATTTTACTGCTCTTCTTATTTTTTCATGGCCCATTTAAAGAATAGGGACTTAGCTAGTAGCCACCAGGTAATGAGTGAGCAGGTGGATGGCTGATTTCTTCTCTGAAGCCCAGAATAGGTCTAATAAATCTTAATATCTGACAAACTGTACTTCCAAAGCAGTCAATTATTTCCGCAGCATTAGGCGCACCAGCCCGACAGTTTAACCTAAGTATTCAATGCTCTGGTTTTATGCCACAGGATTTTTATAGGTGTTTTTATTTACGTCGCAGAAATTTAATTACATCCTTAGGTTCGTGCGGACAGGTCTTTGCTGCGACCAGATAAACACCAAAACAACATGGTAACGTGCCAAAACTTTTGTCGGAAAATTTATAAGGCCAGCGGTGTTTTGATTTCCACATCTTTATCGTGGGTGTACATGGTGATTGCCGCGATGTTATCTGCCAATATAAGCAGCCGAGAAAAGTTCGGTTTTGAAGAAATCTGTCAGAGCACTTTATAAATCACAGATTAGCATGCCATGTTCACAAAAATCAATAATGACCACACTTACTGCCAGCGTTAATGAGCTGCCCACGAGATAATTTCAACCCGGAGATAGGCTTGGTTCACCCAAAAACTGCGTGCATCGGCACTGCACGGTGTGTAGAAAAAAAAAAAACAAGTTTAAAAAACTGAATCCTGCAACAGAGCCTACGTTTTGGTGAAGGCTTTCTAGCTCGCAATGTAAAGTAGGCATCTTGAGAATCGTCATCAACAGCATAATTAGGTCCACTGCAGAACGAAGGCTTCTCCCACTCACCCCCACCCGCTCCCGTACTGTGCTGCCCGAGTCCATTATTGGCCTTTATATATCCGTATTTCGTCTTCAATCGAGTTACTCGCCTTCCCCGTCTTCTAGTGCGATCCTCGTGGTTCACCCGCTGTCAGTTCGTCTCAGTACAACGACATCCCAAGTCCATTTCGTCTTGTTAATTTGAACTAGTGTGCTCCCTGATCCAGTGTTGCTCCGATCATTATTTGCTCCATGGCCCCTTTATCAGACCTGAGTTTGTTTTGCAGTTGTTTGGTAAGGCACCAAGCTTCCTCTTCCTATGCATCCCCAGTAAAACGCTTTCGTTAGGTTACTGTTCGTTATTTGTGAGTGCTTGCCGACTGCGCCCCAACTCATTCCTATACTGCGCCGGATTTTTTTCTAGTGGTTGGGATTAGACAGACGATCTGACCGAGGTACTTATTTTTTCTACTTTTTCTAGTGTTTCACTACCTATGCTGAAGAGGGCGCTTACAGCATGCTTATTTATGATTACTTGGGATTTATTCACATACATTTTTAACACTACCTCGAACCTTTGCGACTTTACATTTCGATCATTTTTTGCTGCTGTTCTGCCGATTCACAAAGGAAGACTATGTCGCCTGCAAACCACAGATGACTCAAGCATTCCCAGTTTATACGTAAACCTGCGCATTCCCGGTCAAGCTTCCGATACCCCCGCCAAACATGCTGTGAACAATTTTGATGAAATGGTATCTCTTTGTCGCTCCCCCTTTTGGATAGGGAACTTTTTGCTTTGCTTGAGAAGTGTTATCCCGCCCGTACATTCCTCATATAAGTAGTCTAGGAGTCTTTTATAGGTCTCGTGTATTCCTTCATCTTTTAACGCTTCCAGTGCTGTTCCGCGGTGTCTTTCGAATCCTTAATCGCGTGTTTTCATAGTCAACCTTTTTGTATACCCCGTTCAGATACGCTGTCAATAGATCTGGAGACGTGGTATCTCCCGGTCCTACTTCCTTTTGGATCGGGAATTTATCCGTTTTCTTGTGAACTGTTATCCTGCTCTTACATCCTTTATATATGTCATGTAAAGTCTTTTGTAGGTCTTTCTATTTTCTGGTTTGTCAATCCTTATGACACAGCTACTGTGTGCACTGAATGGAACGCTTCCTTATAGTCTATACATGCCATGTAAAGGGGTTTAGTGCATTCCGCGGATTTTTATATCGCTTGATTGACAACATGGATGCGATCCATGGTTGTGTGCCCTTTTCTAAACCCAGCCTGCTCTCTGGGTTGCTGAGAATCCAGGCTGTCACTTATGCGTCTTGCTTTAACAATGGTAAACGGCTTGTTAACTACTGAGACTAGGCTGATGGATCTGTAATTTGTAAGGGTCGTTGGTATCTCAATATTTATAGAATCAGAATAATGCTGCCGTTGTTTCAGGCTTTAGGCACTGTTTGAGCCTTTAAGGGATACCGAAAATAGCGCAGGAAATTTTTCCAGTACAGCATCTCTTGCCTCTTACCGTAGAGCCACGGTTATGCCATCCTCATCTTTAGCTTTCCTTCTTTTTCTACCTTTGAGAGCCTTTCCTACTGCTTCTTTAGTTACTTGTGGGACACCTCAAGTTAAGCTTGTACTCTCAGTAGGTTACCCTGGTTTAACATCGCTGGCATATAGTCTGGTGTAGAATCGTTCTGCTAACTTTATTTTCTCGTCCATGTTGTCCGTGGTGCTACCCTGCTCGTCTCTGAGTGCGTACATTTTTTTCGATGACAGCTTCCTCTTAGTTGCTTTAAATCTTCCTCCGATTTACAGCTCTTTTTTACCACTTCCATGTTATATGCACGAATATAGTTTGTTTTGCTTCTGCTAATCAATTTCACTAGCTCTTCTAACTCAATTTGAACCACTGTAGTTCACACTTTAATGTTCTTGCGTTTTGGCAATTAGTCTCTTAGTTGTGTTCGTTAGTTTTCCAGTGTGTTTCCTACATGCTGGTTCGACCACAGCTGCTGCAGATTCGGTGATTACGATTATTATGTTGTGGCTTAGCCCGTCTATACCATCCCTGGTTCTCGTTTAGAAGCACAAATTTCTTTTGAAGAGTTTTTTTAAACTCCTCCATCCTGGCTCTGACTAACCGTCCTGGGTTTGTTATTTTTCACTCGTTTCCTCGTTTCTCTTTTTCTATTTAGCCTGAGCTTGCATCTAACCACCCTGTGATCGCTGCTCCGAAGCTTACTAGTACCTCTATGTCCTGCAGAATACCTGCATTGTCCCTTAAAATGAAGTCAATGTCGTTTTTTATTGTACCATCGGTGCTTTCCCTTGTCGATTTCCTATTCTTTCGTTTGTAGAAAAAATGTGTTCGTCTGCCGCAGGGAAATCCTATTCGCAAATTTCACCAGTATATCTCCTCAACTGTTTCGGTTGTGTATTTCAAAGTTCCCACGGACGGTTCTCGCATTTTCTTCTCAACAACTTTTGCGTGTAAGTCTGGCGTCACAATTACTAACTGCGTTGTTCCCTTCTTGGTAGCTGATTCTATGCCCTCGTAGAAAATGTCTACGGCTTCATCATTGTGGCTAGTTGTTGCGCATAGGCCTGTACTATCTTTTACCTGCATCGCTTGTTTAGCTTAAATTCAGTGACTGCGGCTCTTGTTAATGCTGAAGTATTCTTCCACGTTCCCTGCGATTTCTCTGTGGATTAAGAATCGCACCCCGTGTTCTTTATTTTGTTTTCCTGTGTGGCACAAAATATGTCGGCTAGTCAGCTCCATGAAACACTCAACTGTTCTTTTAACTTTGCTTAACCGGATGACATCCCACATAACGTCAGAGAGTGCCTCTGGTAGTACACCTAGGCTTCCCTCACTAGACAAAGTGCATTCGTTGAACGTTGCCAGGGTCAAGTTCCAAGGGCGTCCTGTCCGGGCCCAGAGATTCTTAGCACCCTCTGCGGTAGTATCGCTGTTCTCACCGTACCTGTTCACAGGTGTGCTACAGTTGCTGGGGAGTGAGGGCTAAAAAATGCCCTGGGAAGTCATAGGAGGTGTCGGCCAACCACTACAACAGGTTTTCCAGATCATTTTCTGGTGATGGATTATTTAATCGGTGAATAATTATTGCAACTTACTTGTGTCGCAGTAAGGGCCATTCTTCCAGCCTTGGAGACACGTCCCGTTGTCTTGGCGACAGGTGCCAGTGTAGATGTCGCAGAACTGCTTTGTCTTGCAGAAGCAAAATCTACTTTGTGTGCAGTCTGCTCCGTAGGAATGCGGCGGACAAGCTGTGAGGTCATGGGAAGAAAGAGAGAAGAAAAGGGAGGACAATGTATTCCTCTTATGAAATATTGACATGAGCAGAGTACACAACTTCAAATACTAGACATAGATGAACACAGTCTATCGTGTTTTGGTGTCCCTCGGTTGGTCGTCTAGGTTGTAACATATGCATGAATCTTGCACCAGCACAATGTAGTAAAACTAAAATAAGTAACCAAAAGAATTAACGGATAAAGCGAGCAATAAAAGCAGCGACGAAAACATATTAAAGGAAGCTTAAACTTTGCCTCTAATTGTGCAAAGCGATAGGGTTATATGGCCCTGTTCGCATGCACAGATGCATGCACGCCGCATGCACTAACGGGGCATGGCTAAAGAAACAAAAGCTTGATGTGGGCGAGTTGGTACATACTGCTAAAAAACTAATCGGCGCTGAAACAGCGACGAAGAAACACGTAACACAAAGCACGGGGCCGAAGTCGGCACCGTGTTGTGTGTTAGGTGTTTCTTCATCCCTGTTTTAGCGCCGATTAATTTTTTAGCTAAAGAAACAGCATAGCTGGTGGCCCCTCTCCCTTCCTCAGAGACCCGGCTGTTGCCCCGCACATGGATTTCCGAACTTGCCACTCAAAACACTCCATGACTGGCAGGCCCGGATCGTTTTGTAAGCAGCCTTTCACATCTGCCCCAAAGGGGACCTCTTTGGCGCGTGCTAGAACTCGCGGCAACCCGCTTCGCGAGCTCGTCGTCTGTAGCGGGAGCTGTTCTGTGCTTGCCCGTTCAGGCGCGCACGCACATCGAATGCATAATAACTGGCGAAGAGAATAGCACGGGAGAGATTGCGCCACGAACATTGGCAGAGTGTTCTCGAAGGTCGAGCTTGCCGAAGCCGGGCGCTCTTTAACCGGCGCACGCGCACGTGTGCTTGGTATTTTTGCTGGGTAAATTTTTGCGAACGCCACCGGACCGAGCCCGAAGAAGCTCCACCGTTGAAAATTCCCGGGCGGCGACAAACTTCCGCTGTTGTTTGTGCTCCATCTTTTGGGGCAGCGCCCTGCGGTTCGGGGGATAGGAATTTACGAGCGCCATTGGGGGACCACGTTTGGAGAGAAAACAAACGCCTCGGCGTTCGCTTCTGTACCACGCGCTGACGACTGAAGGCACCTACCGTGAGATCTACGACGTCGACCAACGTATGCCATTCAAAGGGGAGACAAATCGAGGAAAAATCCCCGGTACTTTATTCCG
Source organism: Haemaphysalis longicornis (assembly GCF_048455015.1). NCBI lineage: Eukaryota > Metazoa > Arthropoda > Arachnida > Ixodida > Ixodidae > Haemaphysalis > Haemaphysalis longicornis. Next base: position 34,227,128 of record NW_027526225.1, read on the forward strand.
CTGACGTTCTTTATAGGCGAAAGCATAAGGGGCAGTTGGGATAGTTGGTGACTAGTCATGTTGGGGCCGAAAGCGCTCAACACACAGGGGCGAGGAAATAAATCGGCGTGTCGTCTTTCTTTCTCCATTAGTGCATTGTGAGCGCTTTGAAAGCGAAGATGAAGGCTTAAGCCTAAAAGTCTTTGCTCCAACATCCTATTCGTGTGTTTTTCAACTCGGTCGTTGCTTTTTGTCTGGCCGAATTACATCGACGGAAAGGCAGGCCACACTTCACACCGAGCCCTCTGTGGCTATCGTGCCCCTTTTATGCCCACGTGCTTTCACGTTCACTTCTCACGCTGCGCGAACCGGGCTCTCTTGTTCCCCTTTGTTGAGTAAATGGAGTATTGACGCACTCGGCTACTGCCCCGGAGACCCGGCTGCAAGTACCACATGAACCCAAATTAGGTTTTTTTTATTTACTTGGTTAGTTAAGGGTTGCCGACTGGTTTTTGATTGCACTGCAAGGCGGCGATAGGGCAGTTTTCGCACGCGGTAAACTCCGTCGACGACGCTGGCTTTGCAGCGAGACGGGGCCCTCAACGCTACGCGTTAGAAGTTAAGAAGAATAACACAGAAAGTACGTGCAAAAGCTCAATGATTGTAGCAAGGCAAAAATAAACTTGACAAAATACGGAGGACGAAAACAACCCAAAAGCTAGAACCAATACAAACAAGACGAAACTGGCAGGGGGAAATGGGAGATAAAGAAAGAAGTAGAAACTTCAGCTAGCCGGTTGGTGGTGCTACAGTCATGAGAAATTTCACAAATCTAAGCAGTGAATTCAGCCAAATATTTATTATGATATTTGGCAAGTAAAATAAGAGGTTTTGGGGCAAATAAATTGATTTTGATAGTCGACAGTCGTTTGTACCTTTGCAAGGGTGGGAAAAAGAGGCACTCCAGAGCAAATTATTCACAACAGCGGTAGCTATCACCCAGAGCAGTGGGATAGAATTTGATACACGCACGTCAATGCAGGTGCAAACAAGAGAGACTAAATCTGCAGCGGTGGCTTCGGGTTTGATTATAACACCGACAATTTCTCCGCTTGCTTCGGGGAAGCCGTGCAAGAAGATACAAACGGAGGCCGCAATCGGTAACCAGGAAGCCGACGGTTTTTTGTCACGCGTGGCAGTGACATAACCTAGCGGCACATACGGAGCTGGGAAGGAAATTTATGATTCATCTCTGGTGAGCCTTAGCATGGTCGGCATGGACAGCCTCGCGTAGCTTTGGATTCATGCCAAACTGCTTGCCGTCCCCTTTCTCGATGAGGCTGCAGGCCGTCAAAAGCAGCCCTTCCAATAACAACGGTCTACGTAATTCCTTTTACGTTCCTTAGCTATCACTTCTTCATCTTAGTGTCAACCACGGCGGAATGGTAACACTTCCCTTCTGACTTCCTTTCAGGTCGTTAAATTCTTATGTACACACACACACACACACACACACACACACACACACACACACAAATATATATATATATATATATATACAGAGAGAGAGAGAGAGAGTTGCAAGAAACAGTTTTTTAGACACAGGTCAAATTTATGAAAAAAAAGGGGATATATATCGAAAAAGGAATGGTTTTTAACGTTTCGGCCGGAGGACCGGCCTTCGTCAGAATAGTCAGAATATATATATATATATATATATATATATATATATCAAGGTTGCAGTCGTCATTGCCAGTGCTATATGGCTTTTTTCGAAATATATAATAGGGCCGAATGACGTGTGCTTGTCACGTTTCTTTGATTCATTGATAAATAAGCGAAAATATAAGTCGAGAAAAAATCCGCCGTTTTCCGGGAGCGGGACTCGAACCCACATCTCCGCATAACCGGTGCGGTGCGTTAACCAATTACGCTATCCCCACAGCGGCTTCCCTCTCGACTTTAAAGCGGGGGTTTATATTTACAAGAGCTCTGAGGCCGGTCAACTAGCGCCGCCCCTCGACTACCGCGGGAGACGTAGAACGTCTTCTTTCCCAACGGCCGCCACGTAGAACGTGGTCGGAGGTCGGGGTTAGCAATTGGCATATCCGAACTGCTGGAGCCAGTGCCTCGTAATGCATGTAGCAGAACAGAGAGATACGGGACGAGGGACTCGGTAAAGATACATATCAAGGTTGCAGTCGTCATTGCCAGTGCTATATGGCTTTTTTCGAAATATATAATAGGGCCGAATGACGTGTGCTTGTCACGTTTCTTTGATTCATTGATAAATAAGCGAAAATATAAGTCGAGAAAAAATCCGCCGTTTTCCGGGAGCGGGACTCGAACCCACATCTCCGCATAACCGGTGCGGTGCGTTAACCAATTACGCTATCCCCACAGCGGCTTCCCTCTCGACTTTAAAGCGGGGGTTTATATTTACAAGAGCTCTGAGGCCGGTCAACTAGCGCCGCTATATATATATATATATATATATATATATATATATATATATATATATATATATATATATATATAGCAAATCACAACACAGGAAAGGAGGGGCTCGTTCAAATATAACAGCAATAAGGCTTGGCAGTCAAGAAAATCTCGGAAAGCAAAGGGGAGAATGTGGTAGGCAACAGAAACAAACAGATAAAGAATGCGGAAAGACAAAGAAAGTAGAAAAAATTGCCCGCTGGGTGGGATCCTCCCAACCGGTGGTTCCCCGTGTGGGATCCTCCCGAATGGCGGGCATTTTTCTCCGCTTTCTTTGTGTCTCCCACATTTTTTATCTTTCGTGAACCAACCGAATGTGTGAACCGAGCGTCTCGTGAAACAACCGACTGTGCGTCGGTTGGTTCACGAGACGCCGATGGACTGTACCGCCAGTTCTCCTGTGACGCAGACAGGGTGACAGAGTTTCTCTGGACAATGGGTTTGCCGGCTCTCTGTGCCATGAAGAAAGGGCAACACAAAAAGTCGCCGCACGTCCTGGAAAGGTAACTTGTATTGGACAAGTAGACTTGCCTCCGTCTGTAGAAGGAATTCTAAGCTGTGGGCCATGTTTTGTACTGAACCGGTAGAGAAGCCTGTGGGAATGCTCACGATTGTAAGAAAAGAGGCCGAAAGAGTTCACACAGAAAACAAAGAAAGCTGTATTGCATACGGCGTCGATTGCCCTAGTCTCAGAGAAGTAAGTGTAAAAAAACTAGCGCTAGCCCTGTGTGGTGTCTACGTTTGTCGCGTCTTTACCGCGCTACTTAACCATGTTTCACAGTTCGAACCAACTAGCCCACATTTACGCGTTGACAAGTGTTCCTACAGTCTATTAGCAAAGCAGTAGGATGGAGAGTTGGGCGAGTTGGTAAAGCGACATGATTGGTTTAAAACAGCGCGTTAAAACGTCATCACGAAGAAAAGAACCTTACAGGACGAGCGCCGGACAGGACGAGCGCTCGTCCTGTCCGGTTCTTTTTTTCGTGATCCCGTTTTAACGCGCTGTTTCCAACCAACTATAAACAATTACCTCACCTCAGCCAAACGCGACCAGCTCATCGATATTCTACAGCGTTTTCGCGAATCGTTCGGTTCCCAGTAGGTCACCTTGGGAGGCACGTCGACCGTCTACCACGAAATCGATACCAGCACCCACGCCCCACTACGGCAGCTGCCATATCGCGTGTCCCCCAAGGAGCGCCACGTGATCGACGAGCAAGTAGCAGATATGCTTACGCGCAACGTAATTCGGCCCTCTACTAGCCCGTGCGCCTCTACCGTGGCACTCGTAATGAATAAAGACGGGTCGGTCCTGTTCTTCGGAAATTACCGTCCCATGAACAAGATCACGCGTAAGAACACCTACCAGCTACCTCGTATCGATGATGCTTTAGACTGCTCACAGGGGACCGAGTTCTTCTCCTCACTGGGCTTGCGCTCTGACTAGTGGCAAGTGCCCATGGTCGATGCCGATAATTCAAAAACAACGCTCATTACACCCGATGAGCTTTACGAATCCAATGTGATGCCTTCCGGGCTTTGTAATGCGCCAGCAACCTTCGACGGAATGATGGACAATGTTCTACGTGGCCTCAATGGGAAAAGGGGAAAACATGTCTGTGTTATCTCAATGGCGTTGTCGTGTTTTCGCCAGATTTCAACCCGCACCTGGAGCGCCTTGCAAAAGCGTTGACGTGTCTTACTTCAGCTGGCGGGAAAGTAAACTTGAAGAAGTGTCGCTTTGCTGCTCAGAACGTAACAATCTTTGGCCACTTGGATTCCAAATACGCCATTCTTCCGGTCCCAGAAAAGATTCGTGCAGGTGCAGTTTCCAAAACCGACCACTCTGAAAGACCTGCAAAACTTTATTGGCCTCGGTTCCTATTTTGGCCGAATCGTCCCAAACTTTGCCATCATTATCGTCTCTCTGGCGCAGCTCCTCCTCGGAAACACGGCCATTACCGGCTGGTCTCTTTCTTGTAAAAAGGCATTGGTGGCTATGCGAAGCCTGCTGACCCCGCCACCAATACTGCGCCATTTTGATCCACTTGCACCTACCGAAGTGCACACTGACGCCAGTGGTGCCGGTATAGGCGCCGTTCTTACTCAGTGGGAAGCAGGCTTCCATGAATGCGTTGTTGCATACAACAGTCGCGCTCTGACATATAGGCGGAGCGAACGTATTCGTAACAGAGAAGGAATATTTGGCCATCATTTGGGCTATCAACAAATTTTATGCTTATCTCTGCGGTTGTCCATTAAACGTCATCACAGGTCACCGCGCTCTATGCTTGCTGTCCTCACTGCAAATGCCTTCCGGAAGACTCGGACGTTGGGCTTTTCGACTTCAATATTACGGTATTCGAGTCGTATATCGGTCCAGACGCAACCACAGTGACGCCGATGCTCTGTCTCCGTCACCCGTCGTGTCGGACACTGGTTGTCTGTTCAAAACAGACGCGCCGTGGCCTCTCTAGCCGTACATGATATGGCATTGAAACAGCGTAAAGATTCGAGGATTGCCACCGTCTTGCAGTACCTGTCAAGTCCATCAACAGTTCCAGCATCTCGGGCAATCCGTCGCCAGCCTTCGCACTGCGCAATACGCGACGTCCTGCTCTACCACCGGAATTACTCATCTGAAGACAGGAAGTTGGTACTCGTCATTCCTGGCTATTTGCGTTCCGACTTTTGATTTTACTACCACGCTTACGCACAGTCAGTGCGCCCACGCTGGACTGCTCCAAATGTGTCAGCGGCTCCGTTTGGGCTACTACTGGCGTGGGATGTACACATTTTGATCAAGTATACATCCGCTCATGCACAGAGTGTCAGTGTCGTAATTCTCCTTCCCAACATCCCACGGGCGCATTCCAGCGAATATCGTGCCCAGCGCGACCTTTTGACCGTGTTGGAATACACCTTAACGGTCCACTACCGTTGGATTAGTGTGGCAGTTGATCATGGGGCAAAATATGCGGAAACAGCTGGACTGTCCACTATGACTGCACGCGATGTCGCATCCTTCCTTCTTCAACGTTTTATCGTGCGGCACGGAGCGCCCAGGGAGCTGCCCAGCGATCGGGGACGAGTATTCTGGTCAGAAGTTGTGGAAGCGCTGCTCACTGAATGCCGCGTTGTCCACAGGAAGACTACGTCCGACCACCCGCAAATCAGAGGGATCACTGAACTTTTCAATCGTACCCCGGGCGACAAGCTTTGGGTATATGTTTCACGTGACCATTTGAACTGAGACTTTGTTTTTCGTTTTGTTCGTCACGTACGCGTAAATTACGGCCACGCCGACAACCGCAGGATCCTCACCATTATTTATGCTATACGGTCGTGAACCTTCCTGCCGACTTGACACCATCCTGCCTTACCGCACCCACATCTCGGAATGTGTTCCAGTCTCCGAAATTGCCGAGCAAGCCGAAGAGTTCCACCAACTGCCAGCTCCTTCATGGCAGCGGACCAAGGACATCAGCAGTCTCGCCACGACGACTCTAGTGGAACTCCGACTTACCCTGCTCGCTCTCTTGTGTGGCTATGAATACCATCCACTGCCACAGGGCTTTCAAGAAAACTTCATACTAATTACGAGGGTCCCTACCGAGTCGTCAAAGAAACGTCCCCCGTAAATTACACAGTCGAGGACGTCACTCCTAATACCTATCGTCGCTGTCGTGGCTGCGAGATGGTTCACGTTCAGCGTCTCAAGCCCTATTACGACCACCCATTGTCCCATCGCCTTGAGTCGCCAAGGATGGCTTCTTCTGTCCCCGAGGTGAGTGTAACAAAGATAGTGAGTGACTGTAAAAGCACCAGACCCGCCGAGCGGGTACGTGTCCAGCTGAAGTGCAGGCGGGCCTTCCGAGTGAAATCAATCCCCTAGTGGGGTACTTGTCGCACGTAGACACACAGCGGCAGCTCCATCGACAGTGCTTCTGCGCGAGATCTGCGCGCGGACCCTAGATATCATTTGGACCCAGAAACGGCCAGACCTCGTTGCTACATCTTACAAGCCCTGCCAAACAATTTAATTATAAAATATAATATGAACTCCCGTTGTGAGGAACTCGGTAAGACGAATTCTCGCTTGCGTTGAACAAAGTGGAAACATTTGTTTGGCGTTCCATAGCCAGAGGGTAACAACATCCGCTTAAGACGAAGAGCCTTAGACGTACTCTTCGGTTAGCAAGAACAACTTTCGGGGTGACCAGCACTGTTTGCGATTTTTGGTAGCGAACAGGGCACTCTTGGTGGGGTGCGGCGGGGTATTCACGTGACAAGAGGAAAAGAAAAAAGCACGTACAGGGCTTCGGGATACGGTTTTCTTTTGTTGTTTTTTTGGGGGTGTGGTGGCGCTGCCACGTCATAATGTTCATATTCCGCGGAGTTTCTTTATCAGTGAAAATAAATGACGACGAAATTGGTTCGCTGCTGAAAATGGTAGGCGGCGCTGCCAGGTGGTATTTTTCATATTTCGCGGGGTTTATTGATAAGTCAAAATAGCTGACTATCAATTAGTTGTCCGCTGAAAATACCGCAGGTAAATGCCTCTTGCGGGTACGTACAAGTGCATTATTGACACCTTAATGATTAAGGCAGTACTTCTCGGGTCAGATAATTGCTTACAGTATTTAGTTAAATCTGATTTACAGAAAAATTACCGGCCGCTACTCCACTGTACTGTAAACATTATGCGCAGGGATTTCTTCGAGTAGCGCCATTCACCCTTTTTGAAATCTTGGTGCTTGACAGCTGGGACACTCTGTATATATTACGCTTTGTTACTACAGTAGAAAATACTGTTTGGCTAAATGCGAGAGCTTTTGATTTGGCGATTTAACACTCCTGATCCTTTTGTAGGCTTTCATTCGTTTATGCACTTTTTACGAGCAAACAACGTAATCATTAACCATACATCTGGTATCTTGTACAAGATACAAGAAGGTAATTTACCACACCACTAACAAAGGGGGAGCAAGACCAGGCGCACAGAGGCGGAAACGGTCGCTCCGTATGCAATTTTGTACGGTTTTTTCCCGCTCTTGAAATTTGTCTAATAAACATGTACCACCTAATTCGTACCAGAGTCTTGCATCCTTAATGGCAAGCTTCGCCTTTGGGCATGTTCTTCGTTTGCATACACTGAGGGACTTTGTTTGTTGGCCATGTTCTTAGTTTGTATACACTGAAGGACTTTGTTTGGGACATTTTCATTGAATTGATCAGTTGTTTTCCCCTCCCCCATTTCTGAAGGAATGTGAAAGGACTCACTCTCGTTGCAGAATGGTCCGTGAAATCCCGTGCCGCAGGAGCAGCCGTAGGGGTCAGGGAGGCACATCAGAATTCCACGGCAAGACTTCACGTTTTTGTCCTGGTTGGTGTCTGAACACCGATGTTGGCATTCTCTGCCGAAATAGTCGTCTCCGCAGGCTGAAATAAAGAAACAAAGTAGAGTTATAACATCGACCAGGGTCATCCCAGGGTTCACCAATGGTGCTTCTAAGCTACTTCTGCTATTCATTCTGAGCGATGTCTTCTGAAGGAGCTCCCTCGCATCGTATCAGTCATGGGCTCTGCGGTCCATATTGCAGCCCAAGTTGCGGACAAGTTTATGAAAGCTGGCACGGTTGGTTCTATATCAGATTCGCATCTTGAAGAACTCTGGTTCTACATTACACCCGGTTTTGACTGTAAAATGCTGCCATTTCTTTTGCTCTCTATGTTACAGTACGGACTGTGTCATCCACCTTGTCCGTGGTTACCCAGCGTTAAGGACGCCTGTGCTCTGTGTTTTTCAGCAGAACAACGTGGCTGATAATGAAGCGGCCACTGAAAAAAACATTAAACTTATCCTTCGTTTCCACCGAAACCCAAAGAAGCATAAAATATTATTAGTGGGTATGTTCATACGAAGAAAGGACGCCTCGAGAGTATGTAAAATATTTCCAGCTGTGTGTCCGCGTGCACATAGGCGTTCGGCTGCGTCTTTGTATTCGTCCGGGATGCAAGAGGTGCAGCGGATTGAAAACAGGGAATATCCTACCTTCTGGTATTTAAAATGTCACCATTCACGTTTCCATTTCAGTGTCCCTCAGGAGAAAGGAAACAGGTTTCCACTGCTCAAGAGGGAGAACGACGTATCCTACTCGAATTTCCCTCATTCACCAACAGGGGTGTTTTTAAGCCAACAGTAGATACAGTGTGGAAGAGGAGTACTCTTATATGGAAGGAAGGGGGATAGAGAGGGAGGGAGGGTTTCGGGTGGCTTCAAGACAAAGTAAAACCTGCAGATATTACGGGAATTCTCTACTAATATGCAGCATTCTAATATCGCTTGTGTGGTGTTCGTTCTTTGCTGACGAATTTTTGTTTTTTGTGGATTCAGTCCGACCAATTACTCCCATCTACGCTTTTGTAACAAGTAAAGGTGTTGTTTCCACCAAACCTGCCTTTTCCTGTAAATGAAGGACGTTACACGGTTCGCCATTCCCTCTGTTTTTTCTCCTTTTCTTATCTTTTGGTTTCCAGAAGTTTGTCGGGCCTATTATCCCTATTTAGGCTATTATAACAGTTAATCGAGTTATTTCTGCCATAACTGAATTTTTGTGGAAATCCAGGGTGTTACATATCCGCCATTTTAACTATTATGTTTCTATTTTTTATTTCTTGCTTTTTCTAACTGCTGTTCGACAAATAATCTCCCTTCACGCTATTTGGACTATGAAAAGTGGAAATTCTGCGAAATCTGATTTTTTTTTGGTAATGCAGGCGTTAACCGGTTCGCGATTTCGCTCATTTTTTTCTATTTTTCAGATATATTGTTTTTTACAGTTTGTTCCATCATTTGTCCTGATTGACGGCATTATAACGAATAATGGTGGAACTTCCGCCGCGAAGTCGGCATTTTTTCGGAGATTGAGGGTGTTGACTGTTCGCCTTTTTCTCTCATTTTTGTACCATTTTTCATATTTTTTGCTTTTTCAGGATTCTCTCCGAATAATTATGTTCGTTTATGCTATTATAACGATTAAGGGTGGGCTCAAACATCTGCACTATTGTGGAAAGGCAGGCGTTACACGGTTTTTGATTTTTCTATTTTTCAATTTTTTATACCTTGTTGTTCCGAATTCTGTCCCACCAATTTTCTCCATTCGCGTTATTACCGCAATTAAAGGTCAAAATTCTCCGAATTCTATATTTTTGTTTAATGCAGGGTGTTACAAGGCTGCTATTTTACTATGTTTTTTTTATTTTTTGGATTTTCAAGATTTTGTATAACGAGTCATGTACATTTACGCTATTATAACGTATAAATGTAGACTCCAGTGAAATCCGCATTTTTGTAGAAACGTAGGACGTTACTCGGTTCGCCATTATCGCTAATTTTTTCTGTTTTTTTCATATTTTTGGTTTTCCAAAATTTTATCTCACAATTTATGACTGCTTGCGACAGTTTGCGGGAAGAATGTTACAAATGTGATCAGACCCAAAACACGTTTGAGCAGGAGGTCGCGGGTTTGATTCCCGGCCGCGGCAGCCGCTTTTCTGATGGAGGCGAAAAGCAAAAGCACCCTTGTGTACGAGATTTCGGCGCACGTTAAGGATCCGCAGGTGGTCAAAATTAATCCGGAACCCTCCACAACGGTGCGCCTCATCGCCTCCGTTGCGTCGGCACGTTAAAAACTACAATCAATCAATCAACAAGACACGTTTATTCTAAAACCGAAATGAAGTCCATCCTTTTATGACATGACATTGAATATCTATATTAAAATATATATACCTAAAATGCCTCACTTATCAATATGTATTATGTGATAAAACTGTTATACGAAAGCCCATGTAATTTACGTTTCTCAGTAATTGTGTGTTATTGAGTGAAATGTTGACACATTATATTAGATTATTGATACTAAATGCCCTGTTTGCCAACTGTGTGTAGGTGCAGAGGTCCTTGTGTGGCTGTAAAGCATTTAGACTCTGCTCCCGTTCCTGTAAAGGCTCAGGACAAATCAATTATTTCCTGTTCTTCTTCTATTTACTCTATTATAACCATTAAAGGTGGAATTTCCGCAAAAACTACATTTTGTTTGGAATTGAAGGGCGTAAATCGGTTAGCCTGTATCGCTATTTTTTCTGTTTTTTTTTATTTTTGGGTTTTCAAAACTCTTTCCAACCAATAATCACTATTCCCTGTACTAAAACAGTTGAAGGTGTAACACCCGCGAAATCTGCATTTTTGTGGCAATGTCGGGTGTTGCATGATCTTGCTGTGGGTGTACTCGGCAAAGAATGCAACGCGTTAGGACCTAAACAGATTACTAGCTTTCGCCGCTACAACACACTCCCATCGAGTATTCGCCCAGGAATGATGGTTTCTCACCGGGAAAAGTGGCAGCTCACGCGGCTGCACGGGATTCACTCACATATATGCGCTGCTTCCCCCTGGGCGACAACAGCCATTGCGGCCTTGTTATCCCCAGCACTGAATATCATTAGATAAAAAAGACAGAAAACCTCTTTCGGAAATATCACTCCGCACGGATTTCTTGCTTGGCTTTCTGAACTTTATTTATCCGCAGAAGTCTCTTTGAATAAATACATTGGCAACACCACCTAATATTGGTAATCATTCAAAAAATTATACTCCCATCTAGCAAAACACAAATGCTCTCACTGCCTCGATACCCACCGAAGCTGACCTTCACCACATCATCTGGTTTTGCCCCAAATTGACATCATATTCACACTTCCTACAGATGACCCGTTAATTCCTATAGGTCCTCATTTTGTCGGCGCGCCTCGCTTACACTGATCGCTCTATTCTCCACAGATAGTGACCTTTTACGAGAAGTGTAGAGCTGCGAGCCTGCTCCCAACGTCAACCCAGCCCACGCGTACTGAACACCAACCTCTTCGAAGAACACATCAAGGTATTAATGCGCAGCATTCTTTGCCGACTACCCTCACAGCCAGCACCGTGTAACGCCCTGCATTTCTACAAAAAATGCAGATTACGCGGAACTTTCTTTTTGAAGTGTTATATTAGCGCAAATAAAAGTAATTGGTCGGATCGAATTTTGAAAACCTTTGAATAAGAAAAGAAGAACGAGAACAGTGAAAATGGTGAAACGCGTAGCGCCCTGCATATCCACAAAAATGCAGATTTCGCGGAAGTTCCGCCTTTAATCATTATAATAGCGTTAATGAAGGGATTTCATTGAACAGAACGATTAACAAACAAAAAATAAGAAAATACAAAAAGATAGCGAAAATGATGAACAGTGTAAATCCTATCATTTACGCAAAATGCAGATTCCCAGGAAGTTTTACCTTTAATCGTGAGAACCGCATAAATGGAGATAATTGGTCGAGCAGAATTGCAAAAAAACAAAAAAATAAGAACAATACAAAAGAATAGCGAAAATGTCCAACCGTGTAGCCATTCATTTACACTAAATGAAGATTTCGAGGAAGTTCCACCTTTAATTGTTGTATATATGCATATGAAGATAATTGGTTGAACAGGATTTTGAAAAACCGAAAACGAGAAAAATAGAAAAAGATAGCGCGAACGGCGAACCGTGTAGTACCCTTCATTTTCAAAAAAATGCGGATTTGGCAGAAGTAACACCTTTAATACTTATAATAGCGTAAATGGACATAATTGGTGAGCCAGAAGTTTTAAAAGCTAAACGTAAGAAATAAATATAGAAAACAGGGTTAATGTCAAACTGTGTAATGTTTTGCGTTTCCACAAAAATTCAGATACTGCGGAACTTCCACTTCAATTGTTACAATAGCGTAAATTGAGATAATTAACAGCAATGAATTTAAAAAAGCAGAAAATGAGAAAAATGCGAAAACAGTGAAAATAACAAACCTCGTAACGACTTGCATTTCGCAAAGGCTGATTTCGCGGAAGTACAAACTTCAATCGTTATAATAGCGCTAAATGGGTATAAATGGTGGGGCCGAATTTCGAAAAACAAGAAATTAACAAAAAAAGAAAGAAAGCAGGGAAAATGAGAAACCGTGTAACGCCTTGCTTTTCCAAAGATGCAGGCTTCGCGAAAGTTCCACCTTCAATTGTTTTATTCGCGTAAATCAAGGACAAGGACAAAGGTGGACAAAGGTGGAGATCGACAAAGGACAAAGGTGGAGATCGAGCAGAAGTTTGAAAAGCAAAAAAAATATACAAAATTATTACGAAAATGGTGAACCCTGTAACACCCTTCATTTTAACAAACACGCCGATTTGGTCGAAGTAACACCTTCAATCATTATAATAACCTAAATGGAGGTAAATGGTGGGGCACAGTTTTGAAAAACCAAGAATGAGGAAAGAAGAGAGAAAACAGTGAAAATGCCGAACCCTCTAACTCGCTGCATTTCCACTAAGGCACAAATTGCGGAAGCTTCACGTTTAATTGTTAAATTAACGTAAATGGAGATAACTGGTCGGACAGAGTTTTGAAAAAAAAAATGCAGAAAAAGGACAGATAGGAGCAACACTCGAAATAGCGAACTGTGCAACGCCTTGAATTTACAGAAAAATATAGATTTCCAGAAATTTTCACCTTTAATCGGTTTATTAGTGTAAATGGAGTCTAATAGTAGAAACAAATATTAAAAACCAAAAATAACAAAAATACAAAAAGTTACCAAAAAAGGGAAACCGTGTAATGCCCTACATTAACAGATTTTGCGGAAGTTTCACCTTTAACGGTTATGGTAGCGTGAATTTAGATTATCGATCGAACGCAATTTTAAAACCCTAAATAAGAAAAATAGAAAAATGAGTGAAAGTGGCAAGGCATCTAACGCCCTGCATTTCCATAAAAACAGAAACTTAGCCCACATAACACTGTTATCGTTATAATAGGGTAAACAGAGATAATGGGTTGGACAGAATTTTGTTAAACAAAAATACGAAAAAAAAGAAATAACAAAAATGGCGAACAATAGAACAACCTTCTGTTACGCAAAAATTCAGATCTGGCGAATGTAACACCTGTAACCATTCTAATAACGTAGATGGAGATACTTGGTCTCAGGGAGTTTATAAAAACCAAGAAATTAGGCTCTGAACAACTCATCCTAGACAGGGAAGATGTGAATGTACGTATTAATAGAAAATTATCTGAATTTCGGCAGATGTGTTTGTCGGCAAGTTAATGGGTGAGGTAGCGCTCTTGACGTTTCGGACAGCCTCAAAGGAAGGATGCGGATGTGGGGTCGGATGTTCGATGTAAATTCAAACATATGAAACTTTATTGGATTGCGGATGTTTTCCATTCAAGAGTAGTACCATGTGACATGTGTAGGGTGTGCAAGGCAAGAATAATTGGGTATTACGGGGAGGTTCATTGTGCCCTGCCGATTGTTTACTGGGTGATGCCTGTACCAGAGCACAGAATTTCTTGGGCCTGCTTGGTTTTGGTGAGCATGTTCAGAATTTTACTTTCGCTTGTGAGTTGAGCTTCACGGGGAACGGGGTGACAAATGAAGGAATCAGTGAGTGTTGTACGGTGCCACAGGGATAACGTGGTTGGAATGCTCTGGGACTGTCGAGAGAGAGAGAGAGTGTAAGAATAGAAGACAAACACAGTGAACTTGGCCTTATCGTTTAGGCTCTGCTACTGCGTGTGAGGGAGGGCAAAGATGGAGGGTGACACGTATGATGATTGAGATATAGGGGACGTTATAACTATATACACAAAATGCCTACACCATGTGCAGTATATGTATCTGTCGAGGTTGTAAAGCATCCAACGCCACGAGTTGTATTTCTTCGTGAGTGAGGGGTGATTTAAGACCGATCGGGTGTTTCGCTCTTGAATGGCAGCGTCCAAGAAGGGTTTGGGTAGATGTAGAGATAACTGACGATTGTGGAGGGATATATGTTTGGGCAATTCCGTAACAGTACAGAAACTGGCCAGATGCAGGTTTAAATCGTGCGCAACTGTGTTGGGTTGATATCGTAAGCCTGAGCTCCATAGTTGATTGTATTTAAGGCGACGGTGGCTGCAAACGTTTGTGTGGCTTTTTGGTTTCCCTTGCCATATTTTTTGGAGAGGTGTTGAATGGAATAAATTTTTGTTTTTCGCTGCGATTCGAGTTGGGGATGCCGAATATCTGTGCTGCATTTTGCCCTACCGGAACTTCTTGGCGTCGAGTGGGCTATCATGATGCGCTAAGGCTGGCGCCACCACTTAGAGTGCTAGTTTGTATTCCTGTGGTGGTTTGCAGTGGAATAAAGAAATGAGTTCTGTTTTCTTAAGCTAGTTTGAGGTACATAGAGGTAAGGGAGTTTTTCAGACTAATCGTGGGTGATTCGAGCACTGTTTGCACTGCTCTGCTTCTGGAAGACGAAAGTTAACTCGGCCCATATAGTAATATCGTCTGCATAAACTTCCCATCGCGCCTAGGAGTTTTTGTTCGAGATAGCACGAAACTTTTGGAATGCATCGGTTAAGTAGTACTGGGGTTACTTTGAGTCCTTGTGGGACGCCCCCATGAAGGCCGAAGACATGGGGTGCCCAGCCAGGTTGAGAGCCTTGAAGCTGTATAGGACGGGATAGCAGGAAAATCAGAAATAAGATTTGTGCTGATGAGCTGGGGTTGGTCTGCGAAAGTTACTCAAGGATAGTAGTTTGACAGAACCGAACTTACGCTTTCCGACTATTCACGACAAGGAAGAGATAATGTGGTGAGTTGTAAGGTAAGGGTGAATAAGAAGCCGCGTAGAACACAGAAGCTGTCATCCGTGCACAGGCCTGGGCAAAAGCCGATTAGAGCTGCATGGTAGTAGAATTGAACGTATTCTAGGTAATGGTGAGGTACGCGATTATTTATCAGGCGGTCGATGAGCTTGGAGAACTGTAATATGGTGAAGTCAGTGCCTATCAAGCTGCACGAGGGGTACTAGCGGAGCCACTCTAAATATAAACAGAGGTCCCAGTTTATTACCAAGATCGGAATAACCATGGCCTCTCTCTTACCCCATGCCCCGCTAGCGGCGAGTCGACCATGATGTTGAGGCTGATAGATCATAACTTAGGTACGAACCTACATCGCTAACCTTCACAGACAGTCACTGTCGAAGCAAACAGCAGCGATAGGTAGCGACGGTCGTACGTACTCACGAAGTTTATGCCACTAAGTGTATATTTACAAAATATACATGCGAACTGTACACATGACGTCGTTTGTGTGTGGGAGAGAGAGAGAAGTCGTTAATGTGGGCTGGAGAGGTCAGCTCTGCAGCGGCAGGGCTTGCTATGCCAGATGTGGTGATTGCAATGCAGTAAAGGGAATGGGACATACTGGGAACGCAACAGTTAGAGAGAAAACAAAAGTCAAATAGAAAATGGAACGCAATGAAATGCTGGGAAAAAACTCTAAAGTCAAGTAAACAAATAGAGCGATTGAAGACAAGGAAGCGCAGAGCGCCTAACTAAAAAAAGGTGACAAAGCGTACATGGCGACGCAAATTCATGCCGATTTAGCCATGCGCGCAATGCAAGTATTACAAAGTTTTGTCTTGTCCAGAATCCCGAAGAAAAATGCAGAAGTATATTTGTTCCCAAAGATGAGTAATTGTTGTTGGCCCAGGATTCAACAAAGTGACACAACTGAAGCCTTACTCCACGTCGTACACGAGGCAGGCAGCTACCCGCTGTTCCTCGCGCAGCGGCAAATCGCGTGCATATAGACAAGTGCTCGGTAGCCTCGCGCACAGCACACGTGGGGCACAGTGGTGAATCCTGTCACCCTATATTGAACTTGAAGCTTCGGGTGTAAGCCACGTTGAGGCGAATACGATTCAGAACACCTTCAGACGGTTCGGTTAGATCGAGTGGAACACGGAATTTACAGAGATGGTCAATTCCATGCAGAGGTGGATATCCGCTCCGAGGGTCCTTCCACTACAACATTTGCTACTTAAACGATTTCGATAGATAAGGGCACAACCATCCTCGCGAAAGACAGGAAGCTGTGTCGTGTTACGTAGAGAGTGGCCACCGCTGGCGGCTGCATCAGATATAGTATTTCCTTCTATTTACGAATCACCAGGCAGCCATTGAAGCCTGATGTGATGGCCCACGTGCACTACCGCTGTGTTGATTTCGCTGATTTCTACACAAGGTGAATGCAGTGGTTGGACAGCCTTCTTAGAGCTTGTAAATCACCCCGTGAGTCTAATAAGATCATGCATCACCACGCATGGTGTGCACCAATGAAATGAAGAGCAGCCCTTACAGCCGGTACCTCATTAGGGGTGGATGATGTTTTGTTGCTTAGTTTTTTTTCTGATTGTGCAGTGGACCGACGGAATCCCCACGCCAATCATAGATGCTTCTGTGGTCACTGAGCCGCCCGCATAAACGTGCGCGCGGTCTGCATACGTGGTAAATATACAGGGTGATCAAAATTAAATCGACGTTTTTTTTAAAAATTAGGTGCTTATATTTATGTGAAAACACCTTTGCTGTAGGTTATGCACCATGGGGGACACATAATTGGGTGTTAATTATTGATGTCGGGGCCTAGACACCTTTAGAAACAATATTGATCGAGTAAACTGGGCTAAGATCTTCGCCATACAGGATACAAATTTATCTTATGATGCATTTATGGAGCTTTTCAAGGCAGTGTATTTCGAATCTTTCCCACTGAGAGAATATAAACAAACAAAGTGCGAAAACCATGAATCAGTCCGCATATTGTAAAACAAATCAAAGTAAAGAACAAACTTTACTACGCATTTCTAAAATCCCGAGAGCCGCCAGCATGGACTGAATTTAAAATTTTTCGAAATAAACTTAACAAGCAGATAGAAAAGGCAAAGAAAGATTACTATTATCGCATATTTGACAGCGGCTGCCTCCACAGAAGTGATGTGTGGAAAAAGTTAAACGAGATAATCAATCGGAAACCCCGTGCTTCTCGCCTGGAAGAAATTGTAGCTGATGGGGAATTTCTAACTGAAGTGAAGCTATCGGACAAGTTTAACCACTATTTTACCGGACTTGGTGGCCACGTTGATGTAAACAACACAGAAATCTCGCATAATGTTCCTGAAACTGAAAACACAATATTTTTACGGCCAACAGATATTTCAGAAGTCGTTGTCGCTTTCCAGAGTCCTAAAAATAGTCGATGCAAAGATGCTGATGCCCTTGAAATCAGACCAGTAAAATATGTGCTTGACATCATAGCCCCCGTAGTAACGCATATTTTCAACCTCTCTTTGCAAACTGGCACTTTCCCCAGAAATATGCGATTGGCTAGAGTAACGGTTACTTACAAAGGGGGTGATAAAAAAAGAAAATAGGAAACTACAGACCAATATCTATATTACCAGTATTTCCTAAGGGTTGGAAAAAATAATAAATGTTAGAATCAATAGCTTTACACAAAAGTACAACCTGATCACAGACTGTCAGTACGGTTTTAGGGCAAGTCGCTCGACAGAATCCGCCTTGTTAGCCCAGATGGAAGCAATTTTGGAAAACATAGAAAATAAGCTAATGACGTTAGGCATATACATAGATTTCAGCAAAGCGTTTGATAGCGTTAATCATGAGCTCTTGCTTGCTAAACTGGGACGATATGGCTTTAGGGGGACTCCCATGGAACTTGTGCGTTCATATCTGAGCTCCCGAAATCAGTACGTAGAAATTAATGAATGTAAATCTCGCACTCGTCAAATAACTGCTGGGGTGCCGCAAGGTAGAATTCTTGGACCGGTGCTTTTTTATTTTGTATAAATTACATTGTACGGATAGACTCCATTAATAGGTTCATTATCTACGCTGATGCATGCACTGTGCTGGTTCATGGAAAAGATTTGCCAGAACTTTTGCCCAATGCAAATCGCATTTGTTATCAGCTTCAAAGTTGGTCCAAAATAAACGGCCTATCACTGAACGAATCAAAAACTAAGTGCATTATTTTTCGTTCTCGAGGCACCTCTTTAGATTTACCGAATAGCATTACATTGGGACCCTATACAATTAATATCGAAAAATCAATAAAGACACTTGGGATTTTAGAAATTCTCGGAAAATATGAGTTGGAATGACCACGGCCTGACAGCCCTAGTAGGGCCTGGAAACGGACAATTTGTGTTTAATTGCGTACATGAGATTTTCATTGAGGCTTTCGACTCCCTTTCCCTCATCTTCCAATAACCCCCCCAGGGCCTCAGGCCTATTTCTAAATAAAGTCGTTCATTCATTCAATTCTATCTGCTCAAAAGCACGGAAGGTTGCTGGTGTCATTAGCAGACATCGCCATGAACTCCCAAGTAACATCAAGAAACTTTTGTACAACTCCCTCCTGCAGTCCCACCTTAATTATTGCGGATTAGCATGGGCAAACACCACTTCACAGAACCAACAGAAACTAGTACTAATACAAAAAAATGCCGCGCGGGCTATAGATAATGTCTCGTACTTAGAACACACTCAGCCACTTTTTCAAAAACATAAATTGCTTCGTGCTGGTGATATATACAATTATCAGCTACTGCGCAGGTACAAGAAAGCATCTCTAGAAAAACAAAGTTCTTTTTTAACTGAAGCTGCCCTAACAATGACTCATAGCCTTTATTCTTATCGATACCGGTCCAAATGGCAAGTTCCATTTTCAAGTTCTGACTACGGGTGCCAAGGAATTAAGAGCACCTTGCCTATTCTACTCAACAAGTTTGACCGGGAACAAATCGACATTTTATTGTTAAACAGACATGGCATTTTAAATTTATTTTTAGATGATAAAATGTGATTTCACTGGTGCGCACACGATGTGTTTTCTTTTTCGAACATTGTAAAACTCGGAATACTGGTATGGTTGATGTATGCGATTGTAATTCTTTTTTAAGTGCGAATGCACTTCTTAAGCGAGCCTGAAGCGTCCGCCGCCGTCCGCATTCCGCCGCCGTCCGCATAGCAACAGCTGCGGGTGCGCGCGCTCCTCGTCTTCCTTGGCAACGGGGGGAGATGGGCGCGCGCTGCCTGGCCGCTGACATGGCACATACCCACGTGGGGGATTGGCCAGGAATCGGGCGTGAGAAGGGCTAATGCACCCCGCGCTGCCTGGCCGCTGACATGGCACATACCCACGTGGGGGATTGGCCAGGAATCGGGCGTGAGAAGGGCTAATGCCCCCGCTTAAAGGAGTACTGACACGAAATTTCAAAGCTGAGATCTGCTCTAGCAATCAAGTACAACGACAGCACAAATAGGTGTCTGTGAATAAATGCATCTTTCTTTCTTTGTAGTTGTGTGTGTGTGTGTGTGATCTCTCTTTCGCGAACATTACCGAACCACGCAAATTCAACTCATGCATTCGCACTTTCACATTCTTACCCTCGGGGATATGCGGGAAATTTTTTTGTACTCGGTTTGCGTGTTGTAGTTCATGTATAAGTATTTTTATTACTGTACACTGTATGTACTCCTGTCGTGACGCCAAATTGATTTTATTGTATTTTATGGTTTTATATTGCTATGACATATGAAAAGGGTGTATTTTTCAGTGCGTTTTTTGCATATACCCTCTTAGCGCACACGCCGTTCATTGCTGGACGGGGGCAAGGGCCCTGTCAAGCTGCTTCTTGCAGCTTTTTTCCTTGCCCCGTCGATGTACCTTTTTCACGTCGATGTACCTATGAGCGAAATAAACTTTTGATTTGATTTGATTTGATAAATTGAATAATAAGCTTTTTTGGGGCTACATTAAGACACATGTTCCATTGAAAAGTTATGCGCAATTGTTTTCCTACGCCGTTTCATTTGGAACAATTCTTCTAGCGCCCCCATAACCCGAGATATCGAACTGCGTAGTTTAATTGCCGTTCCATGATTACGCATGCTAGACAGCTAAGACCGGCGCAAAGCTTCTCCCCTCAGTTCTGTGTTTCGATAGCGGTTCCGAGTGCTGCAGATTGCG
This sequence comes from Haemaphysalis longicornis, assembly GCF_048455015.1. NCBI lineage: Eukaryota > Metazoa > Arthropoda > Arachnida > Ixodida > Ixodidae > Haemaphysalis > Haemaphysalis longicornis. The sequence goes on from NW_027526225.1 coordinate 34,247,579, forward strand.
ATAACGCCAGCCAAGACTGAAAGGGTGCCCGTTATCACTTTGCCTTTTAACGAAGGTACACTGCAGGCACGTCACACAAGGGAGGAGGAGCTTTGCGCTGGTCATCGCTGTCTGGTATGCGTAATCATACGAATGGCAAATAAACTTCGCAGTTCGATATCACCGAGGACGGATGCGCTAGAAGAATTCTGCTGAATGAAACTGCGGGGAAACATGATGGCGTCCAACTTTTCAATGCAAACATGCCTGCTTACCGCAGCCACCAAAAAGATAATTATTCAATTTTAGTTAATTAAGCCACCGACATCAATAAATACCACCTAATTCTGTGTCCCCCCGGGCGCCAAAAGTTGCTGTAGAGGTGGTTTTCCCATAAATCTAGGTGCCTAATTAAAAAAAAAGAAACCTGTCGACTTAGCTTTGATCAACCTCTATAATCAACTGTGAAAAACTTTATTGCAGGTGCGGGCGTCTTTTTGCTTATTCCGGGATTTTTTTTATTATATTCCATGGAACGAGTATCCACGTTGGCAATGCTGGCTTGACAGGACGCTGAAAATTTGCTGGAAGCAAGTCTCTTACATGCGATGCAGTGATGGCTGCCAGAGGATGCGCATGGCACCTAGATCTATGGTGTAGAGACGTTCGAAGACACTCTTGATGTTGAAGCACTGACTCAGAGAGGAACGAAGCTTCCCGCAAAGTTGTCTTGACTTATCACTTCGGTATTCGAATGTGAGGCTTTGGCCACTGATTTGTTTGATAATTGCAAACAAGGCGGCTCTAACGTAAAATGGAGGTTTCGTAACTTACATTGCGATAAACATATATTCATCGATGTTCATTACAGGTATGTATGTGCGTTCACCCCGCGCCGTACTTCATATTACGCGCGACCATTTCCGTTGGTCTTTACTTCAACGGAGCAAGGGTTTGCTCATTGTGGAGGCAATTTTACACAATCGGAGGTATAGTCATTGCAAGAACATTTTCGTACTCACGTTTCTCGCAAGTCTTTCCTTGAAAGCCCGGTGGACAGATGCACGCCCCTGTGATGTCATGGCACGCGCCGCCATTTTGGCAAACAGGGCACTTCAAGTTGCAACTTGGGCCATAAATGCCGTGAGGACAGGCTGAAACACAAGAACGCTACATGCTTTGCTTGTTTTTTTATACATTGTGAGTAGATACAGCTGTTGTTTACGGAATATACGTGCAGGGCACAGAGTAGTTAGACAGAAAATAAAAGTAATTTTGTTACAGTTGTCCCGGGGGTGAAGAGAAATTGAACAGCAGGGCTTTTCTCTTAGTTAAGTATTAATATGTCTAACTGCTTCAGGTCAAGGGGAAGCGGAACATGGGGGGGATGACGATGAATAATCTTTTTTGGTCGGATTTGGGGTGGAAATACGAAAAAAAAAAATATCAGTGCCATTCCAATTTCTGAAGGTTGGTTACCAGCAGCACTGTTTGTGGGTTACCGGGAAAGCATTACCTTGGCTTCAGCAACCCGAAGTCTTCCGTTTCCTCCGCGCGGTGTCCAAAGACCTGGCTTGTACGGCACTTACGCTGGGGTTACGGTGCCCGATCGTCGTCGGTGGTTTCATTCTGCCGCCCCTGTTTCCATTGTCGATAGGCTAACGCCGACGCTCTTGATGGCACGCTGTGTTTCCTCGTTGCGTGCAACACGCGTCCTACGCATATCTCTGACGTAACACAACTGCAATCACGTCGCTGGGTGATCTATGACGTTACAGTAAAAAGACAGACGCATTGGTTTTGTACGCAATGACATTTATTTTCTACATCTCTACGCACTGTCCCACAAAGGCACAGAATGTGCCTCTGTTTAGTTTGCTAGTTTGTACACTGTATCAAGCCCCAAGTCCAGGTTGCTCCACGCAAGCGTTCCGCAAGCGCACATGAAACGCTTCGCTGACTCGTACCCTATTCGGAAAATCTAAGGCCAATTGAAGGCGGGAGAAGAGTCAGCGAAGTTAACATCGGCCCAAAGGAAATAAAATCAACAGAAACGTTTAACGTACAGCGTAAAACTTGGGTGTAGGAAGCACTGGGTGAACCAACAGCAGTCAGCAGCACCACCACACATCTGCGAAGGTTTTCCCGTCTAAGAAATGCAATTGCTAGACGTGAGATATTGTGGAAATTTGGGGGACACTTGCTGCAAGAGTGCTACACACCAAATAGTCACTTAAGCTGTTCGAAACGCTAAAATAAATAAAAGTGCAAACTGGTTATAAATTATATACCTCATATTTCCTTAGCCGGCAGTGGTGATCCGTGGCCGAGTGGTCTGGAGCGCTATTTTGGTTATTTTTAAAGTTGCAAGTTCGAATCGTTTAGAATACACTCTTTTTTATAAGTTGATTTTTTCGTTTTTGGGCGATGTTTTCTATACTCAGTTCACCATTTTCGTGCCGGAACGTTCACTGCTCCACGAACGAGGTAGCAGAACTCGCGCAGACTGACACTGACGTGCTAGCAAGTTCTGGTTGGCGTGCTGTTGTCATAAGCACCGACTGCTTGTGGGCAGTGGATGCAGGCCAGAATCGGTGGACCTTTGGCCTGGTGTGAACACGCTTTTTAGGATACAGGCATGAGTGAGGCAAGCTCCGAATATGGGGGTAAATTGCATGACATTTGGGCGTCAGCGGTGACGTGGAGGGCGCTCGTCCACTGCGTAGGCCTCGTCCAGTGATTGCTACTATTCCAAGCCGTCCTGGGAGGCTTATCTGAGGCGTTTTACAACCCAAAAGACTGCAGAAGCGCGGTATCGCGATTATTGAGATATCGAAGATGCCCATTCAAAGATAACGTCGGATGCAAGTACGGTGTGTCACACAACCGAAACCAAAACTTTTTTTAATGCTATTCTTGAACATCGTCCATTCACGAAGCACCTTTCCTTGACGTAACTACGGTTAGTTGGTGCGGCCGCCACAAGCCACGCATGGTCGTTTTTGTTCTTTCAGGTCTTATCAAATAAATACGCCTTATCGCCTGTATAAACGATGAAAAGTGTGTTTATTTGAGCCAGTCTTCGCAGTGCAGGCAGAAACGGGTGTATGACAAATTCGTTTCAGTGTCCGTTTAATTTGGATGAGTATGTCCTCGGTCGGTGTGTGTGGGCTGAAGCCAAGCATGGTATTTGGAAAATTATCATGATCTTCAAGTCATGGTGGGAGGCAATTTTGTATGATATTTTCAGATTCTTTTTTCACAGAGGACGTTAGGGAAATACATCTTAGGTTTGCTGCTGCTAATGGCTTCTTGCAGGCTTTGGAATGAGTGTTATATCGGCATGCTTGCACTCAGAGGGTATTTTTCGTTTCATCCAATGATTAATAATGTAATTTATTAGAGCTTTTAAAGCTTCACTTTCTAGATTTAGGACGAGCTTATTTGTAATTGTGTCCTTTCCCGGTGTTGTGTTCCGGGTGAGATTTCACGCGGCGGCTTCAATTTCTGCTTTGATGAAGGGCTCGTCCACTTCGGGGCTGGCATCACCCGTATACGATGGCAAAGGCTGCACAATTTGGGTACAATTGTTTTTTTAAATGCAGAGGATGTCTTAGCCTCGCCTCTTCTGCGTTGGACGGCGTCCGCAGCTCCGCGACCGCAGCAGCTGCGCCTCTCCTCCTTTCCTCCTCTCTCTCAACAGCAGCTGGCGCGCGCATGCGTCGTAGTCAGCCCGTTCGCTCCGTCGCGGTCTCGGCGTAACAGGTGCGTGATAGCAGCGCGGTGGGGCGTGGAAGGGCGCGCGCTGCTTGCGCATGCGCGCTCTCCCCCCTGTACTGCTCTCCCTCTACTGCGCGCACTGCAACTATAAAGGGGCTAGCGGTCGCTGGGGCTTTAGTCACTGCGTTGCTCCTTCCTTCCTTGGTTGACGCTCGCTCCCACGTTTACTCGTGTCTGCTACAACAGCATCACGGAAGAAGCGATGGAAGCAACACTGCCTTCAACCAGTACTGAGGCCCCAATGCTCTGCATTTACTCATGTTCCCCTCGCGGGAAGGCGCGGGAATTTTTTTTTGTTTTTGAAGATCGTAGAGAAATCCCGCCTCTGTTCCCGGATAATTATGAATAAGGTGCCCTTACTGGTGGGCTAAGCGGATTTTGGCTCTGTGGCTGATTTTGAAAAAAAAAAAGTTCCTGCGTTTTTGCAGCCGCCCCTTTCCATAGGGGCGATTTCCCGTGGAAGCCGGGTGAACTTCCCAAGCGTTGTAGTCCCACTGAAGGGCCGAGCGCCCGGCCGGGGAGTTGCTTGTACCTATTTTACCGGTAGGTGCCGGCGCCACTAAGGCACACGAATGCACATGGTGCCTTCATCAGCCACGGTGGACGCTCAACTCACAACCACCTGTGGCAGGACATGCCGCCAGGCTCTTTCATCCCCGGCAATGGCGCAACGTGGCATGAGGGCCGGGGGCCCCGCCAGATGGACAAGGGTCAGCGGCCACTCGCAAGGTTAAAGCCAGCTTTCTAGGCGTGGATTCTCCTTTCAAGTGTCCGCACTCTACCAGGGACGCCTGTACTCGTTAAAGAAACCGGTGGGCGGCTGGCGGTTGCAGGATTCGAACACAGTACCTCCCACATACGAGGCGAGTTCTCTACCTCTGAGCCATTGGTGTGGTCATTGTGTACGAAACTGGGCCCAGTTTTGATGTCTTAAATTTCTAGCATAATCGGCGGCTTCCTGCGTCAATTTGGCTATTCTGAAAGGAAATTTTTGGTTTGATTTACGATTTTTATCGTTTAGTAAACCCTCTTTGGGCCTCCCACATGTGCAAAAGATCCCAATCTACGCAGGGCAATATTTCATGGGAAGCAATTCGTTTGTTTGTTGCATAACAATTTCTACCATTCTTTGTGTGCAATCTTCATTTGATTGAATGGAACTCGTTTGGAGAATTCACGGAATTTCTGCCATTCTTTTGTGATTGAGTGTGATGACGCCTAATTTGTAACTGAATGACGTAAAGGTGACTGGGCAACGTTTCTGAGAGGCATTCTCATAGAGTGTGTTTCATGCAATGCGTTAAAGTGATATCCGGGGTTCTATCTCGAGAAACACTATTCCCTAGCCTGGTCGGAGTGTCTGGCACACTGCACATATGACGCTATTACTTCATATTGCACCGTAAAGTTTCTGTCTTTTTGTTGTCCTGATGATAGCCCCAAGGGGTATGTTGAGCATTGGAGTCTTCTGCTATGATCAAAGCGTGCCCTTTTGTGCGCTGTTTGACGGTTTTAAAACGGCGGCCATCTCACCTAGGAAAGCCATCGGAGGGCTGTTTATATTTACTAGGAACAGGGTATTGGGATTTTGCTTCGGCGGGAGTAGCTCAACGAAGGTGAGTTAATGGTTGTGGACAGAGTGTGCACTTGCGGCGCTTTACGTGCCTGGACAAATGTCGCTGTCGTTTTTTGTTGATTCGTAGTGTAAGTTGTGTAGCATTGGTGGAGAACTTTGTCCATCTCCGTTTCTTCTAACGCAATAACGGTGGGCGAATGTTGGGACGCGTAGAAAGACAGCGATGCGTGTTCCCTGCGTTATGAACGACAGTTCTATTTCTAAATCTTTCTTCGTTCTTCTTCTTTCTTTGTTGAGCTACTAGTGGGCACGGAAGCAGCGCCAACGGCATCGCACTCAACCATGTTTTTTTTTTCAACATGAAAGCATTTCTTGCATTCGTCGTGCCATGGCTGCCCTTGGTATACTCGTGTTCTGCCTGATCGTACTCACTACCGTAAAATAGGGTTGGAAACAGTCACTACGCGTGCATGCAGTTACTGGCTATCATGACAACTCATCTTTCGTCGACCCCAGAGCGTGGCGACCACCGGTTTTGCTGGCCAAATTTTAACGGCACAATTTTCTCCGGGCTACATAACCGAGGCGCGTCCATCGGCACGCTTCAGTGGGAACGGGAGCAGGGCCAGGGGCGTCATACTCAACAGTTTTTCTTCAACATCCAAGTTTGTAACAATTATTCATTAAACGCTTGAAAAAATGATAACCTTTTTTTGCTGCTGTTCCTTTGCCCACGGGTGTTTTGTGAGACGGTTGCTGAGTGTTTTTTATGCGCCTTTGTTGCACTTTTCAGGCGACGTAGAAAGCAATCCCGGGCCTACTACTCGGTCTGAAGCACGGTTAGAGATTGGGTCATCGCGCCATAACTGTGCTCAACAGATAAAAATTGTGTTTCAACAGCTCAAAGACATTCATGTACGGTCAACGCAAAGTTCCAAAAGTCAAGCTGAATTAGTCAAAAAAGTAAAAACATTAAAACTGGCCAAATTAGAACCGGCCAATCAGGGAGATGGGGTGATAGTTAGAGGGGGAACACTTTCTACCAGATTTGTGAATGGCGACCACCTTCGTGATTTTTCATCTAGTTGGGAGAGTAGAAGTGTCAAGTGATTGTTAAAAAACGTTATATAATATTGTGGAACTTAGATCTATGTTGTTTCTTAAATATTTGGTATTGATAGAAGGGCAACAAGGTGAGGAATGATTGCTTAGTTTTTTAATAAAAGAAGCGATACCAGGGACGTCAACAACTGTTGGTGGCATAGGCAGGTAATTGTAGGAAAGGGTAGTTGGTAGTGGAATGTCTGATGTTTTAGAAAAACTGGTGGCAAATGTATGGTTAATGACGGTCGTACATTGACTTATGGGAACTGCGTCACCAGAACGAGTCTTTCCGTCAGATGCAATTTTATTTTCGGGATTTCGTGAACGCCAAAACTTTTTACATTTGTTTTAGGCAGCATGGAAAGTTGGGCAAGTTGGTAACATTGTTTTTAACATAGATGGCAGTACGTTAGAAATGAAGTTATCTTTGGCGTGGTCGAGTTCTCTTACTTAATCACTAGATGCGGTTTTTTTAAGCGGTACTTCGTGTGTTTATTGGTGAAAATTTAGCTGAACGAAAAAGTCGTTTTTTCTTCTTAGACATGCGTTTGATAGTGACGTTATACCATGGTAATTGTGCATTACTAGCAATGGTTTAGGTTGGAAAGGGCTTTACAGTGACGCGATTAACTTGATCACCAAGCATATCCCAGTTATACGGAACGTAGCGGTTGTTAAAATCGGTCGGAAGACCTTAAGAAATTCGTACAAGCCACTTTCGATCACGTCGAAGTTGGCTTTTCTGTAGTCGAAAATCGTTTTAAATCGAAGCTTTTTACCTCTACCCACCAAGGGATCTTTCACGACCGTTGGTGTCAACAGAAAACATCCGCGAACAAATAAAAGAATTTATTGAAACCGCGTGGAATCGAACTTGTAAATAATTGATTAATAAAGCGAGAGCCCGTTGTCTTACCGATTTAGCAACGAGCCCACGCGGAAAGGGGGACGACAACTGGGGCACTCATAAAATCACATCCTCGGGTTTAACCCCTGCATTCTCGTTGAATGCAATGCGAGAGCGATTAGAAGAAGCTCACACCAAGCCATGCCAATTTACTTCTAGTACGCCAACGTCCTTAAAGCCTGTGACCTCCAGTGTTTACGTAAAAATATTTCAGCTCCTTGTCGTCCGCCCTCACCCCAAACGACACCTCAAGGAACACATGAAAATACTCCTTGATGGCCAGGCCATCACTCCAAGCCCCAGAATCAAGATCCTGGGCCTACATCTTCAGGCCAACACCGAGATTGACGTATCCTTGCAGCGCATTAAACACAGTCAAATGAATAGAACCACACACATGAGCAGTTGAGTTGCCACCAAGAAGCGATGCCTCAAGGGATCCGATACCTTTCGATTAGTTTAAACTTTGTCCTCTCAAGAATCACTTACGTCAACCCCCTGTCTTCTTCTCGGCAAGGAGGACATAAAGATGTTTTATATAATGATTAGAAAGACGGTTGAGCAAGCCATTGCTCTTCCCATGGGTGCGTCCACAGAGAGGCTGTTCAGCACGGGGCTCTACAACACGATTCAAGAGCTGATAGAGCACCATCTTTCTATCCAGAAGCTCCGAATGAATCGAACTTTGGCGGGCGGCCACATCCTTCAGGAGATTCGCTGGGCAGCACAGATTGTCACTCCGCTTGATGTACTCCTGGGCTTTGGCGACAAGAACTAAAGATGATCCCTTTCCTTAGAAATATGAACCCCTCACACGACGAGGGTCGCCGAGACGCACGGGCTCAAGCGCTCAACACGAGCCTCGGTAGGGATCATGCAGTAATCCACACAGACGCCTCCCAACATCGAGGGCAGCAGTACGGCATCATCGTGGCTACCTCCAGAACCAACCTCCTTGCTCGTGTATCACTCAAAACCGAAGACACGACGGCAGCAGAAGGTGCAGCATCGCCTTGGGTCTCACTCAACCAGGAGTTCGTAAGGTAGTCACCGATTCCCAACAAGCCTACCGGAATTGGAATTCGGATTTGGTGTCCCGACCTGCACTTTGTGGGCTGAAAAAACACTCCCCAAATGGTTCCATTCCGCTCATTTGGACACCCGCTCACGCTTCCATGGAGGGCAACGAGTACACCCACCTATCCTGCGCTTTTACCCTTCGTGCAATGGAGCTGCACGAGGGGAGTCACCGGCTTGTCTCATTCAGGGACATAACCCAGCATTATCGCCTTCTGAGACAGGCCCTACCTTCACCTTACCCTGAGCTTTCCATACAACAACAAACTACCCTAGATCTCATACAATCCTCCTCCTTCCCACACCCGGCGCGTCTTCACTTAATGCGCCCGAATCGCTACTACGCTAAATGTAAATTTTGCTCAGAAGTAGGAACACTCTGCCACATAATCGGGGTGTCCGGCTTTAGCCCTCAGCACCCTCCTCTCTTTCTGTCAACTACCGAACCAGAGCAATGGGAGATTCTGCTGTCCAGCCCCTCTCGGTCTACCCAGCTTCAGCTAAGGAACACAGCACAGGCGGCGCGGACTGAAAATGGACTACAGTGAACAAGAAAGCACTCCCGTGGGCAGCACACTGGGCCATTCTGGAATATTAATAGAGGTATTTCCTCTGACTCCTGGCCTCCTGCTCCTCCTCTGTCTCTGCCACCGATCTCGTCGCTTCCCTCCGTGACGGCAGAGACGGAGAAGTGAGATCGTCTAACACCGGTTTTCAGGTTCAGTTAATTTTATAAAAAAGAGTATACACTCATGTTCTGCACCAATACAACTCAACCAATGACCGTTAATGCATCATGCATTAATTTAACCGTACCATGAATATTGCTTTGTAGTTATGAAGAGTGTGATTAGGTGCATTTCACATCTCTCCGGTTGCACTATTTGTATTGCGACGTGTTTGAATGTAAGCTACGTCGCATTGGTAATCCTAGTGGGTGCCGTTATATCTTTGCTTTCCAACCACATTCACAGTGCGGATTGACGCTAATTTTTTTCTTCTTGATGTGTGTTTTGGAGGAGGGGTACCGTTTATGTCAAAGAAGAGCAGGAAGTGATTACCAACACCTGCTAACCAAGTAAGGGTTGAAGCATATTCTTGGTGGGTAGTTAAAATCTGATCAGGGGTGTTTGTAGTGTTAGATCACACTCTGGTGGGTTGATTAGCTAACTGCGGTAACGAGAAGACTAAAGAAAAATCTACAAAATACTTTAGAGAGCATTTATTATGGTGATAAAACCGGAAGGGAAGTATACCACTTGATGTTAGGGAAGTGGAAATCACCAAGATAGAATAATGGATATGATGGAAATCGAGTAATAACTATATTGACAGTGTCATTCAATTCATTTACGAATGTAGAGGACGAAGATGGCGAGCGGTAGCACACACCTATGATTGTGTGCTTTCTTTTACGGAAGAAATGCGGGAGTTGTGGAGGAAAAATTTCAGCTCAGGCCACTTGTGCATAGTCGGGGACTTCAACATCGACTTGCTGACAAGCGAGCGGTATTCTGTTGAACAATACTTGCATGCCCTTTGCGAATGTGGTATTGAGCCTTTTATCTGGGAACCCACAACGGAGGAGTTCCTAAAAGATTATCTCACACAACGATCATGCGAACATGCGAGGATCCGACCTTTCTTGTGCCGTCGGGGCTGTAATTATGCAGAAATTAGCTGATCACTACTTCTTTGTGGGTCAGTTAACCAACTCCAGCTCTTTACAATCACATCATATACAGACTGTCACCATCTTAGACAAAAAAAGTTTGACACACAAATTGCTAGCTTTGACTGGAATTTTTTATTCTAGATAATAACAATGCCACTGCATATGACAATTTTGTTCGCCCGTTAGGCCAGATGAATGAGGCGTGTAAGAAAACGGTAGTAATAGAAAAACGGAGGGCTGAGCATCAATGGCATATGCCTGGTGTTTTGGCACTGATAAAAAAAAATGCTTTGGGCGAGATGTCGCCGAGCCCCTGAGAACAAAGCGCTGCGCGACGAGTTCCCTACGGTCAGAAATGGAGTGACCGCGCAGATTCGTTTGTCAAAGTGGCCATTCTGTACCGAACTCTTCAACGCGTCTAGTCGCAACATGACTAAAACTTGGTCCTTAGTAAATCAATTACGAGGTAACGAACGCCAGTCTACAAAAAGCACAATAGAACGCAACTTTGTATCCACTACTTCGGACCTGGTCAACAAATTCAATGAATCGTTTTCATTGCAACAAAATGATCCAGTTCAATGTACAAGTAACAATATACTACCAAATCTTGTGTCATCGTCCGCATTTATCCCATTTTTGCCAGAGACTGATCTCCTTTGCATAGTGAGTAGTTTAAGCCGCAACAAATCATTAGGGCTTGATAACATATACATAGATGATCTCTGCAGAAATATTGGGTAATTAAAAGGAGTTATTTTGTTTATACAGAACAAAATAATTGAACATTGCTCTTGGCCAGACAGTCTAAAGAGCGCACGAGTGGTTTCCCTCTATAAGCGGCAAAAAAGGATCCTACAAGCTACAGCTCTATTTCAGTTGTATCTTGTTTTTCGCAAATTCTTGAAACGCACATGGTGTCATGATTTCCTTTGTAACAAAACATGGGTTACTGAGTGCACATCTCTACGGCTTCATCTCCGGCGCGGGCACGCAGGTGTTACCTGAAAAGTTGTCTTGTACTTTTCATAACAGCATAGATCCGAATGAGTTTTTGTTTGTGTTAATTTTTGATGCGAAGAAAGTGTTTAATACTGTGAACCATGGTATACTCTGTACTAAATTATACCGTTATGGCTTCCGCGGACCATTTTCTTCTCTGCTCCCAAATTACCTTCGGAATCGTTCTCAAGTGGTGTCACTTGAATCGGTGCTGCATTTTAGTATTAGGCTTAAGAGGGGTGTCCCGGAAGGGTCTATTTTGTCACCTCCTCTTTTTAAGTTTGTGGAAATTACTGAGGCACTGTTGTTAAAACTTCGAAAATTTATCAATACGCTGACGACATCCTGCTGGTATCTGGTAACTCTGGTTATTCTCTCACTCTCGCAAATCTTTTTGACCATACCAGAAAGGTAGCGGATTTGTTCGAAGCAAATTTAATAACAATCAACCCTGTAAAAAGTCGGCTAGCTTGTTTCCGAAATCAACAGAAACCAGTGCCGAATGAGTGCTTCAATACAATACACTCATCAAATTGTGCATCCTGTCCTCTTGCCCATATTTTCTGTGTCGAGTCTGTTAAATACCAAGGTGTACTTCTTGATGGGGATCTTTCGTGGAACACACACATGACTGACATATGTAAAAAGCTTAGAAGTACTGCCTGTATGCTGTACAACTTAAAAGTGTTTCTGCTTTTTTCTGTTCAAAAAATACTAGCTCAAACGTTAGCTTATAGTGTTCTTCGTTATGGCGTGTGCTGTTTTTTTTCGACTGCTCCGCTACCTGGAAAAAGAGAGTTAACAGTATTTCAAAAAACATCACCAAGAGCCTTCTTTATAAGTCACACGTGCCGGATTTGGACCGTATATTTGAGGCAAGTGGTTTACAGCCATTCGGTACATTGTTTAAGCAAATAGTAGTGTAAAATATTTCTGGTGTATGTATTACTGAGCTCCCAATGTTAAACCTATACCTCTGTAGCACATACCTAGATATATGATGTCAAGGGCCCGTACCCATTACGGAATGGCTGCACGGCCACATTATGTTCCTGCTATCTTCAACGAATTGCCTGACGAATTGTTTTCTTCAACAACACGAAAACACTTGCGTGCTGCTATGCTGGCATTAAAAATACGCTGAAGTACGTATTTGTACGCAGTGATTGGTAGCTATTTCTTTGTTCTCTAATTGTTGTGATCTGATGAGGAAAATGCAACCCATGTAGCTGAAACCCATGTTGATTTATTGTATCTTTGTTTGTCTGTTTGTCTTCATTGCTTCTGTTTGTTGTTGTTTGTTTTCCTTTTTTCTTTCCTCCCTTTATTTTTGGTCTTCTTTTTCTTTCTCTTTTTTTCTTCTTTTCTTTATCTCTTTTTCTTGTTTGCTTGTCTTTTTTTTCCCTCCTATGCAGTTAGCAGTGTCAATGAATGTTTTTTACAGAAGTGAAGGCCGTTGCTTCCGGGCGACGCCACACAGGCCCACCTGCAGGCTTTGGTGGCCCCATTTTGCTTCGGTATGTACCCTTTCATATTCAACAAAGTGTCATTATTTTGATATCATCGAGCGTTAGTAGGGAAAAGACCACTTCTAACTCACTCCGCACATAAATGATGGAAGAATGAACATCTCTTGAAACAGGTAATAAAGCTTCGCCACTTTGGCGCTCCGTCCTTTCGCATCAATACATTGTAAAATGCGATGCGTTTACAAAAATTTCAGAATCGTGTACATGCGCAGGAAGCCAAGTTTCGGTTAGTGCTGTTATGTGTGCAGCACATGTGTCTATTGCACAGGATAATGAATTGCGTTATTTCAAAATGCATTGTATATTACTGAATAGTAAAGGAACATGAGGCGTTGTTGCTCGAGCACTGGCCCTCGCGTTTAGCTAAGCTGGCAAAATGTCATTAGTGTGACCAGAGCTTTGGCTATTTGCGGGAAGTTGTTATGATGAGCCCGGTCTTCCTGTTCGTTTAACCGCAACTTTATTGCGTAGTTTTTCGTGGTTCGTTTTTCAATTGATAATTCCGCGGTTTATAGTCGGTTAGTGAAAGTTTCCAGATCGTTGAACTTGTGTTCAATACGATTCAACCGGCCTTGTGTACTCGCCGCGGTTGTTTCAATTGCTATTTGGCCGGTTTTAGTACTTTTTACTTCCGTAATAAATTCAGCTAGACTTTTGGAACTTTGCGTTGACCATATATGAATGTCTTTAGGCAGTTGAACCACAATTTTCATCTGTTCGGCCAAGATATCGGGCAGTGAAATAATCCCTAACAGTGCTTTAGAACGAGTAGGAGGCCCGTGGTTGCTTTCTATGTGGCCCGAACACCACAACACAGGCGCCATAAAAATCCATTCACCAACCGTGTCACAAAACACCCGTAGGCACGGGAACAGCAGCAAGAAAGGGTTATCACTTTTTTCTAGCGTGTAAGGGATAGCAGTTACAAACCTGGATTTGAAAAAAAAAAATAGCGCCAATCCGTTCTGTGAATGTGGTTGGAAAGCATAGCTGTAACGGCATCCACAAGTATTACCCATGCGACGTAGCTTAAATTCACTTACGTCGCTCTACAAATATTGAAACCAGAGAGAAGTGAAATGCACGTAACCACACCATCTAACACTTCAAATAGATATTCTTGGTAAGGTTAAATTATTACATGATGCATTAACGGTGATTGGTTCAGTTGTATAGGTGTAGCACAAGTGAGTAAACTCTTTTTGTATAAAATTAAAGCTCAAACCCGGTGTTATCCGATCTCACTTCCCGGTCTCTGCCGTCGGGAACTGAAGCGACGAGATGGGTGGCAGAGACAGAGGAGGAGCAGGAGGCCTGAAGGAGGAAAAATAACTCTATTCAGATTTCAGAACGGCCCAGAGTGCGGCCCACGGGAGTGCTTCCTTCTTCACTGTAGCCCATATTCAGTCCGCGCCACCTTTGCTGTGTCCACGAGTAAAGTTGGGTAGGCAGAGTGGGGCTGGACAGCAGCATCTCCCATTGCTCTTGTTCGGTAGTTGACGGAAAGAGAGGAGGGTGCCGAGGGCTGAAGCCGCACACCCCGATTATGTTGCAGAGTGTTCCTACTTCTGAGCAAAATTTACATTTACCGTAGTAGCGATTCGGATGCATTAAGTGAAGACGCACCGGGTGTGGGAAAGAGGAGGATTGTATGAGATCTAGGGCAGCTTGTTGTTGTATGGAAAGCGCAGCGTAAGGGGAAGGTAGGGTCTGTCTCAGAAGGCGATAATGCAGGGTTATGTCCCTGAATGAGACAAGCCGGTAACTCCCCTCGTGCAGCTCCATTGCACGAAGGGTAAAAGCGCAGGCTTGGTGGGCGTATTCGTTGCCATCAATGAAAGCGTGAGCGGGTGTCCAAATGAGCTGAACGGAGCCATTTGGGGAGTCCTTTTTTAGCCCACGCTGTGCAGGCCGGGACACCAAACCCGACTTTTAATTCCGGTAGGCTTCCTGGGCATCGGTCACCACCTTATGAACCCCTATTTGAGTGAGACCCAAGGCGATGGCTGTTCCTTCTGCTGCTTTCAAGTCTTCGGTCTCGAGTGAGGCACGAGCAAGGAGGTTGGTTCTGGAGGTAGCCACGATGATGGCGTACTGCTGCCCTCGATGTTGGTAGGCGTCTGTGTAGATTACTGCATGATCCCCACCGAGGTTCGTGTTGAGCGCTTCAGCCCGTGCTTTTCACCGACCCTGGTCGTGTGAGGGTTTCGTATTTCTAAGCAAAGGGAGCATCTTTAGTTCTTGTCACCAAAAGTCTGGGAGTACATCAAGCGGAGTAACGTTCTGTTCTGCCAAGCCAATCTGCTGGAGGATGTGGCCGCCCGCCACAGTGGCGCTCATTCGGAGCTTCTGGATATAAAGATGTCCCTCTATCAGCTCTTCCACGGTGTTGTAGAGGCCCGTGCTGAACAGCCTATCTGTGGACGCACCCATGGGAAGAACAATGGCTTGCTAAACCGCCTTTCAAATCATTATATAAAACATCTTTATGTCCTCTTTGCCGAGAAGAAGGTAGGGGTGGACGTAAGTGATTCTCCAGAAAACAAAAGGTTGAACTAATCGAAAGGTATCGGATCCCTTGAGGCCTCGCCTCTTGGTTGCAACTCACCTGATCATGTGTATGGTTTTATTGATTTGACTGTGCTTAAGGCGCTGCAAGGATACGTCACTCTTGGCGTTGACCTGAAGATGTAGGCCCAGGATGTTGAAGCTGGGGTTTGGCGTGATGGCCTGGCCATCAAGGATTATTTGGATGTGTTCCTTGAGGTGTCGTTTGGGGTGAGGCGGATGACGAGGAGTTGAGATTTTTTACGTGAACACTGGAAGCCACAGGTTTTAGCACATTGGCATACTAGAAGTGAGATGGCATGGGTTGGTGTGAGCTTCTTTTAATCGCTATCGCGTTGCATTCAACGAGAATGCAGGGGCTAAACCCGAGGATGTGATTGATGAGTGCACCGGTTGTCATCAATGTTTCCGCGTGGGCTCATTGCTAAATCGGTAAGACAAAGGGCTCTGGCTTTGTTACTCAATTAGTTCCAGGTTCTAATCCAGGCGGTGCTACTAAATTCGTTTATTTGTTCGCGGGAATTTTTGTTGACACCAACGGTCGCGAAAAAACCCTTTGTGGGTAGAGGTAAAAAGATTTGCTTTAAAGCAATTTTCGAATACAGAACAGCCAAATTCGATGTGAACAACAGTGTATTGTACAAATGTCTTGACGTCTTCCTGACGGATTTTAATAACCGCTACGTTTAGTCTAACTTGGATATGTTCGTTGTCGAAGTTAACCGCCTCATTGTGAAGCACCTACCAACCGTCACCATTGCTAGTAACGCACAATCACTACGCTATAATGTCACTACCAAGAGGATGTCTATTATGAAAAAAAAATGCCTTTATCGCTCAGATAAGTTTTCACCAACAAACGCACGATGTGGCGCTCATAAAACTGCATCTAGTGATTAAGCAAGAGTACCCGAACACGCCAAAAATAACTGCATTTCTAACGTACTGTCATCCATGTTAAAAACAATGTCACCAACTTTCCCAACTTTACACCCTGCTTAAAAACAAAGGTAAAACGTTTTGGTGCGTTATTATTCCCCGGAAAGAAGATTCCATCTGATGGCAAGACTCGTTCGGTGACGCAGTTCCCATTAATCAATGTGCGACCGCCCTTAACCACACATTTGCCACCAGTTTTTCTAAAACATGAGACATTCCGCTACCTACTACCCTTCCCGACAATTACCTCCCTATGTCATCAACAGTTGTTGATGTCCCTGGTATCGCTTCTCTTATTAACAAATTAAGCAATCATTCCTCACCTTGTTACGATTATATCAATGCCAAATATTTAAGAAATACCATATGACTAAGTTCCATCCTATTATATAACGTTTTCCAACAATCACTTGACACTTCTACTTTCCCAACTAAATAAAAAATCGCGAAGGTGGTCGCCATTCATAAATCTGGTAGATAGTGTTCCCGCACTAACTATCGCCCCAACTCACTAACCTGTACGTGCTTTAAACTACTATAACACGTAATATTAACAAACCTTCTAAATTTGTTTGAAAGCAACTCATTCTTCGCCACAGCTCAGCACAGCTTTCGCAAGTGATACTCTTGTGAAACCCAACTAATATGTTTTAGTGATAAATTACATGGTATTTTGAACAACTAATCACAAGCTGATAGCATTTTCTTAAATGTATTAAAGCATTTCATAAGGTCTATCATAAACAGTTATTTCATGTTAGCCAACCTAATCTTGATCCTAACCTGATCAAATGAATTGAATCATTTCTCACAAATCGCTCACAATTTGTTTATGCAAATGGGTTCAGTTCTAATTATACCGATGAACACTCTGGCGTTCCTCAGAGATGAGTAATTTCGGCCTATCTTATTTTTCATCTGTAATAATGACCTTCCCGCTGCTATAAATTCTAGTATTCATCTACTTGCTGATGAATGCGTTACTTGTCGTGAGGTAAACAATATAAATGATTACTGTATTGTCCATTCATTCCTTATCACAGTTGCTAACTGGTGCCGTGTACGGATAATGGCACTTAATAACAAGTGTAATGCTACGCGCGAGTCCCGAAGTGTTTCCAGTCAGTTTACTTAGAATCTAAATGACACACCTCTTGCATCTACTACCTTTTACAAATACTAGGCGTCCACATAACATCAAATCTGACTTGGGAACTGCACATCTAACAGAAAATCAGCAACGCTAACCGCACGCCTGGGTACCTACGCCGTAACTTTTATACAGCTCTATTCTCACTACAATTACCCCTCTACAAAGCATTCATTCGACCTAACTTAGAATATGCTTCATCGGTATGGGATCCCTCTGACCGCAACTTGATTACATCGCTTGAACTTGTTCAGAATAAATCTACACGCTTGATATCTTCAAAATACATCCGCACTGCCAGCATGACTGTAATGGAACCTAGTCTATCATTGCCTACTTTGTCGTCTCGAAAAAAAGTGTTGGCCTATAAACCTTTTGAAATTCTTCGTCTTGGTGGTTACCATTAGATCAGTGGGCTGTGCTAGCGGCCTTATAATTGGCGCAGTCGACAGGATGATGTAACTTCAAATGCGCAACACAGCCCAGAACATGTCATGACCTTATTGAAGATTAACGGATGAAAAGGTTTATAAACTTTTCATAAATTGTACCATCATTTCATCTTGCACGACAAACTTATTCCACAGCCCCAGAATCTATCCCATCGCTTCAATAACTCTGACAAAGTTACATTATCACCTACACTAATCCAGCTGCACAGTCGTTCTTGACTCGTTCTTCCGTGAATGGAATCAGCTTGCCCCTGAAATTGTGTCTATGTATGATAACCATCATTTTCGTAAAACACTAGCTAGAACTGTACACTCACGATCCGCTTAATTGATTTTTATTATTAGCACTGTGACATCTTGATTGTAATCGTGCTAACGCTGTATTCTGTTTTTTTTTTGTTGTTTTTTTCTCTGTTCACCATGTACCATGCCTTTTCAATGTAAACCACTCCCCTCTGTAATGCATTTTGGCCCTGAGGGTACAATAAATAAATGAACGATTAATTAATTAATTAAATAATTAATAGTTGATTAATAATAATTATATGAAACTTTAATTAAAAAACAGGTGTCAATTCGGGAAGCGTGGTGTCAATTCGGGCACATCCCACCTAGGCCATAGAAGGCCTAGGTGGGATGTGCTACGTGGTTTAGTCTTCAAGTGGCAATTGCTGGTGTGTGGACGGTCCGATGTAATTAAAACTGGGTCAATGAACCGGACGTAATTTTCAGAAGCAGATAATACCAGTTACTTCAAGAAATCTGCGAAGAAACAGCTTAAAGGCACTGGTCAAGGCGGGAGACCATGCAGCATTTGTGTTCTTCGCTGGGCTTCTTCTTCGTCGAGCAAGCGCCGAGAGCGCTGCATTTGACGTAAAGAATACGCGAGAGTACACTTGGCCAGCGTAGGGAGTTGGGTGACAATGGTAAAGCCTGCGCCGGTAAGTTAATTCTCCACGTAACTACTCGCACATCTGCACTCGAATGCAGCAGAGTCGGGTCCTCGTGAAGAAATTTTATGGCAAACGTAATCATTATGCGTGAAAGTGTGCTGTCGCGCCTTTCCACGCTCTACAACGCAATGTAAGCACAGAGGGAAACTTACTGCGAACAATCACCCTAAAGACGCCCCGACGTTTTCCAGGCGCATCACCAGGACCTTGGGCAATGTACACTCCGCTGTGGTGCAGGCCGACTGTTGGTATGTTCCACTGAGAGGGGTCAGTTTGGGTGGTGAGCGTCGATGCGTCTCCCGTCGAGTTAACTCTGGCCCAGAATCGCACTCTGGGGTTCGCGCTTTTTCCAGGTAAAGCCTGAACCCGTAGAGTTACAGAGTCGTGCAAGCTGGCGGTCACAGTGTACTTCTGGGGCAGGAAACCGGGATTGACTGCGCAAAAACGAACAGAAATAATGGAACTGAGAGTTCTAAAGTAATTCGAAAAAAACTGAGAGTAGTTTTTTAACAGCGAAGCTGCTTAGCAATTTGTTGATTCCGGCGTTTCACAAAACTTAGCATAACAATTTAAAGAAAAGAAATCACCGGCAGGATTGAAGTCGGAGTCAGGTAGACCAACGGACTTAGAGCCAGTCGTCTTACCCACTCGGCTACGACTGGATTTCTTTGTTTTTCTTTATTACATGGGAGACTATTCTGAAGCGCGACAGTACGAGGACTACATAGACAAGGAAAAAAAGAATACCCTTAAGTTAGGAGGAGCACAAACTCATCAAAATTCAGGCAGACACACACAAGCATTTAAAACAGAGAATCAGTCAGGTGGTTGGTAATGCGAATTATACACACCATGTACAAATGCCAATGTTTAACGGATATCTGACTTTGTTGATCTTGGTTGCTCAGCATGCCTATCACATAAGCGACACAGCCACAGACTGTATAAACCAATCAACACAAACATGTCATAGTGTGGGTTACCATGATAGCCAAACGGCAAACATCGGATTGAGAAAGACGTAATACCCAGGAGTTTCCTGAGCGTTCGCTGCAAAATGTATCAGTAAAAGACAGCATCTCTGCAATCTACAAAGCCGTGATCAATTGTCTCTGCTCGAGAACGGAGCCTATAGTCAGTCGATCAAGTGGATTTCATTTTAAACAATAACTTCATTTACATATAAATATACACTTTGTGCGAAGGCTAAACATGATTCAGGTGTAGCTATGACAGCGCCTGTGCCAGTTACATTTTTTGATCAGTGAGAAGACAGTGAGCGTAAATCCAGAAAAAAACGCTAAACTAACAACAACAACTACAAAGTAGCAACACAGTTCGTTGAGTTTCAGTTTCACCTTATTACACAAACAGATGAAATAACATAGCATTAGTATACATGCAGGGGTGCCATAGGGAAGAACACTGCAGGTGGGACCCCTGATGGTTGGTAACAAAGTGAAGAGTAGGTGCAGTCGCTGAACGACAAATTATGCATAAGAAGTATGCAATTGCAAAACAAAGTATTAAGCCACGAACTCTCAGAATAGTGTTGACATGTCGGATAAAAGACGGAGTAAAAAAATGCTTAGAGTCGGCGAGAAACTAATCTACATACAGATTGGTTACACGCACATATACAGATAATACACCTATATAGAGTTTAGGGTGTAATGTATTTTCAGCAACTAATATAGAATTTTTTCAAATACGTTGCCGCATACACATATAATGAATGAATGAATGAATGAATTCTTTATTTCCACTTATGTACATCTATATATACAGATATTTTCGTATAAAGTGGCGGGGCCAAGTAAGAAAGCTGTACTAGACAGCTTGACTAGCCTAGGCCCCGCAGGGTACAAAGCAAACGCAAGATGATCAGCACTTCAGACAACAAGTAAACGAGACAAAAAATCAACAAAAGAAAATAAGGGGGGCCGCGTTACTGCACAAACAAAAAAATTAGTGATTGTGTAGTCTACGTTATATTTACTCAACCGTTATAGCAATGAGGGTACAACAAAAGACAACATCTGTGTTCCGTAATTTGTTCTAGTGCATGTTCCAATCCATTTGTCAGGTTGTCGTGTAGGATAAGGTAGATTTCGCTGGGTGAGATTTGCTAATTGAAGACAACTGTTTTGCTGGTGGGACAAGGAAGCTTTTCTATAGGCCATGAATAAACATATGTCGTATAAGGTTAGAATACTGAATTGATTTAGGGTATTGAAGGCCGGTTCCATAGATTGGTCCAATTGAATATTGAAAATTGCTCTCAACGCTCCTTTTTGCAAAATAAATATTTTTTGTTTATTTGTCTGGGTTGTCAATCCCCAGACAAGTTGACAATAATTTAAATGGGGCAGAAAAAGAGGTTTAGTATATGGTTTAGGATATTCGTAAGGTTTAGAATATGGTAAGGTGCACCAAACATCATGAGTTATGGTGGGTCAAGTGAAGAACAAAGTAAGCGCCTAAATGACTTGAGAGATCGGGAGGTTTTGATAATGTAGGCCAAGTTATTCCACTGCCTAATGGCGGCAAATTCAAAACTGTGCTTTCCGTAGTTCGTCCTTATTTTTGGGAGTATAAAAGTATTTTGTTCCGAAAATCGGGTGTTAAGGTTAGCCAGATCCCGTCTACCTATTACATACAGGAGATTTTGGATGTTGAACAGGCGGTATTCCGTAATACTTACACTAAACGTGATAAGCCTATCTAGAGGGAAAATTCCCAGTTCTCGATACAGAGGATTGACATGGGCATTGTAAGGGCTACGAGTGATAATGCGAAGTGCTTGATTTTGGATATGTCGCACTGGTTCTAAATGAACTTGGTAAGTCAGCCTCCCGGCTTCGATGCAATACCTCAGATGGCTGTGAATGAAAGCATTGTAGAGTGTAAGCAGTGTCTGCGGGCGAAAGTAATAGCCGACTTTGATGAGTACTCTTATGCCATATGCCATCTTTTTTCTCAGTGCAGTGGAATGGGCATTGAATTTCAAGAGTTTGTCAAGCTGAACTCCAATGAATGTGCATTGATTGCAAGGAAAGATAGGGTGCATATCAATGTATAACGATTGCAGGTTGCCGGTTTGATTTCGAGAACTGAAGACTACGTACATTGTTTTCGACGGATTGATTACTAATTTTTTATGACACCAGCTGTTTACATAGGAGAGATCTTGGGATAATCTGTTCGTAACTGTTTCTGTTAATTTATGCGAAGTATAAATAGTCGCATCGTCAGCATACATGAGACATTCTGTGGAGGCAAAAAGACAGGTAGGAAGGTCGTTTATGTAGGCTAAAAATAGTAAAGGCCCTAATATTGACCATTGCGCGACACTGATGTTAATTATTCTTTATCAGAAAGTGCCCCACAAACACTAACTATAATACTCTGTTTAACAGATAATTATGAAAAAGCTGCAACGGTGGTCCTACTATGCCATAAGCAGCAAGTTTTCTGAAAAGGATGTGGTGATCGATGGAATTTAAACGCTTTTGTAATGTCCAGAAAAACCGATCCAACAAGCTTACCCTCGTCTAATTCACGTTTGAATTTGTCAGTAAGGGCTATGAGCGCTAGGGTTGTCGAATAAACAGAGCGAAATCCGAATTGTCTTGGTGTAAGAATACAATGTTTCGCGAAATAGTTAGAAACCCTCTCTTGAATTAATTTTTCAACCACCTTACCGAAGAACGGGAGTATAGATATGGGTCGATAGTTTGTTATTAGCGTCTTGTCACCTTTTTTATGTATTGGAAGTACTTTACCTTGCTTTAGTTCGTCAGGAAAAACATCAGTTTTGAAAATCAAATTTACATTATGAGAGAAAGGTTCTGCAATATAGTCAACGACATATTTCATACGAAGGGGGTTAATACCGTCAAGACCACATCTAGTATTTTTCATATTAAGAATAGCACTTTTAACGTCTAAATGCGTAGAAGGAAACATAAAAAATGACGGGTTGGAAACGTGGAAGGCTATCGGCCTCATTTATAGAAGAGTGGTTATCTATGAGATTAGCGGTGTTGGTGCTTGGTGGTTGCGAAAAGGCCGTACTAAAAGCATTCGCGATATCTGTCGGGTCTTGGAATATGTTATTGTCCTGATGAATTTCGGTTATTTCACTTTTATCTGCTGTTTTGTTCAGAAAAGTATTCAGTATGCGACATTGCTTAGGTATGTTATTACCGGCATCAGAGAGCTGTTTTTCAAGATATGTTCTTTTGGTAGCTTTGAGTAGTGATGTCAAGGTGTTCAAGTATATTTTGTAACGTTGTTTCAAAACAGCATTGAATGGTTGCCTTTTCATTTTTCTATACAGGTTTTCTTTTTTACGCATACTCTTTACTAAACTCTGAGATACCCACGCGTTTTGCGGCGACAAGTAATTCTTGCTACATGATCTGACCGAAGTGGAAGAGTCTATTGCGGATTTAAGAGTTGAATAAAAACACAGGCTATACAGCAACACTGCCCGAACAGCAGCAACACAGGTTATACAGTAACCAAGGCTGAAGGAATTCTGTGGGTCTTATAAGCTGTTGCTGATCTCTCATTCTCGGCTGTGATGGTGGGGAGAGGAATCACACCACCTGCTCGACACAGAACACATGTTAGGGTACACGTTGTGCCTGGGGGCACCTAGTTTAAGTGTGCGCGTTCCATCCGTTCATTCGTTCTGCTCCTTCGATTTGCTTCTTCTTCGCTGCTACAGCCACAAAAGAGAGTAAAGGTCTTTGAGGCAGCGAGGAAAAAGCAAATCGGCTGCAATTCAAGTCCTACGTTCAAGTCTCACGTGTTAGTGTGAGCTTCCTTTATTTTTTTGTTAACATTCACACGATAATTATACATAGAGTAAGGTTTGGAACAATGAAATATCTGTGATTTAAGCTGGAGGAATCCGATCAAACGTATCGCACCTTTTTGTCGTGTACTGAGTAGACAACACGGTGACAGTTATTGACGTCGGCAGGGGGATGCAACAAAGGCTTTGCCATCTCCAAGCAACCAAGGAACACACTGCCATGCGCAATTGCCCTCTCTCTCTTTCCAGTCAATACACTGGGTTTGCCCCCCTCAACACAAAATCCTGCCTACGCCCATGGCGGCAGTCGCAGGAGTTGGACCCATGCCTAAGCGACTTTAGACACGAAGGCTGTGGTGATGATTTTAGATTTAAGACCGTCGCCAAACAATAAGCTGATAACTCTGACACCCCTGATAAAACGAACTGATGGAAGGTAACTGTGGTGGACGTTATGAAGTGCGAGATAATGTTGGTGTTCAGCTTTCGCATCATTCACTTAGCTATTCTCCGCGCCAACCATCCCTTTCTCTTCCCCCTTCACACACAGAGTGCCCGCCTACGTGTAACAAGCATTCTCATTACGGCAATGGCAGACTTGTTGGGCCTTTTGGGTTTCTCAACTGAGCATCTATCTCTATTTTACCCACAAACACCGCAGGTTCTTTCCGGTATTACATATTCTTTGCGCTCACCAGCAGTCGTGACTAGCTGTGGGATTCAGTCGTATTGCTCCGTATATTCTTCTCACTATGCGCCTCACCGGCCTTTACTCGGTTAGGGAGAGCGTCGGTGCTGCAGCTATTCGATCGATCAAGTTACGCTCGGCACACCGACTAGGCTTGAACTTCAAGCAGCTCATTCCGTTCGTTAAGGAGATTCCGTCACTTCTTGTTACGATCTATGCAGCTTTGTTAGGAGGGGTAGGAAATTACGTCGTGTTTAAAAACCATGGTGAAATTGCTCAAACTCAGCCAGAGCAGGTCGGTAAAAGTTTACGCACGAAAAAAGGGAAATATTGCCAGACAGGAAGAGAGAAGTAAAATTTTTGCGTGGGCTGAAAATGAAGTAAGGAAGGAGATGGGTAGTAACCTTCATTATTCTTTTCCCCTAAGTGGCGGTGAGGGGCCCTTGAGCCCTGGCGGCATCATCAAGAATTCGGACAGCGTTCAATTGAGTGTCCAGGTCACAGCTGAGCATAACGCTCTCCAATTGCCCTGAAGTAAGAATAGCAATCGATTGCATAATATTTCTTTTTTCCAAGGGACATATCCTCACCAGAAATGATGGACGCTAGCCCCTGCGGAACAAAATTTACAATTGTCTTCTCAGAGCTCAAGGTAGTAAACGACAGTAACTTTGAAAACCGTAGTGCTTTATTCTCCTTTTTTGAGGCTGCACACGTTGCAGAGAAAAAATGGTTGCAGGTAAAGAAAAGCTCCCCAGAAGGGGTTGCTTACCTTCTGGTCCGTAAAACATAGCTGGTGAACCGACATTGGAAAGGGTAGATCTTTCTACCAGGCACCAGAACATATTCGTTCTTGTCAGTGGTAACTCGTCCGTTGATAAAGATAGGAAGTAAGTCCCTGGACGTTTGAGGAATACACAGTAAACACGTTTTGCAAGGCACACAGAGTACGGCATAATAGTAGGATTGATCTCTCTGATTCCCTGCTGCTTTAAGATACGTTTCTACTGCTGTATACCTGTGTTGAACCGCATGCGATGTATTTATGCAGTTGGCTATGAAATATGCAAATGCTTTTTGATTACTGGTGTCCAACAGCTGCTGTGATGTCGCATGCGCGAGCACGCACACACATATATTCAGGGAGGCGTATGTTTTTGCCACTGAAATGTTATAGGAGCATGTCTTCAACGTGTTGACATGGTCTCTATATTCAGCGCATCCTACCAACTGGTCTTGCAATGGCAGTCGAATCGAGGCTTTGATCAAGTTCCGTGTCTTTCTATTGGGCTGAAGACAGGGAGTTTGACAGCTCTGACCTCAGTGAGCAACTTTCGGTAGCTGAAAAGACGAAGACAGCGGGTCACACTAAAGGATTCTTGAAATACAGCTCCCGTCTACTAGACAGCTTTATTGTACTGCTCAACAATTTTTTCCTCGTCCTATGGTAGCCCCGAACGATGCCCGCTTACTGGTCAACGTATGCACCCGGAGGTGGCAAGCAAGATGAAATGAAAGTTAATGTAGTGTAAAGCTGGCACCACGAAAACTTTCCCTGAATCCTCACTTTTCTTCAACAGGCGGAATTTGCGCAACATCTCCGAGCACTCCAGCTTTTCCGGGGATAATAACAGATTTCTTCCTGTTTGGGATTGCATAGAAAGCGTCAAATGTTTCTCGATATAATTACCGTTTATGAGTTTTGAGTGTTGGTCGATGTTTGTGAAATTGGTTTCTTTTATCGAGTAGCCGAAGGAGATGTTGCGATCACTTGGGCCATGACATTCCAGTTTCGATGCGATGTTGTCATTATAGATGAAATCTCGGTGCAATGCCGTGATGTCGAGCACTTCCTCTGCAAGTAAAAAAGAACCTGAACTCAAAGTTATGCACGTATTTTTAACGAGTTTTCAGGTTTGTTAAATCCAAAATATATCATTATAACCTTGTTCCCAGGTTGTTTAGGCTTAGTAATTAATAACACTACCGTGGAGACCGATGCAGTTCACAAAGTGTTAAAAAGGATAAGAGCCATTTTTTAAACGTGGATATATCATTCAATATTTCATTTCACAACCTCTTCGGTGTGGTCATTTTTGCTGAACTAGTGGTAGCAGAAATGAATCAATGACCGCATGGTTGATATTCAATGACGCCAATGACAGAAATCAATCATTGAACCTAGTGGTAGCAAAACTTTATGGCAGCAGAAAACGGCAAATCTGCTTCGTGTACGTTAGAGGAGCCAATATATCTTAGGGCGGGAAACTTGTTGTATCTAACCAGATATAGGCGGACATGCTTGATGTATAGACTTTATTATCACGTTATTACTCTTTTCCTTTATTTTTACTGTCTTTTTCTAAATATCAGCTTTAAATAACAGCACCGAAAAAACCGAAGTGTGCAGAGTTTTCTAGTACGCCACCTGCTCATTATTTCAGGGCAACACACAGCTGATCCATGAAGAAACAGCCTTCAGTGGCCTAATACAATATGGTTAACAAAACATTCACTGGAGGTATTTTTCCTTGGTCAGAAAAATGCTTCAACTGTTCATAATTTCAGAACTGAAGCATGACTTCTTTACCTAATGCAATGTTGTGACTGCTTCCGTGGTCAGACAATTTCACCCCACGCTTTAAAATTTAAAACACTTATATTTCACCTATCCTCACGCTTAGATCTACAACCAGTATTCTGTAAAGACAGCTAGGTTATCGAAGGCCGTGCCATTACATATATTGAACCATAGTTGTGTTAGCAGGCACATTCCGGGGATGTGCTGTTCAGCGCACATTAAATTGTTACGTCCTCGACATAGTAAATGTAAGTTAATGAAAGTAGGCTATCTCATTTCGAACGCTTGCACCAGCATTGGTGCCTTTAGGACTGTTTTCCTATAAGTGGCTCTCTTCTGCCCAAAAACAGCAGACGTGAACCATAAAATGCGGAGATTCCCCAGGCGGCCGCTTCCTATTTACCTCCAAATAACTACGTTTGAGCAGTGGGTGGTTTCTATGCAGAGCCGAACGCCTACAACCCAAGACAAAATATCGGACTTGGCGGATAATGTGGAAATGATTTACGACGTATAGTGTGTTTTCGCCCTCCCTCCATGCTTTTTTGTCTACTTGACAATAAACATGCGCTTACCACCATAATATAGTTGCTTGTAAAACAGAGACACACCGACACACAAAGGGAACCGCGATAGCCAGTAGGAGTGGTGCATACCTTTTATCCGCGGCGACGTGAATTGGAATCTATCTCGTGAGTAGACCAACGGGCTAAAAGAATAAAAGGGTAGAAAATGTAAAGTTTGTCATCAACATTGCCAGCATCATCACCATCACAATGTTAACCGTCGCGGTTGTTGTCGCCACCACTAGCATCATGGCCTATCGATTTCAACCGCACAACAAGGGCCGATCCGCTAGACTTGCACCCACAGGCTCTGATCGGGTGTAGTCCGAATCATGTTTTTTTCCATAAAAATATTACTTCCAGCCCCCCCCCCCCACCCCCCACCCCCGCACGCCTTAGCGCGTTGTAAATAATTTTGCTCAAACCTTTCTTCAGTTTACTCTCGATTCATTAATTTCTTTCCATGTTACAAAAAATTGCTGGTTTCCGCTCTGCTATAACTCTATTAGCCCCTTATCTACTGTCTTCGCGCCAATTGCATTCTGCCTCTTGTAATCAAATTAAATAAAATATTCATTTTTCTTTGGTTTTAAATAAACCTCTGCCACGCAACTCGCCCTCCTCTGTGCCCACCCAAACAATGACGGTCTTCCGTCACCTCTTGCCACTTACGTGATGAATGCAATACATGTTTTCTGGATTCAATTGAATGTTGCGCGTTTGGACTGCTTGTGAGCCATTTGATAAAGCAGCAAATCTCGCATCTCTTCGATACCGTGCTTCTCAGTTTACCGTCGTAGGAACTAATCAAGCGTATATTTTTATTTGAAAAGATACTGGTGCTTTCAATTCTGTACTTGTGTTTTGCCTTAGTTTTGCCATTGGTTTTCTTTGCGCCGATGAATGTGAAGTTGCGCAAGCCATGACAGCAGTTAATTTACAGGGAAGCAGATCCACAGTCATTATAGTGACCAGCCGTCAAGTATTTGAAGCACAAGACGGATAGGAGGACCGACAAAAATTTATATGTAAGGTAACCAAAGCAAAGCTACTGTTCGTGAAGGGATCATAAAAACAAGATACAACTTTCTTCAGTTTTAAAGAACTTTCCTTTGGTAACACCCCGACCTCCACTGAGCGACAAAAGAGGCTTCAGAATGGAAAAAAATGTCGAAAACCGCTGAAATTTTGCGTCATACTGACGTTAAATGTGCAGGGATGACGTAACGAGCGCAAGCACTAAATGTATAGTTATAATTGTGTTTACTGCATGTTATCATTCAAGTTATACGATGAAACAAATCTAGAGGCCCCGGTACAACCACACACTTGTATTTTTTTGCGGTGGCATAGGTAGGACGCCGCGAATTGCAGCTACAAGGTTACGTGACATCATAGAGAAGCTGCCGGGAAGTTGCCGGGGAGTCGCCACTGCAGCGGCTGCTTCCTTTACAATCTTCATTATTCATTTGATCTACACATTAAAACTGTTTTAACCGTTATCGAGACAAGACAGTGTTTTCTATGTACCAAACTTGTGTTTTTTCTTCATGGTCTCTTTAAAGTGCCCGATCAGGCTGACACATCTCTCCTTCAGCAGCTCGCCTATTCCCAAAGCACGCTGGATACGCCGGTGGATGTGCATTTGCCATAACCGCCATCGATGTGGCCTGCATTAAGGAAGTGGTGGTAGTAGCTGCATAAAATAAATCTGTTGAAAGGTTTGCTAGAGCTATCGTAGCCGCTATAAGCGCATGCATGGTCGGGTTACTTCGATTTCTGAAGACACAAACGATGCTCCTATACAGTTTGGCGATAGATCTTGTGTTTCATTTCTGATAGCACATGCTAGTTTTAATTAGTCGGAAGACAAGTGGCTGACTAAGCACCACAAAAAATTTTGGTGAAGGATATCACTTACTCATCTGAAGTCACACCGTAGCGCATGGAACCCCTGAAACGTTCAAACCTGTAGTGGTGCTCAAAAAGCCTTAAAGAAACATTCCACGCCGATGAGTTCCATGAAGATATCCGTAAGTCATGAAGAGCACTCTTGCAGATGGATGATTGCTAATGCAAACAAGGAATAAAAAAGGAGATAATTGACAAGTGACTCAACAGATACAGTTTTCAGTCATGGAGAGGTATGCATACCTCTCTAGATGACTTTAAATTGCACAGGGTGTATTTCATACGCGTCACTTTGGTTGCATACCAGTGAGCAGTGAGAGCACAGCGGCCCGTGCATCGCGCTTTTCTTCTGCATTTTGGAGGTTGTTTGTTTACGCCTTTCTTAAAGCATATCTCAAAACTTGTTTATAGTTGCTGCCACTGCCTCCAAGATTTGTCCACTTTTGGCCGTGTGGTTTTGTGCACTTGAAACAAAAATTTATCAATGTCGCCCACCATGCAACAAGTTATAAGTGGGCTTAGGAGGGAACTACTCCAGGAGATAAATAATGCCGGGGCTTGCTTGCGAAAACCAGAGAACTTTTAGACGGAATGGGGATCCCAGAAGCATTCAGAATTTTAACAAAGTCTTTGAGGAGAAGTCCTTAGGCCTTTGAGCTCTACAAGGCTATTAAGGCATATAACGAAACCCTCACGGAACAAAACACTGCTTCGCGCGCGGATTGTGATGCCTTGACGAAACTACTGTCTGATACCGAGTACCGCCTGCTTCACTCCGAGCAATGTTCCCGTAACAAAAACATCGAGATTAAAGGAACGGATGAGAAGCCTAACGAAAACGTCGTTGAGTTCCTGCAAACACTTGGAACCCTTGCTGGAGTTCCAGTGAGTCCACACGACATTAAGACCTGTCACTGAGTTCCTTCTCAGGCGAAACCTATCTACATTGTTGTGCAGTTGGCTCGACACCAAAAGAGGGATGCACTCATTGATAAGGCTCCATAATTGCGGCTGAACAGCAAAGACTTTGTAAACATTGCTAACTCGCCTGTCTACGTGAATGATCACTTATGCCCTCTCCTAAACCGTTTTCTTGCCATGGCTATCTCGAAAAGAAAACTGGTGGTAGGAAGTATAGGTGGTATAGGTGGTAGGAAAAACAGCGATGTCAACGGCATATGACAAAATTTTAACTTCACTGCAGTGCAAACGGAATCCGTGTATATTTTCATTTTGAAGAATCTTTAAACAAAAGGGTTCAAGATAAATCGCGAACAACAAGGGACTCAAGGGGCACCCCTGCTTCACCGACGACAGTATATCAAAACTTCGTCCCACTTTTTTGTTTACAATAACACGAGCTGAGCACTGAGTGTACGACATCTTTACACCTTCGAGGATGACGGATCCTACGTTAACGTGTTCTAACACTGAGAAAAGAATGTTATGCGCAACACGGTCAAAGGCCTTCTGCAAATCAATTTGGATCATCGCCACGTGGCCCCCTAGAGCGTCGCAACACTCTAATACACTTCTTGCGACATGAATATTGGTAAAAATAGATCGTCCCTGAATTCCACAAGTTTGATGGGTTCCAACAATTGTTTTTATTACTCCTTGCAATCTTCTAGCCAAAACCGTCATGAAAATTTTGTAATCAACATTCGTTAAGCTGATTGGCCGATACGACTCTACCGCCAACAGCTTTTCAGGATCATCAGTTTTAGAAATTAACACAATATGACTATTCCGGAACGAAGGCGGTGTTCTCTTGGATTCGTACGCTTCCGTTATGACCCTGTACAAAATTACTGCTATATCTTCTTTGAAGAACTTGTAAAACTCGGTTCCCAATCCATCTGGCCGGTGACTTCCCTATGGATAATTCGTCGATGGCGTTATTTATCTCCTGCAAACTGATCGGCGCCTCCATGCTTGCTCTGTCATCATCCCTTAACTTTGGCACTGACGGCAAGAAAGTTAGCTCGTAATCTTTACTGCCTTGCTTTTCAGTTCCCAGCAGTTCCTTATAATGTTCAAAAAACGCGCGCTCCACGACTTCAGGGTCCCTAGAAACCACTATATTGTATCGAATAGCTTTAATCTCATTCTTTTGCGCATAACCCTTTTCGTCACTCAGGGAACGTTTGGTTGGCGTTTCGCCCAACCAGAGTCGCTCTGCGCGTGCGCGCACTATGGCACCCCTGTACTTCTCGATGTCAATGACCTCCAACTTATTTTTAACTTCTCTTATTTCTTTTGTAAAAGTTTCAGGCTGTTGAGCCTCAATGCCTAGCAAGACGTGCAACTGGCTTTGTAGTTTTGTTTCCTCCTCCTTTTCTTGATGACGTATGACGGACGATCTTTCTATTGCACTTAACTTCACTTTTTAGCTGTTCCCAGACAGTGATAAGTGACCCACTTTCTGTTCCGATTGCCTGCTCTAATCTTCTCTTTACACCAGTTGTGAATGGTTCATCATTCAGTAGTATTACATTGAATTTCCAAGTATCCCAGCTAAAGCGAGTTTTTCTTTGCTTCTGACCGATTGTAAACGTCACCATGCTGTGGTCGCTGAAGGACAGCGGTTTCACGTTGTAGGCCTCGCACAGAGGCACAAGACCCAGTGATACGTAAACTCTGTCCAATCTTGCGTGACTTTCACGTTGAAAATGTGTGTACTGTGGTGCATTCATGTTCGACAGAACACACGCGACGTCCACCAGGCCAAACTCATGCACTAGGCTATTTAAAACTATCGCACTCAACTCATGTGTCGGCGGTTTTTTTGCTCTATCAGCGCTCGAACAGACGCAGTTGAAATCGCCAAGAAATATTACGTGCCTATCGCAGTTTAAATACACTTTCAAACTTTCAAAAAATAGGCGGCGATCCACTTCCTTATTTGGCGCATATACACAAATCACTCTCCATGCCATTTCCGAGTACAAAAAATCGCACACAATAAAGCGACCGCGTTCGCAAACACTGACACTTTCTTCAAACATTCCCACAGAATTACGCAGAAAAAGCGCACACCCAGCTGACGCGCCTATCGAGTGGGACACGCAAACGTTATATCGTGCTCTGAAAGTTTGCACCATCCGGTCCGTTTGCTCCTGACTTTCAATTTTCGTCTCTTGAACGGCGATTATGTCGATATCGTCTTCCAGAAAAAGGCGGTTAAGCTGGTACTGTCTCCTTTTTGACGACAGGCCCCTGACGTTGATTGTTGCCACTTAAGTGCTGAAAGGAGATTCGTTGCCATTCACATTAATGAGCGTGTGGACAGGATGGTGCTTTCATTAATGCCAGGAAGAGGAGCGAACCGCTGTAGTCAGCCAAATGCGCCGTCGAAATGACATAGAAGCTGTCATGTGCCCCATACCAATTTATAGCACCTGTTCCGACCTCGACAATATCCTTACGTTGTCCTGCCCCCCCATACACTACAGACAGCACCACGGGTACGGGGCGTGGACTCAAAAGCAGCGCAGAATACACTACTGCATTACGGGCCAGGAGTCTCAGACACAAGGATGACCGACGCTGGCTCACTCGCCCACCGGCGCACACCACTCGCGCGACTACGTCGGCGTCTTCGCCGGCGTCGACGCTGTCTCTCTCCTGTCCGGGGGGACGCTACGCTTGGGCTTCTGTGTGGAATTCCGCCCCAGCACCGCCTTCCAAGGCGGCTCATCGGAAGCCGCGTTGTCGCCTTCTGTCATTTCGGCGTTGCTCTCGCGTCCAGCTTTCCGCAGGTGCTGCTAGCGAGGTCCTTGCTCGTGTCCATATCGATGGTGTCATCGTCAGACTCCTTCCCACCGTCCGCTTGGTCGGTTTCCAGGATAGCTCCTCCTTGGGCAGCTTGGTTCACTGGTGCCAGTGATAAGTCGTCTGTGTTGAGGCCCGGCCGGTCATTATCTTTTCCCTGGCCCATGCCAGCTTGTACGGCGGGTGACTTGCACGTCGGCAGGTCTTTGAGCTCATGCGTCGACGCTGGCTCGTCTGCCCCTCCTCCAGCGGCGACTTCCTCCGCTTCAGCTTCATCCATAAGGTGCTCAGATTGGTCGTCACACCCCACTGGTCCGGCGACAGTGGCGTAAGTTTGCACGCACTGTGAGGCCTCGTGGCCAAAACGACGACAACGCGTGCAGCGCGAAACACGACACTCCCGTCGAACGTGTCCAGAACGCTGACACCGCAGGCAAAGCGGCAGACGCCCCGGAACGACTACGAGTGCGTTGTCCCCGGCGATTCGGAGCTGGTGGGGCACGTCGTCGGGGGAGACGCCTGCCTTGAGTTTCAGCGACACAAGGCGCGTTGTCGAGCCCTTGTCGCCGCACCCAGACACACGCCATCGGTCTCTTGCGACGTCAGTCACTACGCCGTATGGCGCAAACGCGGCTCGCACCATGTCGTCGGGCACACCATAAAGAACCCAGTGCACTTTCACTCGCAGCACCTGGTTGTTCGGGTTGATGACCATGCAGCGAAGATCTTTTACTTTTACGTCGCGAAAATCAACCAACTTTTTGGCACTTTCGGCGTCCTTGAATGTTACTGCCCACACGTGATTCATTTGGAACGCTCCCAACGCTATCACGTCGGGGAGCAGTTCCAAGCGTGAGAGCGCGTCTCGAAAATCTTCCACTCGATAAGGCCTCGCTTTGACGTCAGCGTGCAAGAATACTGTGTTCAAAACGAACCTACCTGATGGCAGTTGAGGCAGAATTATCTGGTAGTCCTGTGCTTCGTTTTCCGTTGTCCTGTTTCCGCGGCCCGAAGCCGCAACGACCGCTCCAACTGGGGAGCTCGACATCTTGCGTCCGCTCGCTAGCGCTACCGGAAGCAGAGTCCCACTAAGCCACGGACGCGACGCTGACATCAGTGTTAGTAACGCGCCTTATATCTTTAACGCATTCAAACTACGTCGTCAGCGGCGTGCGTTGGCGACTCAGAGGCGTTATAGCGGCTTGATAACTGCGTGGTGTACACGTGATACTACAAACCCGATGGAAGAGATGGAAGAGAAGGCGGCGAGGCGGTGGGCTGCGGGGGCCGAGCGCAAGCGCCGCAAGCGGGCCGACAACCGTGCATTCGCACTTTC
This sequence comes from Haemaphysalis longicornis, assembly GCF_048455015.1. Classification (NCBI taxonomy): domain Eukaryota; kingdom Metazoa; phylum Arthropoda; class Arachnida; order Ixodida; family Ixodidae; genus Haemaphysalis; species Haemaphysalis longicornis. Next base: position 34,281,951 of record NW_027526225.1, read on the forward strand.
ACATTCTCCCCCTCGGGGAAATGCGGGGGAATTTTTTTTATTTTCGGACTGTCGCTTATGTTAGCATCGGGTCAATGCACTGTTAGAGGGGGGGAGGGGCAATGCCGCGAACCATACATTGGGTTTGTTTATTTGTGTTTTGCTTTTACCGCCAGGCTGCGCCGGTCTGTGTTATCTCTGCGCCGAGGGAAGCGCGTGTTCAATTCTTTCTTTCTGTGGTGCATGTGTTATCTGTTGTGATAGGGAGAGCATTTCGATCTAACGTGAACAGCCCAGAATAATCTTCTTGGATCTACTATGTTCTCGATGCGAATCGACGTTTCGAGAACCACGCGCCCCGAAAGATAAAAAGCCTGCAGTGCGGACGCCGGAGCATTCGATTCGACGACACTTGCCTGTGCAAATCAGTTTGTTGACCGCTGCTTCGCCGCCTCTGTATTCTTTTGAGTTGTTAGGGGAGCACAAGTTCGCTCCAATAAACGTGTTTCTCATTCAAGACAACTGCATCGTCCTTGTCTTCGTGACAATATGTATTTTTTCGAAAGGCTGTTTCGTAATTTCTAGATTTGCTGGGGTAATATATTCTGCACATAATTTGTTGGCATGACATATTAAGGGCATTATTCTTTTTGGTGAGCAGTTAAGTTGATCACTAATATCTGTATGCACAACATCGCCTGTAAGTAAGTTGTTCGGGATATTAGTGAATAAACACATCAAGTGGAGAACTATACCAATCGTAACTCGGGTAAAGATTTTTATTACTTTACTCAGACCACGTCTATGTATGGTAGACTGGCAGTCTCTCTGTACGTTTGTATATGCAAGCATGCATGCCAATAAACGGCACCAGCACGTTTAATCTGCCTATTGCGGAAGAAATACCGACAGCCATTTGGAGAGTATACACTTCAGATTCTGAAGTATACGACGTCTCTGTTAATAGTATCGCGGTAAAAGTTACGCCAAATGTTTCAAGTAGTCAGGTTTGTAGCGCTTAGAATAGTGAAAGTATCATGTGGGTTCAAGGTGGCACTTGTATTCTGCAATTTTTTGGAGGAAATTCCAGCAGTGAAACCTTGGACTGTGCACTTACCTTCATGTCACTGTGTTGTACTCCGCCAAGTGGTGGCAGTTTTATAAATGGGCTCAATTAGTTGATTGCAGCTACCTCGGGTGCACGATGCCCATGTGCGATGGTCAAAATCTGCCTATGGCTTGGTTGTACAGATCCCCTGACGTGCATCTTCACTGATGCTGAGCCTTTGACAAAGTGAGCGTCAGTTTGCTGCAACCTTAACGTCATTTCACACGTATTGTTTAATTTGGACACTAGGGCTCCGTTACGCCTTCACCGAACTTATCACACGCCCCACTGATTGGGGTGTGCGGAAACCAGGGCCGCTATTCCAGAAGGCCCGTGATGGCTCGCTTCCGAGTTTCCAGCTGCTCGAGTTAACAAAGTGGTGATAGTACAGCATCCGATAAACCTCAAGCGACCCCGGCGCAGTAGCGCGGAGCATGCTTGGCATTAACAGCGCGCCCAGTTGAGGCCACTCACGTTGAAAACGCACGGCTTCTGCGAACATCCACGTGCAGCGCCATCTGGAATCGAGTTGCAATATTTACTCAGTTGCGTAAAGTTAATAACCCAGCTATTACTTTTAAAACTCCGGCCTTGCCCCTTCCTTCTTTTAAAGCTCCGCCCCGTAAAAGTGGCGCGGCGCGGCTCCGGTTTTCTTCGTGTCCTGTTCTTCAACTGAAATGTGTGTGCGGCTGCAGTGCAAATATGCGCACGCCCAAACGAAGTTAGCCAAGCAGTTCAGTGTAGCGAAAGGAACGCGCCCTTCTCTCGACACTCAAACGTGACCGGCTTTGTTTACGTGCAGACGGTGGGCGTAGTATAAAACATCGCCCCAATTTTACGTGTCATGAGAGTGTTTTAACATTTTACGAGTGCATTTTAGACGTTGAAGGTGTGTCATCTGTCGTAGATTGTGTTTTTGCTGTGTATGCATACGGCTGGCCGGGGAAAATCTTGTCATCTTGGCCGCTCTTATCGTTCGGACTGATCCCCCCACCCCTCCTGCGACTATGGCAGCATTTGAATAACGGTGACCTGGGGACTTTTCATCCTTTGCTACTAAGCTTTGTTAGCGAAGCATCAAATGCAAGCGACTTCGTGGCTTTGGCGCTACCCCACCGGTGAAATGGACACCATGGCCGCCATGGTTGGATGGGGCTCCAGTCGCTACGCCGTGGGTGTGTGTGATTCACACGAGAACTCGGAGGACACTCGGGATAGATTTCGCACAGCTGAGTTGAACTTCTGACGCTAGTGTTGCCGGGTGCTGTGGCGTGGTTCATCGTTAACGGTTACCGTAGCAAGCATATATCTATTATGACAGAGTTTTTTTATAGCGGAGCCGGAATTGCAAGCCCTTTTTCGGCTCTCGAAAGTACTATGAAATAGCTGTGCAGCCATCTGGCGGCCGACCCCCTTTGCGACTACTTTGAGGGAGCTTTCCCTCCATGACTGCCGAGGAGCAAGTGTTGTGTGCGCTGCGGTTTTACCCGACGGACACTTTCAACGGAATCGTTAGTAGCGACCCCACCAGCGACCGGCACCCAGTCGATAGTCAGCCGGTGTGTGTGCAATAGGATTACTACAGGCATGTTTTTCGCCTTTTTTATGTGGTTCATTGGACATGGCTTCCACAGGTTCTACAATGCGTTTATCTGTCTACAGCGGAGCGTGCGCTTGGGTCGCGACCACTCGACGGAAAGGAGGTTTCCATTGAGTTGCCGTGCGTTAGTAATCGTCTGCTCGCAAAACTTTCCAATATAGCGTTGCATGTCTGTGCGCTTCATTTCTCGCCAGCGCGGTAGACGGTTTCTCTTGAGGCAGTGCGTGTCACACAATTCTTGCGAAAACTTTACTCGCAGGGTAGTATGTAATCAACAATGTGAGTCTAGTATTGGAGGCGATATTTAAGCATTTCAACGAGTTTTGTGGCGTTATTGTCGTCTGCCAGGAAGCGAGCATGCAAAGCTTGTGAAGGGAAGAGTTGAGACCGAAACAGCGTGACGCCAGAATCAGGGTGAAGACATAGAGTCCATGAAAGAAGCCAACGACTGTACAGAGCTTCGCCGAACAAGAGCTGTGAAGAGCACAGTGAAATAAACGAAACAAATTTTAAAAGCTGTGGTTGTTACTATTTCGTTCTTAGTAGCACGTGCCCAATTGGGTGACTTGCCCGGACTAACAAGCTGCATACAAGAACTACAGATCTGGCTGGGTCTCCCTTGCGGCACAAAAACACCTCGAGAAGGCTATGCCTCCTAAACAAAAAATCGAATTATTTTGGGTCCCGGCCAGTCGTCAATTTAGGGCAACGAATATGCTCATCAACAGGCCCGAGCGCTGAACTCCCGGGCCACCGGGGAGGAGGGAAGGGGGTGGCAACTGATTACCAGCTACACAGATATAGTGAAGTATTACAGGGACGGTAGCAAGACATTCCCACACCTCACCACTCCTCGACTAGAGCAGAACAAGCGATATACAGTTAAATCCAGGCGGGCTCCTTTCCCCACCCCTTCCTCCTTAATAAAATGTACAACAAATTGCCCTCAATGCAATGCACTAGGCACCCTCCAGCACGTCATAGGAGAGTGCAGTTTCTCCAAAGACCACCACCCTTCTACACCCCTAAGTAATCCCTCTACTCTCCTCACCCCTGGCCAGCGATGGGAGATCTTTCTATCCAGCATCGCCCTGGAAGACCAACTTCAACTGATCCATGAAGGCCAGGCGGCCCTCGAACCATATGGAACCCGTGAAGAGGGAGCCACCCCAGTGAGCGCTTAACGCACTCCATTTGACAATAAAAGTTCTTTCCTCCTCCCGCTATTGGTAGCTTTGAGGAGCAAGCGGGCTCGGTTTTTGAAAATTCACAAAACTGTGAATTTGAAAAGTAAAATCTGTACAATAGTGCGTGCTGCGGGACACGTGAACGTGATGGCACACAAGAAGGACAGCTGCACACCAGTCACGCAAAACCCCGAATATAGGGAGGCTGTGTGTGTGCCAGTGTTCTTACTGACGAGTTCACTACGAAATAAGGCTCACTACGACAAGAAATCTACGCAATCACGGTATAGCAGAAAATAAGCCGGTCGAAGTAATTTCAAAACTCATGCCGAAAGCCGAAGAAAAAACAGCGAGGAAATATACGTAAGTGCAATATATCATTCAAGAATTACCCCAAGTACAATTATGCGTTGTAATAAGTACCGCAAGTACAATGTATCAGTTTTTATTAAGCATCGCCAAGCTTTCACCCTCAAATCACTTAAGCAGACCTAAGTGCCCATAGTTAATTTCGTATCTGAAAGCGGACAGAGTGTTTGGATAACGCCGAGCAGCAATTACTTTGAATGCGGCGCATTTCCATCACCCGCTTTCTTTTTTTACCAGTCGGCCTTAGTCACGTGATTGCATTGGCTGCAGCAGGAATGCGCAGAAACTGCTTCTTGGGACGGCCAATTTCAAACAAACACCTCATAAGAACGTCAAGAATAACAAAATTAATGAACTTTTAAGTCAAATAAATACTAAAATAGAGGCACAATAAAGTAATGTAGTAGGATTTGCTTGCCCCCAGTAGTCACCAGTGCATCAGTGGAGCGAGAGAACGCAGTGAAAAAGCGTCCCGCCCTAGTCTCGCCTCCTTGGAACTGGCTGCCCTGCACCGGTTATGTCACCTTAATAGGGACCGGAAACTAGAGTTTGCTGTGCTACACTAGCGCCATTTTCTTTGCCGTAGTGGCGGAAAACGGTAGTTGTGGACGAAAAAAAAAAAGAACGTGCCACTGCTGTGGGCGAGATGACCACAGCAGTGGCATTTTGACTTTTGTTTTTTTGCGCGCGAGCGCTGTCTCTGCATCCCGCCAGTTTTTCCCGAGGCAGTAGGGCCCGAACGTTAATTACCTAATTTAAGTTAATTAGTTAGTTATTGATTAGTCAGATTGGATTCAAAGTCAAAGTGATGTCACTACGGCTTGTGAGGTATCAAATTAAAGGTCTCGATGAGGGGAATCACGTGGGAGAAATTAAAAATTGCTTCCTGGTGATGGTCTTGAGGAGATAACCTCGTGAGTCATAGATTGGGTTAGCAGTGAAAGTGATGCCAGTAGGGCTTGTGAGCTATCAAATTAAAGGTTTTGATGAGGGGAATCATGGGGGACAAAATAAAAATCGCTTCGTGGTTATAATCATGAGAAAGTCATGTGAGTCATAGCTTGGGTTAAAAGTCAAAGTGATGCCACTAGAGCTTGTGAGGTATCAAATTAAAGGTCTCGATCAGGGGAATCACGTGGGACAAATTAAAAATTGCTTGCTAAAATAGTCATGAGATAACCATGTGTGTCATAGATTGGGTAACAGTGAAACTGATGCCAGTAGGGCTTGTGAGGTATTCAAATTAAAGGTCTCGATGAGGGGAATCATGGGGGACAAATTAAAAATCGCTTCCTGGATATAATCATGAGATATTCACGTGAGTTATAGATTGGGTTAAACGTCAAAGTGACGTCACTAGGGTTGTGAGGTATCAAATTAAAGGTCTCGATGAGGGGAATCATGACGGAAACATTAAAAATTGCTTCCTGGTTATAATCATGACATATTCACGTGATTCATAGATTGGGTAAAATTCAAAGTTATGTCACTAGGGCTTGTGAGGTATCAAATTAAAGGACTTGATGAGGGGAATCACGTAGGAGGAATTAAAAATTGCTTCCTGGTTATAGTCATGACAGAGTCACGGAGTCATAGATTGGGTTAAAAGTCAAACTGATGCGTATAGGGCTTGTGAGGTATCAAACTAAAGGAGTCGATTCGGGGAATCACGCAGATCAAATTAAATATTGCCTCGTGGCTATAGGCATGAGATAGTCACGTGAGTCATAGATTGGGTTAAAAGTCAAATTGATGCCACTCGGTTTGTGAGGTATCAAATTAAAGGTCTTGACGAGGACAATCACAGGGGACAAAATTAGAAACTGCATCTCGGTTATAGTCACGAGCTAGTCACGTGAGTCATGGATTTGGTAAAAATCAAAGTGATGCCGCTACGGCTTGTGTGGTATCAGATTAAATGACTCGATGAGGGGAATAACGTGAGACAAAAATAAATATTTCTTTCTGCTTATAATCATGATATAGTTACGTGAGTCATAGATTGGGTTAAAAGTCAAAGTGATGCCCTAGAGCTTGTTATCGCCCTCCCAAATGTAAAAAGAAAGTTGCACTTGCGAGAAAGGGCAGATTGTGCTAGGAATGTGTGTTCGCACTGGTAGTGAAAGCGACAATCCCATTCCCTGTATCACAAAATCCAAAGTCGGCCATGAGTCGTTCAGGGGAAACTCCTTTTTTAAGCTCGCCGCGAACAGAGTTTTTCAGTTTGTGCTTCGTTCAAGCTCCCGTATTCTAAGTAAATATTTTGTGCATCTTCAATTTTTCTTGGGACTTTCTGACTCGTTTCTGAATGATAAGAGGATGAGCTCTGCAGGCTGAGTTGTCGACGCAGCTGCGGGGCTTCTGAATAGGACGTTATCTACCGGGGCCTGATCGCGAAAGGCAGCCAGTGCTCTGACCGCACAATGGGCAGGGTCGTTTGCTTTCGCGAACAAAGGCTGTTTGGGTGTATTTTCACAAGAAATGAACACCTGTTCTTGATTCAGCATCAAGAAAACTATAAAGGAAGTCCAGCAACAAATGTTTTGAAAAGCTCATCAGCAGGGTTCGAAAAGCACGTCGAGTTTTTAATTGTTTGTTATCTTGTTTTTTATATTTTCGATATTTTTCTAAAAAAAACATAAAAAAAATTTTCACGCCCTTCACTATTTTATGGAAAATTACAACTCTACTCTGGTGGCATCTCCTTCCCATTCGAAATAACGGTTTTGTCTTAGATAAATAAACATATTCATTTGTTTTGCTTCTTTATTGCTTCTTCGTTACTTGTGGCTGATATGCGAATTGGAGCAACGTACGTAGCAGCACCAACACAATATTGTACCAGGATGGTAGATATATCTATGGTGCTTTACGTTTTTATGGTAGTAAACAAATATACACATGGCTAACCAGCGCACTTCGGAAGCCGTTTTACATCCCCTGTCAGTCTTACAGCAGTAACTGAAAATACTACCCGCTGCAGTGGCTCAGTTATGCTGCTGAGCCCGAGGACGCGGGTTTGACCCTGTTCGTGATCTCTGCTTTTCATATGGAGAAGAAAAAAAGGCGATCGTATGTCGAGATTTCGCCGCGCGTAAACATGCCCAGGTATTAAAAAGTAATCCAGAGCCCTCGTGGGCCAGGTGCACAGCCGCGTCGCGTTAAACTCCCATAATTTGAATTTTGAACTCAAATAATAAAGAGGCCCTATATCTCGGTCCTTTCCTGCAAATGTCATCGAAAGACAGTAGTCTTCTGCCATCCGTGCCTGTAAAATCCAGCCAAGAAGACGGAGACACAAGTAAAGAAACAGACAGGACTATGCTGGACTAACAACTGAATTTTATGAAGAAAACAAGAACCTACCCCAAACACAAGCTGCGCATGGGCAGAACTCAACAAGTGATACTTATCGCTTCGTACATGACTAAAGATAAAGTTCGCGACGATGCATAAAATCGAACAACACGCAAACAAGAAAATATCACAGATTACCCGCCAAAAAAAGAAAATTCCTTGTCAGAAAGGCTCAAAGATGCAACGCTGATGCAGGCCCAGCTGGCCCAGTTTTCCGCGTTGCTTCATCACGTTTCCCCTACACTGGGCATCTTTCTTCGTGTACAACCTCCTGCAAGCAACTTTTGACTTGTGTGAGTGTCATCGCTTTGACTCAGTGCCGTGTACGGTTTCTCGGCTTTTGCTTAAAGTTGAACAGCCCGCCACAGGAGGTGGTCGCCTTGTTTGGTTTGGTGGCACCTTCCCCTGGCCACTGGATACGGGTGTGCCGAATTTTGAAGTCAGAATATGGGCGCCAGGTTAGACTTCTTTACGAGTGGTTACGGTTGCTTTGTGGCAACGATGTGAATGTTTGGTCTGCTTCCCAGCGGTTTCGTGAGCATAGCCGCCTAGCTGGTACGTTAACGGAGTGCTACTGGTGTCAACTCCAAAGGAGTCTTCCCAACAAACGAAAAAACTTTTCGGCAAGGGGCTCTGTGACGTACCTACATGGTGTTTCTGTCACGAAGCCCATTGACGACCTGCTAAAGAAAGGCCCAAAATTTAGTCTGGAACCTCACGTCAAAAACACGAGTTGCTGGCCACTATCCGAAATGTTGCGGAAAAAGTTCCTGCTGAAGAGAGAGGATGGTGTGTGTTCGAAGGTGTCGATGTCCTCAAGAGTGCTTAACGCCCACATCCTGACCGCAACGTGACGGACCTTCCTCCAGTTGTGACCTACTCCCGAGATCACAACTTGAGTCTGCTGCAGTACGACAAAGAAGGTGGCTTGGTCGTTTCACCGAAGGGGACATTCAGCGAGAAGGCCAGAGACGCTATGAACAAGGACTTCAAGCCCACTTCTCTGAAACCAAGGAAAGTAAAAACGGCTGCCATGAAGCTACTAAAGTAGGTGAAACTTAAGGCCCTAGAAAAGTCCGTAAAGGCAAGAAAAGAGGATCAGCTGCGTGTGTTTTTCGGCAAAAATTCATAAGGTTAATTGCCCCCTGCGTTCCATCGTCACAGAAAACGGGAGCTTGCAGAAACTGTTGGGAAAATTTCTACAGCAAAAACTTCGTGTTCTTGGGCCTGAGGACCCGCTTGCCGTCCAGAGCTCCGCGCATGTTACCGAAGCTTTGATGAAAGGGCTGCCACATGTGAACGCAGGTTTTTCGGTTGACATAGAGGACCTTTATTATTCAGTACCTCAAAATGAGCTGTGTTCTACCGTTCATGAACTCATAGAGAAGTCTGGCACCGTTGGCTTCCAGAACCAATGCGGCTTGAACAGTGATGCTTTCCTTGAATTGCTGTCATTTTATCTCTCCGCCACGTTTGTGAAATTCGATATGTCCAGATGAAGGGGGTGTGCATCGGCTCCTCAGCGCTTCTGTTTTGTGTCACATAATCTTAGCCAAGTTTCACCGTTTGCTGAAGCAATGTCCTAATGACGACAGGGTAGTAAAAAAATTTAGATACGTAGATGACTTTCTAGTTCTTTTAAACCTTTCACATAATTCAATTGAATTCAATTCAGTTCAGTTTATTTCAACATCAAGGATGTTTGGAGGCACAGTCAAAAATCCATACAAAGGCTTGACAAAGGTCCGTGCCCCCTATATGGCATGGCACACAGTGGAGAGTAACAGGAGGCCGTGTACATATATTGGCAACAAAGCAATTACATGTTTTTCGCGTAGAGAAGCAAAGCGCCACTTTAGTAAAACAAAAAAAAACGATAACAAAGAACAGAGACCGTAGTGTAGTTACTAGATCACAGTAAGGATTTTTGTTTGCACCAGGAGGTCAGTAAAGCATTCCATAATGTGTGACGCTAAAAATAATAGTTAATCCGGCATTACAGCAACATATAAATCTCATTGATAACAAAGGAGAAACAGAATACAATGAAAAAAAAAACAAAATATACAGGAGGTCTATGAGACCACTACAAAAACGCATTACGCAGATCTTTAAAAGAGAGTGTAACTATATCAGTTCCATGTTCGCAATGAAATCGGTTGAGCTTTGAAGGGAGGCAAAATTTCAGCATTTGCTTTCCATAATTTGTGCGGCTCGTGTCAACTTGCCAGTGCTCAGGACTGCGGGTTGGATAAGAAATGACGTTTCTTCGTAGTTTCGCAATGTTCGGCCATTGTGCCAATGTTTCGGATTGTTTCTGATGTAAAGTTCCGAGATAACAGTAATTGGTATACGATTTTTACATTGATAATTTTAAGGTCATGAAACACACTACTTGTATGGGATAGCCGAGGTACTTTATTTACAATTCGGATTACTCGTTTCTGCATAAGGAGTAGTTTTTCTATGTTTTGAAGAGTGGTAGTGCCCCACACTATTACGCCATAATTCAATAGAGATGAAAAGAGACCATTGTACAAAATGATATTAACAGATATGGGAAAATAAAAGTACTGTTTCCGCATACAGCCAGTCACAACAAATAATTTCCCGCTTAGGTAACTAATATGTTTATCCCAGGACATATGCTCTGAAAAGTATACACCTAAAGTTTTGCAATGCGCTACTATTTTAATTTCAGTACTATCTTTATGGATGGGAAGCAATGTGAAATTTTTATGTCGAGGGCGATATCGAATTGCCTTTGTTTTGTCTGTGTTGATCCTGAGATCATTCCTAAAGGCTCAATTATTAATGAGGAACAGGGTTTTGTTAGTATGCTCACTTAGGGTAATTCCGGATTTACCAGTGAAGAACAAACTCGTGTCGTCGGCATATATGATATATTTAACAGACTCATCAATGTTTGCTATTTCATTTATATACAAAATAAAAAGAAAAGCGCCAAGGATGCTCCCCTGTGGAACACCCGGAATTACCTGTTTTGTTAGGGAGTGATTGCGGTCAATATCTACGACCTGGGAACGGTGCTGTAAATAGGAAGACATTTGGGAGAGGATATTACCATGGAAGCCATAGTGTTTGAGTTTAAGAATAAGAATACGGTGGTTTATCAGATCGAAAGCTTTGCTAAAATCGAGAAAAATGCCCGGGGCCATGTTTTTGTTCTCAAAATTTTCGAGTATGTACTCTTTTTGCGCGAGGAGTGCTGATTCTGTCGACATATTTTTCCTAAAATCATAATGTGCCGGAGTTAAGATCGAGTAGCGATCTGAAAAAGCGATTAAACGCTTAAGTATTTTTTCTAAGCCTTTTGAAAAGACAGGTAGAACATATATAGGGCGATAATTCTAGAATTCGTTACGGTTGCTTTTTTTGAATGTTACAGCAACCCTAGCACGTTGCATGTGCGGAAATATGCCGGTTAAGAAGCAGCCGTAATATATGTGTGCTAAACAGTTCGAAATCTTATCGATTACATGTTTGACTGGCTTTATTTGTAAACCGAAAGCATCTTCCGATTCGGTATTGCTTAATTCTGTAAAAACTCTTATAATTTCTTTTTCAACGCTTGGCTCCAAAAACACTGTGTGTTCATTGTAGGGTTTCATGAAAGATAAACGGCTGTCAGTCTTAGTGGATGTAAGGGCTACTGAGAGAAAGTGATCATTGAAAGCATTAGCCAAATCTACTCCAGATAATTCACTGCCATCCTTGGTAATTTTGTTGATAGGTTATGGTGCGCGGATTAGTAAGTATTCAGGTCTCTTCAAATGTCATCTGAACGCCCTGTTGATGAGCTGAAAAGTTTTGTGTAGTATCAGTTTTTAGCAGTACGAAGTTCACTTGTAACATAATTTCTATATTTTTTGAATATCTCTAATGCATCAGGGCACCTGTTTTTGATAAATATGTTTTAGAGTTTGTTCTTTTTCCTGATAAACTTTAGAATTTCATGAGTCACCCAGGGCTTTCGTGCTTCCTTAGATGGAGTATACGTTTTACGTGGGAAAGAAGCATAGTAAACGTCGGTTAATTTCGTCATAAAGATGTCATAAGCTACTTCAGGGTTTTGTTCGCGGAAAGCATCGTTCCAAGTTATATCTGCTTCACGTTGTCGAAACAAAGATAAGGAATGAAGGTTGCTACGTCGGTATGTTGAATGGTACAAATTTTGATTTGCCTTAACAGTTTGTTGAATTGATATAAAAATCGGCAAGTGATCACTAATCGCGTATGCAATTACACCGCCTATCACACTACGGACATCAAAATTTGTAGTAAAAATATCGAGAAGTGTCTCGAAAATTTCAGTAATTCTAGTGAGCGAGGCTATTGCCTTATGGCAGAAATGAAGGTTTAGAATGGTCACAAGCTCATTCTGTAGATTATTCTCGCTTAGGAGGTTCATGTTGAGATCACCACCTAAAATTACGTGGAAATTGTGAGAGTTAGCAAACTGAAGAAAAGAGTCTAAAAAGAAAATTAATTTAGAATCATCGCCACCTGGCGGACGGTAACAGGTAGAGAAAATATTCGAACCAGATTTTACAGTAACTATTTCATAATCAGGTGTAACAGAGGAATAGTCAGGCAACAGTTCACATTGAATTTCATTGGATATCATCATACACACACCACCTCCTCGTTTACCAACCCTGTTAATGTAGTAATATTTGTACTGAGGAATGTTGAAAACGTCACTGGTATATTCGAACGATGTTTCAGCGAACATTGCGACATCAAAGATCATATCTACCTCATGAAAAAAGCTTTCAATAATATTGCATTTATTTCTACCAGACTGTAAGTTAACGTGGACGCAGCTCAGATGCGGCATAGGCTGATTCGTGATGTAACGCTTCAAATATAGTATATATTTTAGTTCTTGATGACAGGGGAACATAAGGAACAAGAAATAAAAAAAACATGTAACGAGGCATGTTCATACTATGCGCGCATATGGGCATGTGACCAGTTATTTTCAGTGGCGCTAGGCACATTTTCATGCTTATAAATGTTATCAGGCGTGCATCTTCAGCCGCGACAGTTCTAAAACTCGTTAATATAAAAACAAAAAGGCTTTTACCATGCCAGTCACTATTTGCGATGGGGGACAATTTTGAATCACGAGGCAGATTATCATTTCCCACGGACAAAGGGGCAGGTTCTATTCGAAAAATACCGCAAAGAAACGCAAAACCAGAGTACTGTGTTAAACGAAACCAACCACGTATTTTTTGTTCTGTGACGTAAGGTTGCGATGTAGTAGCAAAGTCATTACAAGCGTTCGCCGGTTACTAAAGTGTTTTTTCAAGGTCATGCTCATGATGTATAGTTAGTATAGCAGAGTTGTCCGATTTCTTTGCATGTATTTTTCCGCCGCGGGTACATATGTATTTCCAGCCAGTTGCCTTCTTCTCAGCTAGAGTCATTCCGAGAAGTTGTTTGAGGATGAGACAAAGGTGATCATTTATGAATACTGGTAAGCTTGAAGATTTCCCAAAGTCTTTATTGCTTAATCGTATTTTTCGTGACTTCTCGATGAGGTCATCCCTCTTTGGACGTCTTGCAAACTGTACCCCAATAGTATTGGGTTTCACTTTGGAGGGAACCCGATAACAGGATTCAATATCCTCTGGCGTCACGGGCACGTCAACGAGTGCTCCCAATTTGCAAACAATGTCTGTCACATTCTCATTTTCATTCTCTTCGATTTCTTTTTTTGGATGTTTTTGCTGCGGGAGTACTTCTCAGAGAGCAGCAGGCGGGACTCGGCTAACATTTTCAGTGTAACGAGCGGTGGCACTTTTAAACAACACGGAAACACGCGTGCTCGACATTCAGACGCGAGGGCATGTCCAGACCATTTTTGCAATTTTCTTCCTCGGGTGGCGCTGTTGAACGGCGCCAGCAGCGCCACCTGTCCCACGTTCGGGTCCCTATGATCAGCAAATAGCGTGAATTGCATTTTTAAAGTGCTTGAACTCCGCCTCGAAATATTATCATCAAGTTACGTGGGCGTCGCTACAGCTCGTGTTTCCCGAATTCTGCTCAATCATGGGCCTTCTCGAATAGCACCCGAGAAAGGACGTTAGGAACGCGTGGCAAATGATGAGCAGATGAATTGCTGTTTTGTGTAGTACAGTCACTTGAAAAAACTTGCGAGTTACTGGCGTTGCTAAAACGGGAAATCTCGCCCTTATTATCGTTTAGAAGGTGCCTTTGTGAAACATTTTTTGTAGACAAAGACATAAATACCTCTCACTCGCATAAATTAGACTGTGTTTAAGGGCAATTTACAAGAACTGGCAATCCGGCCGTCCACAAATATTTGCTCATGGTTCTAGGCATTCCGCTTGGGGTGCTGCTGTTTTGTTAGGAACAAACATTCAGACACATGTCGCATTAACAAGGCAAAATTAAACAACGTGTAAGTAGATGCATATTTACAATGAAGTAATCCCCGGTTCCATAGACACGAGTGCGAGAGTCCGTCAAGCACGCAGACTTGCAATGCACACTGGAAAAAACAAAAAAGCACACGCAACAATAAAACCTCGACAGCAACCGTGACGTGCGTGACATGCATTCATCAGCTAAAATATTTTTACAGCCTTCGAAAAGAATACGTGCCGTCAAAGCATAGCAACGTTTTGTGGTGCGCTTTTAGGTGTTGTGAAGGTGATTCGTATAATTATTGAGTTGGTAACATTGACATTTCACGTGGAAAATGATATTAAAACTTTAGCGGTATGAGCACAAAAAAAAAGGTTTACTAACGTTTCGACTGGTCCGCCAGTTGAAACGTTAGTCATTTCTGTTTTTTGAGACGTGCACCGGACTATACTTTTTGATATTTTTTCTGGTATTCTCTGGTATTGATATTTTGATACCTTCCTTCGTCGACCCCTCCTCCCCCCCACACACACACACGCGCGCGCGCGCACACACACGTAATGACCATAGTTGGACATGTTTGTAGTATTCTGGAAGCCTCCGTTCTGTAAATTGCCTTTTAATTGGTGCATATTTTAAACTGAAACTGGGGGGGGTGATGCGGGACCGAGGACATTCAAATAGCATGGCCCAGACAATAAGTTGTGCTCTTTGTTAATGCCAATACTGTTTTCTCTTTTTTTATTTACAGTGACAGCGGTAGCCCCACGGAAACCTCACAGCTGTTCAAAACCATTAAAGCTGGCGTTTGTAAAGACTACTGCTTTTCCGCTGCATACGTAAGTGATAAACCAACCAAGGTCAGAACACGGTGGAGATTGTCATCTCGTACCTGAACCCCCCCACCGCCCCCCCCCCGGCATATTTTATCGCCTACAAAGGCAGACAGGCGTACTGCTACCAAGAGTGGGGCAATACAGGGGTCATAGATGCACTGTTCGCACATTAGCGAACGATTTATCAATCGGAATAAATGAGTTTTTGCAAATTTATTATGTTCAATGCATCTGTCACGTCACACGTTCTAGGAAAGTATATGGTCGGGCCAAAACTACCAGTCGCCTCGTGTTTATAATAGTGTGGTATAAAAGACATATTCCAGCTAGCGTGGTAAGTTAAAACATAGATAGTCATTGACAATAAGTCTTATCTCATGTATCTTATCCCGTTTTCTCTGATCTCTGGATCGTATTCCACTTCTTATCTTCCTCAAAAGTCGAATAACCTGCTTGCACAAACTTTATACCTTGCCGTCCTCTCAGTTTAATTCGTACAGTTTATAAATTCAGCGTCTGTGCCACTGCGTACTTAAAACAAGACTAAACTGAGTTTCAAACGCTGCTTGATTGCGCACCAGATAAATCCGATGAAGGGAGAGGGGCCACCAGCTCTGCTGCTTTTCCAGCCTTGCACCACTAGTGCAGGCTGCGCCAATTTTTTTTTCTACGGCAGGCCACAGAAGTGATGAATGTCTCATACTTACTGGCACTCCTGTTCGTATTCACAACGGCGGTTCAAGTAGAGCGTTTCACCCGTTTCCTGGCAATCGATGCTCGTACATCTTGTGCCTGCACAAGAGAGGTTACAGTGAAATTTCTCCAAGAAAACCCCACAGAGCGGGTTGCACGAGAAATCTACACATCCCGCAGTCGCACATCTATACACAGTTGCAGGAGAACACTTGGCTAGAAGGGTGACTATAGGCTTCTGATCTCTCAACATGGGCGGAGAGGCACTAGTGGAGAGAAAAAACGGTGCACCATTTTTCGCACTCAAACGCTCGATGAGTTGGCCCACAATAGCAGCGCAATAAATTGCCCTGTTTATGTTTCCCGTCTCCTAAAGCAGTCTCGAAAACAAAACCGAGATTTCGTTCATTCGAGAAATTGTTTTGCTAGAACAATCATACTCATACCGCTTTTAACAAAAAATCCACCCAGATAAGGTATATAATAAGGAACACAGTGTATAGGCATACGACCCGCAAGCTACTTTACGACACCACAGTTACAACTCATTGCAGCCCGCTTGTGCCACATACACACTAAACATTTTTACACCTTTTTCCGAAAAGGGTCATGGCTTACCCCCTAAAAGGTGTTTTGACAAATAAAGGGTGTATGCATGAAAAAGGGGTGCTGATCTTAACACCCTTAAAGGGTGTTGTGGATGAAGTCGAGGGTTTGACGGAAACCCGTCTGGTCGGGAAACATGTTGGAGTAGAAACGGAGACACCGACCAAATGCACAATGTACCGATGTACCAAATGCACCGATGCACAACACCCTTAAAAACGCGTGTTGAGCATCACATTTTTTTAAGGTGATGGCATATGCAGTGGCCATGTGAATCGGTGATGCGCGCAGCGTTAAACGCAAACAGTCAATACGCACAAGTTACAGTTGGAACACAAACGAATTGAGCAAGAAAACCAACGGGATGCAAGCTGTACAGGGAGTGCCTACTTACTTAGTACTAGATATGCTGTTCTTGCTTTTATATCGAGCAGAAAAAAGACCCGATTGAGTGAGTGGGCTTGTCGCAGAAAACGCATTTTTAGCGCTAATTTTGCAAGAATGGATTTTACTATGAGAATGTACAGATAAACAAACGGATTTGCAAAAACTTTTTAATCATGAGGTAGTTTTGTGTTCCATAACTTATAGAATTTTATTCAATACCAAAAAATCTTCCCCGCCACCTCAACACCCTCAAAAAGTGTGTTAATTATGTCAACACTCTTTTATACAGAAGGCTCTAAAGCTACTAATTCGGGTGTTCGAAACTAAGAAAAAGGGTGTATGAAAAAGGGTGTAAGAAAAGACTGCCAACTAAGAAAAAGGTGAAGAGACGTCCAACTTTGGAGGCCTTTTGTACCTGTTACATGGGTGGACTGAACATTTTCTCCAAGCGGGGGGTGTTTTGTACCTCACGATTGTCAAAGCACTATGAATTGGCATAATTTATTACCAGTGAAGCTCTTTAGGCTCCCACTAGTTTTGGTGGCGTTAGCAAAAAAATACAAAGAAAAAGAACGCGGCTCCTGTAAAGGGTGCACCACCGAATATATGGTATTATAACAGTGAAGTCAGCTTTCAAATTTGTTAGAGGGTGAGCACAAGGGGCGTATCCGTATGCCCACCTCTCACTATACCATTTCAAGGGTACTAACCTTTTTTGGGTTCTACAAAGCATAAAAATTGGTGGAGCATGCAATAGTGGTGCAAGGCTGGAGAAACAGTATAGCTGGGGGCGGACCTAGCTTATTTCCCCCTCGGATTCCCTGGGAGTGGGCGGACACACTGGAACAGGCTTGTAAAATCCGGTTAAACTTGGCCTCACCCCTCAGTGGTGATCGTAGCCTAGCAAGAACATTGCAGAGCTTAGCAAGCATAACAAAACTTAGCAACACCAGAAGAAACTAGGTCAAGCCCCAGCTCTGCTGTTCTTTGTTTTGGAACTGAACATCTATTTCACACCATTTCAACAACCTACAGATAGCCAAGTGTGTTACAGTCACTGAACACCCTTTTCGCCACACAAAAATTATTTTTTTAATTTTGAAGGTTCAAATTGGTGTTTCACGTGTCATAGCTAAACTTGGGGAATGAGGTTCACCGCATAGGAAAACGAGCGATCATTGCATACGAGCAATTATTGTTTTGCGTTTGAAATTTTCTTGGGAGTAGAGGGGTATATGAGGGGATGTCTTCTTCCTTACAATGCTACTATGCATCCAAGCATGGCCTTATATAATGAACAGCTGAACACCTTTTCTACACCCTTTCACCACCCAAAGAAAAACCAAGGGCGTTGAAGCTGATCAACACCTTTTTTCACACAAAAAGTGTGTAGAGCTAAGAAAAGGGTGTTTAGATCCAAGAAAAAAGGTGTAAAGTCCTCCCAACACCATTTTTCCACTTATGCTGCACCCTTATTGGCTAAAAGGGTGTAAAAAAGTTTAGTGTGTACCAAGGTCATTAGAATCAAACACCAATAACGGAGTTTTTAAGCTTGCACAAGAAGCTGTAGGCGTGTGAAATTCAGTGTATCTCTTTGATAGCAGTAAGAATGATTGGAAAACAGTTTGACCTCTGAAGGATCCAGTAAACGTTTCGACTGCGCATACGAAACTACCACTGGAAACGCTGTAGATCAGTGTCATAGTGCAGACGGTTTTCCGATGTGAAGGCTGGTGAGTGGCACGAGGGACACTGCCTCAATGGGCCTCTTCTTTGACAAGTTTTGCACAGTCTTACGAAACGATTATTATTAACCACAATAAAAAAATTTATGCATACCTACGAAGTGAATCATGACGAATGGGCGAAGCACTGGGGATCGTTCTTACCGTAAATCACCCGTGGCATTGCCCACTCACGCATGTAAATGAGTGACAACGTGTGTGTACAGTGTATACTATTCCGATCCAAACCGATACAATTCCATTTATTTCAATTCAATCCAAGTGATTTCAATCCAATCCAATCCAACTCTCCTTGCACATGTGCAACACTGTGTACACGGACGCCAAGCCCCGGACAAAGCGAGGTCTTCAGCTGCTTCGCCCCTAATACTGCGCGCCCAGGTCTGATAAGGAACAAACCGAGCCACACAGCGGTTTCCGAGCGTCAATGCTGCAGTATAGAGGGAAGCCGACCGTAACCGAGCGCAGATTAGAAGGGTGTTCTGCAAGACTCATTGTTTTTTTGTTTGATTTCAGCTAATCGATGAAGTGGGGACAACATACTACCTTTCTGTTTTAGGTACTTGGGGCTCTATAGATCTTATGCAAAAGTGCCGCCATCTACCGGAAGAAAAACAAAACGAGCATGCGACGCCATTTTGGGGAATGGCGGTCGCGGGATTGCTTCGTAAGGAGCATGTGAGGGGCTTTCTCGGCTTGGCGAACCTTTTATATTCAGATTTAAGCGCAGCAAAATGAGCGGCCAGTGATCTGTGGACCTTCCTCTGTTGCCCACATTTGAGGGTGACTTCGTAAATACGCATTATGCATCGAAAAAGCAGTCAGGGAGGCACCGGCAGGGAAGCGGTTGGAGGCTGTCGCATTTCTTCTCTTTTTTTGGCTTTTAAATTACGTCTGTGTCAGTTCGCATCCTGTGGGTTTCACAGGAGGTCATTCTTGAAACGCTACGAAACTTGCGGGCTGTCCTGAGGTTGAAATGTGTGAGGGGAGGCTTTCGCACTATAGCTATACGCTAAATATCCTCTGGGACGCAGGGGAAACCTGCAAAAGAAAAAAAAACACTTAGCAAAATAAACTGCAAACCTCGCATTTTTTAACAGCGGAGCTGTTGTAGCTGGCCGTAATGTGTAGCGGGTAACAAGTGTGGCGTGTAACGCGTTAAACATTGCCAATAAATTACCAATAAATTGCCAATGAATAAATAAATTACCAATACGTTTCCCAGTGCTGGTGAGTGAGTGCGTGCCTCGCGGTGACCGCCGAGCGTCCCCAGCACATGAAAAGGCTTTATCAATAAAAAAGAAAACTGCGAAAACCCCAAAGAGCTAGAAAATGCCGAGCGCTCGTGAGTGCGTGCCTCGCGGCGACCTCTGAGCGTCCTTTGCTCGCGCCGTGGGCAAAAAAACAGGGTGCACACTACCGCTTAGAAAATTCCGCTCGAAAATTTTGATCTTGGGAATGTAGGCTACGGTCGAACAGCAGGCGAAGAGCGGTAAATGACGGATCCACGGAATTACTACGTCGTTACTTGCGCTACTCATGGCGCTACGTGAAGGTTGCAACTCTCGCGGATCCCTTATTTCCTCTAACGTTTGGCAAACGAAAGAATTCGTAGTACTTGCATAACAGCCTACCGAACGTCCAGAATAAACAGAAAACGCGGGTGCACAAAGCACAAACAGCAGACTCAAAACTCTACCCGCACTATAAAGTACGAGCTGACCGATGCAGTGCGCCTTAACTACCGGCAGAGAGGAGTGGTCCTCGGCAAATACAGGGCTAGAAAATAGCTCACTTTGAGACCTTTTTAGTCCTGCACATATTATTCGTTTCGTGACTATGCATGCGATCTACCTATAATATTACTGCGCGAATGGAATTCAACACGCGCAAGCGACTTCACGCAGGGCTTTATTCATGCTTCCGTTGAGAAATAAAAGAAATATGTGTACGCTATTTGCGTGGTCGTCCCGGTGTCATCTTTGTGCGCGGCAAATTACACGGCAATATTTGGGCATCTTAGCAACGATAAATGTCGACGTGGCCGTCGCTAACCCCGAGCTATCATGTACACAGCGCTATCCGGAGAACCGGGAATCCCTTAACATGGCGGAAGCGCACGCAGTTACCGCAAGAGGGCGCCAGTTGTTGCATAAGGTCTATTTTCGACTGCACAAATTCCCGTGAAAGTCGCCATGTCTTTTACGTAAGCACGACGTAAGCAATCAGTGACGTGATGGACCTATAGGACGACATGCAGTGTAATTTGATGCCTCACTTATAAAGATCACAACCAAGGCATCAAATTCTGCGCCTA
Organism: Haemaphysalis longicornis; assembly: GCF_048455015.1. Taxonomy (NCBI): domain Eukaryota; kingdom Metazoa; phylum Arthropoda; class Arachnida; order Ixodida; family Ixodidae; genus Haemaphysalis; species Haemaphysalis longicornis. The sequence continues at coordinate 34,302,555 of NW_027526225.1, forward strand.
AAAGATATAAAACTCTCGGCATGTACTATAACAATTAGGACGGTAGTGAGGCTGTGAAGAGAAACACGTTTCTGTAGGTCAAAATAGGCGTCAATACCACAAGGCGATCGAGTAATGTTGATCCAAAGGCGAGCGAAAGGCGCATGTTGAGCTAGGAACATTACACATTTTTTTATCGTATCGATTTATTTCTTTACTTCGCTTTAATAACATAGTCGGGCTCTCTGCTTGAATGCAATCTTTGTTGCGTTATCACCATGGGTTATCACCTCCCCGCCGCCATAGCCACCACGCTATCGTCAGCTGCTATGTTACATTTTTATGGCGTGATCACATGAAAGGACGGCCGCGACAAGTGCTTGTATGACACATAAGGTCAGCGAAGCGCTACGCCTGATAACCGCGGAGCGTACCGAATGCGCTGATTCACTCATTCGTCAAGCTCAACTTCAATCAGCGCTGTAATGAGCAAGAGTCACTTTTCTTTGTTATTTTTCTCTTGAGTTCGATCTTGTGACCCAGCAGCTTACTAGAAAAAATGTGAGAAAATGCCATGCATTGGGTTTTCTTTGCCACGGAGATGCTTGTTGTGCCCTCTGATGTTGCAATTACGCCAAACAAAACTTTTTTTATTTTCTTTTCTAAAATAAAAGCAAAATAGTGCACGTTTTTTGTATGCTCTGTGATCGCTGACTTAAAAACAGCCGAAACTATTATTTGTTTTGGTAGAAAACATATATTAAACGGCGCGTCATGCGAAACTGCGTCTGCTGCAAATTCACAGACATTTCGCGGCGCTGAAGGTCGGCGAAATGTTTTGTTCTATTTCGCTGCAAAAGCAGCCTCCATTTTTAAGCTGTTACGTAACATTACGTCACTTTTACAAACACTCAAGTTGCCGATGTGTGACGTACGTGTTCGTTACCGCCAACTGTTTAAATTACGTTACGCCTTCTCACCCAATCACAGAGAGGGCGTGTATTACAAGCAGTATTGTTGTTGAATAGCAAAGACATTCTTACGTTGTCATGTCCGGTGCACTTAAACTGTTTTTCATTGCCGGCCAAGAATTAAGCTCTTTCATTAAAGACCAATAAGTCAAACATCAGAACTCGTGTCAGTAAAAGTCATGAAACGTCAACATGACGAAATCACACACAAGCGCTTTGTCAACAGGAACCACGTGACCAAATCTGAAAGCCACTCAGAAAAGACTTCCGGCGAATTCACCAATTGCCTGGGAATTTGTGCAGTCGAGAATAGGGCCCATGGCTTTATTACAGCATTTCTCACATCACTAAACCTGCGGTGCCGTCAAAAAAGTAAAATGTTGGCTTTTTTATTAACTTTCACAGTGTACAAAGCACCGTCTGCGCCACGCATGCAATGAGGCTAACATATGAAAGGTATCGAACATAACAAAGTTGCATGTTGTCTTCATGCGCTGTCTAAACGACTGCGCATGGCAGTGGGTGCAGCTCATTTTATCCGACAGTAAGTTTGGGGAACCAACTTGTTTTGCTCTAAAGACGCGCGCGAAAGCCACCAGTTTGTTGGTTTATTGAAGTTCAACGAACAAAATAGGCGCCTTGCTTTTAAATGCGGAGCATTTCTTAGGCTCGCGATGTCAGTCGTTGATGTTGTCGGCGCCGTCCACACGCTCACTGCGCATGCGCGTCGCGTCGAGGCGCAGGTGCGCGTCTCTCCCCCGTACCCTCCTCTCTCTCAACAACAGGTGCAGCGGTGCGGGAAGATGCGGGCGGATTTTTTTTTGTGGGGGAGGCGAAGGGGGGAGGGGGGTTGAGGATCAGCCACAAAGGCGCGGATGTGCGTGTGCGTATTTCCGTGAACGTGCTTGTGCAAGTGTTTTTGCGTGTGCGTGTACATGTCCTTGGGAGGCACCTCTGTGCGTTTGTACAATGTACAGGACACGCGGGTTTAAAAAATGTTATGCCTTTTCTCAAGAGAAAAACAGTTACAACGCAAAGCTCTATGTGGCTTTGCATTGCAACTGACCCTTGCAACCTGAGTCAAAGTCAAATTTACGAACTCATTCGTCTACGTCGGAAGTGCGCAATTCGATAGACGTCAGCTTCACAAGGCGGGAGACCCGGGTTTGATTCCGACTACAGGAAGCGTTGCATTCTTGAGGCGCTTAATCGTCTTTCGCTTATCATCATCACATGGGCCGTCGTGGGAACCCAATGCGTAGGGTTGGCTTTGCTGCAGTGCGTATTGGCACGGCACAGAGAGAGGTGAGTGAAGCTTAGGCCTTCTATGATCCCAGTCCATGGGAGCTGAGTTGTGTGACTTTTACAACCCTTTGCGACACGGCGTGCGCCATTGTGCACGCGACTTTTAAGAGTATTTTTGTGAGTAACAGTCGTCGCCATCCCCACTTGAACCGCTTAGCCAGCAATCACATTTCCCGCTGTACGGCGGGAAATGCGATTAGGTGGGGTGCACCTACTGAGCGGTTAAGAACACCGACTTGACACGCCAAATGCTCGTTGCGTCAAGTAAGTGTTTTTGGTTTTACGTTTTCTATCTAGTTAAACCATTTATTAAAACAAAACTGAAGCTTTTACCATAATATGTACATGGCTACAGATCACAATAATGGGTATACGTTACTTATGTAGCAGTGGTTACGAAACGATAGTCGCGTTTACGATAGCGTTTTTACGAATTGGACACGGCCTAGTTGATTAATTACTTAAGAGATCGAGTTGTTTATGGTTTTGAAGTGAAATTTTGGTAATAAAAAATATACGCAGGCAGTTTCAAACTTTTCTGTTGGCTACATCCGTATGCGTGTTGCGAAGAGATAAAGTTGCTTTCGCTTGTGTGCTCTTGAGACCGTTGTGACGTGCGATTTCCAGGAGAAAATTTTGGGCTTTGACATTTAAAGCGAAGCTTTATTTGTTTCTCATCTCTGCTTTTTGGGCCCTTCTGCTGATTATGTTGTTATGCTTACGAATTCGCAGCTGCGTGCCCAGTGGTTCCTGCTTCGGGGGCGGGGAGAAGCCTCCGGGCACCCTAACGCTGCGTTTATTACGAAAACACTATTCAGCGCAAGTCTAGGCGAATTTCGGACGCCAGCGCCGGCGCGGTGGCTTTTCAGTTTAAACATTGCCCTGTACTTGGAGGGGGCGTACGAAGAGCGTGCTCGCCACGGATAGAAATGAGCACGTAAATATGCTCAAGCAAATCGTCTCCGAGGAGCTCATCCAGTGCACAGAATATCCAGGCCTGAAAGAAGCACCACGTAGAACAAGAAAATCTCCGTATCGCAGCGAAACGTGGTGCAGACTTCAAATATATGCTCGGTATGCTGGATCAGAGACGTTAGTCAAGGTATCGACATTTCGCGGCAATGAAAGACGGACGTTGTGAGCAGTACGCCCTGCTTCGACAAACTGAGCAAAAATGCGGCATGCGCTGTCGCCTCAACCCAGTTTTGCCACGACGCCGTGCAATCATTTCAAATGGTGAAGTTCATTGTTCTTTCCTGAACGCTTACAAATTGGCGACTGTAGTGCTTCTGTCGACTTTTGTGATACCGGCAGAGGACAAAGGTGAATTAGAAGGCTCCCGCGCGGATCCCGTTTATGATGTTTGGGGTGACTTCCCCTAGCGTAGACTTGCGACGCCATAGTGTTGGCAGAGTTCCATTTGCAGTGGGAAAAAGGGCAACGACGCCCGTGGCCTAAAGTTGCTTGAGCCCTTCTCTGGTCTTGAAAAGTATGCGTCGGAAGCGTGTTTCTTCTCTCTTTCAAACGCTGTGTCTGGGAGGGAGAGGAACTTGTGGAAATAGGAGGGACAGTGTTTTGCTGCTATTGGTTTTTTTGAAAGGTGAGCTGACCAATCGGATCTGCTGCAATGCACACGGGAACCGCAAAATATTAAATTTCCGCGGCGATGGCCAGCAGCAGACTTGGCTCTAGCTTTTGAGCCTCATGTAATCAAGCGAGCCCCCGAGATTATTCCTCGTAAAACGTTCTGTGGTCTTGATCGTCCGAGAGGAATAGTAGATCACCAAGACAGAAGTTCTAATGTGTAACGAACGTATGGGTAACTTTAAGATAGTACTGCTCGGTCAGACCCTTTTCTAAATACCGTTTTGTAAATAATTGTAAATACAGTTTTTTTGTTGTCATCGTATCCTGCTGTCGTCGTAATCTCTTCTCTCTCTTTCAACGTCAACACCGCCGAGTTCGAAGAGCGAAGTTCCCCCCGAAAACGAACCCTAAAACGTACCAACGAGGGTTTTCTACGGTGTAAGTATCATTGAACTTTCGTCTGTTTCTACACGTGCGTGGAATACACAATGTTTTGTCTTTAAACCTCCAAAGCGCGTCTTCGGAATATTTTGGGTTTCTCGAACACCCAAACACCTTCTCTTGCATGTTCAAATATTGCATGTAAATTGTCCGTGCAACTCCATATGCTTCTAAATGAACAGTGTGCTCCAGGTGCCATAGCATCCCGTCACATGGTGAAGCACTGCCCAAAAAGACCAGTCTGTGTAATCTTCGGCCGCACGTGCGTCCTGGCTAAGCCTTAGGAGCCTACAATTTTCTAAAGTGCCTTTAAAGGAGATCATACGCAGCCGAAGACCCGAAGTGACTCAGCAAACGTAACCAAACGTGAATGCCCCAAGACATTTTGTAGCATGAGCTACACTGGGCGAGGTTGAACAGTTTCGCGTGGCCCTGGAGAGCCGTGCTGCGCATGCGCTAGGAACAGTTACGTCACACGGCGCACAGAACATTGCTCGCTGCCTGGCGTCTATCACACACCCCATGCGCCCAGCGTCTTCGCCGACCTCCGTTCCGCACGTGGCAGCCAAGTCCACTTGATGATCATCGAGGGGTGGCCGGGTGTGGAACCAATGGCTCGTGCGTCGCAGAAACACCGGCGTGCGCCTGTGGAACCAGCTTAGCTCTGGGGCGATTGGTGACGCTGCGCCTGAGCCGCTTGCTAAATATACATGTGTCACATAATGCGTATACCGTGTGCGTGTCATTGAAGCAGCAGTAGGCATGATAATCAGGCTAATCCTAGACAACCAGGAACGCTAGGAATAACCAGCTGAGCCTTCGCTCTCGCTATGTATAGCGTAGCATAGCTGAGATAAGCCACTCCTTATTTTTCATACCTGATTTTTCTGAGTGGCCAGATACGTTAATTTATATACTGATGTATGATTTTCCTTCATTTTCGCCAGTGGTGTACATTTACACTGTTGCAACGATTAGTGGAAGGCATGCACTTCCTGTTTCCGAGCAATTCTCAGCGGGTTTCGCTTCTTAAAACTCTTCTGTCAACTCGTGTGGACGATGCTGAATCCCTGTTTTAACGTCGTTTGTGGCGCCCCCAGAAAACTGAGTCTGGCTCTTGCCCTAAAAGCGGTAGTGGGATTATTGGAGATGCGCTGAGAGAGACTGTAGTAACGTCTGTCTCTAAGACCATCTGGTCGGCAAGGCTAACACATTCGCATTTGATAATTAAAAGAGGTTCCGGTATCCTTTCCCGTGCATGTTTTCGGAATAATTTTTTGAAATATTGTGATGACGCGTTCGAATTGACGGATTCTAAGTAGTAATAGGGATCGGTGTCCAAAAAACAGCTTTCTAGAAAACGTTCGAAGAATATACATATGGTAATCTTCGTCAGGGTTGAGCTGCTCTGGGGTTTAACCACAGAACTGTTAAAGTATTTAGCTACGGCATAGAGCGTTTCCAGAAAAAAAATTCCAAGATAACATATTGAGCGTACGTGAGCTTGCACCTCGTGAGGAGCTCCCGGCCTCGGCCAGCTAAATCTTCAGGAAACTGTGCCACAATTTCGTGGCCTGAGCTCTCGTGTGCTGTTCTCCTCCCCAGTTCACGTGCGTTCGTGCCTGAAGTGGGGAGCACTAACGCCGAGTTCGCGAAGCCGGTTGCCGCAAGTTTCAGCGAGTGCTAACGCGGTCCACTTTGGGAGAGGCGTGAAAGCTTGCGGACAAAATGATCCAGACCTGCCAGTCATTGAGAAATTTCAGCGGCAAGTTCAAAAATCCATGGGAGGTGCAACAGCCGGGTCCCCGACGAATGGGAGAGGGGCCTCCACCTTTGGTACTTCTACAGCCTTGAACCAGTAGTGCAAGCGGCGCGCTTTTTTTCCGCTTGTCTCTGGGTGCGGCTTAGAAGTAAAGGAACCAGTGTTTTGGAAGAAGGCGTAGGGGTAACGAATCCGCAATAATTAAAAATAAAACACACCCAATTCGTTTTCACTGTAACTTAAAAATTTACGAATAAAAATCGTGAAACACGGACAAATATATGTGTTAAGATACATATTAATCCAAAATTGATTTGGTTCGGTGGCATAACTTCGCCTAGGAAAATAAGTCACAGAGATCACGGAGAAGTTCCAGTTTTAGAAATGTGACAAGTAGATACACCTAAAGGATGTTTTCAGATAACGTTTGTTTACTTTTTCGAAATGAGAGAGAGAGAGAGAGAGAATGCATTTAATGGTAAAAGCGAGGTTAGCCGAGCCATATTGCTTAGCATGCTACGCCATATGGGGGAACGAAAGCATGAGAGTCTGTAAACTGAAATAAATAAATAATGTTACCCTTAATGGAATATGGTTAGTACTGATTATTAGAGACGAAATAGTTGAGCTGAGTGGCATTGCTGTACGCCCATCAGATCTGATGTAAACAATCGACTAAACGTGTTTAGTATGTTTCCCGTGTTCATCGAAATGGTAGACCTTTTTCTGCTTTTGTTATGCCACCGGAAAAATAATTGCTTGAACTGGCTTTTGTCGAGCTTCTGCTACAGATCCCAAGCACTTTCATTCGCAATGTAAACCGTTCGGTCCCCACGAAATGTTTCTCATTCGACAACTTTTCGCCTTCACATCCAACATAATTGAATGCCTTGCAGAACATCAGGCATTGCGGATAGCTTGTCAAACGTTCCTGCCCATTGAGATTCGCCCTCTGAATGCCCAACTTGGACTCGCGTCCAAAGAAAGCTTACGGCTTCACTTACGCCTTCCAACATACTTTATGTTACAAAGGAGAATTAGATTATAATTAGTCTTCCGTGAAGAAAGTTGCGCCGGATAGCCGCACATCAAACAGACAACCAGAAGAAGTAGTAAGCTTGACGTCAGGTCAGTCTACATTTGAGTTAGAATGGTTTTAAATATAGGTAGCGGTATAGTGTAGGCCGTATTTTGGCATAAATAGGCGTTTAGTGTTGCCATTTAGCGTAGTGTAGCGATAAGAATAATTACAATGGACAAACAAGAGAGACCAGGTGGGGCGCAGATACTAGGTAAATGACCCTGTTAGGCATGCCATTGAATGATGGGTTATTTCTGGGTAATTGCGTCGTTTTAACCGTCACGTGTTGCGTTAGAAACTGTGTCTTTGTTTGAAAGCCGTAAATTATTGCATCTGTGTTGATACAGTAGTGCGGCGTTCACAATACAGTAATAAGCTAAGTACGTGTAGGAGAAAAAAAAAACACTGGACATCATTCATGCTTCTAGATTGACTCAGGTGCTTGAATGGTATGCAGTATAACGTAAAGATACGATACGGCGTTATGCAGCATCCGAGGAAGCAATTATACGAAGTTCCTCACAGAAAGAGAGACCGAGAGAGAGACAGAAAAAGGAAGATGACTTTACATTCATTGTGAAAAAACAGCCTCATTTTATATTCAAATACCTCCCTTAGTCTGCAGTGTCACACTACATTAATATGAACTGCCATCGAAGGCATTAAAAAGTGGCATGCAGACGTTTTTGTTGCTTTAATTGTTATCCATTTTTCTTTCAGATTCGACCATGAATGGATGGGCCACTGGCGCACCCTGTATATTGGCAGAATTACTACGGCTAAAAAGGACATCTAACAAATGAACACGGTGACTCTTATCAAAGTGAACCACACTGAAAATCTGTCTGATGGCACATATTGAGGCCTAAAAGAGGATCGCGTGCGCCCATGGACTCAGCGGCTTGCTGCTATGGAGCTAGTAAACTAATTCTTCAGGTATCTGTGTTAACTGGTAGGCTTCTTCAGTGACCGCTTCGGCAGTATGGCGAAGAGTGTTGCGCTTCCGCAATTTCACAAAAACTCACCTGCAATGCAGGCGAAGAGAAATGCGGCGACCACTCCAAGGAAGACCATCATGCTTGATCTGTGGGACACGTCCTGGTTGCGTCCTGTGCATGGCCTCGGGGAATACATCAAGGCGAACCAAAGACGTGGCCGGATGAAGACGCACCGGCCGAAAATTCACTTCGAAGAAAGCAGCTGTTCTTGCAAGGGAAGTGCGTGTCTTCAAGAAGTGAACCTTATTTGGCCGTTCCCGCTACAAGGCGACCGATATGATGAAACGATGGCCCACCTGGCCTCCCTGACGGCACTCCGGGTTTCGTGGATCCCCCTTTGCAACTTCGGTATGCGCCGCCGCAGCACACAGACAGACAGACAGTCTCTTTCTCTTGAACGTTGTTGGATCTGGGGGAGGCAGGCAATATGGGTGATGACCCGTAATTGTCCTAACTACTTCAGGGGGCAGAGAGATATATATTCAGGCGAAGACATGGTTCACGAGCTCTCCATCACCGCAGGTTCCTTTCCCGATGAAGCGTAGACTCGACGTGGTAAACTCAGGAGAGAGAGAGAGCGGTTGGGACCGCGGAGTCTAGCTTGGGCGTCAGTGGCATCAGGCGAAGCCGCACATTGCGGAGAAACTGCTACGAGGTGAGAGGACGGAGCCGGCGGCCTGTGGAAATCCCGGTGCAGACAGATAGCTTGAACGCGATGCAGGGGCTCGGAACGGAAAATACCTCATCCGCCAGCGGCACTTGTTGCCCTCGTGTCCTGCGTTGCCGGAGGTGAAAAGACACACTGCGGAGCTTCCTGAGTGGCGTCGCTCTTTATCTGCGGCCTTTTGCGGCGCCTGTGGGTGTCACGAACTATTCCGCTGAAAAAGTTCCGTTTTTGCTTGTTGGTTGCCCGACCGGCTGTCAATAGCAGGGTTGCAGACTGCTCTTTCATTATCACGTCGATAGCGTTGCTCAATGCCTGACCAAAATCACACCGTTCTCCATAAGGAACACGGGGCCACGTTAGCAGCCACTTTAGGCCAGGGCAATGCAACAAGCCGTGGCAACTCATTGGTTAGGGTGCGCTGCTGACCGCAAGGGCGTCGATCCAATCACTGCGGCAGCGGCTGTTTTTTTCACGATGGAGGCTACAAACAAAACCGCTATATATAGAGGTTCTTTTTTACGCTAGAGGTCTTCGGGTAATGAAAATTGTGGCGGAGCCCTCTGCTCTGGCGCACCTGAAAGCCCCGGTGTACCTTCGGCGTGTTAAATTCGCCACATTCAGCGGCTATAGGTGGCGCCACGAGAAATTCAATGTGGCCGTGCGAGAGGTAATTAGGCTGAACGTAGTGTGTGCGCTGTATGCTAGGTGGGCACAGAGTGGTGTGCCATCGGTGTACTGTAGCGGCCACGACTAACGCCAATATGACGGATTAAAGGAAACGCTGCCCTTCAGAAGGGGAAGGCGAAGTTTTTAACGCGGGATGCTACATATGCTGCCGACTGAAATTCGGCAGGGGCCTGGCTTGCGTTGTGATTTTTCCCCTTTATCGCAAATGGGGGCTGCTTCTTTTGTAGCGTAAGCTACATTGGCTGGGGTTGAGCAGTTTCGCGTGGGCCGTGAAGGGCTGTTCTGCACCAGCGCGTGGAGCTTGGGATTAGTTTGGACCAGATCGGATTGGATTGGATTGGGTTTCCTTGGCTTGGAATGGATTGGATTGGATTGGAATAAACAGCATTGTGTTGGATTGAAATCCAATCCAACTGGAGTACGGGTGTGCAGAGAATGTGGTCTGCACGTTCGCCGGTCGGGGCATTCCAGAGGAGTGACTTCATAGCCGCGGCAGACGCTTGATTGATTGATTGTAGGGTTGAACGTGCCGACGCAACTGAAACGATGAGGCGCGCCGTAGTGGAGTGCTCCGGAATAATTTTGACAACCTGGGGATCTTTACGTGCGGCGAAATCTCGTAAACACAGACGTTTTTGCTTGTCGCCTCCATCAGAAAAGCGGCCGCCGTGGCCGGGAATCGATCCCGCGACTTCGTGCTCAGCAGCGCAACGCCTTACCCACTGAGCTACAGCGGCGGATGCCGCGGCAGACGTACTGGCGGCGGGTGCCGTGGCAGACGCACTGGCGCCGGTGCGTGCCTAGCTTTGAGCCTCCGTTGCGCAGTAGCAAAGTCTGACGCTGCGCAGGAGCTGCTTGGTAGCCGTTTCGCGTGGCTCCTGGAGAGCCGTGCTGTGCATGCGCGAGGAGCAGTGACTGGACTGGACTGGACTGGACTGGACTGGATTGGATTGGATTGGACTGCACTGGATTGGATTGAATTGGCTTGGATTGGAAATCGTTTTAGCAGCAGTAAGCATAATGAGATAATCCTGGACAACCAGGAAACCTAAGAATAACCAGCCGATTCTTAGCTCACGCTACGTATTCCCTGGCACAGCCGAGCTAAGCCACTGCAAATTTTTTGGCACACTCCCCAAAATGTCGCTGCTTCTTTGGGTTGTTATTTATTATGTTGAAGCCCACCTTTTGTAGTTGAGGGTACGTGTTATCTATTTTTTGGTGCAGTTGTTTGGCGCCAAGAAATTCAGTGGAGTGTTCCACCCAGACTGCCTGTCTTGCCCGCGTGCTGACTGCGCATCCCATCGTGTCTTTACCTCGCGTCGACCCCGCCATGAAAACAGGAGTTGCCAAAATGTGGTGCTTTTCTCAGCGCTTGCCTTCGTAACAAATCGGCGCGACTACGGCAGTTCGCGACGATTAGGGTACAATATATTGTACTAAGCTGTCACTGCGCGAGTACGACGCCAGCCTTCGTGAAGGGTTCAACGTGTCGACTGCAGCTTGCGACTGCTACGGTAACTTTGCGATGTCCTTAGAATGCGTGAGGACTACGGTGCCGTCTCATGACGCCTGCCTTTGAGACGTGTCCCACGCGACAAAGACAGTGCGCGGTGACCGCAGCAATATTTCACAGTGCCTACCTTCGGGTGGGATCGACGTGACGACCGCAGCTTGCGACGAGACGACAACTAGCGATTCGCTTTCTGGGTACGACAATTATAATTATAACATTACGATACACTTTCATCACACAAATACGGCACTTTCACAGCGCCTACCTGTGTGCCGGGGTCGATACGATGCAGCGCGCGACGAATACGGCAAGCTTTCTCAACGCCTGCCAACGTAGCGTGGCCCTTTTTATCTTTGCGTGATAGGCTTCCCAATTCGAACCTTATAAAAAACCATTCCTTCATGAGGCGGACATTATTCGGAAACGGGCGGGTATTTACCTTGCCGCGGCTCTGCGCTACGCAGCATTTTTACTATCACGGACTGACCGCACGCACAACGTTTGTGCTTCTTGTGTTCCTGTGCCTCTCTCCTGTTTTAACACTTTTTTCACCATACAAGACACGGTTAACAGCCAGCTAGAGGCCACACTCAACCACACTCAGCCTCGTAAACACTTAGACAGAGGCCCCGATGTTTGGGTGCACCATTTGGAGCCGATGCAGGGGCGTATAATCTTTCGACTGGTTACGGCAGCCACCGCGCGGCGGCACCATTGTGATAAAAGTTGCGAATACCTCCTCCCTCCTTGAAAGACAAATGCCTGTAGCAATTGTCGTTATGTTTCTTTTTACGGTTTGTTCCTCGAATTGCGGACATTTTGTGTCTTTTAATTTCACGTCACAACCGTAAAACAAGACGTTTTGTGGATATCTCCGCACTCAACGGGATGGTCGCGGATCCCGGCACATACAACGGGGTATGGAGGTTTCGACCAAACTCACGAGCTGTGTCGCGTCTATAGCCGGCGAATATAGTTCAGCGTCTTGGCGCAGCCTGCTGTGGAGAAATCACAAATAATGAGCATGCGCGCCTAATCCCTGACGTAGACACCAATGTGACTTCCTCATTTGGAGCATGAAGTTGCAGTTGTTGTTTGTTCGTTTATTTATTAGCCTCAAGGCGTAGTGGACACTAAGCGGTTCTGATCTATATCCAGGAAACTAGGTTAGCCTCTCGGATATAGTCTAGTAGGGAACGGTAGGCAGGACGATGGAGCCACCGATGGTAATGCGTGTCTTGAGCCCGCAGGGAGCAGCGTGCGCGGGCCCTTACGAAGCGATACCCAGTGCATCCGGCAACTGTTTATGTTCACGCGGCTAGCTACAGCCACCATGACGCCTACGCGGTCGCAATCATCAACGCTCCCAACAATCCCCCTCTAATCACCCTCACCCTTCGCACTTCTTCCCCCGCGACTGCGGAAGAGGCGGTTATTGCTCTTGCATTAACACTGCGGCCTTCCTCTGCGATCATGGTCTCCGATTCGGAGACGGCCGTTCGAAATTTCGCTCAGGGCCGAATTTCTGCACTGGCACTCAAAATCCTTCTTCAAAATCTCCCTGACTCCCCTACCGAGCTGTTATGGACCCCAGCCCACAAGGGCGTGGGACGGAACGAGGCAGCACACAGAGCCGCTCGAGAGCTCACCTTTCGAGTGGGTCCTAGCCTTGAACGCTTCCATGGAGCCCTGTCAGCTCTAGATCGGCTCCTTTCCTTTCATTAAATTACGTCTCATTACCGCCTCTCCCGCCGTCTACTGCCCCCTGCACACCCGGCACTCTCTCACACAGAAGAACGCCTATGACGCTTAGTGCAAACGTACGCGCTTCCTTGCCTGTCCCGCCTGCACCGCTTGTACCCCGGTCTGTACACTTCACCCCACTGCCCCGCTTGTGGGGTGGTTCAAACCATCGATCACCTCCTCTGGCAATGCCGCCACTACCCATTCCCCCCATATCGAGACGGTGAGCACTGGTCGAGGGCGTTGGGCCGCTCGGATTCGACGGTGCAAGATGCCATCGTCGCCCGGGCTGCCAAAGTCACCGGGGACCTTCCTCCCTTGGTCATTACCCCTCCCCAGAATTAGCCCTTGCGGCAATAAAAGTTTTGTCTCTCTATCTTTCTCTCTTGCTAATTGCCGCGATTCACCCACTTAATCCTATGCACAGGCATTGCTTACAGGCCGGTAGACACCCAGTACTTACCAGTGCTCCATATTCCGTGTTCCACAGCTCGACAGCAAGAAGGAGAAGCACCGTGATAAATTAGTTTATTTCTTGACACTGCGCAAGCAACAGCCTTTTGTGCAGTTTTCGAAGCGTTTCAGCACAAGGGAAGTTTTCTACTCTGGCGTTATCACTTTGTAGTTTACCTGAAGAGAAACAATTAAGCAAACATTAGGCGAAGAAAATGAGCATGGGCGGGTTCCGTCACGCTTATGAGGTTCGGAAGGTGGACCCGCCGTTTAATGGAGTGGCGGCCCATATACCCTAAACAAAATAGGAGACGGCCAATACCTCGATGCAGGAATGAACTACGCAAATTTTGCGAAAAGGGTGGATGCAGCTAGTACTCGATAGACGTGGCTGGAGATCTTTTGGAGAGGCCTTCGGCCCGCATTGCGGACAACCAGACTGATGATGATGATAATTGATTTCTCTGAGAAACGCTCTGGGAACGAACTAGGAAATTGTAAGCATGTTCTACCTGCCGATAGACTGACGCATTGGTCGAAGGGCAATGTTGCTAATGAAACGTAGGTTATATGAAGCGTCCTCATTATATTATTAAAAGGACGGGATGGCTCCTACGGGTGTAGCTCTGCCCCTTCCAAAAAGTACTTTTAACTCGACGTGAAAACTTGGGCGAGTTGGTGATGCAGGTTGAGCCGCAGCGCCAACGACGAGACAAAGGACGATAGCAAGGGGACACACGAAGCGCTGAAATGATACCAAGAGGGGGAGAAGCGCTCTTGATGATACTAAGAGGTGGAGAAAAGTTAGAGAAAAGGAAAACAATACTTCTATCCTTAAGACGGGAGCCATTTACGGCTACAAATCATTGCCTTCTGTATAGGGTAGATGGTTGCAAGTGCATTTGAGAGAAACGCAACCCGACTGTCGAGGTAGCCTCAGTATAAGGGTCTGCGGTCAGTGCCTTATTTTGAACAGTCGAATAGGACGCTGCCATGCGATAAACAGCTTGAACATTTGTTAAAACGACTGCACTAGGAAGGGTATGGTGTGAAGTTCAGGATTCTTACCTAAAGAAAGTGTTTCGTACGACGGACCTGCTGATATTACTTCATAACTTATTCCGAAGGCTAGAGTTGGGTAAACTGCGATTTTAGGCTATCAACCATTCCACTTCGGAAGACATTCTGTCATATTCATTGGTATTGCGGTCTTTTTGCCTTAAGAGGTGCTGTGCCTTATCAGATGCATCCTGTTTTTTACAGGCCAGTAGCAATGGGCATAACTTAATTGACATAGTTGTTAACTTGTAACAGAAGCAGGATACGCCTATTAATAAATAATAGCACGCACTTTGACAGTGGTACTACGACTATTAAATTACTGGTGAGGCGGTGAGAGCCATAGAGTTTCTTACAATATACAGTAGAGAGGAATCTGGCGCTAGCCTCTATGGGGCTCACATCAAGGTCATCTGTGTCGTCATGGGCTGCCATTATACATCGCGCTCGCCTTACTTCATCATTGGCTTGGATTGAAAAGTTTTAGTGACCGCACATTTAAACAAAGTGCCGCAAAAAAGCGAAGAATAGTGCGCAGTTATGTAAGTGGAACATAAAACAGGCTGTTTTGAAACTAAGATAAAAGGAAGTAAAGCGTATTTTGCCGGAACGGTTGTGCCTGCTATTCCACAGGCCAAGGTTCTAGTTACGAACAAGTATAATATTTGGGGGGAAACTCATTAGAGACCCTGGTTTTATTATTTTACCTTTATTGCAAATAAAAAGTTGCTTGAAGACTTTGGAAAGATTTTTGAGCGTGCCTATTAAAACGGTACTTTCGTGGTGAACCGGTTCACCGACCGCCAACTAGTTTAAGAAGAAAAAGAAAACGTGGAATTAAACAGTCCTGCACATTGACAAGATAAAACGCATATAAGCGCCTATATCTGGCGTATCCCCGTAGTGGTATCTTGTCTTCGGCGAAGGACGTTTTGTTTCTTCTTTTCATCAGCTACAAATTTCGGGGTGGCATATTACCCGCTCAGTCATGTGTCCTTCGACTGCGGCATCAGCAACGTCAGGTGCGATCATGCACTGCCTGCTGTTTCATCGAACACGGCTACCACAGAACAAGGAGGATTTCGGCTTTTGTGTAGCTTGTAAACGTGTTAATGCCTAGTGAAGAAAGCAAATTCCAAAACACGCTTAAGAATCCATTTGTCATGCCACGGCCAAGCCAAAAAGATGGTCTTCCCATCAACCCCCACGACGACATGGCTTACAAGGTGCAGTTTCCTCTCTAGTATACTTACTAAGAAACTCTATGGGTGAGAGAAACTTTCAATTTGACAGTAAAATTCTTCGCGTTTAACAATTTGGGTTCACACGCGTCTCCCGTTTTTATTTTAAAAAGCCTATATGATGTGTCGGCTAATTCAGTTTCTGTTTTCTGGTAGAAATGTTACCTTCTCACATGACGGCAGGAAATTACACAGGCTACAATTAAATCTCATCACTTCGGAGCAGACCTGGCAGCCGCACGGCTGCGCAGTGGCTCTTTGTGCAGTTCCACCGGCGGAATCTTCACGATCAAAGCATCGAAGAGGACGCCCGGATCAAGTGGCTATCCTGCCTGATACCACAGCGCTTCACACGCGCAACTACTACCACGACAAATTTGCCACTGCAGCGCCTGCCCTGCTCTGTTCGCAACACGACATTACGGCAGGCGGCGTGGCAACTATATAACCACGGACAAACCAGGGGGGACCATCACTTCGGACCAGACCAGACAGCCGCATGGTTGCGCAGTGACTCATCCACTGTTCGCCTTTTGCGCAGGTATGTTGATTTTTTAGCCACAATTTTCTAGCTCCTGGTCTGCTCCAAGTGGCGCCGGTGTTTTTTCTGCGAGTGTGTTTCTGTTTTATATTGTTAGTGTAAATTTTTTAGTAAAATGACTGGTAAGACACCCTCCACGATAAAAGAGTGTGCAAAAGCATTGGCCGATTTTGAAGCTGCCTTCAATGGCAAGGAGAAGAGGCTGAAAGAGGCCTTGACAAAAATAATTGAGAAAGAACATGAATATTTGAAAGGGTCGCTGAAATTTATAAACAAGAAGTTCCAAGAATTCAAGACCGAGATAGTGACTCTTAAAAGAGACCTTGCTTCAGTAAAAGAGAAAAACCGCCACCATAAGGAGGAAAACAACCGCCTTGTAAAAAAATTGAAAGTAAGGAGTGAGGTGGTTGACCTCCAGCACTACAGTCGGAAGACAAGTTTGGAAACTAAGGGCGTCCCTTCGACAAAAAAATTCCCCGCATTTACCCGAGGGGAAGAATGGGAAAGTGCGAATGCAGGAGTTGAATTTGCGCGGTTCGGTAATGTTCGCGAAAGAGAGATCACACACACACACACACAACTACAAAGAAAGAAAGATGCATTTATTCACAGACACCTATTTGTGTTGTCGTTGTACTTGATTGCTAGAGCGTATCTCAGCTTTGAAATTTCGTGTCAGTACTCCTTTAAGTGGGTGCATTAGCCCTTCTCACGCCCGATTCCTGGCCAATCCCCCACGTGGGTATGTGCCATGCACAGACACCTATTTGTGTTGTCGTTGTACTTCATTGCTAGAGCGGATCTCAGCTTTGAAATTTCGTGTCAGTACTCCTTTAAGCGGGTGCATTAGCCCTTCTCACGCCCGATTCTCGGCCAATCCCCCACGTGGGTATGTGCCATGTCAGCGGCCAGGCAGCGCGCGCCCATCTCCCCCCCGTTGCCAAGGAAGACGAGGAGCGCGCGCACCCGCAACTGGTGCTATGCGGACGGCGGCGGAATGCGGACGGCGGCGGACGCTTCAGGCTCGCTTAAGAAGTGCATTCGCACTTAAAAATTAGAATCTCTTAGAAACAATGCATGCCATTTCCTCTTCGCTGAAAGAGGATATCGCGGAAACAGACATCCAAGTTATAAACCGTGTGCCAACGAAAGATAAAGCTAAATCAAATATCATTGTGAAGCTTGACTCCCTGAGGTAACGAAACCGTTTCCTACTAGCAGCAAAGAAATGCCGGCTTAATGCATCTGCGCTGGGTTTTGAGGAAAATGATCCTATCTTCATCAATGAACATCTTTGTCCTGCGAATAAGCTACTACTAGGAAAGGCTCTGGCAGCAAAGCGAGAAAAAAACTGGAAATACACAATGGTTTCCGACGGCAAAATTCTCATGTGGAAAACACAAAAAAATAAAAGTACTCCATGTGACATGCGCAGAAGACCTGAACAGAGATGTTTAATAAGATGGCTTTTACCCTTTCCGAAATATAGCAAGCTAGGCTGGCGTTTGATAATTTATCTATTCTACATTGCAAGGTAAGAAGCATTCGCGAAAATGCCGATAATTTTCTCGCTTACCTGTCACAGTTTTCTTTCCGATATGACGTCATAGCAGTAACAGGAACATGGTTGAAAGTAGGTGAATCTGATTTTATACCAGGCTAAAAAATGCTATGGATGCCTAGGGGCAGCACTACACGCGGCGGTGGCGTAGCATTTTTTATAAAAGCTGGACTTGCCTTTCGCGCTTCTGAAGTTAAGAAACACAGCAGTGACGCAACTGAAGCCCTTTTCGTAAAGTTGCAGTGTGGCCTCATAATTCGTGTTATTTACCGGCCACTGCATTCTAGTGTGCAAAAATTCGTTTCTGAAACGGAAACTGTTATGATATCATATGCGACAACCAAGAATCCCATCGTAGTATGCGGTGATTTTAACATTGAGCTTTTATCGGACAATTGTTGTGACTATGTCTTCCTATTGCAGTCATTCAATTTAAAAAAATGTCATGACTCCCCAACTCGAATTACCAGTCAATCAACCACTCTCATCGATCACCTGTTGTGCAGCTTAGATATCAATTTGCGAGCCGGTGTGTGCGATGTCGTTATTGCCGATCATTGCCCAACATTTATGTTCTTACCACGAGCCTGTTTGAGACCGCCTTTTCAGTCCCCCGAAGCGAACTTCTCGTATTGATTATGTGAGCGTTAGAAAACTACTTGAGCACGATAACTTTGAAAACCTGGGTAGTGAAAATGTAAACATTGAATTTGAAAATTTTGTTTCCTTATTCACAGATATAATTACCCAATCTACACGCGAATGCGTCAAACATAATTATGAAGATCCTATTTGCCCGTGGATAACTCGAGACAGACTTGCTGTACTGAAGAGTAAGGATTCGTACTACAACACATGGAAAAGAAACAAAACAAATGAGTATTACTGCAAGCAGTTTAAGTATTACAGAAACAAGTCAGTAGCAATAAGAAAATAAAGAAACTGTATTACGCAAAATTGGTTACACAAAACAAAGATTACACGAAAGAGCTATGGAAGATTGTCAAAAATGTAATTGGAATAGATCGACAAAACAATGTCACACCGAACGATATCTCCCCACACGTTGCTAATAATTGTAACGATTACTTCAATAATGTTGCTTGTGGCCTCGCCCGGGAATTTTCTTAACTGGTATCTACTACTCCTGCTCCCAGAACTGTAAATAATAACTTCTGTTTTCATAAAATTTCTACAGAAGATGTACGATCCAGTGTCAGTAAAATGGCAGTAAATAAAGCATCGGGTCTCGATGGCATCCAGATGCGGGTTATAAAAGAAAGCATTGATAGTATTGGTCCTTATGTATGCCACCTGTTCAACCAGTCCCTTGGAATAGCTGTTACCCGGATATACACAAAGTTGCAAAAGTGGTCCCAATACATAAAGATGGAGATCCAAGCGAACCAGGTAGTTACAGGCCGATATCAGTACTGAGTGCGCTCAACACTCTTCTAAAAAGTAATTGCACAGCAGATTAAAAAAATTTTTCAAGAAAATAATATCAGTGCCGCTCAGCAGCACGGTTTTGTAGAAATTAGATCTACTACAAAAGTCATACTTACTTTATCACAGGTTCTTAATTCTGCGATGTATCAGAATAAGATAGCTGTCGTTGTTTTTCTGGATATTAAAAAGGCAATTAAAACGGTTGATCGTCCAATCTTGCTGCAGAAATCGGAACGTTATGGATTTACAGAGAGCAGACATAAATTCTTTTATAGCTATTTATCCTCCCGGAAGCAAAGGGTACTTATTAGTACTTATTAGAGAGGGCGTGTATTACAAGCAGTATTGTTGTTGAATACCAAAGACAGGCTTACGTTGTCATGTCCGGTGCATTTAGACTGTTTTTCTCTGCCGGTCAAGAAATATGTCCTTTCAGTAAAGAAAAATAAGTCAAACATCAGAACTCGTGTACTTAAACGTCACGAAACGTCCAAATGACGAAAGCACACACAACCTCTTCGTAAACCGGAAGCACGTGACCAAAACTGAAAGCCACTCAGAAAACATTTCAGGCGAATTCCCCAATTGCATAGGAATTTGTGCAGTTGAGAGTAGGCCCCATAGCTCTAATATAGCATTTCTGACATCGCAAAACATGCAGTGCCGTCAAAAAAGTAAATTTTTGGTTTTATTATTACTTTCCCAGTGTACAAAGCACCGTCTGCGGCAGCGCAAGCGATGAGGCTAACATATGAAAGGAATCGAACCTAACAAAGTTGCACGTTGTCTTCATGCGCTGTCTAAACGTCTGCGCATGGCAGCGGGTGCAGCCCATTTTATCCGATAGTAAGTTTGGGGAACCAACTTGTTTTGCTCTAAGGACGCTCGAGAAAGCCGCCAATTTGTTGGTTTGTTGAAGTTCAATGAACAAAATAGGCGCTTTGCTTTTGTGCTGGAGGAGGAGAAGGGGGCTTCAGGATCAGACACAAATGCGCGGACGTGCGTGTGCGTACTTCGGCGTGCGTGCTTGTGCAAGCGTTTTTGAGTGCGCCTGTACATGCCCTTGGGAAGCAACTGTGTGCGTTTGTACAAGGTACAGGACACGTGGGCTTAAAAAATTCTGATGCCTTTTCTCAAGAGAACAACAGTTACAGCGCAAAGCTTTCTCCCTTGCAGCCTGAGTCAAAGCCCAATTTCGAACCATTTCGTCCACGTCGGAATAGCGCAATTGGATATACGTCAGCTTCATAAGGCGAAGGACCCGGGTTCTATTCCGACTACAAGAGGCGTTGTATTCTGGAGGCGCTTGATCTGCTTTCGCTTATCATCATCTCATGGGCCTTTGTGAGAACCTAATGCGTAGAGTTGGCTTTCCTGCAGTGCGTTTTGGCACGGCATAGAGCGGCGTGAGTGAAGCTTAGGCCTTCTATGATCCCAGTCCATGGCAGCTCAGTTGTGTGACCTTTACAACCCTTTGCGACCAGCCTTCTATGATTCCAGTGGCAACTAAGTTACGTGAACGTTACCACCCTTTGCTATACGGCGTGCGCAATTGTGCACGCGACTTTTAAGAGTATTTTTGTGAGTAACAATCGTCGTAATCCCCACATGAACCGCTTAGCCAGCCTTCGCATTTCCCGCGCTACGGCGGGAAATGCGATTAAGTGGGGTGCACTTTTGAGCGGTTATGAACACCTACTTTACACGCCAAGTGCCCGGTGCGTCAAGTACGTGTTTTTGGTTTTACGTTTTCTATCTAGTTAAAACGTTTATTAAAACACAATTGAGCCTTTTACCATAATACAAGGAGGACTGCCAGGGGCGCCGACCAGTGTAGACGTGACAAGATCGGCTCCCAAGTGTTTCAACGATTTCGGTCGGATAATCTACTTTTATCGCAGTGTTTTTGGTCTCAACCAACGCCGGAAGTTGCAGCGCTTCTGTGGATACCAGCTTTTCGCCGGTGGGTGATCTTTTAACCGAAGTACTGAACCTTTTCCCCGAGCGCCACGCTGGCGACCGCTGGGCCTAACGCTCGGCAGGCCTAGCGCGGCGACGCACCGGTGGCTGCCCTCGCTGCTGGCACGGCGAACTCTGCGACAGCAGTCATTTCGGCGTCTTCGATATAAGTGGAAGGCGATTTCATCGCCGAAGACGATATTGACAAGGAATCGGGCTGGAAGAAGGTCATCAGCCGAAGAGAAAAAAAAAGTCAGCCGAGCGCGGCACGATAGTAACGCTGGCGAAGAGAAGGTGAGTGCACGCCGGCCGTTTTTCAGCGTCGTGAATCGGGTAGTAAAGGCTTCACGCATGCCTCCCATGCCTCAGGAGCACATCAAGATTGTGATACGCCCCAGAGGGGATTGAATTTGGAGAAAGTGGGCCCCACCGTGGGTAAGGCGATTACCGAAGCGGCAAGCTTGAGCTCGGAGCAAACTCTGCATGACGTAATCTGCCCAAACATTACGCAAAACATTATGGTGGCCAGCACCCCTCTAAGAGAAAATGCGGACAAGTACGCTCGCATCAAGTTCATAACAGTGGCCGGGAAGGTCTTCGAAGTCGACGCTTACGAGACCGCCCCCAGCGATTATTAGATTATTAGGGGATTATTAGAAACGTGGACATCGCAGACGGGCCTGCAACCCCTGAAAGGAACATTTTGAACGACCGTAACCCGTTGGCGCTCTGCGTGAAGAGAATCAAGAACTCCGGATCTGTTATTATTGTATTCGACGGACTTCGTGTACCGAACTTTGTGATGTATGGACCTACTCTAGTGCGCTGCTACTTATATGGGAAACAAGTGGACGTGTGCTACGCTTTCGGAAAGATCGGACACCGGAAGGACGTTTGCCCGACACCCGGTGTTTCAGAATGTAGGGGCTGCGGTGGGCGCAACCCAAGTGACCCACATGTGTGCAACCCGAAATGCAAGCTGTGCGGGGGCTTGCATGTGACAGCGGATAAATTGTGCAAGAAACGCTACTTGATTTCATATGTGGTGCGTGTTAGACGTCAAGAGCGCGCGAAGGCACATATGGTCAAGGAAGAGACGCAGACGGTGAGCGACAGGTCCGAATCCAGGGGGCGAGCTAGCTCGCGCTTCCGCTCTGGGTCCCGACGTCGTGCGTCATCAAAAAAGCGAGACGCAAGCAGGAGCAGAGGTCACCCCCGCTCCAGGGGGCCGCTGACGCGTTTCGCGGCTGGTGGGGGCGCAGAGTCGTGGGCCGACAAGGTTAAGAACAAAGAAAAAGGCGCGGATCAGCCAATGGCCCAAGCGAATCGTAGTCTAGAAAGAGATAGGATTCGATCGCTAGAAAAGGAGAACAACAGCCTTAGGGCGGCGGTAGAGAGGCTCACTCTCGAATTGATCGAGCTCCGGAGCGAGATTACTCGTATCAAGTCCGAGTCCTCTGAGAGTCCCTCAGATGTCGAGGTTCTGGGGTCCATGGAGGTTGCTCCGTCAGAGGGCGAGCGTCCCTATGATAGCGAAGTTCTAAGGTCCATGGAGGTTGCTCCATCAGCAAAGTTCTAAGGTCCATGGAGGTTGCTCCCGGCTCCCAAGAAGCGGGCCCTTACTCCGCCCAGTCGGTTGCAGTTTAAGACAAAGTCGGGAATCAAGGAGGCTCTATCTGCGATTAATGATAGTATCAAGCAGGTAAACGACCGACTCACCCGTATTGAGCACAATGAGGAGAGCGTCGGGGCTAGGCTGCAAAATATCGAGGCATACCTGAATGATACGGTAGTCCCAGCTATGGTGAAGATCTATCCCAACCGTTTGGCAGAGCAGGGTAGATCCCACAGTAATACTAACCTAAATAACGCAATTCCACACGGTCAAGATGGCTTAGATAACTACAGTCAAACCCGTTTATAGCGAACTGCAATATGCACCGCGATTAGTTCGATATATCCAATAGTTCGATATAGCCGAACCCGCCTATAACGAGCGTATTGTTACGAGTTCGCAATCCCCGGGAGCCCCCTGCCTCCTCCCCAACTCCGCCAGCCGCGTATGCACAAACGAACAGAGTACAGTAGCCATTAACAGACCAAAGTAATAATTTTATAGCAAGTATCAAAGCTACTTTCCGCCTTAACTGCCCCCGTTGCAAAAAAAAGGGGATTTTTGTTTTCACTTTCGTTTTGGCGGTTTCAACTAGCATAGCATTCTCTACGCGAAACATTGCTTGCACCTGTGAGAGTCCGTGTCCTCAAAAATCGAAGAAGCATTGGCGGAGCACATCGACTGCCGAAAGAGCTTCATTATAAGCGTCGTACGGATTTCACTGGCGACATCATCGCGAACGTTGGCGAGCTGTTCCCACAGTTCACCGATGCTCCTGTCTCGGTCCGCACTCACTGACTGGGCGGGTTGTGTCGCGAGTCCCGCGCATCGGAAACAGTTCCGTAAAGTATTGGGCGCCACGTCGCTCCGTGCGAGGCGCAATGTCTCAGTCGCGGCTCTGGCTCCGTGGTCGCGGCCAATCCAAATCTCAACCGCAGCTCCGAGATCATGCATTTCGGCGGCCATTCTAGGGGCCCAGAGTTCGATATATCGGATGTGAACTTCGTTATAGGGAATATGTTTCCCATGTATTTCCGTAACTGAAATAATTTAGTTCGATATATAGCATAATTCGCTCTATCCGGGTTTGTTATAGCCGGGTTTGACTGTACAGCCTTTAGAAACTAGCAATGGAACTGTCGAGGATCCAACCCAAAAATGGCAGCCCTCCAGCAGTTTATTAGATCACAAGCTGAGAAACCACATGTTATTTTGCCTCAGGAGACTCTTGCGGCTGACCTCCCTTTTACGGGATACAAGGCGGAGAGCCTCCGGGAGGATAAAGGCAGGGTAGTGGCTATTTTGATAAATAAGAAGATCCCTTATATCCGACACGAGCTCCGTACGTCGCATTGTAGGGTAGAATTTATCGCTGTGGAGATAATTCCTAGTAATTATATAATCAACAGCAGCAGTATATTTCTCCTCAATTTGTATAGTAGTCCAAAAGAATCGAGGCCGAGCTTTAAGGCCATCCTAACTAAAGTGGCATGGCTAGCCGGTAACGCTGCTCTGATCGTTGGTGGGGATTTCAATGCCCCTCACCAAGCGTGGAAATACCCTTACTCCACCGGCAAGGGTGAAAGAATATGGACTGACGCCTCGGACCTTAGTCTCACTCTCATTTCAGACCCGGGTCAGCCAACTAGGTGCGGCACTTCTACGTGCAGGGACTCGACGGCGGACCTAACCTTTGTCCGGGGAATCGAGAAACCTAGCTGGGTGAATACTGATATTGACCTCGGCAGCGATCACTATATTGTAGTCATCAGCTTCGAGGTAGTCTGTAAGAAGCTGAGGGAGTTTAACTGATTGATTGGGATAAGTTCCTCAAATTGAGGGCTAATCCCGATGCCTCTCCTGGTGAGGCAGATCCTCCGCTCGAGAGCTGGATAGAGCAGCTTGGGCTGGACATTCACGCGTCAGAAAGAACCATCCTCACGGATGTTGGAACTGAGAAGATGGACCACAGATTAGCTAATCTCCTTGAGGCTAAGCAATCAATACTAGAACGGTGGAAAGGCCAACGACTGAACACGAGACCTAGGAAAAAGATCGCGCTGCTGAACAGAGAGATTAAGGAGTACTGTAAAGTTCTATGTAAACAACAATGGGATGAGATATACAATTCCTTAGACGGCCAAATTCGCAAAGGGAGAGGCTGGGGTCTCCTCAGACATCTACTAGATGAGAAAGGTTCCAGATCCAAGCCAACCCAGCGGTCGCTACTGAGCAAAATAATTCACAAGGCGCGGAAGGAAGCTAAGGATGACGAGCTCTTGGAAGATCTAGCCAGTCAGTATTTGCCACTTATAAAAACGCAGACTTTCGTTCCTCCGCCAGTAGTGTATACGGGTTCTCCCAACCACGCGCTTGAGGGAGATTTTTCGGAGGGGGAAGTTCATTTTGCTATTCAGGAGCTTAACACTAAATCTGCTGCTGGTCCTGATGGTATTTCGAACAGAGTTCTTCGCAATCTTGAGGATAATTTCATCAGCTATTTAACCAGACGAATCAATATTATCTGGAGAGAGGGCTACCTCTCAGATACTTGGAAACACGCTAATACGATACTCATTCCTAAGCCGGGCAAGCCTCTCGGACTTAAAAACATCAGACCGATCTCTCTGACGTCCTGCCTCGACAAGGTTGCGGAGCATGTCGTGCTTAACAGGCTCTCCGCTTATGCGGAGGATAACCAGCTTTTCCCGTATACCATGATCAGCTTCAGGCCGGGTCTTTCGACCCAGGAAGCTATGCTCCGGATCAAAAAGAAGCTACTAGATCGGGTCACTCATGATACAAGGGCTATTCTGGGCCTTGATGTAGAAAACGCCTTCGATAATATACGCCACACGGCTATACTTCAGGCCATATCGGACCTTAGTCTCGGTGGGCGTTTCTTTTCTTACGTTCGATCTTTTCTCAGCGGCAGAACCGCCTCCCTACGCATTGGAGATATTATATCAGAACCCCTTGAGCTTGGAGACAGGGGAACTCCTCAAGGCTCGGTACTGTCTCCCTTTTTGTTCAATCTAGTCATGTCCAAATTAGCGAGAACACTTATCGATATTGAGGGGGTTGAACACACCATTTACGCTGATGATGTTACCCTGTGGAGTGCTGGGGGCAGTGACGGTGAATTGGAGGCTCGATTGCAAGAAGCTGTCAGGGCCACAGAGCTATATCTCGCCCCTGCGGGTCTTAAATGCTCCTCAAAGAAGTCGGAGTTGCTTTTCTATAGCCCATCTAGACCAGGGCGCAAGCCCAGGGGTTGGGAGCAGGACAGGAGGCCCAACGTTGCGCTTTTTGACATGCACGGCAATCGCATTCGGGAGGTCAGTTCCATCAGAGTTCTAGGCTTAATCATCGAAGGAAATGGTTCCGATAACTGAATGTTACAGAAGATTACCGGGGAAGTTGAAAACGCGTTAGGAATGTTTCGACGCATTCTCAACAGGAACAGGGGTATAAGCGAGGAGTGCGCCATCAGGCTTATCCACGATTTCGTCCTATGCCACATTTCTTACGTCGGGGCTATGCTCAATTGGCAGAAAACCGAAGAGAAACGCCTCGACACCATGATTCGTCGTGTTTTTAAGGTAGCTTTGGTGCTTCCTATCAATGCATCCACAGATCTCCTACTTAAACTAGGGGTTCACAATACGTTATCAGAAATCGCAGAATCCCAGCACACTGCGCAGGTATATCGACTGTCAGGCACTAGAGCAGGCAGAGACATTTTTGTCACTCTGGGCATCTTTACCAAACAGAATAAGAGTGTTAAACACCTTAGCAGAGAAATCAGAGACTCGATCGTGGTCCGTCCTTTCCCAAGAAACGTCCACCCTGTCTTTATTCAAGGAAGGAGACTGTCTCGAGCCAAGGCACTTCTAGCTGCAGCTCTCGAGAGCCCTACGGAGTCGGATTTTGTAGATGCTGCTCAGATAAATGGAAGACAGGCCTTTTCGATAGCGGTCATTGATGCTCAAGAACGGATGTGCAACGCACTTTCCTTTGTTTACCAAGAATACCGGAGGTCGCTGAGCAAATCGCGATTGCACTTGCTCTGCTTGATCCTCAACATAAGGTCATTTATAGTGACTCTAGGGCGGCCACTCGAGCCTTCGCCAGGGCAGTGGTTGATGCCAAAGTCTCCAAGTTATTGGAAGATAGAGACATTAGTAATCATTCGATAGTCTGGTTTCCAGCCCACATGGGCGACCTCGGGGGAGGACAGCAGAACTTCAATGAATCCGCACATGAGTCGGCGCGAGGACTCATCAGCCGCGCACCCTCCCAACCAACCCCGTCTCCACAAAGGGTTTTCAAGGATCAACTTCAGACCTACAACGAGCTCACCAAGCACTTCTACTTAAATCGACGGGAATTTGCGCTCCCACACAAAGGACTCAACAGGGCGCAGTCAGTCACTCTCCGCATGTTAGAAACGGACTCATACGCCAATCCTTGGAGGATGAGCCACATCGACTCGGACTACGACGGAACTGCTACGTGTTCAAAGTGTGATAGGCGTGTGAACTTGGGTCATGTGTTGTGTGGTTGTGCTACGCAAGCCTCCTATCTGGAGGATAAGATCAACTGGGACAGTGCTCTCAGGAGCAGTGAACTTAACGATCATCTCTGGGCTGTCCAGAAGGCCCGCGTAGCGGCGGAGAGTCTCGGGCTCCCTCTCCCGACATGGGAGATGCCCTCTACACCTTGACACCGGTCAGGTGTCCTTCAGGACCCTTTTTGGAAATAAAGTTTCTCCACCACCACCACCATAGTATAAATATGGCTATAGATCACAATAATGGATAAGCGTTTCCTATCGTAGCTGTGGTCACGAAACGATAGTCACGTTTACGAAAGCGTTTTTACGAATTGGACACGGCCTAGTTTATTAACTACTTATGAGATCGAGTTGTTTATGGTTTTGAACGGAAATTTGGTAATCAAAAATATACGCAGGCAGTTTCAAATTTTCCTGTCGGTGACATCCTCATGCGTGTTGTGAAGAGATAAATTTACCTTTGCTTGTGTGCTCTTTGAGACCGTTGTGACCGTCGATTTCAAGGAGAAAATTTTGGGCTTTGACATTTTAAGCGAAGCTTTATTAGTCCCTCCTCTCTGCTTTTCGGTCCCTGCTGCTGCTTCGGTTGTTATGCTTACGAAAGCGACGCTGCGTGACTGGTGGTTTCTGCTTCGGTGGCGGGGAGAAGCCTTCGGGCGCCATACTGCTGCGTTTCTTACATAAACACCATTTTTCGCACGTCTAGGCGAATTTCGGACGCCAGCGCCGGCGCGGAGCATTTTCAGTTTGAGCATTGCCGTGTACTTGGGAGGTAGCGTACGAAGAGAGTGCTTGTCACGGCTACAAACGAGCACGCAAATATGCTCAAGCAAATCGTCTCCGAGGAGCTCATCCAGTGTACAGAATATCCAGGCCTGAAAGAAGCACCACGTAGAACAAGAACATCTCCGTATCGCAGCGAAACGTGGTGCAGACTTCAAATATATGCTCGGTATGCTGGATCAGAGACGTTAGTCAAGGTACGGACGTTGTGAGCAGTACGCCCTGCTTCGACAAACTGAGCAAAAATGTGGCATGCGCAGTCGCCTCAACCCAGTTTTGCCACGACGCCGTGCAATCATTTCAAATGGTGAAGTTCATTGTTTTTTCCTGAATGCTTACAAATTGACGACTGTAGTGCTTCTGGCGACTTTTGTCATACCGGCAGAGGACAAAGGTGAATTAGAAGGCTCCCGCGCGGATCCCGTTTATGATGTTTGGGGTGACTTCCCCTAGCGTAGACTTGCGACGCCATAGTGTTGGCAGAGTTCCATTTGCAGTGGGAAAAAGGGCAACGACGCTCGTGGCCTAAAGTTGCTTGAGCCCTTCTCTGGTCTTGAAAAGTATGCGTCGGAAGCGTGTTTCCTCTCTCCTTCAAGCTCTGTGTCTGGGAGGGAGAGGAACTTGTGGAAATAGGAGGGACAGTGTTTTGCTGCTATTGGTTCTTTTGAAAGGTGAGCTGACCAATCGGATCTGCTGCAATGCACACGGGAACCACAAAATATTAAATTTCCGCGGCGATGGCCAGCAGCAGACTTGGCTCAAGCTTTTGAGCCTCATGTAATCAAGCGAGCCCCCGAGATTATTCCTCGTAAAACGTTCTGAGGTCTTGATCGTCCGAGAGGAATAGTAGATCACCAAGACAGAAGTTCTAGGGTGTAACCAACGTCTGGGTAACTTTAAGATAGTACTGCTAGGTCAGACCCTTTTATAAATACCGTTTTGTAAATAATTGTAAATACAGTTTTTTTGTTATCATCGTATCCTGCTGTCGTCGTAATCTCTTCTCTCTCTTTCAACGTCAACACCGCCGAGTTCGAAGAGCGAAGTTCCCCCCGAAAACGAACCCTAAAACGTACCAACGAGGGTTTTCTACGGTGTAAGTATCATTGAACTTTTGTCTGTTTCTACACATGCGTGGAATACACAATGTTTTGTCTTTAAACCTCCAAAGCGCGTATTCGGAATATTTTGGGTTTCTCGAACACCCAAACACCTTCTCTTGCATGTTCAAATATTGCATGTAAATTGTCCGTGCAACTCCATATGCTTCTAAATGAACAGTGTGCTCCAGGTGCCATAGCATCCGTCACATGGTGAAGCACTGCCCAAAAAGACCAGTCTGTCTAATCTTCGGCCGCACGTGCGTCCTGGCTAAGCATTAGGAGCCTACAATTTTTTAAAGTGCCTTTAAAGGAGATCATACGCAGCCGAAGACCCGAAGTGACTCAGCAAACGTAACCAAACGTGAATGCCCCAAGACATTTTGTAGCATGAGCTACACTGGGCGAGGTTGAACAGTTTTGCGTGGGCCTGGAGAGCCGTGCTGCGCATGCGCGAGGAACAGTTACGTCACACCGCGCACAGAACATTGCTCGCCGCCTGGCGTCTATCACACACCCCATGCGCCCAGCGTCTTCGCCGACCTCCGTTCCGCACGTGGCAGCCCCGTCCACTTGATGATCATCGAGGGGTGGCCGGGTGTGGAACCAATGGCTCGTGCGTCGCAGAAACACCGGCGTGCGCCTGTGGAACCAGCTTAGCTCAGGGGCGATTGGTGACGCTGCGCCTGAGCCGCTTGCTAAATACACATGTGTCACATAATGCGTATACCGTGGGTCGGGTCATTGAAGCAGCAGTAGGCATGATAATCAGGCTAATCCTAGACAACCAGGAACGCTAAGAATAACCAGCTGAGCCTTCGATCTCGCTATGCATAGCGTAGCATAGCTGAGCTAAGCCACTCCTTAGTTTTCATAGCCAGATTTTTCTGAGTGGCCAGATACGTGAATTTATTTACTGATGTATGATTTTCCTTCGTTTTCGCCAGTGGTGTACATTTACACTGTTGCAACGATTAGGTGGAAGGCATGCACTTCCTGTTTCCGAGCAATTCTCAGCTGGTTTCGCTTCTTAAAACTCTTCTGTCAACTCGTGTGGACGATGCTCAATCCCTGTTTTAACGCAGTTTGTGGCGCCCCCTGAAAACTGAGTCTGGCTCTTGCCGTAAAAGCGGTAGTGGGATTATTGCAGATGCGCTGAGAGAGACTGTAGTAACGTCTGTCTCTAAGAACATCTGGTCGGCAAGGCTAACACATTCGCATTGGATAATAAAAGAGGTTCCGGTATCATTTCCCGTGCATGTTTTCGCATTATTGTTTTGAAATATTGCGAAGACACGTTCGAATTGACGGATTCTAAGTAGTAATAGCGATCGGTGTCCAAAAAAACAGCTTTGTAGAAAACGTTTGAAGAATATACATATGGTAACCTTCGTCAGGGTTGAGCTGCTCTGGGGTTTAACCCCAGAACTGTTAAAGTATTTAGCTACGGCATAGAGCGTTTCCAGAAAAAAAATTCCAAGATAACATATTGAGCGTACGTGAGCTTGCACCTCGTGAGGAGCTCCCGGCCTCGGCCAGCTAAATCTTCAGGAACACTGTGCCACAATTTCGTGGCGTGAGCTCTCGTGTGCTGTTCTCCTCCCCAGTTCACGTGCGTTCGTGCCTGAAGTGGGGAGCACTAACGCCGAGTTCGCGAAGCCGGTTGCCGCAAGTTTCAGCGAGTGCTAACGCGGTCCACTTAGGGAGAGGCGGGAAAGCTTGCGGACAAAATGATCCAGACCTGCCAGTCATTGAGAAATTTCAGCGGCAAGTTCAAAAATCCATGGGAGGTGCAACAGCCGGGTCCCCGACGAATGGGAGAGGGGCCTCCACCTTTGGTGCTTCTACAGCCTTGAACCAGTAGTGCAAGCGGCGCGCTTTTTTTCCGCTTGTCTCTGGGTGCGACTTAGAAGTAAAGGAACCAGTGTTTTGGAAGAAGGCGTAGGGCTAACGAATGCGCAATAAATAAATTAAAACACACCCAATTCGTTTTCACTGTAACTTAAAAATTTACGAATAAAAATTGTGAAACACGGACAAATATATGTGTTAAGATACATATTATTCCAAAATTGATTTGGTTCGGTGGCATAACTTCGCCTAGGAAAATAAGTCACAGAGATCACGGAGAAGTTCCAGTTTTAGAAATGTGACAAGTAGATACACCTAAAGGATGTTTTCAGATAACGTTTGTTTACTTTTTTGAAATGAGAGAGAGAGAGAGAGAGAGAGAGAGAGAGAGAGAGAGAATGCATTTAATGGTAAAAGCGAGGTTAGCCGAGCCATATTGCTTAGCATGCTACGCCATATGAGGTAACGAAAGCATGAGAGTCTGTAAACTGAAATAAATAAATAATGTTACCCTTAATGGAATATGGTTAGTACTGATTATTAGAGACGAAATAGTTGAGCTGAGTGGCATTGCTGTACGCCCATCAGATCTGATGTAAACAATCGACTAAACGTGTTTAGTATGTTTCCCGTGTTCATCGAAATGGTAGACCTTTATCTGCTTTTGTTATGCCACCCGGAAAAATAATTGCTTGAACTGGCTTTTTTCGCGCTTCTGCTACAGATCCCAAGCACTTTCATTCGCAATGTAAACCGTTCGGTCCCCACGAAATGTTTCTCATTCGACAACTTTTCGCCTTCACATCCAACATAATTGAATGCCTTGCAGAACATCAGGCATTGCGGATAGCTTGTCAAACGTTCCTGCCCATTGAGATTCGCCCTCTGAATGCCCAACTTGGACTCGCGTCCAAAGAAAGCTTACGGCTTCACTTACGCCTTCCAACATACTTTATGTTACAAAGGAGAATTAGATTATAATTAGTCTTCCGTGAAGAAAGTTGCGCCGGATAGCCGCACATCAAACAGACAACCAGAAGAAGTAGTAAGCTTGACGTCAGGTCAGTCTACATTTGAGTTAGAATGGTTTTAAATATAGGTAGCGGTATAGTGTAGGCCGTATTTTGGCATAAATAGGCGTTTAGTGTTGCCATTTAGCGTAGTGTAGCGATAAGAATAATTACAATGGACAAACAAGAGAGATCAGGTGGGGCGCAGATACTAGGTAAATGACCCTGTTAGGCATGCCATTGAATGATGGGTTATTCTGGGTAATTGCGTCGTTTTAACCGTCACGTGTTGCGTCAGAAAATGTGTATTTGTTTGAAAGCCGTAAATTATTGCATCTGTGTTGATGCAGTGGTGCGGCGTTCATAAGACAGTAATAAGCTAAATACGTGTATGAGAAAAAAAAACACTGGACATCATTCATGCTTCTAGATTGACTCAGGTACTTGAACGCTATGCAGTATAACGTAAAGATACGATACGGCGTTATACAGCATCCTTGGAAGCAATTATACGAAGTTCCTCACAGAAAGAGAGACCGAGAGAGAGACAGAAAAAGGAAGATGACTTTACATTCATTGTGAAAAAACAGCCTCATTTTATATACAAATACCTCTCTTAGTCTGCAGTGTCACACTACATTGATATGAACTGCCATCGAACGCATTAAAAAGTGGCATGCAAACGTTTTTGTTGCTTTAATTGTTATCCATTTTTCTTTCAGATTCGACCATGAATGGATGGGCCACTGGCGCACCCTGTATATTGGCAGAATTACTACGGCTAAAAAGGACATCTAACAAATGAACACGGTGACTCTTATCAAAGTGAACAACACTGAAAATCTGTCTGATGGCACATATTGAGGCCTAAAAGAGGATCGCGTGCGCCCATGGACTCAGCGGCTTGCTGCTATGGAGCTAGTAAACTAATTCTTCAGGTATCTGTGTTAACTGGTAGGCTTCTTCAGTGACCGCTTCTGCAGTATGCCGAAGAGTGTTGCGCTTCCGCAATTTCACAAAAACTCACCTGCAATGCAGGCGAAGAGAAATGCGGCGACCACTCCAAGGAAGACCATCATGCTTGATCTGTGGGACACGTCCTGGTTGCGTCCTGTGCATGGCCTCGGGGAATACATCAAGGCGAACCAAAGACGTGGCCGGATGAAGACGCACCGGCCGAAAATTCACTTCGAAGAAAGCAGCTGTTCTTGCAAGGGAAGTGCGTGTCTTCAAGAAGTGAACCTTATTTGGCCGTTCCCGCTACAAGGCGACCGATATGATGAAACGATGGCCCACCTGGCCTCCCTGACGGCACTCCGGGTTTCGTGGATCCCCCTTTGCAACTTCGGTATGCGCCGCCGCAGCACACAGACAGACAGACAGTCTCTTTCTCTTGAACGTTGTTGGTTTTTGGGGATGCAGGCAATATGGGTGATGCCCCGTAATTGTCCTAACTACTTCAGGGGGCAGAGAGATATATATTCAGGCGAAGACATGGTTCACGAGCTCTCCATCACCGCAGGTTCCTTTCCCGAAGAAGCGTACACGCGATGTGGTAAACTCAGGAGAGAGAGAGAGCGGTTGGGACCGCGGAGTCTAGCTTGGGCGTCAGTGGCATCAGGCGAAGCCGCACATTGCGGAGAAACAGCTACGAGGTGAGAGGACGGAGCCGGCGGCCTGTGGAAATCCCGGTGCAGACAGATAGCTTGAACGCGATGCAGGGGCTCGGAACGGAAAATACCTCATCCGCCAGCGGCACTTGTTGCCCTCGTGTCCTGCGCGTCCGGAGGTGAAAAGACACACTGCGGAGCTTCCTGAGTTGCGTCGCTCTTTATCTGCGGCCTTTTGCGGCGCCTGTGGGTGTCACGAACTATTTCGGTGAAAAAGTTCCGCTTTTGCTTGGTTGCCCGAACGGCAGTCAATAGCAGGGCTGCAGACTGCTCTTTCGTTATCACGTCGATAGCGTTGCTCAATGCCTGACCAAAATCACACCGTTCTCCATAAGGAACACGGGGCCACGTTAGCAGCCACTTTAGGCCAGGGCAATGCAACAAGCCGTGGTAACTCATAGGTTAGGGTGCGCTGCTGACCGCAAGGGCGTCGATCCAATCCCTGCGGCAGCGGCTGTTTTTTTCACGATGGAGGCTACAAACAAAACCGCTATATATAGAGGTTCTTTTTCACGCTAGAGATCTTCGGGTAATGAAAATTGTGGCGGAGCCCTCCGCTCGGGCGCACCTGAAAGCCCAGGTGTACCTTCGGCGTGTTAAATTCGCCACATTCAGCGGCTATAGGTGGCGCCACGAGAAATTCAATGTGGCCGTGCGAGAGATAATTAGGCTGAACGGAGTGTGTGCGCTGTATGCTAGGTGGGCACAGAGTGGTGTGCCATCGGTGTACTGTAGCGGCCACGACTAACGCCAATATGACGGATTAAAGGAAACGCTGCCCTTCATAAGGGGAAGGCGAAGTTTTTAACGCGGGATGCTACATATGCTGCCGACTGAAATTCGGCAGGGGCCTGGCTTGCGTTGTGATTTTTCCCCTTTATCGCAACTGAGGGCTGCTTCTTTTGTAGCGTAAGCTACACTGGCTGGGGTTGAGCAGTTTCGCGTGGGCCGTGAAGGGCTGTTGTGCACCAGCGCGTGGAGCTTGGGATTGGTTTGGACCAGATCGGATTGGATTGGATTGGGTTTCCTTGGCTTGGAATGGATTGGATAGGATTGGAATAAACAGCATTGTGTTGGATTGAAATCCAATCCAACTGGAGTACGGGTGTGCAGAGAATGCGGTCTGCACGTTCGCCGGTCGGGGCATTCCAGAGGAGTGACTTCATAGCCGCGGCAGACGCTTGATTGATTGATTGTAGGGTTGAACGTGCCGACGCAACTGAAACGATGAGGCGCGCCGTAGTGGAGTGCTCCGGAATAATTTTGACAACCTGGGGATCTTTACGTGCGGCGAAATCTCGTAAACACAGGCGTTTTTGCTTGTCGCCTACATCAGAAAAGCGGCCGCCGTGGCCGGGAATCGATCCCGCGACTTCGTGCTCAGCAGCGCAACGCCTTACCCACTGAGCCCCAGCGGCGGATGCCGCGGCAGACGTACTGGCGGCGGGTGCCGTGGCAGACGCACTGGCGCCGGTGCGTGCCTAGCTTTGAGCCTCCGTTGCGCAGTAGCAAAGTCTGACGCTGCGCAGGAGCTGCTTGATAGCCGTTTCGCGTGGCTCCTGGAGAGCCGGGCTGTGCATGCGCGAGGAGCAGTGACTGGACTGGACTGGACTGGACTGGACTGGATAGGACTGCACTGGATTGGATTGAATTGGCTTGAATTGGAAATCGTTTTAGCAGCAGTAAGCATAATGAGCTAATCCTGGACAACCAGGAAACCTAAGAATAACCAGCGATTCTTAGCTCACGCTACGTATTCCCTGGCACAGCCGAGCTAAGCCACTGCAAATTTTTTGGCACACTCCCCAAAATGTCGCTGCTTCTTTGCGTTGTTATTTATTATGTGGAAGCCCACCTTTTGTAGTTGAGGGTACGTGTTATCTATTTTTTGGTGCAGTTGTTTGGCGCCAAGAAATTCCGTGGAGTGTTCCACCCAGATTGCCTGTCTTGCCCGCGTGCTGACTGCGCATCCCATCGTGTCTTTACCTCGCGTCGACCCCGCCATGAAAACAGGAGTTCCGAAAATGTGGTGCTTTTCTCAGCGCTTGCCTTCGTAACAAAATCGGCGCGACTACGGCAGTTCGCGACGATTAGGGTACAATATATTGTACTAAGCTGTCACTGCGCGAGTACGACGCCTGCCTTCGTGAAGGGTTCAACGTTGCGACTGCAGCTTGCGACTGCTACGGTAACTTTGCGATGTCCTTAGAATGCGTGACGACTACGGTACCGTCTCATGACGCCTACCTTTGAGACAGGTCCCACGCGACAAAGACAGTGCGCGGTGACCGCAGCAACATTTCACAGTGCCTACCTTCGGGTGGGATCGACGTGACGACCGCAGCTTGCGTCGAGACGACAACTAGCGATTCGCTTTGTGGGTACGACAATTATAATTATAACATTACGATACACTTTCATCACACAAATACGGCACTTTCACAGCGCCTACCTGTGTGCCGGGGTCGATACGATGCAGCGCGCGACGAATACGGCAAGCTTTCTCAACGCCTGCCAACGTAGCGTGGCCCTTTTTATCTTTGCGTGATATGCTTCCCAATTCGAACCTTATAAAAACCATTCCTTCTTGAGGCGGACAATATTCGGAAACGGGCGGGTGTTTACCTTGCCGCGGCTCTGCGCTACGCAGCATTTTTACTATCACGGACTGACCGCACGCACAACGTTTGTGCTTCTTGTGTTCCTGTGCCTCTCTCCTGTTTTAACACTTTTTTCACCATACAAGACACGGTTAAAAGCTAGCTAGAGGCCACACTCAACCACACTCAGCCTCGTAAACACTTAGACAGAGGCCCCGATGTTTGGGTGCACCATTTGGAGCCGATGCAGGGGCGTATAATCTTTCGACTGGTTACGGCAGCCACCGCGCGGCGGCACCATTGTGATAAAACTTGCGAATACCTCCCCCCTCCTTGAAAGACAAATGCCTGTAGCAATTGTCGTTACGTTTCTTTTTACGGTTTGTTCCTCGAATTGCGGACATTTTGTGTCTTTTAATTTCACGTCACAACCGTAAAACAAGACGTTTTGCGGATATCTCCGGACTCAACGGGATGGTCGCGGATCCCGGCACATACAACGGGGTATGGAGGTTTCGACCAAACTCACGAGCTGTGTCGCGTCTATAGCCGGCGAATATAGTTCAGCGTCTTGGCGCAGCCTGCTGTGGAGAAATCACAAATAATGAGCATGCGCGCCTAATCCCTGACGTAGACACCAATGTGACGTCCTCTTTCGGAGCATGAAGTTGCAGTTGTTGTTTGTTCGTTTATTTATTAGCCTCAAGGCGAAGTGGACACTAAGCGGGTCCGATCTATATCCAGGAAACTAGGTTAGCCTCTCGGATATAGTCTAGTAGCGAATGGTAGGCAGGACGATGGAGCCACCGATGGTAATGCGTGTCTTGAGCCCGCAGGGAGCAGCGTGCGCGGGCCCTTACGAAGCGATACCCAGTGCATCCGGCAACTGTTTATGTTGACGCGGCTAGCTACAGCCACCATGACGCCTACGCGGTCGCAATCATCAACGCTCCCAACAATCCCCCTCTAATCACCCTCACCCTTCGCACTTCTTCCCCCGCGACTGTGGAAGAGGCGGTTATTGCTCTTGCATTAACACTGCGGCCTTCCCCTGCGATCATGGTCTCCGATTCGAAGACGGCCGTTCGAAATTTCTCTCAGGGCCGCATTTCTGCACTGGCACTCAAAATCCTTCTTCAAAATCTCCCTGACTCCCCTACCAAGCTGTTATGGACCCCAGCCCACACGGGCGTGGGAGGGAACGAGGCAGCACACAGAGCCGCTCGAGAGCTCACCTTCCGAGCGGGTCCTAGCCTTGAACACTTCCATGGAGCCCTGTCAGCTCTAGATCGGCTCCTTTCCTTTCATGAGATTACGTCTCATTACCGCCTCTCCCGCCGTCTACTGCCCCCTGCACACCCGGCACTCTCTCACACAGAAGAACGCCTATGACGCTTAGAGCAAACGTACACCCTTCCTTGCCTGTCCCGCCTGCACCGCTTGTACCCCGGTCTGTACACTTCACCCCACTGCCCCGCTTGTGGAGTGCTTCAAACCATGGATCACCTCCTCTGGCAATGCCCCCACTACCCATTCCCCCCATATCGAGACGGTGAGCACTGGGCGAGGGCGTTGGGCCGCTCGGATTCGATGGTGCACGATGCCATCGTCGCCCCGGCTGCCAAAGTCACCGGGGACCTTCCTCCCTCGGTCATTACCCCTCCCCAGAATTAGCCCTTGCGGCAATAAAAGTTTTGTCTCTCTCTCTTTCTCTCTTGCTTATTGCCGCAATTCACCCACTTAATCCTATGCACAGGCATTGCTTACAGGCCGGTAGACACCCAGTACTTACCAGTGCTACATTATCCGTGTTCCACAGCTCGACAGCAAGAAGGAGAAGCACCGTGCTAAATTAGTTTATTTCTTGACACTGCGCAAGCAACAGCCTTTTGTGCAGTTTTCGAAGCGTTTCAGCACAAGGGAAGTTTTCTACTCTTGCGTTATCACTTTGTAATTTACCTGAAGAGAAACAATTCAGCAAACATTAGGCGAAGAAAACGAGCATGGGCGGGTTCCGTCACGCTCATGAGGTTCGGAAGGTGGACCCGCCGTTTAATGGAGTGGCGGCCCATATACCCTAAACAAAATAGGAGACGGCCAATACCTCGATGCAGGAATGAACTACGCAAATTTGGCGAAAAAGGGTGGATGCAGCTAGTACTCGATAGACGTGGCTGGAGATCTTTTGGAGAGGCCTTCGTCCCGCATTGCGGACAACCAGACTGATGATGATGATAATTGATTTCTCTGAGAAACGCTCTGGGAACGAACTAGGAATTTGTAAGCATGTTCCACCTGCCGATAAACTGACGCATTGGTCGAAGGGCAATGTTGCTAATGGAACGTAGGTTATATGAAGCGTCATCATTAAATTATTAAAATGACGGGATGGCTCCTGCGGTTGTAGCTCTGCCCCTTCCAAAAAGTACTTTTAACTCGACGTGAAAACTTGGGGGAGTTGGTTATGCATGTTTAACCGTAGTGCAAACGACGAGACAAAGGACGATAGCAAGGGGACACACGAAGCGCTGAAATGATACCAAGAGGGGGAGAAGCGTTCTTGATGATACTAAGAGGTGGAGAAAATTTAGAGAAAAGGAAAAAAATACTTCTATCCTTCAGACGGGAGCCATTTACGGCTACAAATCATTGCCTTCTGTATAGGGTAGATGGTTGCAAGTGCATTTGAGAGAAACGCAACCCGACTGTCGAGGTAGCCTCAGTATAAGGGTCTGCGGTCAGTGCCTTATTTTGAACAGTCGAATAGGACGCTGCCATGCGATAAACAGCTTGAACATTTGTTAAAACGACTGCACTAGGAAGGGTACGGTGTGAAGTTCAGGATTCTTACCTAAAGAAAGTGTTTCGTGTGACGGACCTGCTGATATTACTTCATAACTTATTCCGAAGACTAGAGTTGGGTAAACTGCGATTTTACGCTATCAACCATTATACTTCGGAAGACATTCTGTCATATTCATTGGTATTGTGGTCTTTTTGCCTTAAGAGATGCTGTGCCTTATCAGATGCATCCTGTTTTTTACAGGCCAGTAGCAATGGGCATAACTTAATTGACATAGTTGTTAACTTGTAACAGAAGCAGGATACGCCTATTAATAAATAATAGCACGCACTTTGACAGTGGTACTACGACTATTAAATTACTGGTGAGGCGGTGAGAGCCATAGAGTTTCTTACAATATACAGTAGAGAGGAATCTGGCGCTAGCCTCTATGGGGCTCACATCAAGGTCATCTGTGTCGTCATGGGCTGCCATTATACATCGCGCTCGCCTTACTTCATCATTGGCTTGGATTGAAAAGTTTTAGTGACCACACATTTAAACAAAGTGCCGCAAAAAAGCGAAGAATAGTGCGCAGTTATGTAAGTGGAACATAAACTAGGCTGTTTTGAAACTAAGAAAAAAGGAAGTAAAGCGTATTTTGCCGGAACGGTTGTGCCTGCTATTCCACAGGCCAAGGTTCTAGTTACGAACAAGTGTAATATTTGGGGGGGAAACTCATTAGAGACCCTGGTTTTATTATTTTACCTTTATTGCAAATAAAACGTTGCTTAAAGACTTTGGAAAGATTTTTGAGCGTGCCTATTAAAACGGTACTTTCGTGGTGAACCGGTTCACCGACCGCCAACTAGTTTAAGAAGAAAAAGAAAACGTGGAATTAAACAGTCCTGCACATTGACAAGATAAAACGCATATAAGCGCCTATATCTGGCGTATCCCCGTAGTGGTATCTTGTCTTCGGCGAAGGACGTTTTGTTTCTTCTTTTCATCAGCTACAAATTTCGGGGTGGCATATTACCCGCTCAGTCATGTGTCCTTCGACTGCGGCATCAGCAACGTCAGGTGCGATCATGCACTGCCTGCTGTTTCATCGAACACGGCTACCACAGAACAAGGAGGATTTCGGCTTTTGTGTAGCTTGTAAACGTGTTAATGCCTAGTGAAGAAAGCAAATTCCAAAACACGCTTAAGAATCCATTTGTCATGCCACGGCCAAGCCAAAAAGATGGTCTTCCCATCAACCCCCACGACGACATGGCTTACAAGGTGCAGTTTCCTCTCTAGTATACTTACTAAGAAACTCTATGGGTGAGAGAAACTTTCAATTTGACAGTAAAATTCTTCGCGTTTAACAATTTGGGTTCACACGCGTCTCCCGTTTTTATTTTAAAAAGCCTATATGATGTGTCGGCTAATTCAGTTTCTGTTTTCTGGTAGAAATGTTACCTTCTCACATGACGGCAGGAAATTACACAGGCTACAATTAAATCTCATCACTTCGGAGCAGACCTGGCAGCCGCACGGCTGCGCAGTGGCTCTTTGTGCAGTTCCACCGGCGGAATCTTCACGATCAAAGCATCGAAGAGGACGCCCGGATCAAGTGGCTATCCTGCCTGATACCACAGCGCTTCACACGCGCAACTACTACCACGACAAATTTGCCACTGCAGCGCCTGCCCTGCTCTGTTCGCAACACGACATTACGGCAGGCGGCGTGGCAACTATATAACCACGGACAAACC
The DNA here is from genome assembly GCF_048455015.1 of Haemaphysalis longicornis. Classification (NCBI taxonomy): domain Eukaryota; kingdom Metazoa; phylum Arthropoda; class Arachnida; order Ixodida; family Ixodidae; genus Haemaphysalis; species Haemaphysalis longicornis. The sequence continues at coordinate 34,343,305 of NW_027526225.1, forward strand.
AGGGGGGACCATCACTTCGGACCAGACCAGACAGCCGCATGGTTGCGCAGTGACTCATCCACTGTTCGCCTTTTGCGCAGGTATGTTGATTTTTTAGCCACAATTTTCTAGCTCCTGGTCTGCTCCAAGTGGCGCCGGTGTTTTTTCTGCGAGTGTGTTTCTGTTTTATATTGTTAGTGTAAATTTTTTAGTAAAATGACTGGTAAGACACCCTCCACGATAAAAGAGTGTGCAAAAGCATTGGCCGATTTTGAAGCTGCCTTCAATGGCAAGGAGAAGAGGCTGAAAGAGGCCTTGACAAAAATAATTGAGAAAGAACATGAATATTTGAAAGGGTCGCTGAAATTTATAAACAAGAAGTTCCAAGAATTCAAGACCGAGATAGTGACTCTTAAAAGAGACCTTGCTTCAGTAAAAGAGAAAAACCGCCACCATAAGGAGGAAAACAACCGCCTTGTAAAAAAATTGAAAGTAAGGAGTGAGGTGGTTGACCTCCAGCACTACAGTCGGAAGACAAGTTTGGAAACTAAGGGCGTCCCTTCGACAAAAAAATTCCCCGCATTTACCCGAGGGGAAGAATGGGAAAGTGCGAATGCAGGAGTTGAATTTGCGCGGTTCGGTAATGTTCGCGAAAGAGAGATCACACACACACACAACTACAAAGAAAGAAAGATGCATTTATTCACAGACACCTATTTGTGTTGTCGTTGTACTTGATTGCTAGAGCGTATCTCAGCTTTGAAATTTCGTGTCAGTACTCCTTTAAGCGGGAGTATTAGCCCTTCTCACGCCCGATTCCTGGCCAATCCCCCACGTGGGTATGTGCCATGCACAGACACCTATTTGTGTTGTCGTTGTACTTCATTGCTAGAGCGGATCTCAGCTTTGAAATTTCGTGTCAGTACTCCTTTAAGCGGGTGCATTAGCCCTTCTCACGCCCGATTCTCGGCCAATCCCCCACGTGGGTATGTGCCATGTCAGCGGCCAGGCAGCGCGCGCCCATCTCCCCCCCGTTGCCAAGGAAGACGAGGAGCGCGCGCACCCGCAACTGGTGCTATGCGGACGGCGGCGGAATGCGGACGGCGGCGGACGCTTCAGGCTCGCTTAAGAAGTGCATTCGCACTTAAAAATTAGAATCTCTTAGAAACAATGCATGCCATTTCCTCTTCGCTGAAAGAGGATATCGCGGAAACAGACATCCAAGTTATAAACCGTGTGCCAACGAAAGATAAAGCTAAATCAAATATCATTGTGAAGCTTGACTCCCTGAGGTAACGAAACCGTTTCCTACTAGCAGCAAAGAAATGCCGGCTTAATGCATCTGCGCTGGGTTTTGAGGAAAATGATCCTATCTTCATCAATGAACATCTTTGTCCTGCGAATAAGCTACTACTAGGAAAGGCTCTGGCAGCAAAGCGAGAAAAAAACTGGAAATACACAATGGTTTCCGACGGCAAAATTCTCATGTGGAAAACACAAAAAAATAAAAGTACTCCATGTGACATGCGCAGAAGACCTGAACAGAGATGTTTAATAAGATGGCTTTTACCCTTTCCGAAATATAGCAAGCTAGGCTGGCGTTTGATAATTTATCTATTCTACATTGCAAGGTAAGAAGCATTCGCGAAAATGCCGATAATTTTCTCGCTTACCTGTCACAGTTTTCTTTCCGATATGACGTCATAGCAGTAACAGGAACATGGTTGAAAGTAGGTGAATCTGATTTTATACCAGGCTAAAAAATGCTATGGATGCCTAGGGGCAGCACTACACGCGGCGGTGGCGTAGCATTTTTTATAAAAGCTGGACTTGCCTTTCGCGCTTCTGAAGTTAAGAAACACAGCAGTGACGCAACTGAAGCCCTTTTCGTAAAGTTGCAGTGTGGCCTCATAATTCGTGTTATTTACCGGCCACTGCATTCTAGTGTGCAAAAATTCGTTTCTGAAACGGAAACTGTTATGATATCATATGCGACAACCAAGAATCCCATCGTAGTATGCGGTGATTTTAACATTGAGCTTTTATCGGACAATTGTTGTGACTATGTCTTCCTATTGCAGTCATTCAATTTAAAAAAATGTCATGACTCCCCAACTCGAATTACCAGTCAATCAACCACTCTCATCGATCACCTGTTGTGCAGCTTAGATATCAATTTGCGAGCCGGTGTGTGCGATGTCGTTATTGCCGATCATTGCCCAACATTTATGTTCTTACCACGAGCCTGTTTGAGACCGCCTTTTCAGTCCCCCGAAGCGAACTTCTCGTATTGATTATGTGAGCGTTAGAAAACTACTTGAGCACGATAACTTTGAAAACCTGGGTAGTGAAAATGTAAACATTGAATTTGAAAATTTTGTTTCCTTATTCACAGATATAATTACCCAATCTACACGCGAATGCGTCAAACATAATTATGAAGATCCTATTTGCCCGTGGATAACTCGAGACAGACTTGCTGTACTGAAGAGTAAGGATTCGTACTACAACACATGGAAAAGAAACAAAACAAATGAGTATTACTGCAAGCAGTTTAAGTATTACAGAAACAAGTCAGTAGCAATAAGAAAATAAAGAAACTGTATTACGCAAAATTGGTTACACAAAACAAAGATTACACGAAAGAGCTATGGAAGATTGTCAAAAATGTAATTGGAATAGATCGACAAAACAATGTCACACCGAACGATATCTCCCCACACGTTGCTAATAATTGTAACGATTACTTCAATAATGTTGCTTGTGGCCTCGCCCGGGAATTTTCTTAACTGGTATCTACTACTCCTGCTCCCAGAACTGTAAATAATAACTTCTGTTCTCATAAAATTTCTACAGAAGATGTACGATCCAGTGTCAGTAAAATGGCAGTAAATAAAGCATCGGGTCTCGATGGCATCCAGATGCGGGTTATAAAAGAAAGCATTGATAGTATTGGTCCTTATGTATGCCACCTGTTCAACCAGTCCCTTGAAATAGCTGTTACCCGGATATACACAAAGTTGCAAAAGTGGTCCCTATACATAAAGAGCGAGATCCAAGCGAACCAGGTAGTTACAGGCCGATATCAGTACTGAGTGCGCTCAACACTCTCTTTTAAAAAGTAATTACACAGCAGGTTAAAAAATCTCTTTCAGAAAATAATATTAGTGCCACTCAGCAGCACGGTTTTGTAGAAAATAGATCTACTTAAACAGTCATACTTACTTTATCACAGGTTCTTAATTCTGCAATGTATCAGAATAACATAGCTGTCGTTGTTTTCTTGGATATTAAAAAGGCAATTGACACGGTTGATCATCCAATCTTGCTGCAGAAATCAGAACGTTATGGATTTACAGAGAGCAGACATAAATTCTTTTACAGCTATTTATCCTCCCGGAAGCAAAGGGTACTTATTAGTGGTTTTTTGTCAGACGTTGAAGAGATAACTTGCGGTGTACCACAGGGCTCCGTTATGGGTCCCATATTGTTTTCACTTTATATAAAAGATTTCCCTAAGGCTCTTCACTCCTCACAATTAATAATGTACTCAGATGATGCCGCTCTTGTCGTTTTCGGAGCACCTCTTCAGAAAATTCAAACCAGAATAACCAGTGAACTAAAAACGCTGTCTCCTTGGTTTTTTGAAAACCGCTTAACACTTAATACAGACAAAGCTAAGTACGTCAGTTTCCACTTTAGGTACAAGACCATCCATAATGTTTTTACACTCACTCTCGGGGGCAGTACTGCTACGACAGCTGCAGGGACGCGCCATATGGACGCCAGTACTCGTAAAGCATGTATGCCCGGAGGTATACCAAAGTGATGTGTGTGCGGTGTGTGGCAGGGATCGAGCCACCATGGTGCACATGTTATGGGAGTGCCAAGAGACAGACCCACTCACGGACACGCTGCCACCACGCCTTGCCAGTGCGGTGGCCAGCACAGACTGTAACCTACAACGGGAGGCCGTTCAGCTTGTGCTGGGGGCCCTTGAACGCCAGCGGCCAAACACGCTGCCTCCCCCCCCCCCCCAGGGGGCCGGCGACAGTAGGTAACCTCTCGCAGGCAATAAAGATGTTGTTTCTCTCTCTCTCGGCAGCTCGTTAGTAAAGCAAGTCTCGCATTTCAAATACCTAGAAGTAATTTTGGACTGTCATTTAGACTGGAAAGAACAAATAATAGCATATGCAAGAAACTAGCTTTTGGTTGCCACGTGCTCTTTAAGGCGAGATATTATTTTCCGTACGATGTACGACACTCCCTCTACTATGCATTCTGTCATTCACATATCAGGTATTGTTGTGAATCTTGGGGGAAACAGTATAAAACCTACCGGTTGCCTTTACTTAGTATGCAAAAACGAGCATCGGCTGCGTTGACAACTGATTGAGGTCTTTCCAGGAGCAACGTTTTTCATGATAATTATGTACTGTCGTTTTGGTCCTTCCGTAACGACAAAATTTCTTTCATGATCAACAATATAATAAACACCATTTCTCACTTACCTTTAGGCCTTTTCACCTACCCTCTCGTAGTACAAGGCAAGCCTCCATTTTTAATTTCAACCTTCCGAAATGTAACAATGTATATGGTGAACGCCTGATCGAGTTGAGTGGAGTGAAAATATGGAACGACCTTCCGATAGAGGTGAAAACAGCGAGAAAGTTTAAAACGGCCGCTAAACAGCATTTCAAGTCTTGTGAAATTTTATCTGGAACTCTTGCTATGTGAATCATCTTTTTAGTGTCATCTTTCTGTTGGATTTGTTGTGTCTATCTGTTAATATGTAGAATTGCGGTTGTATGACGTGTAACCTTGCGTACATCTCAATTTTTTTGATCCCTCCACGCTCTGACGTGCAAGTCCTTGTGATTTGCTTGTGAATTGCTTGTAATTTTATATTGGACCGGCCACTAGCCTATTTGTGTTTTGTGCATACTTCGCGTTTTGTGAAATAAAGTTGCTTATTAAAAAAATGTAACAGTGGATGTCGGCCTTTGAAAAACCATAATAGACACGCCCGAGTAGTCTAATATTTACAGAGTGGTCGTGTCCTATTTATTAGAGTTTTAGCTGACCGTTTCTGACGATCCGCTCCGCTGCCGGCGGCCCGCTCAGCGTGACCGGAGTGTCAGCCGCAGAAACACTTTTAGGTAAGCGATAACCGTACCTCCCTAGACGGGGAATCATTCGCGTCACTGCTCGTGCCCTGTGCGCGTGTAAGCCAAAGCGTCACACGAATCAAACATAAGAATTTGCACTTTAGGCACTCAAATTAGGGGAATTGCCGTGTTCATTGCCTTAGTTCACCTTTTTTTATATAATTGAGTCCCTGACACGATATAATGGTCCTAAAATGTATTAAAAGAAGCCGTTCAACTTTCGAATAGCCAGGGTAAGGGTGCCTGAACCGAAGGTGATGATGATGATGGTTTGAGTTAAATGAAGCAAGGCCGACAAGGCCAAAGAGCTCCAAGGACAAAGTTATTTGACTAGATGTGCAATTAAATACTAAATTGCCTCAGTAATATCAAAAGTGAAGAGCATGCTTGAAGATGACTGGTGTAAAGGGCCAGGTTGTCATGATGCACGGTGAGGAATGAGATATAAAAACGTGACATCAATGAGAAACTTAAAAACACGCTTGATGAAAAACATTGGCTCGTCTCCTAAAAAGTATGATGGGTTTAACGGGATGTGTTGTATTTACAGTTGTAGAAAGTGTTTCCTTCGTGTGCTGCCAAGTGCCTTGCATTGAATGAGTATGTGAATTACGGATAGGGCCTCTCCGCACCTGCCACACTGGGGTCTTGAAGATCTCGTCAGCAGGTACGAGTGCGTTGCATGTGTGTGCCCTATCCGTAACCTAGCCAAGGTGGCTTCCGTGAATCTGTTGTGTAAGTCAGCTGTGTACCGTCCCAAGGGTGGCTTTATTACATGTAGTTTGTTGTCTGTCTGTTCATTCCAGTGTGTTTGCCATGTTCTGCGCAAGTGTTGTCTGATGTATGGCTTGAGGTCTGTATAGGGTACGGTTGCAATGTCTAGAGTGTTCCTGAGGGCAGCAGCAGCGGCCCTCTCGTCTGCCAACTCGTTCCCAGCAATCGCAGCATGTCCTGGAACCCCGCAGAGGAGCAGCTCATGCTTTTTTTCATACACAGACATGATAATGTTGAATACAAGATTAACTATGTGGTTTTTGGGGGGCTTGTGCGATCATTGTACGCAAACAACACTCAAATAATCTGTATAGATCATGGAATTGGGAATTTGATTTTCAAGAATGTGTCATACAATCAGTAAAATTCCATACGATTCTGCTGAAAAAATGGTTGTGTGTACGCTCATGGTTCTGGCTGCATTGAAATTCGGACCATGAGCAGCGCAGGACACCATAGTGGAGGTTTTAGAAGTGTCACTGTAAAATTATTCACATGGGTATTTAAACTGCAGAGACAAAAATTGCTGCAGTATTGCAGCTCTTGGTACCCATGTTTTGGCAAGTTTCATAAAAGAAAGTTTCCAGGACACAGGGCGAGCTTGCCAAGGCGGTAAAATGTCTTAAAAGCATAATCTGTACACATCTAAAAACAAAGCACTGAGATTCGAAGCTCGCTCTCTCACTCTAAGCGAGAAGGAAAGAGGAATATATGGGCGATTTGCAAAGAGAAGAGATGTGGATGTATTGTTAAAGACAGGATAAAAAGATGGTTGTTCAGCGATGAAATTTCAAAAGCATATATCAAGTCTATGTACGTACGTTGGTTCTCAAGGGAGCACTTGTTACACTCGACATTCAAACTTTGGACTGGGCTAGATCGAAAACCACCCGATGCAATACGTAGCTCTAAGTGTTGCACTAGGTCAAGCATTCGCAAAGCTGTTTTAGTCGTCGACCCATACACCACACTGCCCTAGTCCAAACGAGACCCAACCAAAGCAGTATACAGGATTAGCAGGAGTTCTTTGTCGGAACCGTACGATTGGTGTGAGCGGACCTTAAGAATGTTCATTGTTTTGAGACATTTATGCTTAAGTTTCCTGGTGTGGGGAATGTATGAGAGTTTGTGTTCAAACACAACACCTAAACACTTGTGCTCCTTGTTCACAGGAATGGACACACTATTAAGACTAATTACTGCGTTGGCATGGATTCCAGGCTTCCTGGAGAACACAATGCAAGAGGTTTTTGCAGGGTTAAGTCTAAAACCATTCTTGCCTGCCCAGAAGGCAAGTTTCTTGAGGCCCAGCTGGACTTGAAGTTCGCAGATTGACATATTACATGATTTAAAGGTAATATAGACATCATCTACATACATGGAATAAGAGATTGTAGGTGGCAATGTCTTCCCAAAAAGTTCATCTTAATTATGGAAAGAGTGCCGCTCAACACGCCACCTTGCAGCACGCTATTTTCGTGCACGTGAACCTTTGAGAGTGCACTACCGACTCTCACTCGAAACTTTCTCTTCGACAAGTAACTAATAAGGTTGTTGAGCATGTAACCCGTAACACCGAATGACTTCAGGTCACTGAGTATGCCGTAATTCCAGGCGGTGTCATAGGCCTTCTCGATGTCGAAAAACACCGTAACACAGAACTGTTTGTGTACGAAGGCATCCTTTATATATGATTCCAATGCAACCAGGTGGTCGTTGGTGGATCTCCCCGCCCTGAAGCCAGCCTGGCAGCTCTAGAGTAGACCATTGTAATCTAGTAAGAACATGAGTCTTGCATAAGCAGATGGTGAAGGCAATGGGTCAGGGCTCAGGGCTGGTCAGGGCAAGCGGGAGGGGAAGGGTCCTTCCCTTCCTTGAGGAACACCAATACTACGGCCTCCCACCAAAAGTGTGGAATGTGCCCCCAAAGCCATATTTTATTGTATAGGTGTTGGAGTGTTTCATGAGTGTGTCGGTGTACGTGTCATATCAAAGGTGTCTGTAATCTTATCTGCTCCTGGAGCTGTTGGTTTAGTAGTTCTCAGGGCAGCCCTCAACTCATAGAGAGTAAATTCAGAATTGTAAAGAGACTTTGACCTTTTATTGTCATGTAGGGACTTCTTTTCACAAGCGGTTTTATATTTCAGGAAAGTGTTTGTGTAGCGTGCAGAGCTGGAAACGTGTTGGCAGTGTTGTGCAAGTGTGTTAGCCAGGTCTTCGAGTGTATCCCCTGTTGTACTGACCAGGGGCAGGCTATGTGTATGTTGTCCTTTGTGTTTACGTGTTCTTGTATACCTGGTGAGTGTCTGGGTATGAGTTGATGGAAGTGAGGAAGATGCGCCAACTCTCCCGTTTTGCCTCGCGACGCACACACATCCCGACGGCCATTGCCCGTTAAAAAAAAATGAGATTATCCGACGTGGGGTACCGGCGAAGGACACCCCCGCTTTTTACAGGGCCTCTCGCGCCCGCCGGCAGTCCTCATTCCACCAGGGCCTCCTTGGGTTACGGGACGCAATGGAGGCCTGGGGAATAGACTTTCGGCACGCGTCGAGGATGTGCGCCATGATGAGTTGGGCGGCTTGCCCCACGTGTAGGTGTTTTATGGATGTGTGGTGTCGTTTAGATGTTTCTGTGAATGTTCTCCAGTTTCGTTTTGATTCATTAAACCTCTTATGGGAAGGTGGACAGTTGGGCCTGTACCTATATACGTTAGTGAAGTGGGGAAATTGTCACTACCATATGGGTCCGTGCCCACGCCCCACTCAGGATGTGAAAAGACAACTGCAGAATCAATAGCCAAGTCAAGATGCGAGTATGTGTTGTGACCTAAGTTATGGTATGTAGGCTGTTTTTTGTTGAAAAGGCAAGCTCCAGAGGATGTTGGAAACTTCTCTATCAGGCGACCTCGGGCATCCGTTCGCGAGGAGCCCCAAAGAGAGTTGAGCGCATTAAGGTCGCGTGTGAGGATATATGGCTCGGGTAGCTGGTCAACCAGTGCCTCCAAATCGGAGCTCAGAAGTGCAAAATCGGGAGAGATGTAAATGTAGCAAACCGTTATCAAGCTATTGTGGCAACACGAGGAAATGAATACGCCGAGCCACAGAACAACACATATATTTTGAACACGTTGGCAGCTGATGGGCCAATGGCGGCTAGCCTGGCCGAATGCCCGGAGTTCCTGGGAGCACTGACCGCTTGCGCAACGAGGCTCTCGCAGTGAGCCTCAGAGTGGTGCTTCGTCGTATTTGTCTTCATTGATGCTGCTACAGGACCCCCCCTCTAGTGGCGGAGTCGTGGAGTAAGCCGGAAGGATACTTTTGGAGGTCGTCGGGTGGGTTTTGTTGTCTGTTACGACTGGGGTGGCTGGGGAGGGTGATCCGCAATTAGTATTGTGGATTCGTCGGGTTGTGTAGAGAGCAGCTCCTCAATGGATGCTGGTTTGAAGTGATCAACAGAAATAGTTTTCTATCTGGCATCGAAATCCACGGTTAAATGCTTATCAGAACGGTGGATAACGTGGTAGCATCCGTCATAAGGGCACAGAAGTGGTTTGCGCATGGCGTCACGGCGGACAAAAACGTAGGGGACGTTGTCAGCTCGCTGGGAACATGGGCATCCGCACGCTGTTGGCAGCGTGGTGCGGGCGCACGAAGTGAGCGAAACGAACATTGTAGTTTGGTCACGTATTCGGTGGGATCAGGGCGCGGTGATTATCCGGAATCAGTGAAACACTCTCCCGGCAGGCGTAGCGGCGCACCAAAGACCATCTCTACGGGCGTGAAGTGCAGATCCAGCTACAAAACAGCCTGAAGACTCTGCAGAACCCACGGAAGGGAGGTGGGCCAATGGGTAGCTTCCTGCTGTGCCCTGTGTGCAGTCTTGAGGGAGTGGTGAAAACGCTCAACAAGCCCTTTGGCAATGGGGTGTTACGCTGTGGTCCGAATGTGGGAAGTGCCGTAAAGGGTCAGAAGGTTATTGAAGAGCGCTGACTCGAACTGGTGACGTCGGTCGGTGGTGATAGTTGATGGGACACGATAGCGGGAAACCCAACCTGCAACGAAGGCGTTGGTGATTTTTTCACTATGGATGTTGGGAAGAGGGATCGCCTCGGGCCGACGCTTGAACCGATACACACAAGTTAGTAGGTATGTGATGCCTTTTGAAGGATGCCAGGGCCCCAAAATGTCTACGTGCACCTTGTCAAAACGCTCAGTTGGTGCCGTAAACAAGCCGCGAGGGGCCTTGGTGTGCCGGTTAACCTTTGAATGCTGGCATACGAGACAGCAGCGCGTCCACTCGCGTACTCCCTTCTTGATGCCCGGCCAAACGCAACACTGCGTCAACAGATGCTGCCTGGCTCGTATTCCAGGGTGCAAAAGTCTATGGAAGGCATCGAAAACAATGCATTGGAAATTCGCCGGGAGGAGTGCACGCGACGTGTTTGTGGAAACATCGCGAAGCACCGGGACAGCACACGATGGGATGGATATTTCACAATGGTGCAGCACGCCAGGGTTTTTTCGAAGGGCTGTTTTTTCGGCGTCATCTTGCTGCGCTGAGGGGAATGCGGTGAAGTCGATGTCAGCCGAGTTGTGGGAACTGGAGATGGCGACGACACATGAGAGTGCATCCGCGGCAGCGTTGTCCTGCCCTTGCACGTGCCGTTTGTTCGTTGTGAATTTCGCGACGAAATAGATGGCGGGTTACGCGAGGTGAAACTTTGGTGGAGTTCGACCGGAGGGCGAATGTCAGGGGTTTGTGGTCCGTCTGGATATGGAACTGTCTGCCCTCCAAGAAGTGCCTGGAGTGACATACAGCCATGTACATTGCAAGGAGTTCTCTTCCGAAGTGCTGTAGCGGGACTCCGCGGGTGACAACTTGCGGGAAAAGAAAGCAAGGGGCTGCCAGGCATTCTCCACAAACTGTTGCAGGACAGCTCCGACTGCTGCGTCAGATGCACCGGTCATTAGGCAAAGTGGAACTGCCGGTCTCGGATGAACAAGAAGGGTTGCCTGGGACAGCTTGGTCTTGACATTCTTGAAAGCAGTTAGTGCTTCTGGAGTCCAAGTGAGTGAAGATGCTTTTGGTTTGTTTCCCATGAGCATGTCTGTCAGTGGCCAGAGGGGGGCGGCGTAGTGCGGGATGAAACGGCGGTAAAATTTTAAGAGGCCAAGAAACTCGCGGAGTTTGCGTATGGAAGATGGCTGCGGAAAGTCTTGGATGACCTGTACTTTTGAAGGCAAGGGGCGAATGCCATTCTTGTCTACACGGTGGCCGATGAAGTCCAGCTGATGAGTACCGAGCTTGCACTTGGCTCTATTGGCGATAAGGCCGTATTCGCCAAGGCGACTGACGAGTTGGCGAAGGTGCTGGATGTGTTTTGCTGCGTGGCTACTGAACACAAGCAAGTCATCGATGTGATCTATGCAGAAAGGTAATCCTCGGGTCACGGTGTCAATGAACCGTTGCAAAGTTTGTGCAGCATTGTCGGACGCGGAGGAGGAAGTTGGCAGGTCGCAGAAGGGACGGAAATTCCTCAAGAAGGTTGCCATAGACCGACTTCGACGAGGTGCTTGCGACCGCCAAGAGCCGTTCCTTCGATGCCATACCAAGCAAAGAGATGTGAGTTGTAGTATCAATGAGGCGCTTGCAGTGCATGTCAACAAACAAGTTGTAGTGACGCAGAAAGTCTGCTCCCAGGATGGGTTAGGCCACATCAGCGATAAGAAAAATCCATCGAAATGTTCTCCGGAGGCCAATGTTGAGTGACAGCGGTTGTTCTCCGAAGGTTCCAATGGGAGTCTTGTTGGCGGCTTGTAAGCTGCTTGTGGTTCGCCTGCGCTGGCGAAACACGGCTGAGGACGGTATGACGCTGACCTCAGAGCCTGTGTCAACGAGAAAACCCAGTCCACTGGTTTTCTTGGTCACGAAAAACAAGCGGCTTATTTTGCAACTGACACCACTCGCCGCCTCTAGTGGTGCACCGGGGAGTTTCCCTGAAGAGTGCTGGGGGTGGCACACTTCCGCGCTGCTTTGCCAAAGTTGCGATGATACCAGCATATGCCTTGCCTTGAAGGCGACGGCGAACGGCGGCCCGAGAAGGAGCGGCTGCGTGAGGGAGAGTGTTGACGTTGGGCTGAGAAAACGGCGATCTCATCTGATAGCTTGGTGATCTCCCCACGGAATCCCTCACGAAGCCTCTGCAGCGCAGGTGGACACGCCGTTATGGCTGCTGCTTTAGTAAGCCCCGCACGTTCCATGAGTGATAGCTTGAACACGGGACGTTCGACAGAAGTGAAAACGTCCATGACGGAGTCGGCAAATTGGGCCAGCTGGGAAATGAATAAACTTCTTGCGGACGCCAGCCCCATGCGGACGGGGGTGGGCAGTTGTTGAAGAAAAAGCTCTCCAAGCAAAGCTTGATCGAACGTGGCTTCCTTTTCTCCCAGGAGCTGTGGAAGGCAACGCAGTAGCTGTGAGGCTTCTTCAGCCGAGTTCTTCAGATTGTAGTAGCTGCAACCGTCGCTGTTCCTACATTGTCATCCACTTGATGAGTTCAATCGTCAGAGTGTCAAACGGGGCGGTCGCCGGCGGTGATACAATCAGGTAGCGAAGCTCGGTTGCAATCTCGGGAGGTAGCGCAGACACGAGCAATGGCGAACCGGCTGTTTAGCCGGGCGAGCCAGAGCTGTGGACCCTCAGGCCACTACTGGGGAAGCTCCAGCGAAAGTGCAGCCACGGCACCCTCACCGGCGGAGGATGTTCGATGACTGTCATCTGCAGCGGTGGCTCTGAGACGGGCATCCAAAGAGGTTTGATTGTCGGCTGCCATGTCCGATGTCCGTGGTCACCAATTCTGTGGCAACACGAGCCAATGAAAACGCCGAGCCACAGAGCACTGATATTTTGAACACGTCAGGAGCTGACGGGACAGAGGCAGCTATGCCTGGCCGAACGCCCGCAGTTCCTGGGAGCACTGACCGCTTGCGCCACGGGGCTCGTGCAGTGAGCCTCAGAGTGGTGCTACGTCGTCTTAGTCTTCTTTGATGCTACTACACTATTAACTATCATCGCACGGATCCCTACAGCGTCAAGGACAGTGTTTAAAGAGAGAGGGTAGCATGCTAATTATTTCTTGGCGACAATGGCCACACCGCTCAACGAGTGGGTGCAGCCAACCCTGCCCTTTCTGAATACCATATACCTATTTAAGAAATTTGTCTGTTTGGAATTGAGGTGAGTTTCTTGGAGAAATATGATACTTGGCTGATCTCATGCAGCATCTCATACACATCGAGGAGATATTAAAGGAGGCATTTGCAGTTCCATTTGGTTATGTTTTCTGTTCCCATTATTTACATTTAGGTATGGCTGGTGTGTCTGTGTGTGTGTGTTTGTTCATGTGTCGTCTTTCGGGGTAGTTACTCTGGGATTGAGCTTTTTGGGCCTTTCTGTAGGCTTGGACGTCGGAGGCCGCTCTTTGCGCTTCGTTGCAGGCAAGAATGGCCAGACATTCATCTCCTCTTCAGATATCATAGAGGTGCCCGATGGCCCGGGCACCCTGGACTTGGACCCCCTTCGATTGAGCCGCCAACACAGAGGGCGTCGGTGACGCCAGTGGTGGCACATGCGGTGCGATGGCGGTGGGAGCCGATACGGGGCCCCCCGTGTCCATCCCCTCGGCACGCTCAAATGTACTGAAGGACGGGGTGACAGTGGCGGAAGCGGCATCGGTCCCAAAAGAGATGGTTGGCACCACAACCGCTGCTGCCTCAGCAAGCGGCGTGGTGACGGGTCGGGGTTCCCTGAAGCAACCCAGTGGGGGGTAGAGCAGGGACCAGGTTATACTCGCTGAACTGGGTCCCTGTGGAAAGCAGACGTCGCCACTCCCCCCGGCGAGCTGCGTCGGCATACCTCCACAGGGGGAAAGTGGCGAACCTCTTTCTCGCCTTTGGGAAGGTAATGTTCTCAGTGACCTTAATGTTGATGATCTTTTACTCGATTTGAAATTGTTCACATTTTCGGGAGCATGCCGCATGCGACCCACCGCAGTTCACACAAGGGGGGGTGTCGGATGGGCAGTTGTCGCTCGGATGATCGTGCGCCGAGCATTTTGCACAGGTCGTTCGGCCACGGCAAGAGTTTGTACAGTGCCCGAACCGCTGGCACTTAAAACAGCGCCGTGGGTTTGGGATTCAGGGACGTTTTGTGCACCCGATAAAACCTGCATTTATATGTTGTGGAAGTACTGCGCGGTCAAAATTCAAGAGGATGGGCTTGGTGGGAGTCTTCTTGTCGTCTCTACGGATGGTGATGCGTCTCACGGCAGTGACGCCCTGATCCTTCAAGACCGCAAGGACATCCGCATCCGTTTCATTCAGATGATCAGTCTCGGATATTACACTCTGCGAGCTGTTGAGGCTCTGATGGGGTGTGACCCTGACTTCGAGATCAGCCAGTCTAGTCTAAGCTGGAAGCTTTGTGGACTGCTGCTTGTCATTTACCTCGATGGGGAATTCACAATTCCTTTGTTTTTTGGTCTTATACGATTTTCTCATTATGGCTTCAAGATATTTGGCGATCAAGAATACTGACTGCGATGCAAGGGGCTGGACTGAGTGAGTTCATGACAGGAAGTCGGGAGCAATATTCCGGTTCAGAAAATGTTAAGGATGGCAGTGGTGGAAAATATACTTCGGTGCGGCCCCTGTTCAGGTACCGATCCCGTTGGGGGGGGGGGGGGAGGGGGTTTGAAGATACCGTACGGCATAGTATAAAAGCAGGGAGACGGGGGTACTTTCTTGGTCAGCCTTACCCTGATAGCTGAAGAGGTCCAGGAGCTCCATGACTGGTAAACAGACAGGGAGCCCATCTGCCGGAGCTTGACCTGGGCTCCGACGGCCACAGTTTCAGCTTTCTACCCCTCACATTAAAACACATCGTCACGGTTGATCACAACTTTTGGATGGGGGCTCGAGGTCCGCGGTGTGGCCAATACCATCACAAAGATTGCTCAACGTGCCCCGTTGCGGGGTCTATCGAAGGTGCATAAAAGTAGGCCCGCGCCTCAGTCGACGTTTTCCGTTGCGTTACAAACGTCGTTCAGTTGTGTAGCACACTTTCGCATTTGGAAGCGCCTTCGCGGATTCGTCGCCGGTTTTTCCACTCAAGAAACGGAGTTCTCCGTAGCCCACTCGCCTCACAGGGGGCAGCCATCTTAAAATTCCGCGGGGTAGCGTGAGCTGCCGCGAAGATCCGCTAAGAGGCCCCGGTTATTGGAGCGGGTCCCCCCACCGGCATCACCGCTAGCGTCAAGCGCGCCACGCATGCGTAAAGGCACTCGCGCTTACTATCGGAGTGGAGTGAACCGTCAGAACAGGTCAGCGACAGGTCTTACTACCCGCAACTTAACGGGTGGTAGGTATACGTTGGTTTTTCTACATTCTCTGAACTAGTGTCACTACATAGGGTACAGAGTACCGTCACTGAGGCAACGCAAGTGAGCAACAGCGGCTATTTTGTTGTTTGCCAGTGTTGCCAGATTGCCGCTTCGGCATCCTCTCCCCAACTTTGGCGACGTCATTTGTAAACAGCACTGCCGAAGACGCAGCCACATGGCATGGTGAAATGCTGCGAAGTGCGTTATCTTTGATCCGCGTACGAAACTACGCCACGGAAGCCATAGACGCAGCCGCAGGGGAGAGAAGACAAGCTAAGACTACCGCAGTTGTCCCACAGAAAACGCATACACAAGAAAATGACGGTGCCCATGACCCTACAAAGCGTAAACAAATGTCACGTGATGCGAATTGACCGATAGTCATGGCGGCAGCACGGAACTATTAGAGAAAAGAGTGCCGATACTCCACAACCTTATCTAGTGACACTCAAGTGAACGACTGCTCATGATACACGACGCAAACTTCATCATTCCTGCACGTGCCATCGAAAATTGCGGAAATGCCCCCATAGTTGTTCTTGAGCCGTGAAGACAACATTTACAGCATAGCACGTGACAGATTGTAGACATATAGATGACGGCACTGACGCGTTCTGCTTTTTTGGTCTCGTAGGCATGTAGGCACGTTCCCGGTTGTTTCGTCTGGCTAAAGAATGCATGTAGACGATGACGTGAGTTGCGATGCTGCAAAGCCAGCCTGTGCCAGCTTTATCTCACACTTTAAAACGAGGCGTCGTCACGGGAACACGTGGATTGCTTAGTGCGACATTCAGGAACGAGATACCCATGTCATGCTTAAAGGTACTCTGCGACGCTGCAGATAAATGCTTTCCTTTTTTCTTTCGCGTCTGGAAGCATTTTCAAAGCTGGAGTTGTCAATAACATGGAGCGGCAGGACGCGATTAGCTCGTCGCAGTAAAACTATCCGTCTTCCGTTTCTGGTCTGCTTCGTGGCTTCTTAGAAGCGAAGCTTTAGTGTCCTCACTAATGCCATTGTATGCCAATACACTCTGCAGGAAAGCCAAGTTTCTCTGACGGTGATGATTATTGATTGCGGGTGAAGTGAAAGAAAAAAAACCCTTCCCGTGGCTGGAATCGAACCTGGGTCCCCCACGTTACGAAGCCGGCGTCTATCCGATTGCTCCATCGCGACATTTTTTTCTTTACTGCATGGAAAACTGCCCTTAATACAGCCTACAAAAGTTATGAGTCATCCAAGAAGATGCACATCACTGCAGCTAAAATAAGCCGTCCGTTAAAACTCTGGCAAGCAGACGCACGCGTCCAACAGATGCAGCCATTCTGGTGGGTCACTTTGCGCCGCATAAATGCTCCGCACCAACGCAGCTTGCTCCATCGCGACATGGTCGCAGCGAACGCATAGCAGCAGGTACCGATTCGCGCAGTACATTCAAAACACAAACGTTGGACCTACGGGGAGCACACCAGAAAGCTGCTGTGGGTATTCTAGAAAAGTGGTTCGTACCTCCAGAGTAGCACATACCCACAGTGTGGGTCTGGTTAACCAAAAAACCCATTACGAGAAAGCTTCGCGTTAAACCATCATCGTCGTTAAACGAAGGTAGTGCATTATTTTGTGAAGTGGCTATCCAATTCCTTTATTACTGCAACAAAAGGGAAGCAGCCAATGGGCGCTCCATTGCGCTGATGACCTAATTCGAGCGCTAAAAGAACGCGAAGGCTCGGTAAAGAGAGAAATTTGTGTTGAGCAGGTTTACAAGTTAGCTGATGGGCATAAAGCAATAATATTCGGCTGATGTACTTTGCGATTCCATTTTTAAGTACTATATGTGTTTGTTTCCTACGTTCTGAAAGTATCTAGGATTTAGAAAAAACGTTAAAAAAAGCGATGGAAATGATTGAAACCTATGTAAATGCCACTTAGGCAGGTATAATGCCACCACGTTTATGAGGGTTATATACATTGAATATCGGTGTATCGCATGTGTCGGGGGATCAAACAAACAGATGGAGATCAACACCTTTTACTACAACGCCTGCCTCAGCAATACGGCGAAACACCTCAGGAACGTAGAGCTGGAAGACGCCACTACGTGCCACCCAATAAAGAATTGAGCAAGTGGCAAGAAGTGATCAAGGTGCCGTATCATGGCGACCAATTCCAGTTGAAACTTATAGTCTTATACATACGCACTAATAATGCATAACCAATATGAAGACACTTGCCCCAATTAGGAGTGAACCGACAACATACAATATTGCATGCGAATGTGTTAATACATGGCCGGGGAAGTGCAATTCCAAAGGAAACAACAGCAGAGGGAGCCAGCTATTACCAGCTCACGCCCGGACCTCCAGGGGAACTGATTACGCAGTTTAAGGGGTAGCAAGATGCAATGAAGTTTTTTAAATGATGACCAACCAGGGCTCTTGCAGGAAAGCTGTCTTTATTTTTATTAAAGTTACGAGAAATGATTACGACGATCTATTGGTGAAATTTTAGCAACCGGGTTCGAAGTTGGTCTCAAAATGGCGTCAGTAAAGCTCGTAAAAAAGGTGACGCTTGCGAGGCGAACGAACGAAAAGTTCCTCGTGTTGGCGCCAGCGAACCCTGACACGCGCGGACTTCAGGCTCCAGCGGAAGCGGAAATCAGGAGGAGCGCCGGAGCTGCCTCGATTGCAAAGGAACTTGCTCGCCTTTATGAAACCTCGTGTTGGCGGCAGTGAGCCCTGACACGCGCACACTTCAGGCTCCAGCGGAAGTGGAAATCAGGAGGAGTGCCGGAGCTATCTCGATTGCAACGGAACTTGCTCGCCATTATGAAACCCCTCGTGACAGCGTGCGCAGCCGTTTCCGATTCGTTGGCTTAACATTACTTTGCTTTTGCTTGACCTTTGTGGGGACCATTATTGAACGGCCCCGCTTGTGCCACAGGTTACTAAGAAAGTGATCAACAATACCCTCCTACAGATACGGGCCTCTGACGTGAGCATACGGGCGCCTGTGCGTTAACTCGGTATTTCTGTGGTTTTCTTGGGTTGTGTCTTGTTGTGTTTAACGCACAGAAGCTACTCCTGAGTATGACACGCACCATGATGACTGCGGAATATTTTTTAACCACCTGGTGATCTTTACGTGTGCGGAAATCTCGACACGCGGAGGGCGTTCCCGCGTTTCATCTCCATCGAGAAAACAGCCACCACGGCGAGCCCCAAGTCCGCGTCTCTGGGTTTGGCAGCTCGGTGCCGTAGCAACTGAGCCACTGCGGCGGGTTTGTGATGCTACATTCCGGAAGGCGTCCTTTAACCGGGCTCTATCACCTCCATCATGTGTGGTAGCGTTAATGTCGAGCTGCCAGAAAAAGTTGCTGCCTTGGTAATGACGTCAAGAAGTCGAAAGCAACCTAACTGTCTTATTGTATGGAGAGAGATGGTCAGCGACGATACAGAAAAATCACCTTTACAGGCGAGCTTACAGCATGGCTCGAACAGAGTCACAGCGAGATCAGATGCTGCCAAAAGAAGGCGTTATCCGCTCGGAGGAACTTCTTATTGATACCCGAAGCGCTAAGTGTCGACTAACTTTCCTAGTTCGTCTGCACGCGGCAAGCAAACAGTAAACAAGAAAAAAACCCTCTTTCCATAGTTCGTTAGGGCCGGCAATAACGGCGATCGTTGAGTCTGAGAGAGGGTGGACAGGAGGATTCGGCTGCGGCCTCGCCTTCGCCGGTGCAAGTCTCGGCATGTCAAACAGCTTGTTTGACAGCTTGTCAAACTGCAGTGCCTGTCTGAAAACGTTTTCGAGGAAGGCACGCTTTCCGCAAGGCCCAAGAGCACTACACAAAACTTGCACCACGCGCGAACAGGAGGGCGGCGAGCTCAATCGTAACAGTTGGTTTCTTTGCTGGTACCTTACTGTGAAAGTGCTCCCTCAGTTCTTGCAACACTACCCGTAATTTTTTTACAGCGAAGCAGTATTAGGCAACTGTCCATTAGATTTTTTATATCCACGGCCCCAAAGTCCCTAAGAAAAAAATAAAAGAAAACATCTTTCGGTTACAAGTCACATGAACTGTTACAGATATACAATTAGTGGTCAATTAGGCTTCAATCAGCGAACTGCCATTTAAGAGCCTTTTTTCTGGAAGTAAACTAGCAGTTTGGAGTCCTGTACCAGTGAAATGGAGTAATTATTCCTGACCCGTTCCTCCATGTGGGTTCGGGCCGAAAACACTGAGGGCATCATCCTCAACATCATCAATCATTAAACTCAAGGAGGTCCAGGAGCAAGAGGCTGGAGATAGATCACGTATGACAGATGGCACATAAAAAGCTAGCAACCCATGACGACGGATAGCAGCTCACACCAACATGTAGCAACCCATTAGCTATGATGTGCAGTGTTCTTAAAATTGCTACTATTCTTTTTGCTTGTGCTACTGTGCAACTTTTGCAGGACTTTTTGTCATGTGCTCCACTTTCTCCAAGCACTTCAATTATTGGCCGACAATTTAGAAATTCAGAAATTGGCGAGACCCTTCGGTGGAAATATTAGAATAGTGCAATGGCATTGTTGCCTTTGCAAACATTCATGTTAGGAATGCATTTGTGTAACGATTTCATTTGAAACCATTTCAACTCTAGAACATGGCAGCTGAGTGCATGAATAAGGCACTGCGTACGGAGCATGAACTCTCGGCTTGATTCTTCGTAAGGGCAGCCGTTTTTCCACAAAATGAAAACAAAATGGCAGAACGACAAGTGGCCACAATGAAAACCTTGTATATATCTTGAGATTAGCGCACGTTAGGCTTCATAAATTATTCCGTAGCACCTCCTGTCCCCCTCCCACGACCGTCCGCAAAGCCCAGTTTTAATTAAATTTTAACACATGGAAAAGCGTTGATTGCCAGCCTCCAATCCCTTCCCGCCTTCAGCCCCTGTACAATACCCATCTGCAACGCTACAACTGTACGACAACGAACAGCTTTACTTGGAACGACAGAGTGAAAAAGTGACAGGCCTGGCTGCCGATGCTGCTCAAATTCAAATATGTATTCCGCTCCCTCTTGATCTGTTTTTGTCTGCGCTTTGATACCCCTCAAGGATTTTCCCATCAAGCTTACCTTAAAGCAAGTTTTATTTGGGCGCCGTAAAACTCGAAAGGATAGGTGATGCATTGTGTTCAAAGAACATGGGAAGTGGAAAAAGTTTCTGTTTCTATCCGCCTGTTTCTATCCCGCAGGTAATTGTCGAAATGTTCTGATTTTATGACGCCAATCTTTACATGTATTAGTGATTTAGTGATGTGACGAGAAGGAAGGTTCTGTTCCTTGAGCTCTCGTGATTTTTCGCATGTTTTCCTCTCTACCAACAGCTTTCTCTATACGATATCTTCAAGACTGCGGGATAATGAACCTCCGCCGCCGCCCTCCCCCCCCCAACTAGTCCTCCCGACCCTGCACAGCGGTCAGCGTCGTCTCCGCTGCCGGGAACCGACACCTTGGAATTCCTTAGCTGCCACGAATCCTTCGAAGGCTCCAAGACTGACGAAATGTACTCGGACAGCGAATGTACCGCAGTCAGAGGGCACCGTTGAAGAGGAAACTCCCCCGCTCCTCAACGACAAGTGAGACGATGGCCGGATTGAACACTGGTCCGAAGGTCTTCACGGTTGGTTCAGTGCCCGTCAAGGAGACCGATAACTTAAATACTTTGAACCGTCAGAAACTGACAGAATACTTTCGCCAGGTTGCGGTTAACGAGGTTCAAGAAATCCCGAATAATGCCCGATTGAACGGGCTTGCGCTTGATGCGATGACGGATGGCCTCATAGACACGTTGAAGGCCATCACCGGGTTAGGTAAGATCCACGTGCGTTTGTTTTGGGCCCACAAGAAGGAAACAAGGAATGGTGTCATATCTGATGTAGACCTAGAGATCAATGACAGTGACCTAGCGTAGCTGCGTTCGTCAACGGTCCGAATCCTGGACATTCATCGCATCGGACGCTCGCGGTGCGTGAAGGGGATGTTTCAGTGCGATTCGGTGCAGTGTCTGTGAAGGTAGGCTATGTGCGACATTGTGAGCGTCCGTATGTGCCACGGCGCCTTCAGTGCCATAAGTGTCCGAAGCTTGGTCGTGTAAGTGCTGCTTGTAAGAATGGCGTAGCATGCAAGCGATGTGGTGATACTCATGACCAGGTGAACTGCAAAGGCACGCTAAAATGTGCAAACTTTTCGGTTCCTCACGAGGCAACCTCTAATAAATGCCCAAAAATGATGCTTGAGCGTCGAGTTGTGCGCACTAAGGTCAAAGATAACTGCGCACATAGAGGCAGTGCGTCGTCGAAGCTCTCGTCGGAGACGTGGACAGTCAAGCAGTATATCTCGCCCCAGTGATTTGCAAATCACAGGGAAGCCACCGTTGGTGCCACGCCCACAAGCGTTGGCACTGGAAGAACCACGACCTGCGCTGGTTCCTCCTCGTCGGGCAAATGTTGCGTCTGGAACTGTATCCGCCGATGACTGACCTTCCTTGCCGCAGAAGGGTTCTGGTGCAAACAAGTCAGCATTGAAGTGAAATGCCCACATGAAAAGCACAGCGATGAAGAGAGGCTTGCCGATGAGAAGGCCTTACGCATGCTTAAGAAGCTGCTAAACACTATGCGAATACTGATCGGTGGTCTTAAAAGAAAATCTGCGAAATTTGTGGTGCAGGTTCTAGACCCGTTGAGCCGCTCATTGGGGCACTTCAGTGATTTATTATGACGCAACACAACAGCACAACTTCACTGGAAGAGACTTTCAAAATTCTTTAATGATGCAATGAAACGCAATGGGACTACAACGGCGGGTGTCAGATTTTCTGCAGCGCATGTTTACGTAGAAGTTCCCAGTAGTGGTTGTATGTGAGCCAAATATCTGTCCCGTTTCCTCTATCGGGTAACGTTCTCCTGTTGTCCCAGAAGGAAGTAATATCCAGCAAGTATTATTATGCATAAGACAGGACATACCTTACCTCAGACATGCGCTGTCTGCTCATGAATCTAATGAATATATTTGTGTGACGGTAACCTACAAGCGTCGAGTCATTTCGGTCATCGGGGCTTACATACCTCCACGCGTGGACGTTGACTGCACGTACCTGAGCTCTGTGCTGCACACTTGTCCCGGTCCACACATTATCTACGGTGATTTTAATGCTCACTGCTCCCTGTAGGGCAGTGCGGCTAATACCAACAAAGGAAATTACCTGGAGCACTTTAATCACGACGAAGGCTTCGTGGTTATTAACGACGGTTCCTCTATCTTTCATTATGGGATGATGTACAGTAGTTGCTTGGACCTTGCAATCGTATCAAGGAACCTTCCACCATCTGCAACTTGGTGCTGTGATGTTGAGTCACACGTGAGTTACCACATTCCAAGCTATATACAACTGCGCTAGTTCCACACGTCGGATGTCCGAAGGAACCGTTCTACTGATTGGCGGAAGTTTACATTGAAGATTGAGGAGTCATGCACCACTATTACGTCGGAGTCCGATGTAGAAAGCGTCATATATTCTGCTATGGAGTGCACCACGAAGTACGTTAGCACTCCCAAACACCGAACACCCAAAGATGTCATGTACGAAGGATTCCGTGCCATACGACGTCGCGCAGATGGGAGGTATAGAAGGTCTTAGGCTGCAGAATATCTCAGAGAATGCCGCCCCGTGCAACGGAAAATACGACGCCATTTAGAAAATCTTGAAAGAGAGCGCAGGAGGCGATTTTGCTCTTCATGAATTCCGCGTGAGCCCCTTTCAAAAATTTGGCAAATGGTGCGAAATTTCCAGTACCACCCAAAACAACTGTACCCTTTTTGTGCTTTGGGGCTAAGCACTGGAAAAAGCAAGAAAGAGGTAGCAAAAACATACTTCAATATGCTTGTTGATGGATCCCACGCCCTGCTTCCACGTACACAAAGGGGTACACTGCAGACCACAGATAACCACCTCATCGTCCGTTCTCGATGCAAGAGCTGGATGCCACTCTTTCATAATCCTGCCGTTCATCTGCTCTGGGATCTGATGGTGTGCGATACTGCGTGCTGCGAAACCTTAGTCGCGAAGGTCGGAAACCTCATTTATTATGGTTCAATGCAATATGGATCTCTAGCTCTGTCCCCAACCACTGGAAATGCAGTCTAGTGGTTGCTCTACTGAAGCCAGGAAAATCCTCTTTGGAGCTTTCCCCGTACAGACCCATCGCCTTGGCAAGCTGCATCGGAAAGGTTATGGAGAGAATGGTGCTGGGCCGACTCGAATGGTTTCTTGAGAAAAAATATTTACCGGGATGTCGTAACAGGATTTCGAACATGAATATCCTGTATTCACAGGGTCATAGATCTCGTGCCTTCATTGGAGCAAGAAAGAAACCGTCGCCGAATCACTGGCGCATTGTTTTTTGACATCAAAGGAGCTTATGACAACATGCTCCACAATGCTATTACGGATGCTCTAGAGATTGTGGGTGTAGGCGGCCGACTCTATGCGTGGATTTCGAGTTACCTTACTGGTCGCACAATATTCATATCCACGTCTCCAGGTGACACAGGACGCCACCAGGTTAATCGCGCTATTCCAAAAGGGGAAGTACTGGTCACACCCTCTTTAATATTGCCTTAATCAGTGTCGTGGACGAAATGCCTGAAGTCGTCAGAGTCACTATGTACACTGACGATATCTGCATGAGGCCCTCTGGTGTAACTCGAATGCAGCTGCGAGCCTGTTTACAGCGAGCCGCAACGACGACGTCTCGGTACTTGTGACGTCAAGGTCTGAGTTTGCGCCAGCAAAATGAGCCGTTCTTGCATTCACCAGAAAGTCGATGCTCCGATATCTTATCGTTATTTAGGCGGACACCGATGCCTTACGTCACACACCATAGACTTTTGTGGTTGACTGTAGACCACGGTCTGTCGTAGACGAAACACATCGCTTTGCTGAAGAATAACCTGGCAAGCCTTGTTCATGTTCTTCGCTTCGTGGCGGGAATGAGATGGGGTCTATCTGAGAGCGCTCTTCTCCAGTTGTACCGGAGCCTGTTTTCGGGGTAACTTCGTTACAGCCTGCCAGCAGTTTCAAACTTGCGAACTTCTCCCCGGCATACGTAGGAGGGTTTGCAAGCACAAGCCCTCAGAATATGCTTGCGACTACCATGATGTACCTCTACTGTGGGCACAATTTCCGAGGCACGCGTGTTTCCAATGGACGCAATTCTTTTGTGCGAACCCCTTCTAGTCTACCTTAGATGTTTTACAAGGCATGAACACCGTCCATTATGGGCTCTTCCTACTACTTTTTTTTCGAACGTTTGCCCTGCGGCATAACGGTGCCCAATTCACAGTTACACGAAGACGTTTGCTTCTCGTATAACGTCCGGAAGGTGCCGATGAAACGGTTCATGAACCCAGCGCTGCAGGTATGGAGGGCGCCCAGGATGGAGGCCGGTTGCACGAAGGTGCCGTAATCGGATCTGATGCAGGCCTGGGCAGGTCCACAGCAGATGCTGCACATTCACATTCTGTAGGGCGGAGTCGCAGAATCGGCAGGTAGAGTCGTATGGGCGGCGGTACTACGATGGCCAAGATACAGTCACAGACGGCGTAAGGGCCATCCCAACGCGTATTCTCCGCAGCGCAACCTCCTCTCGGCCGGTTAAGTCACCAGGGAGGTTTCAACCACACGGGGGTATGAGGGCTCGCGTGGTGCGCTGGAGAATGTCCTTCTGTTGCGCCAGGTTTCCACTTGGATCTTCGGGGAAAAGTAGTAGTTGTCGCATCAAGGTATGCGGGCGACTAGCCGAGTCTGGCTCCCTACTGCCGGGTACAGCTGAACGAGGCACCCATTCTATGCGGATCTGCAGTAGAGTGCTTCGTGCTAAGTGGTGAATGGCATCTGCAAACGCTGTAGCTTGTGTTATGTGCCGGATGTCGTGGATGGCTTATTAGTCGACAGTATGGCCCTGCCTGGACAATAGGCAGTACTGCGGCCATCCCATCGTGTATCGCTGTTAATTCAGAAAGATACGCTGGTGGCATTGGGTTAGCCTCATAAGAGCAACATTGGTCCACCTCTGGTAGCTGGGGGCAGATGAGTGCAGTGTGCACCATGCCGTTTTTGACGCTGGCGTCTACATATGCGATTGCCGTTTCCCCGTC
The DNA here is from genome assembly GCF_048455015.1 of Haemaphysalis longicornis. NCBI lineage: Eukaryota > Metazoa > Arthropoda > Arachnida > Ixodida > Ixodidae > Haemaphysalis > Haemaphysalis longicornis. The sequence goes on from NW_027526225.1 coordinate 34,368,879, forward strand.
TGGCCTGTGTAGGTGAGAGACTTGGGCCGTCGCCTGGCGAGGAACCGGGTGACGGAGGCGATCGATTGGTTTGTTGTCTGTTAACTGTACTCGCTGCCACGGAGGAATGAATCTTTCACACTGGTACTTCGTACAGCATACCCCATGTACCGGGCTAACGCAGTGGCGGCACCGGTCATCGAGGTTTTACAGGCCCTGGCAGAGTGGCGTTGGTGCACCAGCTCATCAATCGTATTGAGTTGGGCCTCCCCCTGCAGAGTTAGTGTAGGGGTCATTCGGGGTAGTCCAGTAATGGCCCGCATGGCATCCCGGTTGATGGCTTCGAGGCGATCCCAGTCCCTCATCGTGAGATGGTGGAATTGAGCCTGCTACACTAGTCTGGGTTGCAACACTCACCGCACAACGAGGCGAGCAACGCTGGTGGGCGACCCGCTAGCCTTCGTCGCCATTCCACGTATCAAGTGTATTTTTGTGCGGCACGATCCTTCGCACTCTTCACTCATGGAGCCGCGGACCCAGACGAGGCCACATCAAGGCCCAGCACACGAATAGTTGGAACCTCCTGTAGAGGTTGTTAATGAATAAACAACCGGACAGGCCGTTTCTCAAGTCGGCGTCGCCCATGTTTTTTAGTCACTGATATGTATGACGTTTTTTCGTCCGATAGGTGAAGTCCTAATTGGGTGCACCAGGATACAGTCATGTTTAACGCCATTTGTAGCGCGTTTTCTAGGACAGAGGTGTCAGGATGCACGGACCACACAGTAATGTCATGAGCAGACATGATGTAATACGCGTCAGGTATCTCTGCCAACCGCCAAGCTAGGGGAAGCAAGGCGATATTGAACAATACCGGCACCAACACAGAGCCCTGTGGAACTCCACGGTGCGATGTGAAGTGTCCTGTAGCCTTCCCGGCCAAGCGAAGGGTGAAGGTGCGGTCCCGAAGAATGGCGTTCACAAATGTGCAGACACGGCTGGGCAGTTTATTCCACTCTTAGGATCCGAACAATGGCTTCGCTGCTGACATTGTCGTCGGCCTTCTTATTATCCATTGCAAGGACGGCTCGAATCCGGCGAGAGCATCCTCCGATCAGGATTATAACAAAAAATTGCTACAGTCCGTGTTCGATGCCGAACTGGGGTCGGAATCCAATTTGGGCGGCATGGTACCGCGAATATCGCTCAAGCCACCAAGTAAGACGTGTAGCTAGCATGCGCTCTATCAGCTTACAAATCGTAGATGTCAGAGCTATTGGCCGAAGGTGAGAAATCCGGTCTGGTGTTTTGCCGGGCTTCGGGATAGCAACGATTTCCGCGTGACGCCAGGAATCAGGAATCGCGCCTGAAGTCCACGCTGCATTTATGGCTTCAAGTATGACGTCAACTGTAGTGCCTTCCGTGTTCTTAACAGCTCATAAAGGATGCCATCAGGTCCTGGTGCAGTGCGCGGCCTAGCATGGTCGATGGCTGCCAAGAATTCCGCCATTGTAAAGGGGGCCTGAATCCCTTCAGTGTCGTTGCATGTGAGCAATGAACCGGCGAATGCCGGTAGGCAGTTTGGAATCGTACAGACAGCTGGTGGAGTGTCAAAGGCGGGGAAGAAGGTACCTGCCGTGAGAGCGGCTAAAGCGGATGGTGTCTGGCCAGATGCTAGAAGGGCACTAGCTGCTGGATCTGGACGGCGGTGACCACTTTCCATTGTTTGGAATGCTCGCCAAACGGAGGCATTAGACGACGAAGGGCCAAGTGAGACGCACCAGTCTAGCCAGCGGCCTTGTTACAGTCGTCGTTCATGTCGGCGGGCTGCTGCTGTGAGGCGGTTAACGTTCAGACGTGCATCGATTGATGCGGGATTCCGCATTGACATTAGTTCAGCTTGACGGCGCGCGGCCTACAGACGACAAAGTTGTAGGTCAGGGGCACGCCGCGATTCCTCGACCCACGTCGTACGAGTCGCTGCTTCCAAAGCCACGCGGAGACTCTGGCACGGGTCAGGTAAGGTGCTGGATACAATCGTAGCTTCTGTCTATTGATACAGGTCCCAGTTTACCACCCGACACTGTCTTCGAAGACGAGTCTAAGTTCTCCAACCTTGCCCGATATACCCCGGCTGTTCCATTGCAGACGCCTTGCGACGAGCCCACAGATACAGGTACCATCACAGGTAGAGATTCCCCAACAATACAGAGGTGAGAGTATGGAGTTGTTTCGCGACGAAACACAGCAGTTCGTGAGGTGACATGCTTGTCGACGTGGAACTCTGGATAACTGGAGGCACAGGCAGGGCAGCGGATTGGGTTTCAGTGGAGCGGTTGTTCACGCGCCGGCGCTGAAGAACTGCACGGCGTTGCTTAAGACGCTGAATTTCCTTTTGTAACGTAGCCAGTGTGTTATCAATTTCCAATTCTTCCTCCATATCATAAGCAGGTGATTCTTGTACGGGTGATGAACGTCGACGGCCAGCACGGGGCGTTTTAACCGCCGCACTATACATTATCGTCTCTGTCACTGGAGATTCAGCTGCGGCGGCGTCTTCCTCTAATGGAGCCAAAACAGCGTATCGATTAGAGGTCGGCACCTGATATGGCAGTGGAGATTCACGGCCAATTTTGTTTCTCTTTGAATGGCGCTCACGAACATTCTTGTTTGCCTCCAACTTCGTAGGGCACTTCTGGGAAGTAGTGTCATGGTCATCTGACTTACGGAGGCCGCATCGGAAAGCCTGTGGAGCCATGGCTTCCATAGGGTCTTCCTTCGGTGGGTAAGGCCAGGAAGATTTCATGTGCCCTTGTCTGTAACTTGAGTAGCAGTACACAATTGATGGCTTAAACGGCGGAGGGCGCAAGATGCACCATAGTAGATGATACGGTCCGGAGGAGTAGGCGGGCCCCTCAGGGTCACGAGACCGACGCAGCTCTTGCCCATGTATCGGACCGCGACCACTTTGTGAGTACGGCAGTAGAGCTCCTTGCGTAGCTCTCCAGCTGCCTCACCGGAGTCTACGCCAGACACCACATAGCATCTTAAGTCCGTTCCAGCTGCCAGGAATGCTTGAACCTGAATGTAGTGAGACTGCGAGACCTATATGCTGTTTAACGACTGGAGCACAGTGGCTTGATCCAAAGAGGGCACCCATACCGATATGGTATTGGCAGGTTTGTGCACGGTAAAACCACGAAAGCCTGGGATGTTGAGACAGGTGGCCACTGCCGCTTGGATCAGCCGATTGGGTAATGTGGACATGTCGAAGCTAGTTCGGGGTTTGATGACAACCTACTGCTTACTCGAGAAGTATATTTGCGGAAGCCATTGTGCGATATCAACATAGAATTCCACGAGGTTTTGCTCCAATGGTAGTTGCACAGAATCCTCTGTTGGTACTGTCAAAACCACCGATCCACCTTTCCATCCAAGCTATTGGGAAAAAGTCCTCTTTCCCATTAGTAGCCCTCAGACCGTTGACTCTAGCGTTCTTGACAGGCAAGTACGCCGGAACTGTAAATGTATGTAGTGATGGCTCTGTAACTGAATTCAAGTCTACCGCGGCTGTGGTAATTCCAAGCCTATTCGTTACCCAATGATTCACACTAGAGCACAAGAAAATGTCTACTGATACTGAGCTGATGGCCATGCGGGAGGCGATTCGTTTAGTCTCCCGTGAATTACTTGAAGCTTGAACCCTGTTTCTTGAGTCAAAGCTAGCACTGCAGGTCCTCAACGGAGTTATGAGGCAAGGACCTCATTATGCCCTTGCTCCAAAAGTACTCGAAATATGCTCCTTGCCACTGCAACAAGAACCTGTCCTCACCATTGAGTGGGTGCCAGGCCATTTCGGGCTAGCTGGCAACGATTTGGCTGACGAGAAGGCAAGGAAGGTTTCTGCAAATTTCAGATGTTGCACGTCTGCCCTTCGCTAGGACGGACACGACCGCATTTCTGTCTACCATTCTCCGCCTCGCCTCGGTCAGTCACTGGTCCCACTGTGACAATCGTAATAGAAGACTACACGGTCTGGATCCTGACTGCAAGTTTCGGTTACGTCCTGGTATTCAGCTAAACCACCCCACGCCGTTTCACCGACTACGTTTTGGCATAGCCTATACCTGTCGCTACAAGCACCTTATCCGCGTTACGAATGACCATGGTTTTGAAACATGCCATGCACCAGAGACTATTTCGCAAGTTCTCTGCCACTGTCTACGCTACGCGTGTCCAGAGAACATTTAGCGAGAGCATTGGCTCGTTTGGACTGTCGTGTGGTGTCGGAGGAAGTACTGCTTGGACCTTGGCCAGACGCGCAGCGTTCCCACACGGCATTTAAAGCTTTGCTCACATTTCTACGCAGCAGCGGCCTCTCAGCGATATTGTAGTTGAGGCCCGTCCGCATACACTTTTAACACATGCACTGTATAAGTATAGGCATCTTCTGTACATAGCCATTTATTCGTTTCTTCGCAATATTCATCTCTTTCGTCTTCTATCCACGATCTTTCCTCCCATTTCCCTACCCACACACAGAATATCTAGCCAGATATACTACCATCAGGCCGACCTTTGTGTTTTTTTAATGTCAATAAAATTTCTCGCTCTTAGTGATGTGACCACGTTTCGCGTGAGGAATACAACGGAATAGTTCTTCTTCTTTTTCATTGCATAGACAGGCTCAAGTAACCATTATTTTCGTTGTTTATGCAGTAACAAACAGAATTTAAGGTAGAAAGCCACAAAGAATAACAATAACATGCGACGTGTGCGGCGGCGGCAATACCTGCCGCAGTGACGCGAAATGAGACTAACTGATCTTGCGATGCGATGGACTATGATCAATATTCACGAGTTCATGCGTACGCCTCTGTGGTGTAAAATATATATGTTTTCGGAAAATATTTTATTCATTTTGCCATAAGTAGAAGGGACGGAAGGTAGCTATTGTGGTTAATTTTCGAGAGTTTGAACCAGTTTTCGTTCCTACAAAATGCCCATGCCTTACAACATCATGTGGGATCGCGCACTCGCCGTAGTTCAGGAATTACCGTGACCAGCTGGTCACATGTTGACTGCAGAAATGCACCGGATGAAAATCCAAGCACCGTCTCTAGCGAGTAAATACTGTTCTAATGAGTAGTATTCTTTGCCATAGTAGTATTATTAACTTCGGGACAGCGCAACGGTTTGAGATAGGTGGTGAGGTAGTGGAAGTGGTAAGCGAATATATCTACTTAGGCCAAGTTGTGACCCGGATCCCTACCATGAGGCAGAGATAATTAGATGGGTAAGAATGGGGTGGAGTGCATATGGCAGGCATTTTCAGATATTGAATGGCTGCCTTTCATTGGCCCTGAAGAAGAAAGTGTATGACAGCTGCATGTTACTGGTACTCACCTACGGGTCCGAAACTTGAGGGCTCACTAAGAGGGTTCAACTTAAATTGAGAACGACTCAGCGGGCATTGAAACGGAAGGTGATAGGTGTAACATTAAGGGACAAGAAGAGAGTGGAGTGGGTCAGGGAACAAAAGCGTGTTAAGTACATATTAGTGAGAAATTAACCAGAACAAATGGACGTGTGCAGGGCACGTTATGCGAAGTCAAGTTAACCGTTGCTGATTAAGGGTAACGAAGTGGATCCCTAGAAAAGGAGAGCGTTGCAGGGGGCGGCAAAAAGTTAGATGGGCAGATGCAATGAAGTAGTTTCCAGGGATAAATTGGTCGCAATTAGCACAGAACTGGGGTAATTGGATATTAATGAGAAAGGCCTCTGCCCTGCAGTGAGTGTAAATAGGCTGGAGATTGATTGATTGATTGATTGATTTTTTGCCGACCCCCCACACCCCCTCCCAACGTGTACACCCCGCTTTTCAACAAAAATGCAGACTTGGCGAAAGTAACACGTTCAGTCGTTATTCTGAAGGACCAAAAACATGAAACATAGCAAAAGGAAAATATGCACAAAAATGCCCTGGCAAAAAATATGCATCTTATAGATCTCCCCCTAAAAATGAAGAATCGAAAAAACAAGCCCGGGAAGAACCGACGTTGATAATACTACTAATATTGCGAAAAGGAAAACCCGTGTAAAGCGCTGCATTTCCACAAAAGGCACATTTTAGATGCGGAGCATCTCATGCTCGGGGCTGTGTCCCTCCTTCCCTGCTCGTTGTTGTCCGCCGTCCGCACCCCCACTGCGCATGCCTGGCCAGGCACCGCTGATGATGATTGTGGCAGGATGCCTCTAGGGATTGGAAACCAAAAAATTCATCACGAGAAAACTTCGCGTTCAACCACCGTCTTCATCTTTCCGTAAGGGAACCACTGAAGAAGAAGGAGAAGAAGACAAACTGCGAAGAGGAGGGCATGTACGTTGCTCTCAGCTCATGCTCGGAGCTGTGTCCCGCCCTTCCTTGTCGTTGTTGTCCGTTTTCCACACCCCCACTGCGTATGCCTGGCCAGACACCGCTGATGATGATTGTGGCAGTCTGGCCCTAGGGATTGGCCAACCAAAGAATCCATGACGAGATAGCTTCGTATTCAAACAGCGTCGTCATGTTCCCGTAGGGGAACCACTGAAGAAAGAGACGGAGAAGAAGACAAAGCTGCGCAGAGGAGGGCGTGTACGTTGCTCTCAGCCGGTGCAAAAACGTCAACAACCTTTACCTCACCAACGCTGACGGAGACTACCGATTCTACCACAGAGACGACAATCTCGACAAGAACATGATCAACGAGTTTCGGCGCCTCAAGAACCACCGCCTACTCACCGTCACGCAACCGTACTTGCGTGCCTAGGACACCGGTGTGGACCCGGACGCGGAATTCACTCTGGCGCTACAAAACACCAGATCACTCAACATAACGACAACCCAACAGAACCACAAGGAACCCCCATGATGCTTCGCATCTTCATCATGGTTCTCCACGGGAAGATGGTGTAATTTTTTGTTTTGTTAATTTTTGTTATAACATAAAAATGTAAATAATGAAACGGAATGTAAAATAAAAAATAAAAAAAACATTGAAAATAACTTTTTTGTATCGATGGTGACAAGATCAATGCTATCTATCTCATACACAAAACCGAAGAATAAACGAGGGATTCCCGCACAAATGTTCGATATAGTCATAAAAATAGCGTAAACCCACTAACTGGGCAGAACCGCTTGCATCTTCCAAAAAATATAATTGACGAAGTAAACGCACTTCATCGCAATAATGGAATAAATTTACATCATCGGCGAAAAGAAACCACCGAAATCTCAAAAGATTAACACAATCCAACGTCTTCCGCTATTTATAGCTATATGTTTCTGCAAGGAACTCACAGTGTATTCAAGAGGTATAAAAACTGTGCACATTAGTAAGCAATTACCTGAATTTTCACAAAATTCCTTTATTTGAATAACGATGCTTCGACTTAAGCTGAGTACGCCGTAAGCAGCCGTATTCGTGCGACTGGTGCGTTTTTAGGTACTTTAAAGCCAAATAAAAGTGAAGTAATCTACGTAATCAGGCAACAAAATCTTACTGAAGCTTTTATAGTGAACCGCAATACCTTTTCGTAAGGTGATATAGCTCAGCGGTTCTCAACCATAAATGTATCGGGGACCCTTTTCCGGGCTTGCAAAAGTGATGGGGGACCCCACGAAGAATTATTTTGATCCGTGTCGTAATTTCCCGGAATTTGCAATTGTAGCTACAGTACCCAACATACTTATTGATGCCCACCCTTTCTGTCTGACGTTTTTGCTGGTGTGTGTAGTTTTGTGAAACAATATGCTCTTGTAAAGCGAATGGCCACCTAAACACATACCACCTCCCTTTTGCTTGTCTGGCTTCTTCGCGGAGCAGGCGTGTCGTACAAAGAGCCAACGGAAAACCGTCGGCTACGCTACACTGGGTACGCCAAAAATTAGGCAACATGCAACAAATCAACCTCTTTATCTCTCCAGAAACGTTAAGCACAAAGGAAACACTAAGGGGGAAGCGAGGGGTTTGAAAACATTCGGGGACGGTTGGGCGGACCCCTGTAATGCCCTGAAAGAGCCTTGGTGTGCGCAAACCCCATTTGAGAACCACGAATATAGCAGACCGTTCTTCAGCCCGACCACACATTTCCGATAGATGATACTCTCTAAAGAAACGTAGTAACTCCTGATCAGGTATTTGTGGTGGCTAAGGGAAATGTTTGACACACAAACGTGTTTCAAGTAATGCTCAGCTCCAATCCAAGGAGACAACACAAATGTCCGAAATGATGGGGTGGGCCTCGACTTGTATTCCTGTTATTTGTAAGCCTCGGGCCACGTTCCCTAAGCCTAATCCTATGAAGAACATTGCGAGTGCCGTCGCAATGTTTGGCTTCAAATCCAGGGGAGTAGGCCTTTTTTATTTGACCGGCTTTGTTTTATGTTGGCGAAAGTGGCTGCGGAATATGCCACGGCCGAAAGTTTTATGAACTGGTACAATCTTACCTATTTTCCAATTAGATGGTAACTGACCTGATGCTAATGACTTGCGGAAGATGTGGTATACGAATTTGCTCGAACTAGTAACGGTGCCTTTTAGTATATTTGAGATGATATTATCAATACCTGCGGAAGTTGAAATTTTAAGGTTGTCTATAAGGCGTTCAATGCCAGCGATAGTTATTTCAATGGATTCCATATATGCCCAATTGTGCTCACAAACATCTGGGACGCTACCATGGCTTTCCATGGTGAATACGGAGGTGAAAAATAGGTTAAATACAGTGGGGCACTCCGAATCGGGAACCGAAGCTAGGTCGTTATTTTTCAGCAAGATCTTGTTCGTATCGCGTGACGGGGATATTTCTTTCCAGAATTTTTTGGGGTTTGACTTTAGTAAAGAACGAAGGTCATGCGAGTAGTATTTACTTTTAGCGGCATCGATTGCTGCGCAGTATGTGTCCAGGAAACATTTGTATTTCTGCCACGCCTCTCCTGTACCAATACGCTTCGCTCGCTTGTACAGGCGTTTTTTCTTGCTGCGTTGCTGCCGAAGGGGCTTCGTGAATCAAGGGTTTGATTTGTCATTTTTAATCGTAATTAATGGAATATGCTCGCCTACTAAATCCGTTATTTTATGTTTGAACATTAGCCAGTTTTCTTCAATATTTCGAGAATCAAAAGATGGTAGAAATGTTTGATCGAAGAATAATTCGAGTTCTGCATTGATATATATGAGGTCGAAATTCGCTCTATTGTAATACCGAATTTGTTTGGTGGAAAGACCAGTAAACGGTGACGTCATTTTTAATTCAAATTGGAGAATGTTGTGGTCAGAGAGACCTTCTAGGTTAGATATTGGGTTAATGGTTTCCGGGGCCGACGTAAAAACTAAATCTAAAATGTTTGGTCCACGGGTAGGTTCGTTGACTATTTGTGAGAAGTTGAAATCTAAAGAAAGGTTATGAATTCGACGGAGGTTTGGCAGGAGGACGACAGGGTAGCCCGATCAATGTTCCGAAAATTGAAATCACCAAGAATGTAAATGCAATCAGAAGGACACAGCATGACGGCTTCAGAAATGGTATCTCTCAAGTTCTCTACGAATGAATTTTTACAATCAGGCGGACGGTAGCAAACTCCAATCAGAATGTTACCAGAACGTGTACGACACGTGGCCCAAAGGATTTCAATTGATGATTCAACTGGGATGGCCTTAGAAAAAATGCTGTTCTTAATTGCCAGAAGCACACCCCCTCCTTTACGGTTGATTCGATCTTTGCGATAAATGGTATACGTATTGTTATCTATTTCAATTTCAGCGTCAAGAACATCCGGGCAAAGCCAAGTTTCTGTGAGTGCGAGAATGTCAGTATTACTATCTTCTAAAAAGAGCTAACATGGCTGCGTTTTGCTAGTAGGCTACGAATGTTAGTGTAAGCTAGCGAGATAAAAGGTGCGGTGCGACAATGCGCATCAGTGTGCTGCGGATGCCATGACGCGGCACTATTTAGCAATGCATGGGGTGAGGTGATGGATGACGTAGCAGGAGGAACGACAGAAGGGCCCGTGGATGTGACAGACGGAATAACAGGGGAAGCAACTAAAGCAACAACCGAATCTGTGGCTTTGTCGTAAACGTATGTATCGTTATCTACTCGAAGCTTGTCGAATGACAATTTCCATGATTTTGTAAGAGATTTGCTAAAGTCAAGCAACTTTTTCCTTGCTTGCCTTGTCGGTAATGAAAAGTCTTCGCTGATAGAAAACGTTGTTCCTTTTAGTTTGCGAGCGGAAGAAAGGATGGTTTGTTTATCTTTGAAAAATTCATTTTAGCAATGATGGGTCTATTTTTATCTGCGTTAAACCGACCTAATCGGTGTACTCGCTGAAACTTTGCTTCAGTCATTGCAATTTTTAGTTTTTCTTTGCAGAAACCAATAATCTTCTTTTCGGACGCCGCCCAGTCTTCTTTATCGTCATCCTTAAGTCCGAAAACAAGCAAGTTACACCGCCTTAGCCTATTTTCTGCATCTTCACACCGGGAAGTGATTTTTTGTAGTTGGTCCGCGACATCAAGAATGGTTCTGTTTTCTGGTGGGACAGAGCAACTACCTAAAGAAGAGCAGTTTGACTCCAATTTAGCGACCCTTTCAGATATGCACTTGATATCACTGTAATCGTTTCCTGGCTTTCTTTGAGCGTCACAATGTCGGCCAAAACAGAAACCAGACCTCTTTCCAATTTTTGAATTGCTTCCAAAGCACAATCGAATGCTTCTGATTCAGCTTTGCTCATCGGACCAGGGTTCGCTTCAACATCACCGCAAAGCAACAACAAAATGCTTAACAATCGCGAGCCAAGGCTAGATGAGACAAACATCAGTGTTTTTTTCGCGGCAATCAATTCACTAGGGCACGACACCGCTAGAAGGAAGTAATTGCTACTGCGAACGCATGTAGCACCGACCTTGTAACTAACCTGTAAAAGCAGCTTCTTAGAGTCGTCCATTCGCGTAGCGGTGGCGTGCCCAACGTGGACGCTTGCTGGCCGATGTTTATATGCCGCGCCGGTCCTGTCAAGGGTGGTAGTGCACGATCCACCTTGCCAGACGAACATGGCGGAATCGTCCAATGTTGGCGAAAGTGGCTGCGGAATATGCCACGGCCGAAAGTTGCCCACGGTGACGGGCAGCCAGAAGCCGGGCTCCCAGAAACTGGCCGCCAATAGCAGGGTAGTCTGTAAAAGCAGCCTCTTAGAGTCGTCCATTCGCGTAGCGGTGGCGTTCCCCTGGACAGGAGTGTTTGGACGTTTAGTTTCGAGCTGTCCAGTGCACGATCCCGCTGCTCATCACTATTTACACTCGAAAATTGATCTTAAGGGCATGCGCACATGGAGTGGGCAAGTGGGGTGGGGTTGCCACAAACGAGCCGATACGATGAGGGATACTGAGCCAGGAAGATGGGATGGAGAACACTCAGAAAGTGAGGGCATTGGCTTGTAGGAAACACCTGAGGCGTTCCTGATGGTTGCTGAGCTTTAGAAGGGAGGGGTGACCATGGCGGCGGGCGAGGCGGTATTGAAGACAATGTCGTGATATGTTATGCTTTGATCCCCAGCGGATCGGGCACCATGGTAGGTGCTGAGGCTAGTCTCAGCACGGATAGTAAGTCTGCCACATTATAGGCCGCCTCGTTCGCTGCCTGACCTGTGTGCGGCGTGGTACAAAAGAGGTAGACCGGAGACGTCTGGGATTTTTAAAAAATGATTTTTGATGCGAGAAGGAAAATAGATCCATCGGCTAAGTTTTGGATGGCCTTTTCGCATCTGTGAGTATGATTCTTGGATTAGGCTGTGTTATTAACGCAAGTGGTATTGCGGCCTCCTTCACTGCCGCTGGGAAGGTGGTACGCACGGTGAGAGAGGTAGGCGGTGGCTAGCCAAGCTGTTGATTGCCACGAGAGCGCTGAAATCGTGATGGCCCTAAGCTACCACGTACACAAACATGATTTCTGGTCGGATGGGCAATTTCTTCGCCAGTGTTTTCGCTAGCTGCTCCCTGCGAGCTCTGTGGTGCTCGGGGAGAAGGTTCCTTCGGAAAAGATGAACGCGCAGACTGGAATGAGTGGCCCTTGGGATTGGGACCATCGGTTTGGAGATCTCTGGAGCGCGGAGACCCCAACGTTTCAGCACGTGCTCACCAGTCAAAATAATGGATAGCCGGGGAGCTGATTGATGTGATGTGATTAAATCAGCTCCTGAGCCGTATTGTGCATCCCTGGGCATTCACATCTGGCCGTGGGTGCGCTCTGGGGAATTCTCAGTAGAGTTTTGTATTGAACCTGTAGTTTCATACTTTCAAGAACTTTGAAAACCCAGCCTTGAAGACGCGTACACGAGGAGAGAGTAGGACAACGCACACGCTGGGAATAGCACCATTTTTATGATTAAAGGAGCCATGAAGAGAAAACACAAGTTTGGTTCATTCAAAAGATTGTCTCGTTAGAATCATACTGACACCACTTTTAACGTAAACTTCGCTCAAATAAGCTACATAATTAGGAAAAACGGGAATGGTCATGCGACCCACCAGCTCATTTCCCGCAACAGAACCTGTGATGTCACATGGGCTAAGCTCTGCGATTGGCGGAGGCTGGCAGAAGCAGACGCAAATTAGGTAGAGCTTACAAACTAGACGAACGAGCGATTTGCGCTTAAATTTAGGGCACATTCTTTACAAAGCAATAAGAATGATGGGACAAACAGTGGAAGTTACGAAAGCACATGTAAACATAGAAGTACTGATGCGTTCTGCTCTTCGTACTGCGCACAGCATGCTTTGGTTTAGCCGCACAGCACTACGGGGCTTGGGGTTGTCTCAGACGACACTGGCCGATTGACGCAAGCAACGGTGTCTTACGTGACCCCATTTGTCGAGCGAGCACTGTTTCAGGGAACGAATATTTTCTCCCAGAACAAAAACAAGCCAGGTTTAAATGCGGGCAAAAACAAACCAAACGCTTGCCACGGTATGGTGGCGCCATCTAGGTTACGGAACGTAAAGAAACGCGGGAACAAACCAACACCGCTGTACAGGGTGGAGACAACCTTTGAACGGTCCCGTGCCGCCGCAATTGGGCCAACGGGCTCAACGCGTTATTCTTTTCGTTTCCCACGAGACCTAGCAACGCGAAACAGACAATATGATTCAAACTTCTTCAGTAAACCGCGTTGCGGGATAATTTTAGCGCGGTTTTGACACAATGACTTGCTTCGGCGGCGAGCGAGCAACCGAATAATGGCGGCGCCAGCGTTACGTGTCTCTACCCTGTACGGCGGATGCGTGAATGAAGGTACTCTAGGCTGCAGAGCGGTCGGTTCCCGTGATGTCACTTGGGACCACGAAAACGCACGATTGAGCGGGAAAATCAAAATTTTAACCTAAATTGTTTAATTTCTCAGTGAATAAAGCACCGTTTGTATCCGGACAAGCGCTGGGGGCACTATAAAACACGAAATCTTTCGAATAAAACCAACTTGCATTTTCTCTTCATGGCTCCTTTAAGCTTTGGAAGGAAAAACAAGGTCAGGGCATGCGAGGTGAAAACTATAGTACAAACACCGACTGAAGACGCAATTCAATATTGTTTTTTTTTTTAAATATTCAGCTTCTTTGCCTGATACCGGTAGTGAGGTCATTCTCACGCACTTATCAAAACCGTGCTTTCGCATTTCATAAGCATCAATCAGCTCCCTCTCGCACTTTTTGGCTCACAACAATAATTTCTGTCTTAGATGCGACGCATCTCTTGCTCTGGGGTATGTCCCTCCTGCCAGTCCGCGGCATCTTAGCCTTCAACCCAGCGTCCCGCCTAATTGTGGTCGTAGCGCCAAATCCCCCCCTGGCGAGCCTGGGCGGGCTAAAGTGAGTTGTAATTGCCATAGCAACGTCACCGCCATCTTGAGCTTGGAGGCGTACTAATTGTCATGGCAACACAGCGAGGAGGCGCAAAATGGGGGGGAGGAGGGGAGGGGGCTGATGCTTTCCTCCCCCCGCTTCTTCCCGCCGCTCCGCTGCCGGCCCCGCTAGCCCCGCGCCGCCCGCTAGGCCTCGCCGAGACCGGCGCGCCTCCATGCAGGCGTACGTACGCAGCTGGGACAGTAAGACGGCAGCAGAAATCGCACTTCAACACTTTATTCATGTTACGAAGATACGACCGAGCACAAACGCAACGTGCCGTGATAAGCAGTGATGTTCGACACGGCATAGCATAAGTTGACATCGAACACGGCACACGTAGTTGTACAGCTCACGACACCGGCACTATCGTTCAGATTAAATTCACGCTTTACGAACGAGTGTCTCACCTTTTGCTAACACGAAGCAAAATCACTTCTTGCTGCGCTTCCTCCCTGTGCATGGGGCTTATAACCGCTCTTCTGTGGTCTTCAGAACGCTGTCACGATATTTCCGCTATGCTACGACTCGCACGCGAGCCACGGCGAGCCCCGCGGCTTCTCCCGCGCACCAGCGCCGCTTGCACCGGCAGCTGCGGCGACCGTTACCCCGCTGTCGCGCGTGCGCGCCTAAAGTCGCGCCGGGAAGAGGTAGAGTGGGAAAAACAGTGATAGAAGGAGGAGTGTTTTGCTTGCCCCGCGCCGCTGCGACTTGGAGCGCGTAAATTAAAGAGGAACTAGCAAAAAGTCACCTCGGACTGCTCCTGCGTCGTCGGCGTGCGCACACCACCTGCGCATGTGCAACTCCCCTCGTTCTTCTCTCCGACAGCTGTGTGCAACACTCTCACACCGTCGCATTAGCATAACAACAACAGCTGCGCGCGCGCTTCGCTCCACTCGCGTCTGCTCCGGTGCGCAAGTGCGCGCACGCGCGACTCTCCTCCGTTATATCCTCTCCTTCAGGCGCTGTGAATATAAAGCTTGTAGCGCGCTGCGGCGGTTCAGTCAGCGCTCGCTCTCGTTCGACTCTGCGTGACTTTGCTTGACGACTCCGTGCTTGACTTGATTCTTCCGATGAAGACGTCATGGAAGCGACGGTCCCTTCAGCGAGTGGGCTGACACAATCCAATACCAGCGTCAGCGCAAACGCTCAAGGCAACGTTACGGCCAATTGAACCCCCCGATGCGTCGCATCACATTAGCGTTCCCTCGCGGTAAGATGGGCGTAATTTTTTCTTAGAGGGGAGGGGGATAGAAGCGTGGGTGGTGGCCTAAGTTCAGGCCGCCTACAGGCACTCGAGCAGCCCGCGCCCGGGAGATCAGGTGCTCCTGATCTTCGAGCTGGAAGCTGGACAGCCTATCAGCCCACTGCTCCATTGTAGGTGATGGAACTAGGTTGGGATGTTTGAAGCATTCCCATATGAGGTGATTAGTGGTGTTTGGTTATTGCATATGGTGAAGCTGTAGGGAAAAGAAATAGTGAAATGTGATATAAAAAAGTCATGTTGTAGTAAGTCTGCGTTTGGATTCGGCGCCATATTTGTGAGTCTTCTGTATTGAGGGATGGGTGAGGATGGCGGTAACTTTGTACCAGCATTCCTGTCAGGCCGTGCTGCTAAAATTCGATTAGGTCCTATACAAAAGCACGACACAGAGGGAAAAAATGACTTCTGTTGTTGTCGAGATGAAAACTTTCAGAAGCAGTTGCGCTGAAACTACTGGTTTCACAAAAACTTCTAGGCGCGGGTATAAAATATTTAAACACCAAGGGAGGGAACGTTGCGGAGAGAATTTTGATATTAGGCGATCCTTGTTATTGCAGCCTGCAGAAAAGCAGACACCTCGAAAACCTATGTTTCTGCTCATATTTCCTACTCGTTTGTAAAAAATTAACAGCCTCTATGCAAAACACTGTCCGCAATATTACGTCCATTTTGGATAGCGGTAAAAGTTGCGACTAGCTGCATCATGTTGAGCCTGATATCAGACGTGCTATGACTTCCGAGAGCGTCATGTATTCTCTACGGGGGGCTGGCACTGCTGAACCTTCTGATGTTTTCGTTATCTGGCTAGGTATAGCCTCTACCATCCTTATCATCACGCAGTCTTTCCAGGGAGTGTAACCGTCAACTTCGGCTCATATCAGTAACATCCAGCACCCGTACCACACCACGATGATATTATCATCCCGGAACCGGTGTACCAAGGCAGTGGCGTAGCCAGAAATATCTTTCAAGGAGTGTTTTACGCCGTTAGTAAAAATAGAGAGAGGCAGAGAGAGATCTTGCGCCCCGAAAAATTTGAGTGATTTAGGCGGCGCTCAAAAAAATTTTGGGGCTTCTTCTCCCATCGAAACACCCCCTTGCCACGCCCCTGTTCCCAGTGTCAAGCTGGTCGGTTTGCTAGACAGCAAAAACAACGACATCGTGAGCGTTTATTGGCCCCGAAGTGGTGCTAAATTGAGGGCAAAAGATTCGTCCAGCTTCACTGACTTTACGTCGCGAACGCTGATGTGATCCGCTTAGCTTGATTGATTGATTGATAGTGGGGTTTAACGCGCCGACGCAACGCAGGCGATGAGGCGCGCCGCAGTAGAGGGCTCCGGATTAATTTTGACCACCTGGGGATCTTTATCGTGCGCCGAAATCTCGTACACACGGGCGTTTTTGCTTTTCGCCTCCATCAGAAAAGCGACCGCCGCGGCCGGGAATCGAACCCGCGACCTCGTGCTCAGCAGCGCATAGCCGCTTAGCTGCCTGGCGTTGCGTAATCGCTAGGTAAGCTTCATAGAACTTCTCAGACCCAGCAGATCCATTCTTGTTCGCGCCAATTTATTTTGGAACATCTATTAAAACATTTCGTTACTTTTGAACTTGGAACACTGCCCCGACGGTGCACCGCGAGCGGTTTTTGTGTTTTGACGTCGCATTTTTGAAGGCAAACCTCTCTACCTCTTCCAGCCAACGGTTCTTTCGTTGGGTGCGAGAAAAGAAACTATACTCGGTTACAACACAAGAACGGCACCACCTCATGTAGTGTATCACTCCGCCCATGCGCCGGACCCGTGACGTCAGTGCGCGCGCGTTTTGAAAGGGGTTTGCTATGAATGCGTGATATCGTCTGCCTTGTCTCACGCAGTTTGTTTGTCGTGACTGGAGTAGTTTATAAGCATATTAGGTCCAGAAAATTACGAGAACGGCGAACGCCATGTTCAAAATAATCCAAGTAACGCCCTACTTGCGCCACGCGGAGAAACATCCGGCTACGGCGATAAGGCACAGGGGCAACTTCCGGTGCCGTTCTTAAGTTGTCACCGAGTATACCGACGCGGCTGCGGACGGTGAGGGCGAATTTAACTCAGTGACCACAGTGTAGATGGCGCGGCGAGTTTACTCAGCGTTTCCCGCGCGCTCACGCCAGCGGGTGTATCGGCGCGATCCGGCTCTGTAGTCTGCTTTAGCGATGGTTGTTTTGGGATTCTTTTGGCGCAGCTTCGCGTCCATTGCGCGCTTTCTTCGCACAGCTTGATTGAATTGTTCAACAGCACCTTCTGGGTAACCCCCACGCGACGGAATTAAGTGGTCGTACGGGAAAGATACGATTAAAGATCGGTTTGGAGTTCGCGAAAATAAAATGTAGATATCACATACAGACATGTGGCCGCTGAACGAGCACTACCTTCTGCGCACTGCTTTCCACGAATGGGAGTCCGTTCTATAAATTGTAAATGCCTATTCGTGCGCCTTTACCAGGTATTAGAAAAGGGGAAAGGAGCAACCGAATCTGGAAAATAGCGATTATAAGAGTTCCCTCAGCTCTCGCAATTCTCAAACATACTAAACTAAGCAGTCCAGATTGGTGTAAATGGGAATCAATAATGTCACATGCCGAATTGTTTCCGTGACTGCGCTTGTGTCACGTGGTGGTGTAACCCCGAGCTAGCTCATAGGGATGGCTGGATTCCGCTATCTCACCCTTCGGATTACAGCCCTCGCCGTTTTCTTTCTGTCGAAGGACGTCCGGGCTTCAGCGGCGGCATCCGCCGCTCTAGCCCGGGCGTGTGCGACGCTTCTGCGTTCAGGACGCCACTCCTGCGAATTCTAGGTAACGGCAAGCAGAATTTCTGATTTGCTCTTTGTAGAGCTACGTGTGTGAATTCAAGTGAAGTCGCATGTGCAACTGTTGTGGGTGTCGTTTACAGGTTTGCTTTCCAACCACCTTCACAGTGTGGACTGTAGGCAATTTTTATTTGCTATTGCAAATATTAAGCACAATATATTTTTTTCGAAATAGCAATGGAAATATAATTATGTATTTATGTCTTGGCTCGAATAGGTCCAATCATTCCTTTTTGCTCTTAAATTTTGCCACCACATTTAGTAGTTTCGCATTTCGTCCCATAAACGCCTTCACCATGATAGGAAGCAAGTCAACAAAGCATAACTCAGCGGGAGTACTGCAACCGCCCCTAAGGGCTTTAAGGAAGCAATTTATGGCGGATGACCCCAAAAGCCGCCGGCGGGCGTCAGCGTCAGAAGCCAAATAGGTCTTATAATGGTCCACATCGTAAGGAGACTGTGTTCAAAGATGTTGAGTTGTTAAGAAAATTACAAATTTGTGATTGGCGGAGAGAGAAACTTTGGACCCTTAATACTCCCGCCTCTAGCTGAATAAGCTTGAACGTTGTTGGTGCGTTGTGGCCTGTGATTTACAGCGCGTGGGCAAGCGGTACGTGCCGCTCGACGTGCCGTAATGTTTGTGTTGGTTGGCACGTTTCTAGGCTCAATACGGTTCAATATAATCCAATATTGTCGTAATGGTTGTATTCTACAAATAATACTTGTACTGTGTAGTTGTATTATACGATACAGTTGATATAGTGTCGCTGTCATTGACGGCTTCTCTGTTTAGTGCTGCTGACGTTACTTCTCCTCTGACCGGCGCGGCGGATAAGTCAAGCTCTCATGACTTCCTTTTCAGCAGCTCCTCTCTCTCTCTCTCTCTCTCTCTCTCTCTCTCTGTATCTTTGAAGGCAGCAATAAACAATGTTATTATTATTATTATTATATTAGTTTAGGTTCCATACGCTCACATGTTTATAAGGAAAGATAAGGGAAAAGTAAAGGAAAAACATTAGCCAACCACCCTTTAATGCTGCATGCGGGCAAAAACTCTCCTACTCAAATGAAATCACCCGAGACGAGGACCACAGACGTAAGAAGGTCGCAGCAGGTTCGATTAATTAATTTATTTATTTATTTATTCCGGGGTTTTAACGCGCCGACGCTACACAGGCGATGAGGCACGTGGTGGTGAAGCACACTGCATTATTTTTTCTCACCTTGGAATCTTTACCTGCACACAAAGCTCGAACACACGGGTGTTGTCCCTTTTCGCTGCTTCCATCAAAAAGGGTCACTGCTGGTTCCCCCCTTGCCATTTTGGCGACTATGTCAACCTACCTACCCACAATTCTGACATTCCGGGTACATTGAAAGCGATTGGCCAGCTGCGATAGCGGCTGCCTCAACCAGGTAACGGCCCATTTACTACTTAGTATTTCCCCGCGACGCCACCACATCCAACCAATATGTCATCCATCCAGTCAGCGGGATTGATCAGTGAATATGGCATCATCTGAAGACGCTCTCGGTTAAGCTGACCTCTCTACAAAAAGTGAAGCCCTTCAAGTCAACGTGAAAGCTGTCAGAATTTCAAAGCAGTGATTCGCCATACTGGGCTGTGGCGCCATTATCCCCTCACTGCTACCACCAGTCACGCTCTTCGCCACACTATCACACTCCTCCCCTGACGAAGTGAAAGGAGGTTTGTCCAACGCATTTCAAAGTTCCCGCCTTCGCAGGGCTCGCGCGCAGCCTGCCTAAAACAGCGTGAGCAGGAGTTATCTACTTAGGACGTTTATCTCGCTGCGGGCCTGATTCCGGCAGTCGCCGGACGTACTTGCTCTTCATTCCGCTTGTGCCGGCGCCTTACAGCGCACTTTGAAACGCACCATTTTTTTCTGGCACTGGCACTTTTCGCTAACTATCGTAAAAACAACACATGAAGCGTTCCTAACTAAATGAACGCGGGCGCTGCCGGTTAATTGCATATATTGTGCCTAAAATGTACCTGCAGTTTTTTTTGTGCTAAACAACGCGGATATGTATCAGAAACGCCCGCGGTTCACGAGTTTCAAATGGTTTAACTCTCGCTCGTACTCCTTCTCCGCAGCCTAATTCCGGCAGTCGCTCTGACGGCAAGGCGAGTCCCCAAAGTGCTCTGCCCTTAAAATCCCGATATGCATACAGGTGAACTCTTAGGGACACTGTGCGGAGTTCTTTGAAGACCAACGCTTTCACATTCCCTACGTTTAAATGCTTTCGGCCCTCGCAATGTTTTGTTCTTCATGAACGCCTTCTTTTTGACGCTGCTTTAATCCAGTTTTTCAATCCGTTTTCTTAAGAACAACCGTATAACTCTTATTTTCGAATAGAAGAAAGCTAGTTTACTTTGTTATGAGGTCAATATTTGCCTCAAACCGGCCTAAGGTTTGGTTTAGGTTCATCAATGTCGAAGCATACGCGCCGTGAAACCAGTGCCGCTTATGTGGAAATTTCTTCCCTGTATGTTTCTTTTCATGCTCTTTCCCACGGCGGAAATGTTGGCACCCATATAAGGTCCACCTTGAAAGGAAAACCCCTGCAAAAACGATACAAAAGTTCAAAATGTGTGTTCTAAAAAAAACGTGCTGACGTTTGCGAATATGAACTGCGTGTGTAAAAAAGCGATGGAGAATACCTTGAGGACGTTGCCGGATCATATACAGAACAGCATTTTTAAAATCCGGATAACATTCCAACTAGTCAGGTGTTGGTTTAGAATCGTCATGCCCTCACACCTATGTAGTGTATGGGCGCAGTGACCTTACTTCACGCAGTTTCAAAGTTTCAAAGCTAACCGTTCCTTTGGGGACTGAATACGCAGCCAATCTACTGCGAGTCCCACAGGCGATATCTAGTTTTATCGAGTCACAGTTAGTTGTATTTCCAAGTGACCATGGCATTGGTGTAAGAACTCAGGCATCGATGCAGGGTACTCTGCACGATATACAACGCCATAAAGGCCCGACGCAGAGCGTATACTGCTGGAAGCGGTTCTATGAAACCAAGTTTATGGTAACTTTTTTGAGTTCTGAAGGATATTTGGAAATCGGTTTATGGTGTTATCGAGAAGACGACACTTCTTGCTTTAGAGGGGGCATGAACAGAATGTATAGGTTTGGTTCAGTTGAAAGATCACTGCCCCGATAAGAGTCTGCCATTTTTAAAGAAACTTCTAGAAAATATTGGAGATAGTAGCGAAAACAAATGAGGAAGTGGTGACGGCCCCACCACTTTCCGCCGACTTCTCTGTGACATCGCGGAATTTTTGTGCGATTGACTGCCGCCGACGAAACCCACCAACGAAAAATACGACTAATCGATTGCAGTGGAGCATCTATATAGTTTCTTTTAGTCGTGTCACTCGAATGCGAGCGTGCCGTTAAAATACGGATTACTGCGTTTTAGTGCTGGCTTCTATTTCGTAAGTCCTGTTCTTATACGTCCTGTATCGTGCAATTTCAAAGTTTTTTACTTAATTCTTGCGTTCTTTTGGTCTAAGAAACGTCTTTCTTCGTTGGAACGGAGCTCATTGAGTTACGAAAGGCAAGTTATTTCGAACTGAACGAAGCTTTACGTTCCTTTCAAGGCCCTTTTAAGTTCAGTAGAGCCCCTAGTCACAGAAAGTGCTGCGACCGATGTAGAGTGGACTACCGTTAAGACGATCTCGAAGGGAACCTGAAAGTGTCTTCGGAATATTCGAAATTCATCTTTAGCGGGTTGTTTTCTATTTTCGATGTTACAAGAGAGCAAAAGTGTTGTAAGTCTTTACCATAGAGTTCTTGTTAACCGAGTTTCTCGCAACCGGAGTCTTCTGTACATTTACAACATCTCAAGCCTAACGACATGTCTCTGACGTAATTCAGCCCGCTCTCGGAGGAAGCCTCGGGAAGACGTTGATTTCTTCGATGAGAACTGCGCTGAGATCGGCTAGACACACACTTTGCAGCCAGCGGTTCCTCGGGCAGCTGCCTGTATGGCGTCTGGCCGCCATTCGCAATTACTGCACTGCGGCGACGAACGCTTCCAGAAATAGTTCTAACAGTCCACCCTTTGGGCGTCCTGCTGCGTGTTCAGCGTTGGCGCTCAGTTATGGATCGTTGTCTCCATGGGGATCCCCTTATACAAACATAAGAGCAACCACTGTTGAAAATACCACCAGAAAATTGTTGGTCAAATGGCACAACAACGCATCACATTTCTGAGAGGAACCGTTAAACGAGTTACTAATATTC
Organism: Haemaphysalis longicornis; assembly: GCF_048455015.1. Classification (NCBI taxonomy): domain Eukaryota; kingdom Metazoa; phylum Arthropoda; class Arachnida; order Ixodida; family Ixodidae; genus Haemaphysalis; species Haemaphysalis longicornis. Next base: position 34,391,198 of record NW_027526225.1, read on the forward strand.
TCCTTCATATTAACTGTAAACGTGATAACGCTGCGTTACACTAGTTTTTAGTGCGTAAACGCTTTTTGTGTCAACAACAACAAATTTCGGCCAGCACTGTGTCGCCTTTGGATGTCATTGCGTTCCCCTTATGATATAGGAATGAAAATACCTGGGTTCCCCGTTACATCAACCGCAGAGAAGCGGTCCCTGGTGCTATGCAAATCAATAATTATGTACGTTAATATGCTGCAAACTGCGCCTCAAGCAATCAAAAGCACATCGAACCGGAGTAACGACCTAATGGGTAGAAGTATTGATTTCGTGGCGACACCATCATGATCGTCTTCATCAGCACCATCGTCATCAACAGTATTACTTAGTTCGCGCTTAGAACGCACTCGGCGGCTTTCTCGAGCGGCACGTCTTCCTTCGCTGCTCGCGCTTGCTGTGGCAGAGCCGCCGCAACCTCAATAAACATGATCTCGGCCACGCCACCTCATCGGCCGTCTACAATTTTAAGCATTTCCACCCGAAAATACCTCGGCTTGAAAAAACACGTACTACTTTGGGGGCTCCAACTAAGATAACTACGATAGGAAGCAAATAATACCTCGCAGACACATCGATTGACATACAGGCAGACGACCTATCCCCTGGAACTTCACCAGGGTTTGGTGAGACACGGTGTGACGCATTTACTCTTCACCTTAAAAGCTCATTGCTAAAGTTCGTCCTACCGTAGTAATTGTGTTGGTACTCGGGGTCTTAGGCGGTGCCACTAGACGTCAACATGAATTCTGAAGGTGATATGCCGAAGTGATGTGTTACGGAGATGTTTCTTCGCTTGTGTAATGCTTTTGAAGCATCAACATCGTTTCTTTTTGTTCTCCGTCTACGTCGCCAGCGTCAGAAATATGCTTGAAATAAGAACAATGCGTATGGAATGTGCTGCGCGCCACGTCGAGGGAGGAGATGCCCGATAGGCATTTATTTTGTTGTAGCGCAAAATGTGTGTGGCGAAAGGGAGACATTGGCGAAGAGCTAAATTGTGGAGCCTTCTTTATTTCCAAGTTCTTAGCTTGCATGCCCAAAAAGGTTGATGCTCTTTATAGGGAGGTTGCGAGGAGGGCACGCTGTTGCTCGACGCTAGGACTAACGTCACGCTCTTTTATCAGCCTCTTCAAGCGGTACCTTTCGCTTGACGTACACTGAGCTTGCCGTCGCATTGCAAGTTGTGAGGCTCACCTCGACTGGTAGCTAAATTTAAGCACACGCGGGGCACATTGAACCATATGTCAAACTAGTTTAGCGTAAGACCTCACACAATTCAGTTCAAAAACTATTCGCACGTTGCAGCCTCCTTCGCCGAATATTGAACCGTTCGACTTCTTGCTTCCTTTTCACCTCCGTTTTTCATTCTCCATCCCTACTTTTCTGTTTTCATTTATTCTCCCTTCTTCCTTCGCATTTCTTCTTTCTTCACCCTATTTCTTGCGTCTTTCTTTGTTCCTGCTCTGTATTTTTTCCACTGCCTTTGGATTCCGTTGTTCCTCTTTCCGGGTACCTCTTCTTTCTTCGTCCTTTTTCTTTCGTGCAATTTGTTCTGAGTATTGCGTAAAATGAATAGTATTTTACTTCCTCCACCTATTTTTTTCTCTTTTAAATACCTAGAAGAACGGTCGGAATTACTTTCTCTATTCACAAGAACCTAAATATATTGCTCTACTTTCCACCGCGCGAGCAAGGCGTGCGCTTTCATTCTCGGCCGCCCCTAGGTCCGCTGAGACCCGGCGCAGAGCCAGCGTGTGGCGCTGCAACTCGGCGGGCGCGCATTGCGTTTTCCCCAACAGCCTCGGCACGCAAAGACTGAAGCGGGTTCCCGTTCTTTCTCAATGTCAGGACTACACATCATTCAAAGTGCCCTGTCTCCAAAGACGGCTAAGCCTCCCCAGACACCTGAATCTGTACGAGCTCGGCTTGCCGGTGCTCGAAGTCGGTTAGCGGAGCTGGTGCCAGGACGGAATCGGCTTTCGTAGTGGCGAGATCGTCATTAGTCTCCACTGAAGCATACAAACCGTAGCTGACTCGGCTGCAGGCTTTCCCGCCACGTTGCTCGTTTCTGCACTACCTTCCCAAGGAACAACCTTCGTTTCAGCGGACTCGTGCGGTCTGTCGGTAACCTCATCGTTTACGCATTCCTGCGAAACGTCGATATCTCGCTAAATGTTCACGTTCCAGTCGGCAGCCGTTCCCAATGCCTTCCGCAAATTTGAACCGTCTGAACGCTCTGCCGAGATCTCCAAAACAAACTCCGACCCATTATCACACTCAGCGGACGAGTGCTGCCCTCTGTCGACTACCTGAGCTAATGCGTCTTGGTTATCTCTCTTAGCCACCCTGTCGCGCTGCTTGGCCGCAACAGTCACTTCCATCTCGCGCTCCCGAGCGTCTGCTACTGGCAGCGCTGGCACGGTGCTTTCCTCAACATCGAGGTCTTTTTCGAGCAACAATGTTAACACAGGCTTCACTTCTTCCTGCTCGAGTTGGATTTCGTGCTCTAGTTTCTTGTTCTCCCGCTGGAGTCTCTCTTTTTCGAGCTTCGGCTTACAGTGCCTTCTTACCAGCCCACACCTGGAACATTAGAGTCTCCAGAGATTGCAAACTTATTTTCTAGGTAAGCGTTACAATACCCTCACAGATGCGTTACAGCGCTGAAATTCGTTATAGGTTATGGATGGCAGCATAAAAAGTGTAAACGAACAGGGAATGTTTGCACCCGCCGTGAAGGTCTACCCACACTCATTCCTTAGGCGTTTACAGGACCGAGAAACGACGGCCATTGAATGGTTTGGGCCCACGAAGGAGCACTATGTTGCCGCAATTTTTGGACATGGAGCCTTCAGTGCCACCAGGAAAGATAGTATAATTATCAGTAAATATTCACTGGATGTAATTTCTGAAGACAGCCAAGTTTCGCTAATGATGATAAGAATTATTGTGGACCATGCTAAACAAAACAAAATTTAGCAGATTTAGTCGTGAGACCACGTACATTTTCGTAGCAAACATTCAGTTCTAAAAAACTAGTATGGTTTGTAGCTTCAAATCAGGCACATATCGAAGCGAAGATTTGGCAACATGTTTCCGCGCAAATTGGTGCGGACGCACGCAAGGCCTTTTTGTGGGTATGTGTCACATAAACTCCTAATGTTCGATGGTACTGATCTACGGGTTCTGGACTATGACCTATCATAAAACAGGAGCCGAGAGATTGCGCGAGAGAGAAAATTTCAGACGAGTGCAACATAGACTCACGTAGCGCACCCTTGAAGCGCTTAAAGAGGCAAGCTTTCGGCCACAGCCCAGGATCTCGTAGTAGGTGCCAGAACTCGTCGGTTACTGCCACGTGAAAGAAAGAATACGTATCACGATTTGTTTTTATACGCTTGCAGGTTAGGGCGTCGCATTTCTGACACACAAGTATCAGGAGGGCTTAGTTTCCGTGGTCTCGCTGGATAGTTTTGTGATGAATAAAGCATTCGGCAGTTTTCGCCGTTCTACCACTGAGAGGTCGCATGATTCAGACATTCCAAAGGCAGCGAAAGGTTGGCGCACTTTGTCCGTAACATCACCGGCGGTGGGGACGACGACGCTTGAGCCTCGTGTAGCGGAATCTGCGTCGATGCAGCCAGGGCTTGCAGCAGTCGGGCGGCAGCAATGAAAACTATTATCACGTGATTCGACCATCAGCTGGTGACGATAGAAATCATTCTTCAGGAGCGCCGCAACACAACGGGCTGGAGAAGCGGGTGCAGCCGCAGCGAAAGACGATTTTTAGTGGGTAACCGCTCGTCTGGCAGCAGACGACGTCACCATGAATGAAGCCGGTTTGGAGAGGCGGAATTGTGCTGCTAGAAGTTGGAAGTTCTTTAGAGAACAGGTGTGGATATTTTTGGAATGAACAGGCTTGTAAAGAGGGACGCACTTTTCAATGCTCTACTGACTGTTTCAGTAAATATTCGAACGTGATCGTCACCATTACCGGCATGAAAAACACTTGACCATTCAGCGGATGAATAAACGTGTTACAGCCCAGCATAATTTCCACAGTTGAAAGCTTATTGCAGGAGTGCACACTCGTCAACACCGCCATAGCGATGCCGTTTCAGCGGCAGTCACACGGCCAATAAGAGGGGGGGGGTTGAACTTGCCGAGTACGCAAGAGATATATCCGAGGCACACACTTCTAACTCCTTAAAGCTTCAGAAGCACACATCTAGAATATTACCACAAGTTTTCTATGCGGCATTACAGCTGCATGGAGGTGAAATATTCAAAATCTGTCATTATCCTGCACTTCTGCGGTGCCTAAATATTTTTGTGATGAATTGACTGCCCCAATAAATACCTGTGGTGTTGAAGTCCCAATGTAACAATAGCTTCTGGTTAATACTTATAACATCAATCAATCAATCAATCAATCAATCAATCAATCAATCAATCAATCAATCAATCAATCAATCAGTCAATCAGTCAATCAATCAATCAATCGATCAGTCAATTAATCAATCAATCAACCAACCAAAAGATGTGTATTTCTGCGCCCAGGAACAGCCAGGGGCCTTTATGCTGGTGAACTAGAAAAAAAACATTTGGAAAGGGACGACGAAACATGTGGAAATCTCACACGCACCAAAAAGAAACTTTGATTGCTTACACTGAACAAATATTACACGCATTGAAAAACGCAGACATGTATGTATGTATGTATGTGTGTATGTATGTATGTATGTATGTATGTATGTATGTATGTATGTATGTATGTATGTACAAACTCTTGTGCCTATAGAAATGGTCCACTGCACCCGAACGGTTGTTGCACGTGCCCAGGGTCTGGGAAGAGGAATGTGCAGATATAATAAGGTTAGCTTTGCAAAAATGGAGTGATCTCGGATTTCTTTTACACGATATAAACAGCATCAAAGTAATGTATACGTTGAAAGAAAATAAATAAAGCAATAAGAAAAGAAGGGCAAAGGTTTTTGTTCCTAGCGATTCATGCCGAAATAACAGCATAAGCGTCAGTCGTGCATCATGATGACAAGAATGAAAAAGTGCAAGGTTGTAGAATGACAAGCTCAAGGATATGCTTGCAAAAGAGAGTCGGTGAATTAGTAAATATGTCTAAGTCTTCAGAGCACCCGTTGTGTGAACACTGCATTCGGAACAGATTGTACAAGCCACTAAAACATTTCGGATTAAGAACTCTTTGTGGTTCTTGGTCATGTTTTTTGGCACATCGAGAGGAACATGCTGTAGCCACACTACACAAGACACTGAGCCATGAATATGTTTGAAGTTAGTAAAGACATACACTCTATTCCGGCTGGAGATTTTGCGCTGTACCATAAATCATAAAGATGTTTGCGAGTTATTATTACCAGCGAAACGATGGATAAAGATAGATATAAACTTAATTTGAACACTGTCAATGAGCGTGAAATTTGTTGTACACATGCATGCTGTTCCAAACAACACAAGCACCCCCGAGCTGCGCACGAAAAATGATAGTGTAGTATTCCGAAGAAAAGTCGGTTCTTTGAACTCCTTCGATATCCGGCACACATCACCAAGGAATGGAGGAGCCTAAGAGTAATTAACCAGATATGTGACGAGAAGCTGTCAAAATTGACAGCGAGGTCGTTAACCTTTGCCACACGAGGTAGAACTTTACCGGTAATGTTATAGGGAAACGAAATGTCAGAGTTTCGTTTGTATGTCATTACCTTAGTTTGAGATGTATAAAAAAATAGGTTTGTTTCAAGTGCACCAGTGCAAAAATGACTAGATTACTGTCTGGAAGGCAGAGAAGATTGCAGCGTTCCAAACAAATTTAAATACTTTGACGTCGTGAGCATATGAGGAAATTGAATTGTGAAATACTGGCCAAACACCATTTATAAAGATTGAAAGAAGTGGCCCAGGTACAGGACCCTTAGGGACACTACTGTCGCCTCATAGCAAAGTGAGGACATTTTTACTCAAAAAGCATGATCTTTCACGTAAATATTTGAATAGGAGGCAGGTGAGGGATGGGTGTAAGTCGAGTTAAGACAGTTTGTTAAATAACTGTTCGTGCGAGCCGACATCAAATGCCTTATTTGAATCAAAGTAAACGACATCATGTTGGTCACAGCTGCAGAGATGTGCTGCATGAAATTGACAAGATTGGAGGTGGTCGACCGCCCAGTTAGAGAGCCATGCTGCTCAGGTATCGATATGTTTTATACTGAACGTGAATAGCATATGTCATACTGTCTCAAAGAGCTTCGAAGCAGCGCATAGAATAGAGATTGGCCGGTACTTCGTGGGGTAAAATTTGGACCCTGACATAAAAACAGGAACCACTCACAGAGTCTTCAAGCCAGCGAGCGGGATATCGGCCAGTTTTGATGGAAGTTTATTATATACACGTGAACACATGTACAAGGAGATCTCCAAAAGCCTAAAGTACTGCTGAGGGAATGCAGTCAGGGCCGCACAAAATTGACGCCTATCCTCGCTTTAGAGCTTTCGAAACAGTACTTCCTGAGAATATTCTTTCTGAACATTTATAGAGGTGCCGAGAAAGCTCAGGGGGACCCACTACAATTTCAGTGCCGAATGCGAAATGGAATGGAATGCGAAAATGGAATGGAATAGGTATTAGAAACGTCAGATATGCTCTCCCCTGCTTATCAGGGAGGTTACTATTTCCTAAAAAATTTTAGATGTGTATGAACGAACGTTGCCCTAGAAAGCTTTGGCGTGCCGTGTTGCGTTAGGGTCAATAGCGGGAATATAATTACACCTATCACGTTTAAGCATATATTTACAGTGAGACCTGAGTTGAAGAAACACACTCTTTCACTTTTCCTGCCCTATATTCATAGCATGTCGGTGAGCTCGATCTACCCTTCCAAGGGCCCTTTTGAGTTCGGCCGAAACCAAGTACAGAAGAATGCCTTTGTTTTTTGTTACTTTAGGTACAAATCCGAGGAAACCGTCATGCAGAACTTCAGGGAAAAAAGTCAGCCTGCTCGTCTGCGTCACTCAGGTTGGCTACTGGAAACCAGTCTGTGTCACAAAGAAAATGATAGAAAAAACAATGTAGTCCCTACGAGCAATGTTGTAACAGCTGTTTAGTGGTGTGCTAAGAGGAGGACTCAGATGAAGGAGAGATACTTCACAAAGAGAAATTATCAGAATAGAAGGAAATTTACCAGGCTTCACCATTTCCATAAAGCTGTGTGACACATCGGCGGCTTCTGAGTTAGACACAAGTCTAACAGATTCCCACATGAATTTCTAATGAAGTTTTACTGCTGAAATGAGGTAAAGGAAACAAAATAGAGAGTGGTGTCCTACTTCTGAAATATTGGAAGCTGAGTGATCTTCAAAATCATATTTATATTTAAAAGTAAGAATAATAACCTATCAATCGATTATTCCATGTTTATTATTGTTCAAGGAAAAGCCAAAGCCTTCATCCTCCTCCACTGAGAGTGAAAAATGCAGCACTGAAAAACATCAACCGTTTAAAAATAAACAGTAAATGAGCAAAAAAACCTACAAATAGGTATGAACGATTAAAAGTAATATAGTGTAATCTAATCAACGTTACGGAAGCGATTCTTGCTGGTGCCAGAGAGGGAAAAAGGTAACTACAAAATGCTTACACTATTGCCAAATGAACAATCACTGAGCCAAAAAAGAAGCTATACAAAAACTGCAAAAAAGATTAAAAAGAGATAGTGTCATCCAAAAAACATTACACAAACAATAAAAACGGTAATGTCTGGTATATTGCAAAAATATATCTCACAATAAGCGCAACGATAGAGACAGGTAAGTGAAAAGAAGAAAGTCTTGAGACTTTAGTTGTAACGTAAGTATTCCAATTTAGTAAACAAATAAAATGAAGACAGCAAATTATTATAAAAAGAGAGAAAAAGAAAAGTTGTACGATCATAGTCGAAAAATCAACATAAAACTCGAATATGCAAGAAGAAGGTCCCAGAAACCAAAGCACACGTGACTATGATCAGTAAGAAAAAATGAAAGACGTTCCATGCAATGTGAAAGATGTCGGAAGTGCTCAGCAGTGATTCGCTATAATGGGAGGTGGCGCCATTCCAACCCACTGCTACCAGCCGAAACGCTCTTCGCCGCCCTCTCTCACTCCTCTCTTGATGAATACGCAATTCAAATCTTCCGTCTTCGCAATGCTCGCGTGCCCCATGGCAGGAAATCCGCTTGCGGGAGTTGTGTTATTTTTGTGCTTGCTTTAAATTCGTATACTGGGCTGTTTGCATCATTTCGAACGCATGAGTTTTTCTCGCAAGTCTGGTGCGTTTCTCTCTCATTTCAAACGCGTTATTTTTTTCATGCGCGGCTGGGGCCTTTCTGCATTATTTTGAACGGGCCGCCATTTTCTTGCGCGGCTGGAGCCTCTCTGTGTCATTTCAAACAAGGTATCTTCTTATGGTGCGGCTGCTGTAAGTCTACATCATTTTGAACACGTCTTTTTTTCTGCCGGGCCCGCTTGTTTCGCTTACTTTCGTAAAAACCAACGCGCGAGAGTTCCTAACTAAATTTCCGCGGAGGCTGCCGGTTTTATAACCAGTTTTTACCTGAAATGTACCTTTAGTTTTATTTGCATTAAAAAACCGGGAGATCTATGACAAGGGCCAGCTGTTCACGAGGTTCAAACGGTTATGTGTATATAAATCGCGTTGCTTTCAAAGCCTCAATGTAACTACATGACGACGGGACGCCAGGACTTACTTGGGACGGAGGTACCCTGAAAGCACTGAAGAGGCGTGTTGACGTGGGTAAATAATCACATGTATGCACCTAAAGACAAGCAAGCCAATGTCATCACAAATAAGGATAAAATAGTGACAGTAGCCGAGGATTCTATAGGGATCTCTACAGTATCCGGGACATCCAGGACAACGAGGAACCAGGAAATAGCTCAGAGGAGATAGACATCCCACCAGTAACGACAGAAAAAGTAAGGAAGGCTTTAGGAGAAATGAAAGGTGGCAAAGGATCTTGATAGGATCACATAACCGCAGACCTGAATGATGGCGGAGAAATTGTGGTAGAAAAACTGGCAAACCTGCCTACGCAATGCCTAACCCCGCCAACCGTACCGGAAGCTTGGAAGAACGCGAATATCATCCTCATCCATAAGAAAGGAGACATAAAGGACTTGAAAAATTACAGGCCGATCATCTTACTGTCAGTCGTCTACAAGGTACTTACCAAGGTAATTGCTAACAGAATTTCTGGAACCTTAGATATCAGTCAACCTAAATAACAAGCGGAGTTCCGTAAAAGCTATTCAACAATGAACCACATTCACACGATCAATCAGGTGATAGAGGAGTGCGCTGAGTATACTGAACCCCTATATATTGCCTTCATAGGCTACGAGAAAGCATTTCACTCGGTCGAAACCTCAGCAGTCATTCACGCATTACAGAACCAGGGCGTGGATGAGCATTGTGTAAGAATACTAGGGTATATCTAGAATGTGTGCAGACCTTCCATCATCCTCTATAAGGAGAGCAGTAAAATACCTATAAGGAAGAGCGTCAGATAAGGAGACATAATCTCTCCATTCTTATTCCCAGCATGTTTACAAGAAGTATTCAGAACGGCAGATTGGGAACAGGTGGGAGTAAGGGTTAATGAAAAATACCTAAGTAATATCAGATTTGCTGATGACGTTGCCCTGCTAAGTAACTAGAGGCACGAATTGCAAAGCATGCTTTCCGCACTGGACAGAGTAGAACCGTGTGCCTGAAAATTAATATGCAGAAACCCAAAGTAATTTTGAATAACCTCAGGACAGCACAGCGGTTGGAGATAGGTGGCGAGGCAGGGGAAGTAGTTAGCGAATATATCTACTTAGGCCAAATTGTGACCCCGGATCCCAACCACGAGGAAGCAGAGATAAAAGGATAAGAATGGGGTGAAGGGCATACGGCAGACATCCTGAGATTATGAATGACAGCCTACCACTGTCCCTAAGAAGAAAGTGCATGACAGCTGCTTGTTACCGGTACTCACCTACGGGACAGAAACTTGGGGGCTCACTACGAGGCTTCAACTTAAATTGAGATCGACTCAGTGGGCAATGGAATGTAAGAAGATAGCTGTAACATTAGGGGACAAGAAGAGAGCTGAGTTGGTCAGGGAACAAAAAACCGTGTTAAGTACATATTAGTAGAAATTAGGAAGAAGAAATGGATGTGGGCAGGGCATGTAATGCGAAGGCAAGAATACCCTTGGTCATTAAGCGTAACAGAGTGGGTCCCTAGAGAAGGCAAGCGTAGCAGGGGCGTCAGCAAGTTAGATGGGCAGATAAGATCAAGATGTTTTCAGGCGTAAATTGGTCGCGGTTAGCGCAGGACCACGGTAGTTGGAGAATAACTGGAGAGGCCTTTGCCCTGCAGTGGGCGTAGATAGGCTGGTTATGAAGGAGAACCGGTTGGAGAGAGAGAGAGAACATCTTTATTGGCTGGCTAAATTAGTCGCAGATACCAGCCTCCTTTAGGGGAGGCAGCATCTATGACAGCTGGCGTTGGAGGGCCTCCATCGCGAACTGGACGGCTCCCCGTTGAGAGTCTAGGTCTTCCTTGCCCACCGCACGAGCAAGATGGGGTGGAAGCACGTCTGTTGGGTCCGGACTCACAGCACATGTCCATAGCATGTGCGCCATAGTAGCGCGACTACCACTGCACAGCACACACACGTCACTCGGCTGTAGTTCGGGGTGGGCGTGTTTCACCCATACAGGGGTCCACGTCGCACGCACTTGCAATTGTCTGAACAGTACTGCCTCTTGCCTAGAGAGGTTCGAGTGAGGCCCAGCGTATCGTCTCCGGGAGTCCCGGAAGCACTTCAGTACCTCACCGTACGTAGTAATCGGGTTGAAGTCTTCACCTTCGTTGTGATCGTCCGCTAGAGGAGGGGAGACCGAGCCGGCGTTGCGTCTCGTTGCGGTTCGTTTTGGGTCCCACTGCGCCCATGTGGGCAGGGAACCACTTGATGCACACCGTTGTCTGTGATGGCCGTACGGCCCCGCACACCCTCAGAACACTCGGGTGCACCTTGTTCTCGGGGAAACGCAGGACGGCCGTCCGGGAGTCACTGAGGACGGTGGCGCAGTTAGGGTTGGAGAGAGCCAGCGCGATGGCTAGCTCTTCCGCTTGTTCAGTGGATGATGCCACGATGCTGCCGGCCGTGTAGAGCTCACCGGTGGTGGCTGCGATGACGGCGGCGGTGTACGTGTTCTTGCGGTCCGGGTACCTGGCCACGTCCACGTAGAAGGCCCCGGTGTCGTTGGAGTGAGTGGTTTTAAGTGCCCGCGCTTGAGCGAGCGTCTTTCGTTGTTCTCCCTTGCACTCATGTGGCGGGGAAGTGGGGCGACCTGCAGATTGTGCAGTAGGTCTCGCGGAAGCGACAGCCAGTCCCTACCTTCCTGCAGCCTCGGTTGATATCCTATCTTTTGTAGTATTGCCCTGCCCGTTCGGGTCTGCGCGAGACGTGTAAGCTGCGGGGTTTGCTGTGCCTCGACTATCTCGCCTAGTGTATTATGCATGCCTAGCTCAAGGAGCCGTTCGTTATTAGTGTGGTTGTAAAGACCAAGTGCAGCTTTGTGTGCCTTGCGTATGAGCGCATCCAGCTTTCTACGCTCGAGGTCGGTCCAGTCATGAAAGGCCGCGACATAGGCCAGGTGGCTGATGGCGAAAGACTGTACGAGTTTGAGCAGGTTGTGCTCTCTCATGCCAGCGTATTTGGTTGAAATCTTCTTAATTAAGCTTATGGCTCTGGAGACCTTGGAATCCAGTAGCTTAACGGTGTGGCCGTTGTAGCGTAGCTCTTCGATGTGGAGGGCCCCGGACACGCAAGGTGCTGACTCTTGGGATGGTAGTACCGTCATCCGCATGGAGCTGTATGTCAGGTGAGCTGTCGGATCTGAACTTGCGGCGTTGCAGTAGTAGGAGCAGTTCTGACTTGGCTGGGGAGCACTGGAGGCCCGTGCCTTGCAGGTGGTCTTCAACGACGTCGATGGCTTGCTGCAGGGACGCCTCGATCTCGCCGTCACTGCCACCCGTCACCCAGAGGGTGATATCATCGGCATAGATCGTGTGTTTGACTTTCGGGAGGGCGCGAAGGCGTTCGGCCACTCCAATCATGACTAGGTTGAACAGCGTCGGCGAGATCACGGCCCGCTGCGGTGTGCCTATGCTCCCAAACGTCTTGGTTGGTAGCTCCAGATCCCCTGCCACGATGGTGGTGGTACGGGCTGTGAGGAAGTCCTTGATGTAGTTGTATGTGCGTTCTCCCATGTTGAGGTGGGAGACTTGCTGTAGAATCGCCGAGTGGTGGATGGTGTCGAAGGCACTCTTCAAATCGAGACCGAGTATGGCCCGGTTGTCCATGGGGCTTGTGGTCGTCGACGGTTTGTCAATGATCTCGTGCTTGATGGTGGTATGGTTTGAGAAGGGCGTCGTGATCAATACTGCTAGGCTGGACAGTAGAAGGGCACGCCCCAGGAGAGACTGTCAGAGCAACCCTATTAGTCGCATCTGTGACGAGACGCAATACTTTGTATGTCCCAGAAAAGGGCTGAAGCTGTTTCTCTGAGAGGCCAACCAGACGTGCGCGGGAGCGGCGAAGTGACCCAAAATAGTCGGTAATGATAGAAGGGAAATTAAAGTATTGAAGGCTTGTGCTAGATCGGGACAACACGCAAGGGTGGCGCCGATGTTCAAAATAGTGGGTGAGAGGACCAGCTACATTAGCAAAACGTTCTATAAACTAGCAGAAATAACAGTAAGTGACTGAGTGAGTGAACTCTTTATTGAAATCGGCTTGCAGGCAGTCAAGAGCGTCGTCAATAATCGAAAGGGGATACATCTTTTCTCTTGATTTTGTTTATTTGGCTATATTCCAGGCAGAAACGCCACGTGCCATTTTTATTCTGGAATAAAAAGACAGGAGATTCCGACGAACTAGGAAACGTTCAACCGTTTCCTTGCTACGCATTTTCTCGAACCATTGTTGCATCCCGAGGGATTCAGCATGAGATTCGCGATGAGGCCGCCTGTTTAGTGGTTCTGCATCACCAGTGCTTATGCGGTGCACCACAGCGTGTGTTGTACTCAGTCGACAGCTGCATAAATAAAAGATGTCGTTATCGGACGTCAATAGATAGCGATGAGAAATGGCGTCCACAATGGATCGGGTGCTGTCATCGCTGTGATTTTATTTTCTTGGAGTGATGAATCCAATGTGGTTCCAAAGGGCAAAGGATTGAAAGCGCCATTTCGTTTAAAAAGATTGATGGAGGAACCCCAATTGCCGAAACAGAGGCAGGTCTCGTTGCCAACAATAGTTACTATAGTATTAGGCATAGTTACTTTACGTGTGAAACGTACATCCGGAGTAGGTGAGTGGACGAAGTCACCGTTGGCAACAGGGGAGCTAGGTAATCAGAAGATGTAGCTAACAGCGTTTGGTGGTAAACGAACGTGTTAGGTGTTGCAAAAGAGCCGCTGGGGTGCATCAGAAGAAGAAGGGAAAAGAAAGTGGAGGCGGAGGAGTCCAGTGGAACAGTTAATCAGAACGGCATGTTCAGAAAGAAAATCAAGGCCCATATTGAGGTCATGAGGACAATATTCGGGTACGGTAAACATAACAGCTGTTTCTTTGTCAGCGATGCTTATGTTAGCGGTTAACATTACGACGACCGGAGACGTGCTGCCATCGGCAACTCGAAATGCACGGGACGTGGGTAGCGTAATGACTTCATGAAGATGGCGGCGAAGGCTCGAACTCATTACGAAAACCTACGCACCGGTGTCAATAAGAGCGCGCACTGCAACTTCATCGACAAGGACGTCAGCGAAATTGTGCGTAGTCGGCAAAGTCAGTAGAGAATTTACGGGCCGGGTTATTGATGCACCGCCATCTACTTGAAGTGCATGACTGAGTTTTCCGAAGAAGGGTCGAGAGTAGTCGGCCATGGGAGATGAGTGGTGAGGCTTGGGTGATGGGGACTGGTGGCATTGGGGCGGCGGCGACGGGTTGAACCTGGTATTCGGACTGGTAGATTTGGTCGGGTTAAGGGCAGTACAAGAAGGGAGTGGTTCTGCCGGTCATCGGAGTAGCCAAGGGTTGTCGAGGCCTGTAGCCGGCGTAGCTGTTGCGGAAGAATGAGATACTGGGGCTGCAACAGTACCGGACAATGTGGCCAACGCTGGTGCAATTGAAACAAATGGGTTTTCATTCGTTGTACGCCACTCAGTGGGGTTCCGGCGGGGGTAAAGTGGAAGAGAATAGCCGTTGTAAGAACCGGATGACCTAAACTCTCGTCGAAACAGAGAGGCAACCGCGAATACAGGATAAAGGCCCAGGTGTGCTATTTCGTCGCGGAAAATGCCTTAGATGACGAAAACGCTGTGGAGCTCGTTCGGATCGGGCACGTATGGCGCCGCTGTAGTAGTGACCATAGCCTCCAGTTCTCGGAGCACGACTTTAGTTATATCCGCTGATGGCGGAACTGGACCTTGTAGGCGTGGAAAACGGGCTGGTGGACTTTTATCTTCCCCAAAGATTTCGCTGCTGTGTTGGGAAGTGTTGTGAAGTTGTGGGCTAGAAGGCGTTCTTTGGTCTCTTTGAATCGCCCACTTTCTGGAATGATGCCGTCCACGGTGCCACAGTCTTTCTAAACGTGAAGGCGGAATGTATCATCCGCAATGCCCTTCAGGATGGGGCGCACTTTATCTGACTCCGCCATCGTGCTGTCAGCCTTCGAGCAAAGAGCCAAGACGTGCTGGATATGCGCAACGTAAATTCGGTCGAAGGCTGGGCGCGGGATGCGAGCTCTTTGCAGCCAAAAAGATGGCGACCAATTGGCTTAAAGAAGAAGCCTCGCAGCTTTGCTTTAAACATCGCCTAGCTCTTCAACTGGGTGTTGTGCGTCTCGAACCACTTGCGCGCGGGACTTTACTCTTTTAGGTACAAGATCACATTCGCCAGAATGATAGTAGGGTTACACCTGTTTTGAGCGCTGAAGCACTTAAAAAGACTGATCCAGTCGTCAACATTTATGTCATTTGTCATGGTGGACATGTCACGCCCCGGAGGATAAGACACGATGACGAGGGGTATCGTCGACGCGTTCGCTCCATCGGCAGTCATGGTTACGCAAGGAGCGGAGTGTCTACTCCGAATCTCCGTGAGGGGTGGAGTGCACCCTGGGGAGCGGTACGGGATGAGGTTTTGACGCCAACTCCGCAAACCTCCACCAAGGATTTCACATGGCAAGGATATGTATATTTACAGGTATTTACAAGTCAAAATACCCTGAGAAGCATTAGGGTAACCAGCAGCGTGAATCCGAGGCGAGCGTAGTCGTTCTCAACCTCTTCCACCAGCGCACAATACCGACCGCATGTTTGTCTCGAACAAGGATTTCCTCGTTCCAACAATGTACAGAAATTTATAGAAGGCATGACTCTTAATTGTGAGTAGTAAAACAAAAATTACTTGAAACATCAAAATTTTTCAATCTATATTTTTATTCATGACCTAATCATTTCTGAAGCATGTTTGTAGGATGTGATGGTGGCATTGAGTGAAAGCTAATTAAAATAAAATGGTACACAAAAACGTTTCTCACATTTTGCCGCAATTTGTGTATGCCCTGCGTACTATAAATATTTATTTGGAACGGACATGCCGCAGTTTTTTATAATGGGTTTAAATTCAGAAGAGAAGTAATAGTTACGGAGAATGTAAAAAATGAAATGTTTATGCACGGTTAATATATGAACAAAGTTCATGCCAGCTGAGGGGTTTTCTCCGTGATAACAAGTATTATGAATCACACTCTGCGGGATCCTTTTCATGAGCTCGTTAGGACGTTGAGTTTGTAAAATGAGGCAAGACCGTACATAGTGACCCCATGCTTTTAAACTCACCCACCGAGGCAATAAAAAACATTTTTTTCACTCTCAAATTTCACCCAACTCAAATTGTACACATAAGCAGACACAAGTATTACACGTTTTGCTACGTGCTCTATATGTGAATTTCTTTTGTAATTTATTATTCAAGGTACCCCTTACGCCCTCACGCAGGAGGGTATTACATTGGAGGGTGATCAATACAGAAAAAACAAACACACGAACAATGTTATATACTGGGTAAATAGAACATAATAAGTACAGCGCATTCGCAAACACAAATATGACAAGGTAATGTAAGCTCCGAGTAACACACCAAAATAAAAACGAAAGAAGCAACAACAAACAAATCTCTGTAGAAAAAGAACCCTCTGTCAGAATTTATGCAATTAGGAAGGCATAGTTTTTTTTTTCAATTCACAACCTTCCCGAGTATTACTTGGTGAAACTTAATGGCATTGATGACGGGGGCTATGCGTGATGGCAATGCGTTCCATTAAAAGATTGTACGTGGAACGAATGACAGCGAATAGATCAAACATGACATGCTAAACGGGTCACTTTGAAAAGATGATCGAGTTTAAAAGAATGGTGGATGGTCAAGAAAAGAAGTCATGAAGCAATTAGTGATTTTAATGTTCATAAAAAGCGATATCCTTGAAGCCGTGTGTCATTGGGACACGTCCAGCACTTCTGCACGAGTTTTTATGGCTGTGACACTTGAATGACGGGATTAGTCGGAATGAATGTAGCGAACTGTGCGGTTTTGTTGTTGATTCTGTAGGCTTGGTGAGGTTCCCAAATGGCCGATGCATATTCCATTGTTGGCGCTATAAGTGGGATGTCAGCGAGTTTACGTAGGTGCGATGGGGCATGCTTGAAGTTAGGTTTTAAAAGTTCCAGTGAACATTTAGTCGATGCAAGTACGACGTTAGTGTGATGATTCCAGGTAAACACCAAGGTAGTTGTACGTAGTAGTAAGTTCAACTGCAGTAATATTGTATGAGTACGAGTTCTGAATGCGAGATGCGCGTTTAGGAAAGGACATAAGCTTTGTTTTAGAATTATTACGGTAAATGAACCATTTGGACCAGCAAGAGGTTATCACTCTACGTCAGCCTGGCGGCTGTGTTCGTCATCATTGCCCAAAATTTAGCGTTAGATCACGCAATATTGCGCGAAGAGCCGGATTTCAGATGAAATAATGTTAGGCAAATCATTAATGAAAATTTAAAAAATAAGGAGTCCAGTACGCTTTCCTTGGCAAGGCCTCAGTACACTTCCCCAAAAGAAGAGAAACTGTTATTGACTGATGTGAACTGAAGTCTTCTCGGAAGGAAATCCTTAATTCATGCGGGCCCAAGCGTCCGGATGTTAAGCTGTGGAGTTTTTATTAGCAACCTGTGATCAAGGAATCGTTCAAACGTTTTCGAAAAATCAAGAACCTTGCAAGTTGAGAGTCGAATGCGTAGCTCTTTCGAAAGCCGTGCTGGTACCTGAAAATGATGTTAGCTTTACTGGGTACTTCAGTAATTGACAGAAAATGACATGTTCCAGGAATTCGCATAAGGTGCTTGTTAACGATATTGGGCTATAATGAAGTGGGGAGGAAGGATCGCCAGATTTAGAGATGAGTATTAGTTTAGCAATTCGCCACTCTTCGGGGATTAAACCAGATCACAAGCCGTGAGTGAAAAACGCTGATAAGATAGATGAATGTGTTGAGAAACTTTTTTAGTATCTTTTTATTGAGTCCAAGGTGATCGGGTGCTGAAGAGGTTTTAAGTTTGCTGAGTAAAGAAAGTATACTGGCCTCGTTATTAACTACTTCGGTTATTCTTGTGCCCAAATCTTATGCCACCCTGCAAGGCGTGTATCCGACGATTTCTCAACTAAAAAAAACAGCCAAGCTTTAGATCACATTTCTATGTACCATGAGAAAGCAGCTGCGCTATTCAATTCCGCCCGAAGATAACAAACAATAATCTTACATATTCCTTGGCTGATACCCCGAATCTTTAAGCAATCCAGTATTATTCCCATATTTAAAAAGCGTGAAAAAGAAATTCTTTTTAACGATAGGCGTATTTCTAGTTTCCGGGCTCTTAGCAAAATAATTGAAAATTGTTTCCTAATAGAGTTACCGCTAACCAAATATTATTTGAGTTAGTAAGTTATTACGTTTTATTAACTTGCCCCTCATTTCTTTATTTCACTGTATCAAGCGATGAATAGATAATTCGCAGCTCTTTGGCCACGTTTTCTTAGAATTTACGATAGCTTTCGCTACAATTGTTTACAACGTCTTTTTTTCAGGAAGCTAGAAGTGTAGGGAATTACTGGTCCATCACTAACTTTCTTAAATACTACTTGTCTGACCAGAAATGCAGAATATGTGCATCAGATATGTTTTCTTAAGCTACAGTTAGTTAAAAAGGGGTGCCCCAAGCATCAATTTCGTGCCCCCTACTCTTCTTGCTTTATATAAATGAGCTTCCCGACACCCTGCAGACATCCCATCGTCTCTCATATACGGATGACCCCGCTATATTGACATTGCACCGGTGTATATCCTCTTTAACATCGCAACTAAACCTGGCTCTCAGCAATGCCTTAGATTGGGGTAAAACGAATCTATTAGTAATTATTCCTATCAAATCTAAATTCATAAATTTCAGTTCAAGTAAATAGGACATACCCCAGCTTCCATCCTTCAAATTTGGTGAAAATCCTATTCCTGCTTCCTATTCTGAAGCATTTTTGGGCATATGTCTTACACTCACCGTTAGTTTCATTTACATATCAACCACCACATCAAAACAACTGCGTTTCGAATTCATGCGTTGAATAAAAGACGGCATTTTGTTTCCTCTTTGCAGTGTTATAACTCTATTTCTCCTTTATAAAGAGTCACATTAATTATGGCAACATCTCGTGGGGAAGCACATATCACTGTCAGTTAAAATCAGTCCAAAATATTCAAAACCAAGCGATACGTATTATTGCCACCTGCCATTTCAGCGCTCATGTTTTGGTACTGTGTAACCAGTTGGACATCGTATCCATTGATCACCTATTCCTGTACAATCTTGCAATCATGTTATTTAAGCATCTGAACAACCAACTTTCTTTTCAGTTTATGGACGTTCTTTTTGTAGTCCAATATAAACCGACAAGGTTTGCGTCCCGTAATAATTTTATTCCCGAGTGTTCATTCAAAATGTCGAGAAAAGGTACCCAATTCCGTGTATTGAACTTTGTAACACACTGCCTCTTACTGTAAAATTGTCAATGCCTTTACCCTATATTTAAAACAGCACTAAGGGTATTTCTCATAGCGCGGAATTAGATGTTTTGGTTCTTTTCAAACCCTTGTGTATTACTTCAGAATATGCAATTTTGAGTAATATAAAAAAAAGATATGGTACCATGTTTTTGTCCCGGAAATAAAAGGATTGGTAGTAGTTGTTAAGGTGTTAGTATGTATCGTAAAGCCACTTGATGTAGTTGTCCAATTGAATTGTTCCAATTGCTAGCTGATGAAGTACTGCATTTATTTCCGTAATCATTTAGGAATAACAATTTTGTTTTCGCTCCGATTACATTCCACGTTTGTAATGAAGTACATCAGGCCCTTTTTCAGCCTTGTGGTTTTGCGACCCTCGTCTATATCCGCATGTAAGTAAAAAGTTCTTCGAAATAAATAAATCTTTTACATTTGAAACCTTTGATATTGCGATGACTACTGGTAGCACAGTGAAACGTGATGACGGAACATGTAAACAGACAATTTCGAACCTACTTCAATGCATGGTGCTGTGACCTTCAGTGCTTACATAGGAAAAAAAAACCACCAACGTCGCTATGGTCGAAGCCTGCGCGACTGAGTGCAACCTCCGCTAATTTTACAATAAATATCTGTGCAGCTCACCACACCTCCCTGAAAAAATGCTTCGATAATGCTATATATGCTATAATGCTTCGATAATGCCTATACGCACACGAAGCGTCCTATCGGAAAATTAGAGCAGAATAGTTTTTAGCATATTTCCTTCAAATCCAAGGGCGCAAAGGTCTCCTAGAATACCGAAAGGCAACGTGATATCATATGGCTTTGATGGATCAAAGAATACCGACGAAAGATACTGCCTATGTACGAACGCAGCTCTTCGTACTACAAACGCCCGAGCTCGTCAAGCATAGATTTATGTTCTCGGAAGTCACACTGGGAAGGATCCAGGAGCTTGCTTGCCTCTTGGAGATTCCTTGTTCCTGGGAGATTTGTTAGTGTACCGTTTATGTTCTCCTCAAATAATTTGCAGAGACAACTTGTCAGTGCTATTGGTATGTAGCTTAGGGCCACATGAGGATGTTTTTCTTCTTTGCGGAGTGCAACACCAATGTTCTCTGTCAGATTTGGGGTAACGTGTCCGTTATTCCACATACTATTAAAGAGGGATAATAGCGCTGTAGGCGTCTCTTGATGTACGTTCCTTATAATTTCATAATGGATGTTCCCTGGCCCAAGCACTGCCTTCGCGGAAGTGTTTAGGCAAGCTATTAACTGAGCCACACTAAAATCGTTGTTATTTGGTTCATTTGAAGATAAGATGACGTTTGGGATAAGTTTTAGCTTTTCGTCTCTTTGCTATAACTTCAGAAACTAGAGTAGTGCGCTGAAGTTGATGCAGATTGAAAGTACATGCCCACTGCGTCTGCCTGATCTTGCGAAGTGTCACTGACATTAAAGGTTCACTTAAAGGCTCATCCTGTTCCATAGCTTTTTTGTCAATGCAAGAGTTGATGCCCTCTAGCAATCACCCCCAGCTCTGACTTTTTTGCCAACCGCCATATGCGTCTTGATTGTGTTTGACGAGTTTGAAGTGGATGTAGTTTTCGGATGCAGGGAAGGTATGGAAATGGCTCCATGCTGCAGTATGCTTCTTTCAAGCATTTTCGCAGTCTCCATTCCATCAAGTTATTGGTTTTCTGTTTGGATTGTTGGAAGTCCTTGGGGATACACTCAGTAGCGGTTTCAATATTGTGACTTGTAATAAACGATAAGGCACTATTGATGTCCATACAATCTAGACAATGATGCAGAAGTAAGCTCATGGCATTTTTACCAGCCCGCAGACCCTATTTTCCACCGCGGCACACTGTTCTAAATGCCACTAGAATGACCATTTTTTCTTTAACATGTCTGGCAAGTGGTCGCTCCTGTAAGGGTTTCCAAGCACTTTCCATCCAAGTAGCTAGAAAAAGTTACCTGAGCAAAAGGCTAATCCGGCTGAAGACTATTGTTTGGGTGAGGCCATAAAAAAGTGGCTTCATTTTTATTTAATAGGCATGCTGCGGTGGAAGGTAAAATGTTTTAGATCACTCGCCACCTGGCATAATATTGCTGCAAAACCTGAAACAGGATGGCGGGAGCTGTAGTAGGCCGCTAATACGCATGGTTCTGGAAGCTGGTTTTAAGATTTTTAAACTCTGATTTTTGTAGCTGTTTCCCAAGAGGAATATAGATTGAGGATTTTGTGAAGAGAGTCTGTATCCATACGACTTACCTCTACACCCTCCAAATCAGCCTGGAGTTTCACTTCTTTATCTGTAGCTGTCCTTGCCAGAATAACTGCCACACCACCTGATGATTGCCTGGTGTTTTGTTTGTTCTTCCTGTATGTGATGTATTGAGGAAAAACATTTCCATGCTTACTGCCTAAATGGGTTTCTCGAAGACACACTTCCAGTGGCGCATGCTCCAACAGCAGCTCCCCAAAGTGATCCACGTTTTTTAGAATCCCCCTGAAGTTCAACTGCAGAACGCCAGAAAGAGCCATTGGTAGTATGAAGTCTGTTGTTAGGACCGGAATCCACTTGTTAGCTACCAGAGCCCTTTCCAGGAGGAGACACTTTAGGGATCTCCGCGTTTTGGACCTTTCCTAAGAGCTCGTGCGCTGTATGGGTTCCTGGCGATCCTTCGTCGTGCTCTGTGCCGTGGATGGCTCACTTGTGTTCATAGCCTGCTGAAAGGGCTTCCTTGTTGACGGTTCGAGAACTAGGGGCCTTGCAGACCTCATGTTCTCCTTTGAATGGACAACCGTCTCCATGACGTTAGTCAGATTTGTATACCGCTATCACATACGCCGTTTTCCCACCGTCGTTCCTTTGAGGTGTAGCAGCATGGGCTGTTTGCACCTGGGAAGCTGAAGGCTTCTCCTCAGGCCTCTCAAAAAGGACCCTGATAAGAACAGTGCCGAACGTGGCTCCGCCCCCTGACGCACACGTCGGCGTATGCTCTGTTGTGCATGATAGGAAGATGCCTGCGTTCTGCGAGGTTTTACGGTATTTTTATTTACATTCAGTGCAATTTATTTTTTTCTTATGTCTATTTTTGCCACGAATGCGAGTATGTGGCATGGTCACCACTGCAGTTGTACAGTAGGGAGGTTCCGAGCAGGTTTCTAAGGCATGGTTAGTTTTTATGCGTCTTGCACATGCGTCTGCTTACCCCTACAGCTTTGCAATCAATGGCCAAATTTGTGGAAGATGTAGTGACGACATGGCTTTGGGGAGTAATGTCTGAATCTTACTTTTACGTTACCAGCTTCTACACTTTTAAGAGAACGGTCGGTGATTGGCCTTGCTGGTATATCTTTCTTTTCCCGCGAGGTCACTACTCTGTGTATTTTCACATTTTGTTCCTGGAGTCCTTTCAGGAGCTCATTTTCCAATAGGTAAAGGAAGCCCACGTCAGTGATAATTTTCCGAACGGTGTTCATGGAGCAATGGGGGCTATGATAATGGGGACATCACCTATTTTTCAGCTTGTTGCAGCTGGCTGCTTTGCTCATTGTTCTTTACTTCGATCAGCAAGTAACCACTTGTCATTTTTGTACTTTATAGCCGGCTCCGACCAGGATGGAGAGTCGTGTGTATACAACGATTATTTTCTCAGTGAGATGCTCTAATTTTCAGACTTGATTACATCGAACTTTTGAATACCTTTTTGGCTTTTGCCAGTGAAAATGTGAAGGTTGCCTCTGTGCGCCCTGTATTCAGAAAACGATTGACAGAAAAAATCTTTTAAGATGTCATACAACCACTATGTGTTCGGTGGCATTGCAAGTCGCCCACCCCGTGGCCACCAACGAACGTGGCTTTGCAGCCCACGCAAACGGTACCTTGCCGCTATACCCTGATGCTTGGAATCAAGAGTAATGTTTTTGCAGAGAATTTTGCCACGCCGTATGGGAAAACATAAAACAATGCTTACGAAAGAAGATAGGAGAGAGACAACTGAGAGTTGGACAGGCAACAGCTACTGGCTGATTCCTCTCTGGGCGGTTCGGACGGGGGGCCCCATTTGCGAGAAGGAAGCGAAGACCAAAGTGTTGCGTGTCCGCCGCAAGGGGCCATGATCCTTCCATGATGTTAAAAATATACGTAGGTCTAAGAGCTTCTTTGCGCTTTTCGTGTGTCGTGATTTCTGAATAATTGTAAATGCCCGGCGACCGAACCTCATGTGCTACGTAAACAAAAGCGTTTTATAATTTCAACACAAAAAAATGCACTTTGCTTTTTTCTCCCAGACTGTTAGTTTACGTCGGCCACTTCGTTCCTCGTTTTTCCGTCCATCACAGCACAAAATGTCTTGCATAAATGAGGAATGCATCCAACGGTGTCACTCGATGCTAGAGTACATGTGTAAAGAGTCAACACAGGCTAGTGCGACCTCGTAGCAGAAGGCATACTGTTCCTGCAAAAAATTACAAAACAGAAGTCAGAATGAGCCACTATTGATTGACAAACTAGGTCAACGTTATTGACTCAATTCTAAGCTGCACGTTATTTTAAAAGACCTGGAAAAGGGTGTGTGCCTAAAGCTGCGGCACACCAGCACTTCATTATGTATGTTTCGAAACATACGCATCACTTGCTAGATGCCAGGCACGATTTACGAACAAGGTTGGAGGGAAGGTGGGCGAAGAAGAGAAAGCAGGAATCATGTTTCTCACTGATGTGGACGTCGGTTTCAAAGACGTTGAAAAGTACCCTAGGTTGAAAATAAAAATAACACTAGGTTGAAACGACGGAATGCCCAAACATTGTTGTTCGGAATACAAATTAGACCATCTTGACTGACTTTACTCGGCGAACAGTGATGTTAACAGCAAAGCTACCTGGCGTTTCCAAATCGTAAGGCTAAACTTCATAGAAACTATTATATTGCTGGTGGATTTGCGCAGGCTAACAATGGCTGAGTGGTTATTTATGCATGCCAATCTCTTCCCATCATTGCAGGTAGTGCTAAACCGAGACAGGTTGTTGTCAAACCACAGTCTATCGTACAACTGTGGCATATTTATTTTCAAGGAACACCCGTTTGAACAGTCCGTTGGCACCCCTGCTAGAACCTCGCTGACGGTACTGAAAGGCTTCGACCAGTCGGAGACCAGGGTCACCGGTCCTTTGTAGTCCGTGGATTAATCCCTCACATCACAGTTGACCTCGTCATAACGGCGATGAAGTTAGACTTGCTACGTTTTGACTCAGGGCTCGTCACAATTCTTTAGCGCATGGCTTTGGCTTCTTCCACTCGAAGCTCAGGAGGAAGAAGCTTCCCTTTTTTCCCCTTCTCTTTTTCCCTACTCTTTTGCATGGCTTTGTTATCACTAGCGGAGACTTCAGGATTCGCCCCACGATGGGATGCCCTTTCGGTCGCCAACTCTCGCTGGCATTCCCGACGGGTGGCTTCTTCTTCTTCTGCAGAGCACGCGAGTTAACCCATTTTCCGAACATTGAGAGTATTCCGCCAAGCGGGATTGCCTATACTCCGTTTCATATAAAGCGTGCATTCCTGCTGAGGATAGAGAGTATGTTTCGCGCTTCCGGAATTGAGAAACATCGGGCACAAGGCTGCTCAAAGCAGTATAATTCCAAACACTGTGAACGTAATTGTTATCATTACAGTTTTACTAGCGTTATCTGGACAAAGTTTGCGTATGTTTTTTACCACTGTGGGTCTGTTTTTATGTATCCCAGTGGAATGCAGCCATGCGAGCGCATCTAAACCTTGAAGAGACGGCCCGAGCGATTTCGCCATTCCTGCCTTTCGTTTTACCATGCAGACGCTATTCCCAGGCACGCGCATCTAAAGCCACGACGTGAGGTGGAGTGGTACCATTTGTTTATTTTTTGCCGGGGAATATTTGCGCATATTCCATGGAGTTGCGCTACTTGGCGTTTGTTCTTCCTTTCATAAGGCATGCCATCTACACAGCACTTTGCCCGGGTTAGCACACCTCGTCCCATGGGAGAATCGCCAACTAACATCTTTGCTCTTAAGAAGGAGATCAATGATATTTTGTTTTGTAGTACATCTCAGCGTGACCTTTAAAGTGTTTGATCTAAATAGAGATCATGTTTAAAGCTTTGCAGAAGAGGTTTAACACAACTCTACTTGCATTCGAGTTCCGAAGATAATGACCTATAATTGCAACGGAGTGATTGATGGTCCCAGCATGATTCCAAAAATCTGTTTTTGGTTTCTATCTTACCCAGTCCACGATGAATTCAGCACGGCTGCCACGCACGTTCTGAACAGCGCGGAAGACGTCCAACTCTTTCTCGAGTTGGAGTTGGTCGCAGATTGCCGCTGAGACGCAGTAGAGACCAGAATGTTGGCATCCGTCACTGGAAGACATAAAAAATAACTGGCGACTTCCAGAACACCATACTACTATTAGAACCAGTCAGAACGCCTAAGCTGAAAGTGACCACATTAAAACAACCTTGCAAACGATCGTTTTTGCTTGAGAAATGATTATACCAAAATCTCAACTCTAAACTCCTTCCCGTTTAACCCGGGGCGTGGCGCTCTTCCTGTGCCCGATCGACTTTCAGCTAGCGACCTGCCCATGCTCGCCGACTCCGTGTGCTGAGTTTGCTATGGCTTGTTTGGCTTTTTTAGTTCCTTGCTACGCCACTGCACCGGCTGGCGCTGCGTTTATTCACCATTTCTCCGCTGTATGCGAGATAGCTCAGTCGGGTGTCATTATTTAGCCGTTTTTTCGGGCTGTTGCATTTAGTTCTTCCAATTCACCCTGTGAGGAGTGCACACCTTTTGTGGACTCGGCGGTCTGTGTAAATGCAAGGTTTTTTAATGCGAAAGAGTAACTTCGTAGGGCCGACGAAAGCACGCAAACAGCTGGCGTCCATCCAATGCGCACCTATTCTGATATCGTTCGAAAAATTCCCTAGAGCTATCACGCCTCTGCTAACGCGTCTCAGAGCGTTTCTTGCATGTAATAGCGCGCGTACATCGGAAATATAAAAAAAATATTCAGCGCGTTTTGTTTCATAGCAAGGATGAGAAAAAACAAACACCAGAAAGTACTTAGCGTGCACGGTTTCATAAACAAAAAAACAGACGGAAAAACTCTCGGCTCGCGGGCGGTGCCGAATTACATGCGACGCGTTTCACACTCGAGTATAACAAAAAAAATAATACGAGCACGCTTAACAAATTTGGCCTGGTGTCTTAGTTGCCCTGCAGCTTCTTCGGAGGCAGTGACGCAGATGCATGAATAGTGAATCTGGAAAAAGTAGGTGCACTGAGTCTGAGTTCGACTTTGCAGGTTATAGAAAACGTCGGCAGAAGGCTCGGCGACAAACCTAGCCAGGAGAAACACTTTCGCGAGAGAATGTGCTGAAAGATCCTGTGCATTGTTTTTGCACTGTGTTTTCAGCGAAAATATCGTTGGCGATTGTACTTGCTGCACACAGCTGAGAAAGACAGGCAACCGCACGGCAAAAAAATGTTTTAGGTGCGGAGTTCCTCAGCACCTCACAATGTCCGTCCGCGTCCGTCCGCAAGCATTTACAATCGAGGAAAATCAAAAAGGCTCCGGCAGGATTCAAGCCTGTGTACGGTAGACGAGACAGAGTTAGTGTCAGCAGTTTTACCCATTGAGCTACGACCGTGAGCTATTACCCGAGAATCAAACGGCTTACTCCGTAGCTTGGCGCAAAGCATTTGCACTTGGGAAAATTACACAGGCGCCAGCACAATTTGAGCCGGTGTCTGGAAGAACAAACAGAGTTAGTGTCAGTCGTCTTACCCATTAGGCTACGACCGTGAGTTAGTAACCGATAGCCAAAAGGCTTACTGCATCGCCTGTAATGGTGCGGAGTACCTCAGGAGCTTCGTATGTCCGTCCGCGTCCAACTGTGCGCACACAACCATCAAGCGAAAATCAAGCGAAATTCGTTTTGAGCCGTGAGTTGCAGTTTCTTTTAGGGAATATTCAAGCTGCAACTCACGGCTCCAAACCAAATGACGGTCAGGGCGCGAATGGGATGTCACTCGGGGCGGAACTTCGATGTCATTTTGAATCCCCGTAGTCCGGGAAAATCAACTCGCAATCAACCACACAGTTGAGATGCTGCCATTTTTACCACGTTTCCATCGCTTTGTTACGTGCAAGTGGCCTACGAAAAAGATCGTAAGATAAGTGTGGTTTTCAAAGCAGCTATATACGAGGGGCGGCTGTTATGCCAACCGGGGTATTTGTCGGGTTCAGCCACCCCGAGGAAGTTCCTACAAGTGTGACTCCAGTTATGGTGAAAAAGAAGCAGCCACTGAAAAGGTTGGCGTTGATTAGTGCCCCGTTTGTTAAAACAAATGCCTTCGCGTGAGGATTTTGGCACTTCCACGGCCACATTGGCACGGTTGGAGCTCTTTTGCACAATTCAAGGCACTACCTGTAAGCTTTTGCTGGTGCATAAATCAGCTGAACGTAAAAAAAAAAAAACGTTTCCCGACGTAAAGCCCCAGTTGACAGTTTTCGAATGTTTAAGTGAACGGAAATGCTCGCAGCTAGGGACTGCCAGTGGGACATGCGGGTTCGGTTGCAGCGTGATTTGCTTGTATAAGCAGAAGTTTGCATAGCTAGGAAGCGCGGCTCGACTGAACAGTAAATTCTCGATGATGTTACGTATTTTAGGTACCAAGCGATACGATCGGTGTTGGTTGGTACGACGGCTAAATATTCCATAATTTCTAGCACCCAATGCCAATGAAGCGAAGCTGCTGAGGATCCAGATAAAATTTAGCTCCAGTTACGGAGCGTGCCTTCTATACACAGAATTTTTTCGGCACGCTGGTTACCCATCGTTGCCGGCTGCTATGGTCTGGTCGTTGTTTATAAGGCCGGTTGTGCCCTGTGCGCGTACAAAGCGGTAGGATGCTCGTTGGAGCAGTTCTGCACTTATAGTTCTCTCCAGCCATGTACGGAATTCTGCTCCTTGTTTAAATGTCGCTATACTTCCTTTTAAGGAAGTGAGGAGCCTCTCTAGTGGAAACTATTAGAAGATTAAGTCGGACGAAAATCTCGTTTCTTTGTGTTCAATGACGTGTATACAAAATGCCTGAAGGCCAAAATAACAGAACAATAAGTTAAAGAATTCTCAAAGCAACGCGTTTCCCAAAGTTCGTGAAATAAAGTGAAGTATTTGGTATCCTTTCATTGATTGATTGATAAATCGAATAAACATTTGTTAGAAAAAGCGAAGAATACAATTCGGTGTTGCGGTAAGAAAAACTACTAGGTCCATGAGAAAAGCAAAGGGGTAGAGAAAGATACAACAACTAGTGAAAATAGAGCCTGATGCTCCGGCCAGGATTTTTCTATTCGGGAAAGCGCAGGTGTTCGTGTGAATGTTTTCATGCTGATTTGCTGCTTACCACGCCATTAAGTCCACCTCTTCTGTCTCTGCAGGTTGCCGTGCAAGCTTTAACGAACCATAAATCATTCTTGAAAGCACGTCTTGTGCGGGAGCCTCATACCCTGTACTGTCGCAGAGATATTCGGAATGGCTGAAGAAATGGCAAGAATCTCTTTTCCAAAGGTGGCGTAGTTTGTTCATCCGGTCCTTTTTTTGGGGTGTTTTGGTGAAGGACTTGCGTGCCGGCTTGCCGTAAGTGCATATTTAAGGATGCTCATTGCTTGAGCATTTCTTAATCAGACCGTGTGAACAGTGTTAGTGGGGCAGATTTGTGAAAAGCACATGGCACACCACGGGGTTGTGGCCATTTTAGGGCTACTAGAACTGCTTCTTCAACGATATCCTGTTACTGCCCTATGGACCTAGTAGGAACTCACAAAGGGTAATCATGGGCGCACTTAACACGTTGAAACGTGGACTCTGAAGCACGACGGGCAGTATGTGTTCTACAACAACAAAAATTAGTAGACGGGTTATAACCGATGCTTGCAATGTTAATTTGCTTTAAAGTCCAGAATTACTACAAGTGAGGTGTCCAATGCCGGCTCTTGCATTGCGGCCGGAGAAATTCAGAGCCACATGTTGAGACACGCATCTTCAAAGGTAGTAGAAGCGGAGCCTCGGCATGTAGCTGAGTTCGTAACATTATGTGAAGTCCCCCTAATATCTAGAGACAGGAGCGATTCCTTGCTACGTTATTTTATGCTAAGCGCGAGGCAGACACAGGACGAGATAAGAGATGAGGACGAGCGCTAACTTGCAACAAAGTTTATTTCGAGAAGCAAACAACCATATACCCCTCCCCAAAACAGTGGAAAATAAACAAAATCATCTAGAGATAACACACTTGCCATGCTCGAAAATTCTACACCCTCAGGAACTCCAACTCCTTATCACAAACTGCGAAGGAGGGGGAGATAACACATTCCGGCCCCACTCTACAAATATTTTCCGCTTCGATAATTTCGAGCGTGAGCCTGCTTTTGCTTTTCCTTATCACAAAACATTTTTGAAAATCTGGCTTACAACCATTTAGAAGACACGGGCTTCCGTGCAGTGTAAGGAAACCATTACGACCATTCATCACATTGCGTGCGTGTTCGTGGAGCCTATCATTTAAAAAGCGACCAGTCTGTCCTACATACTGCTTACCACAAGAGAGAGAGATCTGGTACACTACATTCGCAATGCCCTACATAAGTGGTGCCCCTCCTACTGATCAGTAGTTTCAACCAGCAGTCTTTCAGGCTCTCGAATGCTGGTTATCCCGCGCACACACAGATATCAGTAGCGGAAGGTTTGGTCAACACGAATACATCAAAACAATCTCACCCACAATAAACGTCATTACCCCTGCTTGAATTCGCCGTGGTTCCGTATATTCATGGCTTATCGGACAACCGAAAAACATCGGAGCACGCCCAAGTGTAAAAGTACTGTGTTTTCATCCCCGAAAGAACTGGCCCATTATTCAAGACGATCTATTGCAAATGTAAACCGAGCATGTGCCAAGAAGTACAAAAGCCTCTTCGTATCGTGTGCAGAAAATGTGCTGCACCAGATCCCTCTCTGTTTTGGTAAGCAGTATGTAGGACAGACCGGTCGCGGTTTGAATGATAGGCTTCGCGAACACGCACGCAATGTCATGAGTAGTCGTGATGATTTCCTCGCACTGCACTGCAGAAAGTGGGTTCTAAAGAAATGTAAGGCGGATATACAAAAATGTTTTGTGATAGGGAAAAGCAAAAGCAGGCTCAGGTTTGAAATCATCAAAGCGGAAAAGATTGTAGAGTAAGACGGAATGTGTTACCTGCCCCTCCCTCGTTCTTTGCGATAAAGAGTTGAAATTCCTGAGGCCATGGAATGTTCGCGCATGGCAAGTGTGTTATCTCTTAATAATTTTGTGTACTTTTTCTCGGCTTTGGGGCGTCGTTTGTTTCTCGAAATCAGCTTAGTTGGAAGTTAGCGCTTGCCTTCGTCTCATGTCTTGTCTCGTCCCGTGTCTGCCTTGCGCTAAGCCTACGTACAAGACTGCATCACCAACAAGGCCAAATTTAGACTGTCGTCCTTGCTACGGTTACTCATGTTATCTCTTCCAGGGGGGGGGGGGGGTAATATAACGTTCTTCAGCCAGGGATTCATGTGAGCCAGAGGTCTTTAGGTTTATGGCGTAAATATATCTGATTCAAGCAAGCAAATGTTCAAATTTTAAAGAATTCAAGTATCTGGGGACATCTGTAGTTAAAAGTGGCACTGTGGTGTGAAATTTATTCCAATTGGTTATCCATCAAAAGCGATCTGTTGCTCCTCTGGCTGCTGCCGAGAGATTTTGATTTGAATGTTATAGTGATCAGTGCCTAATGTTTTTGAAGACATGTCTACTTGACATACTTAACCTTGATGGGAGTGAATAGAGCGCTTTCCGGAATACAACAGCACAATTACGAAATGGAATGATGGCTCGACGGTTTTACTGAACAAGGTTTGGTGGGGTGAATGCGATGTGGTTTAAGTCACAATTTAAAATCATGCCTTAAAAAGAAAAACAGGAATTGAAGGATTCGCAATAAAACTACTACCCCTTCATAAAGATAGTCTAGAAGACCGGAAAGGCTAAACTTGCGTCCAGTTTTCACTGAACGTTTGTACCATTAATCATCACACCTTCAAAGACAGAAATAGCAAAGAAGAACGAACCGATGCGACGATTTTGTGCGCACTATGTGAACGCATGTGCAAACAATATAAATGCATGCAAATTTTCCCCTTCCTCATGATCGATGCGTGTATTGCCTCACTTAAAAGCGTTTCTTTTTCTCGAATTTCAAATATATATTTTGACACGATGGAACCCTAGTTTTTCGCACGCGCGAGTGTCCAGAGATCTTATCATTGCTTTTCGATCGACCAACCAGTCTAGGGGGAAATTCATTATTTTTTGCACAGGACGCCATTGGTCCAACGTAAACGTTTTTGATTTAATAGAAGGGAGAATCGTTCAGGCAAAAAATGTGGCTCCTAGTAGAAGAAACTAAACAACTCACTGTATGAGCAGTCGTCCCGCCTACTTGAGATTCTTTCTCTGTCTCGTCATTCTTTTTTTATTGTTAACTCCAAAAACATTTGCCTGGAAGAGCTTTAAACGTAGACTAAAAGCTTTTTCTCAGAAAAAA
The DNA here is from genome assembly GCF_048455015.1 of Haemaphysalis longicornis. Classification (NCBI taxonomy): domain Eukaryota; kingdom Metazoa; phylum Arthropoda; class Arachnida; order Ixodida; family Ixodidae; genus Haemaphysalis; species Haemaphysalis longicornis. The sequence goes on from NW_027526225.1 coordinate 34,423,170, forward strand.
AGGTTGATGCCCGTAAAAAGGTGAACTTGTAAGGAATTTTTACACTACAGCAAAGTAGAGCCGTCTGAGGTATTCTTTAAAAATTCCTGAGAAAGTCAGTTGCAGGAGTCACTGCGGTGCATCCTGCGTTTTTTAAATATAACGCCATAAACGCAATTCCTGCGAGGAGTTTGCAAACTTACAGACACTGCACTACGACAGGTGTTCCTTCCGCTTGCGCCTGCCAGCGCTGTACATGCTCGAGGAGCTCCAAGACAACTTTCGCTGAGCTGGGCACACTGGGATGCGTCGGCCAGGACTGGGAGTGAAACTGCTTTAGGATACGGGGTGGCCCCTGGAAGAACGAAATAGAACGTCCCGGTCACTGGAAATAAATATTAACGCCCCGTACAATAACACAGAAGCCACCCAAAAAAGGAGCATCTAACTAAAGCGCTGCATTTTAATACTCTGTATTCACCAACAACAGAAAATTAGCGACTGTGTGGGAAAGAAGATGAAAGGGTATCTTCTTTAGCACACAGCATCGAAGTGACACAAAAGAGGAGCACAATGTATTCAGACCGCACGCACCATTAACCCTTTTGTCCGGGCCGCCTCTCCACCCTTTCTTTAAGAGTAAGGAGGAATAAGGTGCTTTTACTGCGTAAGCGCAGAAGTCACTGCCTTCACCTGGAAGAGCTAGATTATTCTAATTCTTCTATCGAATGCTCCCCACCCCATCCCTTCCGAACGAACGAGCGATTTGACGCTTTCACTTCACGAGCGTAACAGGCGCTGACTTGACTTAGTCGGAGCTGGCACTTTTTCACTTATCGCTCTTGGCGTTGGCTGAAATTGAAGGCCAAATTGATGGAACGACGCCTTTCAAATACTTGACCTGGAGTTACAACTTTGCTTAAATTTAAAATGTCTCATCTTAAGTTTATGAACTTTCCCAAATGGAATATTGGTACGCGAGTCAAGAAATCTGCAGTGTCGACTCTGAAGAAGATGAGTCGCACGTGGCGCAACCCCGGTTTTACTGCAGCATTGGCTGCCTATAAAATCGTGGTTCGTAGCTTCATGTGCAGCGTCCCGCCGCGGCGTAACATGCTTGGTTCCTTTCGGACCAGCTCCGCAACGTCTTGGTACCGAAGGTAAGGCTGAGACTACGTGGACAGCCCCACCATTAGCCGATCTAGCACGTCGATGCCCCGAGCCCAGTGACCCCAGTCTGTGACCGACGAGAATAAAGACATGAGGGGCCGTGACCAGATGAGACCATTTTCAAGCCCCCCCTCTCGTGGGGTGCGGCCCCAAGTTTGCAGCGCCTCTTTTCAGCCGTGGTGGGCGTCACTGTACTCTGGCCACGTGGCATGCAGCTCATCATCTTCATCCGTGGCCGCATGACCGTAGGAACTCATAGTTTCCATCTTGTCTGTTATCTTTACAGCAGCTGGTCTTGGACTGCGGCCTCAAACGTGGTGGTCGCCTTCGAGAAGAAAGAAACCAGTGGAGCACTGCGCCTTCCAGACACCACTCCGAAAACGAAGATGAACTACGTGCGGCATAACCCCGCCGTTTCTGCAACCATGGCTGCCATGTATATTATCGTTAGCTTCTTCCATGGTTCACACCATGCGCCTTGTCACCCCGTAACTATATATTGAGGACGCTTATCATTATGGACTGGTGTAAACAAGGAGCAGCTGTGGGCAAACGAGCTTTTCTGAGCATATACGAAGAAGTCACAAATAAAACTGAATGGTATGCTAGAGGACCGTATAGTTGTGGAAGACGTCTTCTGCACAATTTACGGGTGAAGACATGACATGCCACTTGAACCAGGCGACCACATGGGTTTAATGTAGAGGCCATTTAAGCATAAAAGGTCCTTTTTCCACAATTGGAAACCATTCGAGCGCAAGTATAAACCTTAGACACTTGGGCTGCTCCAATACAATTTGCAGTAGACTATTTAAATAAATTCTACTCCAAGAAGAGTTCGTGGTAACATAGCAGGGGTAGTTGTGTTGGTGGGTATTTGTCAGAATACCGCTTTTTCTGACGGTCCCACGCCTACGAACGGTAGTTTGGGCAGCGGTTGACTGCGTTTCCAAAAAGCCGTTGCGGCGTGCTCCTCGCAGTCATAGCCTTTAGGAAAATATTTTCGACAAAGGTCACCTACTCTCCTACGCCTACCGCAGCCCATAATTTAGGCACTGTAGGCATTTACACGTGCCTTAAAATTTCAGTAAATGTGCTAGTGAGGAAAACAAACATTTAATGTAAAATGTCGAATGTTTTCATCTGTTTATTTTTCCACTGGTAATAAAAGAAAATTTTTCTTGGCATGGGTATTAAGTGGCATTGACATTCTTATGTGGTCAAAAACATATCGGAAGCCATTGTGGTGGATGAGCTGAATACTATCACTGATACCCTATTGAATACAGGTATACCCAGATCCCAGTAGTCACATATGCTAAAATCTACCTACGCCTTCTTGGACGTTGCCGGGGCAACCTCTACAAACGTACATCTTTGGATGTAATGCCTGGTGACGAATTTCCTAAAATTCAATGAATTCTGCACAAATTAGATTAACCCTTAGGAATAGCCAAATCATGACTATAACCTTTGCTGCACGTAAACGCCCTCTGAATGGAGCAACGAAGAAAACATAGAGCTTCAGTGCATTACAATGATTGATAACAGTTGTATATTTTATCGCATACTCACAATAAACTTATCTTCATCATCAGTAAAAGAGATTGAGCATTTGTTTCTCACCAGCCAATTTCCTGCGAGATAGTTGTAACGCCACACGATGTTTTTGTGTGCTTGGCAGGTGCGGAACCAAGCCCCTAAAAACCGCATGACTGTGCAGTTGTAGTGCTGCCTCTAGTGCTGTTTAGTAGTATCACGTCTTGGGTAATGCTCAGTTAATAGACAGACAACGAGGGTGTATTTTCACAGGTATTACGTAACTCTGATGTTGTGCTGCGCTGCAGTGAAATATTTGTGAATATATCTTCAATACATCAATCGCTCAGGAGTGAAGCTGAATAAAACCAGGTTTTAGTTTTTCTTCAAGCCCCTGAAGTGGTTGTAGACAAGGTCATATCTGTGGAGTGTTTGCTGAAATGTGTCTACCTGATCGCCAATTTCTTGCGCTTTTTCCGACGTTGTGATACATTTTTTTGGAGATTGGTTCTCCTAGGTAACCAACAGTTAACATTCAAAGTGTGATAGGTCGACAAGGTTGATGATCGAAGTAATGATCCGATGAGGTGATCTGATGAAACGACGATTGCTGGTTCCTTGGCCGATGGCACATAGCCGACGACGGTCTACTCCAAGTAAACTCACAATGTACAATATGTACACTTTATTTACACTGCGTATTTACAACTCATGGCTCATGATCGCAAACAAGAGGTCGGGCAAGGCCCACGTCGAGTGGGAGCTCGCCGCTCTCGGCCTCTAATCTCCTGTCTCTCTGTCCCCCTTTCTCTTGATTTCAAAAACCTCAAACTCATGGGTTTTCCCAACAAAACCCCGCCCTCAAAAGGGACATCACAACTTGGGAGTGAGGATGGCTCATTGATTAGCCCAAACTAGGCCACTGATTGGCCATTGTGACAAAGCTAGGTGGAGTCAAAATAGTCACGTGACCCACCTCTCTCAGTATCATACAGAAACCTTAAGGTATTCGGCAAAACAAAAATATAACAGAAATTAAAACCAACCAACTAAAAGCAGACCCAGCGACCTGACTCGCCTCTCAGGCGGCACGTCTCAAAGTATTGTCATACCGTGCCCGCGTAGGTTTGTGCTCCGCTTCGCGAGAATTCCTTTGCTTTGTAGAGACGTGGAGGGCCTAACAAAGCCTGGTCGCCTACCTATTAACGCATGACAGCCTCCGAGTCGCCAGGTTCAGACGTGTGGGGAACTGAAACCTCGCCCAGTAACATTGAGCGGTGCAACTGTCACAAACAGCACGTCTAGGGACCTTTTCCTATGTTTGACCGGAGGTATGACCCCTTGATCGACCTTTAGCTCCCGTCCTCTTCGGAGATTCTCGTGGCGGTATTCGCGGTCGTTAAAACGTCAGCGGTCCTCCTCTGCTGGCTTCTCAAACAAACGCAACGAAATCCTTCGAAATCTAACACCGCTTTCAACTATAATGGCGTGACCGACGCGTTTGTAAGCGTCGTATCCGAGCACGTTCGTCGGGTGGACACAAAAGCGCGGCGAATAACAAAGCAGCCTCCCCGGTTTCTCCTTAAGCCCGTAGCGCTCAACTCAGCTCGGCCTTCGGGAAACAAACACAATACATGTAAACACGCTATGCCCACTGAACCATACCTAGCTTCACGGGCGGCATTAATAATAAGTGAGGTGCCCGAAGTTAACACCAACCTTCACGAACGAAAAGAAGCACTGAAATGTTTCGCAACATCTTGTGCCAATCTCCACGCACAGTCATGGATATAACTATGAACATACGACTGCCAAATTGTATGCCACGGCAGTCATAGATGGCACATAAATTAAAAGGGTGAGGGCTTTTTTTCTACTTTGTTTTCTTCTTGCATATTTCAAGGCACCTAACTTCATTATCTACCATGGTGGGCTGCTCTCGAGGCTTTTCGATGCTAGTAATGAAGGCAGGACTTTTTTAGGCTGAAGTACTCGCACGATTGCTCCCATGTAAACTAACGTTAGGTGGTTTCAGATAACATAAGCAGGTCAATGAAGTACACAATATTGATTTTTAAGCATTAGGAACTTCTCCCAGTTGTGAACCACAAGTGATCTCTACGTGGTCTCTAAGCGGTGCTGAGACGAGTATTACAAAGCAAAAAAAAAAAACTTTCGCACCGAGCTTTGGGTCAACAGGAAGGTTCGGACGACAAGGCCCTGGAAGTCTTGTGTGCTCTTCTGCTCCACAGTCACGTCCCCGTACGCCGCCATGCACTTGAGATCAGGCCAGAATATTGGTGTCACCGCCTGTGGGAGGAATCATTGTTAAAAAGCAAAACTTAGGAGCATCAAACGCGGCGAATGAAAAAAAAAGCCACATTATTCGACACGCCCCCCTCCTCAACAAATTTATGGGCGAGTGTTTGTGTGTTTGTATAGATACAGCGCTTCGGCTCAGTGAATAAGGCGCTTTGTAGGTGAGCCAAATGACGTGGGTTCGATTCCCGGCCGTGGCGGCCGTTTTACTGAAGGAGGCGAAAAGCGAAAACGGCGTGTGTTTGAGATTTCGGCGCGCGTTAAAGATCCCCAGAAGGTCAAAATTATTCCGAAGTCCTCCGCTACAGCGCACCTTATCGCCTGTGCAGCGTCGCCATGTTCAACCACATAATGTGTGCGTGGGAGGATGTATATATGTATGCATGTATACGGGCCTGCATGTAAGCGTGTATGCATGTGTGTGAATGTGTGCAATGTGTAATATGTGTAATGTGTGAGTGTACCCATGCACCTAGTTGAGTAATTTTGTATGAATGTTCGTATATATGTATGCATTTCTGCCAGTAGCATATACGTTTCTTACTCTTTACTACTGGACGCAAGTACACATGGTTTCGTAGTGATTGGTTTAGAATTCTGATGACTAGTATCGACATATTGCCACCAAAGCCTATTTAAACAAGTAATTCATTTTCTGAGAGGATACGGCCGACCCAGAACCGGTCCTGTGGCTACAGTTTTAAAGAACAAACTAGAACGACGTCGATGAGCTACTCTAGGTAAAGCTATTAAGGGGAAGCACAAGGTATCTTATCAAACGGGAAAATATTCACCATATGTGTCGTCAATGACAACACAAAAGGCACCTGAATGGCCACTGCTGTGAAGAGAAAAAAAAATGGCGCAGTTCGCATCAGGGGTGCACGGCTGGAGAAACAGGAGAGCTATCGTCACCTCTCCCTTTGTAGGAGTCCGGGCTGTTGCACATCACATGGATTTGCGAACTTGCCTGTGAAAGTGCTCCATACCTAGCAGGCCGGGAAAATTCTTCCTGCGGGCTTTGACATCTCTCCCAAAGTGGACCACCTTATCACGTGCTAGAATCCGAGAAAACTGGCTTCGCGTACTCGGCGTCTGTAGCACCCACTCGCCGTCTGTGCTCCCTACTTTAGGCGCGAGCGCGCGTAAACTGACGACGCGAACAACACGCGAGAGGTCACGCCACGAACTCAATCGCAGAGAAGCCTAGGGTGAAGGAGCCAGGACAGATTCCGTTCACGGGAAGCGTTCTTTCTCCTGGTTCGTCTACTTATTTTTCATGCGGCGGCGGTCTTTTAGTTGCTTTTTGTTGGGCTTAGTTTTGGGGTTAGGTTATCGCCTTTATCGTCTTTTTATAATTTATTTCCATATCCACAAATCGATGTGTGCATTTGCCTTCCAGTCACGAATTGAGGCGGCGTGGGAAGGCGAGACAGAATGGCTGTAATACTTGTGAAAATTCCTATCTACCCTTTTTTCCTCGTAAGTGCTGCACATTCTGCGCCAAAACCGTTTTTTCTGTCCTATTGGCCCGGCATGTTTTTTTTTACGCCGCAGCTACCCCCATACCCCATGAACCTTTGGGTGGTCCTCTGGCTAGGTCGCCGTTTTTACGGCGTTAAGGTCCCGGGTTCGATTTCAGAGACCTCCCTAACCATACTTTGTCTCGAGCGCGCACTCCCTAACCTTGCTCACGGGCTTCTTGCCTCCTCGCCACTGTTCCTCATACTTCTTGGCAAAGCATTTTCAACTTCTCGACTGCGCCTATGATTATAGTTTTCTGGTAACGCTCCTTGGTGGAGCTAATTGCTTAAAAGCTGCGCTTTTTAAAGAAGCTGATTTCGGGCGTATTTGCACCAGAATCGTAAAAGCAGCCGCTGAATGCACTAAGCACAGCGCTAACTGGGCAGCGTTGAAGCATGAAACAAAAAGGGCCACGTATCTCCTCCTTTCGTTGCAGATGTCGACAAAAGACGATAGTCAACTGGGGCACTGCCAAGTACATGCGTCCCTTCTCGTTCCAGTTCACCTGATATGCTGTTCCTCTACCGTCTCGTTCCTCTCAAGATAAACACGCTAGAGGTAAGCTCAAGGCATTTTGAATTTATCGCGTTCCACTGCGCCGTGTAGGGGTGACTCGTTGCCAGCCCTGCCGTAAGGCGGAGACGAGCGTGAATCGACGCAACCTACTGAACGTTTATAGAACCATGTTCTACTCCACGAGCTTGATAAGCGGGACGTGGAACCTATCAAGCGGAGACCTTCGTTGCTGTTGCCATTTGATTTCTTAAATGCCTCCAGGAGCTATAGTAGCTCGGGCAACAGCAGGGGACGGTGTTCTTTAGTTGATCTAGTATTACATTCACTGTTGCAAAAATCAAGCATCCATGAAATTTTTAATAAAGGAATGCTGAACATATCATTTATGTATTGATTTTATGCATGATATTTACATAATGCCCTGTTCTTGTTCAAGAACTTTGACTGGTGTGAACATTGACACCTTCAGATTAGGCTGTGGGTATATAAGACTAATGCGCAGCTTCTTTTTCACTTGGGCCTAGTGGCTGAATCGAGTTACAGAAATAGAGACAGAGTCTGCTGGGGGGCTGAAATTCCTGAATGGCTGAATTGTGCCAAGGACTTTATGTTCCGGCGGGGCAGCACAACGTTTGTGCATTGGTGTGGCCCCTCCCTTAAGGACGTCATCTACCCTGGTGACGACTGACCCGCCTCTTGGATATTTATAGACACGTCATCTTGGCGTCCTGAGAGGTTTTTTCAGCCCCAGACCAAGACTCATGTCTTCTATTTCACAGCCCCAAAGAAAGTCACCATAGATGATCTGATGTACGGCCCCGAGGAAATGGTAAGCCGGTATAGCCTGAACACCCTGTTGCACATGGGTGGTTTCAAGTACTGCGCATTGGCTGCTACGGCTGCTGCTGCTCGCAAGGTCACAGGAAAAGGAGCCGCCCTTGTGAACGGTGCTTCATTTCCTGTGGCCTGCATGGGCACACAAGTTTTCTACGTCATAGTGTCCCGCTTTAATCCCGCCGTTAGCAGCGTGGATCTCGCGGCCTCAGTGAGCCCCTATGGAAAGGTCCAGAACGTCAGCCAGCCGATGTGGAGGAGTCTCCAGCATATCAAGACCGACATGCGACTTTCGAAGGCGGACAAGGCCAAGGCGGTTCCTAAATTCATAAATATGCGAGGGTTACAGGCCCAGTTTGAATATAAAGGTGTGCGACGGGGATGCGTTCAGTGCGGTCAGAGCGGCTACAAACTCAGCGGCTGCAAGACACCCTGGTGCGGCCACTGCTGGGAGTACCGTCACGATGAAGCCGTCTGTAACAGCAAGTGTCGCCGCTGCAAGGGCAACCATGCAAACGCCGACTGCCTCCGGCCGCGGTCTGATGAGGACAGTGCAAGCAATTTCTCCGAGACACCTTGTACTCCCCCCAGTGAGCACGTTCTCGAGACCGCAAGTGAATTGTCTGAACTACCCCGTGCACCTCCCAGCCAGCCGGGAGAGCTCTAAGACGGAAGTATTGATGCTCTCGAAAGCGCAAGCGAATTTCCCGAACTACCCTGGGCCTCTTCGAGTCAGCCGGCGGAGACGTCAAGAGGGAACACTGGAGGGAACTGCTCCAGGCGTCACCACGCCGATCGAAGAATCTTCGAGCGACAGCCAAGAGATGGATGTCGAATCTCCACGTCACTTTCAGAGGAGGCGATTGCATGTCTTTGGCTGGCCACTTCATCGTTATTGGACTGGCACTTCCCTCTTCACGAGCCTCTGCTCTACTGAGTGCAGCGACATCGCAGAGCAGCCTCAGTGCGAGAAAGGCCGTGCGTCGGTCAAAAACACCGTTCGTTTTGGAATCTAAAGCGGCTCGCACAGCAGCCGAAAGGAGCAAATAAAGCCGACACGAGTGTTAAGACAACAGCGAATCATTATCGTCTTGCACCCAAGCCGCCTGCGGCTGGCCTCCGTACGCCCAGCTCCAGTGTTCTCCCTCCTGGCGAAGATCAACGATCCCCGTGTGGTCAATCCTATCAGCCAGAGTGCCGACCTACTCCGCTCGCCATCCCTCCTGGATAGGCCCGACGCATCCAAGCGGAGTTTGCCGCCTTCCTTCGTGGACTCAGGTGATGCGGATGACAACAAGACTTTGTGTGTTGAGATGTCCTCTGAGGACAGCGAAATGTAGGTGGGAGCATCAACATTAAGTAGCGCATTTATACCACCATCATGATTGTGCATTTTATTTCACTGAATGCCCACGGTTTTCGCCGCTTGGAAAAACGGCGCGAGATTATGCATTATCCACGTCCGCAAAATGTGGACGTTCTCTTCTTGCACGAGGGTAGTTTCCGCTTAGCGCGGATGAGTTGATTTTTGGCAAGCGTTTTTCAATACAGGCGCTTTTCGCATTGACTGATCGGACAGCTTCGGATGTACGGGTTTTTTTCTTGCGAGACAGCCTACCACGCAAGGCTCACTGCACGTTCGGTTTGGAGGGCGCATGCTGCTGGCAGTAGCTTTTCTGCTCTTCAATCGTCATGTGCGAGCCATGGCTGTTTATGCACCAGCGCGGCACTCCGATTCATCAGCGTTTTTCATATCTTTAGATGCATTCATGTTGTAGCCCAACCCCAGGTTTTTAGAAGGGGACTTTAACTGTGTTCTCAATCCCCTGCGAGATGTGTGTGGTCCTGGACTGGGTAAAACCTACGTAGGCGTGAAGGCACTAACTGATCTTGAAAGCCCGTTCCAACTCAGCGACGCGTGGGGACAGCGGCATGGCCAAAGATTTGTCACCACGCGGGAGAGGGGACGGTCCGGCAGCCGGTTGGATGAGTTCTTTTTTACCCCGGACCTCAGCCACTATCTTGAGCACTGCGACGTTCTCTCTTTTCTGCGGGCATTTCGCGTATCTCTGATGACAGGCCAGTCTTAGCGACTCTAAACTTCGGCGACTGTATGTCACGTCAGCAGATGCGGCGATAAGGTCAGTGAAGCCGCGTTAAGGGACGCACTTCGTCCGCCACGTCGCGGCTCTAGGAGCCCACTACCGTAGGATGAGTTAAAGTCGTGCTGGCGCGAGGAGCTCGTCCGGGAGGGGCGAGCGCGTAAAAGCTGCCTCACTGCTGCGCTCAACGATACACTATGGAGGCTTCGGATTTTCAAAAGGGGTGGCATTTTAACCTTAACCATGCATGACCACGTATTTTTATTGATGGCGCGATATGAACACATGTTACTGCAGTCCTGTCACACTGCTAGTAGTGCCCAGTTTTCAGGCCGGCAAGTGTCAGATACATCCGTGTTACGGTACGTCGAAGCAGACTCCCTGGACGTACCAGGATTGGACTGAGTGCCACAGCTTATGTTGCCGGAAGGCTCCAAAAGCGCTAATTCCGAAAACATTTGTGAGGTTTTCACGGCACATTTTTCTTGTTGCGGGATGAATTCTTTGAGCAACGCCTAGCGACGTTTTGTGTGGCACTGAGATCGGTACCCAATGACATGTCTAGCGGGCTATGTGCGCTGGTTTCGACAGGGTAGCTGTATGATTGCGTCAGACTTCTAAACGGCGAGGCAGCTTCGGGCCCTGATGCCCCTCAAGGTTTCACATGACCTTATCTTTCGTTGTGGGAGGTGCGCTTCTCGCAACGGTGAGCGGCCTTCTTCATAGTGAGCGGCCCGAATCCTTTCGCGAGTTTCACGTCGTCCTGATAGTGAAGCCACGAGGAAACCATTCGGGCTCAGTTGCGTACAGACCAATCACATTATTTAACACTGATTATAATATTGTCGCGTTCATTCTAGCCCGCCGAATGAGCCATGTACTCTCGCACATCCTAAGCAGCGCGCAAACTTGCAGAGTGCCGGTACGGTCAATTTTTTAAATGCGGAGCATTTCTTAGGCTCGCGATGTCAATCGTCGATGTTGTCGCCGCCGTCCACACGCTCACTGCGCATGTGCGTCACGTCGATGCGCAGGTGCGCGTCTCTCCCCCATGCCCTCCTCGCTCTCAACAACAGGTGCGGTGGTGCGGGAGGAGCGCGTGTACCCCGTGCGCTCCGTCGCTCTCAACAACAGCTGCGGCGGTGCGGGGGGAGGGCGTCTGTGTGCGCATGCGTCGTAGTTACCCGTGGGCTGCGTCGCGCTCAACAGTAACGGCGGCAGGGCGTGTACACGTGATAACGGCGTGGTAGGTGCATGGAAAGTTCGCGCGCTTGTGTACGGAAGTGTGCCCATGCGCGTCTCTCCTCCGTACTCATCTCCCTCGAACGCGGGCTGTGTGTATATATGCGCCGGAGCGCGCGTTCGGAATTCATTCAAGGGCGTCTTTGCTTGGCTTTCGCTTGACGTGATGCTTTGCTTGACGGCATGAACCAATAAAGACAGACTTCAACTTTACACTCCTTGCCTTCGCTTCTCCGTCATTCAATAAATAAGAATAATAAAGACGAAATAACAATTAAGCATTCCCAAACCATACCCAATTACGCAACATTCACGCGATAGCCCCACCACTCTGCGACGCATTTACTCGAGTTCGCCCCGTGAGAAGATGCGGGCGGGTTTTTTAAATGCAGAGAATTTCAGTAATTCACGATGTCATCCTCGTTGACGTCCGTAGTCCGCACCGCACCCCTCCCTACTATATAAAAAAAATACTATCCGGCGCCCGGTTTCGATCCCTCGACCCTGCGGGCGGAACGCAATGTACATGGTGCTCTACCCACTGCGCCACAAAGCCGACACAGAATGGGACGCTAAGAACGCGCCTTATATCGTTGACTCATTCAAATTACTACTGACGAGCCCTCTCTCGTCAGCAGTTGCCACAAGTGCAACAACGTTAACGTAACGCAAACTACTTAACGTCGTGCGCCCCCGGAAATGCTCTGCATTTGATCGTGCCCCTCGCGAGGGGGATGTTTCCCTGCGTCTTCTCTCGGTCGCGGACCCGTGGCGCCATCTGGCGGAGGCACGGCACGACTCGTAGCACTTTCTTTGAAAAAGCGCCTCGAAAGCGCGGCAAATATGAAATAGGGATGACGCGCTTTCGAGGCTATCCGCCGACGGGGCTGCTTTGTGTACAGACTCGGCGGCGAGCGTCGCGGGATTCTGGTGCCGACCAAACCCCATTTTTTTCCTGCTTAGCCCTGACCCGCGACCTAATTGACTTCGCGGTGAGAACCGGCCTTTCTGTTTGTTCCATATCGGTTGATCAGACGACAGCTGTCGATAGGGTGGAGCACCGGTACGTGGTCGGTGTTTTATGTATCTACGGCTACCCGTTAGGGTATATAACTCGCCACAGGCTAGCTTACTCGAACGTCACTGCTCGGCTACTTGTTAACGGCCGCCTCAGTGAGCGCTTCACAGTTACGCGCTGGAGCAGGCAGGGTTGAACCTCCTCTCCCTCCCTATTTGGCAATGCCTGGACCCCCTTCTGGATCCCGTTGCGGCGTGTCCTTCCATCCGCGGTTTCACGCAGCCCGGTCAAGTCCACATTAGGTCTCTGCATATGTTAGGCGGTCTGTTAGGCGCCGGGGGTGGCTGGACCACCTCGCGACATAACGTTTCGAGTGGCCGCAAAATTTGGGTCATTTATCTGGAGTGCGGTTTCTGCGCTTGTGACCTGAGATACGACCCTATCTGTGAGCGCACGACATACCTATGCATTCGCGCCCACATCGAGGTACTCCGCAGAAAATGTTTCCAAAACGTCCGGTTAAACAAAATTAGGTTTGACCGATTTACCGTATCTCTTCATTCTCTTTGTAACGAAGGCGACGCGACTTCTCGTGTAGCTGACGGGAACGTTTCTCTGGTCCCTTACCCTCATCCAAGCCGCCGGCACGGTGCTGCGTGGTTTGCATTACCCAAGGAGGAACCCCCAATGTTGAACACGGGCTTTGCTACTTATAGATTCTATGAAGTTTGGCTGGACCAAGGGCTTCAGTTGAAGTTACACATAAATTCAAATGATTGAAGTTATAGTTTAGGAGCTTTCACTGAATGAATAGATGTGTTGATGGCACTCATACCTCGTCTTCAAGGGGCCCAAGCGTGACAAGAGTGACGGCTCCGCTGCCGACTAGCATCTCCCAGAAGTCGTCGATGGTTTCCAGCAGTGGCATTTGCGTCACCAAGTATGCCTTGCTCCTCTTGTACCCCTATTAAAGAATACAATACACTTATTATGACAAAAAAGAACAAACAGCAAACTTAAATAAGTAGACAGGGTCTTGCTTTATTACGAAAAAATGAGAAATTATGGGGAGTGAAAGGTAAAAAGAAGAATTTTATATGAATGCTACTTGTAACTTACCCAAAAGATGTTGTATTAGGCGCATTTGCATGTTTTACGAGGTGTCACAATCCAGAAGTAATTGTTTCGTCAGTTCACCAAAATTGCTCCCCACGCCACAAGGATTATTTTATGAAAGCTCTGCTCCGCTGCAATGCTCCTGATGTCGTGTCCTTTCTCACTGTTTTTTCTGCCACTGCTGAAAACGTGTTTCTCCTAGAATGCTTGCAACCTTGTTGTTTATGTATATTTCGCCTAAAGACAAAAAGTTCTGCAGAAATTCATGAACTTATCTTATAATGCGCAGGATTCTTATGCCGCTTATCTTGAGAGAGTTTTTTAAAGCCAAGATTTTTGGTTTTTCTAAATCCTGTCCAACCATTTATCTCCATTTATGCTGTTATAAAAATTGCAGGCGGAATGTTCCCGAAATGTGCGTTATTGTGAAAATGCAGGGCGTTTCCCGGTTCGTCATTTTGTATATTTTTTTTTATTTTTCTTATTCCTTTGCGTTTCGAAATTTCGTTCGACCAATAATCTACATTTGCGCTATTATAACGAATACAAGTGGGAAATTCGCAAAATTTGCATTAGTGCGATATGCAGGGCGTTATACGGTTTGCTGTTTCGGAAATTTTGTAATCTTTTAATTATTTTTGTGTTTCAAAATATTCTTTGACAAATTTTATCTGTTGACGTTATTATCAGGATTACCGATTACATTTGGAATTTTCAGAAATTCTGCGTTATTCGGAAAATGCAGGGCGTTCCATGGTTCGTTGCTATCCGTCTTAAATAATTTTCTTATTTTTTTAGTGTTTAAAAGTTAGTCTTCCAATTTTCTCACTCACGCTATAATAATGATTAGAAGTCGAACTTTCGCTAAATCTGCATTATTGTTGAAATGCAAGGCGTTACACGATTCGGCATGTTTCGTAATTGTGGTATAGTTTTCTTAATACTTTAGTTTTCTAAATTTTGTCCGATGAATTATCTCAATTTACGCTATTTTAACGATTACAGATAAAACTTTCGCAAAATCTGCATTATTCTGGAAATGCCATATGTTGTAGGTTTCGCCCTTTTCTGTAGTCTTTTTATGTTTTTTTATTTTTGTAGTTTTTAAAAGTTTGGTTGGACCGATTATGTTCATTTACGCTATTTTACCGATTGCAGGTGGAACTCTCGCGAAATCAGCATTATTGTGGAAATGCAGGACGTTACACTGTTCGCCATTTTTCGTACCTTTTTATGCATTTTTCTTACTTTTTAGTTTTTCAAAATTTTGTGCTACCAGTTCTCTCCAATTACGCTATTATGGCGATTACACGAAAGGTGGGACTGCAGCGATATCTGCATTTTTGTAGAAATGCAGGGCGTTACACGGTCATGCCTGTGGAGGTATTACGAAAAGAATGCTACGCAATAAAAGACGAACGGGTATGCTGTACATGTTGCACTATTTAAGCGCCCAAGCCCACAGGGAAGGCTGAGAATAGCATCAGGGTTGCTTCATGTAGGACGCTCTGATCAGTTTTTCTTGTCGCAAAATCAAAGCTGGCGAGGAAATGTAAGCATAACATTCAAAATTTTCTTAGTACAGCAGTCCCTCGTTGTAACGAAGTCAGCGGGATAGCGAAATGTTTTGTTATAAGCGATATTTGGATATAAGCGACCACTCGAGAAAAAGTAAAGCATTTGATCTTAAAGCAGCAATGAAGAGAAAATGCAAGTTTATTTTATACGAAAGATCTCGTGTTTTATAGTGTCCCAGCGCTTGTCCGGATACAAACGATGCTTTATTCACTGAAAAATTATTCAAGTTAGGTAAAAATTTTGATTCAACCGCTAAATCGTTTGTTTTCGGGGTCTGCAATGACATCACAGGAACCGACCGCTCTGCAGCCTAGAGCACCTTGATTCACGCATCCTCCGTACAGGGTAGAGACACGTATACGCCTGCCCTGCCATTTTGGGTCGCTCGCTCGCCGCCGAGGCAAGTCATTGTTTCAAAACCGCGCTAAAATTACCGCCGCAACGCGGTTTACTGGCGAAGTTTGAATCATATTATCTGTATCAAGTTGCTAAGTCTCGTGGGAAACGACAAGAACAACGCATTGAGCACGTTGGCCCAATTGCGGCGGCACGGGACCGTTCAAAGGGTGTCTCCGCCCTGTACAGCAGTGCTGGTGCGTTCCCGCGTTTCATAACGTTACCCAAACCTAGACGGCGCCAGCATACCGTGGCAAGTGTTTGGTTTGTTTGTGACCGTATTTAAACCTGGCTTGTTTTTGCTCTGGGAGAAAATATTCGCTCGCTGAAACAGTGCTCGCTCGACAAATATGGTCACGAAAGACACCCTAGCTTGCGTCAATCGGCCAGTGTCGTCTGAGACAACCCCAAGCCCCGTAGTGCTGTGCAACTAAACCAAGCATGGTATGCGCAGTACGAACAGCAGTACTCTTTCTGAGCTTTGAGTAATGCGGTCTAAAATACATGCGTTTGGGTTGGGACCAGAAGTAATTTCGAATAAAGCGATATTTCGAGTAAAGCGATTTCGCTATAACGAGGGATTACTGTACTTTCCATTAAAAAGGTATACCAGCAGAACAAGGCATAAAAGAATCGTCATGTTCGCAAATATTTCTGCACCCAAAATACAGCTATAGCACATGCCACGTCTGCCACGTTAAATATTGTTTCTCGAAGAATATTATGCAATATTTAAAAACATTGGGGGGAGGCGGGCGATGTAACTACTTTAATGGGTGCTCTGGTGTTTTCAGCAAACAAACGCCACATGCCAAAGCTGGAAGAGAATGGTTTTGACTTGAAGGGGTTCAAAATGCTAATAACATCGTAACCTCGTTTCCCTCACATATAAACAGAAAAGAGGTTGAAAATATAGAAAATCACAGCCTCCTAGAAACACCGCAGCTAATTCAACAGCGCACTTCAAGTCATACTGATGCAAGTAATGGTTGCTTACATCGACGTATACTGCGTTGATGCAGTCCGTCTTCAAACCGTCAGATGTTACCCTCAAAAGGGGCCTCCGACTGTCCCCTGGAAAAATGGTTGCAGAATTTTATAATATGACTAGCAATAAACAGTTCACACCACCACGACTAGAAGGATGTCCCGCTTTGTGTGACATACCAGCCAGGATTTTTGACGATCGATCGTTGCAAGTGTTGTTAGCGTCGCGAGCGCTTCTAAAGCTCTCTGGAACCGGAGAGGGGCATATACTGCTGAGCTCCTGCGGGAATAAAGGGTAATACAACTGACGATGATCCAGCGCACCAGCTCAATATTTGTGGTGGCTAACGAGTATTACACATATTCGAAGGCAGTCGCCGATAGATAAATTAGAAAATACCTTTTTATAAGACACATTAACAAGGCCCTTTCATTGTGAAAAAAAACTTCTCTTGTCCCGTTTCAAAATGGCTGTGCTGAAGAGATTTGGTAAAACGAAGAATTTATTCCCCGAAAATTTAGAATGACACGGGTCGGTACGTTAATTAGCATTTCAGTATGGTGCTGAACTTTGTGCCACTGGCGCAATTGCCAGCACTACGTAACGGTGTTCCCAACTGTACGAAAACAGAACTAGACTCGTGTAGAAAGAATTATCATCATCAGCAGCAGCAGCTTGCGTGTGTCCACTGCTGGACGAAGGCCTCTCCGAAAGGTCTCCAGCCACATCTATTGAATGCTTAGCTGAGTCTACCCTGAGCAAGAATGCAGACACTTTTGAAGGCCGCTACAACACTTGTGTCAACCTTTTCAAAACTGTTAAATTCTCTTAAGATACAGCAAACCCATAAATTGAATACTTCGATAACGAAGCCAGAAAGTGGGACCAAAGCCAACTTCCGAGGCTCTGTGCATATAAAAATACTTTAATCTGGCTCAAAAAGTGCTTTCTCCTTCCAAGTTAATTCTCGCTGTTTTTGCGGCCTTACGTGACGCCACTGGAGCCATATCGTGGCTATAGGGCAGCTTTCTATCAGTTGCAGCAACATATGTTTCGAAATATCTACCTAAATTGCAATGAAAGCAAATATAAACTACAAGTCGTGCCTTCTCCACCGACCGAATCACGCAGTACCGCTCTGTACTGTCGGTAACTCTAGCTTTCATATTAGTTCGAAGCACAAGGCCTGGAAGTGTTATCCGAGACTGTGACCAATAAATGAAATCTTGTTGCCGGAGAAAATTTTAGCCCAACCGTTTGAAATATAGGACATTGGGCTCTTTGCATAAACGGGTGGTGCTATTCGCTGTAATAGACGCACAATGTCTTTTTTTCCGGATTCAAAAGTAGGTCTGCAACGTAATTCGTGGTGGAAGAATGAGAAAGGATCAGTGTTAGTTTTGCAGTTTTGTAGGATCCCGCACCTCAGATGACAGTATTTCTCAACAGAAATTCATGGTAACACCAGGACAAAGTTTTAATTCTGCATTGTAAGCACCAAAGAAAGGAGTTATAAGAACATACTATGAGTAGCACTGTTTTTTTCAGAAGCTCTTGAACAATAAGAGAGTAAACAGAAATAAAAGAACGAATCTTCGCAAGACATAGCGTTGCCAAAACAGATTTTTTTGAAAATGTAAAAAAAAAGAAAAACATTGAATCTGGCGCAAAGACGGTAACAGTCGTATAGGAGGAGCGCTCTTAAATGCCTGTGAAAACTCCTAGTACCAGTGTGTGGCAATTAGGAATCATCTTTGTGGCCGGCGCCATGTACAGGGAAAACAAGCAGCATTTGGACCAATCATATCCTCAACGCTCTTAAAATACTCCCTCCAGCCACTCATAATCGCCCAAGCATTTTAAATATTTTGAAAATGAGTTATGCCTGGAAGCTGGCATGGTTAACGCAACATGGGCAACAACGTTAGAAGCATCCTCTGGTCGAATGATTGGGAAACCATGAAGAAGGAGACTACCAAGCTTTCGTCACCCACTTCTACATGGGTACTTTCTTGTCTTATTCAATAGAACTGCATAATAATTCAATTGTGCACTCATTTGTTGCAGGTTGCAATCATGAATGTTTTCTAAAATCGTTCGTGTGCACTTTGTGAAGAACACTTTACAAACTATTTTGCAAGCTTCCCGCAAGAAAAGTTACCTACTGTCTCTGTGGCGCTCAGGATAAGGTGGACTACGTGGGTGTGGGTTTGCGCTGCAGCTCTCGCCCTTTCTCTCCCCCTGTCCGATATAGACCAACTTCCAAAGAGTCAGTGTTGGTGAAGGCGAGTCTCAGGCAAATTGGGTAATGTTGAGTCGGGCAATTGTCGCCTTCTGGACAGTTGGCCCTCTTATGTGCGAGCTTTGTTTTGCTTTGTTGATTTAAAGCCGTTTTTTTATGTCTCACAATCTTAAACCAGCGACGTGTTAACATATCGTTTTCCAGGAGTAATTAAAATGAGGATTTATGTTTACGTCGTCCTGTTACCTTCTTTTGCGTAATTAGAGCTTATGTCTCTTGTTATGTAGGAATTTATTTTTTCTGTACATATTATATTACAATTATGCGTAATACTTCATTGTTGCGAAGGCGATGTCTGCTCATTTAGACATGAATGATACTGCCTCTCTTAATAAGGTAAAAGACCTATACAAGACTGTCACCACTTCATCCCAAAACGCATTAATTAAGAAAAATGCACACTCAACTACTCTGCTGTTGCCCAGAATGTGTGAGCTACGTTCTCCAATTGTGGCTGAAGAAAGTAAAAAAGTGTTGCAGGCTGTTCAGTTGTACTACGCAGGTTAGGCACATAAGGAAAGTTTAGCGGAGGTCATACTGCTACCGTTTACCTCGAACTCAAGGTTAATCAGGCTCTTGCCACTTGCAGGGAACTTGGCTTTCAGCTTCGGGTGGAGCCTGACGAACTCTTCGATCGACAGCTTGTGGTTCTTGGGGCAAAGTATCTCCACCAGAATATTGTACGCAAAGATGTATTGTTCCTGCAATGTTAGATAGTAAAAAGAAAATTATTGCAATGAACTCCTAATAGTGGTCGTTTGACTGGTGCACGTTACGTTCTCGGTGTACCTTTCTAAAATTGAAAAAGCAAAAATATAAGGAAATGGTTCATGAAGTTTTTGTAAACGCTGCAGCCAGTATTAAAATCCCGGTGAACATTACCTTGCGGTGGTAGACTGAAGGAAGAGTGGTTTTGCAACAGTTTTGGGGCTTTGGGATGACTAAAAACGGTTTTTAATAACCATGCTATCAGCAGTTAATGAATAAAATAAGTGGTTAGTGCATGAAGAAAGAATAAGTGGTTAATAAATTAAAGAAGTTGTTTGTGAATACAGAATGAATAAGCGGTTAATGAGTAACAACTATATTATATGTAAATTTAAATTCGTACATTGAGGATACTTTTGTAAAAAAATTCTACTTACGTAATGTACACGTTCACGGGTGTTTTTTGTTTTTTACACGTCTCCTGGCTAAGCAATTTCGCAAGCTGGTACTTCAAAAAGACGTTTTCTTGTACAAGATACCTTGGCTAGGGTTTATTCTTCGCGACAATTGGACAGCAGTAAAAATTTTACAGACAGAGTTAAACACCAGAGTGACAAACAAGATGTACCTTATTCCCTCCCACGTTTTGTAATTCCTTGTTCATCAAAGGTGTATGCATATCTCAGGATGATGTACACCGGCATTATAGGTTATTACACAGTACCAGACGGTATCATTTCATTCTATCACCTGTGACGTAGATCAAAGTCTAATGCTGCTCACCAATGAATCTACCAGGTCCACTCTGCTTTGCCGCATGGCGTAGAGCTGAGCCACAAGGTCTACTCGACCGTCAGCCTCGGCCTGAGTCAACATGCTGTCCACGAGGACGAACGCACCTGTGCGACCAATTCCGTCACTAGAAAGAAAAAAATGCGAGCAAATATAGTCACACAAGACTGTCATTAGAAGGCTCGAGGTCTTAAACTAACTCGTTGCAGGAATACACAGTTTTTAATATGTGGAATAGTTTGGTAGATATTTAAGGAATTTATAATAAGACAAATATAACAAAGCCATCCTAAGGCTAGGAGAAACTGTACGTATAGCTCATATTGATTGGTTATTTAGATGCAAGATTAAGGGAGCCATACTATCTCAAACAGTGGCAGGGAAAATGAGCCGAAACTCTGACAGGTGACGTGAGAGATAAGATCAGATGACGTGAGAGATAAAATGATAAGTCCTGGCACTTAATCAGGCGAAAAAAAAACACTGAAGGAGCGTTGAAAAAGAAGCTCGGGAAGAAGGAAATAAACGAATTCCGACAAAAGGCAACGCGGCGATGAAAAGGATGAAGTGGAAGATGAACAAAATAAGGAACCGATTTAATGAACATCGAGGCGGGAATGGTGTCATCCGATTAAGAGCTTTTCAACTCATAGCCGTATACTTGCCAGCTTGGCCTGGTTCCTTCCGCAGTGTCTCCTAATTGGCCCGCGATGTTTATTTACACTGAGTTTGCCTCTCCATAAAAATTTGGTTGCAATAGGCTTTCGTTCGCGCGCTTCTCGCGCGTTAAACTCGGTCTACCCTTAACCCCATGTTTTGCGAAGTACATAAAATGTGGAGATGTTTCCGTTTTTAAGCCCATTTCGGAACATGACTAGGTATTGTAATTCTACTTGAACATGTAGAATAGTTCCCGCTTCTGCCTTAAGTGCGCGTGTCGCTTTTTACAATAAATTTCTGAAAACCTAGAAAACTTCACCGAAATGGTCTTGAAGATTTCTATATGCGACTTTGTTTGTATGCAAAGGATATCTGGGTGACCCATGACAGGATTTCGTCCAAAGTAAACAGACCTGCGTATGATTTTAAAGGGACACTAACATCAAGCAGCAAGTTGGTTTAATGCGAACGTCGGACCTTCCTATGGGCACGTTGCACCGCACAAAGTCCGCTGTGAGAGCAGCACTCTTCCTACTAAAGTTCTCTCTAGCGCACGCTAGGGCATCGATAAAAGAGCGGCTTTTTATCGAGTCGTTATCACTCACTGCGTGCAGCATGCTGTGCCAACAATCTACGGGGTTGACACTGAGACAAGGTGTAAAGAAAAATGGCCGTGATGAATGCAACGGTTCCTCCCTGCCTTTTGTATCATCTGCAATCTGACTGGTCGGCTACAACAGCGGCGACTGACGTATTTTCGCCTCAGCCTCATTTACAAGGCAACTGTGTGCCCGTGCGCCTACTGTCGCCTACTGCACAGCTAGACACCATGCAAGGCGCTCGCACGCCTATCGGTTGTCGCTCGCGCACCATTATAAAAATTTTGGACGGCGCACGCAGTCAGACACGAGCACCTAACTTTATGCACAACACGAACGAAGTAACAAAAGCAGCACAATGGTTATACACCAGGTTATACGCCAGCAGCGTATGCCCATGGGAAACTGAAGAGCTTAAAAGCTTGGCTTCCGATATCCCACTAGTAAATAATGAGTGAGTATGAAACGCTCTCTACTACCCAGAAAGAGGAAAAGCTGCAGGTGACGAAGGCAAAACCGCGGATGTTTTAAAGGATGGAGGGGATATGGCCCCGGAAAAGTTGCTGCACTATTTCCAGAATACCTAACGACCTTAAATGTCCCAGGAGTCTGGAGAAATACACGCACAAATATCATTCAGGAGTAAAGAGACAACAAAGACCTAAAAAATTACAGACCCATCAGCACAATCTCAATTGTATACAAGTTGTTTACCAAAGTATTTGTTAACTGCGTAAGTAACAGCCTAGATTCCAAGTCGCCCGGAGAGCAGGCTGGGATTACGAAAGTGTACTCAACATTGCACCACATTTATGTTGTCAATCAAGTAATAGCAAAATCAACCGAGTACACTAACCCCTTTATATGGCATTTATAGATGATGAAAAAGCGTTTGGAGCAGTACGCAACGCACCAGAGCTGGAGGCATTGAAAGTCCCGGGAAAAGGGGAGACTTACGCAACACTTCTATACTACATACATAAAGGATGTACAGGCCGGATATTTCTTCTTTAAGAACACGACCAATTCGCGATCAAAAAGTGCGAACAACAAGGAGATACCATTTCGCCAGAACTATTCACAGTATGCCTGGGGAAGTATTCAAGAAGCATGACTAGGACAGCACACGATTACTAATTAACAGGGGATGCTTAAACCAATTCAGCTTTCAGACATCATTGTCTAGTTAAGTGTGTCTGCGGAACACCTGCAAAAAATATCTGAGGAACTACGATCAGAAAGCAAGGCAGTAGGACCAAAGATAAATATGATAATTGTAAAGTGATGTTGGATAAACATGCCGAAAGCACCGTCTTCAGCTTATGTTACATATGTTACTTGTTCTAAGTAGAAGGGTATATCGATCTCGGGAAAATTGTCAGCGCTAACCCCAATCACGAAATAGAAATTCGGTGCAGAATCGGTATGGGCTGGAGTATTTTCCGCAGACACTGCCAAATATTGAAGAGTAAGCTACCTGTAACTCACAAAAAGAATATACAAGGAATGCGTCCTGCCGGGGATGACAAATAGATGGGAAACTTGGCGCCCTATAAACAAATAGAAAGCAACTTGAGTAAGCTCAACGGGAAATTTAACGAATACTGATGGGAGTCACACTCCGGGACAGGAAACGAGCTCCCTGGAACAGGGTGCGAACTCGAGTAGACGATGTTATAGTTTAAATAGAGAAAGAGAAATGTATATGGCTGGCCACGAAGTTAGATGAGTTGACAACTAGGGACAATTAGGCGGACAATTAGGGTAACAGAGTGTAAACCTAGAGGCGGTTCTGGCAAATCAAGATGATGAAAGGCAAAGACAATATGTTTTGTAGAGTGTATCACCTGACCTCTCGATCAATTGAAAAGGTTCCCCTTAAAACACCATGAACCGATAAGGTTTTATCATAGTGCCAGAGAATGTTCGGAGGCGAAAATTTTAGATCTCCAATCCTGCCAGAAGGATAGCTGGCAACCAGGGCTGTGGGCAGCACAGCAACTTTTTTTTTACTATACGTGGGATGAAAGCAGATCTATAAAAATTCGGCTATAGAAAAACAATAATAAAATCTAGTTTTTTATTCCCTGATGAGGCTATTCAATCACGTATTTAGACTTAAGGAGCTTTTGCATACGTATGGTAGTGCCAGAGTTACGCACTACATAATGCCGCCGTTCAGACTACGGGGAGTGTAATGCCAAGTTAAAATTGTGTGAACCAATTTTAAAAAAACTTCCTCGTGGTTACCCCGGTATATAAAGCACTGGCTTGCATATGAGCTAGCTTACATGCACTCCACAAAAATCGGTTGTATTGTGAAACCTAACATTGTAACCGACATCCTTGTTGCGTGTACCATGCCACCCCACCACAAATACATGTGAGCTACGTGCAGTCAACTATTTAGTGCACTGCCTTTATTTCTACCACTCTTTGTAATTTCTTAGTCCAAAGGTATTTCTCTTTATCTTGAAGTACGCGGAAAGAAATTCACCATAATGATGTTCTAGTCTTGTATTCTCTAGCGTGGCTGAAGCTTAGTTGCGCTTAGAACCTTTCCGTCACAGAGTACATGAAACTTCTACCGCCTTCGAGGCTTCCAGCGGGTGTTTCTTCAAATCGTTTTATGCGAATTAAAGTTTCAGGCATTCCTTTCCAAAGATAGACGATGAACTACTTCAATTTAGTGGTTCCTTTTACAAGCGCATCTTTAACCGGTGCTATCGAACGGTAGTATTTTTAAATGGGAATTTTCTGACCTCACTCAATGCTTCATTCTTACCTCATGACCTACATTCTTAAGATATATCTTGAGACTTTATGGGCGCCGCTTCGTTAAACGAGCGCTGAATAAAACTCCCTGTAATGGTCTAACAGAAGTCCAAAGATTCGGGCAGCGACAACCCACTAATCTTGATTTAAAGCCTATGCTGTGCGTCAAATAGCCTGGTTAGTTTTACAGAAAGCTGTTTACGGCTGGGTTCTGCTGAATTCTTTTTCTGCCTCACAATTCGGCGTCAACAAAACCACTGCCCTCATCCACCACACGCTCGAATCAGGTGTGGTTAGTTTTCTTCGGCTCTCCTAAGGGGACGGAAGTCGGCCGCGCTGGAGCGAAACCGCGCCACCTCACGTTGCTTTGAACCTTCAGGCGCCCCATTGCAGGCGTACGCGTGCTGGTGCACGTTTCTTTGCTTCCTGCTTCCTGGTTACTGCACAGGAAGGCCGAAACTAATTCGGTGGGCCACGAACGGGTTTATTACGGTGCACCAGTGGCGTTGTCATGGCGGTTAATTTTTTCAGCAGAACGGCCGCGTGCATAGTTAAGGTCCAGGATCTTTTTATGACAGCTTCTTCAGCAGCAGAAAAAATGTATCGCCGCAGGGATGTGCCCCCCTTTTCAACATTGAGTGGCAGATCAGTTTTGCTGGTCAGACTCCTTCACAGAGTAGAATAGCTGGTGATTTTTTTAAGATTAGGCTCTACAAAATTATAAATTTAACGAGTGCATCTGGATTTCCGCGGTGAGCAGCACCTGTTAAAATAATGGGAAGCGATTGTGCACAATTTCACTTGTGATCTGGCACGCTATGTTGACGTCTAACTTGTTGAAACATAGGTAATGTAATGGACAAAATATCACAGCTATAATGAGTTTTCTTAAAATGAGTACCGTTGCTCACCTTCAAGAGAACACCCTAAAAGTAAATATTCATTTTTACTCTTGTGATATTATCGGCGCTTAAACGCTCTAAACTAGAGTACAATTTAATGCCTAACGAAGTATGCGGACAAATATTTAATATACACTTGAACCAAACAATCCCTAGGGTGTTTTTTTTTCAAATGGCGTTTTTTATACCTGCAATGCACAATTATAGGGTGCTCATCTCCTGGTAGAAAATCCCGTATTCTTCCCAGAAAAGCTCGAAAAGCCGCTAGGTGTAGGGGAACTCCATGGTCCGGCCACGCTGTGAAATGAAACTGAACTACTCTGCGGGTATTGTCGTCCTGTTGGAAACAGATAAAAAATGAGAAGCAGTGATTAACCTTTGCTTGCCGTGTCAGTGAAACAACTTTGAGGGCATTGTAAATAAAAATATACGCAACCCGCAAACGCTTAAAGGACAAAATGTGAGGAGGAGCTCTTAACAGCGGTATTCATTGGCCCAGAAAGGGTTGAAAGAAGCGTGAATACTGCGCTATTTTGTTGGTTAGATATTTTTACTTAATGACGAATTGATACTGTTAGAAGTATCGTAAAGGATGTCCGTATAGCACAGCAAGCCGAGATCTGAATAACTTGACAATCCGGATCGGCGGTAGTGCGATGGTTTGCGTCAAGACTTCTTGCTTGGTAAGAGCGCAAATAAAACAGGACACAAAAGGAAGAAGGAACGGACATAGCGCTGACTTACAACTGAAATTTTATTGCGGTTGCCAGCGGTTTTGTAGGAACACTGGCAATAACAACAAAAAGGAAAAAATAGAAAAGGAGAACGAAAAGAAAAGTTTTTATACATGATAACACGAAAGGAATAGATACATCACGTATTCCTTGGCGTGTCACGATAAGAATTTTTGGAAGGCATAAAACTCACAGTGGTCATGACGAAACGAGATAAGTACAAATGACATAACAAAAATCATGGTCGCAATCGAACCGTGGGACAGGCCTAAGTAATCTTCATTTACCGGGAGGGGAGCGCTGCGCCAAGTACTGACACTCCTTATCTGAGAGGGAGATAGATGGAGTGCTTACGCATTGTTGTCCTAACTTTAAGATTTCATTGGCTTCTAAAATTTCCCGCACGATTTGGTTGTCATGCTTCCCTATCACTATGCTCTGATCCAGCGCCGGCTGACATTTGGAAACACAATCGCGGCAATGTTTGGCGATTGTTTGGCAATGTTTGGCCAAACATTGCCGCGATTGTGTTTCCAAATGTGTTTCCAAATGACTACCTAAAAATTATTATGTCCGCTGGAATATCGAACACAGGTTGGTATTGACTTTTCCCCTCCACCAGAAAAGCGGCCGCTGGTGCCGGAAATCGAACTCGCGCTTGGGATCAGCAGCACAACGCTTTAGCCACTGAGCCACAGCGCTGTCTCATGGGTCGCTTAAATTTCACTCATGTGTCCAAAGGGCTGCAAATTAGATGGGGACCCCTCACGACGCCATCATCATCACCTTTATTACCATCACTATCATCATTAATAATCAGCGGACGCTAAGAAATGCTAGTGTGATCGAACTCTAACAGCGCACACTTCTTCACTGCTGGTTTACAACCATGGCAGAGAAGGCCGTGGCAGAATCATCGAAACCTCAACATACGTGAACTCTCCAACTCTACCTCTTCGATTGCCTAAGGTACATATTAGCTACAAATATTATGTCTGCACTTAAAGGCAACAGTATGGTCAAACAAAACCACAAAAGTATTTGGCCAGCTGTATAACCTTGTCGAAGTTTAGTGCAGTAACTGCCTGTTTGAAAGTTCAATCATGTGCCTACATAGTGCTGCAGCCAACGAAACCTGCCCAGGGTTTATTTTGCTTGAAGTACGCAGCGTCTGTGAAACGGAACGTTCCCATTCTTGCCAGAAGACTTGCCGTAGGGCCACGCATTGTTGACATACTGAAGATAACGGGCCCTAAAGAGTGCGCCCAGGCCGCTGCTCAGAAAAGAAGGATTTTTGAGGCGTATTCAAATGTTGCACACTGTATTGAGTTTCCAGGGGTATCCTGAGAAATTGTTAGCAACTTCCATGGTATGTTGACTCATCTGCCGAAATGTCATCTGGTAGTGGGTAAAGAAGCTATGATTAAAATTTAAGCGATAATTACATCGTTTCGAAGACCAAGAAATGCCTTTCATACATGGTTATTTTACACTCAGCGGTCCTAATGAGGTAAAAAGATATGGGAAACACCCAGGCGTTGTTACTTTTCATAAAATATTTTTGCATACAAAGCTTTGTTCAAAATGTAAGCTGCACTGTTTGGTAGTTGGCATACACGATTTCTTTTTGTCCGCTGGAAATCTGAATTATCTAAGGTAAATATAAATTGATGCTGCCACTTTGGATGGCTTCAAGTCTACTGAAGTGTTTAAGCGTAGATAACCGATTTTGCAAAACGCTAAAGACACGAACTGGGTCTACGCTCGTTACAAGATACTGTGCCAGCATGTAGATAGATATAAACCACGAATTAGACGTTATAAAAATGCAGTATTTTAATTATACTTTAAACAAAACAATAAGTCTCTCGAGCGAATACAACTATATTTGGTTTTGGTAGTCGCCCTAAGTTTCAGGTACACATTTTCTGATTTTAAAGTGATGAACCTGGTGCTATCGTAACCTTGTTATCTTACTCGTTGTTTTAAATATTTTCGAGGTGTACCATTTCACCCCTGCTTTTCTGTCTGAGTGGGTTCGGTAGGAGATCCCAGAAATTGCAGTGGGTCACAGCACACATTAACAGAGACTTGTAATATCGACAGTGGGGTGCATACATTTCTGAGCTAGAACTCCCTTGTTGCGTAGCTTGCACATCGGTGTACCTGTTTTAACAGTTTCACAGTTTTAGAGTGATGGAAGTGCACCAAGTTGAGGCTGGAGACGCCTGTTGCCCAAATGTTATTTACTGAAGCCAAAACCAGTGCCTACCGATAAAGCTAATTGATTCCGGTCATAGGTACGCATGTCATCAACATGATCAAGAGAGCTCCGATGATTATGAAGGAATGGAAAAAAAATTGCACAAGTAAGAGCCAATAGCTTTCAAATCGCGCAAGACTTTTTGCAGGATCATTAGATATGATCCCATATCTTCAATTTTGAACAAGCCCTAGTTACCCAAATGAATGTAGATCCTTAGGAACCAACTTGAGTTTTAAAGAATTCTGGAAATCGAAGGGTCTTCTAAAGCGTTCTGTAGCACTTTAACTCATGCTTTACCACGGCTGGATAATGATTTGAGCAACCTTTGGCGTTATTACTTTGAGGCATCAGTGTGCTCAGTAGCTTAAAATTGGCATGGTACCCATATTTAATGGTATATTCGAAGACCAGCCATTTCTCTTCAACAGGTGGAGGTACAGCAGGCCTAGCAGCACGTAAAGAATTTCCCAAGTGCAACAGACGCGATAGATTGTAGGGTTTAACGCGGCGACGCAACGCAGGCGATGATGCGCGCCGTAGTGGTGGGATCCGGATTAATTTTGACTTTTGGGGATCCTTAACGTACGCCGAAATCTCGTACACACGGGCGTTTTTGCTTTTCGCCTCCAAAAGAAAAGCGGCAGCCATGGCCGGGAATAGAATCCGCATCCTCGTGCTCAGCAGCACAACGCCTTAGCCACTGAGCCACCGTGGCGGGTGCAACTGACGAGATGCTTATGATGCAGCGTGGTTCCGATAGCCTTCTGTGTAATTAAATTTTGTCTTGCTTACGATGTTTTTTTAAGACACGAAGTTTGTCTGCCCTCGAACAAGCCACAGTACAATCCGCCTTGAAACGACCAGTGTGCCCTCAATACCAACCATGTACTCCTCTTTGAGATTGCCTTCTGCCGCCGCCGGTATGACATGCTGTCGAAGGCGCTTCACGAGCACTGGCTTGGACGGGAGGCCTCCGTTTTGGATCGATGCCATGGGTAGATATTCGCCGGTGTCGATGATAAGCGTATTCTGTGACTCTGACAGGCTGTTTTCTTTCACTGTAACATGAATAAAATTGCTGTCTTGTAGGTTTACCACGAACAGACGTACACTGTCTAAGCTGGAGCAGCGTTAACCCACCTATTGTCTCTTGCAGTCTTAATGCACGACGATTTAGTCACAACTGCTGCATTCCTCTCCATATTAAGGGGGAACCAAAGTCATCGAAATTTGTTTGAACAGTTTTTAGCTAGAAATATTGAGATAGTTCACGCAAAAGTCGAATCTGATGTTCGACCTTACCCTGTGCACGACTGTGCGCATTCATTACTTACGCTTTTTCAGATTTTACTGACAAAAAAAGGTGTGGGGAAAATAAACACCACACGGGTAGATTAATTTTAGAAAAGAAAAACGAGATGTTAAGTTCAGCTAAAAGGCAAATTGTTTACGGTCTCTTCAGAACGCGACAATCCAGATTGATGTACACTATTCCGTTTAGTTG
The DNA here is from genome assembly GCF_048455015.1 of Haemaphysalis longicornis. Taxonomy (NCBI): domain Eukaryota; kingdom Metazoa; phylum Arthropoda; class Arachnida; order Ixodida; family Ixodidae; genus Haemaphysalis; species Haemaphysalis longicornis. The sequence goes on from NW_027526225.1 coordinate 34,452,733, forward strand.
TGCTATTCTGGCAAAGAGGAATGATAGAAAATAAAATTTTCGGCTGGGCAATAAAAACAATTGAAAAAAGGTTTGGTTGTTTTGTTGCAATACGAAGGTTCTTTCTCGGGAAATATTTCTCTAGACGGCTTAACAGGTAAAACCCGGAGACTCAGCCGGGGTGAGCCCATAAGAACGTTAGAACGTGTCTGTAGGGCTGCATTGATCAAAAATGTACAAAAACGCCGTACATAATATTGAGAGAGAGGTAGTGGGCTCATTTGACACCTCAAATGCACAAAAAGTGCGGGAGAGCAGACTGAATCCAACTAGAATAGTTTTCACTGCAAGACTGAAATAGCGCAAACATTAGTTTAGGCAGAAAATAAAAATAACTATATTCAGTAGCGAACACTGCAATCAGTAAAGGAGGCTTTCGTTCACTCCCTAGATTTTGAATTCAACAAAATATAGCAGTTACAAACCACACCAGTTATGAGCCTTATTTTTAGGGATGGGCGAATATTCGGTATTATCGAATATTCGATCGAATAGCTCTCTATTCGTTATTCGCTTCGATCCGAATGCAGGTATTCGATATTTTCGAATTATTCGATGCTCCCGAATAGGCAGCTAAAAGCCAAGCTTTTCGGTCAAGCTTTTTGAGAGTTACCCCAGGCTTGGCTCAAGACCCACCGACGCGGACATTTCTATTATCAGTGCCGGCACTGCCGAGTTGCTGCCTTGCCTAGAGGTTCGACGAAGCTCTCGGCCGCCAGCACACTTAAGTTAAAAAAAAAAGGCGGCACTGAAACGACACCGCTCCGAACATAGCGGCACCAAGCCAGCAGACTTGTACAGGCCGCCATTTTGAATAGGCATGCCGCCATTTTGAATAGGCTCGCACAGCGCGTCAGTACGCCGCACTAGGCGAGCCTATTCAAAATGGCGGCCAGCCACTTGCGCTTTGCTTGGCTACGGCCGAGGATACTAGTGGCTACAATACTTCTTTTTTTAGCGGGGCTTCTAGGCGGCGCTTAACTCTGCGAGTTTCTAGGCGGCGCTTAAACTTGTGAATAAGCAGCCGGCGGAAACTGCTGCACCTAGAGCATGTGGCGCAACAGGCATTTCTTCATGAAAACTTGTGAATACAGCAAAGGAAAGCTGTGTGTAAGATTTTGCAATAAATGTTCAACTGGTAATAGTTTTACACAATGATGTGCCTACGTGAGTTCTAATTATTAGAAAAAAATGTGTACATTATTCAGGTCACAAGTTGCTCATTTGTCTTTGTGATTTGCAATGTGTACTATTCGAACTATTCGATTCGAAATTATTCGACCAAATCACTATTCGCTTCGAATTCGCTTCGAACCTCAAAATCTATATTCGCCCATCCCTACTTATTTTATTTACCATTACGAAAATGCACTTAGTGCATTTTACTGAACTCATGTCCATGTTGTCTGTCGCAATGCCAAACAGAAATACCAAGCAGAGAGTTGGGTTGAGCAATATATAAGTAGATGTGGGAAAAAATTATGTCCCTTTAAAATAACACCAAAGTTTTCATCTGAACGCCGATATTTGGTCACGAATTGTGTTCATGAACCGGGAAAGGTTTTTACGCAGCCTACAAAAAGAATACCTGCAGTGCAATCGTTCACACATATTCGCCCGACTCGACCACTATTTTCCCAAGACGTGAAAAAATCCAGATATTTTTCTTGAAATCAGCGCCAAATGGTTAATACGTATAGCATGGTGGTGATGAAGTGTTATTTTCAAAGCTCTTACAGTACTTCCCAGCATTTCTGTTGTAACTAGGCTAGAGTTTATACCACCAAAACTATTCTATAAAAAGTTTTTTTTTCAAATGCGTTGAAAAAACTTTACTCGGAAACTGGAGGATGTGTGCACAGTTGTTTCACCAACTATATCATAAGGGCAGTCCCAGGTTTATAAAAATACTATTTCTTGCAGCTTGTTGCTGTTATAGTCCTTAACGGTATGGCTGGCTTTTTATGACTCTGTTTAAAAAGTCGCTTTTTTACAGCGACACAGCTTAAACGGCACCGTGTTTTTTATCCGTCCTTTTGAATGAGAGCTTCAAAAAGTCAGCACTTACACTTGGAGAGTTTCGTTACGTTTTCCTTAAGGGCTTGCATCCTGGGAATATCCGACTTGTTGGCTACAGCTGCTTTTTTGCTGAAATGAAGCGAACAGTTTTCGCGTGTTACATCCTTGGAGGGGAGTATACTAAGTATGCATAGTTCGGAGGCGTCTTCCTGCAGGAACGCCAGCGATGGTTTATATAATTCAAAGCATAATCAATGCGGCATGCCCGGCTTTTGTAGACAACCGAAAAACATTCCGCCTGTAGTGTACGTATTATACGTGCTTGTTTCAAATGAACCTGCCTAAACAATACCCCGCTGGCAATTCACGTTAAAAAGTTCTGTATTACATAGACTTTTAAACCTTTACAATATCTCGCTCAGTTTGCGTTTAAGTGTTCGTTCAAAATATCAGAAAACCAGGCGAGATTTTTGCTTGTACTGCTTAAAATAACGGGCGTAGTTTAACCAATTCAGTTGAAGCCGTCTAGGGTTAGAGGGAAGAAATTTTTCGGCGCAAGGTTTTGTAAGACCTGTTGCAAGACAATGCATTGCATGGCCAGCATTTGGCCTTGTATTGGTATCTAAGAGGCGCAAACCGAAAAACCAGGATCTGTGTAACCACAGTGAGAAGTCCTTTACATCGAGCCATTTACTTTTGTTAAACTCCAAAGAGGTATTTTTTCAATTAGGTAGTTCCTCATCTGATTTCTCGTACGCCTCCCAGTCACGAGTATTGCAAGGCTTGGCCCCCCCAGGTACCCACGTATACAATGTTTTAAGATTTACGTGTACGCAGGTATACAAGATTTCAGAATTCCGAATTCCTAGACGTTTCATGACTCCATCGTCGGAACATGCGTATAGCGTGCGGCAGTTCGTTAGTTTTTAACCAATGGCACAAAGCTTAATAAAATCCTCTTGGACACGATCGGCACTCAAAATTGTTGTTCTCTGTCACCTCGTTGCCCTAAAAGAACATTTGTCTTTGTACGTAATACATCCGACATCCTAACACCACCATCCAATGCATAGCAGCTTCTTGGCTGTTAGGCTACCGATAATTTGCATTTGTAAGCTAAAATCTCGTACTATAAACTTCTACCCCCTTTAGTGGCTTCGCAAACTATAAAACTGAGTTCGTAAAAGTGATCGTGAAAAGTCTTTTATACGCTCCTATATTTCTCCTCCATTTCCCCGTAGCTTTACACCAGCCACCATTCACTTCCAGTCTTTAAAAGCACTAACATGCATGCACCTTATACGGCAAGTCTTCTCTGCACAAGGCTACTTCGGCATTAAAAATGCAAGCTATGTTTGGCAACCTCTTGACTGCTTTACTGTCGTCAAAATCGTTGCCTTCCACTTGTTCGCACTAATGGTTTCATTGGTTAAAAAAAGGGCAGTAATAAATTTTGCACTGAGATTGCTACTTTGCGCAATTCTGTATCCACGGAATCTATACAACACCTACTGTACGAAACAACTGTCCTCGGGCTGTCAAATGTTGCATTCTAGTTTTATAGTTTATACAAAGAGGAAGCACGCTTAGTTACCAAGCTATGTGAACTCACCGGAGATAGTACCGTGTTAAAGACCCGGCCACGATGATAAGAATCATAATCACGGCTACACCTCCAATGATGGCGCCAACATCCGCTGCGTTGCTGCTACTGTTCACTGCATGGGACGCACTGGCAGATTACATTGCACCCCAAATGTTCAAAGATAGTTTTGTTTTCATCTCAGCAAAAAAGGTATAGCGTTTTTTCAAGCAGGCATGCGCACTCACCTATAACAGTAGCACTCAGGCGATACACGTGGAGCACTTCCTGTGAATTTTGATTGAGGAATGATGTTTACCTTGCGTAAGACGAGCAGCCGTTTTTGCGGGAAGGTCGGAAACGTTTGGAAGAGAAGTTTACCAATCACATAGAAATCATATTACTCCTTTGATAATATAGTAAGATAGAATTTCAATTTTCCTAGCACATTGATGTGGACACTTTTTGAGCACATTTGTGGGTTTTTTCTGGGCTTCCGAAGGCCCGTGCATACAACATTGAGCCCTTAATCTTAAGAGTCAAGGCCTTGTAATTGAAACATCGGATTCTGTTGGTGTGACTACGTTTTGGGCAGCATCTTGATACCCCCTCCAACCTCTTGAAAATCACCGAAGGACGCATATCACTAGGCCACGATGTGACACATCGGAATAAATCACACAGGGAAAAAAATAGCAGTGTTTTTCTTGAATGGTTGGCTATTGGAACAGAAGCAAGCGTTTGTCTAATAGACTTAGTTGCATGAAATTTGATGAAACGTTGGCAACAATCGTGGTATCTACCTTGTTCGAAGTTTCCTTCTAAGTATGCATGTATGTATGTATGTATGTATGTATGTATGTATGTATGTATGTATGTATGTATGTATGTATGTATGTATGCATGTATGCATGCATGCATGTATCTATGTATGTACGCATGAATGTATGTATGTATGTATGTATGTATGTATGTATGTATGTATGCACGCATGTTGTATGTATGCATGTATGTATGCATGCTTGCATCCATGTATGTACGCGTGCATGTATGGACGCACGTATGTGTGTATGTATACATGTATGAATGTATGTACGTATGTACAACCTTGTCGAATTTTTCTAGCCCAATACAAATCCTTCCCGACCACAAAAAATTCAAAAGTAACCTTTACCTTTAATTGTGACAAAATAGTTTATCATAGTAAGAAAGAAAGGTGTTTTCCCTAGCTTTCCGGCGTAAACACTTTCAACCTCGCTTGTGATTTAACCTTGTACATTAAATGATTGCGTTCGGCGCATTGCGGCTTGGCCTAGAAGCTGTTGAAATAGACTGTACGTATGTACGTATGTATGCATGCATGGTTGTATGCATGTATGTTATGTATGTATTTATGTAGCTAATTCAGCAAGATTACGTTAAAATTGGAGTCAGTATGATTCTAATGAGGCAATCTTTCGAATGAATTAAACTTGTGTTTTGTCTGCATGGTACCTTTTATTGCCAGCGTTCCCTGGCCCACGCTTGCAGTCCGGCGGAGTACACGAGCGATGCTACATGTATTTGCTCTGCCTATTTAGGAGCCGCCCCGAGGGAATTCTCGTTTCCTGCTGCCTGTGCTTGAACCGTGCCTGCCTCTACCACCTTGACTTGTCGCCGGTGACTTCATCGTAACATCTTAACTGGCTGCTACGCTTGGCGACTATCAACCGGCGGTATCGGCGGGGGCGCAACAGACCACGTGCAGCGATGCCGAGTGAAAGCGCTTAAAAGCCAGCGTTCCCTGGGCCGCGCTTGCAGTCCGGCGGAGTACACGAGCGGTGCTACATGTATGTCCTTTGCCTATTCAGGCGAGACCTTTGAACGGCTCCTTTCTCCGCGAGACTGCAACAGGGCTTGCTCATTTTACCTAATCGCTACCGTGTTTGCGTAACCATTTACCGTGTTACCGGACGACGGAGTTTCCGTTTACCGATGAAAACGGTAGGGCACGTTTTAGCACTGCGTTTGCGGTTTGCGTATTCTCGCCACCGTGGTGAAGGTAGCGACATCTGATGAATTAGTCTCAAAGCAAATCACGCATAATTCTGTTGCTCATATCTACTTGCATTTGTTTAAAGTAACTTGAATATTTCACTTTGCGGGTGAAGCATTCACACTAACTGTAGTTGTTTTGAGAATACTGTAGCCACCACTTGTAGAGCTTTAAAAAGAAAACGTGTTGATGGCACCATCTACTGAGTACAGTGAGCATCAAGGTACAATAGAATTCGCCCCCGCGCTAAATATTTACGCAAGAAATTAGTAAAATGTGTCGTAGTAATTACTCAATAACCTACCCTACCTTGCCCAGCACAATTTCCGAGGCCTAAAAGCACTTTGCAAGCTACGAACGTATCTGAAATATTTGAGGCAGGGAAGGCTTAGCACGAGTAGGGACGGCCATTTTCGTCGCCCGTCTGAGAAAAATGCCGTTTGGCGCTCTCGTGAGTTATATTTAACCAAAAAAGCGTAATAATCAGCATCAACTAAGATTAATTTTATCGGCTGTACCAAGCATAAAGCGTAGAGTGCACTACATTTGCTGTAATCAATACGCGACGGTACACTTCGTCTGCTCAGGAAGCTCACTGGCGATGGTAAAGCCAGTGCCCGTAAGTTACCGTTCACGGTAACTCTCGCGCATGCGCAGTGGACTCTTGCTAACGCGGTAAATGGTAACGTAAACACGGTAACGCTATACTACAACTCCCTAATATCATTCTGGGTCCCTGAAGACTCATTGTTGATGATGTTCGTTTAGAAGCGCAGCAGTTGTTTTGTCCGATCCCGTACGCGGTGTCTCCTTTTCAGATAGAGGCGAAAAGCAACAAGTCCAGTTTTAATTGCAGATAACTCTATGGGCTCGCCTTGTCGTCGTATCTCGCTAACGATCCATGCGACTGCCAGAATCAGGCGGTGCAGCGAGATAACGTACCCGAGTAGAGCCTGCTGTCCCGTCGTCATGAAGTAACGCCGAGACTTCGAAAACCACGCTGTTTAGATAGTCATAACCGTTCGAAACTCGTGAACCGCTGGCGCCTGTCCTATATTTTACCGTTGTTTAGGGCAAGGAAAACTGCAGTTACAGTTGAGGCAAAATATCCCTGAGTACCGGCCAGCTCCCACGTTCATTTAGTTAGGAACGCTCGTTGCGTTGGGTTTCACGATAGCAAGAGGAAAAAGTGACCGCGGAAGAAAAATTGCAGGTACGGAATTCCGCAAAAAGACTTTTTGCGCATATTTTACGTTTTGAAATCACACAAAACAGCTCCAGCATACAAAATTGAAGCAAGCACATAAAGAACAGAACTCCCGCTGGCGCCGGTTCAGGCGGGGGGTGCGCGAGCACTGCAAAGGCGGGAAATATGAATTGCATATTTATCAAAAGAGAAGTGAGACAGGGCAGCAAATAGTGTGACGGGTGGTAGCAGAGAGCGGATAACAGCGCCACCCCCCATTATGGCTATTCACTGCTCTGCACTTCCGACAGCTTTCACATCAAGTGGAACGGCTTTAACTTTGGTTAGAGATCTCGGAGCACGTTAAAGATTCTCAGGTGCTAAAAATTAATTTGGAACCCTCCACTACGGCGAGCCGCACAGCCAAGTTGTAGCTTCGCCGCGTTAAACCCAATGATCTTAATCATCCGTTGCCGTGGCTACCTTCGCTATATCCGTAAGAGCTAGCGCATACTTCCTCATACTTATAAACAAACATAGGTTTCGTGATTTTGAGACGCACAGAAAAGCAACTGGGAAGAACCATGTTAATTGTAATGGCTTCACATGTACAAATGTTTCTTATTCACTCGCTGAGGCGAGGCTGCGTACAAACAAAGGAAAAATAAAGATTGGCAGACGGCGGTGTTTTCCAACCAAAATAAACAATGTGGTTGTCACCAAGACAGGTCACTTCTATTGATATTGTAGGATCTGCACTAGAACAGAGATTCAGCGTATGCGCTTTACTTTTGTTGAGGCGAACTGAATTAGCTCTGGCCAATCTAGTCCGATCTCACCACTTCCCCATGACAGCGGAATTAAATGCACTATGAAGACAAAATACAAGCAGCATTGTTTCAACATAAAGGCTGTTTGGCTCAATATCTAACAAAATTTTGTCGATAAATTTCAAGAAGTAGGCTTAAAAGAAAAAATGTGACGAATGAGACGTCACAGATTGTTGTTAGTGCGATTGGCGGCCGTCTTCCTAAGCCGCCGCCAAGATACATGCATGGACGAATGCATTAGGGCCTCTACATTCGTTTCATCCTATCACTTGAATTCTAACGCGAAGTTAAGAAACTTATAACTATGTTCTTATTGTTTCTCTCTTTTGCGTTTGTGGTGCCACTACTTAGTCACTGCTGACATAAACGCAGCGCGAGATTCAAAACCTGCTTTCATAATATTTCATAATGTTCAGGTAAAAACACGTGCGGCGGCTGAAATAGAGCTAATATAGTTAGCAAAAGCCACTTTTTATAAATTGAACAAGTTTTTATTTTCTTTCCTCATCATCCTTATCATCATCATCAGCCTGTCTACCCTCACGGTAGGGCAACGGCCTCCCATAGATATCCAATTATCCTGGCGGTTCTGTGCTAACTGCGACCAATTTCTCCCCACAAACTTCTTGATCTCATCGGCCCACCAAACTTTCGGTCGCCCCCTTGCCACGCTTGCCTTCTCGAGGGATCCACTCTGTTACCCTTAATGACCAATGGTTATCATGCTTTCGCATTATATGCCCGGAGCACGCGTATTTCTTCTTAATTTCTTGTAATATGTCCTTAACACGCGTTTGTTCCCTGAACCACACCGCTCTCTTCTTGTCCCTTAATGTTACACCTATCACCTTCAGTTTCAAGGCCCGCTGAGTCGTTCTCAATTTAAGTTGAACACTCTTAGTAAGCCCTGAAGTTTCTGCCCCTTAGGTGAGTACCGGTAAGATGCAACTGTTATACACTTTCCCCTTTAGGGACAATGGCAGGCTGCCATTCATTAAACTCAGAATGCCTGCCGAATGCGCTCAACCCGATTCTTATCCTTCTAATTATCTCTGTCTCATGGTTCGGATCCGCAGTCACTACTTGGTCTAAGTAGATATATTCGCTTCCCACTTCCACTGGCTCACCACTTATCTCAAAACACTCTGCTCCCCGGGGTTATTGAGCATTACTTTAGTTTTCTGCATGTTAATTTTTAACACCATGATTCTCCTCTGCTTATCCAGTGCGGTAAGCATGTTTTGCGATTCGTCCCCCGAGTGACTTAGGCAGGCAACGTCATCAGCAAATCTGAGGTTAATGAGGTACTCTCCTTTAAACCTTGCGCCCATATGTTCCCAATCCAATGTTCTGAATACCTCTTTCAAACACGCTGTGAATACCATTGGAGAGATTGTGTCTCCTTGCCTCACGCCCTTCCTTATAGGTATTTTACGGCTCTCCTTATTTTTGCATGGCCCATTTAAAGAATAGGGACTTAGCTAGTAGCCTCCAGGTAATGAGTGAGCAGGTTCATGGCTGATTTCTTCTCTGAAGCCCAGAATAGGTCTAATAAGTCCTAATATCTGGCAAACTGTACTTCCAAAGCAGTCCATTATTTCCGCAGCATTACGCGCACCAGCCCGACAGTTTACCCTAAGTATTCAATGCTCTGGTTTTATGCCACAGGTTTTTTAGGCGTTTTTATTTACGTCGCAGAAATTTAATTACATCCTTCGGTTCGTGCGGACAGGTCTTTGCTGCTACCAGATAAACACCAAAACAACATGGTAACGTGCCAAAAAATTTGTCGGAAAATTTATAAGGGCAGCGGTGTTTTCATTTCCACATCTTTATTGTGGGTGTACACGGTGATTGCCGCGATATTATCTGCCAATATAAGCAGCCGAGAAGAGTTCGGTTTCGAAGAAATCTGTCAGAGCACCTTATAAATCACAGAATAGCATGCCATGTTCACAAAAATCAATAATGACCGCACTTACTGCAAGCGTTAATGAGCTGCCCGCGAGATAATTTCAACCGGGGATAGGCTAGTTTCTGCCAAAAACTGCGTGCATCGGCACTGCACGGTGTGTAGAAAAAAAACAAATTTAAAAAAACTGAACCCTGCAACAGAGCCTACGTTTGGGTGAAAGCTTTCTAGCTCGCAATGTAAAGTAGGCATCTTGAGAATCGTCATCAACAGCATAATTAGGTCCACTGCAGAACGAAGGCTTCTCCCACTCACCCCTACCCGCTCCCGTCCTGTGGTGCCCGAGTCCATTATTGGCCTTTATATATCCGTATTTCGTTTTTCCATCGGGTTACTCGCCTTCCCCGTCTTCTAGTGCGATCCTCATGGTTCACCCGTTGTCAGTTCGTCTCAGTACAACGACATCCCAAGTCCATTTCTTCTTGTTAATTTGAACTAGTGTGCTCCCTGATCCAGTGTTACTCCGATCATTATTTGCTCCATGGCCCCTTTATAAGACCTGAGTTTGCATTGCAGTTGTTTGGTAAGGCACCAAGCTTCCTCTTCCTATGCCATCCCCAGTAAAACGCTTTGGTTAGGTTACTGTTCGTTATTTGTGAGTGCTTGCCGACTGTGCCCCAACTCATTCCAATTCTGCGCCGGATTTTTTTGTAGTGGTTGTGATCAGACAGACGATCTGACCGAGGTACTTAATTTTTTCTACTTGTTCTAGTGTTTCACTTATTTATGATTACTTTATAGCATGCTTATTTATGATTACTTGGGATGTATTCACATATATTTTAACACTACCTCGAAGCTTTGCGACTGTACATTTCGATAATTTTTTGCGGTTGTTCTGCCGATTCACTAAGGAAGACTATGTCGCCTGCAAACCACAGATGACTCAAGCATTCCCAGTTTATACGTAAACCTGCGCATTCCCGGTCAAGCTTCCGATATCCCCGCCAAACATGCTGTAAACAATTTTGATGAAATCGTATCTCTTTGTCGCTCCCCCTTTTGGATAGGGAACTTTTTGCTTTGCTTGAGAAGTGTTATCCCGCCCGTACATTCCTTATATAAGTAGTGTAGGAGTCTTTTATAGGTCTCATGTATTCCTTCATCCTTTAACGCTTCCAGTGCTGTTCGCGGAGTCTTTCGAATCCTTAATCGTGTGTTTTCATAGTCAACCTTTCTGTATGCCCCGTTCAGATACGCTGTCAATAGTTCTGGAGGCGTGGTATCTCCCGGTCCTACTTCCGTTTGGATCGGGAATTTATCCGTTTTCTTGTGAACTGTTATCCTGCTCTTATATCCTTTATATAGTCATGTAAAGTCTTTTGTAGGTCTTTCTATTTTCCGGTTTGTCAATGCTTATGACACAGCTACTGTGTGTACTGAATCCAACGCTTCCTTATAGTCTATAAATGCCATGTAAAGGTGTTTAGTGCATTCTGCGGATTTTTATATCGCTTCATTGACAACATAGATGTGATCCATGGTTGTGTGCCCTTTTCTAAACCCAGCCTGCTGTCTGGGTTGCTGGGAATCCAGGCTCTCATCTTTTACCTGTATCGCTTGTTTGGCTTGAATTCAGCGGCTGCGGCTCTCGTTAATGCTGAAGTATTCTTCCACGTTCCCTGCGATTTCTCCAAGGATTAAGAATTGCACCCCTTGTTCTTTTTTTTGTTTTCCTGTGTTGGTTGGTTGGTTGGATCCGGAACGATAATGGCGCGTACCTACTCTGGGGGATTGGCCAAGTCTTATTGTGATTTCACTGCTAAAGAAGCTTAGTAATTAGTTTCAAACGAAGGGAAAATAGGGTACAGTGATGCTAACAATTTTGGAACCAAAAGAAATTCAATACTACTGTACCAACAGGTATTTCAAAAAACGATTAAAAATGGGTTGTAGCTATTGATTAACAAGGCAAGCGACCTGTTTCGTGGCACAAAATATGACTGCTAGTCAGCTTCATGAAGCACTCAACTGTTCTTTTAACTTTGCTTAACCGGATGATATCCCACATAACGTCAGAGAGTGCCTCTGGTAGTACACCTAGGCTTCCCTCACTAGACAAAGTGCATTCGTTGAACGATGCCAGGGTCAAGTGCCAAGGGCGTCTTGTCCGGGCCCTGAGATTCTTAGCACCCTCTGCGGTAGTATCGCTGTTCTCACCGTACCCGTTCACACGTGCGCTACAGTTGCTGGGGAGTGAGGGCTAAAAAATGCCCTGGGAAGTCATGGGAGGTGTCGGCCAACCACTACAACAGGTTTTCTAGATCATTTTCTGGTGATGGAGTATTTAATCGGCCAATAATTATTGCAACTTACTTGTGTCGCAGTAAGGGGCATTCTTCCAGCCTTGGAGACACGTCCCGTTGTCTTGGCTACAGGTGCCAGTGTAGATGTCGCAGACTTGCTCTGTCTTGCAGAAGCAAAATCTACTTTGTTTGCAGTCTGCTCCATAGAAATTTGGCGGACAAGCTGTGACGTCATGGGGAGAAAGAGAGAGGGAAAGGGAGGAAAATGTATTCCTCTGCTGAAATATTGACATGAGCGGAGTACACAACTTGAAATGCTAGACATAGTGAACACAGCCTATTGTGTTTTGGTGTCACTTGGTTGGTCGTCTAGGTTGTAACATATGCGGGAAGCATGCACCAGCACAATGTAGTAAAACTAAAACAGGTAACCAAAAGAATTAACGGATAAAGCGAGCAATAAAAGCAGAGAAGAAAACATCTTAAAGGAAGCTTAAACTTCGACTCTAAACGTGCAAAGCGATAGAGTTATATGGCCCTGTTCGCATCGTATATATTTAAAAAAATACTGACGCAGCACGCACTAACGGTGCAGGGCTAAAGAAACAAAAGCTTGATGTGGGCGAGTTGGTACATACTGCTAAAAAACTAATCGGCGCTAAAACAGCGACGAAGAAACACGTAACACACAGCACGGTGCCGAAGCCGGCACCGTGTTGTGTGTTAGGTGTTTCTTCGTCCCTGTTGTAGCACCGATTAATTTTTTAGCTAAAGAAACAGCATAGCTTGTAGCCCCTCTCCCTTAGTCAGAGACCCGGCTGTTGCACCGCACATGGATTTCCGAACTTGCCGCTCAAAACACTCCATGACTGGCAGGCCCGGATCGTTTTGTAAGCATCCTTTTACATCTGCCCCGAAGGGGACCGCTTTAGCACGTGCTAGAACTCGCGGCAACCCGCTTCGCGAGCTCGGCGTCTGTGGCGGGAGCCGTTCTGTGCTTGCCACTTCAGTCGCCCGCGCACATCAAATGCACATTAACTGGCGAGGAGAACAGCACGCGAGAGATTGCGCCACGAACATTGGCAGAGTGTTCTCGAAGGTCGAGCTTGCCGAAGCAGGGCGCTCTTTAAGCGGCGCACGCGCACGTGTGCTTGGTATTTTTGCTGGGTAAATTTTTGCGAACGCCACCTGACCGAGCCCGAAGCAGCTCATCTGTTACAAATTTCCGGGCGGCGACAAACTTCCGCTCTTGTTTGTGCTCCATATATTGGATCAGCGCCCTGCGGTTCGGGGGATAGAAATTTACGAGTGCCGTTGGGGGGACCACGTTTGGAGAGAAAACAAACGCCTCGGCGTTCGCTTCTGTACCGCGCGCTGGCGACTGAAGGTACCTACCATGAGATCTACGACGTCGACCAACGTAAGCCATTCAAAGGGGAGACAAATCGAGGAAAAATCCGCGGTACTTTAGACTACTGACGTGCTTTATAGGCGAAAGCATAATGGGCAGTTGGGATAGTTGGTGACTAGTCATGTTGGTGCCGAAAGCGCTCAACAGATAGGGCGAGGAAAGAGAGCGGCATGTCGTCTTTCTTTCTTTATTATAGTGTTGTGAGCACTTTGAAAGCGAAGATGAAGGCTAAAGTATAAAAGTCTTTGGTGCAACATCCTATTCGTGGCTTTTTCAACTCGGTCGTTTCTTGTTTTCTGGCCGAGGTACATCGACGGAAACACTGGCCACACTTCGCTCCGAGCACTCTATGGCTATCGTGCCCCTGTTATACCCACGTGCTGTCACGTTCACTTGTCCCGCTGCGCAAACCGGGCTCTCTTGTTCCCGTCTGTCGAGTTAATGGAGTAGTGACGCACTCGGCTACTGCCTCGCAGACCCGGCTGCAAGTGCCACAGGAACCCAAATTAGGTTTTTGTTTAATTGGTTAGGTAAGGGTTGCCGACTGGTTTTGGATTGCACCGCAAGGCGGCGATACAGCAATTTTCGCAAGCGGTAAACTCCGTCGACGACGCCTGCTTTGCAACGAGACGGGGCCCTCAAAGCTACGCGTTAGAAGTTAAGCACAATAACACAGAAAGTATGTGCAAAAGCTCAATGATTATAGCAAGGCAAAAATAAACTTGACAAAATACAGAGGACAAAAATACCCCAAAAAATAGAACAAATAGAAACAAGAAAATGCCAGGGGGACATGGGAGATAAAGAAAGTACAAACTTCAGCTAGCCGGTTGGTGGCGCTACAGTCATGAGCAATTGCACCAATCTGAGCAGTGAATTCAGCGGAATATTTATTATGATGTTTGGCACGTAGACTGAATTTGACTGTGTGCAGTCGTCTGTATCTTTTTACGGATAGGAAAAAGAGGTACCCCCGAGCAAATTATTCACAACAGCGGTAGTTATCACCCAGAGCAATGCGATAGAATTTAATACACGCACGTCAATGCAGGTGCAAACAAGATAGACTACATCGGCAGTGGTGGCTCCGGGTTTGATTATAACACCGACAATTTCTCAGCTTGCTTCGGGGAAGCCGTGCAAGACGACACAAAGGGAGGCCGCAATCGCTAACGAGGGGGCCGAAGGTTTTGGTCAGGCGCGGCAGTGACAGAACCTAGCGCCACATACGGAGCTGGGAAGGAAATTTCTGATTCATCTCTGGTGACCCTTAGCATGGTCGGCATGGGCAGCCTCGCGTAGCTTTGGATTTTATGCCAACCTGATTGCCGTCCCCGTTCTAGATGAGGTTGCAGGCCGTCAAAAGCAGCCCTTCCAATATCAACGCCCTACGTAATTCCTTTTATGTTCCTTAGCTATCACTTCATCTTAGTGTGAATCACAGCGGAATAGCAACACTTCCCGTCTGACTTCCTTTCAGGTCGTTAAATTCTTATATACATACACCCTATATATATATACATATATATATATATATATATATATATATATATATATATATATATATATATATATATATATATATATATATATATATATATATATATATATATATATATATATATATATATATATATATATATATATATATGTGTATATATATATATATATGTATATATATATATATATATATATATATATATACATATTGTTACGTGACGGCAGGACGCGCCGGAAATGAACCATGGAAGATGCGAGTGATGTATTTACAATATACTACACAATGTCGGCCATGAGGGAGCCCACCCAGCTGGGTCTTCGTCTTCTTCTCTGGAGATTGGATATTTCTCTCTTCTTCTTTCCGTGACACGTCCCCCTCGTCGAGAGCGACCGTCCCGGTCGAGGCCGTCGGAAATGTACAGATGTGGTGACAATGGATGAGGAGAGCAAAAGTGGAAAAGTCCTTGCCGCCACGGATGACGATGATGGTCGTGGTGAGAAATGGCCCCGGTGCATCAATGCCCGCCGACACAGTGAAACAACGTCGAAAGGCATCGGAGATGCGCCGGAGTTCTGGGCGGGGGAACAGCGTCGTCTTCAATGTAGGTCGCGGCTGGTCATGTCTTTTGTTCTCGGCAAGTCACAGACTGGGGACACGGGGCTGGGGAATGCTGTGTCCATGGCTCACAGGGGCTGGGGTGGGCCGACGCATTCCAAGAGCCTTTCAGCGATGTTCAAGCAGCCGAGACAAAGCGACGCTAGGGACAGGTTGAGTATCAACTCCGCAACATCCACCAAACCATGTTACGTGACGGCAGGACGCAGGAAATAAACCATGGAAGATGCGAGTGATGTATTTACACAACGCTATACGATGTCGGCCATGAGGGAGCCCTCACAGCTGGGTCTTCGTCTTCTCTGGAGATTGGAGATTGCTCTCCCCTTCTTTCAGTGACAATATGTATATATATATATATATATATATATATATATATATATATATATATATATATATATATATATATATAAGGTTCCAAGAGACAGAGACACATGAGAACGACATTAAAAATAAAAATAAAGTTTCCTGACTCTACATGCATAGCGAGGGCCTCTGTTCTTGCAGTCTTGGTGCCATAGGGAGCTTAAGAGGGTTCAACGGTGGTTGACCACTCTCGACATGTCGTAGACACTCGAGTCACGGCGCGGGGGTTAAAAAGAAGGTCCTCTTCACCCCGAGAAATCAGAGTGGCGCTGGCTAACACCCTTAAGCACAGGAAAAAATTACATTGGCATAAATACCCCAGAAAGCGGGGGGGGGGGGGGGGAATCGCACCGCCGGTAGCGTAGTTGTTATCGTACCAGACCGGTATTCTGGAGGTCGTGGGTTCGGATCTCACCTGGCGGGCATTTTTTCTCGCTTTCTTTCTTTCTTTCCAAATTCTTTATCTGTTTCAATGACCTACCACAACCTCCCCTTTGCTTTCCGAGGTTTTCTTGACTGCCAACCCTTATTTGTGTGTTATTTTCTACAAGCCCCTCATTTCCTATTCTGCAGTAGAACGGACAATTGGGCTAGTTGGTAGCTGTTCACCTTGAAGGTGGAAGCGCTCACAAAATAGGGACGAAAGTAGAAAGAACAAAGATGACAAGGCGCTATTCTGATTCGCTACATGCATAGCGAGGGCCTCTGTTCTGGCAGTCTTGGTGCCTTAGGGAGTGTAAGAGGGTTCAACGCTGGTTGACCACTCCTGACATGTCGTAGACACTCGAGCAACGACGCGGGGAATCAAAAGAAGGTCCCCTCCACCCCGAGAAGTCAGAGTGGCACTCGCTACCACCCCCAACAACAGGAAATAATTACATTTACATAAATACCCCAGAAAGCGGCAGCGAAAATCGCCCCACCGGTAGCGTAGTGGATATCGCACCAGACCGGTATTCTGGAGGTCGTGAATTTGGATCCCACCTGGCGGGCATTATTACTCCGCTTTCTTTCTTTCTTTCTAAATCCGTTATCTGTTTCAATGACCTACCACAACCTCCCCTTTGCTTTCCGAGGTTTTCTTGACTGCCAACGCTTATTTCTGCGTTATTTTCTACGAGCCCCTCATTTCCTATTCTGATTCGCTACATACATAGCGAGGGCCTCTTTTCTGGTAATCTTGGTGCCATAGGAAGCTTAAGAGGGTTCAACGCTGGCTGACCACTCTCGACATGTTCTAGACACTCGAGTCACGGCGCGGGGATTAAAAGGAAGGTCCCCTTCACCCCGACAAGTCAGAGTGGCGCTGGCTACCACCCCCAAGCACAGGAAAAAAATTGATGATGGCTGTTGTTTTATGGCGCAAGGCCAACGAGGGCAAAGAGCGCCAAAACGGTGGTTAGGTATGAAGGATGTAACCGTAAACGCTAAAACCGTTCAACAAAAACCAAAGTAAATTCAGTAAAAGACAATGAGGATGGCTGGTGTAAAAGGCCAGGTTGTGATGGGGCGTGGCATGAGATGGGGTTTGAAAGCAACTACACGTGATAGGAAACCAGGTGTAAAAACTTGATGTCTCTAAGAAACTTAAACGTGCGTTGTACAGGAACCATGGGGTCATCCGCTAAAAACAATGCTGGGTGTAGTGGAATGTGTTGTCTGTAGAGGTCGGCGAAGTGTTTCTGTCGTGTTGTGTGGAGTGCTTTGCATTGAAGTAGCACATGGATCACGGATAGGCCGTCTCCACACCTGCTACACAAGGGTCTTGGAGATCCCGTGAGCAAATATGAGTGTGTTGCATGCGTGTGGCCTATCTGTAATCGAGCCTGGGTAACTTCACTGTGCCTGTTATGTGTGTCAGTGGTGTATGCTCCCAAGAGTGTCTTTATAACGTGTAGCTTGTTGTCTGCCTGTTCATTCCAGTGTGCTTGCCATGTATTGCGAAGGTGTTGTCTGATGTGGGACTTAATAAGGTCAGTGTACGGTATTGTTGTTATGTCCACCATGTTTGCAAGTGCAGCAGCAGCGGCCATTTGATCTGCTGTCTCGTTTCCGGCGATCCCCGAGTGACCTGGTACCCAGCAGACAGTTACTTCAAGACTTAATGCATAAGCTGACATAATGATTTTGTAAACTAGATGAATAACATGGTTTTTACAGTACTGCTTAGATGACAATGCACGTACTACACTCAAGGAATCTGTGAAGATGATGGACTTGCGAATTTTATGATGAACTATGTGCTTTAAAACCAGAAATATCCCATAGGCTTCAGCCGTAAAAATGCTGCTTTTCGAGTTTAGAGTGTTAGATACCCTAAAATCAGGTCCGTGCGCTGCGCACGACACGATACGGGCTGTTTTTGACGCGTCTCTAAAGAATTCTGCACACTTGTATTTATCTTGAAGGAACAAGAAGTGCTGAAGAATTGCAGCTGTGGGTACTCGTTTTTTATCAATCGCTACAAAGGACAAATCGCACGACACGGGGCGCAGCTGCCATGGTGGTAAAATGTCGGAAAGGGTTGATTTGTAGGTGTCTGAAAAGGTGGCCGATAATTCTGACACTTCCTGTCTCACCCTATGTGAGAACGGAGCAGAGATAGATGGACGATTAAGAAGAAGTTGGGACATAGGTGTATCACAAATAAATGGTTTGAGAGGACGGTGGGTTATTGACGAAATTTTAAAAGCGTACAGAAGATCCATGTATGTTCGCTGATGATCTAGGGACCATTTGTCGCACTCGACGTATAGGCTTTGTACGGGGCTTGTACGGAAAGCGCCCGACGCGAGGCGAAGCCCCAAGTGAAGCACTGGGTCCAGCATTTTCAGCGCTGTTTTTGTTGCCGCCCCATAAACCACGCTCCCATACTCCAAGCGGGACCCCACCAAGCTTGTGAAGACACGTAAGAGGAGTTGCTTGTCCGCGCCATAGGAGTGGTGTGAAAGGACCTTAAGTATGTTTATTGCTTTGAGGCATTTATGTTTTAGCTGTCTGATGTGAGGGATGAACGTGAGTTTCTCGTCAAACACCACACCCAAAAACTTGTGCTCTCTTTTTACTGGAATCGAGTCACCAAAGAGTTTTATGTCGGGATCGGGCATGAGGCCCCGCCTTTTTGAGAATACAACGCAGGTACTTTTAGAAGAATTAAGTTTAAATCCATTTTCATCTGCCTAGCGGGAAAGTTTGTTTACCCCAAGCTGGACCTGACGTTCACAAATGGATTTGTTACATGATTTGAAAGATATTTGAACGTCATCTACATACATCAAGTAGGATATGGTTGGCGGCAGTGCCTTTCGGAGAGAGTTCATCTTAAGTATAAACAAGGTGCAGCTCAATACGCCACCTTGAGGCACGCCATTCTCCTGCACGTGAACGTTTGAGAGTGCCGTACCGACTCTGACACGAAATGTTCGTTCAGACAGGTAACTGGAAAGAGTGTTCAGCATGTTACCTGTTACACCATAGGATTTTAGGTCTGCAAGAATGCCATAACACCATGCCGTATGATAAGCTTTCTCGATATTAAAAAATACAGTCATGCAGTACTGTTTGTGTATAAAGGCATCCTTAATATAAGATTCCAGTGCAACTAAATGATCGTTTGTGGATCGCCCTGCCCGGAAGCCTGCCTGGCAGCTCTCGAGAAGACCATTGTACTCAAGAAAGTACATGAGCCTCCGGTTAATCATCTTCTCGAAGAGCTTGCACAGGCAGCTTGTCAGGGCAATAGGTCTATAGCTTGCGGGAGAAGAAGGGTCCTTCCCTTCTTTAAGAAAAGCCACAACTATGGCCTCCCTCCAAAGCCTTGGAAGGTGCCCCGATAGCCATATTTGGTTGTATAGGTGCAGGAGTGTCTCAAGGGTGTCTGCGTGTAGGTGTTGAATCATAGTGTATGTAATGTTGTCTGCACCCGGAGCAGAAGGTTTACAAGTGGCAAGAGCAATCTTCAGCTCATGGAGTGTAAATTCACAGTTGTATCCAGACTTTGACTTGTTCTTGTCGCGTATAGGCTTCTTTTCGGCAGATGTTTTGTGTTGCATAAAAGTGTTTGTATAGTGCGCAGAACTAGACACGTGTTGGAAGTGTTGTGCAAGTGTGTTAGCCTGATCCTCCAGAGTGTCCCCTGTCGTGCTAACCAGGGGCAGGCTATGTGTGTGTTGTCCTTTTAGTTTACGTATTCGGGTCCATACCTTGTGGGTGTCAGTGTATGAATTTATGGATGTGAGAAAGGCGCGCCAGCTCTCCCTTTTTGCCTCACGGCGCACACGCTTACCTAATGCCTTCGCACTTTTGAAAGAAATAAGGTTACAACTTGTGGGGTGTCTACGGAGGATGCCCCACGCCTTGTTCTGGGCCTCCCGCGCACGCTTGCAGTCGTCATTCCACCAGGGCCTTCTCGGGTTGCGCGGGGCCCCAGAGGCCTGGGGTATTAACTTTTTGGAGGCGGCGAGAATATGCTCCGTGACGAGCTGTGTAGCCTTCTCTACAGGTAAGTGTGTTATGTCTGTGTAGTGTAGTTGAGATGTCTCTGTGAATATGTTCCAGTTTGCTCTTGCTTCTATAAACTTACAATGGGAAGGGGAACTGCTAGGGCCTTTATCTATGTATGTTAGTGAGGTAGGGAAGTGGTCACTACCATATGGGTTAGTGCCAACATCCCACTCAAGTGATGGAAAGAGTACTGCAGAGCCAATGGCCAAGTCGAGGTGTGAATAAGTGTTGTGTGCTATATTATGGTATGTAGGCTTGTTTTTGTTAAATAGGAATGCTCCTGAAGATATTAGAAATTTTTCGATTAGGCGACCTCGGGCATCTGTGCGGTGAGAGCCCCAAAGAGTGTTGTGTGCATTGAGGTCACCTATAAGAATGAAAGGTTCTGGTAGCTGATCTACAAGACCCTCGAAATCGGAGCTTGAAAGCTGGAAATCAGGAGGGATGTAGATGGAGCACACTGTTATTAGCCTATTGAAAATTATGGTTCTAATGGCAATAGCCTCAAGGACAGTATGTAATTGGATAGGGTGGCATGCCAATGATTTTCGGGCAATGATGGCCACACTACTTAAGATGTACCACCACCAGCCCTGGCCTTCCTAAATACCATGTAACTATTCAAGACATTTGTGTGTTTGGAGTTTAAATGTGTTTCTTGTAGACACATCCCACTTGGATGATTGGAATGCAATATTTCGTAGACATCATCCAGATTGTTAAGGAGGCCTCTACAGTTCCACTGGATGACATTTTCTGTTCCCATTATGTACCTTCAAGAGCTACTGGAATGTGTGTGTGGGTTCATGTTTTGTCTATCGGGGCTTGTATTCTAGGAGCGGGTTTCTTTGGCTTTTCTGTTGGTTTGGACGCCGCAGCCCGTTCCTCGCGCAGCGATGCAGACAGGAACGGTCCGACGTCCATTTCCTCATCAGATGTTCGGAGGGTGTCCGGCGGACCGGGCCCCCTGGACTTGGCACTCTTACGGGTGCCTTTGGTTACAGCCGCAAGCGCCGCGGGAGAGGCAGTCGGCGGGGCTAGGATGGGCGCTTCTGTGGGCCCTACCGAGTCCATCTCCTCCGTGCCCTCAGGTGTTCCTAAGGCCTGTGGAGAGGACACAGTGAGAGCGGCAGAGCTCCAAGCGGCGATCGCACTCGCCACATTCGCTGGAGTCGCCACACTGGGCGATTCCTGACTACTCTTGACTACCGAAGGCAGTCCGGCAAGAGACGGGGCCCCCGAAGCCTCTACAGGTGTTGTAGAGGCAGCAGGTCGCTGCTCAGCTGGGGGCTGGGACAGCAACACGTCAGCAAGAAGGCTGCACTGTGTTGCCGCGCTGACCAAACGCCGCCCCAAGCCCCGGCGGGCGGCGTCTGCGTACGATGTGGCCGAAAGCAGCTTGGGCTTTTGGCGCGCTTCTGGATAGGTGATGTTTTCATTTACTTTTATGTGAATTATTTCCTTTTCGGCCTTGAATTGTGTACACGCACGCGAATAAGCAGCGTGCGGTCCGCTGCAATTCGGGCACTTCTGAGTGGTGCTTTCACAAGCTTCTGAGGAGTGACCTGTCTCAGCACAGTTGGCACATGTCAACTTACCTCTGCATGATTGGGTTCCATGGCCGTATCGTTGGCACTTAAAGCAGCGCCTCGGATTTGGGACATACGGTCGTACGTTGCAGCTAAGAAAACCCACTTTGACCTTTTCTGGAGGCGTTGTGCGATCAAACGTTAGGATTAGATGCTTTGTCGGAATTTCTTGGTTTGCTCTCCGAATTACGATTCGTTTTACTGCAGTTACATGTTGAGGTTGGAGCGCCTCAAGAAGATCTGCTTCCGTCTATGACTCTAGTTCTTTCTCTGATATGACTCCTTGCGAGGAGTTGAGGGTCCGGTGTGGTGTCACCGTGACAGTCAAGTTGGCCAACGTCGTCTGTTTCAGTAGGTTCTCACTCTGATTTTTCCTTTTTACTTCGACCAGTACATCACCTGAGGCGAGTTTCTTAGCATCATAGTCTGAACCAACAACAGACTCAATGTACTTTGCCAACAGAATGACAGACTTCTTTGCAACAGGAGTGGTTTCTGCAGAGTGAATGACAAGAAATTTGTGGAACTGTTCTGGTTTACCTTTAGCTAGTACTTCGGTGCGGCCCCTTTTAGGGGGCCGATCATTGGATTGGAGGGATAAAGAAAAAGCCATGCGATATTGAAAAAAGCAGGGGACGGGGGTACTTTCTTTTCAAACCTTACCCTGATAGCCTGAGAGGTCCCGGAGCTCCCTGCCTGGTAAACAGACAGGGAGCCCATCCGCCGGAGCTTGACCTGGGCTCCGACGGCCACCGTTCGGGGTTTCTAACCCTCCACCTATAAACACATCGCCACGGTTGGATCCAGCTTATGTTTGGGGCTCGGGGTCCGCGGTATCGCCAGTACCGTCACCAAGATTGCTCAAGGTGCCCCATGCGGGGACAGGAAAAAAATTACATTGACATAAATACCCCAGAAAGCGGGGGGGGGGGAGGGTGAAATCGCCCCGCCGGTAGCGTAGTGGTTATCGCACCGGACCGGTATTCTAGAAGTCGTGGGTTCGGATCCCACCTGGCGGGCATTTTTTCTCCGCTTTCTTTCTTTCTTTCCAAATTCTTGATCTGCTTCAATGACATACCACAACCTCCCCTTTGCTTTCGGAGGTTTTCTTGACTGCCAACCACAGAAATAAGTGGTTGGCAGTCAAGAAAACCGCGGTTTTCTTTCATAATATTTTCTTTCATAATATTTTCATAAATCGTAAGGAAAATGATCTTAGCAATAAACAAGCGGTTACATTTTTGCGTGACCAACTTCCCTCGCAAAATGCAGCATGTTCTGTAGGAGAGCAGCCTCTCAATAGCCGCGACTATGAAGTACTAGGTCATGTAATGTCCCCCCTCGATACAAAGATAGCTTTAATAGAACCTCCTCCCTCAGCCAATAATCCTATAGAAAAAACGAACTCTCTCGCTACCTGCCCCAGAAACGTTATTGACATTTCCAACACACTAACGGCCGACGAAAAAGGTATCCTAGAACGAGGTCTAACTTTCTGTCCCACAAATAACAGTGTGAATGAATACGAGTTACACGAAGATCTCACTGAATTTTCTCGGAGAATGAGACTAAGCGAGGTTTTTCGGAGAAGCAGGACCAACGTGACATTAACGAACGCTCCCTCCACCCTCCTAGCACTTGGACTCCAGATGCAGATCAATCTCCAGAATTGGATCTGTACTTAAAATCAGTATCAAGAGAAATTTTGGCAACAACTAAGCGATCAAACAAGCGCCAGAACCTAACTCCGTCGGAAGAAGTTACCCTGAATTGCCTATCAGCCAGAACCGACATAGTCATAAAGCCAGCCGACAAAGGTGGTAGTGTAGTTGTTTTACCTATGGGAAAATACAAAGATGAAGCTTAGAGGCAGCTCAATAACCCTTGCCACTACAAGCCCTTAGATAACGATCCGAGCCAGGAATACAGCCTAAAAATCCTTCAGACCCTCACAGATCTACGATCTAGAGAATTAATAACGACTACTGACTTAAATTTCATGAAACCGAATAATAAGCATGCAGGACGTTTTTACCTCCTCCCAAAAGTCCATAAAGTCCCCGTAGAATTATTGTTCACTGCCGACATTCCTGGCAGACCCATAGTTTCGCATAACAATACCCCAACCGAAGCACTATCTATGTTTCTGAATCATCACCTATCCGTAATTCCGGCTCTTCTTCCTTCATTCATTCAGGACACCCCCCACTTCCTCCGCATAATAGAAGAGATAAATATGGGCGGGCGCCTACCCAGTGGAACCCTCCTTGTTACTCTTGACGTTGCTGCATTGTATACAAATATTCCGTTCGCCGAAGGAATTGAAGCGATTTCAAAATCTCTATCAGTGAACCCGCACCAACATGCACCAGAAGTGTACATAACTTTGTTAAAACTAGTTCTAACTCTCAATTATTTTGAATTTGACTCTTCTTACTTTTTGCAAGTTTTTGGAACTAGCATGGGTACTCCATTCGCACCGACCTATGCCTACATTTTCATGGGGCAACTTGAAGCTACCCTATTAAGCTGTTTTCCGCATAAGCCTCAGGTTTACCTCCGCTACATCGACGACATCTTTATGATTTGGGAACACGGTCGCGCGACTCTAGAAACGTTTATATCCCATCTCAATTCTTCGCATCCGACTATTAAATTATCCTGCCAGTATTCTGAAAAAAAAGTGAACTTCCTAGATACTACCGTCATTCTAGACAACGGTAAACTTAAATGCACGCTTTTTAGAAAGCCAACAGACCGGCAGCAGTACCTAGATTATAAAAGCCATCACCCCAGACACTGCAAACAAGGGATCTTTGTAGGACAAGCCACCAGGCTTAGAAGAGTATGCAGTGATGACAGTGACTACGTAGAGCACCTAGACGAACTCAAGGCCATCCTTATGAACAGGAACCACCCCAAAAGTCCGCTCGATCAGGCGTACCAACGTGTGTCTAATCTCAAAAGGGATGACGTTCTCAAGAAACAGCGGCAAAACGAAAGCGGCAGGCCACCTGCCCTAATAACTAAATTTTCAAACGCCCTCCAAACGTAAACAATATACTGCGGAAGTACTACCCCATTTTAACCAGTAACGACCGACTTAAAAAGACTTTCCCGGAAGCACCAAGGGTTACCTACCGGAGAAACAGGAATCTAAAAGATATTTTAGTGCATGCTAAAACAGGGCCTTCAAAGCAACCAGTCATAGCCAGCTGCTCCCGCCCCAGATGCAAGACTTGTAGGCACCTGCAAACAGACTGCGTTGTAAAAAGCACAGCCAGTAATTATGTCCACAAGATTAATTCAAGTTTTACGTGAACTTCATCCAACATTGTGTATATGTTGGAATGCTCAATGTGCCACAAACAGTATATAGGCGAAACGAGCCAACCTATGAGCCTACGGCTTAATGGTCACCGGGCAGATACTCTTAGATAATCCTCCATAGCTGTAGCGCGGCATTTCAACCAATCAGGCCACAATTTTGATGACCTTAAGTTATATATACTTCAGTCAAATTTTAAGTCTCCTAGGGACAGGAAATACCGAGAATCCTACTTAATTCACAATTTCAACTCCATGGAACCTGCTGGAATTAATGCGTCTAAGGGCAACTTGGAATCCTTGCGATATTCACCGGGAATACAGCATTAGGCATTTTCGTGCATATACCTCATCCAAAGTCTATGACCGTTCACTCTGCTCTGTACCTGGTCACCTAATTTCTTTTTCTTTTTTTTCATTCCTTAGCGTCTAGCTTAATACTCGCCCTCATGCCTCCAACTTTTGCTTTTGGAATTCAATTTTATTTATTTAATTTCTCATTTTTTTTACTCGGCGTGGTCTTGTGCCCCGTACGTCACTCTAACTTTATCTTTTAGTTTTTGAGTTTCAGGACAGGCCTGTTCCAGGAATGTTGCCGTGGGTGACACGTGCCTATTCAGTTGCCGGGTCATTGCTTTTTCTTTAGTGTGTGGGTTTATGCGGTTTCCCTCCCTGTTTTTTTCTACTTTTTTTCCTTTTTTCCTTGACCTAGTTAGTTTTCCCCCGTCTCTAACTTTTCTTTTGACCTGAGGCTTGCAGATAGTTTCTGATAAGGACCCCACCCTCACCGCCTGGTCTGCTTCCGGCGGTTCTGAGATCCTTTCCCTATAACCCGCGGCGGGTCAATAAGCACCCTCTCATCCTTTCTGTCCAAAAATTCCACGAATATCAACCATCAGGTGACTTCCGTGTGACCTACTTCGCGGCTTAAACTAGACAACCTTCTTGGCCCCTCAATCTCTCCCCCGACACACTCCGAAACCAATCAGCTTGCTCAATTTCCCTTCCATCTTTCCCTCTCCTTTCACCTGGGGTCCTACCCCTATATAAACCCTGCCTGCCAGGCGAGAGATTGCCCTGAGGAAAGCAAGTTCTCTTTGCTGAAACGTAGGCCACAATCGTGCTTTTATCTTGTTCGAAGTTTTTCTTCTCTTATATATATATATATATATATATATTATATATGTATAGCAAATAACAATACAGGAAACGGGCTTGTTGAATTAAGACAGCAATAAGGGTTGGCAGTCAAGAAAATATGGCAAAGGAAAGGAGAGAATGTGGTAGGTCACAGACCAAACAGATAAAGAATGCGCAAAGAAAAAAGAAAGTAGAAAAAAATTTCCCGCCGTGTGGGATCCACCCAACCGGCTGTTCCCCGTGTGGGATCCTCCCGCATGGCGGCCATTTTTCTCCGCTTTCTTTCTGTCTTCCCACATTCTTTATCTTTCGTGAACCAACCGACTGTGTGAACCAAGCGTCTCGTGAACCAACCGACTTTACGTCGGATGGTTCACGAGACGCCCATGGACTGTAACTGCCAGTTCACTTGTGACGCAGACAGGGTGATAGAGTTTCTCTGGACAAAGTGTTAGCCGTTTCTTTGTGCCATGAAGAAAGGTCAACGCAAAGACGCCGCATGTCCTGGAAAGTTGACTTGTATTGGACAAGCAGACTCGCTTCCGTGTGTAGAAGGCATTATAAGCTCAGGGCAAGTTTTGTAGTGAAAAGACGACCGTGGGAATGCTCACGATTGTAAGAAAAGTGGCCGAAAGAGTTGACACAGAAAACAAGAAAGGTGTATTGCAGAAGGCAGCGATTGCCTTAGTTTCAGAGGAGGAAGTGTAAAAAAGTAGCGCTAGTCCTGTGCGGTCTTTATTTTTGTCCCCTCTTTACTGCGCTACTTAACCATGTTTCACAGTCAGAACTAACTAGCCCACATTTACGCATTGACAAGTGTTCCTACAGTCTATAAACAAGGCAGTACGATGGAGAGTTGGGCTTGTTGTAAAGCGGCATGGTTGGTTGGAAACAGCGCGTTAAAACGGGATCACGAAGAAGAGAACCTTGCAGGAGGAGCACCGGGCAGGACGACCACTCGTCCTGCCCAGTTCTTTTCTTCGTGATCCCGTTTTAACGCGCTGTTTCCAACCAACTATAAACGATGACCTCACCTCGGCCAAACGCGACCAGCTCATCGATATTCTACAGCGTTTTCGCGAATCGTTTTATTTACAGCAGCCCACCTTGGGAGGCACGTCGACCGTCTAAAACGAAATTGACACCAGCATCCGCGCCCCGCTACGGCAGCTACCATATCGCGTGTCACCTGCGGAGCGCCGCGTGATCGACGAGCAAGTAGCAGATATGCTTACCCGCAACGTAATTCGGCCCTCTACTAGCCCGTGCGCCTCTTTCGTGGCACTGGTAAAGAATAAAGACGGCTCGGTCCTGTTCTTCGGAAATTACCGTCGCCTGAACAAGGTCACGCGTAAGGACGCCTACCCGCTACCTCGTATCGACGATGCTCTCGACTGCTTACAGGTGGCCGAGTTCTCCTCATCACTAGTCTTGGGCTCTGGCTACTGGCAACTGCCCATGGCCGATGCCGATTATTCAAAAACAACGCTCATTACACCCGATGGGCTTTACAAATCTAATGTGATTGCTTTCGGGCTTTGTAATGCGCCAGCAACCTTCGAAGGAATGATGGACAATGTTCTAGCTGGCCTCAACGGGAGAACATGTCTGTGTTATCTCAATGGCATTGTCGTGTTTTCGCCAGATTTCAACGCTCACCTGAAGCGCCTTCAACAAGCGTTGACGTGTCTTACTTCGGTTGGCGGGAAATTAAACTTGAAGAAGTGTCGCTTTGCTGCTCAGAACCTAACGATCTTTGGCCACTTGGATTCCAAAGACGCCACTCTTCCGGTCCCGGAAATGCTTCTTGCAGGTGCAGTTCCCAAAACCAATCATTCTGAAAGACCTGCAAAACTTTATTGGCCTGGGTTCCTATTTTCGGCGATTCGTCCCAAACGTTGCCACCATTATCGCCCCTCTGGAGCAGCTCCTCCACGGAAACACGGCCATTACCAGCTGGTCTCAATCTTGCAAAAAGGCATTTTTGGATCTATGCGAAGCCTGCTGAACCGACGACTAATACTGCGCCATTTTGATCCACTGGCACCTACCGAAGTGCACACTGACGCCAGTCGTGCCGGTATAGGCGCCGTTCTCACTCAGTGGGAAGCAGGCTTCCATGAATGCGTTGATGCATACAACAGTCGCGCTCTGACGTATAGGCGGAGCGAACGTATTCGTCACAGAGAAGGAATATTCGGCCAGCATTTGGGCTATCGACAAATTTTATGCTTATCTCTGCGCTTGTCCATTCAACGTCATCACAGGTCACCGCGCTCTGTGCTTGCTGTCCTCACTGGAATACCCTTCCGGAAGACTCGGACGCTGGGCTTTTTCGACTTCAATATTACGGTATTCGAGTCGTATATCGGTCCAGACGCAAACACAGTGACGCCGATGCTCTGTCTCCGTCACCTGTCGTGTCGGACACTGGTTGCCTGTTCAAAACAGACGCGCCGTGGCCTCTCTAGTAGTACATGATATGGCCTCGAAACAGCGTAAAGATTCGTGGATTGCCGCCGTCTTGCAGTACCTGTCTAGTCCATCAACAGTTCCAGCATCTCGAGCAATCCGTCACCAGGCTTCGCACTGCGCAATACGCGACGTCCTGCTCTACCACCGGAATTGCTCATCTGAAGACAGGAAGTTGGTACTCGTCAATCCTGGCTATTTGCGTTCCGACATTTAAATGCAGAGCATTTCAGTAACTCACGATGTCACCCGCGTTGACGTCCGTAGTCCGCACCGACCCCTTCCTACTATATAAAAAAAAATACTATCCGGCGCCCGGTTTCGATCCCTCGACCCTGCGGGCGGAACGCATTGTACATGGTGCTCTACCCACTGCGCCACAAAGCCGACACAAAACGCTACGAACGTGCCTTATCTCGTTGACTCATTCAAATTACTGCTGAAGAGCGCTCTCTCGTCAGCAGTTGCCACAAGTGCAATAACATTAACGTAACGCAAACTACTTAACGTCGTGCGCCCCAGGAAATGCTCTGCATTTGATCGTTCCCCTGTCGAGGGGGATGTTTCACTGCGTCTTTTCTCGGTCGTGGGACCCGTGGCGCCATCTGGCGGAGGGGCGGCACAACTCGTAGCACTTTCTTTGAAAAAGCGCCTCGAAAGCGCGGCAAATATGAAATAGGAATGACGCGTTATTGAGGCAATCCGCCGACGCGGCTGCTTTGTCTACAGACTCGGCGGCGAGCGTCCCGGGATTCTGGTGTCGACCGAACCCCATTGTTTGGCTTTCCTCGGTGTATAATATAGTAACGTTGAGTGACGGACGTCACCGCAGGTCCCAGAACGCGGTAGTCGCACCTCGATTACATCATCGGCTGCGGCCGCGCATTGAACGAGCAGCAGCTGGCTGCGCCACGGACTGTCTCTGCAGTCGGTTAGTTGACCGTTTTCGACGGTCCGCTTTGGTATCGGCAGCCCGCTCAGCGCAACTGTGCCACGTATGCGCAATGGCGCTTCCGCTTGCTATAAGCGGAGCGGACCGTGAAAAACGGTGAGCCAAAACGCGCTAATGGTGAGCCAAAACTCGGTGAGCTAAAACTCCGTTGAGGAGGGTTCGCTTGAAACACAAACCCACTAGGTTCACGCCAGTGGCTTAGCCAGGGGTTTGGGGGGGGTGCTGACCGAGCTTTAGCCCCCCCTCCCCCGCGAAGTTTTTTTATATTTAATCTTGCTACCACGCTGACGCACAGCGCGCCCACGCTGGACTGCTCAAAATGTGTCAGCGGCTCCGTTTGGGCTACTAATGGCGTGATATGACACATTTTGATCAAGTACACATCCGCTCGTGCACAGAGTGTCAGCGTCGTAAATCTCCTTCCCAACATCCCACGGGCGCATTCCAGCGAATATCGTGCCCAGCGCAACCTTTTGATCATGTTGGAATACACATTAACGATCCACTACCGTTGGATTAGTGTGGCAATTGATAATGGGACAAAATATGCGGAAACAGCTGGGCTGTCCACTATGACTGCACGCGATGTCGCATCCTTCCTTCTTCAACGTTTTATCGTGCGGCACGGAGCGCCCAGGGAGCTGTCGAGCTATCGGGGACGAGTATTTTGGTCAAAAGTTGTGGAAGCGCTGCTCTCTGAATGCCGCGTTGTCCGCAGGAAGACCACGTCCGACCACCCGCAAATCAGAGGGATCACTCAACTTTTCAACCGTACCCCGGGCGACACGCTCTGGGTATATGTTTCACGTGACCATTTGAACTGAGACTTCGTTCTTCGTTTTGTTCGTCACGGACGCGTATAATACGGCCACGCAGACAACCACAGGATCCTCACCATGATATATGCTATACGGTCGTGAACCTTCCTGCCGACTTGGCACCATCCTGCCTTACCGCACCCACATCTCGGAATGTGTTCCAGTCACCGAAATTGCCGAGCAAGCCGAAGAGTTCCACCAACTGCCAGCTCCTTCACGGCAGCGGACCAAGGACATCAGAAGTCTCGCCACGACGACTTTAGTGGAACTCCTACTTACCCTGCTCGCTCTCTTGTGTGGCTAGGAATACCATCCAGTGCCACCAGGCTTTCAAGAAAACTTCATACTAAATACGAGGGTCCTTACCGAGTCGTCAAAGAAACATCCCCTGTAAATTACACAGTGGAGGACGTCACTCCTTATACCTATCATCGCGGTCGTGGCTGCGAGATGGTTCACGTTCAGCGTCTCAAGCCCTATTACGACCGCCCATTTTCCCATCGCCTTGAGTCGCCAACGATGGCTCCTTCTGTCCCCAGGGTGATGATGACAAAGCTAGTGAGTCACCGTAAAAGCACCAGTCTCCCCAAGCGGGTACACGTTCACCTAATGGGGATGCGCTGCTTCCCAGTGGCGTCAATCCCCTAGTGGGGTACTTGTCGCACGTAGACACACAGCGGCAGCTCCATCGACAGTGCTTCTGTGCGAGATCGGCGCCCGGACTCTAGACCTCATTTGGACTCAGAAACGGCCAGACCTCGTTGCTACTTCTTACAAGCCCTGCCAATAAACCTCATTATAAAATATAATATGAACTCCCGTTAAGCAGAACTCGGTAAGACGAATTCTCGCTCGCGTTGAACAAAGTAGAAACATTTGTTTGGCGTTCTATAGCCAGAAGGCAACAACATCCGCTTAAGACGAACAGCCTTAGACGTACTCTTCGGGTAGCAAGAACAACTTTCGGGGTTACCACCACTGTTTGCGATTTTTGGTAGCGAACATGGCACTCTTGGTGGGGTGCGGCGGGGTATTCACGTGACAAGAGGGAAAGAAAGAAACACAGGGCTTCGGGCTACGGTTTTCTTTTGTTGTTTTCTTTGTTGTTTTTTGGGGGGTGTGGTGGCGCTGCCACGTCATAATGTTCATATTCCGCGGAGTTTCTTTATCAGTTAAAATAAATGACGACGAAATTGGTTCGCTGCTGAAAATGGTATGCGGCGCTGCCAGGTGGTATTTTTCATACTTCGCGGGGTTTATTTATAAGTCAAAATAGCTGACTATCAATTAGTTCGCCGCTGAAAATACCGCAGTTAAATGCCTCTTGCGGGTACATACAAGTTCATTATTGACACCTTAATGATTAAGACAGTACTTCTCGGGTCAGATTTTTACTTACAGTATTTAGTGACATCCGATTTACAGAAAAATTACTGGCCGCTACTCCACTGTACTGTAAACATTATGCACAGGGTTTTCTTCGAGTAGCGCCATTGACCCTTTTTGAAATCTTGGTGCTTGACAGCTGGGACACTCTGTATATATTACGCTTTGTTACTACAGTAGAAAATACTATTTGGCTTAATACGAGAGCTTTTGATTTGGCGATTTAACACGCCTGATCCTTTTGTAGGCTTTCATTCGTTTGTGCACTTTTTACGAGCAAACAACGTAATCATTAACCATACTACTGGTATTGTACAAGATACAAGAAGGTAATTTCCCACACCACGAACGAAGGAGGAGCAAGACCACGCACACAGAGGCGG
Source organism: Haemaphysalis longicornis (assembly GCF_048455015.1). Classification (NCBI taxonomy): domain Eukaryota; kingdom Metazoa; phylum Arthropoda; class Arachnida; order Ixodida; family Ixodidae; genus Haemaphysalis; species Haemaphysalis longicornis. The sequence continues at coordinate 34,485,105 of NW_027526225.1, forward strand.
AAACGGTCGCTCCGTATGCAATTTTGTCCGGTTTTTTCCCGCTGTTGAAAGTTGTCTAATAAAGATGTACCATCTAATTCGTACCAGAGTCTTGCATCCTTAACGGCAAGCTTCGCCTTTGGCTATGTTCTTTGTTTGTATACACTGATGGACTTTGTTTGTTGGCCATGTTCTTCGTTTGTATACACTGAGGGACTTTGTGACGTTTTCATTGAATTGATCAGTAGCTTTCCCCTCCCCCATTTCTGAAGGAGTGTGAAAGGACTCACTCTCGTTGCAGAATGGTCCGTGAAATCCCGTGCCGCAGGAGCATCCGTAGGGGTCCGGGAGGCACATCAGAATTCCACGGCAAGACTTCACGTTTTTGTCCTGGTTGGTGTCTGAACACCGATGTTGGCATTCTCTGCCGAAATAGTCGTCTCCGCAGGCTGAAATAAAGAAATAAAGTAGAGTTATAACATCGACCAGGGTCATCCCGGGGTTCACCAATGGTGCTTCTAAGCTACTTCTGCTATTTATTCTGAGCGATGTCTTCTGAAGGAGCTCCCTCGCATCGTATCAGTCATGGGCTCTGCGGTACATACTGCAGCCCAAGTAGCGGACAAGTTTATGAAAGCTGGCGGGGTTCGTTCTATATCAGATTCGCATCTTGAAGAACTCTGTTTCTACGTTACACCCGGTTTTTACTTTAAAATGCTGCCATTTCTTTTGCTCTCTATGTTACAGTACGGACTGCGTCATCCACCTTTTCCGTGGTTACCCAGCGTTAAGGACGCCTGTGCTCTGTCTTTTTCAGCGGAACAAAGTGGCCGATAATAAAACTGCCACTGAAAAAATATAAAACTGTTCCTCCCTTTCCACAGAAACTTGATGAATCACAAAATATTATTAGTGGGTGTGTCCTACGGAGAAAGGAAAACCAGAGAGCCTGTAAAAGGTTCCCAGCTGTGTGTCCGCGTGCACATAAGCTTGCGGCTGCGTCTTTGTATTCGTCCGGGATGCAAGAGGTGCAGCGGATTCAAAACAGTGAATATCCCACCTTCGGTTATTTAAAAGGTCATCATTCACGTTTCCATTTCATTGTCCTTCAGGAGAAAGGAAACGGGATTCCACTTTTCAAGAGGCAGAATGACGTATTCTACTCGGATTTCCCTCATCCACCAACAGGGGTGTTCTTAGGCCAAACCGAGATAAGGTGTGGGCAGATGAGTACTTTTATTTGGAGAGAAGGGGATAGAGACGGAGGAAAGCTTTCGGGTCGCTTCAAGACAAAAAAAACCTGCATATATTCAGAGAATTGTCTACTAATGTGACGAATTCTAATGCCGCTTGTCTGGTGTGTGTTCTTTCCAGACATATTTTTCTTCTGGATTCAATCCGAACAATTACCTCCATCAACGCTTTTGTAACAAGTACAGGTGTTGTTTCCGCCTAACCTGCTTTTTAAAACTGTAAATGAAGGACGTTACACGGTTCGCCATTCCCGCTGTTTTTTCTCTTTTTCTTAACTTTTGGTTTCGAAAGTTTTGTCTGACCTATTATCCCTATTTAGGCTATTATAGCAGTTAATTGAGTTACTTCTGCCCTATCTGCATTTTTGTGGAAATGAAGGGCGTTACATATCCGCCATTGTAACTATATCTTTTTCTATTTTTATTCCTTGCTTTTTCAAACTGCTGTTCGACGAATCATCTGCCTTCGCGCTATTATGACTATAAAAAGTGGAAATTCTGCGAAATCTGTTTTTTTTTTCTGGAAATGCACGGCGTTAATCGGTTCGCAGTTTCGCTCGTTTTTTTCTATTTTTCAGATTTATTGTTTTTGTACAGTTTGTCCCATCATTTATCCCCATTTACGCCGTTATAACGAATAATGGTGGAACTTCCGCAGCGAAGTCGGCATTTTTTTGGAGTTGGAGGGTGTTGACTGTTCGCCTTTTTCTCTCATTTTTTACCATTTTTTTTATTTTTTGCGATTTCAGGATTCTGTCTGAATAATTATGTCCATTTATGCTATTATAACGATTAAGCGTGGACCCCAAAATCTGCAGTTTTGTGGAAAGGCAGGGCGTTACACGGTTCGTCATTTTTCTATTTTTCGATATTTCGTACCTTTTTGTTTCCAGAATTCTGTCCCGCCAATTTTTCCCATTCGCGTTATTATAGCGTTTAAAGGAGGAACTTTCGTGAATTCTGTATTTTTGTTTAATGCAGGGTGTTACACGGCTGCTACTTTCAATATTTTTTTATTTTTATTTTTTGGATTTCCAAGATTTTGTGTAACAAGTCATTTACATTTACGTTATTATAACCTATAAATGTAGAAGCCCGTGAAATCTTCATTTTTGCAGGAACGTAGGACGTTACTCGGTTCGCCATTCTCGATATTTTTTTTTCTATTTTTTCATATTTTTTTGGTATACTAAAATTCTATCTCACCATTTATGACTACTTGCGACAATTTGCCGGGAAGAATGTGACAAATGTGATCACACACAAAATACGTTTGAGCAGGAGTCGCGGGTTCGATTCTCGGCAGTGGCGGCCGCTTTTCTGATGGAGGCGAAAAGCAAAAACGCCCGTGTGTACGAGATTTCGGCGCACGTTAAAGATCCCCAGGTGGTCAAAATTAATCCGGAGCCCTCCACTACGGCGGGCCTCATCGCCTGCGTTGCGTCGGCACGTTAGACACTACAATCAATCAATCAACAAGACACGTTCATTCTAAAACCGAAATGAAGTCCATCCTTTTATGACATAACATTGAATATCTAAATTAAAATATATATACTAAAATGCCTCACTTATCAATATGTATTGTGTGATAAAACTGTTATATGAAAGCCCATGTATTTTAAGTTTCTCCGTCATGGTGTGTTATTGAGTGAAATGTTGAGACATTATATTTGATTACTGTTACTAAATGCCCTGTTTGCCAACTGTATGTAGGTGCCGAGGTCCTTCTCTGGCTGTAAAGCATTTAGACTCTGGTCCCGTTCCTGTAAAGACTCAGGACAAATAAATTCATTCCTGTTCTTCTTCTATTTACGCTATTATAACGAATAAAGGTGGAACTTCCACGAAAACTGCATTTTTGTGGAATTGAAGGGCGTTACACGGTTATCCTGTATCGCTATTTTTCCTCTTTGTTAAATTTTTCGTTTTTCAAAACTTTTTCAAACCAATAATCACAATGCCCTCTACTAAAACGATTAAAGGTGTAACACCCGCGAAATCTCCAGTTTTGTGGCAATGTAGGGCGTTGCATGGTCTTGCTGTGGGTCTACTCGGCAAAGAATGCAACCCGTTAGGACCACAACAGATTGCTATCTTTCGCCGCTCCAACACACACTCCCATAGAGTATTCGCCCAGCAATGATGGTTCCTCACCGGGAAAAGTGGCAGCTCACGCGGCTGGATGGGATTTTATCACATATATCCGCTGCTTCCCCCTGGGCGACAACAGCCATTGCAGCCTTGTTATCCCCAGCACTGAAAATCATTGGATATAAAAAGACAAAAAACCTCTCTCGGAAATATCACTCTGCACTGATTTCTTGCTTGGCTTTCTGAACTTACTTTACCGCAGCAGTCTCTTTGAATAAATACATTGGCAACACCAGCTAATATTGGTAACCATTCAAAACATTATACTCCCATCTAGTAAAACACTAATGCTCTCACTGCCTCGATACCCACCGAAGCTGTCCTTCACCACTTCATGTGGTTTTGCCCCAAATTCAGACTAAATCATATTCACACTCCCTACAGATGACCCGTGAATTCCTATAGGTCTTCATTTTGTTGGCGCGCCTCGCTTACACTGATCGCTCTATTCTCCACAGATAGTGGCCTTTTACGAGAAGTGTAGAGCTGCGAGCCTGCTCCCAACGTCAACCCAGCCCACCCGTACTGAACACCAACCTCTTCGAAGAACACATCAAGGTATTAATGCGCAGCATTCTTTGCCGACTACCCTCACAGCCAGCACCGTGTAACGCCCTGCATTTCTACAAAAAATGCAGATTACGCGGAAGTTTCTTTTTGAAGTGTTATATTAGCGTAAATAAAAATAATTTGTCGGATCGAATTTCGAAAACCCAAGATTAAGAAAAGAGGAAAGAAAACAGTGAAAATGGTTAAATGTGTGACGCCCTGCATTTCCACAACAATGTAGATTTCGCGGAAGTTCCACCTTTAATCGTTATAATAGCGTAAATGAAGGGATTTCAATGAACAGAATGAGAAAAAAAACAAGAAATAAGAAAAATATAAAAAGCTAGCGAAAATGATCAACCGTGTAAATGCAATCATTTACGCAAAATGCAGATTCCCAGGACGTTTTCCCATTAATCGTTACAATCGCATAAATGGAGTGATTGGTCGAGCAGAATCGTGAAAGAACAAAAAAATAAGAACAATACAAAAGGATAGCAAAAATGTCGAACCGTGTAGCCATTCATTTACTCTAAATGAAGATTTCGAGGAAGTTCCACCTGTAATTGTTATATATGTGCATATGAAGATAACTGGTTGAACAGGATTTTGAAAAACCAAAATGAAAAAAATACAAAACGATAGCGCGGAACGGCGAACCGTGTAGCGCCCTTCATTTACAAAAAATGCAGATTTGACAGAAGTAACACCTTTAATAGTTATAATAGCGTAAATTGACATAATTGGTGGGCCAGAATTTTGAGAATCCAAACGTAAGAAATATAGTTAGAAAACACGGCAATGGCAAACTGTGTAATGCCCTGCGTTTATGCAAAAATGCAGATACTGCGGAAGTTCCACTTTAATTGTTACAATAGCGTAAATTGAGATAATTAGAAGGAATGAATTTAGAAAAATCAGAAAATTAAAAAAATGCGAAAACAGTGGAAATAACAAACCTTGTAGCGACTTGCATTTCCACAAAGGCTGATTTCGCGGAAGTACAAACTTCAATCGTTATAATAGCGTAAATGGGTATAAATGGTGGGGCAGAATTTTGAAAAACAAGAAATTAACAAAAAAAGAAAGATACCAGGGCAAAAAAGGAAACCGTGTAACGCCTTGCTTTTCCACAAAGATGCAGGCTTCGCGAAAGTTCCACCTTCAATTGTTTTATTCGTGTACATCAAGGTAATTCATCGAACTGAAGTTTGAAAAGCAAAAATGGCGCCCACCTCTACGCGATGGGAATCCTGTGTAGATGCGACGGAAATTGTGAACCCTGTAACACCCTTCATTTCAACAAACACGCAGATTTGGTGGAAGTAACACCTTCAATCATAAAAATAACGTAAATGGAGATAATTGGTGGGCAGAGTTTTGAAAAACCAAGAATGAGGAAAAAAAGAGAGAAAACGGTGAAAATTCCGAACCCTGTAACGCGCTGCATTTTCACTAAGGCAGACCTTGAGGAAGCTTCTCGTTTATTGCTAAATTAGCGTAAATGGAGATAACTGGTTGGACAGAGTTTTGAAAAAAAAAACGCAGAAAAAGGACAGATAGGAGCAACACTCGAAATAGCGAATTGTGCAACGTCTTGAATTTCCAGAAAAATACAGATTTCGCGGAATTTTCACCTTTAATCGGTCGAATGGAGTCAAATAGTAGAAAAAAATATTAAAAACTAAAAATAGCAAAAAAAAAGTTACCGAAAAAGGCAAGCCATGTAATGCCCTACATATACAGATTTTGAGGAAGTTTCACCTTTAACCGTTATAGTAGCGTAAATTTATATGATTGATCGAACGCAATTATAAAACCCAAAATAAGAAAAATAGAAAAATGAGTGAAAGTGGCGAAGCATCTAACGCCCTGCATATACATAAAAATGGAAATTTAGCCCACATAACACTGTTATCGTTATAATAGGGTAAAGTAAGATAATTGGTTGAACAGAATTTTGTAAAACAAAAATACGAAAAAAAGAAATAACAAAAATGGCGAACAATGTAGCAACCTTCAGTTACGCAAAAATTCAGATCTGGCGAAGGTAACACCTGTAACCATTCTAATAACGTGGATAAAGATAATTGGTCTCACAGAATTTATAAAAACCAAGATATTTGGCTCTGTCCTACTCACCCTAGACAGGGAAGATGTGAATGTACGTATTAATAGAAAATTATCTGAATTTCGGCAGATTTTTTTGTCGGCAAGTTGGTGGGTGAGGTACCGCTCCTGACGTTTCGGACAGCCTCAAAGGAAGGATGCGGGTGTGGGGTCGGATGTTCGATGTAAATTCAAACATATGGGACTTTAGTGGATTGCGGATGTTTTCCATTCAAGATTAGTACCATGTGGTATGTGTAGGGTGTGCAATGCAAGAATAAGTGGGTGTTACGGGGAGGTCTATTATGCCCTGCCGATTGTTGACTGGGTGATGCCTGTGCCAGAGCACACAATTCCTTGGGCCTGCTTGGTTTTGGTGAGCATGTTCAGATTTTTACTTTAACTTGTGAGTTGAGCTTCGCAGCAAATCGGGTGAGAAATGAAGGAACCAGTGACTGTTTTACGGTTTCACAGGGATAATGCGGTTGGAATGGTTAGGGACTGTCGAGAGAGAGAGAGTGCAAGGAATGGAAGACAAACACAGTGAAGTCGGCCTGATCGTTTAGGCTCTGCTACTCCGTGTGAGGGAAAGGAACAAGACAAAGAGCAAAGATGGAGGGTGACACGTATGATGATTGAGATATAGGGGTCGTTCTAACAGTATACAGAAAATGCCTACACCATGTGCAGTGTATGTATCTGTCGAGGTTGTAAAGCATCCAACACCACGAGTTGTATTTCTTGGTGAGTGAGGGGTGCTTTAAGACCGATCGAGTATTTCGCTTTTGAATATCAGTGTCCAAGAAGGGGTTGGGTAGATGTAGAGATAACTGACGATTGTGGAAGGATATATGTTTGGCCAATTTCGTAACAGTACAGAAATTGGCCAGATGCAGGTTTACATCGTGCGCAACTGTGTGTGGTTGATGTCGTAAGCCTGAGCTCCATAGTTGATTGTATTTATTGCGACGGTGGCTGCGAGCGTCTGTGTGGCTTTTTGGTTTGCCTTGCCATATTTGTTGGAGAGGTGTTGAATAGAAGAAATTATTGTTTTTTGCTACGATTTGAGGTGGGGATGCCGAATGTCTGGGCAGCGTGTTACCCTATCGAAACGTCTAGGCGCCGAGTGGGCTATCATGATGCGCTAAGGCTGGCGCCACCACTTAGAGTGCTAGTTTGTAGTCCTGTGATGGTTTGTAGCGCAATAAAGAAATGAGGTCGGTTTTCTTAAGCTATTTTAAGGTCCATTGAGGTAAGGAAGTTTTTTTGACTAATAACGGTTGATTGGAGCACTGTTTGCAGTGCTTCCGGAAAGTGTTTTAACTCGGCTGATATGGTAGTATTGTTGGAATAAATTTCAAATTGGGCCTGGGAGTCTTGTTCGGGATAGAACGAAACCTTTTAAATGCCTCGGGTAACTAGTACTGGGCTTACTATGAATCCTTGTGGGACCCCCCATCAAGGCCGAAGACATGGGGCGCCCAGCTAGTTTGAGAGCCTTGAAGCTGTATAGGACGGGATGGCAGGAAATTCAGAAATAAGATTTTTGCTGATGAGCTGGGGTTCATCTGGGAAAGTTACTCAAGGATAGCAGTTTGACAGAACGGAACGTACACTTTCCGACTATTCACGGCAAGGAAAAGATAATGTGGTGAGTTGTAAGGTAAGAGGGAATAAGAAGCCGTGTAGAACACAGAGGCTTTCATCGGTGCGCAGGCTCGGGCAAAGGCCGATTTGAGCTGCATTGTAGTATGATTGAACGTATTCAAGGTAATGGGTGAAGTACGCGATTATTTATGAGATGGTCGATGAGGTTGGAGAACTGTGTTATGGTCAAGTCAGTGCCTATCACGCTGCACGAGGGGTACTAGCGGAGCCAGTTTAAATATAAACAGAGGTCCCAGTTTATTACCAAGATCGAAATAACCATGGGCCCTCTCTTACCCCACAGCCCGCTAGCGGCGAGGTGACCATAACGTTGAGGCTGATAGATCATAACGTAGGTAAGCACCTAAATGCCGAACCTTCACAGACACTCACTGTCAAAGCGAACAGCAGCGATAGGTAGCGACAGTCGTACGTACTCACGAAGTTTATGCCCGTAAGGATATATTTACAAAATATACATGCGAAATGTACACATGACGTCGTTTGTGTGTGGGAGAGAGAACTCTATAATGTGGGCTAGCCAGGTCACCTCTCCTGCGGCAGTGCTTGCTACGCCAGATGGGGTGACTACAATGCGGTAAAGGGAATCGTACATACTGGGAAGGCAAGAGTTATAAAGATAACAAAAGTCAAATAAAAAATGGAACGCAATGAAATGCTAGGAAAAAACTTAAGTCAAGTAAACAAATAAAGCGAAGGAAGACAAGGAAGCGCAGAGCGCCTAACGACAAAAAGGAGACAAAGTGTACATGGCGACGCAAATTCATGCCGATTTACCCATGCGCACAATGCCAGTATTACAAATTTTCGTCTAGTCCAGAATCCCGGAAAAAAAATGCAGAAGAATATTTGTTCCTAAAGATGAGTAATTGTTGTTTGCCCAGGGTTCAACAAAGTGACACAACTGAACGCTTACTCCACGTCGTAAACGAGGCAGGCAGCTACCCGCTGTTACTCGCGCAGCGGCAAATTGGGGGCATATATACAAGTGCTCGGTAGTCTCGCGCACAGCACACGTGGGGCCCCATAGTGAATCCCCCCTCCCTGTATTGAGTTTGAAGCTTCTGGTGTAAGCCGGGTTGGGGCGAAAACGATGCAGTACACCTTCAGACGGTTTCGTTAGGTCAGGTGGAACACGGAATTTACGGAGGGGGTCAATTCCATGCAGAGGTGGAGATCCGCTGCGAGGGTGCTTCCACTTAAAAATTTGCTACTCCAACGATTTCGATAGATAAGGGCACAACCATCCTCGCTAAAGAGAGGAAGCTATGTCGTGTTACGTAGAGAGTGGCCAGTGCTGGCGGCTGCATCAGATATAGTATTGCCTTCTATTTATGAATCACCAGGCAGCCATTGAAGCCCGATGTGATGGCCCACGCGCACAACCGCGGTGTTAATTTCTCTGATTTCCACACAAGGTGAATGCAGTGGTTGGGCAGCCTTCTTAGAGCTCGCAAATCACCCCGTAAGTCTAATAAGATCATCCATCACCAGGCATGGTGTGCACCAATGAAATGAAGAGCAGTCCTTACAGCCCGTAGCTCTGTAGCGGTGGATGATGTTTTGTTGCTTAGTTTTTTTTCTGATTGTGCAGTGGACCGACGGAATCCCCACGCCAATGGTAGATGATTCTGTGGTCACTGAGCCGTCCGCATAAACGTGCGCGCGGTCTGCATACGTGGTAAATATACAGGGTGATCAAAATTAAATCGACGGTTTTTTTAAATTAGGCGCTTAAATTTATGTGAAAACACCTTTGCCGTAAGGTTATGCACAATGGGGGACACATAATTAGGTGTTAAGTATTGATGTCGGGGCCTAAACACCTTTAGAAACAATATTGACCGAGTAAACTTGGCTAAGACCTTCGCCGTACAGGATACAAATTTATCTTATGATGCTTTTATGGAGCTTTTCAAGGCAGTGTATTTCGAATCTTTCCCACTGAGAGAATATAAACAAACAAAGAAAGTGCGAAAACCATGGATCAGTCCGCATATTGTGAAACAAATAAAGTAAAGAACAAACTTTACTACGCATTTCTAAAATCCCGAGAGCCGCCAGCATGGACTGAATTTAAAATTTTTCGAAATAAACTTAACAAGCAGATAAAAAAGGCAAAGAAAGATTACTATTATCGCATATTTGACAGCGGCTGCCTCCACAGAAGTGATGTCGTGTGGAAAAAGTTAAACGAGATAATCAATCGGAAACACCGTGCTTCTCGCCTGGAAGAAATTGTAGCTGATGGTGAAATTCTAACTGGAGTGAAGCTATCGGACAAGTTTAACCACTATTTTACCGGACTTGGTGGCCACGTTGATGTAAACAACACAGAAATCTTGCATAATGTTCCTGACACTGAAAACACAATATTTTTACGGCCAACAGATATTTCAGAAGTCGTTGTCGCTTACCACAGTCTTAAAAATAATCGATGCAAAGATGCTGATGCCCTTGAAATCAGACGAGTAATATATGTGCTTGACATCATAGCCCCCGTAGTAACGCATATTTTCAACCTCTCTTTGCAAACTGGCACTTTCCCCAGAAATATGCAATTGGCTAGAGTAACGGTTACTTACAAAGGGGGTGATAAAAACAAAATAGAAAACTACAGACCAATATCTATATTACCAGTATTTTCTAAGGGTTGGAAAAAATAATAAATGTTAGAATCAATAGCTTTACACAAAAGTACAACCTGATCACATACTGTCAGTACGGTTTTAGGCCAAGTCGCGCGACAGAATCCGCCTTGTCAGCCCAGAAGGAAGCAATTTTGGAAAACATAGAAAATAAGCTAATAACGTTAGGCATATACATAGATTTCAGCAAAGCGTTTGATAGCGTTAATCATGAGCTCTTACTTGCTAAACTGGGACGATACGGCTTTAGGGGGACTCCCATGGAACTAGTGCGTTCATATCTGAGCTCCCGAAATCAGTACGTAGAAATTAATGAATGTAAATCTCGCACTCGTCAAATAACTGCTGGGGTGCCGCAAGGTAGTATTCTTGGACCGGTGCTTTTCTTATTTTATATAAATGACATTGTACGGATATACTCCATTAATAGGTTCATTATCTACGCTGATGACTGCACTGTGGTGGTTCATGGAAAGGATTTGCCAGCCATTTTGCCCAGTGCAAATCGCATTTGTTATCAACTTCAAAGTTGGTCCAAACTAAACGGCCTATCACTGAACGAATCAAAAACTAAGTGCAATATTTTTCGTTCTCGAGGCACCTCTTTAGATTTACTGAATAGCATTACATTGGGACCCTATAGAATTCATATCGAAAAATCAATAAAGACACTTGGGGGTACATTGTCGGAAAATATGAGTTGGAATGACCGCGGTCTGAAAGCCCTAGTAGGGCCTGGAAACGGACAATTTGTGTTTAATAGCCTACATGATATTTTCATTGAGGCTTTCAACTCCCTTTCCCTCATCTTCCAATAACCCCCCAGGGCCTCAGGCCTATTTCTAAATAAAGTCATTCATTCATTCAATTATATCTGCTCAAAAGCACGGAAGGTTGCTGGTGTCATTAGCAGACATCGCCATGAACTTCCAAGTAATATCAAGAAACTTTTGTACAACTCCCTCCTGCAGTCCCACCTTAATTATTGCGCATTAGCATGGGCAAACACCACTTCACAGAACCTACAGAAACTAGTACTAATACAAAAAAATGCCGCGCGGGCTATAGATAATGTCTCGTACTTAGAACACACTCAGCCACTTTTTCAAAAACATAAATTGCTTCGTGCTGGTGATATATACAATTATCAGCTACTGCGCAGGTACAAGAAAGCATCGCTAGAAAAACAAAATTCTTTTTTAACTGAAGCTGCCCTAACAATGACTCATAGCCTTTATTCTTATCGATACCGGTCCCCACGGCAAGTTCCATTTTCACGTACTGACTACGGGTGCCAATGAATTAAGAGCACATTGCCTATTCTACTTAACAAGTTTGACCGAAAACAAATCGACATTTTATTGGTAAACAGACATGGCATTTTAAATCTATTTTTAGGTGATAAAATGTGATTTCACTGGTGCGAACACGATGTGTTTTCTTTTTCGAACATTGTAAAACTCGGAATACTGGTATGGTTGATGTATGCGATCGTAATTCTTTTTTTGTACTCGGTTTGCGTGTTGCAGTTCATGTATAAGTATTTTTATTAATCTACACTGTATGTACTCCTGTCGTGCCCCCAAATTGATTTTATTGTATTTTATGGTTTTATATTGCTATGACATAGGAAAAGAGTGTATTTTTCACTGCGTTTTTTGCATATACCCTCTTAGCGCACACGCCGTTCATTGCTGGACAGGGGCAAGGGCCCTGTCAAGCTGCTTCGTGCAGCTTTTTTCCTTGCCCCTTCGATGTACCTTTTTCTCGTCGATGTACCTATGAGCGAAATGAACTTTTGATTTGATTTGATTTAATTTGATTTGATAAATTGAATAATAAGCTTTTTTGGGGCTACATTAAGACACATGTTCCATTGAAAAGTTATGCGCAATTGTTTTCCTACGCCGTTCCATTTGGCACAATTCTTCTAGCGCCCCCATAACCCGAGATATCGAACTGTGTAGTTTAATTGCCGTTCCATGAATACGCATGCTAGACAGCTAAGACCGGCGCAAAGCTTCTCCCCTCAGTTCTGTGTTTCGATAGCGGTTCCGAGTGCTGCAGATTGCGATAACGCCAGCCAAGACTGAAAGGGTGCCCGTTATCACTTTGCCTTTTAACGAAGGTACACTGCAGGCACGTCACAAAAAGGAAGGAGGAGCTTTGCGCTGGTCATCGCTGTCTGGTATGCGTAATCATACGAACGGCAAATAAACTTCGCAGTTCGATATCACCGAGTACGGATGCGCTAGAAGAATTATGCTAAATGATACTGCGGGGAAACATGATGGCGTCCAACTTTTCAATGCAAACATGCCTGCTTACTGCAGCCACCAAAAGGTAATTATTCAATTTTAGTTAATTAGCCACCGACATCAATAAATACCACCAAATTCTGTGTCCCCCCGGGCGCCAAAAGTTGCTGTAGAAGTGGTTTTCTCATAAATCTAGGTGCCTAATAAAAAAAAAAGAAACCTGTCGACTTAACTTTGATCAACCTCTATAATCAACTGTGAAAAACTTCATTGCAGGTGCGGGCGTCTTTTTGCTTATTCCGGGATTTTTTTTATTATATTCCATGGAGCGAGTATCCACGTTGGCAATGCTGGCTTGACAGGACGTTGAAAATTTGCTGGAAGCAAGTCTCTTACATGCGATGCAGTGATGGCTGCCAGAGGATGCGCATGGCACCTAGTGCTATGGTGTAGAGACGTTCGAAGACCCTCTTGATGTTGAAGCACTGACTCAGAGAGGAACGGAGCTTCCCGCAAAGTTGTCTTGACTTATCACTTCGGTATTCGAATGTGAGGCTTTGGCCACTGATTTGTTTGATAATTGCAAACAAGACGGCTCTAACGTAAAATGGAGGTTTCGTAACTTACACTGCGGTAAAGATAAATTCATCGATGTTCCTTACAGGTATGTACGTGCGTTCACCTCGCGCCGTACTTCATATTACCCGCGACCATTTCCGTTAGTCTTTACTTAAACAGAGCAAGGGTTTGCTCATTGTGGAGGCAATTTTACACAATCGGAGCTATAGCCATTAAAAGAAAATTTTCGTACTCACGTTTCTCGCAAGTCTCTCCTTGAAAGCCCGGTGGACAGATGCAGGCCCCTGTGATGTCATGGCACACTCCGCCATTTTGGCAAACAGGGCACTTCAAGTTGCAACTTGGGCCATAAATGCCGTGAGGACAGGCTGAAACACAAGAACGCTACATGCTTTGCTTGTTTTTTTATACATTGTGAGTAGATACAGCTGTTGTTTACGGAATATACGTGCAGGACCCAGAGTAGTTAGACAGAAAATAAAAATAACTTTGTTACAGTTGCCCCGGGGGTGAAGAGAAACTGAATAGCAGGGTTTTTCTCTTAGTTTAAGTATTAATATGTATAACTGCTTCAGGTCAAGGGGAAGCGGAACATGGGGGGGGGGGATGACGATGAATAATCTTTTTTGGTCGGATTTGCGGTGGAAATACGGAAAAAAAGAAACAAAATAACAGTGCTATTCCAATTTGTGAAGGCTGGTTACCAGCAGCACTGTTTGTGGGTTACCGGGAAAGCATTACCCTGGGCTTCAGCAACCCGAAGTCTTCCGTTTCCGCCGCGCGGTGTCCGAAGACCTGGCTTGTACGGCACTTACGCTGGGGTTTCGGTGCCCGATCGTCGGCGGTGGTTTCATTCTGCCGCCCCTGTTTCCATTGCCGATAGGCTAACGCCGACGCTCTTGATGGCACGCTGTGTTTCCTCGTTGCGTGCAACACGCGTCCTACGCATATCTCTGCCGTAACACAACTGCAATCACGTCACTGGGTGATCTATGACGTTAGAGCAAAAAGACAGACGCATTGGTTTTGTACACAATGACATTTTTTTTCTACATCTCTACGCACTGTCCCACAAAGGTATAGAATGTGCCTTTGTTTAGTTTGCTAGTTTGTACACTGTATCAAGCCCCAAGTCCAGGTTGCTCCACGCAAGCGTTCCGCAAGCGCACATGAAACGCTTCGCTGACTCGTACCCTATTCGGAAAATCTAAGGCCAATTGAAGGCGGGAGAAGAGTCAGCGAAGTTAACATGGGCACAAAGGAAATAAAATCAACAGAAACGTTTAACGTACAGCGTAAAACTTGGGTGTAGGAAGCACTTGGTGAACCAACAGCAGTCAGCAGCACCACCACACATCTGCGAAGGTTTTCCGTCTAAGAAATGCAATTGCTAGACGTGAGATATTGTGGAAATTTGGGGGACGCTTACTGCAAGAGTGCTACACAACAAATAGTCACTTAAGCTGTTCGAAACGCTAAAATAAATAAAACTGCAAACTGGTTATACATTATATACCTCATATTTCCGTAGCCGGCAGTGGTGGTCTGTGGCCGAGTGATCTGGAGCACTTTTTTTGTTATTTTTCAAGTTGCAAGTTCGAATCGTCTAGAATACACTCTTTTTTTATAAGTTGATTTTTTCGTTTTCGGGCGATGTTTTCTATACTCAGTTCACCATTTTCGGGCCGGAGCGTTCACTGCTCCACGAACGAGGTAGCAGAACTCGCGCAGACTGACACTGACGTGCTAGCAAGTTCTCGTTGGCGTGCTGTTGTCATAAGCACCGACTGCTTGCGGGCGGTGGATGCAGGCCAGAATCGGTGGACCCTTGCCCTGGTGTGAACACGCTTTTTACGATACAGGAATGAGTGAGGCAAGCTCCGAATATGGGGGTAAAGTGCATGACATTTGAGCGTCAGCGGTGACGTGGAGGGCACTCGTCCACTGCGTAGGCCTCGTATGGTGATTGCTACTAATCCAAGCCGTCCTGGGAGGCTTATCTGAGGTGTTTTACAACCCACAACACTGCAGAATCGCGGTATGGCGATTATTGAGATATCCAGGATCCAGGATGCTCATTCAAAGATAACGTCGGATACAAGTACGGTGTGTCACACAACTGAAACCAAAACTTTTTTGAATGCTATTCTTGGACATCGTCATTCACGAAGCACCTTCCCTTGACGTCAATACGGTTAGTTGGTGCGGCCGCCACAAGCCGCGCATGGACGTTTTTTTCTTTCAGGTCTTATAAAATAAATACGCGTTGTCGCCTGTATAAACGATGAAAAGTGTGTTTATTTGAGCCAGTCTTCGCAGTGAAGGCAGAAACGGGAGCATGACAAATTCTTTTCAGTGTCCGTTTAATTTGGAGGAGTATGTCCTCGGTCGGTGTGTGTGGGATGAAGCCAAGCATGGTATTTGGAAAATTATCATGATCTTCAAGTCATGGTGGGAGGCAATTTCGTATGATATTTTCAGATACTTTTTTCACACAGGACGTTAGTAAAATACATCTTAGGTTCGCTGCTGCTAATGGCTTCTTGCAGGCTTTGGAATGAGTGTTAAATCGGCATGCTTGAACTCAGAGGGTATTTTTCTCTTCATCCAATGATTAATAATGTAATTTATTACAGCTTTTAAAGCTTCGCTTTCTAGATTTAGGACGAGCTTATTTGTAATTGTGTCCTTTCCCGGTGTTGTGTTCCGGGTGAGGTTTCACGCGGCGGCTTCAATTTCTGCTTCGATGAAGGGCTCGTCCAATTCGGGGCTGGCATCACCCGTATACGATGGGAAAGGCTGCACAATTTGGGTACAATTGTTTTTTTTATGGTTTTTGAAGCTCGTTGGGAAATCCCGCCTCTATTCCCGGATAATTATGAATAAGTTGCCCTTACTGGTGGGCTACGGCGGATTTCGACTCTGTGGCTGATTTTGAAAAAAAAGTTCCTGCGTTTTTGCAGCCGCCCCTTTCCATAGGGGCGATTTCCCGTGGAAGTCGGGTGAACTTCCCAAGCGTTGTAGTCCCGCTCATGGGCCGAGCGCCCGTCCGGGGAGTCGCTTGTACATATTTTACCGGTAGGTGCCCGGCGCCACCAAGGCACACGAATGCACATGGTGCCTTCCACAGCCACGGTGGACGCTCAACTCACAACCACCTGTAGCAGGACATGCCGCCAGACTCTTTCATCCCCGGCAATGGCGCAGCAAGGCATGAGGGCCGGGGGCCCCGTCAGATGGACAAGGGTCAGCGGCCACTCGCAAGGTTAAAGCCAGCTTTCTAGGCGTGGATTCTCCTTTCAAGGGTCCGCACTCTACCAGGGAAGCCTGTACCCGTTAAAGAAACCGGTGGGCGCCTGGCGGTTGCAGGATTCCAACCCAGTACCTCACGCATACGAGGCGAGTGCTCTACCTCTGAGCCATTGCTCTGGTCATTGTGTACAAAACTGGGCCCAGTTTTGATGTCTTAGATTTCTAGCATAATCGGCGGCTTCCTGCGTCAATTTGGCTATTCTGAAACGAAATGTTTGGTTTGATTTACGATTTTTATCGTTTCGTAAACCCTCTTTGGGCCTCGCACATGTGCAAAAGATCCCAATCTACAGCAGGGCAATATTTCATGAAATGCAATTCGTTTGTTTGTTGCAGAACAATTTCTACCATTCTTTGTGTGCAATCTTCATTTGATTGAATGGAACTCGTTGGGAGAATTCACGGAATTTCTGCCATTCTTTTATGATTGAGTGTGATGACGCGTAATTTGTAACTGAATGACGTAAAGCTGACTGGGCAACGTTTCTGAGAGGCATTCTCATAGAGTGTGTTTTATGCCATGCGTTAAAGTGATATCCTGGGTTCTATCTCGAGAAACACTATTCCCTAGCCTGGTCGGAGTGTCTGGCACATTGCAAATATGCAAGCTATTACTTCATATTGCACCGTAAAGTTCCTGTCCTTTTTGCTGTCCTTATAATAGCCCCAAGGCGTATGTTGAGCATTGCAGTCTTCTACTATGATCAAAGCGTGCCCTTTTGTGCGCTGTTTGACGGTTTTAAAACGGCGGCCATCTCACCTAGGAAAGCCATCGGAGGGCTATATATATTTACTAGGTACAGGCTATTGGGATTTTGCTTCGGCCGGGGTAGCTCAACGAAGGTAAGTAATGGTTGTGGACAGAGTGTGCACGTGCGGCGCTTTACGTTCCTGGACAAATGTCGCTGTCGTTTTTTGTTGATTCGTAGTGTAAGTTGTGTAGCATTGGTGGGGAACTTTGTCCATCTCCGTTTCTTCTAACGCAATAACGGTGGGCGAATGTTGGGACGCGTAGAAAGACAGCGATGCGTATTCCCTGCGATATGAACGACAGTTCTATTTCTAAATCTTCTTTCTTCGTTCTTCTTCTTTCTTTGTTGAGCTACTAGTGGGCACGGGAGCAGCGCCAACGGCGTCGCACTCAACCATGTTTTTTTTAACATGAAAGCATTTCTTGCATTCGTCGTCCCATGGCTGCCCTTGGTATACTCGTGTTCTGCCTGATCGTACTCACTACCGTAAAATGGGATTGGAAACAGGCACTACGCGTGCATGCAGTTACTGGCTATCATGACAACTCATGTTTCGTCGACCCCAGAACGTGACGACCACCGGTTTTCTGCCCAAATATTAACGACACAATTTTCTCCGGCCTACATAACCGAGGCGCGTCCATCGGCACGCTTCAGTTGGAACGGGAGCAGGGCCAGGGGCGTCATACTCAACAGTTTTTCTTCAACATCCAGGTTTGTAACAAGTATTCATTACACGCTTGAAAAAATGATAACCTTTTCTTGCTGCTGTTCCTTTGCCCACGGGTGTTTTGTGAGACGGTTGCTGAGTGTTTTTTATGCGCCTTTGTTGCGCTTTTCAGGCGACATAGAATGCAATCCCGTGCCTACTACTCGGTCTCAAGCACTGTTAGAGATTGGGTCATCGCGCCATAACTGTGCTCAACAGATAAAAATTGTGTTTCAACAGCTCAAAGACATTCATGTACGGTCAACGCAAAGTTCCAAAAGTCAAGCTGAATTAGTTAAAAAAGTAAAAATATTACAGCTGGCAAAATTAAAACCGGCCAAACAGGGAGATAGG
This sequence comes from Haemaphysalis longicornis, assembly GCF_048455015.1. Classification (NCBI taxonomy): domain Eukaryota; kingdom Metazoa; phylum Arthropoda; class Arachnida; order Ixodida; family Ixodidae; genus Haemaphysalis; species Haemaphysalis longicornis. Next base: position 34,503,429 of record NW_027526225.1, read on the forward strand.
GCGATAGTTAGAGGGGGAACACTTTCTACCAGATTTGAGAATGGCGACCACCTCCGCGATTCTTCATCTAGTTGGTTGAGTAGAAGTGCGAAGTCATTGTTAAAAAACGTTCTATAATATGGTGGAACTTTCATCTATGGTATTTCTTAAATATTTGGTATTGATAGAAGGGCAACAAGGTGAGGAATGATTGCTTAGTTTGTTAATAAGAGAAGCGATACCAGGGACGTCAACTACTGTTGGTGGCATAGGGAGGTAATTGTAGGAAAGGGTAGTCGGTAGCGGAATGTCTGATGTTTTAGAAAAAACAGGTGGGAAATGTATGGTTGACGACGGTCGTACATTGACTTATGGGAACTGCGTCACCGAACGAGTCTTTCCGTCAGATGGAATTTTCTTTCCGGGAATTCGTGACCGCCAAAACTTTTTACATTTGTTTTTAAGCAGCATGGAAAGTTGGGCAAGTTGGTAACATTGTTTTTAACATGGATGGCAGTACGTTAGAAATGAAGTTATCTTTGTGTATTCGAGTTCTCCTACTTAATCAGTAGATGCGGTTTTTTTAAGCGGTACTTCGTGTGTTTGTTGGTGAAAATTTAGCTGAACAAAAAAGGCGTTTTTTCTTCTTAAACATGAGTTTGATAGTGACGTTTACCATGATAATTGTGCATTACTAGCAATGGTTTAGGTTGGAACGGGCTTTATGGTGACGCGATTAACTTGATCACCAAACATATCCCAGTTATACGGAACGTAGCGGTTGTTAAATTAGGTTGGAAGACGTCAAGAAATTCGTACAAGTCACTTTCGATCGCGTCGAAGTTGGCTTTTCTGTAGTCGAAAATCATTTTAAATCAAAGCTTTTCACCTCTACCCACCAAGGGATCTTTCGAGACCGTTGGTGTCAACAGAAAACTCCCGCGAACAAAAGAATTTGCTGAAACCGCGTGGAATCGGACTTGGAAATAATTGATTGACAAAGCCAGAGCCCGTTGTCTTACCGATTTAGCAACGAGCGCACGCGGAAACGGGGACGACAACTGGTGCACTCATAAAATCACATCCCCGGGTTTTACCCCTGCATTCTCGTTGAATGCAACGCGATAGCGATTAGAAGAAGCTGACACCAAGCCATGGCAATTTACTTCTAGTACGCCAACGTGCTTAAAGCCTGTGACTTCCAGTGTTCATGTAAAAAATTTCAGCTCCTTGTCGTCCGCCCTCACTCCAAACAACACCTCAAGGAACACATGAAAATACTCCTTGATGGCCAGGCCATCACTCCAAGCCCCAAAATCAAGATCCTGGGCCTACATCTTCAGGCCAACGCCGAGATTGACGTAACCTTGCAGCGCATTAAACACAGTCCAATCAATAGAACCATAGACATGAGCAGTTCAGTTGCGACCAAGAAGCAATGCCTCAAGGGATCCGATACCTTTCGATTAGTTCAAACTTTGTCCTCTCGAGAATCACTTACGTCAACCCCCTGTCTTCTTCTCGGCAAGGAGGACATAAAGATGTTTCATATAATGATTAGAAAGGCGGTTGAGCAAGCCATTGCTCTTCCCATGGGTGCATCCACAGAGAGGCTGTTCAGCACGGGGCTCTACAACACGGTTGAAGAGCTGATAGAGCGCCATCTTTCTACCCAGAAGCTCCGAATGACCAGAACTGTGGCGGGCGGCCACATCCTTCAGCAGATTCGCTGGGCAGCACAGATTGCCACTCCGCTTGATGTACTCCTGGACTTTGGTGACAAGAAACTAAAGATGCTCTCTTTCCTTAGAAATATGAACCCCCTCACACGACGAGGGTCGCCAAAACGCACGGGCTCAAGCGCTCAACACGAGCCTCGGTAGGGATCATGCAGTTATCTAAACAGACGCCTCCAAACATCGAGGGCAGCAGTACGGCATCATCGTGGCTACTTCCAGAACCAACCTTCTTGCTCGTGCATCACTCAAGACCGAAGACATGACGGCAGCAGAAGGTGCAGCATCGCCTTGGGTCTCACTCAACCAGGAGTTCGTAAGGTAGTCACCAATTCCCAACAAGCCTACCGGAATTACAATTCGGATTTGGTGTCCCGACCTGCACTGCGTAGGCTAAAAAACACTCCCCAAATGGTTCCATTCAGCTCATTTGGACACCCGCTCACGCTTCCATGGAGGGCAACGAGTACATCCACCTAGCCTGCGCTTTTACCTCTCGTGCTATGGAGCTGCACGAGGGGAGTCACCCGCTTGTCTCTTTCAGGGACATAACCCAGCATTATCGCCTTCTGAGTCAGACCCTACCTTCACCTTACCCTGAGCTTTCCATACAACAACAAACTACCCTAGATCTTATACAATCCTCCTCTTTCTCACACACGGCGCGTCTTCACTTATTGCACCCGAATCGCTACTACGCTAAATGTAAATTTTGCTCAGAAGTAGGAACACTCTGCCACATAATCGGGGTGTGCGGCTTTAGCCCTCAGCACCCTCCTCTCTTTCTGTCAACTACCGAACAAGAGCAATGGGAGATTCTGCTGTCCAGCCCCTCTCGGCCTACCCAGCTTCACCTAGGGAACACAGCACTGGCGGCGGGGACTGAATATGGGCTACAGTGAACAAGGAAGCACTCCCGTGGGCCGCACACTGGGCCGTTCTGGAATAATAATAGACGTATTTCCTCCGGCTCCTGGCCTCCTGCCCCTCCTCTGTCTCTGCCACCGATCTCCTCGCTTCCCTCCGTGACGGCAGAGACGGAGAAGTGAGATCGTCTAACACCGGCTTTCAGGTTCAGTTAATTTTATAAAAAATTTTAGATACTCATGTTCTGCACCCATACAACTCACCCAATCACCGGTAATGCATCGTGCAATAATTTAACCTTACCAAGAATATCGCTTTGTAGTTATGAAGAGTGTGATTAGGTGCATTTCATATCTCTCTGGTTTCACTATTTGTAGAGTGACGTGTGTGAATGTAAGCTACGTCGCATGGGTAATCCTAGTCGGTGCCGTTATATCTTTGCTTTCCAACCACATTCACAGTGCGGATTGGCGCTATTTTTTTTCTTCTTGATGTTGTGCGTTTTGGAGGGGGGTGGCGTTTATGTCAAAGAAGAGTAGGAAGTGATTACCAACACCTGCTAACCAAGTAACGGTTGAAGCATAATCTGGGTGGGTAGTTAAAATCTGATCAAGGGTGTTTGTGGTGTTAGATCACACTCTGGTGGGTTGAGTAGCTAGCTGCGATAACGAGAAGACTAAACAAAAATCTACAAAATCGTTAGAGAGCATTTAAGATGGTGATAAAACCGGAAGGGAAGTATACCACTTGATGTTAGGGAAGTGGAAATCACCAAGATAGAATAATGGATATGATGGAAATCGACTAATAACTATATTGACAGTGTCATTCAATTCATTTACGAATGTAGAGGACGAAGATGGCGAGCGGTAGCACACACCTATGATTGTGCGCTTTCTTTTACGGAAGAAATGCGGGAGGTGTGGAGGAAAAATTTCAGCTCAGGCCACTTGTGCATAATCGGGGACTTCAACATCGACTTGCTGACGAGCGAGCGGTCATCTGTTGAACAATACTTGCATGCCCTTTGCGAATGCGATATTGAGCCTTTTATCTGGGAACCCACAACGGAGGAGTTCCTAAAAGATAATCTCACACAACGATCATGCGAACGTGCGAGGATCCGACCTTTCTTGTGCCGTCGGGGCTGTAATTATGCAGAAATTAGCTGATCACTACTTCTTTGTGGGTAAGTTAACCAACTCCACCTCTTTACAATCACATCATATACATACTGCCACCAAAAAAGTTTGACATACGAATTGCTAGCTTTGACTGGAATTTTTTATTCTAGATAATAACAATGACACTGCATATGACAATTTTGTTCGCCCGTTAGGCCAGATGAATGAGGCGTGTAAGAAAACGGTAGTAATAGAAAAACGGAGGGCTGAGCATCAATGGCATATCCCTGGTGTTTTGGCACTGATAAAAAAACGCTTTGGGCGAGAGGTCGCCGAGCCTCTGAGAACAAAGCGCTGCGCGACGAGTTCCGTACGGTCAGAAATGGAGTGACCACGCAGATTCGTTTGTCAAAGTGGCCATTCTGTACCGAACACTTCAAAGCGTCTAGTCGCAACATGACTATAACTTGGTCCTTAGTAAATCAATACGAGGTAACGAACGCCTGTCTACAAAAGCACAACAGAACGCAACTTTGTATCCGCTACTTCAGACCTGGCCAACAAATTCAATGAATCGTTTTCATTGCAACAAAACGATCCAGTTCAGTGTACAAGTAACAATATACTAACAAATCTTGTGTCATCGTCCGCATTTATCCCGTTTTTGCCAGAGACTGATATCCTTTGCATAGTGAGTAGTTTAATCCGCAACAAATCATTAGGGCTTGATCACATATACATAGATGATCTCTGCAGAAATATTGGGTAATTAAAAGGAGTTATTTTGTTTATACAGAACAAAATAATTGAACATTGCTCTTGGCCAGACAGTTTAAAGTGCGCACGTGTGGTTCCCTTCTATAAGCGGCAAAAAAGGACCCTACAAGCTGCAGCTCTATTTCAGTTGTATCTTGTTTTTCGCAAATTCTTGAAACGCACATGGTGTCATGACTTCCTTTGTAACAAAACATGGGTTACTGAGTGCACATCTCTACGGCTTCATCTCCGGCGCGGGCACGCTGGTGTTACCTGAAAAGTTGTCTGGTACTTTTCATAACAGCATAGATCAGAATGAGTTTTCGTTTGTATTATTTCTTGATGTGAAAAAAGTGTTTAATACTGTGAGTCATGGTATACTTTGTAATAAATTATACCGTTATGGCTCCCGCGGACCATTTCCATCTCTGCTCCAAAATTACCTTCGGGATCGTTCTCAAGTGGTGTCACCTGAATCGGTGCTGAGTTTTAGTATTAGGCTTAAGAGGGGTGTTCCGCAAGGGTCTATCTTGTCAGCTCCTCTTTTTAATTTTATGGAAATGACTGAGCTACTGTTGTTAAAACTTCGAAAATTTATCAATACTCTGATGACATCCTGCTGGTATCTGGTAACTCTGGTTATTATCTCACTCTCACAAATCTTTTTGACCATACCAGAAAGGTAGCGGATTGGTTCGAAGCAAATTTAATAACAATCGACCCTGTAAAAAGTTGGCTAGTTTGTGTCCTAAATCAACAGAAACCAGTGCCGAACGAGTGCTTCAATACAATACACTCATCAAACTATGCATCCTGTTCTCTTGCCCGTATTTTCTGTGTCGAGTCTGTTAAATACCGAGGTGTACATTTTGATGGGGAGCTTTCGTGGAACACACACATGACTCACATATGTAAAAAGCTTAGAAGTACTGCCTGTATGCTGTACAACTTAAAATTGTTTCTGCTTTTTTCCGTTCAAAAAATACTAGCTCAAACTTTAGCTTATAGGGTTCTTCGTTATGGCGTGTGCTGTTTTTTTCGACTGCTCCGCTACCTGGAAAAAGAGAGTTTACAGTATTTCCAAAAACATCACCAAGAGCCTTCTCTATAAGTCACACGTGCCTGATTTGGACAGTATATTTGAGACAAGTGGTTTACAGCCATTCGGTACATTGTTTAAGCAAATAGTCGTGCTAAAATATTTCTGGTGTATTGATTACCGAGCTCCCAATGTTAAACCTACACCTCTGTAGCACATACCTCGATATATGATGTCAAGGGCCCGTACCCATTACGGAATGGCTGCACGGGAACATTATGTTCCTGCTATCTTCAACGAATTGCCTGACGAATTCTTTTCTTCAACAACGCGGAAACACTTGCATACTGCTATGCTGGCATTCGAAATATGCTGCAGTACGTATTTGTATGCAGTGATTGGTAGCTATTTCTTTGTTCTCTAATTGGTTTGATCTGATGAGGAAAATGCCACCCATGTAGCTGAAGCCCATGTTGATTTATTGTATCTGTTTGTCTGTTTGTCTTCGTCTCTTCCGTTGGTCGGTTGTTGTTCTTTTCCTTTTTTCTTTCCTCCCTTTATTTTTTGGTCTTCTCTCTTATTCTTTCTCTATTTTTCTTCTTTTCTTTATCTCTTTTTCTTGTTGGCTTGTCTTTTTTTCTACCTTCCTATTCAGTTAGCACTGTCAATGAGTGTTTTTTACAGAAGTGAAGGCCGTTGCTGCCGGGCGATGCCACACTATCTCTTTTTCTTGTTTGCTTGCCTTTCTTTCTACCTTCCTATTCAGTTAGCACTGTCAATGAGTGTTTTTTACAGAAGTGAAGGCCGTTGCTGCCGGGCTACGCCACACAGGCCCACCTTCAGGCTTTGGGGGCCCCATTTCGCTTCTGTATGTATTCTTTGATAATCATCAAAGTGTCAATATTTTGATTTTGGGAAAAGACCACGTCTAACTCACTGCGCACATAAATGATAGACGAATGAATATCTCTTGAAACAGCTAATAAAGCTTCGCCACTTCGGCGCTCCGTCCTTTCGCATCGATATACTGTAAAATGTGACGCGTTTACAAAAATTTCCGAATCGCGTACATGCGCAGGAAGAAAAGTTTCGGTTAGTGCTGTTATGTGTGCCGAACATGTCTATTGCACTGGATAATAAATTGGGTTATTTCAAAATGCTTTGTATATTAGTGAATAGTAAAGGAACACGAGGCGTTGTTGCTCGACCACTGCCCCTCGCGTTTAGCTTAGCTGGCAAAATGTCATTAGTGTGACCAGAGCTTCGGCTATTTATGACAAGCCCGGACTTCAAGTTCGTTTAGACGCAACTTTAATGCGTAATTTTGCGTGGTTTGTTCTTCAATTGATAATTCCGCGGTTTATAGTCGGCCAGTGAATGTTTCCAGATCGTTGAACTTGTGTTCAATATGATTAGACCGGCCTTGTGTACTCGTCACGCTTGTTTCAATTACTTCTTGGCCGGTTTTAGTACTTTTTACTTCCGTAATAAATTCAGCTTGACTTTTGGAACTTTGCGTTGACCATATATGAATGTCTTTGAGCAGTTGAAACATAATTTTCATCTGTTCGGCCAAGATATCGGGCAATGAATTAATCCCTAACAGTGCTTCAGAACGAGTAGAAGGCCCGTCGTTGCTTTCTATGTCGCCTGAACACCGCAACAAAGGCGCCATAAAAACCCATTCACCAACCGTGTCACCAAACACCCTTGGGCACGGGAGCAGCAGCAAGAAAGGGTTATCATTTTTTTCTAGCGTGTAACGAATAGCTGTTACAAACCTGGATGTTGAAAAAAAAATAGCGCCAATCTGTTCTGTGAATGTGGTTGGAGAGAATAGCTGTAACGGCACACGCAAGTATTACCCATGAGACGTTGCTTAAATTCACTTACGTCGCTGTACAAAGATTGAAACCAGAGAGAAGTGAAATGCACGTAACCACACCCTCTAACACTTCAAATATACATTTTTGGTAAGGTTAAATTAATGCATGATGCATTAACGGTGATTGGTTGAGTTGTATAGGTGTAGCACATGAGTGTATACTCTTTTTTTATAAAATTAACCACAGCTGAAAACCGGTGTTTGACGATTTCACTTCTCCGTCTCTGCCGTCACGGAGGGAAGCGACGAAATCGGTGGCAGAGAGGAGGAGCAGGACGCCAGGAGTCGGAGGAAATACCTCTATTAATATTCCAGAACGGCCCAGTGTGCGGCCCACGGGAGTGCTTCCTTCTTCACTGTAGCCCATATTCAGTCCGCGCCGCCTGTGCTGTGTCTACGCGCTGAAGCTGGGTAGGCAGACAGGGGCTGGACAGCAGCATCTCCCATTGCTCTTGTTCGGTAGTTGACGGAAGGAGAGGAGGATACTGAGGGCTAAAGCCGCACACCCCGATTATGTGGCAACATCCTACTGCTGCTCAAAATTTACAGTCCGCGTAGTAGCGATTCGGGTGCATTAAGTGAACATGCGTCAGGTGTGGGAAGGAGCCGGATTGTACGAGCCGTAGGTTCGTTTGTTGTTGTATGGAAAGCTCAGGGTAAGGTGAGGGTAGGGTCTGTCTCAGAAGGCGATAATGCTGGGTTATGTCGCTGAACGAGACAAGCTGGTGACTGCCCTCGTGCAGCTCCATAGCATGGAGGGGGGGGGGGGGCGAGTAAAAGAGCAGGCTTGTTGGGCGTATTCGTTGCCATCAATGAAAGCGTGAGCAGGTGTCCAAATGAGCTGAATGGAGCCATTTGGGGAGGGGTTTTTTAGCTCACGCAGTGCAGGCCGGGACACCAAACCCGACTTTTAGTTCCTGTAGGCTTGCTGGGCATCGGTCACCACCTTATCAACCCCTATTTGAGTGAGACCCAAGGCGATGGCTGTTCCTTCTGCTGCTTTCGTGTCTTCGGTCTCGAGTGAGGCACGAGCAAGGAGGTTGGTTCTGGAGGTAGCCACGATGATGGCGTACTGCTGCCCTCAATGTTGGGCGGTGTCTGTGTAGATAGCTGCATGATCCCCACCGAGGCTCGTGTTGAGCACTTGAGCCCGAGCGTTTCAGCGAACCTTGTCGTGTGAGGGTTTTTGTATTTCTAAGCAAAGGGAGCATCTTTAGTTCTTGTCACCAAAAGTCTAGGAGTACATCAAGGGAGTGACATTCTGTTCTGCCCAGCCAATCTGCAGGAGGATGTGGCCGCCCGCCGCAGTTCTGCTAATTCGGAGCTTCTGGATAGAAAGATGGCTCTCTATGAGCTCTTCCATGGTATTGTAGAGCCCCGTGTTGAACAGCCTCTCTGTGGACGCACCCATGGGAAGAACAATGGCTTGCTCAACCGCCTTTCCTATCATTATATGAAACATCTTTATGTCCTCTTTGCCGAGAAGAAGATAGCGGTGGACGTAAGTGATTCTCCAGAGGACAAAAGCTTGAACTAATCGAAAGGTATCGGATCCCTTGAGCCTCGCCTCTTGGTGGCAACTCACCTGATCATGTGTATGGTTTTATTGATTTGACTTTGCTTAAGGCGCTGCAAGGATACGTCACTCTTGACGTTGGCCTGAAGGTGTAGGCCCAGGATGTTGAAGCTGGGGCTTGGCGTGATGGCCTGACCATCAAGGAGTATTTGGATGTGTTCCTTGAGGTGTCGTTTGAAGTGAGGCGGATGACGAGGAGCTGAGATTTTTTACGTGAACACTGGAAGCCACAGGTTTTAGCACATTGGCGTACTAGAAGTGAGATGGCATGGGTTGGTGTGAGCTTCTTTTAATCGTTATCGCGTTGCATTCAACGAGAATGCCGGGGTTAAACCCGAGGAAATGATTGATGAGTGCACCGGTTGTCGTCCCCGTTTCAACCTGGGCTCGTTGCTAAATCGGTAAGACAACGGGCAATGGCCTTGTTACTCAGTTAGTTGCCCGTTCGAATCCAGGCGGTTCTACTAAATTATTTTATTTGTTCGCGGGAATTTTTTGTTCACACCAACGGCCTCGAAATGGTGGGTAGAGGTAAAAAGCTTTGCTTAAAGCAATTTTCGACTACAGAACAGCGAAATTCGGTGCGATCAACAGTGAATTGTACCAATGTCTTGACGTCTTCCTGACGGATTTTAATAACCGCTACGTTTAGCCTAACTGGGATATGTTCGTTGTCGAAGTTAATCGCCTCACTGTGAAGCACATACCAACCTACACCATTGCTAGTAACGCACAATCACCATGGTATACCGTCACTATCAAGAGGATGTCTATTATGAAAAAAACGGCTTTATCGCTCAGATAAGCTTTCACCAATGAACGCCCGATGCGCCGCTTATAAAACCGCATCTAGTGATTAAGTAAGAGAACTCGAACACGCCAAAAATAACTTCATTTCTAACGTACTTTCATCCATGTTAAAAACAATGTTACCAACTTTCCCAACTTTACACCCTGCTTAAAAACAAATGTAAGACGTTTTAGTGCGTTATTAATCCCCGAAAAGAAGATTCCACCTGATGGCAAGACTCGTTCGGTGACGCAGTTCTCATTATTCAATGTGCGACCGCCCTTAACCTCACATTCGCCACCAGTTTTTTCTAAAACATCACACATTCGGCTACCTACTACCCTTTCCTACTATCCCCTCCCTATGCCACCAACAGTAGTTGACGTCCCTGGTATCGCTTCTCTTATTAACAAATTAAGCAATCATTCCTCACCTTGTTACGATTATATCAATACCAAATATTTAAGAAATACCGTAGGACTAAGTTCCATCACATTATATAACGTTTTCCAACAATCACATGACACTTCTACTCTCCCAACGAAATGAAAAATCGCGAAGGTGGTCGCCATTTATAAATCTGGTGGAAAGTGTTCCCGCACTAACTATCGCCCCGTGCTTTCAACTACTATAACACGTAATATTACAAACCTTGTAAATTTGTTTGAAAGCAACTCATTCTTCGCCACAGCTCAGCACAGCTTTCGCAAGTGATACTCTTGTGAAACCCAACTAATATGTTTTAGTGATAAATTACACGGTATTTTGAACCACTAATCAAAGCTGATTGCATTTTCTTAAATTAACTAAAGCATTTTTAAGATCTATTATAAACTATCAGTTCATAAGTTAGCCAACTTAATCTTGATCCTAACTTGCTCAAATGGATTGAATCATTTCTCACAAATCGCTCACAATTCGTTTACGCAAACGGGTTCAATTCTAAATATACTGATGAACACTCTGGCGTTCCTCAGAGATAAGTAATTTCGGCCTTTCTTATTTTTCATCTATAATAATGACCTTCCCTCTGCTGTAAATTCTAGTATTCATCTATTTGCTGATGAATGCGTTACTTGTCCTGAGGTAAACAATATAAAAATATTACTGTATTGTTCATTCATTCCTTAACACGGTTGCAAACTGGTGCCGTGTACGGATAATGGCACTTATCATTACAAGTGTAATGCTACGAGCGAGTCCCGAAGTGTTTGCAGTCAGTTTAATTAGAATCTAAATGACACACCTCTTGCATCTACTATCTCCTACAAATACTAGGCGTCCACATAACATCAAAGCTCACTTGGGCACTGCACATCTAACAGAAAATCAGCAACGCTAACCGCACGCCTGGGTACCTACGCCGCAACTTTTATAGAGCTCCATTCTCACTAAAATTACCCCTCTACAAAACATTCATTCGACCTAACTTAGAATATGCTTCATCGGTATAGGATCCCTCTGACCGCAACTTGATTACATCGCTTGAACTTGTTCAGAATAATTCTACACGCTTGATATCTTCAAATTACATCCGCACTGCCAGCATTACTGTAATGGAACCTAGTCTATCATTGCCTACTTTGTCGTCTCGAAAAAAAGTGTTTGCCTATATACCTTTTTTAAATTCTTCGTCTTGGTGGTTACCATTAGATCAGTGGGCTGTGCTACCGGCCTTATAATTGGCGCAGTCGACAGGATGATGTAACTTCAAATGCGCAACACAGCCCAGAACATGTCATGACCTTATTGAAGATTAACGGATGAAAAGGTTTATAAACTTTTCATAAATTGTACCATCATTTCATCTTGCACGACGAACTTATTCCACAGCCCCAGAATCTATCCCATCGCTTCAATAACTCTGACAAAGTTACATTATCACCTACACTAATCCAGCTGCACAGTCGTTCTTGCCTCGTTCTTTCGTGAATGGAATCAGCTTGCCCCTGAAATTGTGTCTATGTATGATAACCATCATTTTCGTAAAACACTAGCTAGAACTGTACATTCACGATCCGCTTAATTTATTTTTAATATTAGCACTGTGACATCTTGATTGTAATCGTGCTAACGCTGTATTCTGTATTTTTTTCTCTGTTCACCATGTACCATGCCTTTTCAATGTAAACCACTCCCCTCTGTAATGCATTTTGGCCCTGAGGGTATAATAAATAAATGATTAATTAATTAATTAATAATATTATTAATGAAACTTTATTGACACAAGGAGGGCGACTCGGCCTATGTGGGGGCGGGTAGGGAGGGTGGTGTCAATTCGGGAAAACTGGTGTCAATTCGGGCAAAAACTGGTGTCAATTCGGGAAGGGTGGTGTCAATTCGGGCACATCCCACCTAGGCCATAGAAGGCCTAGGTGGGTTGTGCTACGTGGTTTAGTCTTCAAGTGGCAATTGCTGGTGTGTGGACGGTCCGATGTAATTAAAACTGGGTCAATGAACCGGACGTAATTTTCAGAAGCAGATAATACCAGTTACTTCAAGAAATCTGCGGAGAAACAGCTTAAAGGCACTGGTCAAGGCGGGAGGCCAAGCAGCATTCGTGTTCTTCGCTGGGCTTCTTCTTCGTCGAGCAAGCGCCGAGAGCGCTGCATTTGACGTAATGAATACGCGAGAGTACACTTGGCCAGCGTAGGGAGTTGGGTGACAATGGTAAAGCCTGCGCCGGTAAGTTAATTCTCCACGTAACTACTCGCACATCTGCACTCGAATGCAGCGGAGTCGGGTCCTCGTGAAGAAATTTTATGGCAAACGTAATCATTATGCGTGAAAGTGTGCTGTCGCGCCTTTCCAAGCTCTACAACGCAAAGTAAGCTCAGAGGGAAACTTACTGCGAACAATCACCCTGAAGACGCCCCGACGTTTTCCAGGCGCATCACCAGGACCTTGGGCAATGTACACTCCGCTGTGGTGCAGGTCGACTGTTGGTATGTTCCACGGAGAGGGGTCAGTTTGGGTTGTGAGCGTCGATGCGTCTCCCGTCGAGTTAACTCTGGCCCAGAATCGCACTCTAGGGTTCGCGCTTTTTCCAGGTAAAGCCTGAACCCGTAGAGTTACAGAGTCGTGCAAGCTGGCGGTCACAGTGTACTTCTGGGGCAGGAAACCGGGATTGACTGCGCAAGAACGAACAGAAATAATGGAACTGAGAGTTCTAAAGTCATTCGAAAAAATTGAGAGTAGTTTTTTAACAGCGAAGCTGTTTAGCAATTTGTTGATTCCGGCGTTTCACAAAACTTAGCATAACAATTTAAAGAAAAGAAATCACCGGCAGGATTGAAGTCGGAGTCAGGTAGACCAACGGACTTAGAGCCAGTCGTCTTACCCACTCGGCTACGACTGGATTTCTTTGTTTTTCTTTATTACATGGGAGACTATTCTGAAGCGCGACAGTACGAGGACTACATAGACAAGGAAAAAAAGAATACCCTTAAGTTAGGAGGAGCACAAACTCATCAAAATTCAGGCAGACACACACAAGCATTTAAAACAGAGAATCAGTCAGGTGGTTGGTAATGCGAATTATACACACCATGTACAAATGCCAATGTTTAACGGATATCTGACTTTGTTGATCTTGGTTGCTCAGCATGCCTATCACATAAGCGACACCGCCACAGACTGTATAAACCAATCAACACAAACATGTCATAGTGTGGGTTACCATGATAGCCAAACGGCAAACATCGGATTGAGAAAGACGTAATACCCAGGAGTTTCCTGAGCGTTCGCTGCAAAATGTATCAGTAAAAGACAGCATCTCTGCAATCTACAAAGCCGTGATCAATTGTCTCTGCTCGAGAACGGAGCCTATAGTCAGTCGATCAAGTGGATTTCATTTTAAACAATAACTTCATTTACATATAAATATACACTTTGTGCGAAGGCTAAACATGATTCAGGTGTAGCTATGACAGCGCCTGTGCCAGTTACATTTTTTGATCAGTGAGAAGACAGTGAGCGTAAATCCAGAAAAAAACGCTAAACTAACAACAACAACTACAAAGTAGCAACACAGTTCGTTGAGTTTCAGTTTCACTTTATTACACAAACAGATGAAATAACATAGCATTAGTATACATGCAGGGGTGCCATAGTGAAGAACACTGCAGGTGGGACCCCTGATGGTTGGTAACAAAGTGAAGAGTAGGTGCAGTCGCTGAACGACAAATTATGCATAAGAATTATGCAATTGCAAAACAAAGTATTAAGCCACGAACTCTCAGAATAGTGTTGACATGTCGGATAAAAGCCGGAGTAAAAAAATGCTTAGAGTCGGCGAGAAACTAATCTACATACAGATTGGTTACACGCACATATACAGATAATACACCTATATGGAGTTTAGGGTGTAATGTATTTTCACCAACTAATATAGAATTTTTTCAAATACGTTGCCGCATACACATATAATGAATGAATGAATGAATGAATTCTTTATTTCCACTTATGTACATCTATATATACAGATATTTTCGTATAAAGTGGCGGGGCCAAGTAAGAAAGCTGTACTAGACAGCTTGACTAGCCTAGGCCCCGCAGGGTACAAAGCAAACGCAAGATGATCAGCACTTCAGACAAGTAAACGAGACAAAAAATCAACAAAAGAAAATAAGGGGGGCCGCGTTACTGCACAAACAAAAAAATTAGTGATTGTGTAGTCTACGTTATATTTACTCAACCGTTATAGCAATGAGGGTACAACAAAAGACAACATCTGTGTTCCGTAATTTGTTCTAGTGCATGTTCCAATCCATTTGTCAGGTTGTCGTGTAGGATAAGGTAGATTTCGCTGGGTGAGATTTGCTAATTGAAGACAACTGTTTTGCTGGTGGGACAAGGAAGCTTTTCTATAGGCCATGAAGAAACATATGTCGTATAAGGTTAGAATACTGAATTGATTTAGGGTATTGAAGGCCGGTTCCATAGATTGGTCCAATTGAATATTGAAAATTGCTCTCAACGCTCCTTTTTGCAAAATAAATATTTTTTGTTTATTTGTCTGGGTTGTCAATCCCCAGACAAGTTGACAATAATTTAAATGGGGCAGAAAAAGAGGTTTAGTATATGGTTTAGGATATTCGTAAGGTTTAGAATATGGTAAGGTGCACCAAACATCACGAGTTATGGTGGGTCAAGTGAAGAACAAAGTAAGCGCCTAAATGACTTGAGAGATCGGGAGGTTTTGATAATGTAGGCCAAGTTATTCCACTGCCTAATGGCGGCAAATTCAAAACTGTGCTTTCCGTAGTTCGTCCTTATTTTTGGGAGTATAAAAGTATTTTGTTCCGAAAATCGGGTGTTAAGGTTAGCCAGATCCCGTCTACCTATTACATACAGGAGATTTTGGATGTTGAACAGGCGGTATTTCGTAATACTTACACTAAACGTGATAAGCCTATCTAGAGGGAAAATTCCCAGTTCTCGATACAGAGGATTGACATGGGCATTGTAAGGGCTACGAGTGATAATGCGAAGTGCTTGATTTTGGATATGTCGCACTGGTTCTAAATGAACTTGGTAAGTCAGCCTCCCGGCTTCGATGCAATACCTCAGATGGCTGTGAATGAAAGCATTTTAGAGTGTAAGCAGTGTCTGCGGGCGAAAGTAATAGCCGACTTTGATGAGTACTCTTATGCCATATGCCATCTTTTTTCTCAGTGCAGTGGAATGGGCATTGAATTTCAAGAGTTTGTCAAGCTGAACTCCAATGAATGTGCATTGATTGCAAGGAAAGATAGGGTGCATATCAATGTATAACGATTGCAGGTTGCCGGTTTGATTTCGAGAACTGAAGACTACGTACATTGTTTTCGACGGATTGATTACTAATTTTTTATGACACCAGCTGTTTACATAGGAGAGATCTTGGGATAATCTGTTCGTAACTGTTTCTGTTAATTTATGCGAAGTATAAATAGTCGTATCGTCAGCATACATGAGACATTCTGTGGAGGCAGAAAGACAGGTAGGAAGGTCGTTTATGTAGGCTAAAAATAGTAAAGGCCCTAATATTGACCATTGCGGGACACTGATGTTAATTATTCTTTATCAGAAAGTGCCCCACAAACACTAACTATAATACTCTGTTTAACAGATAATTATGAAAAAGCTGCAACGGTGGTCCTACTATGCCATAAGCAGCAAGTTTTCTGAAAAGGATGTGGTGATCGATGGAATTTAAACGCTTTTGTAATGTCCAGAAAAACCGATCCAACAAGCTTACCCTCGTCTAATTCACGTTTGAATTTGTCAGTAAGGGCTATGAGCGCTAGGGTTGTCGAATAAACAGAGCGAAATCCGAATTGTCTTGGTGTAAGAATACAATTTTTCGCGAAATAGTTAGAAACCCTCTCTTGAATTAATTTTTCAACCACCTTACTGAAGAACGGGAGTATAGATATGGGTCGATAGTTTGTCATTAGCGTCTTGTCACCTTTTTTATGTATTGGAAGTACTTTACCTTGCTTTAGTTCGTCAGGAAAAACACCAGTTTTGAAAATCAAATTTACATTATGAGAGAAAGGTTCTGCAATATAGTCAACGACATATTTCATACGAAGGGGGTTAATACCGTCAAGACCACATCTAGTATTTTTCATATTAAGAATAGCACTTTTAACGTCTAAATGCGTAGAAGGAAACATAAAAAATGACGGGTTGGAAACGTGGAAGGCTATCGGCCTCATTTATAGAAGAGTGGTTATCTATGAGATTAGCGGTGTTGGTGCTTGGTGGTTGCGAAAAGGCCGTACTAAAAGCATTCGCGATATCTGTCGGGTCTTGGAATATGTTATTGTCCTGATGAATTTCGGTTATTTCACTTTTATCTGCTGTTTTGTTCAGAAAAGTATTCAGTATGCGACATTGCTTAGGTATGTTATTACCGGCATCAGAGAGCTGTTTTTCAAGATATGTTCTTTTGGTAGCTTTGAGTAGTGATGTCAAGGTGTTCAAGTATATTTTGTAACGTTGTTTCAAAACAGCATTGAATGGTTGCCTTTTCATTTTTCTATACAGGTTTTCTTTTTTACGCATACTCTTTAGTAAACTCTGAGATACCCACGCGTTTTGCGGCGACAAGTAATTCTTGCTACATGATCTGACCGAAGTGGAAGAGTCTATTGCGGATTTAAGAGTTGAATAAAAACACAGGCTATACAGCAACACTGCCCGAACAGCAGCAACACAGGTTATACAGTAACCAAGGCTGAAGGAATTCTGTGGGTCTTATAAGCTGTTGCTGATCTCTCATTCTCGGCTGTGATGGTGGGGAGAGGAATCACACCACCTGCTCGACACAGAACACATGTTAGGGTACACGTTGTGCCTGGGGGCACCTAGTTTAAGTGTGCGCGTTCCATCCGTTCGTTCGTTCTGCTCCTTCGATTTGCTTCTTCTTCGCTGCTACAGCCACAAAAGAGAGTAAAGGTCTTTGAGGCAGCGAGGAAAAAGCAAATCGGCTGCAATTCAAGTCCTACGTTCAAGTCTCACGTGTTAGTGTGAGCTTCCTTTATTTTTTTGTTAACATTCACACGATAATTATACATAGAGTAAGGTTTGGAACAATGAAATATCTGTGATTTAAGCTGGAGGAATCCGATCAAACGTATCGCACCTTTTTGTCGTGTACTGAGTAGACAACACGGTGACAGTTATTGACGTCGGCAGGGGGATGCAACAAAGGATTTGCCATCTCCAAGCAACCAAGGAACACACTGCCATGCGCAATTGCCCTCTCTCTCTTTCCAGTCAATACACTGGGTTTGCCCCCCTCAACACAAAATCCTGCCTACGCCCATGGCGGCAGTCGCAGGAGTTGGACCCATGCCTAAGCGACTTTAGACACGAAGGCTGTGGTGATGATTTTAGATTTAAGACCGTCGCCAAACAATAAGCTGATAACTCTGACACCCCTGATAAAACGAACTGATGGAAGGTAACTGTGGTGGACGTTATGAAGTGCGAGATAATGTTGGTGTTCAGCTTTCGCATCATTCACTTAGCTATTGTCCGCGCCAACCATCCCTTTCTCTTCCCCCTTCACACACAGAGTGCCCGCCTACGTGTAACAAGCATTCTCATTACGGCAATGGCAGACTTGTTGGGCCTTTTGGGTTTCTCAACTGAGCATCTATCTCTATTTTACCCACAAACACCGCAGGTTCTTTCCGGTATTACATATTCTTTGCGCTCACCAGCAGTCGTGACTAGCTGTGGGATTCAGTCGTATTGCTCCGTATATTCTTCTCACTATGCGCCTCACCGGCCTTTACTCGGTTAGGGAGAGCGTCGGTGCTGCAGCTATTCGATCGATCAAGTTACGCTCGGCACACCGACTAGGCTTGAACTTCAAGCAGCTCATTCCGTTCGTTAAGGAGATTCCGTCACTTCTTGTTACGATCTATGCAGCTTTGTTAGGAGGGGTAGGAAATTACGTCGTGTTTAAAAACCATGGTGAAATTGCTCAAACTCAGCCAGAGCAGGTCGGTAAAAGTTTACGCACGAAAAAAGGGAAATATTGCCAGACAGGAAGAGAGAAGTAAAATTTTTGCGTGGGCTGAAAATGAAGTAAGGAAGGAGATGGGTAGTAACCTTCATTATTCTTTTCCCCTAAGTGGCGGTGAGGGGCCCTTGAGCCCTGGCGGCATCATCAAGAATTCGGACAGCGTTCAATTGAGTGTCCAGGTCACAGCTGAGCATAACGCTCTCCAATTGCCCTGAAGTAAGAATAGCAATCGATTGCATAATATTTCTTTTTTCCAAGGGACATATCCTCACCAGAAATGATGGACGCTAGCCCCTGCGGAACAAAATTTACAATTGTCTTCTCAGAGCTCAAGGTAGTAAACGACAGTAACTTTGAAAACCGTAGTGCTTTATTCTCCTTTTTTGAGGCTGCACACGTTGCAGAGAAAAAATGGTTGCAGGTAAAGAAAAGCTCCCCAGAAGGGGTTGCTTACCTTCTGGTCCGTAAAACATAGCTGGTGAACCGACATTGGAAAGGGTAGATCTTTCTACCAGGCACCAGAACATATTCGTTCTTGTCAGTGGTAACTCGTCCGTTGATAAAGATAGGAAGTAAGTCCCTGGACGTTTGAGGAATACACGGTAAACACGTTTTGCAAGGCACACAGAGTACGGCATAATAGTAGGATTGATCTCTCTGATTCCCTGCTGCTTTAAGATACGTTTCTACTGCTGTATACCTGTGTTGAACCGCATGCGATGTATTTATGCAGTTGGCTATGAAATATGCAAATGCTTTTTGATTACTGGTGTCCAACAGCTGCTGTGATGTCGCATGCGCGAGCACGCACACACATATATTCAGGGAGGCGTATGTTTTTGCCACTGAAATGTTATAGGAGCATGTCTTCAACGTGTTGACATGGTCTCTATATTCAGCGCATCCTACCAACTGGTCTTGCAATGGCAGTCGAATCGAGGCTTTGATCAAGTTCCGTGTCTTTCTATTGGGCTGAAGACAGGGAGTTTGACAGCTCTGACCTCAGTGAGCAACTTTCGGTAGCTGAAAAGACGAAGACAGCGGGTCACACCAAAGGATTCTTGAAATACAGCTCCCGTCTACTAGACAGCTTTATTGTACTGCTCAACAATTTTTTCCTCGTCCTATGGTAGCCCCGAACGATGCCCGCTTACTGGTCAACGTATGCACCCGGAGGTGGCAAGCAAGATGAAATGAAAGTTAATGTAGTGTAAAGCTGGCACCACGAAAACTTTCCCTGAATCCTCACTTTTCTTCAACAGGCGGAATTTGCGCAACATCTCCGAGCACTCCAGCTTTTCCGGGGATAATAACAGATTTCTTCCTGTTTGGGATTGCATAGAAAGCGTCAAATGTTTCTCGATATAATTACCGTTTATGAGTTTTGAGTGTTGGTCGATGTTTGTGAAATTGGTTTCTTTTATCGAGTAGCCGAAGGAGATGTTGCGATCACTTGGGCCATGACATTCCAGTTTCGATGCGATGTTGTCATTATAGATGAAATCTCGGTGCAATGCCGTGATGTCGAGCACTTCCTCTGCAAGTAAAAAAGAACCTGAACTCAAAGTTATGCACGTATTTTTAACGAGTTTTCAGGTTTGTTAAATCCAAAATATATCATTATGACCTTGTTCCCAGGTTGTTTAGGCTTAGTAATTAATAACACTACCGTGGAGACCGATGCAGTTCACAAAGTGTTAAAAAGGATAAGAGCCATTTTTTAAACGTGGATATATCATTCAATATTTCATTTCACAACCTCTTCGGTGTGGTCATTTTTGCTGAACTAGTGGTAGCAGAAATGAATCAATGACCGCATGGTTGATAATCAATGACGCCAATGACAGAAATCAATCATTGAACCTAGTGGTAGCAAAACTTTATGGCAGCAGAAAACGGCAAATCTGCTTCGTGTACGTTAGAGGAGCCAATATATCTTAGGGCGGGAAACTTGTTGTATCTAACCAGATATAGGCGGACACGCTTGATGTATAGACTTTATTATCACGTTATTACTCTTTTCCTTTATTTTTACTGTCTTTTTCTAAATATCAGCTTTAAATAACAGCACCGAAAAAACCGAAGTGTGCAGAGTTTTCTAGTACGCCACCTGCTCATTATTTCAGGGCAACACACAGCTGATCCATGAAGAAACAGCCTTCAGTGGCCTAATACAATATGGTTAACAAAACATTCACTGGATGTATTTTTCCTTGGTCAGAAAAATGCTTCAACTGTTCATAATTTCAGAACTGAAGCATGACTTCTTTACCTAATGCAATGTTGTGACTGCTTCCGTGGTCAGACAATTTCACCCCACGCTTTAAAATTTAAAACACTTATATTTCACCTATCCTCACGCTTAGATCTACAACCAGTATTCTGTAAAGACAGCTAGGTTATCGAAGGCTGTGCCATTACATATATTGAACCATAGTTGTGTTAGCAGGCACATTCCGGGGATGTGCTGTTCAGCGCACATTAAATTGTTACGTCCTCGACATAGTAAATGTAAGTTAATGAAAGTAGGCTATCTCATTTCGAACGCTTGCACCAGCATTGGTGCCTTTAGGACTGTTTTCTTATAAGTGGCTCTCTTCTGCCCAAAAACAGCAGACGTGAACCATAAAATGCGGAGATTCCCCAGGCGGCCGCTTCCTATTTACCTCCAAATAACTACGTTTGAGCAGTGGGTGGTTTCTATGCAGAGCCGAACGCCTACAACCCAAGACAAAATATCGGACTTGGCGGATAATGTGGAAATGATTTACGACGTATAGTGTGTTTTCGCCCTCCCTCCATGCTTTTTTGTCTACTTGACAATAAACATGCGCTTACCACCATAATATAGTTGCTTGTAAAACAGAGACACACCGACACACAAAGGGAACCGCGATAGCCAGTAGGAGTGGTGCATACCTTTTATCCGCGGCGACGTGAATTGGAATCTATCTCGTGAGTAGACCAACGGGCTAAAAGAATAAAAGGGTAGAAAATGTAAAGTTTGTCATCAACATTGCCAGCATCATCACCATCACAATGTTAACCGTCGCGGTTGTTGTCGCCACCACTAGCATCATGGCCTATCGATTTCAACCGCACAACAAGGGCCGATCCGCTAGACTTGCACCCACAGGCTCTGATCGGGTGTAGTCCGAATCATGTTTTTTTCCATAAAAATATTACTTCCAGCCCCCCCCCCCCACCCCCCACCCCCGCACGCCTTAGCGCGTTGTAAATAATTTTGCTCAAACCTTTCTTCAGTTTACTCTCGATTCATTAATTTCTTTCCATGTTACAAAAAATTGCTGGTTTCCGCTCTGCTATAACTCTATTAGCCCCTTATCTACTGTCTTCGCGCCAATTGCATTCTGCCTCTTGTAATCAAATTAAATAAAATATTCATTTTTCTTTGGTTTTAAATAAACCTCTGCCACGCAACTCGCCCTCCTCTGTGCCCACCCAAACAATGACGGTCTTCCGTCACCTCTTGCCACTTACGTGATGAATGCAATACATGTTTTCTGGATTCAATTGAATGTTGCGCGTTTGGACTGCTTGTGAGCCATTTGATAAAGCAGCAAATCTCGCATCTCTTCGATACCGTGCTTCTCAGTTTACCGTCGTAGGAACTAATCAAGCGTATATTTTTATTTGAAAAGATACTGGTGCTTTCAATTCTGTACTTGTGTTTTGCCTTAGTTTTGCCATTGGTTTTCTTTGCGCCGATGAATGTGAAGTTGCGCAAGCCATGACAGCAGTTAATTTCCAGGGAAGCAGATCCACAGTCATTATAGTGACCAGCCGTCAAGTATTTGAAGCACAAGACGGATAGGAGGACCGACAAAAATTTATATGTAAGGTAACCAAAGCAAAGCTACTGTTCGTGAAGGGACCATAAAAACAAGATACAACTTTCTTCAGTTTTAAAGAACTTTCCTTTGGTAACACCCCGACCTCCACTGAGCGACAAAAGAGGCTTCAGAATGGAAAAAAATGTCGAAAACCGCTGAAATTTTGCGTCATACTGACGTTAAATGTGCAGGGATGACGTAACGAGCGCAAGCACTAAATGTATAGTTATAATTGTGTTTACTGCATGTTATCATTCAAGTTATACGATGAAACAAATCTAGAGGCCCCGGTACAACCACACACTTGTATTTTTTTGCGGTGGCATAGGTAGGACGCCGCGAATTGCAGCTACAAGGTTACGTGACATCATAGAGAAGCTGCCGGGAAGTTGCCGGGGAGTCGCCACTGCAGCGGCTGCTTCCTTTACAATCTTCATTATTCATTTGATCTACACATTAAAACTGTTTTAACCATTATCGAGACAAGACAGTGTTTTCTATGTACCAAACTTGTGTTTTTTCTTCATGGTCTCTTTAAAGTGCCCGATCAGGCTGACACATCTCTGCTTCAGCAGCTCGCCTATTCCCAAAGCACGCTGGATACGCCGGTGGATGTGCATTTGCCATAACCGCCATCGATGTGGCCTGCATTAAGGAAGTGGTGGTAGTAGCTGCATAAAATAAATCTGTTGAAAGGTTTGCTAGAGCTATCGTAGCCGCTATAAGCGCATGCATGGTCGGGTTACTTCGATTTCTGAAGACACAAACGATGCTCCTATACAGTTTGGCGATAGATCTTGTGTTTCATTTCTGATAGCACATGCTAGTTTTAATTAGTCGGAAGACAAGTGGCTGACTAAGCACCACAAAAAATTTTGGTGAAGGATATCACTTACTCATCTGAAGTCACACCGTAGCGCATGGAACCCCTGAAACGTTCAAACAAGTAGTGGTGCTCAAAAAGCCTTAAAGAAACATTCCACGCCGATGAGTTCCATGAAGATATCCGTAAGTCATGAAGAGCACTCTTGCAGATGGATGATTGCTAATGCAAACAAGGAATAAAAAAGGAGATAATTGACAAGTGACTCAACAGATACAGTTTTCAGTCATGGAGAGGTATGCATACCTCTCTAGATGACTTTAAATTGCACAGGGTGTATTTCATACGCGTCACTTTGGTTGCATACCAGTGAGCAGTGAGAGCACAGCGGCCCGTGCATCGCGCTTTTCTTCTGCATTTTGGAGGTTGTTTGTTTACGCCTTTCTTAAAGCATATCTCAAAACTTGTTTATAGTTGCTGCCACTGCCTCCAAGATTTGTCCACTTTTGGCCGTGTGGTTTTGTGCACTTGAAACAAAAATTTATCAATGTCGCCCACCATGCAACAAGTTATAAGTGGGCTTAGGAGGGAACTACTCCAGGAGATAAATAATGCCGGGGCTTGCTTGCGAAAACCAGAGAACTTTTAGACGGAATGGGGATCCCAGAAGCATTCAGAATTTTAACAAAGTCTTTGAGGAGAAGTCCTTAGGCCTTTGAGCTCTACAAGGCTATTAAGGCATATAACGAAACCCTCACGGAACAAAACACTGCTTCGCGCGCGGATTGTGATGCCTTGACGAAACTACTGTCTGATACCGAGTACCGCCTGCTTCACTCCGAGCAATGTTCCCGTAACAAAAACATCGAGATTAAAGGAACGGATGAGAAGCCTAACGAAAACGTCGTTGAGTTCCTGCAAACACTTGGAACCCTTGCTGGAGTTCCAGTGAGTCCACACGACATTAAGACCTGTCACTGAGTTCCTTCTCAGGCGAAACCTATCTACATTGTTGTGCAGTTGGCTCGACACCAAAAGAGGGATGCACTCATTGATAAGGCTCCATAATTGCGGCTGAACAGCAAAGACTTTGTAAACATTGCTAACTCGCCTGTCTACGTGAATGATCACTTATGCCCTCTCCTAAACCGTTTTCTTGCCATGGCTATCTCGAAAAGAAAACTGGTGGTAGGAAGTATAGGTGGTATAGGTGGTATAGGTGGTAGGAAAAACAGCGATGTCAACGGCATATGACAAAATTTTAACTTCACTGCAGTGCAAACGGAATCCGTGTATATTTTCATTTTGAAGAATCTTTAAACAAAAGGGTTCAAGATAAATCGCGAACAACAAGGGACTCAAGGGGCACCCCTGCTTCACCGACGACAGTATATCAAAACTTCGTCCCACTTTTTTGTTTACAATAACACGAGCTGAGCACTGAGTGTACGACATCTTTACACTTTCGAGGATGACGGATCCTACGTTAACGTGTTCTAACACTGAGAAAAGAATGTTATGCGCAACACGGTCAAAGGCCTTCTGCAAATCAATTTGGATCATCGCCACGTGGCCCCCTAGAGCGTCGCAACACTCTAATACACTTCTTGCGACATGAATATTGGTAAAAATAGATCGTCCCTGAATTCCACAAGTTTGATGGGTTCCAACAATTGTTTTTATTACTCCTTGCAATCTTCTAGCCAAAACCGTCATGAAAATTTTGTAATCAACATTCGTTAAGCTGATTGGCCGATACGACTCTACCGCCAACAGCTTTTCAGGATCATCAGTTTTAGAAATTAACACAATATGACTATTCCGGAACGAAGGCGGTGTTCTCTTGGATTCGTACGCTTCCGTTATGACCCTGTACAAAAGTACTGCTATATCTTCTTTGAAGAACTTGTAAAACTCGGTTCCCAATCCATCTGGCCGGTGACTTCCCTATGGATAATTCGTCGATGGCGTTATTTATCTCCTGCAAACTGATCGGCGCCTCCATGCTTGCTCTGTCATCATCCCTTAACTTTGGCACTGACGGCAAGAAAGTTAGCTCGTAATCTTTACTGCCTTGCTTTTCAGTTCCCAGCAGTTCCTTATAATGTTCAAAAAACGCGCGCTCCACGACTTCAGGGTCCCTAGAAACCACTATATTGTATCGAATAGCTTTAATCTCATTCTTTTGCGCATAACCCTTTTCGTCACTCAGGGAACGTTTGGTTGGCGTTTCGCCCAACCAGAGTCGCTCTGCGCGTACGCGCACTATGGCACCCCTGTACTTCTCGATGTCAATGACCTCCAACTTATTTTTAACTTCTCTTATTTCTTTTGTAAAAGTTTCAGGCTGTTGAGCCTCAATGCCTAGCAAGACGTGCAACTGGCTTTGTAGTTTTGTTTCCTCCTCCTTTTCTTGATGACGTATGACGGACGATCTTTCTATTGCACTTAACTTAACTTCACTTTTTAGCTGTTCCCAGACAGTGATAAGTGACCCACTTTCTGTTCCGATTGCCTGCTCTAATCTTCTCTTTACACCAGTTGTGAATGGTTCATCATTCAGTAGTATTACATTGAATTTCCAAGTATCCCAGCTAAAGCGAGTTTTTCTTTGCTTCTGACCGATTGTAAACGTCACCATGCTGTGGTCGCTGAAGGACAGCGGTTTCACGTTGTAGGCCTCGCACAGAGGCACAAGACCCAGTGATACGTAAACTCTGTCCAATCTTGCGTGACTTTCACGTTGAAAATGTGTGTACTGTGGTGCATTCATGTTCGACAGAACACACGCGACGTCCACCAGGCCAAACTCATGCACTAGGCTATTTAAAACTATCGCACTCAACTCATGTGTCGGCGGTTTTTTTGCTCTATCAGCGCTCGAACAGACGCAGTTGAAATCGCCAAGAAATATTACGTGCCTATCGCAGTTTAAATACACTTTCAAACTTTCAAAAAATAGGCGGCGATCCACTTCCTTATTTGGCGCATATACACAAATCACTCTCCATGCCATTTCCGAGTACAAAAAATCGCACACAATAAAGCGACCGCGTTCGCAAACACTGACACTTTCTTCAAACATTCCCACAGAATTACGCAGAAAAAGCGCACATCCAGCTGACGCGCCTATCGAGTGGGACACGCAAACGTTATATCGTGCTCTGAAAGTTTGCACCATCCGGTCCGTTTGCTCCTGACTTTCAATTTTCGTCTCTTGAACGGCGATTATGTCGATATCGTCTTCCAGAAAAAGGCGGTTAAGCTGGTACTGTCTCCTTTTTGACGACAGGCCCCTGACGTTGATTGTTGCCACCTTAAGTGCTGAAAGGAGATTCGTTGCCATTCACATTAATGAGCGTGTGGACAGGATGGTGCTTTCATTAATGCCAGGAAGAGGAGCGAACCGCTGTAGTCAGCCAAATGCGCCGTCGAAATGACATAGAAGCTGTCATGTGCCCCATACCAATTTATGGCACCTGTTCCGACCTCGACAATATCCTTACGTTGTCCTGCCCCCCCATACACTACAGACAGCACCACGGGTACGGGGCGTGGACTCAAAAGCAGCGCAGAATACACTACTGCATTACGGGCCAGGAGTCTCAGACACAAGGATGACCGACGCTGGCTCACTCGCCCACCGGCGCACACCACTCGCGCGACTACGTCGGCGTCTTCGCCGGCGTCGACGCTGTCTCTCTCCTGTCCGGGGGGACGCTACGCTTGGGCTTCTGTGTGGAATGCCGCCCCAGCACCGCCTTCCAAGGCGGCTCATCGGAAGCCGCGTTGTCGCCTTCTGTCATTTCGGCGTTGCTCTCGCGTCCAGCTTTCCGCAGGTGCTGCTAGCGTGGTCCTTGCTCGTGTCCATATCGATGGTGTCATCGTCAGACTCCTTCCCACCGTCCGCTTGGTCGGTTTCCAGGATAGCTCCTCCTTGGGCAGCTTGGTTCCCTGGTGCCAGTGATAAGTCGTCTGTGTTGAGGCCCGGCCGGTCATTATCTTTTCCCTGGCCCATGCCAGCTTGTACGGCGGGTGACTTGCACGTCGGCAGGTCTTTGAGCTCATGCGTCGACGCTGGCTCGTCTGCCCCTCCTCCAGCGGCGACTTCCTCCGCTTCAGCTTCATCCATAAGGTGCTCAGATTGGTCGTCACACCCCACTGGTCCGGCGACAGTGGCGTAAGTTTGCACGCACTGTGAGGCCTCGTGGCCAAAACGACGACAACGCGTGCAGCGCGGAACACGACACTCCCGTCGAACGTGTCCAGAACGCTGACACCGCAGGCAAAGCGGCAGACGCCCCGGAACGACTACGAGTGCGTTGTCCCCGGCGATTCGGAGCTGGTGGGGCACGTCGTCGGGGGAGACGCCTGCCTTGAGTTTCAGCGACACAAGGCGCGTTGTCGAGCCCTTGTCGCCGCACCCAGACACACGCCATCGGTCTCTTGCGACGTCAGTCACTACGCCGTATGGCGCAAACGCGGCTCGCACCATGTCGTCGGGCACACCATAAAGAACCCAGTGCACTTTCACTCGCAGCACCTGGTTGTTCGGGTTGATGACCATGCAGCGAAGATCTTTTACTTTTACGTCGCGAAAATCAACCAACTTTTTGGCACTTTCGGCGTCCTTGAATGTTACTGCCCACACGTGATTCATTTGGAACGCTCCCAACGCTATCACGTCGGGGAGCAGTTCCAAGCGTGACAGCGCGTCTCGAAAATCTTCCACTCGATAAGGCCTCGCTTTGACGTCAGCGTGCAAGAATACTGTGTTCAAAACGAACCTACCTGATGGCAGTTGAGGCAGAATTATCTGGTAGTCCTGTGCTTCGTTTTCCGTTGTCCTGTTTCCGCGGCCCGAAGCCGCAACGACCGCTCCAACTGGGGAGCTCGACATCTTGCGTCCGCTCGCTAGCGCTACCGGAAGCAGAGTCCCACTAAGCCACGGACGCGACGCTGACATCAGTGTTAGTAACGCGCCTTATATCTTTAACGCATTCAAACTACGTCGTCAGCGGCGTGCGTTGGCGACTCAGAGGCGTTATAGCGGCTTGATAACTGCGTGGTGTACACGTGATACTACAAACCCGATGGAAGAGATGGAAGAGAAGGCGGCGAGGCGGTGGGCTGCGGGGGCCGAGCGCAAGCGCCGCAAGCGGGCCTACAACCGTGCATTCGCACTTTCACATTCTCCCCCTCGGGGAAATGCGGGGGAATTTTTTTTATTTTCGGACTGTCGCTTATGTTAGCATCGGGTCAATGCACTGTTAGAGGGGGGGAGGGGCAATGCCGCGAACCATACATTGGGTTTGTTTATTTGTGTTTTGCTTTTACCGCCAGGCTGCGCCGGTCTGTGTTATCTCTGCGCCGAGGGAAGCGCGTGTTCAATTCTTTCTTTCTGTGGTGCATGTGTTATCTGTTGTGATAGGGAGAGCATTTCGATCTAACGTGAACAGCCCAGAATAATCTTCTTGGATCTACTATGTTCTCGATGCGAATCGACGTTTCGAGAACCACGCGCCCCGAAAGATAAAAAGCCTGCAGTGCGGACGCCGGAGCATTCGATTCGACGACACTTGCCTGTGCAAATCAGTTTGTTGACCGCTGCTTTGCCGCCTCTGTATTCTTTTGAGTTGTTAGGGGAGCACAAGTTCGCTCCAATAAACGTGTTTCTCATTCAAGACAACTGCATCGTCCTTGTCTTCGTGACAATATGTATTTTTTCGAAAGGCTGTTTCGTAATTTCTAGATTTGCTGGGGTAATATATTCTGCACATAATTTGTTGGCATGACATATTAAGGGCATTATTCTTTTTGGTGAGCAGTTAAGTTGATCACTAATATCTGTATGCACAACATCGGCTGTAAGTAAGTTGTTCGGGATATTAGTGAATAAACACATCAAGTGGAGAACTATACCAATCGTAACTCGGGTAAAGATTTTTATTACTTTACTCAGACCACGTCTATGTATGGTAGACTGGCAGTCTCTCTGTACGTTTGTATATGCAAGCATGCATGCCAATAAACGGCACCAGCACGTTTAATCTGCCTATTGCGGAAGAAATACCGACAGCCATTTGGAGAGTATACACTTCAGATTCTGAAGTATACGACGTCTCTGTTAATAGTATCGCGGTAAAAGTTACGCCAAATGTTTCAAGTAGTCAGGTTTGTAGCGCTTAGAATAGTGAAAGTATCATGTGGGTTCAAGGTGGCACTTGTATTCTGCCATTTTTTGGAGGAAATTCCAGCAGTGAAACCTTGGACTGTGCACTTACCTTCATGTCACTGTGTTGTACTCCGCCAAGTGGTGGCAGTTTTATAAATGGGCTCAATTAGTTGATTGCAGCTACCTCGGGTGCACGATGCCCATGTGCGATGGTCAAAATCTGCCTATGGCTTGGTTGTACAGATCCCCTGACGTGCATCTTCACTGATGCTGAGCCTTTGTCAAAGTGAGCGTCAGTTTGCTGCAACCTTAACGTCATTTCACACGTATTGTTTAATTTGGACACTAGGGCTCCGTTACGCCTTCACCGAACTTATCACACGCCCCACTGATTGGGGTGTGCGGAAACCAGGGCCGCTATTCCAGAAGGCCCGTGATGGCTCGCTTCCGAGTTTCCAGCTGCTCGAGTTAACAAAGTGGTGATAGTACAGCATCCGATAAACCTCAAGCGACCCCGGCGCAGTAGCGCGGAGCATGCTTGGCATTAACAGCGCGCCCAGTTGAGGCCACTCACGTTGAAAACGCACGGCTTCTGCGAACATCCACGTGCAGCGCCATCTGGAATCGAGTTGCAATATTTACTCAGTTGCGTAAAGTTAATAACCCAGCTATTACTTTTAGAACTCCGGCCTTGCCCCTTCCTTCTTTTAAAGCTCCGCCCCGTAAAAGTGGCGCGGCGCGGCTCCGGTTTTCTTCGTGTCCTGTTCTTCAACTGAAATGTGTGTGCGGCTGCAGTGCAAATATGCGCACGCCCAAACGAAGCCAAGCAGTTCAGTGTAGCGAAAGGAACGCGCCCTTCTCTCGACACTCAAACGTGACCGGCTTTGTTTACGTGCAGACGGTGGGCGTAGTAGAAAACATCGCCCCAATTTTACGTGTCATGAGAGTGTTTTAACATTTTACGAGTGCATTTTAGACGTTGAAGGTGTGTCATCTGTCGTAGATTGTGTTTTTGCTGTGTATGCATACGGCTGGCCGGGGAAAATCTTGTCATCTTGGCCGCTCTTATCGTTCGGACTGATCCCCCCACCCCTCCTGCGACTATGGCAGCATTTGAATAACGGTGACCTGGGGACTTTTCATCCTTTGCTACTAAGCTTTGTTAGCGAAGCATCAAATGCAAGCGACTTCGTGGCTTTGGCGCTACCCCACCGGTGAAATGGACACCATGGCAGCCATGGTTGGATGGGGCTCCAGTCGCTACGCCGTGGGTGTGTGTGATTCACACGAGAACTCGGAGGACACTCGGGATAGATTTCGCACAGCTGAGTTGAACTTCTGACGCTAGTGTTGCCGGGTGCTGTGGCGTGGTTCATCGTTAACGGTTACCGTAGCAAGCATATATCTATTATGACAGAGTTTTTTTATAGCGGAGCCGGAATTGCAAGCCCTTTTTCGGCTCTCGAAAGTACTATGAAATAGCTGTGCAGCCATCTGGCGGCCGACCCCCTTTGCGACTACTTTGAGGGAGCTTTCCCTCCATGACTGCCGAGGAGCAAGTGTTGTGTGCGCTGCGGTTTTACCCGACGGACACTTTCAACGGAATCGTTAGTAGCGACCCCACCAGCGACCGGCACCCAGTCGATAGTCAGCCGGTGTGTGTGCAATAGGATTACTACAGGCATGTTTTTCGCCTTTTTTATGTGGTTCATTGGACATGGCTTCCACAGGTTCTACAATGCGTTTATCTGTCTACAGCGGAGCGTGCGCTTGGGTCGCGACCACTCGACGGAAAGGAGGTTTCCATTGAGTTGCCGTGCGTTAGTGTCTGTTAGTGCGTCTGCTCGCAAAACTTTCCAATATAGCGTTGCATGTCTGTGCGCTTCATTTCTCGCCAGCGCGGTAGACGGTTTCTTTTGAGGCAGTGCGTGTCACACAATTCTTGCGAAAACTTTACTCGCAGGGTAGTATGTAATCAACGGTGTAAGTCTAGTATTGGAGGCGATATTTAAGCATTTCAACGAGTTTTGTGGCGTTATTGTCGTCTGCCAGGAAGCGAGCATGCAAAGCTTGTGAAGGGAAGAGTTGAGACCGAAACAGCGTGACGCCAGAATCAGGGTGAAGACATAGAGTCCATGAAAGAAGCCAACGACTGTACAGAGCTTCGCCGAACAAGAGCTGTGAAGAGCACAGTGAAATAAACGAAACAAATTTGAAAAGCTGTGGTTGTTACTATTTCGTTCTTAGTAGCACGTGCCCAATTGGGTGACTTGCCCGGACTAACAAGCTGCATACAAGAACTACAGATCTGGCTGGGTCTCCCTTGCGGCACAAAAACACCTCGAGAAGGCTATGCCTCCTAAACAAAAAATCGAATTATTTTGGGTCCCGGCCAGTCGTCAATTTAGGGCAACGAATATGCTCATCAACAGGCCCGAGCGCTGAACTCCCGGGCCACCGGGGAGGAGGGAAGGGGGTGGCAACTGATTACCAGCTACACAGATATAGTCAAGTATTACAGGGACGGTAGCAAGACATTCCCACACCTCACCACTCCTCGACTAGAGCAGAACAAGCGATATACAGTTAAATCCAGGCGGGCTCCTTTCCCCACCCCTTCCTCCATAATAAAATGTACAACAAATTGCCCTCAATGCAATGCACTAGGCACCCTCCAGCACGTCATAGGAGAGTGCAGTTTCTCCAAAGACCACCACCCTTCTACACCCCTAAGTAATCCCTCTACTCTCCTCACCCCTGGCCAGCGATGGGAGATCTTTCTATCCAGCATCGCCCTGGAAGACCAACTTCAACTGATCCATGAAGGCCAGGCGGCCCTCGAACCATATGGAACCCGTGAAGAGGGAGCCACCCCAGTGAGCGCTTAACGCACTCCATTTGACAACAAAAGTTCTTTCCTCCTCCCGCTATTGGTAGCTTTGAGGAGCAAGCGGGCTCTGTTTTTGAAAATTCACAAAACTGTGAATTTGAAAAGTAAAATCTGTAGAATAGTGCGTGCTGCGGGACACGTGAACGTGATGGCACACAAGAAGGACAGCTGCACACCAGTCACGCAAAACCCCGAATATAGGGAGGCTGTGTGTGTGCCAGTGTTCTTACTGACGAGTTCACTACGAAATAAGGCTCACTACGACAAGAAATCTACGCAATCACGGTATAGCAGAAAATAAGCCGGTCGAAGTAATTTCAAAACTCATGCCGAAAGCCGAAGAAAAAACAGCGAGGAAATATACGTAAGTGCAATATATCATTCAAGAATTACCCCAAGTACAATTATGCGTTGTAATAAGTACCGCAAGTACAATGTATCAGTTTTTATTAAGCTTCGCCAAGCTTTCACCCTCAAATCACTTAAGCAGACCTAAGTGCCCATAGTTAATTTCGTATCTGAAAGCGGACAGAGTGTTTGGATAACGCCGAGCAGCAATTACTTTGAATGCGGCGCATTTCCATCACCCGCTTTCTTTTTTTACCAGTCGGCCTTAGTCACGTGATTGCATTGGCTGCAGCAGGAATGCGCAGAAACTGCTTCTTGGGACGGCCAATTTCAAACAAACACCTCATAAGAACGTCAAGAATAACAAAATTAATGAACTTTTAAGTCAAATAAATACTAAAATAGAGGCACAATAAAGTAATGTAGTAGGATTTGCTTGCCCCCAGTAGTCACCAGTGCATCAGTGGAGCGAGAGAACGCAGTGAAAAAGCGTCCCGCCCTAGTCTCGCCTCCTTGGAACGCGCTGCCCTGGACCGGTTATGTCACCTTAATAGGGACCGGAAACTAGAGTTTGCTGTGCTACACTAGCGCCATTTTCTTTGCCGTAGTGGCGGAAAACGGTAGTTGTGGACGAAAAAAAAAAAGAACGTGCCACTGCTGTGGGCGAGATGACCACAGCAGTGGCATTTTGACTTTTGTTTTTTTGCGCGCGAGCGCTGTCTCTGCATCCCGCCAGTTTTTCCCGAGGCAGTAGGGCCCGAACGTTAATTACCTAATTTAAGTTAATTAGTTAGTTATTGATTAGTCAGATTGGATTCAAAGTCAAAGTGATGTCACTACGGCTTGTGAGGTATCAAATTAAAGGTCTCGATGAGGGGAATCACGTGGGAGAAATTAAAAATTGCTTCCTGGTGATGGTCTTGAGGAGATAACCTCGTGAGTCATAGATTGGGTTAGCAGTGAAAGTGATGCCAGTAGGGCTTGTGAGCTATCAAATTAAAGGTTTTGATGAGGGGAATCATGGGGGACAAAATAAAAATCGCTTCGTGGTTATAATCATGAGAAAGTCATGTGAGTCATAGCTTGGGTTAAAAGTCAAAGTGATGCCACTAGAGCTTGTGAGGTATCAAATTAAAGGTCTCGATCAGGGGAATCACGTGGGACAAATTAAAAATTGCTTCCTAAAATAGTCATGAGATAACCATGTGTGTCATAGATTGGGTAGCAGTGAAACTGATGCCAGTAGGGCTTGTGAGGTATTCAAATTAAAGGTCTCGATGAGGGGAATCATGGGGGACAAATTAAAAATCGCTTCCTGGATATAATCATGAGATATTCACGTGAGTTATAGATTGGGTTAAACGTCAAAGTGACGTCACTAGGGTTGTGAGGTATCAAATTAAAGGTCTCGATGAGGGGAATCATGACGGAAACATTAAAAATTGCTTCGTGGTTATAATCATGACATATTCACGTGATTCATAGATTGGGTAAAATTCAAAGTTATGTCACTAGGGCTTGTGAGGTATCAAATTAAAGGACTTGATGAGGGGAATCACGTAGGAGGAATTAAAAATTGCTTCCTGGTTATAGTCATGACAGAGTCACGGAGTCATAGATTGGGTTAAAAGTCAAACTGATGCGTATAGGGCTTGTGAGGTATCAAACTAAAGGAGTCGATTCGGGGAATCACGCAGATCAAATTAAATATTGCCTCGTGGCTATAGGCATGAGATAGTCACGTGAGTCATAGATTGGGTTAAAAGTCAAATTGATGCCACTCGGTTTGTGAGGTATCAAATTAAAGGTCTTGACGAGGACAATCACAGGGGACAAAATTAGAAACTGCATCTTGGTTATAGTCACGAGCTAGTCACGTGAGTCATGGATTTGGTAAACATCAAAGTGATGCCGCTACGGCTTGTGTGGTATCAGATTAAATGACTCGATGAGGGGAATAACGTGAGACAAAAATAAATATTTCTTTCTGCTTATAATCATGATATAGTTACGTGAGTCATAGATTGGGTTAAAAGTCAAAGTGATGCCCTAGAGCTTGTTATCGCCCTCCCAAATGTAAAAAGAAAGTTGCACTTGCGAGAAAGGGCAGATTGTGCTAGGAATGTGTGTTCGCACTGGTAGTGAAAGCGACAATCCCATTCCCTGTATCACAAAATCCAAAGTCGGCCATGAGTCGTTCAGGGGAAACTCCTTTTTTAAGCTCGCCGCGAACAGAGTTTTTCAGTTTGTGCTTCGTTCAAGCTCCCGTATTCTAAGTAAATATTTTGTGCATCTTCAATTTTTCTTGGGACTTTCTGACTCGTTTCTGAATGGTAAGAGGATGAGCTCTGCAGGCTGAGTTGTCGACGCAGCTGCGGGGCTTCTGAATAGGACGTTATCTACCGGGGCCTGATCGCGAAAGGCAGCCAGTGCTCTGACCGCACAATGGGCAGGGTCGTTTGCTTTCGCGAACAAAGGCTGTTTGGGTGTATTTTCACAAGAAATGAACACCTGTTCTTGATTCAGCATCAAGAAAACTATAAAGGAAGTCCAGCAACAAATGTTTTGAAAAGCTCATCAGCAGGGTTCGAAAAGCACGTCGAGTTTTTAATTGTTTGTTATCTTGTTTTTTTATATTTTCGATATTTTTCTAAAAAAAACATAAAAAAAATTTTCACGCCCTTCACTATTTTATGGAAAATTACAACTCTACTCTGGTGGCATCTCCTTCCCATTCGAAATAACGGTTTTGTCTTAGATAAATAAACATATTCATTTGTTTTGCTTCTTTATTGCTTCTTCGTTACTTGTGGCTGATATGCGAATTGGAGCAACGTACGTAGCAGCACCAACACAATATTGTACCAGGATGGTAGATATATCTATGGTGCTTTACGTTTTTATGGTAGTAAACAAATATACACATGGCGAACCAGCGCACTTCGGAAGCCGTTTTACATCCCCTGTCAGTCTTACAGCAGTAACTGAAAATACTACCCGCTGCAGTGGCTCAGTTATGCTGCTGAGCCCGAGGACGCGGGTTTGACCCTGTTCGTGATCTCTGCTTTTCATATGGAGAAGAAAAAAAGGCGATCGTATGTCGAGATTTCGCCGCGCGTAAACATGCCCAGGTATTAAAAAGTAATCCAGAGCCCTCGTGGGCCAGGTGCACAGCCGCGTCGCGTTAAACTCCCATAATTTGAATTTTGAACTCAAATAATAAAGAGGCCCTATATCTCGGTCCTTTCCTGCAAATGTCATCGAAAGACAGTAGTCTTCTGCCATCCGTGCCTGTAAAATCCAGCCAAGAAGACGGAGACACAAGTAAAGAAACAGACCGGACTATGCTGGACTAACAACTGAATTTTATGAAGAAAACAAGAACCTACCCCAAACACAAGCTGCGCATGGGCAGAACTCAACAAGTGATACTTATCGCTTCGTACATGACTAAAGATAAAGTTCGCGACGATGCATAAAATCGAACAACACGCAAACAAGAAAATATCACAGATTACCCGCCAAAAAAAGAAAATTCCTTGTCAGAAAGGCTCAAAGATGCAACGCTGATGCAGGCCCAGCTGGCCCAGTTTTCCGCGTTGCTTCATCACGTTTCCCCTACACTGGGCATCTTTCTTCGTGTACAACCTCCTGCAAGCAACTTTTGACTTGTGTGAGTGTCATCGCTTTGACTCAGTGCCGTGTACGGTTTCTCGGCTTTTGCTTAAAGTTGAACAGCCCGCCACAGGAGGTGGTCGCCTTGTTTGGTTTGGTGGCACCTTCCCCTGGCCACTGGATACGGGTGTGCCGAATTTTGAAGTCAGAATATGGGCGCCAGGTTAGACTTCTTTACGAGTGGTTACGGTTGCTTTGTGGCAACGATGTGAATGTTTGGTCTGCTTCCCAGCGGTTTCGTGAGCATAGCCGCCTAGCTGGTACGTTAACGGAGTGCTACTGGTGTCAACTCCAAAGGAGTCTTCCCAACAAATGAAAAAACTTTTCGGCAAGGGGCTCTGTGACGTACCTACATGGTGTTTCTGTCACGAAGCCCATTGACGACCTGCTAAAGAAAGGCCCAAAATTTAGTCTGGAACCTCACGTCAAAAACACCAGTTGCTGGCCACTATCCGAAATGTTGCGGAAAAAGTTCCTGCTGAAGAGAGAGGATGGTGTGTGTTCGAAGGTGTCGATGTCCTCAAGAGTGCTTAACGCCCACATCCTGACCGCAACGTGACGGACCTTCCTCCAGTTGTGACCTACTCCCGAGATCACAACTTGAGTCTGCTGCAGTCCGACAAAGAAGGTGGCTTGGTCGTTTCACCGAAGGGGACATTCAGCGAGAAGGCCAGAGACGCTATGAACAAGGACTTCAAGCCCACTTCTCTGAAACCAAGGAAAGTAAAAACGGCTGCCATGAAGCTACTAAAGTAGGTGAAACTTAAGGCCCTAGAAAAGTCCGTAAAGGCAAGAAAAGAGGATCAGCTGCGTGTGTTTTTCGGCAAAAATTCATAAGGTTAATTGCCCCCTGCGTTCCATCGTCACAGAAAACGGGAGCTTGCAGAAACTGTTGGGAAAATTTCTACAGCAAAAACTTCGTGTTCCTGGGCCTGAGGACCCGCTTGCCGTCCAGAGCTCCGCGCATGTTACCGAAGCTTTGATGAAAGGGCTGCCACATGTGAACGCAGGTTTTTCGGTTGACATAGAGGACCTTTATTATTCAGTACCTCAAAATGAGCTGTGTTCTACCGTTCATGAACTCATAGAGAAGTCTGGCACCGTTGGCTTCCAGAACCAATGCGGCTTGAACAGTGATGCTTTCCTTGAATTGCTGTCATTTTATCTCTCCGCCACGTTTGTGAAATTCGATATGTCCAGATGAAGGGGGTGTGCATCGGCTCCTCAGCGCTTCTGTTTTGTGTCACATAATCTTAGCCAAGTTTCACCGTTTGCTGAAGCAATGTCCTAATGACGACAGGGTAGTAAAAAAATTTAGATACGTAGATGACTTTCTAGTTCTTTTAAACCTTTCACATAATTCAATTGAATTCAATTCAGTTCAGTTTATTTCAACATCAAGGATGTTTGGAGGCACAGTCAAAAATCCATACAAAGGCTTGACAAAGGTCCGTGCCCCCTATATGGCATGGCACACAGTGGAGAGTAACAGGAGGCCGTGTACATATATTGGCAACAAAGCAATTACATGTTTTTCGCGTAGAGAAGCAAAGCGCCACTTTAGTAAAACAAAAAAAAACGATAACAAAGAACAGAGACCGTAGTGTAGTTACTAGATCACAGTAAGGATTTTTGTTTGCACCAGGAGGTCAGTAAAGCATTCCATAATGTGTGACGCTAAAAATAATAGTTAATCCGGCATTACAGCAACATATAAATCTCATTGATAACAAAGGAGAAACAGAATACAATGAAAAAAAAAAACAAAATATACAGGAGGTCTATGAGACCACTACAAAAACGCATTACGCAGATCTTTAAAAGAGAGTGTAACTATATCAGTTCCATGTTCGCAATGAAATCGGTTGAGCTTTGAAGGGAGGCAAAATTTCAGCATTTGCTTTCCATAATTTGTGCGGCTCGTGTCAACTTGCCAGTGCTCAGGACTGCGGGTTGGATAAGAAATGACGTTTCTTCGTAGTTTCGCAATGTTCGGCCATTGTGCCAATGTTTCGGATTGTTTCTGATGTAAAGTTCCGAGATAACAGTAATTGGTATACGATTTTTACATTGATAATTTTAAGGTCATGAAACACACTACTTGTATGGGATAGCGGAGGTACTTTATTTACAATTCGGATTACTCGTTTCTGCATAAGGAGTAGTTTTTCAATGTTTTGAAGAGTGGTAGTGCCCCACACTATTACGCCATAATTCAATAGAGATGAAAAGAGACCATTGTACAAAATGATATTAACAGATATGGGAAAATAAAAGTACTGTTTCCGCATACAGCCAGTCACAACAAATAATTTCCCGCTTAGGTAACTAATATGTTTATCCCAGGACATATGCTCTGAGAAGTATACACCTAAAGTTTTGCAATGCGCTACTATTTTAATTTCAGTACTATCTTTATGGATGGGAAGCAATGTGAAATTTTTATGTCGAGGGCGATATCGAATTGCCTTTGTTTTGTCTGTGTTGATCCTGAGATCATTCCTAAAGGCTCAATTATTAATGAGGAACAGGGTTTTGTTAGTATGCTCACTTAGGGTAATTCCGGATTTACCAGTGAAGAACAAACTCGTGTCGTCGGCATATATGATATATTTAACAGACTCATCAATGTTTGCTATTTCATTTATATACAAAATAAAAAGAAAAGCGCCAAGGATGCTCCCCTGTGGAACACCCGAAATTACCTGTTTTGTTAGGGAGTGATTGCGGTCAATATCTACGACCTGGGAACGGTGCTGTAAATAGGAAGACATTTGGGAGAGGATATTACCATGGGAGCCATAGTGTTTGAGTTTAAGAATAAGAATACGGTGGTTTATCAGATCGAAAGCTTTGCTAAAATCGAGAAAAATGCCCGGGGCCATGTTTTTGTTCTCAAAATTTTCGAGTATGTACTCTTTTTGCGCGAGGAGTGCTGATTCTGTCGACATATTTTTCCTAAAATCATAATGTGCCGGAGTTAAGATCGAGTAGCGATCTGAAAAAGCGATTAAACGCTTAAGAAGTATTTTTTCTAAGCCCTTTGAAAAGACAGGTAGAATATATATAGGGCGATAATTCTAGAATTCGTTACGGTTGCCTTTTTTGAATGTTACAGCAACCCTAGCACGTTGCATGTGCGGAAATAAGCCGGTTAAGAAGCAGCCGTAATATATGTGTGCTAAACAGTTCGAAATCTTATCGATTACATGTTTGACTGGCTTTATTTGTAAACCGAAAGCATCTTCCGATTCGGTATTGCTTAATTCTGTAAAAACTCTTATAATTTCTTTTTCAACGCTTGGCTCCAAAAACACTGTGTGTTCATTGTAGGGTTTCATGAAAGATAAACGGCTGTCAGTCTTAGTGGATGTAAGGGCTACTGAGAGAAAGTGATCATTGAAAGCATTAGCCAAATCTACTCCAGATAATTCACTGCCCTCCTTGGTAATTTTGTTGATAGGTTCTGGTGCGCGGATTAGTAAGTATTCAGGTCTCTTCAAATGTCATCTGAACGCCCTGTTGATGAGCTGAAAAGTTTTGTGTAGTATCAGTTTTTAGCAGTACGAAGTTCACTTGTAACATAGTTTCTATATTTTTTGAATATCTCTAATGCATCAGGGCACCTGTTTTTGATAAATATGTTTTAGAGTTTGTTCTTTTTCCTGATAAACTTTAGAATTTCATGAGTCACCCAGGGCTTTCGTGCTTCCTTAGATGGAGTATACGTTTTACGTGG
Source organism: Haemaphysalis longicornis (assembly GCF_048455015.1). NCBI lineage: Eukaryota > Metazoa > Arthropoda > Arachnida > Ixodida > Ixodidae > Haemaphysalis > Haemaphysalis longicornis. The sequence continues at coordinate 34,543,209 of NW_027526225.1, forward strand.
GAAAGAAGCATAGTAAACGTCGGTAAATTTCGTCATAAAGATGTCATAAGCTACTTCAGGGTTTTGTTCGCGGAAAGCATCGTTCCAAGTTATATCTGCTTCACGTTGTCGAAACAAAGATAAGGAATGAAGGTTGCTACGTCGGTATGTTGAATGGTACAAATTTTGATTTGCCTTAACAGTTTGTTGAATTGATATAAAAATCGGCAAGTGATCACTAATCGCGTATGCAATTACACCGCCTATCACACTACGGACATCAAAATTTGTAGTAAAAATATCGAGAAGTGTCTCGAAAATTTCAGTAATTCTAGTGAGCGAGGCTATTGCCTTATGGCAGAAATGAAGGTTTAGAATGGTCACAAGCTCATTCTGCAGATTATTCTCGCTTAGGAGGTTCATGTTGAGATCACCACCTAAAATTACGTGGAAATTGTGAGAGTTAGCAAACTGAAGAAAAGAGTCTAAAAAGAAAATTAATTTAGAATCATCGCCACCTGGCGGACGGTAACAGGCAGAGAAAATATTCGAACCAGATTTTACAGTAACTATTTCATAATCAGGTGTAACAGAGGAATAGTGAGGCAACAGTTCACATTGAATTTCATTGGATATCATCATACACACACCACCTCCTCGTTTACCAACCCTGTTAATGTAGTAATATTTGTACTGAGGAATGTTGAAAACGTCACTGGTATATTCGAACGATGTTTCAGCGAACATTGCGACATCAAAGATCATATCTACCTCATGAAAAAAGCTTTCAATAATATTGCATTTATTTCTACCAGACTGTAAGTTAACGTGGACGCAGCTCAGATGCGGCATAGGCTGATTCGTGATGTAACGCTTCAAATATAGTATATCTTTTAGTTCTTGATGACAGGGGAACATAAGGAACAAGAAATAAAAAAAACATGTAACGAGGCATGTTCATACTATGCGCGCATATGGGCATGTGACCAGTTATTTTCAGTGGCGCTAGGCACATTTTCATGCTTATAAATGTTATCAGGCGTGCATCTTCAGCCGCGACAGTTCTAAAACTCGTTAATATAAAAACAAAAAGGCTTTTACCATGCCAGTCACTATTTGCGATGGGGGACAATTTTGAATCACGAGGCAGATTATCATTTCCGACGGACAAAGGGGCAGGTTCTATTCGAAAAATACCGCAAAGAAACGCAAAACCAGAGTACTGTGTTAAACGAAACCAACCACGTATTTTTTGTTCTGTGACGTAAGGTTGCGATGTAGTAGCAAAGTCATTACAAGCGTTCGCCGGTTACTAAAGTGTTTTTTCAAGGTCATGCTCATGATCTATAGTTAGTATAGCAGAGTTGTCCGATTTCTTTGCATGTATTTTTCCGCCGCGGGTACATATGTATTTCCAGCCAGTTGCCTTCTTCTCAGCTAGAGTCATTCCGAGAAGTTGTTTGAGGATGAGACAAAGGTGATCATTTATGAATACTGGTAAGCTTGAAGATTTCCCAAAGTCTTTATTGCTTAATCGTATTTTTCGTGACTTCTCGATGAGGTCATCCCTCTTTGGACGTCTTGCAAACTGTACCCCAATAGTATTGGGTTTCACTTTGGAGGGAACCCGATAACAGGATTCAATATCCTCTGGCGTCACGGGCACGTCAACGAGTGCTCCCAATTTGCAAACAATGTCTGTCACATTCTCATTTTCATTCTCTTCGATTTCTTTTTTTGGATGTTTTTGCTGCGGGAGTACTTCTCAGAGAGCAGCAGGCGGGACTCGGCTAACATTTTCAGTGTAACGAGCGGTGGCACTTTTAAACAACACGGAAACACGCGTGCTCGACATTCAGACGCGAGGGCATGTCCAGACCATTTTTGCAATTTTCTTCCTCGGGTGGCGCTGTTGAACGGCGCCAGCAGCGCCACCTGTCCCACGTTCGGGTCCCTATGATCAGCAAATAGCGTGAATTGCATTTTTAAAGTGCTTGAACTCCGCCTCGAAATATTATCATCAAGTTACGTGGGCGTCGCTACAGCTCGTGTTTCCCGAATTCTGCTCAATCATGGGCCTTCTCGAATAGCACCCGAGAAAGGACGTTAGGAACGCGTGGCAAATGATGAGCAGATGAATTGCTGTTTTGTGTAGTACAGTCACTTGAAAAAACTTGCGAGTTACTGGCGTTGCTAAAACGGGAAATCTCGCCCTTATTATCGTTTAGAAGGTGCCTTTGTGAAACATTTTTTGTAGACAAAGACATAAATACCTCTCACTCGCATAAATTAGACTGTGTTTAAGGGCAATTTACAAGAACTGGCAATCCGGCCGTCCACAAATATTTGCTCATGGTTCTAGGCATTCCGCTTGGGGTGCTGCTGTTTTGTTAGGAACAAACATTCAGACACATGTCGCATTAACAAGGCAAAATTAAACAACGTGTAAGTAGATGCATATTTACAATGAAGTAATCCCCGGTTCCATAGACACGAGTGCGAGAGTCCGTCAAGCACGCAGACTTGCAATGCACACTGGAAAAAACAAAAAAGCACACGCAACAATAAAACCTCGACAGCAACCGTGACGTGCGTGACATGCATTCATCAGCTAAAATATTTTTACAGCCTTCGAAAAGAATACGTGCCGTCAAAGCATAGCAACGTTTTGTGGTGCGCTTTTAGGTGTTGTGAAGGTGATTCGTATAATTATTGAGTTGGTAACATTGACATTTCACGTGGAAAATGATATTAAAACTTTAGCGGTATGAGCACAAAAAAAAAGGTTTACTAACGTTTCGACTGGTCCGCCAGTTGAAACGTTAGTCATTTCTGTTTTTTGAGACGTGCACCGGACTATACTTTTTGATATTTTTTCTGGTATTCTCTGGTATTGATATTTTGATACCTTCCTTCGTCGACCCCTCCTCCCCCCCACACACACACACGCGCGCGCGCACACACACACGTAATGACCATAGTTGGACATGTTTGTAGTATTCTGGAAGCCTCCGTTCTGTAAATTGCCTTTTAATTGGTGCATATTTTAAACTGAAACTGGAGGGGGGGGTGATGCGGGACCGAGGACATTCAAATAACATGGCCCAGACAATAAGTTGTGCTCTTTGTTAATGCCAATACTGTTTTCTCTTTTTTTATTTACAGTGACAGCGGTAGCCCCACGGAAACCTCACAGCTGTTCAAAACCATTAAAGCTGGCGTTTGTAAAGACTACTGCTTTTCCGCTGCATACGTAAGTGATAAACCAACCAAGGTCAGAACACGGTGGAGATTGTCATCTCGTACCTGAACCCCCCCACCGCCCCCCCCCCGGCATATTTTATCGCCTACAAAGGCAGACAGGCGTACTGCTACCAAGAGTGGGGCAATACAGGGGTCATAGATGCACTGTTCGCACATTAGCGAACGATTTATCAATCGGAATAAATGAGTTTTTGCAAATTTATTATGTTCAATGCATCTGTCACGTCACACGTTCTAGGAAAGTATATGGTCGGGCCAAAACTACCAGTCGCCTCGTGTTTATAATAGTGTGGTATAAAAGACATATTCCAGCTAGCGTGGTAAGTTAAAACATAGATAGTCATTGACAATAAGTCTTATCTCATGTATCTTATCCCGTTTTCTCTGATCTCTGGATCGTATTCCACTTCTTATCTTCCTCAAAAGTCGAATAACCTGCTTGCACAAACTTTATACCTTGCCGTCCTCTCAGTTTAATTCGTACAGTTTATAAATTCAGCGTCTGTGCCACTGCGTACTTAAAACAAGACTAAACTGAGTTTCAAACGCTGCTTGATTGCGCACCAGATAAATCCGATGAAGGGAGAGGGGCCACCAGCTCTGCTGCTTCTCCAGCCTTGCACCACTAGTGCAGGCTGCGCCAATTTTTTTTTCTACGGCAGGCCACAGAAGTGATGAATGTCTCATACTTACTGGCACTCCTGTTCGTATTCACAACGGCGGTTCAAGTAGAGCGTTTCACCCGTTTCCTGGCAATCGATGCTCGTACATCTTGTGCCTGCACAAGAGAGGTTACAGTGAAATTTCTCCAAGAAAACCCCACAGAGCGGGTTGCACGAGAAATCTACACATCCCGCAGTCGCACATCTATACACAGTTGCAGGAGAACACTTGGCTAGAAGGGTGACTATAGGCTTCTGATCTCTCAACATGGGCGGAGAGGCACTAGTGGAGAGAAAAAACGGTGCACCATTTTTCGCACTCAAACGCTCGATGAGTTGGCCCACAATAGCAGCGCAATAAATTGCCCTGTTTATGTTTCCCGTCTCCGTCTCGAAAACAAAACCGAGATTTCGTTCATTCGAGAAATTGTTTTGCTAGAACAATCATACTCATACCGCTTTTAACAAAAAATCCACCCAGATAAGGTATATAATAAGGAACACAGTGTATAGGCATACGACCCGCAAGCTACTTTACGACACCACAGTTACAACTCATTGCAGCCCGCTTGTGCCACATACACACTAAACATATTTACACCTTTTTCCGAAAAGGGTCATGGCTTACCCCCTAAAAGGTGTTTTGACAAATAAAGGGTGTATGCATGAAAAAGGGGTGCTGATCTTAACACCCTTAAAGGGTGTTGTGGATGAAGTCGAGGGTTTGACGGAAACCCGTCTGGTCGGGAAACATGTTGGAGTAGAAACGGAGACACCGACCAAATGCACAATGTACCGATGTACCAAATGCACCGATGCACAACACCCTTAAAAACGTGTGTTGAGCATCACATTTTTTTAAGGTGATGGCATATGCAGTGGCCATGTGAATCGGTGATGCGCGCAGCGTTAAACGCAAACAGTCAATACGCACAAGTTACAGTTGGAACACAAACGAATTGAGCAAGAAAACCAACGGGATGCAAGCTGTACAGGGAGTGCCTACTTACTTAGTACTAGATATGCTGTTCTTGCTTTTATATCGAGCAGAAAAAAGACCCGATTGAGTGAGTGGGCTTGTCGCAGAAAACGCATTTTTAGCGCTAATTTTGCAAGAATGGATTTTACTATGAGAATGTACAGATAAACAAACGGATTTGCAAAAACTTTTTAATCATGAGGTAGTTTTGTGTTCCATAACTTATAGAATTTTATTCAATACCAAAAAATCTTCCCCGCCACCTCAACACCCTCAAAAAGTGTGTTAATTATGTCAACACTCTTTTATACAGAAGGCTCTAAAGCTACTAATTCGGGTGTTCGAAACTAAGAAAAAGGGTGTATGAAAAAGGGTGTAAGAAAAGACTGCCAACTAAGAAAAAGGTGAAGAGACGTCCAACTTTGGAGGCCTTTTGTACCTGTTACATGGGTGGACTGAACATTTTCTCCAAGCGGGGGGTGTTTCGTACCTCACGATTGTCAAAGCACTATGAATTGGCATAATTTATTACCAGTGAAGCTCTTTAGGCTCCCACTAGTTTTGGTGGCGTTAGCAAAAAAATACAAAGAAAAAGAACGCGGCTCCTGTAAAGGGTGCACCACCGAATATATGGTATTATAACAGTGAAGTCAGCTTTCAAATTTGTTAGAGGGTGAGCACAAGGGGCGTATCCGTATGCCCACCTCTCACTATACCATTTCAAGGGTACTAACCTTTTTTGGGTTCTACAAAGCATAAAAATTGGTGGAGCATGCAATAGTGGTGCAAGGCTGGAGAAACAGTATAGCTGGGGGCGGACCTAGCTTGTTTCCCCCTCGGATTCCCTGGCAGTGGGCGGACACACTGGAACAGGCTTGTAAAATCCGGTTAAACTTGGCCTCACCCCTCAGTGGTGATCGTAGCCTAGCAAGAACATTGCAGAGCTTAGCAAGCATAACAAAACTTAGCAACACCAGAAGAAACTAGGTCAAGCCCCAGCTCTGCTGTTCTTTGTTTTGGAATTGAACATCTATTTCACACCATTTCAACAACCTACAGATAGCCAAGTGTGTTACAGTCACTGAACACCCTTTTCGCCACACAAAAATTATTTTTTTAATTTTGAAGGTTCAAATTGGTGTTTCACGTGTCATAGCTAAACTTGGGGAATGAGGTTCACCGCATAGGAAAACGAGCGATCATTGCATACGAGCAATTATTGTTTTGCGTTTGAAATTTTCTTGCGAGTAGAGGGGTATATGAGGGGATGTCTTCTTCCTTACAATGCTACTATGCATCCAAGCATGGCCTTATATAATGAACAGCTGAACACCTTTTCTACACCCTTTCACCACCCGAAGAAAAACCAAGGGCGTTGAAGCTGATCAACACCTTTTTTTTCACACAAAAAGTGTGTAGAGCTAAGAAAAGGGTGTTTAGATCCAAGAAAAAAGGTGTAAAGTCCTCCCAACACCCTTTTTCCACTTATGCTGCACCCTTATTGGCTAAAAGGGTGTAAAAAAGTTTAGTGTGTACCAAGGTCATTAGAATCAAACACCAATAACGGAGTTTTTAAGCTTGCACAAGAAGCTGTAGGCGTGTGAAATTCAGTGTATCTCTTTGATAGCAGTAAGAATGATTGGAAAACAGTTTGACCTCTGAAGGATCCAGTAAACGTTTCGACTGCGCATACGAAACTACCACTGGAAACGCTGTAGATCAGTGTCATAGTGCAGACGGTTTTCCGATGTGAAGGCTGGTGAGTGGCACGAGGGACACTGCCTCAATGGGCCTCTTCTTTGACAAGTTTTGCACAGTCTTACGAAACGATTATTATTAACCACAATAAAAAAATTTATGCATACCTACGAAGTGAATCATGACGAATGGGCGAAGCACTGGGGATCGTTCTTACCGTAAATCACCCGTGGCATTGCCCACTCACGCATGTAAATGAGTGACAACGTGTGTGTACAGTGTATACTATTCAGATCCAAACCGATACAATTCCATTTATTTCAATTCAATCCAAGTGATTTCAATCCAATCCAATCCAACTCTCCTTGCACATATGCAACACTGTGTACACGGACGCCAAGTCCCGGACAAAGCGAGGTCTTCAGCTGCTTCGCCCCTAATACTGCGCGCCCAGGTCTGATAAGGAACAAACCGAGCCACACAGCGGTTTCCGAGCGTCAATGCTGCAGTATAGAGGGAAGCCGACCGTAACCGAGCGCAGATTAGAAGGGTGTTCTGCAAGACTCATTGTTTTTTTGTTTGATTTCAGCTAATCGATGAAGTGGGGACAACATACTACCTTTCTGTTTTAGGTACTTGGGGCTCTATAGATCTTATGCAAAAGTGCCGCCATCTACCGGAAGAAAAACAAAACGAGCATGCGACGCCATTTTGGGGAATGGCGGTCGCGGGATTGCTTCGTAAGGAGCATGTGAGGGGCTTTCTCGGCTTGGCGAACCTTTTATATTCAGATTTAAGCGCAGCAAAATGAGCGGCCAGTGATCTGTGGACCTTCCTCTGTTGCCCACATTTGAGGGTGACTTCGTAAATACGCATTATGCATCGAAAAAGCAGTCAGGGAGGCACCGGCAGGGAAGCGGTTGGAGGCTGTCGCATTTCTTCTCTTTTTTTGGCTTTTAAATTACGTCTGTGTCAGTTCGCATCCTGTGGGTTTCACAGGAGGTCATTCTTGAAACGCTACGAAACTTGCGGGCTGTCCTGAGGTTGAAATGTGTCAGGGGAGGCTTTCGCACTATAGCTATACGCTAAATATCCTCTGGGACGCAGGGGAAACCTGCAAAAGAAAAAAAAAACACTTAGCAAAATAAACTGCAAACCTCGCATTTTTTAACAGCGGAGCTGTTGTAGCTGGCCGTAATGTGTAGCGGGTAACAAGTGTGGCGTGTAACGCGTTAAACATTGCCAATAAATTACCAAAAAAATGGCCAATGAATAAATAAATTACCAATACGTTTCCCAGTGCTGGTGAGTGAGTGCGTGCCTCGCGGTGACCGCCGAGCGTCCCCAGCACATGAAAAGGCTTTATCAATAAAAAAGAAAACTGCGAAAACCCCAAAGAGCTAGAAAATGCCGAGCGCTCGTGAGTGCGTGCCTCGCGGCGACCTCTGAGCGTCCTTTGCTCGCGCCGTGGGCAAAAAAACAGGGTGCACACTACCGCTTAGAAAATTCCGCTCGAAAATTTTGATCTTGGGAATGTAGGCTACGGTCGAACAGCAGGCGAAGAGCGGTAAATGACGGATCCACGGAATTACTACGTCGTTACTTGCGCTACTCATGGCGCTACGTGAAGGTTGCAACTCTCGCGGATCCCTTATTTCCTCTAACGTTTGGCAAACGAAAGAATGCGTAGTACTTGCATAACAGCCTACCGAACGTCCAGAATAAACAGAAAACGCGGGTGAACAAAGCACAAACAGCAGACTCAAAACTCTACCCGCACTATAAAGTACGAGCTGACCGATGCAGTGCGCCTTAACTACCGGCAGAGAGGAGTGGTCCTCGGCAAATACAGGGCTAGAAAATAGCTCACTTTGAGACCTTTTTAGTCCTGCACATATTATTCGTTTCGTGACTATGCATGCGATCTACCTATAATATTACTGCGCGAATGGAATTCAACACGCGCAAGCGACTTCACGCAGGGCTTTATTCATGCTTCCGTTGAGAAATAAAAGAAATATGTGTACGCTATTTGCGTGGTCGTCCCGGTGTCATCTTTGTGCGCGGCAAATTACACGGCAATATTTGGGAATCTTAGCAACGATAAATGTCGACGTGGCCGTCGCTAACCCCGAGCTATCATGTACACAGCGCTATCCGGAGAACCGGGAATCCCTTAACATGGCGGAAGCGCACGCAGTTACCGCAAGAGGGCGCCAGTTGTTGCATAAGGTCTATTTTCGACTGCACAAATTCCCGTGAAAGTCGCCATGTCTTTTACGTAAGCACGACGTAAGCAATCAGTGACGTGATGGACCTATAGGACGACATGCAGTGTAATTTGATGCCTCACTTATAAAGATCACAACCAAGGCATCAAATTCTGCGCCTAAAAGATATAAAACTCTCGGCATGTACTATAACAATTAGGACGGTAGTGAGGCTGTGAAGAGAAACACGTTTCTGTAGGTCAAAATAGGCGTCAATACCACAAGGCGATCGAGTAATGTTGATCCAAAGGCGAGCGAAAGGCGCATGTTGAGCTAGGAACATTACACATTTTTTTACCGTATCGATTTATTTCTTTACTTCGCTTTAATAACATAGTCGGGCTCTCTGCTTGAATGCAATCTTTGTTGCGTTATCACCATGGGTTATCACCTCCCCGCCGCCATAGCCACCACGCTATCGTCAGCTGCTATGTTACATTTTTATGGCGTGATCACATGAAAGGACGGCCGCGACAAGTGCTTGTATGACACATAAGGTCAGCGAAGCGCTACGCCTGATAACCGCGGAGCGTACCGAATGCGCTGATTCACTCATTCGTCAAGCTCAACTTCAATCAGCGCTGTAATGAGCAAGAGTCACTTTTCTTTGTTATTTTTCTCTTGAGTTCGATCTTGTGACCCAGCAGCTTACTAGAAAAAATGTGAGAAAATGCCATGCATTGGGTTTTCTTTGCCACGGAGATGCTTGTTGTGCCCTCTGATGTTGCAATTACGCCAAACAAAACTTTTTTTATTTTCTTTTCTAAAATAAAAGCAAAATAGTGCACGTTTTTTGTATGCTCTGTGATCGCTGACTTAAAAACAGCCGAAACTATTATTTGTTTTGGTAGAAAACTTATATTAAACGGCGCGTCATGCGAAACTGCGTCTGCTGCAAATTCACAGACATTTCGCGGCGCTGAAGGTCGGCGAAATGTTTTGTTCTATTTCGCTGCAAAAGCAGCCTCCATTTTTAAGCTGTTACATAACATTACGTCACTTTTACAAACACTCAAGTTGCCGATGTGTGACGTACGTGTTCGTTACCGCCAACTGTTTAAATTACGTTACGCCTTCTCACCCAATCACAGAGAGGGCGTGTATTACAAGCAGTATTGTTGTTGAATAGCAAAGACATTCTTACGTTGTCATGTCCGGTGCACTTAAACTGTTTTTCATTGCCGGCCAAGAATTAAGCTCTTTCATTAAATACCAATAAGTCAAACATCAGAACTCGTGTCAGTAAACGTCATGAAACGTCAACATGACGAAATCACACACAAGCGCTTTGTCAACAGGAACCACGTGACCAAATCTGAAAGCCACTCAGAAAAGACTTCCGGCGAATTCACCAATTGCCTGGGAATTTGTGCAGTCGAGAATAGGGCCCATGGCTTTATTACAGCATTTCTCACATCACTAAACCTGCGGTGCCGTCAAAAAAGTAAAATGTTGGCTTTTTTATTAACTTTCACAGTGTACAAAGCACCGTCTGCGCCACGCATGCAATGAGGCTAACATATGAAAGGTATCGAACATAACAAAGTTGCATGTTGTCTTCATGCGCTGTCTAAACGACTGCGCATGGCAGTGGGTGCAGCTCATTTTATCCGACAGTAAGTTTGGGGAACCAACTTGTTTTGCTCTAAAGACGCGCGCGAAAGCCACCAGTTTGTTGGTTTATTGAAGTTCAACGAACAAAATAGGCGCCTTGCTTTTAAATGCGGAGCATTTCTTAGGCTCGCGATGTCAGTCGTCGATGTTGTCGGCGCCGTCCACACGCTCACTGCGCATGCGCGTCGCGTCGAGCCGCAGGTGCGCGTCTCTCCCCCGTACCCTCCTCTCTCTCAACAACAGGTGCAGCGGTGCGGGAAGATGCGGGCGGATTTTTTTTTGTGGGGGAGGCGAAGGGGGGAGGGGGGTTGAGGATCAGCCACAAAGGCGCGGACGTGCGTGTGCGTATTTCCGTGAACGTGCTTGTGCAAGTGTTTTTGCGTGTGCGTGTACATGTCCTTGGGAGACACCTCTGTGCGTTTGTACAATGTACAGGACACGCGGGTTTAAAAAATGTTATGCCTTTTCTCAAGAGAAAAACAGTTACAACGCAAAGCTCTATGTGGCTTTGCATTGCAACTGACCCTTGCAACCTGAGTCAAAGTCAAATTTACGAACTCATTCGTCTACGTCGGAAGTGCGCAATTCGATAGACGTCAGCTTCACAAGGCGGGAGACCCGGGTTTGATTCCGACTACAGGAAGCGTTGCATTCTTGAGGCGCTTAATCGTCTTTCGCTTATCATCATCACATGGGCCGTCGTGGGAACCCAATGCGTAGGGTTGGCTTTGCTGCAGTGCGTATTGGCACGGCACAGAGAGAGGTGAGTGAAGCTTAGGCCTTCTATGATCCCAGTCCATGGGAGCTGAGTTGTGTGACTTTTACAACCCTTTGCGACACGGCGTGCGCCATTGTGCACGCGACTTTTAAGAGTATTTTTGTGAGTAACAGTCGTCGCCATCCCCACTTGAACCGCTTAGCCAGCAATCACATTTCCCGCTGTACGGCGGGAAATGCGATTAGGTGGGGTGCACCTACTGAGCGGTTAAGAACACCGACTTGACACGCCAAATGCTCGTTGCGTCAAGTAAGTGTTTTTGGTTTTACGTTTTCTATCTAGTTAAACCATTTATTAAAACAAAACTGAAGCTTTTACCATAATATGTACATGGCTACAGATCACAATAATGGGTATACGTTACTTATGTAGCAGTGGTTACGAAACGATAGTCGCGTTTACGATAGCGTTTTTACGAATTGGACACGGCCTAGTTGATTAACTACTTAAGAGATCGAGTTGTTTATGGTTTTGAAGTGAAATTTTGGTAATAAAAAATATACGCAGGCAGTTTCAAACTTTTCTGTTGGCTACATCCGTATGCGTGTTGCGAAGAGATAAAGTTGCCTTCGCTTGTGTGCTCTTGAGACCGTTGTGACGTGCGATTTCCAGGAGAAAATTTTGGGCTTTGACATTTAAAGCGAAGCTTTATTTGTTTCTCATCTCTGCTTTTTGGGCCCTTCTGCTGATTATGTTGTTATGCTTACGAATTCGCAGCTGCGTGCCCAGTGGTTCCTGCTTCGGGGGCGGGGAGAAGCCTCCGGGCACCCTAACGCTGCGTTTATTACGAAAACACTATTCAGCGCAAGTCTAGGCGAATTTCGGACGCCAGCGCCGGCGCGGTGGCTTTTCAGTTTAAACATTGCCCTGTACTTGGAGGGGGCGTACGAAGAGCGTGCTCGCCACGGATAGAAATGAGCACGTAAATATGCTCAAGCAAATCGTCTCCGAGGAGCTCATCCAGTGCACAGAATATCCAGGCCTGAAAGAAGCACCACGTAGAACAAGAAAATCTCCGTATCGCAGCGAAACGTGGTGCAGACTTCAAATATATGCTCGGTATGCTGGATCAGAGACGTTAGTCAAGGTATCGACATTTCGCGGCAATGAAAGACGGACGTTGTGAGCAGTACGCCCTGCTTCGACAAACTGAGCAAAAATGCGGCATGCGCTGTCGCCTCAACCCAGTTTTGCCACGACGCCGTGCAATCATTTCAAATGGTGAAGTTCATTGTTCTTTCCTGAACGCTTACAAATTGGCTACTGTAGTGCTTCTGTCGACTTTTGTCATACCGGCAGAGGACAAAGGTGAATTAGAAGGCTCCCGCGCGGATCCCGTTTATGATGTTTGGGGTGACTTCCCCTAGCGTAGACTTGCGACGCCATAGTGTTGGCAGAGTTCCATTTGCAGTGGGAAAAAGGGCAACGACGCCCGTGGCCTAAAGTTGCTTGAGCCCTTCTCTGGTCTTGAAAAGTATGCGTCGGAAGCGTGTTTCTTCTCTCTTTCAAACGCTGTGTCTGGGAGGGAGAGGAACTTGTGGAAATAGGAGGGACAGTGTTTTGCTGCTATTGGTTTTTTTTAAAGGTGAGCTGACCAATCGGATCTGCTGCAATGCACACGGGAACCGCAAAATATTACATTTCCGCGGCGATGGCCAGCAGCAGACTTGGCTCTAGCTTTTGAGCCTCATGTAATCAAGCGAGCCCCCGAGATTATTCCTCGTAAAACGTTCTGTGGTCTTGATCGTCCGAGAGGAATAGTAGATCACCAAGACAGAAGTTCTAGGGTGTAACGAACGTATGGGTAACTTTAAGATAGTACTGCTCGGTCAGACCCTTTTCTAAATACCGTTTTGTAAATAATTGTAAATACAGTTTTTTTGTTGTCATCGTATCCTGCTGTCGTCGTAATCTCTTCTCTCTCTTTCAACGTCAACACCGCCGAGTTCGAAGAGCGAAGTTCCCCCCGAAAACGAACCCTAAAACGTACCAACGAGGGTTTTCTACGGTGTAAGTATCATTGAACTTTCGTCTGTTTCTACACGTGCGTGGAATACACAATGTTTTGTCTTTAAACCTCCAAACCGCGTCTTCGGAATATTTTGGGTTTCTCGAACACCCAAACACCTTCTCTTGCATGTTCAAATATTGCATGTAAATTGTCCGTGCAACTCCATATGCTTCTAAATGAACAGTGTGCTCCAGCTGCCATAGCATCCGTCACATGGTGAAGCACTGCCCAAAAAGACCAGTCTGTGTAATCTTCGGCCGCACGTGCGTCCTGGCTAAGCCTTAGGAGCCTACAATTTTCTAAAGTGCCTTTAAAGGAGATCATACGCAGCCGAAGACCCGAAGTGACTCAGCAAACGTAACCAAACGTGAATGCCCCAAGACATTTTGTAGCATGAGCTACACTGGGCGAGGTTGAACAGTTTCGCGTGGCCCTGGAGAGCCGTGCTGCGCATGCGCGAGGAACAGTTACGTCACACGGCGCACAGAACATTGCTCGCTGCCTGGCGTCTATCACACACCCCATGCGCCCAGCGTCTTCGCCGACCTCCGTTCCGCACGTGGCAGCCAAGTCCACTTGATGATCATCGAGGGGTGGCCGGGTGTGGAACCAATGGCTCGTGCGTCGCAGAAACACCGGCGTGCGCCTGTGGAACCAGCTTAGCTCTGGGGCGATTGGTGACGCTGCGCCTGAGCCGCTTGCTAAATATACATGTGTCACATAATGCGTATACCGTGTGCGTGTCATTGAAGCAGCAGTAGGCATGATAATCAGGCCAATCCTAGACAACCAGGAACGCTAGGAATAACCAGCTGAGCCTTCGCTCTCGCTATGTATAGCGTAGCATAGCTGAGATAAGCCACTCCTTATTTTTCATAGCCTGATTTTTCTGAGTGGCCAGATACGTTAATTTATATACTGATGTATGATTTTCCTTCATTTTCGCCAGTGGTGTACATTTACACTGTTGCAACGATTAGTGGAAGGCATGCACTTCCTGTTTCCGAGCAATTCTCAGCGGGTTTCGCTTCTTAAAACTCTTCTGTCAACTCGTGTGGACGATGCTGAATCCCTGTTTTAACGTCGTTTGTGGCGCCCCCAGAAAACTGAGTCTGGCTCTTGCCCTAAAAGCGGTAGTGGGATTATTGGAGATGCGCTGAGAGAGACTGTAGTAACGTCTGTCTCTAAGACCATCTGGTCGGCAAGGCTAACACATTCGCATTTGATAATTAAAAGAGGTTCCGGTATCGTTTCCCGTGCATGTTTTCGGAATAATTTTTTGAAATATTGTGATGACGCGTTCGAATTGACGGATTCTAAGTAGTAATAGGGATCGGTGTCCAAAAAACAGCTTTGTAGAAAACGTTCGAAGAATATACATATGGTAATCTTCGTCAGGGTTGAGCTGCTCTGGGGTTTAACCACAGAACTGTTAAAGTATTTAGCTACGGCATAGAGCGTTTCCAGAAAAAAAATTCCAAGATAACATATTGAGCGTACGTGAGCTTGCACCTCGTGAGGAGCTCCCGGCCTCGGCCAGCTAAATCTTCAGGAAACTGTGCCACAATTTCGTGGCCTGAGCTCTCGTGTGCTGTTCTCCTCCCCAGTTCACGTGCGTTCGTGCCTGAAGTGGGGAGCACTAACGCCGAGTTCGCGAAGCCGGTTGCCGCAAGTTTCAGCGAGTGCTAACGCGGTCCACTTTGGGAGAGGCGTGAAAGCTTGCGGACAAAATGATCCAGACCTGCCAGTCATTGAGAAATTTCAGCGGCAAGTTCAAAAATCCATGGGAGGTGCAACAGCCGGGTCCCCGACGAATGGGAGAGGGGCCTCCACCTTTGGTACTTCTACAGCCTTGAACCAGTAGTGCAAGCGGCGCGCTTTTTTTCCGCTTGTCTCTGGGTGCGGCTTAGAAGTAAAGGAACCAGTGTTTTGGAAGAAGGCGTAGGGGTAACGAATCCGCAATAATTAAAAATAAAACACACCCAATTCGTTTTCACTGTAACTTAAAAATTTACGAATAAAAATCGTGAAACACGGACAAATATATGTGTTAAGATACATATTAATCCAAAATTGATTTGGTTCGGTGGCATAACTTCGCCTAGGAAAATAAGTCACAGAGATCACGGAGAAGTTCCAGTTTTAGAAATGTGACAAGTAGATACACCTAAAGGATGTTTTCAGATAACGTTTGTTTACTTTTTCGAAATGAGAGAGAGAGAGAGAGAGAGAGAATGCATTTAATGGTAAAAGCGAGGTTAGCCGAGCCATATTGCTTAGCATGCTACGCCATATGAGGGAACGAAAGCATGAGAGTCTGTAAACTGAAATAAATAAATAATGTTACCCTTAATGGAATATGGTTAGTACTGATTATTAGAGACGAAATAGTTGAGCTGAGTGGCATTGCTGTACGCCCATCAGATCTGATGTAAACAATCGACTAAACGTGTTTAGTATGTTTCCCGTGTTCATCGAAATGGTAGACCTTTTTCTGCTTTTGTTATGCCACCGGAAAAATAATTGCTTGAACTGGCTTTTGTCGAGCTTCTGCTACAGATCCCAAGCACTTTCATTCGCAATGCAAACCGTTCGGTCCCCACGAAATGT
The DNA here is from genome assembly GCF_048455015.1 of Haemaphysalis longicornis. Taxonomy (NCBI): domain Eukaryota; kingdom Metazoa; phylum Arthropoda; class Arachnida; order Ixodida; family Ixodidae; genus Haemaphysalis; species Haemaphysalis longicornis. The sequence continues at coordinate 34,559,074 of NW_027526225.1, forward strand.
TTCTCATTCGACAACTTTTCGCCTTCACATCCTACATAATTGAATGCCTTGCAGAACATCAGGCATTGCGGAGAGCTTGTCAAACGTTCCTGCCAATTGAGATTCGCCCTCTGAACGCCCAACTTGGACTCGCGTCCAAAGGAAGCTTACGGCTTCACTTATGCCTTTCCAACATACTTTATGTTACAAAGGAGAATTAGATTGTAATTAGTGCTCCGTGAAGAAAGTTGAGCCGGATAGCCGCACATCAAACAGAGCAACCGGAAGAAGTAGTAAACTTGACTTCAGGTCAGTCTACAGTTGAGTTAGAATGGTTTTAAATATAGGTAGCGGTATAGTGTAGGCTTTATTTTAGCATAAATAGCGTTTAGCGTTGCCATTTAGCGTAGTGTAACGATGAGGATAATTACAATGGACAAACAACAGAGATCAGGTGGGGCACAGATACTAGGAAAATGACCCTGTTAGGCATGCCATTGAATGATGGGTTATTTCCTGGTAATTGCGTCGTTTTAACCGTCACGTGTTGCGTTAGAAACTGTGTCTTTGTTTGAAAGCCGTAAATTATTGCATCTGTGTTGATACAGTAGTGCGGCGTTCACAATACAGTAATAAGCTAAATACGTGTAGGAGAAAAAAAAAACACTGGACATCATTCATGCTTCTAGATTGACTCAGGTGCTTGAATGGTATGCAGTATAACGTAAAGATACGATACGGCGTTATGCAGCATCCGAGGAAGCAATTATACGAAGTTCCTCACAGAAAGAGAGACCGAGAGAGAGACAGAAAAAGGAAGATGACTTTACATTCATTGTGAAAAAACAGCCTCATTTTATATTCAAATACCTCCCTTAGTCTGCAGTGTCACACTACATTAATATGAACTGCCATCGAACGCATTAAAAAGTGGCATGCAAACGTTTTTGTTGCTTTAATTGTTATCCATTTTTCTTTCAGATTCGACCATGAATGGATGGGCCACTGGCGCACCCTGTATATTGGCAGAATTACTACGGCTAAAAAGGACATCTAACAAATGAACACGGTGACTCTTATCAAAGTGAACCACACTGAAAATCTGTCTGATGGCACATATTGAGGCCTAAAAGAGGATCGCGTGCGCCCATGGACTCAGCGGCTTGCTGCTATGGAGCTAGTAAACTAATTCTTCAGTTATCTGTGTTAACTGGTAGGCTTCTTCAGTGACCGCTTCGGCAGTATGGCGAAGAGTCTTGCGCTTCCGCAATTTCACAAAAAGTCACCTGCAATGCAGGCGAAGAGAAATGCGGCGACCACTCCAAGGAAGACCATCATGCTTGATCTGTGGGACACGTCCTGGTTGCGTCCTGTGCATGGCCTCGGGGAATACATCAAGGCGAACCAAAGACGTGGCCGGATGAAGACGCACCGGCCGAAAATTCACTTCGAAGAAAGCAGCTGTTCTTGCAAGGGAAGTGCGTGTCTTCAAGAAGTGAACCTTATTTGGCCGTTCCCGCTACAAGGCGACCGATATGATGAAACGATGGCCCACCTGGCCTCCCTGACGGCACTCCGGGTTTCGTGGATCCCCCTTTGCAACTTCGGTATGCGCCGCCGCAGCACACAGACAGACAGACAGTCTCTTTCTCTTGAACGTTGTTGGTTCTGGGGGAGGCAGGCAATATGGGTGATGACCCGTAATTGTCCTAACTACTTCAGGGGGCAGAGAGATATATATTCAGGCGAAGACATGGTTCACGAGCTCTCCATCACCGCAGGTTCCTTTCCCGATGAAGCGTAGACTCGACGTGGTAAACTCAGGAGAGAGAGAGAGCGGTTGGGACCGCGGAGTCTAGCTTGGGCGTCAGTGGCATCAGGCGAAGCCGCACATTGCGGAGAAACTGCTACGAGGTGAGAGGACGGAGCCGGCGGCCTGTGGAAATCCCGGTGCAGACAGATAGCTTGAACGCGATGCAGGGGCTCGGAACGGAAAATACCTCATCCGCCAGCGGCACTTGTTGCCCTCGTGTCCTGCGTTGCCGGAGGTGAAAAGACACACTGCGGAGCTTCCTGAGTGGCGTCGCTCTTTATCTGCGGCCTTTTGCGGCGCCTGTGGGTGTCACGAACTATTCCGCTGAAAAAGTTCCGTTTTTGCTTGTTGGTTGCCCGACCGGCTGTCAATAGCAGGGTTGCAGACTGCTTTTTCATTATCACGTCGATAGCGTTGCTCAATGCCTGACCAAAATCACACCGTTCTCCATAAGGAACACGGGGCCACGTTAGCAGCCACTTTAGGCCAGGGCAATGCAACAAGCCGTGGTAACTCATTGGTTAGGGTGCGCTGCTGACCGCAAGGGCGTCGATCCAATCACTGCGGCAGCGGCTGTTTTTTTCACGATGGAGGCTACAAACAAAACCGCTATATATAGAGGTTCTTTTTTACGCTAGAGATCTTCGGGTAATGAAAATTGTGGCGGAGCCCTCTGCTCTGGCGCACCTGAAAGCCCCGGTGTACCTTCGGCGTGTTAAATTCGCCACATTCAGCGGCTATAGGTGGCGCCACGAGAAATTCAATGTGGCCGTGCGAGAGATAATTAGGCTGAACGTAGTGTGTGCGCTGTATGCTAGGTGGGCACAGAGTGGTGTGCCATCGGTGTACTGTAGCGGCCACGACTAACGCCAATATGACGGATTAAAGGAAACGCTGCCCTTCAGAAGGGGAAGGCGAAGTTTTTAACGCGGGATGCTACATATGCTGCCGACTGAAATTCGGCAGGGGCCTGGCTTGCGTTGTGATTTTTCCCCTTTATCGCAAATGAGAGCTGCTTCTTTTGTAGCGTAAGCTACACTGGCTGGGGTTGAGCAGTTTCGCGTGGGCCGTGAAGGGCTGTTCTGCACCAGCGCGTGGAGCTTGGGATTAGTTTGGACCAGATCGGATTGGATTGGATTGGGTTTCCTTGGCTTGGAATGGATTGGATTGGATTGGAATAAACAGCATTGTGTTGGATTGAAATCCAATCCAACTGGAGTACGGGTGTGCAGAGAATGTGGTCTGCACGTTCGCCGGTCGGGGCATTCCAGAGGAGTGACTTCATAGCCGCGGCAGACGCTTGATTGATTGATTGTAGGGTTGAACGTGCCGACGCAACTGAAACGATGAGGCGCGCCGTAGTGGAGTGCTCCGGAATAATTTTGACAACCTGGGGATCTTTACGTGCGGCGAAATCTCGTAAACACAGACGTTTTTGCTTGTCGCCTCCATCAGAAAAGCGGCCGCCGTGGCCGGGAATCGATCCCGCGACTTCGTGCTCAGCAGCGCAACGCCTTACCCACTGAGCTACAGCGGCGGATGCCGCGGCAGACGTACTGGCGGCGGGTGCCGTGGCAGACGCACTGGCGCCGGTGCGTGCCTAGCTTTGAGCCTCCGTTGCGCAGTAGCAAAGTCTGACGCTGCGCAGGAGCTGCTTGGTAGCCGTTTCGCGTGGCTCCTGGAGAGCCGTGCTGTGCATGCGCGAGGAGCAGTGACTGGACTGGACTGGACTGGACTGGATTGGATTGGATTGGACTGCACTGGATTGGATTGAATTGGCTTGAATTGGAAATCGTTTTAGCAGCAGTAAGCATAATGAGCTAATCCTGGACAACCAGGAAACCTAAGAATAACCAGCCGATTCTTAGCTCACGCTACGTATTCCCTGGCACAGCCGAGCTAAGCCACTGCAAATTTTTTGGCACACTCCCCAAAATGTCGCTGCTTCTTTGCGTTGTTATTTATTATGTGGAAGCCCACCTTTTGTAGTTGAGGGTACGTGTTATCTATTTTTTGGTGCAGTTGTTTGGCGCCAAGAAATTCAGTGGAGTGTTCCACCCAGACTGCCTGTCTTGCCCGCGTGCTGACTGCGCATCCCATCGTGTCTTTACCTCGCGTCGACCCCGCCATGAAAACAGGAGTTGCCAAAATGTGGTGCTTTTCTCAGCGCTTGCCTTCGTAAAAAATTGGCGCAACTACGGCAGTTCGCGACGATTAGGGTACAATATATTGTACTAAGCTGTCACTGCGCGAGTACGACGCCAGCCTTCGTGAAGGGTTCAACGTGTCGACTGCAGCTTGCGACTGCTACGGTAACTTTGCGATGTCCTTAGAATGCGTGAGGACTACGGTGCCGTCTCATGACGCCTGCCTTTGAGACGTGTCCCACGCGACAAAGACAGTGCGCGGTGACCGCAGCAATATTTCACAGTGCCTACCTTCGGGTGGGATCGACGTGACGACCGCAGCTTGCGACGAGACGACAACTAGCGATTCGCTTTCTGGGTACGACAATTATAATTATAACATTACGATACACTTTCATCACACAAATACGGCACTTTCACAGCGCCTACCTGTGTGCCGGGGTCGATACGATGCAGCGCGCGACGAATACGGCAAGCTTTCTCAACGCCTGCCAACGTAGCGTGGCCCTTTTTATCTTTGCGTGATAGGCTTCCCAATTCGAACCTTATAAAAAACCATTCCTTCTTGAGGCGGACATTATACGGAAACGGGCGGGTGTTTACCTTGCCGCGGCTCTGCGCTACGCAGCATTTTTACTATCACGGACTGACCGCACGCACAACGTTTGTGCTTCTTGTGTTCCTGTGCCTCTCTCCTGTTTTAACACTTTTTTCACCATACAAGACACGGTTAACAGCCAGCTAGAGGCCACACTCAACCACACTCAGCCTCGTAAACACTTAGACAGAGGCCCCGATGTTTGGGTGCACCATTTGGAGCCGATGCAGGGGCGTATAATCTTTCGACTGGTTACGGCAGCCACCGCGCGGCGGCACCATTGTGATAAAAGTTGCGAATACCTCCCCCCTCCTTGAAAGACAAATGCCTGTAGCAATTGTCGTTATGTTTCTTTTTACGGTTTGTTCCTCGAATTGCGGACATTTTGTGTCTTTTAATTTCACGTCACAACCGTAAAACAAGACGTTTTGTGGATATCTCCGCACTCAACGGGATGGTCGCGGATCCCGGCACATACAACGGGGTATGGAGGTTTCGACCAAACTCACGAGCTGTGTCGCGTCTATAGCCGGCGAATATAGTTCAGCGTCTTGGCGCAGCCTGCTGTGGAGAAATCACAAATAATGAGCATGCGCGCCTAATCCCTGACGTAGACACCAATGTGACTTCCTCATTTGGAGCATGAAGTTGCAGTTGTTGTTTGTTCGTTTATTTATTAGCCTCAAGGCGTAGTGGACACTAAGCGGTTCTGATCTATATCCAGGAAACTAGGTTAGCCTCTCGGATATAGTCTAGTAGGGAACGGTAGGCAGGACGATGGAGCCACCGATGGTAATGCGTGTCTTGAGCCCGCAGGGAGCAGCGTGCGCGGGCCCTTACGAAGCGATACCCAGTGCATCCGGCAACTGTTTATGTTCACGCGGCTAGCTACAGCCACCATGACGCCTACGCGGTCGCAATCATCAACGCTCCCAACAATCCCCCTCTAATCACCCGCACCCTTCGCACTTCTTCCCCCGCGACTGCGGAAGAGGCGGTTATTGCTCTTGCATTAACACTGCGGCCTTCCCCTGCGATCATGGTCTCCGATTCGGAGACGGCCGTTTGAAATTTCGCTCAGGGCCGCATTTCTGCACTGGCACTCAAAATCCTTCTTCAAAATCTCCCTGACTCCCCTACCGAGCTGTTATGGACCCCAGCCCACAAGGGCGTGGGACGGAACGAGGCAGCACACAGAGCCGCTCGAGAGCTCACCTTTCGAGCGGGTCCTAGCCTTGAACACTTCCATGGAGCCCTGTCAGCTCTAGATCGGCTCCTTTCCTTTCATTAAATTACGTCTCATTACCGCCTCTCCCGCCGTCTACTGCCCCCTGCACACCCGGCACTCTCTCACACAGAAGAACGCCTATGACGCTTAGTGCAAACGTACACGCTTCCTTGCCTGTCCCCTCCTGCACCGCTTGTACCCCGGTCTGTACACTTCACCCCACTGCCCCGCTTGTGGGGTGGTTCAAACCATGGATCACCTCCTCTGGCAATGCCCCCACTACCCATTCCCCCCATATCGAGACGGTGAGCACTGGTCGAGGGCGTTGGGCCGCTCGGATTCGACGGTGCAAGATGCCATCGTCGCCCGGGCTGCCAAAGTCACCGGGGACCTTCCTCCCTTGGTCATTACCCCTCCCCAGAATTAGCCCTTGCGGCAATAAAAGTTTTGTCTCTCTATCTTTCTCTCTTGCTAATTGCCGCGATTCACCCACTTAATCCTATGCACAGGCATTGCTTACAGGCCGGTAGACACCCAGTACTTACCAGTGCTCCATATTCCGTGTTCCACAGCTCGACAGCAAGAAGGAGAAGCACCGTGCTAAATTAGTTTATTTCTTGACACTGCGCAAGCAACAGCCTTTTGTGCAGTTTTCGAAGCGTTTCAGCACAAGGGAAGTTTTCTACTCTTGCGTTATCACTTTGTAGTTTACCTGAAGAGAAACAATTAAGCAAACATTAGGCGAAGAAAATGAGCATGGGCGGGTTCCGTCACGCTTATGAGGTTCGGAAGGTGGACCCGCCGTTTAATGGAGTGGCGGCCCATATACCCTAAACAAAATAGGAGACGGCCAATACCTCGATGCAGGAATGAACTACGCAAATTTTGCGAAAAGGGTGGATGCAGCTAGTACTCGATAGACGTGGCTGGAGATCTTTTGGAGAGGCCTTCGTCCCGCATTGCGGACAACCAGACTGATGATGATGATAATTGATTTCTCTGAGAAACGCTCTGGGAACGAACTAGGAAATTGTAAGCATGTTCTACCTGCCGATAGACTGACGCATTGGTCGAAGGGCAATGTTGCTAATGAAACGTAGGTTATATGAAGCGTCCTCATTATATTATTAAAAGGACGGGATGGCTCCTACGGGTGTAGCTCTGCCCCTTCCAAAAAGTACTTTTAACTCGACGTGAAAACTTGGGCGAGTTGGTGATGCAGGTTGAGCCGCAGCGCCAACGACGAGACAAAGGACGATAGCAAGGGGACACACGAAGCGCTGAAATGATACCAAGAGGGGGAGAAGCGCTCTTGATGATACTAAGAGGTGGAGAAAATTTAGAGAAAAGGAAAACAATACTTCTATCCTTAAGACGGGAGCCATTTACGGCTACAAATCATTGCCTTCTGTATAGGGTAGATGGTTGCAAGTGCATTTGAGAGAAACGCAACCCGACTGTCGAGGTAGCCTCAGTATAAGGGTCTGCGTTCAGTGCCTTATTTTGAACAGTCGAATAGGACGCTGCCATGCGATAAACAGCTTGAACATTTGTTAAAACGACTGCACTAGGAAGGGTATGGTGTGAATTTCAGGATTCTTACCTAAAGAAAGTGTTTCGTACGACGGACCTGCTGATATTACTTCATAACTTATTCCGAAGACTAGAGTTGGGTAAACTGCGATTTTAGGCTATCAACCATTCCACTTCGGAAGACATTCTGTCATATTCATTGGTATTGCGGTCTTTTTGCCTTAAGAGGTGCTGTGCCTTATCAGATGCATCCTGTTTTTTACAGGCCAGTAGCAATGGGCATAACTTAATTGACATAGTTGTTAACTTGTAACAGAAGCAGGATACGCCTATTAATAAATAATAGCACGCACTTTGACAGTGGTACTACGACTATTAAATTACTGGTGAGGCGGTGAGAGCCATAGAGTTTCTTACAATATACAGTAGAGAGGAATCTGGCGCTAGCCTCTATGGGGCTCACATCAAGGTCATCTGTGTCGTCATGGGCTGCCATTATACATCGCGCTCGCCTTACTTCATCATTGGCTTGGATTGAAAAGTTTTAGTGACCGCACATTTAAACAAAGTGCCGCAAAAAAGCGAAGAATAGTGCGCAGTTATGTAAGTGGAACATAAAACAGGCTGTTTTGAAACTAAGATAAAAGGAAGTAAAGCGTATTTTGCCGGAACGGTTGTGCCTGCTATTCCACAGGCCAAGGTTCTAGTTACGAACAAGTATAATATTTGGGGGGAAACTCATTAGAGACCCTGGTTTTATTATTTTACCTTTATTGCAAATAAAAAGTTGCTTGAAGACTTTGGAAAGATTTTTGAGCGTGCCTATTAAAACGGTACTTTCGTGGTGAACCGGTTCACCGACCGCCAACTAGTTTAAGAAGAAAAAGAAAACGTGGAATTAAACAGTCCTGCACATTGACAAGATAAAACGCATATAAGCGCCTATATCTGGCGTATCCCCGTAGTGGTATCTTGTCTTCGGCGAAGGACGTTTTGTTTCTTCTTTTCATCAGCTACAAATTTCGGGGTGGCATATTACCCGCTCAGTCATGTGTCCTTCGACTGCGGCATCAGCAACGTCAGGTGCGATCATGCACTGCCTGCTGTTTCATCGAACACGGCTACCACAGAACAAGGAGGATTTCGGCTTTTGTGTAGCTTGTAAACGTGTTAATGCCTAGTGAAGAAAGCAAATTCCAAAACACGCTTAAGAATCCAATTGTCATGCCACGGCCAAGCCAAAAAGATGGTCTTCCCATCAACCCCCACGACGACATGGCTTACAAGGTGCAGTTTCCTCTCTAGTATACTTACTAAGAAACTCTATGGGTGAGAGAAACTTTCACTTTGACAGTAAAATTCTTCGCGTTTAACAATTTGGGTTCACGCGCGTCTCCCGTTTTTATTTTAAAAAGCCTATATGATGTGTCGGCTAATTCAGTTTCTGTTTTCTAGTAGAAATGTTACCTTCTCACATGACGGCAGGAAATTACACAGGCTACAATTAAATCTCATCACTTCGGAGCAGATCTGGAAGCCGCACGGCTGCGCAGTGGCTCTTTGTGCAGTTCCACCGGCGGAATCTTCACGATCAAAGCATCGAAGAGGACGCCCGGATCAAGTGGCTATACTGCCTGATACCACAGCGCTTCACACGCGCAACTACTACCACGACAAATTTGCCACTGCAGCGCCTGCCCTGCTCTGTTCGTAACACGACATTACGGCAGGCGTCGTGGCAACTATATAACCACGGACAAACCAGGGGGGACCATCACTTCGGAGCAGACCAGACAGCCGCATGGTTGCGCAGTGACTGATCCACTGTTCGCCTTTTGCGCAGGTATGTTGATTTTTTAGCCACAATTTTCTAGCTCCTGGTCTGCTCCAAGTGGCGCCGGTGTTTTTTTCTGCGAGTGTGTTTCTGTTTTATGTTGTTAGTGTAAATTTTTTAGTAAAATGACTGGCAAGACACCCTCCACGATAAAAGAGTGTGCAAAAGCATTTGCCGATTTTGAAGCTGCCTTCAATGGCAAGGAGAAGCGGCTGAAAGAGGCCTTGACAAAAATAATTGAGAAAGAACAAGAATATTTGAAAGGGTCGCTGAAATTTATAAACGAGAAGTTCGAAGAATTCAAGACCGAGATAGTGACTCTTAAAAGAGACCTTGGTTCAGTAAAAGAGAAAAACCGCCACCATAAGGAGGAAAATAACCGCCTTGTAAAAAAATTGAAAGTAAGGAGTGAGGTGGTTGATTTCCAGCACTACAGTCGGAAGACAAGTTTGGAAACTAAGGGCGTCCCTTCGACAAAAAAATTCCCCGCATTTACCCGAGGGGAAGAATGTGAAAGTGCGAATGCAGGAGTTGAATTTGCGCGGTTCGGTAATGTTCGCGAAAGAGAGATCACACACACACACACACAACTACAAAGAAAGAAAGATGCATTTATTCACAGACACCTATTTGTGTTGTCGTTGTACTTGATTGCTAGAGCGTATCTCAGCTATGAAATTTCGTGTAAGTACTCATTTAAGCGGGTGCATTAGCCCTTCTCACGCCCGATACTCGGCCAATCCCCCACGTGGGTATGTGCCATGTCAGCGGCCAGGCAGCGCGCGCCCATCTCCCCCCGTTGCCAAAGAAGACGAGGAGATTCCTGGCCAATCCCCCACGTGGGTATGTGCCATGTCAGCGGCCAGGCAGCGCGCGCCCATCTCCCCCCCGTTGCCAAGGAAGACGAGAAGCGCGCGCACCCGCAACTGTTGCTATGCGGACGGCGGCGGAATGCAAACGGCGGCGGACGCTTCAGGCTCGCTTAAGAAGTGCATTCGCAATTAAAAATTAGAATCTCTTAGAAACAATGCAAGCCATTTGCTCTTCGCTGAAAGAGGATATCGCGGAAACAGACATCGAAGTTATAAACCGTGTGCCAACGAAAGATAAAGCTAAATCAAATATCATTGTGAAGCTTGACTCCCTGAGGTAACGAAACCGTTTCCTACTAGCAGCAAAGAAATGCCGGCCTAATACACCTGCGCTGGGTTTTGAGGAAAATGATCCTATCTTCATCAATGAACATCTTTGTCCTGCGAATAAGCTACTACTAGGAAAGGCTCTGGCAGCAAAGCGAGAAAAAAACTGGAAATACACAATGGTTTCCGACGGCAAAATTCTCATGTGGAAAACACAAAAAAATAAAAGTACTCCATGTGACATGCGCAGAAGACCTGAACAGAGATGTTTAATAAGATGGCTTTTACCATTTCCGAAATATAGCAAGCTAGGCGGGCGTTTGATAATTTATCTATTCTACATTGCAAGGTAAGAAGCATTCGCAAAAATGCCGATAATTTTCTCGCTTACCTGTCACAGTTTTCTTTCGGATATGACGTCATAGCAGTAACAAGAACATGGTTGAAAGTAGGTGAATCTGATGTTATACCAGGCTAAAAAATGCTATGGATGCCTAGGGGCAGCACTACACGCGGCGGTGGCGTAGCATTTTTTATAAAAGCTGGACTTGCCTTTCGCGCTTCTGAAGTTAAGAAACACAGCAGTGACGCAACTGAAGCCCTTTTCGTAAAGTTGCAGTGTGGCCTCATAATTCGTGTTATTTACCGGCCACTGCATTCTAGTGTGCAAAAATTCGTTTCTGAAACGGAAACTGTTATGATATCATATGCGACAACCAAGAATCCCATCGTAGTATGCGGTGATTTTAACATTGAGCTTTTATCGGACAATTGTTGTGACTATGTCTTCCTATTGCAGTCATTCAATTTAAAAAAATGTCATGACTCCCCAACCCGAATTACCAGTCAATCAACCACTCTCATCGATCACCTGTTGTGCAGCTTAGATATCAATTTGCGAGCCGGTGTGTGCGATGTCGTTATTGCCGATCATTGCCCAACATTTATGTTCTTACCACGAGCCTGTTTGAGACCGCCTTTTCAGTCCCCCGAAGCGAACTTCTCGTATTGATTATGTGAGCGTTAGAAAACTACTTGAGCACGATAACTTTGAAAACCTGGGTAGTGAAAATGTAAACATTGAATTTGAAAATTTTGTTTCCTTATTCACAGATATAACTACCCAATCTACACGCGAATGCGTCAAACATAATTATGAAGATCCTATTTGCCCGTGGATAACTCGAGACAGACTTGCTGTGCTGAAGAGTAAGGATTCGTACTACAACACATGGAAAAGAAACAAAACAAATGAGTATTACTGCAAGCAGTTTAAGTATTACAGAAACAAGTCAGTAGCAATAAGAAAATAAAGAAACTGTATTACGCAAAATTGGTTACACAAAACAAAGATTACACGAAAGAGCTATGGAAGATTGTCAAAAATGTAATTGGAATAGATCGAGAAAACAATGTCACACCGAACGATATCTCCCCACACGTTGCTAATAATTGTAACGATTACTTCAATAATGTTGCTTGTGGCCTCGCCCGGGAATTTTCTTAACTGGTATCTACTACTCCTGCTCCCAGAACTGTAAATAATAACTTCTGTTTTCATAAAATTTCTTCAGAAGATGTACGATCCAGTGTCAGTAAAATGGCAGTAAATAAAGCATCGGGTCTCGATGGCATCCAGATGCGGGTTATAAAAGAAAGCATTGATAGTATTGGTCCTTATGTATGCCACCTGTTCAACCAGTCCCTTGGAATAGCTGTTACCCGGATATACACAAAGTTGCAAAAGTGGTCCCAATACATAAAGATGGAGATCCAAGCGAACCAGGTAGTTACAGGCCGATATCAGTACTGAGTGCGCTCAACACTCTTCTAAAAAGTAATTGCACAGCAGGTTAAAAAATTTTTTCAAGAAAATAATATCAGTGCCGCTCAGCAGCACGGTTTTGTAGAAATTAGATCTACCACAAAAGTCATACTTACTTTATCACAGGTTCTTAATTCTGCGATGTATCAGAATAAGATAGCTGTCGTTGTTTTTCTGGATATTAAAAAGGCAATTAAAACGGTTGATCGTCCAATCTTGCTGCAGAAATCGGAACGTTATGGATTTACAGAGAGCAGACATAAATTCTTTTATAGCTATTTATCCTCCCGGAAGCAAAGGGTACTTATTAGTACTTATTAGAGAGGGCGTGTATTACAAGCAGTATTGTTGTTGAATACCAAAGACAGGCTTACGTTGTCATGTCCGGTGCATTTAGACTGTTTTTCTCTGCCGGTCAAGAAATATGTCCTTTCAGTAAAGAAAAATAAGTCAAACATCAGAACTCGTGTACTTAAACGTCACGAAACGTCCAAATGACGAAAGCACACACAACCTCTTCGTAAACCGGAAGCACGTGACCAAAACTGAAAGCCACTCAGAAAACATTTCAGGCGAATTCCCCAATTGCATAGGAATTTGTGCAGTTGAGAGTAGGCCCCATAGCTCTAATATAGCATTTCTGACATCGCAAAACATGCAGTGCCGTCAAAAAAGTAAATTTTTGGTTTTATTATTACTTTCCCAGTGTACAAAGCACCGTCTGCGGCAGCGCAAGCGATGAGGCTAACATATGAAAGGAATCGAACCTAACAAAGTTGCACGTTGTCTTCATGCTCTGTCTAAACGTCTGCGCATGGCAGCGGGTGCAGCCCATTTTATCCGATAGTAAGTTTGGGGAACCAACTTGTTTTGCTCTAAGGACGCTCGAGAAAGCCGCCAATTTGTTGGTTTGTTGAAGTTCAATGAACAAAATAGGCGCTTTGCTTTTGTGTGGAGGAGGAGAAGGGGGCTTCAGGATCAGACACAAATGCGCGGACGTGCGTGTGCGTACTTCGGCGTGCGTGCTTGTGCAAGCGTTTTTGAGTGCGCCTGTACATGCCCTTGGGAAGCAACTGTGTGCGTTTGTACAAGGTACAGGACAGGTGGGCTTAAAAAATTCTGATGCCTTTTCTCAAGAGAACAACAGTTACAGCGCAAAGCTTTCTCCCTTGCAGCCTGAGTCAAAGCCCAATTTCGAACCATTTCGTCCACGTCGGAATAGCGCAATTGGATATACGTCAGCTTCATAAGGCGAAGGACCCGGGTTCTATTCCGACTACAAGAGGCGTTGTATTCTGGAGGCGCTTGATCTGCTTTCGCTTATCATCATCTCATGGGCCTTTGTGAGAACCTAATGCGTAGAGTTGGCTTTCCTGCAGTGCGTTTTGGCACGGCATAGATCGGCGTGAGTGAAGCTTAGGCCTTCTATGATCCCAGTCCATGGCAGCTCAGTTGTGTGACCTTTACAACCCTTTGCGACCAGCCTTCTATGATTCCAGTGGCAACTAAGTTACGTGAACGTTACCACCCTTTGCTATACGGCGTGCGCAATTGTGCACGCGACTTTTAAGAGTATTTTTGTGAGTAACAATCGTCGTAATCCCCACATGAACCGCTTAGCCAGCCTTCGCATTTCCCGCGCTACGGCGGGAAATGCGATTAAGTGGGGTGCACTTTTGAGCGGTTAAGAACACCTACTTTACACGCCAAGTGCCCGGTGCGTCAAGTACGTGTTTTTGGTTTTACGTTTTCTATCTAGTTAAAACGTTTATTAAAACACAATTGAACCTTTTACCATAATACAAGGAGGACTGCCAGGGGCGCCGACCAGTGTAGACGTGACAAGATCGGCTCCCAAGTGTTTCAACGATTTCGGTCGGATAATCTACTTTTATCGCAGTGTTTTTGGTCTCAACCAACGCCGGAAGTTGCAGCGCTTCTGTGGATACCAGCTTTTCGCCGGTGGGTGATCTTTTAACCGAAGTACTGAACCTTTTCCCCGAGCGCCACGCTGGCGACCGCTGGGCCTAACGCTCGGCAGGCCTAGCGCGGCGACGCACCGGTGGCTGCCCTCGCTGCTGGCACGGCGAACTCTGCGACAGCAGTCATTTCGGCGTCTTCGATATAAGTGGAAGGCGATTTCATCGCCGAAGACGATATTGACAAGGAATCGGGCTGGAAGAAGGTCATCAGCCGAAGAGAAAAAAAAAGTCAGCCGAGCGCGGCACGATAGTAACGCTGGCGAAGAGAAGGTGAGTGCACGCCGGCCGTTTTCCAGCGTCGTGAATCGGGTAGTAAAGGCTTCACGCATGCCTCCCATGCCTCAGGAGCACATCAAGATTGTGATACGCCCCAGAGGGGATTGAATTTGGAGAAAGTGGGCCCCACCGTGGGTAAGGCGATTACCGAAGCGGCAAGCTTGAGCTCGGAGCAAACTCTGCATGACGTAATCTGCCCAAACATTACGCAAAACATTATGGTGGCCAGCACCCCTCTAAGAGAAAATGCGGACAAGTACGCTCGCATCAAGTTCATAACAGTGGCCGGGAAGGTCTTCGAAGTCGACGCTTACGAGACCGCCCCCAGCGATTATTAGATTATTAGGGGATTATTAGAAACGTGGACATCGCAGACGGGCCTGCAACCCTTGAAAGGAACATTTTGAACTACCGTAACCCGTTGGCGCTCTGCGTGAAGAGAATCAAGAACTCCGGATCTGTTATTATTGTATTCGACGGACTTCGTGTACCGAACTTTGTGATGTATGGACCTACTCTAGTGCGCTGCTACTTATATGGGAAACAAGTGGACGTGTGCTACGCTTTCGGAAAGATCGGACACCGGAAGGACGTTTGCCCGACACCCGGTGTTTCAGAATGTAGGGGCTGCGGTGGGCGCAACCCAAGTGACCCACATGTGTGCAACCCGAAATGCAAGCTGTGCGGGGGCTTGCATGTGACAGCGGATAAATTGTGCAAGAAACGCTACTTGATTTCATATGTGGTGCGTGTTAGACGTCAAGAGCGCGCGAAGGCACATATGGTCAAGGAAGAGACGCAGACGGTGAGCGACAGGTCCGAATCCAGGGGGCGAGCTAGCTCGCGCTTCCGCTCTGGGTCCCGACGTCGTGCGTCATCAAAAAAGCGAGACGCAAGCAGGAGCAGAGGTCACCCCCGCTCCAGGGGGCCGCAGACGCGTTTCGCGGCTGGTGGGGGCGCAGAGTCGTGGGCCGACAAGGTTAAGAACAAAGAAAAAGGCGCGGATCAGCCAATGGCCCAAGCGAATCGTAGTCTAGAAAGAGATTGGATTCGATCGCTAGAAAAGGAGAACAACAGCCTTAGGGCGGCGGTAGAGAGGCTCACTCTCGAATTGATCGAGCTCCGGAGCGAGATTACTCGTATCAAGTCCGAGTCCTCTGAGAGTCCCTCAGATGTCGAGGTTCTGGGGTCCATGGAGGTTGCTCCGTCAGAGGGCGAGCGTCCCTATGATAGCGAAGTTCTAAGGTCCATGGAGGTTGCTCCATCAGCAAAGTTCTAAGGTCCATGGAGGTTGCTCCCGGCTCCCAAGAAGCGGGCCCTTACTCCGCCCAGTCGGTTGCAGTTTAAGACAAAGTCGGGAATCAAGGAGGCTCTATCTGCGATTAATGATAGTATCAAGCAGGTAAACGACCGACTCACCCGTATTGAGCACAATGAGGAGAGCGTCGGGGCTAGGCTGCAAAATATCGAGGCATACCTGAATGATACGGTAGTCCCAGCTATGGTGAAGATCTATCCCAACCGTTTGGCAGAGCAGGGTAGATCCCACAGTAATACTAACCTAAATAACGCAATCCCACACGGTCAAGATGGCTTAGATAACTACAGTAAAACCCGTTTATAGCGAACTGCAATATGCACCGCGATTAGTTCGATATATCCAATAGTTCCATATAGCCGAACCCGCCTATAACGAGCGTATTGTTACGAGTTCGCAATCCCCGGGAGCCCCCTGCCTCCTCCCCAACTCCGCCATCCGCGTATGCACAAACGAACAGAGTACAGTAGCCATTAACAGACCAAAGTAATAATTTTATAGCAAGTATCAAAGCTACTTTCCGCCTTAACTGCCCCCGTTGCAAAAAAAAGGGGATTTTTGTTTTCACTTTCGTTTTGGCGGTTTCAACTAGCATAGCATTCTCTACGCGAAACATTGCTTGCACCTGTGAGAGTCCGTGTCCTCAAAAATCGAAGAAGCATTGGCGGAGCACATCGACTGCCGAAAGAGCTTCATTATAAGCGTCGTACGGATTTCACTGGCGACATCATCGCGAACGTTGGCGAGCTGTTCCCACAGTTCACCGATGCTCCTGTCTCGGTCCGCACTCACTGACTGGGCGGGTTGTGTCGCGAGTCCCGCGCATCGGAAACAGTTCCGTAAAGTATTGGGCGCCACGTCGCTCCGTGCGAGGCGCAATGTCTCAGTCGCGGCTCTGGCTCCGTGGTCGCGGCCAATCCAAATCTCAACCGCAGCTCCGAGATCATGCATTTCGGCGGCCATTCTAGGGGCCCAGAGTTCGATATATCGGATGTGAACTTCGTTATAGGGAATATGTTTCCCATGTATTTCCGTAACTGAAATAATTTAGTTCGATATATAGCATAATTCGCTCTATCCGGGTTTGTTATAGCCGGGTTTGACTGTACAGCCTTTAGAGCCTAGCAATGGAACTGTCGAGGATCCAACCCAAAAATGGCAGCCCTCCAGCAGTTTATTAGATCACAAGCTGAGAAACCACATGTTATTTTGCCTCAGGAGACTCTTGCGGCTGACCTCCCTTTTACGGGATACAAGGCGGAGAGCCTCCGGGAGGATAAAGGCAGGGTAGTGGCTATTTTGATAAATAAGAAGATCCCTTATATCCGACACGAGCTCCGTACGTCGCATTGTAGGGTAGAATTTATCGCTGTGGAGATAATTCCTAGTAATTATATAATCAACAGCAGCAGTATATTTCTCCTCAATTTGTATAGTAGTCCAAAAGAATCGAGGCCGAGCTTTAAGGCCATCCTAACTAAAGTGGCACGGCTAGCCGGTAACGCTGCTCTGATCGTTGGTGGGGATTTCAATGCCCCTCACCAAGCGTGGAAATACCCTTACTCCACCGGCAAGGGTGAAAGAATATGGACTGACGCCTCGGACCTTAGTCTCACTCTCATTTCAGACCCGGGTCAGCCAACTAGGTGCGGCACTTCTACGTGCAGGGACTCGACGGCGGACCTAACCTTTGTCCGGGGAATCGAGAAACATAGCTGGGTGAATACTGATATTGACCTCGGCAGCGATCACTATATTGTAGTCATCAGCTTCGAGGTAGTCTGTAAGAAGCTGAGGGAGTTTAACTGATTGATTGGGATAAGTTCCTCAAATTGAGGGCTAATCCCGATGCCTCTCCTGGTGAGGCAGATCCTCCGCTCGAGAGCTGGATAGAGCAGCTTGGGCTGGACATTCACGCGTCAGAAAGAACCATCCTCACGGATGTTGGAACTGAGAAGATGGACCACAGATTAGCTAATCTCCTTGAGGCTAAGCAATCAATACTAGCACGGTGGAAAGGCCAACGACTGAACACGAGACCTAGGAAAAAGATCGCGCTGCTGAACAGAGAGATTAAGGAGTACTGTAAAGTTCTATGTAAACAACAATGGGATGAGATATGCAATTCCTTAGACGGCCAAATTCGCAAAGGGAGAGGCTGGGGTCTCCTCAGACATCTACTAGATGAGAAAGGTTCCAGATCCAAGCCAACCCAGCGGTCGCTACTGAGCAAAATAATTCACAAGGCGCGGAAGGAAGCTAAGGATGACGAGCTCTTGGAAGATCTACCCAGTCAGTATTTGCCACTTATAAAAACGCAGACTTTCGTTCCTCCGCCAGTAGTGTATACGGGTTCTCCCAACCACGCGCTTGAGGGAGATTTTTCGGAGGGGGAAGTTCATTTTGCTATTCAGGAGCTTAACACTAAATCTGCTGCTGGTCCTGATGGTATTTCGAACAGAGTTCTTCGCAATCTTGAGGATAATTTCATCAGCTATTTAACCAGACGAATCAATATTATCTGGAGAGAGGGCTACCTCTCAGATACTTGGAAACACGCTAATACGATACTCATTCCTAAGCCGGGCAAGCCTCTCGGACTTAAAAACCTCAGACCGATCTCTCTGACGTCCTGCCTCGACAAGGTTGCGGAGCATGCCGTGCTTAACAGGCTCTCCGCTTATGCGGAGGATAACCAGCTTTTCCCGTATACCATGATCAGCTTCAGGCCGGGTCTTTCGACCCAGGAAGCTATGCTCCGGATCAAAAAGAAGCTACTAGATCGGGTCACTCATGATACAAGGGCTATTCTGGGCCTTGATGTAGAAAACGCCTTCGATAATATACGCCACACGGCTATACTTCAGGCCATATCGGACCTTAGTCTCGGTGGGCGTTTCTTTTCTTACGTTCGATCTTTTCTCAGCGGCAGAACCGCCTCCCTACGCATTGGAGATATTATATCAGAACCCCTTGAGCTTGGAGACAGGGGAACTCCTCAAGGCTCGGTACTGTCTCCTTTTTTGTTCAATCTAGTCATGTCCAAATTAGCGAGAACACTTATCGATATTGAGGGGGTTGAACAAACCATCTACGCTGTTGATGTTGCCCTGTGGAGTGCTGGGGGCAGTGACGGTGAATTGGAGGCTCGATTGCAAGAAGCTGTCAGGGCCACAGAGCTATACCTCGCCCCTGCGGGTCTTAAATGCTCCTCAAAGAAGTCGGAGTTGCTTTTCTATAGCCCATCTAGACCAGGGCGCAAGCCCAGGGGTTGGGAGCAGGACAGGAGGCCCAACGTTGCGCTTTTTGACATGCACGGCAATCGCATTCGGGAGGTCAGTTCCATCAGAGTTCTAGGCTTAATCATCGAAGGAAATGGTTCCGATAACTGAATGTTACAGAAGATTACCGGGGAAGTTGAAAACGCGTTAGGAATGTTTCGACGCATTCTCAACAGGAACAGGGGTATAAGCGAGGAGTGCGCCATCAGGCTTATCCACGATTTCGTCCTATGCCACATTTCTTACGTCGGGGCTATGCTCAATTGGAAGAAAACCGAAGAGAAACGCCTCGACACCATGATTCGTCGTGTTTTTAAGGTAGCTTTGGTGCTTCCTATCAATGCATCCACAGATCTCCTACTTAAACTAGGGGTTCACAATACGTTATCAGAAATCGCAGAATCCCAGCACACTACGCAGGTATATCGACTGTCAGGCACTAGAGCAGGCAGAGACATTTTTGTCACTCTGGGCATCTTTACCAAACAGAATAAGAGTGTTAAACACCTTAGCAGAGAAATCAGAGACTCGATCGTGGTCCGTCCTTTCCCAAGAAACGTCCACCCTGTCTTTATTCAAGGAAGGAGACTGTCTCGAGCCAAGGCACTTCTAGCTGCAGCTCTCGAGAGCCCTACGGAGTCGGATTTTGTAGATGCTGCTCAGATAAATGGAAGACAGGCCTTTTCGATAGCGGTCATTGATGCTCAAGAACGGATGTGCAACGCACTTTCCTTTGTTTACCAAGAATACCGGAGGTCGCTGAGCAAATGGCGATTGCACTTGCTCTGCTTGATCCTCAACATAAGGTCATTTATAGTGACTCTAGGGCGGCCACTCGAGCCTTCGCCAGGGCAGTGGTTGATGCCAAAGTCTCCAAGTTATTGGAAGATAGAGACATTAGTAATCATTCGATAGTCTGGTTTCCAGCCCACATGGGCGACCTCGGGGGAGGACAGCAGAACTTCAATGAATCCGCACATGAGTCGGCGCGAGGACTCATCAGCCGCGCACCCTCCCAACCAACCCCGTCTCCACAAAGGGTTTTCAAGGATCAACTTCAGACCTACAACGAGCTCACCAAGCACTTCTACTTAAATCGACGGGAATTTGCGCTCCCACACAAAGGACTCAACAGGGCGCAGTCAGTCACTCTCCGCATGTTAGAAACGGACTCATACGCCAATCCTTGGAGGATGAGCCACATCGACTCGGACTACGACGGAACTGCTACGTGTTCAAAGTGTGATAGGCGTGTGAACTTGGGTCATGTGTTGTGTGGTTGTGCTACGCAAGCCTCCTATCTGGAGGATAAGATCAACTGGGACAGTGCTCTCAGGAGCAGTGAACTTAACGATCATCTCTGGGCTGTCCAGAAGGCCCGCGTAGCGGCGGAGAGTCTCGGGCTCCCTCTCCCGACGTGGGAGATGCCCTCTACACCTTGACACCGGTCAGGTGTCCTTCAGGACCCTTTTTGGAAATAAAGTTTCTCCACCACCACCACCATAGTATAAATATGGCTATAGATCACAATAATGGATAAGCGTTTCCTATCGTAGCTGTGGTCACGAAACGATAGTCACGTTTACGAAAGCGTTTTTACGAATTGGACACGGCCTAGTTTATTAACTACTTATGAGATCGAGTTGTTTATGGTTTTGAAGAGAAATTTTGGTAATCAAAAATATACGCAGGCAGTTTCAAATTTTCCTGTCGGTGACATCCTCATGCGTGTTGTGAAGAGATAAATTTACCTTTGCTTGTGTGCTCTTTGAGACCGTTGTGACCGTCGATTTCAAGGAGAAAATTTTGGGCTTTGACATTTTAAGCGAAGCTTTATTAGTCCCTCCTCTCTGCTTTTCGGTCCCTGCTGCTGCTTCGGTTGTTATGCTTACGAAAGCGACGCTGCGTGACTGGTGGTTTCTGCTTCGGTGGCGGGGAGAAGCCTTCGGGCGCCATACTGCTGCGTTTCTTACATAAACACCATTTTTCGCACGTCTAGGCGAATTTCGGACGCCAGCGCCGGCGCGGAGCATTTTCAGTTTGAGCATTGCCGTGTACTTGGGAGGTAGCGTATGAAGAGAGTGCTTGTCACGGCTACAAACGAGCACGCAAATATGCTCAAGCAAATCGTCTCCGAGGAGCTCATCCAGTGTACAGAATATCCAGGCCTGAAAGAAGCACCACGTAGAACAAGAACATCTCCGTATCGCAGCGAAACGTGGTGCAGACTTCAAATATATGCTCGGTATGCTGGATCAGAGACGTTAGTCAAGGTACGGACGTTGTGAGCAGTACGCCCTGCTTCGACAAACTGAGCAAAAATGTGGCATGCGCTGTCGCCTCAACCCAGTTTTGCCACGACGCCGTGCAATCATTTCAAATGGTGAAGTTCATTGTTTTTTCCTGAATGCTTACAAATTGACGACTGTAGTGCTTCTGGCGACTTTTGTCATACCGGCAGAGGACAAAGGTGAATTAGAAGGCTCCCGCGCGGATCCCGTTTATGATGTTTGGGGTGACTTCCCCTAGCGTAGACTTGCGACGCCATAGTGTTGGCAGAGTTCCATTTGCAGTGGGAAAAAGGGCAACGACGCTCGTGGCCTAAAGTTGCTTGAGCCCTTCTCTGGTCTTGAAAAGTATGCGTCGGAAGCGTGTTTCCTCTCTCCTTCAAGCTCTGTGTCTGGGAGGGAGAGGAACTTGTGGAAATAGGAGGGACAGTGTTTTGCTGCTATTGGTTCTTTTGAAAGGTGAGCTGACCAATCGGATCTGCTGCAATGCACACGGGAACCACAAAATATTAAATTTCCGCGGCGATGGCCAGCAGCAGACTTGGCTCAAGCTTTTGAGCCTCATGTAATCAAGCGAGCCCCCGAGATTATTCCTCGTAAAACGTTCTGAGGTCTTGATCGTCCGAGAGGAATAGTAGATCACCAAGACAGAAGTTCTAGGGTGTAACCAACGCTGGGTAACTTTAAGATAGTACTGCTCGGTCAGACCCTTTTATAAATACCGTTTTGTAAATAATTGTAAATACAGTTTTTTTGTTGTCATCGTATCCTGCTGTCGTCGTAATCTCTTCTCTCTCTTTCAACGTCAACACCGCCGAGTTCGAAGAGCGAAGTTCCCCCCGAAAACGAACCCTAAAACGTACCAACGAGGGTTTTCTACGGTGTAAGTATCATTGAACTTTCATCTGTTTCTACACATGCGTGGAATACACAATGTTTTGTCTTTAAACCTCCAAAGCGCGTATTCGGAATATTTTGGGTTTCTCGAACACCCAAACACCTTCTCTTGCATGTTCAAATATTGCATGTAAATTGTCCGTGCAACTCCATATGCTTCTAAATGAACAGTGTGCTCCAGGTGCCATAGCATCCGTCACATGGTGAAGCACTGCCCAAAAAGACCAGTCTGTCTAATCTTCGGCCGCACGTGCGTCCTGGCTAAGCATTAGGAGCCTACAATTTTTTAAAGTCCCTTTAAAGGAGATCATACGCAGCCGAAGACCCGAAGTGACTCAGCAAACGTAACCAAACGTGAATGCCCCAAGACATTTTGTAGCATGAGCTACACTGGGCGAGGTTGAACAGTTTTGCGTGGGCCTGGAGAGCCGTGCTGCGCATGCGCGAGGAACAGTTACGTCACACCGCGCACAGAACATTGCTCGCCGCCTGGCGTCTATCACACACCCCATGCGCCCAGCGTCTTCGCCGACCTCCGTTCCGCACGTGGCAGCCCCGTCCACTTGATGATCATCGAGGGGTGGCCGGGTGTGGAACCAATGGCTCGTGCGTCGCAGAAACACCGGCGTGCGCCTGTGGAACCAGCTTAGCTCTGGGGCGATTGGTGACGCTGCGCCTGAGCCGCTTGCTAAATATACATGTGTCACATAATGCGTATACCGTGGGTCGGGTCATTGAAGCAGCAGTAGGCATGATAATCAGGCTAATCCTAGACAACCAGGAACGCTAAGAATAACCAGCTGAGCCTTCGATCTCGCTATGCATAGCGTAGCATAGCTGAGCTAAGCCACTCCTTAGTTTTCATAGCCAGATTTTTCTGAGTGGCCAGATACGTGAATTTATTTACTGATGTATGATTTTCCTTCGTTTTCGCCAGTGGTGTACATTTACACTGTTGCAACGATTAGGTGGAAGGCATGCACTTCCTGTTTCCGAGCAATTCTCAGCTGGTTTCGCTTCTTAAAACTCTTCTGTCAACTCGTGTGGACGATGCTCAATCCCTGTTTTAACGCGGTTTGTGGCGCCCCCTGAAAACTGAGTCTGGCTCTTGCCGTAAAAGCGGTAGTGGGATTATTGCAGATGCGCTGAGAGAGACTGTAGTAACGTCTGTCTCTAAGAACATCTGGTCGGCAAGGCTAACACATTCGCATTGGATAATAAAAGAGGTTCCGGTATCATTTCCCGTGCATGTTTTCGCATTATTGTTTTGAAATATTGCGAAGACACGTTCGAATTGACGGATTCTAAGTAGTAATAGCGATCGGTGTCCAAAAAAACAGCTTTGTAGAAAACGTTTGAAGAATATACATATGGTAACCTTCGTCAGGGTTGAGCTGCTCTGGGGTTTAACCCCAGAACTGTTAAAGTATTTAGCTACGGCATAGAGCGTTTCCAGAAAAAAAATTCCAAGATAACATATTGAGCGTACGTGAGCTTGCACCTCGTGAGGAGCTCCCGGCCTCGGCCAGCTAAATCTTCAGGAACACTGTGCCACAATTTCGTGGCGTGAGCTCTCGTGTGCTGTTCTCCTCCCAAGTTCACGTGCGTTCGTGCCTGAAGTGGGGAGCACTAACGCGAGTTCGCGAAGCCGGTTGCCGCAAGTTTCAGCGAGTGCTAACGCGGTCCACTTTGGGAGAGGCGGGAAAGCTTGCGGACAAAATGATCCAGACCTGCCAGTCATTGAGAAATTTCAGCGGCAAGTTCGAAAATCCATGGGAGGTGCAACAGCCGGGTCCCCGACGAATGGGAGAGGGGCCTCCACCTTTGGTGCTTCTACAGCCTTGAACCAGTAGTGCAAGCGGTGCGCTTTTTTTTTCCGCTTGTCTCTGGGTGCGACTTAGAAGTAAAGGAACCAGTGTTTTGGAAGAAGGCGTAGGGCTAACGAATGCGCAATAAATAAATTAAAACACACCCAATTCGTTTTCACTGTAACTTAAAAATTTAGGAATAAAAATTGTGAAACACGGACAAATATATGTGTTAAGATACATGTTATTCCAAAATTGATTTGGTTCGGTGGCATAACTTCGCCTAGGAAAATAAGTCACAGAGATCACGGAGAAGTTCCAGTTTTAGAAATGTGACAAGTAGATACACCTAAAGGATGTTTTCAGATAACGCTTGTTTACTTTTTCGAAATGAGAGAGAGAGAGAGAGAGAATGCATTTAATGGTAAAAGCGAGGTTAGCCGAGCCATATTGCTTAGCATGCTACGCCATATGAGGTAACGAAAGCATGAGAGTCTGTAAACTGAAATAAATAAATAATGTTACCCTTAATGGAATATGGTTACTACTGATTATTAGAGACGAAATAGTTGAGCTGAGTGGCATTGCTGTACGCCCATCAGATCTGATGTAAACAATCGACTAAACGTGTTTAGTATGTTTCCCGTGTTCATCGAAATGGTAGACCTTTTTCTGCTTTTGTTATGCCACCCGGAAAAATAATTGCTTGAACTGGCTTTTTTCGAGCTTCTGCTACAGATCCCAAGCACTTTCATTCGCAATGTAAACCGTTCGGTCCCCACGAAATGTTTCTCATTCGACCACTTTTCGCCTTCACATCCAACATAATTGAATGCCTTGCAGAACATCAGGCATTGCGGATAGCTTGTCAAACGTTCCTGCCCATTGAGATTCGCCCTCTGAATGCCCAACTTGGACTAGCGTCCAAAGAAAGCTTACGGCTTCACTTACGCTTTCCAACATACTTTATGTTACAAAGGAGAATTAAATTATAATTAGTCTTCCGTGAAGAAAGTTCCGCCGGATAGCCGCACATCAAACAGAGCAACCAGAAGAAGTAGTAAGCTTGACGTCAGGTCAGTCTACAGTTGAGTTAGAATGGTTTTAAATATAGGTAGCGGTATAGTGTAGGCCGTATTTTGGCATAAATAGGCGTGTAGTGTTGCCATTCAGCGTAGTGTAGCGATAAGAATAATTACAATGGACAAACAACAGAGATCAGGTGGGGCGCAGATACTAGGTAAATGACCCTGTTAGGCATGCCATTGAATGATGGGTTATTTCTAGGTAATTGCGTCGTTTTAACCGTCACGTGTTGCGTCAGAAAATGTGTATTTGTTTGAAAGCCGTAAATTATTGCATCTGTGTTGATGTAGTGGTGCGGCGTTCATAAGACAGTAATAAGCTAAATACGTGTATGAGAAAAAAAAACACTGGACATCATTAATGCTTCTAGATTGACTCAGGTACTTGAACGCTATGCAGTATAACGTAAAGATACGATACGGTGTTATGCAGCATCCTTGGAAGCAATTATACGAAGTTCCTCACAGAAAGAGAGACCGAGAGAGAGACAGAAAAAGGAAGATGACTTTACATTCATTGTGAAAAAACAGCCTCATTTTATATACAAATACCTCCCTTAGTCTGCAGTGTCACACTACACTGATATGAACTGCCATCGAACGCATTAAAAAGTGGCATGCAAACGTTTTTGTTGCTTTAATTGTTATCCATTTTTCTTTCAGATTCGACCATGAATGGATGGGCCACTGGCGCACCCTGTATATTGGCAGAATTACTACGGCTAAAAAGGACATCTAACAAATGAACACGGTGACTCTTATCAAAGTAAAACACACTGAAAATCTGTCTGATGGCACATATTGAGGCCTAAAAGAGGATCGCGTGCGCCCATGGACTCAGCGGCTTGCTGCTCTGGAGCTAGTAAACTAATTCTTCAGGTATCTGTGTTAACTGGTAGGCTTCTTCAGTGACCGCTTCTGCAGTATGGCGAAGAGTGTTGCGCTTCCGCAATTTCACAAAAACTCACCTGCAATGCAGGCGAAGAGAAATGCGCCGACCACTCCAAGGAAGACCATCATGCTTGATCTGTGGGACACATCCTGGTTGCGTCCTGTGCATGGCCTCGGGGAATACATCAAGGCGAACCAAAGACGTGGCCGGATGAAGACGCACCAGCCGAAAATTCACGTCGAAGAAAGCAGCTCTTCTTGCAAGGGAAGTGCGTGTCTTCAAGAAGTGAACCTTATGTGGCCGTTCCCGCTACAAGGCGACCGATATGATGAAACGATGGCCCACCTGGCCTCCCTGACGGCACTCCGGGTTTCGTGGATCCCCCTTTGCAACTTCGCTATGCGCCGCCGCAGCACACAGACGGACAGACAGTCTCTTTCTCTTGAACGTTGTTGGTTCTGGGGGAGGCAGGTAATATGGCTGATGACCCGTAATTGTCCTAACTACTTCAGGGGGCAGAGAGGTCTATATTCAGGCGACGACGTGGTTCACGAGCTCTCCATCACCGCAGGTTCCTTTCCCGATGAAGCGTAGACTCGACGTGGTAAACTCAGGAGAGAGAGAGAGCGGTTGGGACTGCGGAGTCTAGCTTGGGCGTCGGTGGCATCAGGCGAAGCCGCACATTGCGGAGAAACTGCTACGAGGCGAGAGGATGGAGCCGGCGTCCTGTGGAAATCCCGGTGCAGACAGATAGCTTGAACGCGATGCCGGGGCTCGGATCGGAAAATACCTCATCCGCCAGCGGCACTTGTTGCCCTCGTGTCCTGCGTTGCCGGAGGTGAAAAGACACACTGCGGAGCTTCCTGAGTTGCGTCGCTCTTTATCTGCGGCCATTTGCGGCGCCTGTGGGTGTCACGAACTATTCCGGTGAAAAAGTTCCGCTTTTGCTTGTTGGTTGCCCGACCGGCTGTCAATAGCAGGGTTGCAGACTGCTCTTTTCGTTTTCAGGTAGATAGCGTTGCTCAATGCCTGACCAAAATCACCGTGTTCCTTATGTAGACATAAGGAACACGGGGCCACGTTAGCAGCCACTTTTAGCCATGGCAATGCCACAAGCCGTGGTAACTCAGTGGTTAAGGGTGTGCTGCTGAGCCCAAGGGCGTCGATACAATCCCTACTGCAGCGGCTGTTTTTTTCACAATGTAGGCTACAAACGATACCGCTATATGTAGAGGTTCTTTTGCACGCTAGAGATCTTCAGGTAATGAAAATTGTTTCGGAGCATTAGATCTTCATGTAATTGAAATTGTTGAGGAGCCCTCCGCTATGGCGCACCTGAAAGCTCAGGTGTAGCTTCGGCCTGTTGAATTCGAAACATTCAGCGGCTATAGGTGGCGCCACGAGAAATTCAATGTGGCCACGCGAGAGATAATTAGGCTGAATGGAGTGTGTGCGCTGTATGCTAGGTGGGCACAGAGTGGTGTGCCATCGGGGTACTGTAGCGGCCACGACTAACGCCAATATGACGGAATAAAGGAAACGCTGCCCTGCAGAAGGGGAAGGCGAAGTTTTTAACGCGGGGTGCTACATATGCTGCCGACTGAAATTGGGCAGTGGCCTGGCTTGCGTTGTGATTTTTCTCCTTTATCGCAACTGAGGGCTGCTTCTTTTGTAGCGTAAGCTACACTGGCTGGGGTTGAGCAGTTTTGCGTGGGCCGTGAAGGGCTGTTCTGCACAAGCGCGTGGAGCATGGATTGGTTTGGACCAGATCGGATTGGATTGGATTGGGTTTCCTTGGCTTGCAATGGATTGGATTGGATTGGAATAAATACATTGTGTTGGATTGAAATCCAATCCAACTGGAGTACGGGTGTGCAGAGAATTGGGTCTGCACGTTCGCCGGTATGCGCATTCCAGAGGAGAGACGTCATACCCGCGGCAGACGCTTGATTGATTGATTGTAGGTTTGAACGTGCCGACGCAACTGAAACGATGAGGCGCGCCGTAGTGGAGTGCTCCGTAATAATTTTGATAACCTGGGGATCTTTAACGTGCGCCGAAATCTCGTAAACACAGGCGTTTTTGCTTGTCGCCTCCGTCAGAAAAGCGGCCGCCCCGGCCTTGAATCGAACCCGCGAATTCGTGCTCAGCAGCGCAACGCCTTACCCACTCAGGCACCGCGGCGGGTGCTACGGCAGACGTACTGGCGGTGGGTGCCGTGGCAGACGCACTGGCTCCGGTGCGTGCCTAGCTTTGCGCCTCCATTGCGCAGTAGCAAAGTCTGACGCTGCGCAGGAGCCGCTTGATAGCGGTTTCGCCTCGCTCCTGGAGAGCCGTGCTGCGCATGCGCGAGGAGCAGTGCCTGGACTGGATTGGACCAGACCGGACTGGACTGGACTATACTGGACTGGACTGGACTGGACAGGACTGGACAGGACAGGACAGGACAGGACAGGACAGGACAGGACAGGACAGGACAGGACTGAACTGGATTGGATTGAATTGGGTTGAATTGGAAATCGTTTTAGCAGCAGTAAGCATAATGAGCTAATCCTAGACAACCAGGAAACCTAAGCATAACCAGCTGATCCTTAGCTCACGCTACGTATTCCCTGGCACAGCCGAGCTAGGCCACAGCAAATTTTATGGCCACTCCCCAAAATGTCGCTGCTTCTTTGCGTTGTTATTTATTATGTGGAAGCCCACCTTTTCTAGTTGAGGGTACGTGTTATCTATTTATTGGTGCAGTTGTTTGGCGCCAAGCAATTCCGTGGAGTGTTCCACCCAGACTGCCTGTCTTGTCCGCGTGCTAACAGCGCATCGCATCGTGTCTTTACCTCGCGTCGACCCCGCCATGAAAACAGGCGTCGCGAAAATGTGGTGCTTTTTTCAGCGCTTGCCTTCGTAACAAAATCGGCGCGACTACGGCAGTTCGCGACGATTAGGGTACAATATATTGTACTAAGCTGTCACTGCGCGAGTACGACGCCTGCCTTCGTGAAGGGTTCAACGTTGCGACTGCAGCTTGCGACTGCTACGGTAACTTTGCGATGTCCTTAGAATGCGTGACGACTACGGTGCCGTCTCATGACGCCTGCCTTTGAGACGTGTCCCACGCGACAAAGGCAGTGCGCTGCGACTGCAGCAACATTTCACAGTGCCTACCTTCGGGTGGGATCGACATGACGACCGCAGCTTGCAACGAGACGACAAGTAGCGATTCGCTTTCTGGGTACGACAATTATAATTATAACATTACGATACACTTTCATCACACGAATATGGCACTTTCACAGCGCCTACCTGTGTGGCGGGGTCGATGCGATGCAGCGCGCGACGAATACGGCAAGCTTTCTCAACGCCAGCCGACGTAGCGTGGCCTTTTTTATCTGTGCGTGATAGGCTTCCCAATTTGAACCTTATAAAAAAATCGCACCAATCACCCCGTGAATGTGGTTAGAAAGCAAAGCTGTAAACGGCACCCATAACGATTACCCATGCGACGTCACTTAAATTTACTCACATCGCTCTACAAATAGCAAAACCAGAGAGAAGTTAAATGACTTAGCCACACCATTTATTACTTCAAAGAGATATTCTTGTTAAGGTAAATCAATGCATGAAGCATGAACGGTGTTTGGTTGAGTTGTATTGGTGCAGCACAAGAGTGGAAACTTTTTTTATATAATTAAAGTATGCTCCAACCCAGTGTTAGACGATCTGTCTTCTCCGCCGAGGTTTGCGGCGACGAGGTTTGCGGCAGAGAAGAAGGAGGAAGAAATACTTCTGTTCAGATTTCTGAACGGCCCAGAGTGCAGCCCTGGGGAGTGATTCCTTCTTCTCTGGGGCCCATATGCAGTCCGCGCGGCCTGTGTTCTGTCCACCCGCTGAAGCTGGGTAGGTAGAGAGGGCCTGGACAGCAGCATCTCCCATTGCTCTTGTTGGGTAGTTGACGGAAAGAGAGGAGGGTGCTCAGGGCTAAAGTCGCACACCCCGATTACGGGGCGGAGTGTTCCTACTTCTGAGCAAAATTTACATTAACCGTCGTAGCGATTCGGATACATTAAGTGAAGACACGTAGATTGTGGGAAGGAGCCCGGATTGTATGAGCCGTAGGGTAGTTTGTTCTTCTCTGGAAAGGTCAGGGTAAGGCGAAGGTACGGTCTGGCTCAGAAGGCGATAATGCTGAGTTATCTCCCTGAACGTGACAAGCGAGTGACTGTCCTCGGGCAGCTCCATAGCACTGGAGGTAAAAGCGCAAGCTTGTTGGGTGGGCGTATTTGTTGCCCTCCATTGAAGCGTGAGTGGGTGTCCAGGTGAGCTGAATGGAACCGTTTGGGGAGTGGGTTTTCAGCACGCGCAGTGCAGGTCAGGACACCCAATCCTACTGGTAATTCCAGGAGGCTTGCTGGGAATCGATGACTACCCTCCGAACCCCTGGTTGAGCGAGAGCCAAGGTGATGCCTGCCTCTTCTGCTGCCGTCATTTCTTGGGTCCTAAGCGAGGTACACGCAAGAAGGTTGGTTCTGGAGGTAGCCACCATGATGGCGTATTGCTGCCCTCGATGTTTGGAGGCGTCTGTGTAGATAACTGCATGATTCCCACCGAGGGTGGTGTTTAGTGCTTGAGCCCGTGCTTTTCGGTGACCCTCGTCATGTGAGGAGTTCATATTTCTAAGCAAAGGATGCATCTTCAGTTTTAGTCGCCAAGCGCCTGGGAGTACGTCACGCGGAGTGACATTCTGGGCTGCCCAGCCAATCTGGTGAAGCATGCGGTTACCCATCGCAGTTCCGAGTCGGACGTTGTGGTTAGAAAGATGGCCTTCTATCAGCTCTTCCAGCGTGTGTTGGAGCCCCGTGCTAAGCATCCTCTGTGTGGATGCACTCATGAGAAGACCAATGGCCTGCTGGACCGCCTTTGTAATCATTATATAAAGCATCTCTATGTCTTCCTTGTCGAGAAGAAGACAGGAGGTTGACGTAAGTAACTCTCGAGAGGACAAAAGCTTCAATTATTCGAAAGGTACCGGATTCCTTTAGGCCTCGCTTCTTGATGGCAACTCGCCTGATCATGTGTATGATTTGATTAATGCTGTTTTTGAGGCGCTGCAAGGAGACGTCAATCTTGGTGTTAGCCTCCAGATGTAGGCCCAGGATCTTGATGCTGGGGCTTTGAGTGATGGCCTGGCCATCAAGGAGTATTTGAATGTATTTCTTGGTTTGGCGTGAGGACGGACGACAAGGAGCTGTGATTGTTTACGAGAACACTGGAGGCCACAGGCTTTAGCACATTGGCGTACTAGAAGTGAGATGCCATGCATAGCTGTGAGCTTCCTTTAATTTTTGTAACTCTTAGCACATGAGCACGGTGCGCACAGGGCTGCTAGACGGGCGTGAGTGGTCGCGTGACGCTTTCACGTGGCATTCAGCGAGAACGCAGGGTTAAACCCGTAGATGTGCTTGGTGAGTACACCACCTGTCTTCTAAGTCTTCGCGTGGGCTCGTAGCTAAATCGGTAAGACAACGGGATCTAGCTTTGTTAGTCTATTAGTTCCAGGTTCGATTCCCGGCGGTGCCAGTAAATTCTTTTATTTGTTCGCTGGAGTTTTCTGGTGACACCAACGGTCGCGAAAGAACCCTTGAGGGGGTAGAGGTAAAAAGCTTTGCTTTAAAACCATTCCTTCTTGAGGCGGACATTAATCGGAAACGGGCGGGGGTTTGCCTTGCCGCGGCTCTGCGCTACGCAGCATTTTTCTATCATGGAACGACCGCACGCGCAACGTTTGTGCTTCTTGTGTTCCTGTGTCTCTCGCCTGTTTTAATGATTTTATCGCGAAACAAGACACGGACAACAACTAGCCAGAAGCCACACTCAACCACACTCAGCCACGTAAATACTTAGACAGAAGCCCTGATGTGTGGGTGCACCATTTGGAGCAGACGCAGCGGCGTATAATCTTTCGACTGGTTACGGCAGCCACCACGCGGCGGCGCCAGTGTGATAAAGGTTGCGAATACCTCCCACCTGCTTGAGAGACAAATGCCTGTAGGAATTGTCGTTACGTTTGTTTTTACGGTTTGTTCCTCGAATTGAGGATATTTTGTGTCTTTTTTTTCACGTCACAACCGAAAAACAAGACGTTTTGCGGATATCTCCGCACTCAACGGGATGGTCGCGGATCCCGGTGCATACAACGGGGTATGGAGGTTTCGACCCAACTCACGAGCTGTGTCGCGGTCTATAGCCGGCCGATATAGTTCAGCGTCTTGGCGGAGCCTGCTGCGGAGAAATTAAGAATAATGAGCATGCGCGCCTAATCCCTGACGTAGACACCAATGTGACGTCCTCTTTCGGAGCATGAAGTTGCTGTTGTGTTTTGTTCGTTTATTTAATAGCCTCAAGGCTTAGTGGACACTAAGCGGGTCCGATCTATATCCAGGAAACTAGGTTAGCCTCCCGGATATAGTCCAGTAGGGAACGGTAGGCAGGACGATGGAGCTACCGATGGTAATGCGTGTCTTGCTTATTGCCGGCGATTCACCCACTCACTGCTATGCAGAGGAATTGCTTACAGGCTGGTAGACAGCCAGTACTTACCAGTGCTCCATATTCCGTGTTCCACAGCTCGACAGCAAGAAGCGGAAGCACCGTGCTAAATTAGTTTATTTCTTGACACTGCGCAAGTTAACAGCATTTTGTGCAGTTTTCGAAGCGTTTCAGCACAAGGGAAGTTTTCTACTCTTGCGTTATCACTTTGTAGTTTACTCTGACGAGAAAAAATTAAGCAAAAATTAGGCGAAGAAAATGAGCATGGGCGGGTTCCGTCACGCTCATGAGGTTCGGAAGGTGGACCCGCCGTTTAATGGAGTGGCGGCCCATAGACCGTAAACAAAATAGGAGACGGCCAAGAACTCGATGCAGGAATGAACTACGGAAATTTGGCGGAAAAGGGTGGACGGAGCTAGTACTCGATAGACGTGTCTGGAGATCTTTTGGAGAGGCCTTCGTCCCGCAGTGCGGTCAACCAGACTGACGATGATGATAATTGATTTCTCTGAGAAACGCTCTGGGAACGAACTAGGAATTTGTAAGCATGCTCCACCTGCCGATAGACTGACGTATTGGTCGAAGGGCAATGTTGCTAATAGAACGTATGTTATATGAAGCGTCCTCATTAAATGATTAAAAGGAGGGGATGGCTCCTACGGGTGTAGCTTAGCCATTGAAACACCCCCGCCCCCTTCCGAAAAGTACTTATAACTCGACGTGAAAACTTGGGCGAGTTGGTTATGCATGTTGAACCGCAGCGCGAACGACGAGACGGACGTTAGCAAGGGGACACACGAAGCGCTGAAATGATACCAAGAGGGGGAGAAGCGCTGTTGATGATACCAAGTGGTGGAGTCAATTTATAGAAAAGAAAAAAAATACTTCTATCCTTCAGACGGGAGCCATTTACGGTTACAAATCATTGCCTTCTGTACAGGTATAGGGTAGATGGTTGCGAGTGCATTTGAGAGAAACGCAACCCGACTGTCGAGGTAGTCTCGGTATAAGGGTCTGCGGTCAGTGCCTCATTTTGAGCAGTCGAATAGGACGCTGCCATGCGAGAAACAGCTTGAACATTCGTTAAAACGACTGCACTAAAAAGGTTATGGTGTGCAGTTCAGGATTCTTACCTAAAGAAAGTGTTTTGTACGACGGACCTATTGATATTACTTCATAACTTATTCCGACGACTGGAGTTGGGTAAACTGCGATTTTTAGGCTATCAACCATTCCACTTCGGAAGGCATTCTGTCATATCCATTGGTATTGTGCTCTTTTTGCCTTAAGATGTGCTGTGCCTTATCAGATGCATCCTGTAATTTTGCATGCCAGTTGCAATGGCCATAACTGAATTGACATAGTTGCTAACTGTTGAACAGAAGCAGGATACGCCTATTAATAAATTATAGCACGCACTTTGAAAGTGGTAGTACGACTATTACATTACTCGTGAGGTGGTGAGAGCCATGGAGTTTTTTACAATATACACTAGAGAAGAATCTGGCGCTACCGTCTATGCGGCTCACAACAAGGCCGCCTGTGTCGTCATGGGCTGCCATTATACGTCGCGCTCGCCTTACTTCCATCATTGACTTGAATTGAAACGTTTTAGTGACCGCACATTCAAACGAAGTGCCACAAAAACGCGAAGAATAGTGCTCAAATATGCAAGTGGAACATCAAACAGATCAAACTAAGAAAAAAGGAAGTAAAGCGTATTTTGCCGGAACAGTTGTGCCTCCTATTCTACAGGCCAAGGTTGTAGTTACGAACAAGATTAATATTTGAGGGGAAACTGATTAGAGACCCTGGTTTTATTATTTTACCATTATTGCAAATAAAAGTTGCTTGAAGAGTTTGGAAAGTTTTTAAGCGTGCCTATTAAAACCGTACCTTCGTGGTGAACCGGCTCCCCGACCGCCAAGTAGTTTAAGAAGAAAAAAGAAAACGTGGCGTTAAACAGTCCTGCACAACGACAACATACAACGCATACAAGCGTCTATATCTGTCGTAACCCCGTCGTCGTATCTTGTCTTCGTCGAAGTACGTTTTGTTTCTTCTTTTCGTCGGCTACAAATTTCGCGGTGGCATATTACCCGTTCAGTCATGAGTCCTTCGACTGCGGCATGAGCAACGTCAGGTGCGATCACGCACTGTCTGCTGTTTCTTCGAACACGGCTACCACAGAACAAGGAGGATTTCGGCTTCCGCGTAGCTTGTAAACGTGTTAATGCCGTGTGAAGAAAGCTAATTCCAAAAACAGCTTAAGAATCCAATTGTCATGCCAAGGCCAAGCCAAAAAGGGGGTCTTCCCATGAACCCCCACGACGATATGGCTTACAAGGTGCTGTTTCCTGTCTAGTATACTTACTAAGAAACTCCAAGGGCGAGAGCAACTTTGAATTTGATAGTAAAATTCTTCGCGTTTAACGATTTGGGTTCACGCGCGTCTCCCGTTTTTATTTTTTAAGAAGCCTATATGATGTGTGGGCTAATTCAGTCTCTGTCTTCTAGTAGAAATGTTACCTTCTGACATGACGGCAGGAAATTACACAGGCTACAATTAAATCTCATCACTTCGGAGCAGACCTGGCAGCCGCACGGTTGCGCAGTGACTCACCTGCTGTTCACCTTTTGCCCAGTTCCACCTGCGGAATCTTCACAATTAAAGCATCGAAGAGGACGACCGGATCAAGTGCCTATCCTGCCTGATACCACAGCGCTTCACACGCGCAACTACGACAACCACGGATTGGCCACTGCAACGCCCGCCCTGCTCTGTTCGTAACACGACATGACGGCAGGCGGCGTGGTATC
This sequence comes from Haemaphysalis longicornis, assembly GCF_048455015.1. NCBI lineage: Eukaryota > Metazoa > Arthropoda > Arachnida > Ixodida > Ixodidae > Haemaphysalis > Haemaphysalis longicornis. The sequence continues at coordinate 34,594,363 of NW_027526225.1, forward strand.
TATATAACCTCGGGCAAACCTGGGGGGACCATCACTTCAGAGCATACCAGGCAGCCGCATGGTATGTTGGTTTTTAGCCACAATTTTCTAGCTCCTGGCTGCTCCAAGTGGCGCGGGTGTTTTTTCTGCGAGTGTGTTTCTGTTTTATGTTGTTAGTGTAATTTTTTCAGTAAAACGGCTGGCAAGACACCTTCCACGATAAAAGAGTTGGCAAAAGCATTTGCCGATTTTGAAGCTCGCTTCAATGGCAAGGAGGAGAGGCTGAAAGAGGCCGTGACAAAATAATTGAGAAAGAACAGGAATATGTGAAAGGGTCGCTGAAATTTATAAACGAGAAGACAAATTTGGAAATTACGGGCATCCCTCCGACAAAAAAAGGAGAATCTCTTAGAAACAATGCAGGTCATTTGCTCTTCGCTGAAAGAGGATATCGCGGAAATAGACATCGAAGTTATAAACCGTGTGCCAACAAAAGATAAAACTAAATCAAATATCATTGTGAAGCTTGACTTTCTGAAGTACCAAAACCGTTTCCTACCAGCAGCCAAGAAATGCCGGCTTAATACATCTGCGCTGGGTTTTGAGGAAAATGATCCTATCTTCATCAATGAACATCTTTGTCCTGCGAATAAGCTACTACTAGGAAAGGCTCTGGCAGCAAAGCGAGAAAAAACTGGAAATACACATGGGTTTCCGACGGCAAAATTATAATGCGGAAAGCACAAAAAAATAGAACTACTCCATGTGACATGCGCAGAAGACCTGAACAGAGCTGTTTAATAAGATGGCTTTTACCATTTCCAAAATATAGCAAGCTAGGCTGGCATTTGATGATTTATGTATTCTGCATTGCAAGGTAAGAAGTATCCGCAAAAATTCCAATAATTTTCTCGCTTACCTGTCACAGTTTTCGTTCGGATATGACGTCATAGCCGTGACAGAAACATGGTTGAAGGTAGGTGAATCTGATGTTATACCAGGCTAAAAAATGCCATCAATGCCTACGTGCTGCACTACACGCGGTGCTGGCATAGCCTTTTTTGTCAAAGCTGGACTTGCCTTTTGTGCTTCTGAAGTTAACAAACACAGCAGTGACACAACTGAAGCCCTTTTCATAAAGTTGCAGTGTGGCCTTATAATTGTTGTATTTAACGGCCGCCGCATTCTAGTGTGCAAAAATTCGTTCCTGAAATGGAAACCGGTTTGATGCCATATGCGACAACCAAGAATCCCATCGTAGTCTGCGGTGATTTTAACATTGAGCTTTTATCGGACAATTGTTGTGACTATGTCTTCCTATTGCATTCGTTCAATTTAAAAAAAAATGTCATTACTCCCCAACCCGAATTACCAGTAAATCCACCACTCTCATCGATCACCTGTTGTGCAGCTTAGATATCAATTTGCGAGCCGGTGTGTGCGATGTCGTTATTCCCGATCATTGCCCAACATTTATGTTCTTACCACGAGTCTGTATGAGACCGCCTTCACCCGAAGCGAACTTCTCGTATTGATTATGTGAGCGTTAGAAAACTACTTGACCACGATAACTTTGAAAACCTGGGTAATAAAAATGTAAACATTGAATTTAAAAATTTTGTTTCCTAATTCACAAATATAATTACCCAATCTACACGCGAATGCGTCAAACATAATTATTAAGAACCTATGTGCCCGTGGATAACTCGAGACATACTTGCTCTTCTGCAGAGTATGGATTCGTACTACAACAGATGGAAAAGAAACAAAACAAATGAGTATTAATGCAAGCAGTTTAAGTATTACAGAAAGAAGTCAGTAGCAATTAGAAAATCGAAGAAACTGTATTATGCAAAATTAGTTACACACAACAAAGATGACACTAAACAACAATAGAAGATTGTCAAAAATGTAATTGTAATAGATCGACAAAACAATGTCACACCGAATGATATCTCCCCACACGTTGCTAATAATTTTAACGATTACTTCAATACTGTTGGTTCTGGCCTCGCCAGGGAAGTTCCTTTACAGGTATCTATTACTCCTGCAGCCAAAACTGTAAATAATAACTTCTGTTTTCATAAAATTTCTATAGAAGATGTACGATCCAGAGTCAGTAAAATGGCAGTAAATAAAGCATCGGGTCTTGATGGCATCCAGATACGAGTAATAAAAGAAAACATTGCTATCACTGGTCCCTAATTATGCCACCTGTTCAACCATTCCCTTGAAATAGCTGTTAGCCGGATCTACACGAAGTTGCAAAACTGGTCCCATACATAAAGATGAAGACCCAAGCGAACCAGGTAGTTACAGGCCGATATCAGTACTGAGTGCGCTCAACACTCTCTTCTAAATACTAATTGCCCAGCAGGGTAAATAATTTCTTCAAGAAAATAATATTAGTGCCGCTAAGCAGCACGGTTTTGTAGAAAATAGACCTACCTAAGCAGCCGTACATACTTTATCACATGGTTTTAATTCTGCGATGCATCAGAATAACATAGCTGCGTTGTTTTCATGGTTTTTTAAGGTGCAGTTGAAACGGTTTATCATCCAATCTTGCTGCAGAAATCGGAATGTTATGGCTTTACAGAGTGCACACTTAAATTATTTTATAGCTATTTATCCTCCTGGAAGCAAAGGGTACTTATTAGTGGTTTTTTGTCGGACGTTGAAGAGACAACTTGCGGTGTACCACAGGGCTCTGTTATGGGTCCCATGTTGTTTTCACTTTGTATGAACGATCTCCCTAAGGCTCTTCACTCCTCACAATAATTATTGTACGCAGATGATGCCGCTCTTGTCATTTCCGGAACACCTCTTCAGGAAATTCAAACCAGAATAGCCAGTGAACTGACAACCATGTCTCCTTGCTTTTTTTTAAAACCGCTTAACACCTAATGCAGACAAAGTTAAGTACGTCATTTTCCACTTTAGGTAAAAGACCACCGACAATGTTTTTACAGTCACTTTCGGCAGCTCGTTAGTAAAGCAAGTCTCGCATATCAAATACCTAGAAGTAAATTTTGACTGTCATTTACACTGGAAAGAACAAATAATATATGCAAGAAACTAGCTTTTGGTTGCCACGTGCTCTTTAAGGCGAGATATTATTTTTCGTACGATGTACGACACTCCCTCTAATATCAATTCGGTCATTCACATATCAGTTATTGTTATGAATCTTGGGGGCAAACGTAATAAAGCTACCTGCGGCCGTTACTTCGTATGCAAAAACGAGCATTGCCTGCGTTGACAACTAATTCAAGTCTCTCCAGGAACAACGTTTTCCGGGTTAATGGCGTACTGTCGTTTTGGTCCTTCCGTAAGTACAAAATTTCTCTCGTCATCAACAATATAATAAACACCAATTCTCGCTTACGTTTGGGCCTTTTCACCTACCCTCTCGTACCACAAGGCAAGCCTCCGATTTTAATTTCCACCTTCCCAAATGAACAATGTATATGGTGAACACCTGATCGAGTTCAGTGGACTCAAAATATGGAACGACCTTCCAATGGAGGTGAAAACATCGAGAAAGTTTAAAATGGCCGCTAAACAGTATTTCAAGTCTTGTGAAATCTTATCTGGAACTCTTGCTATGTGAGTAATCTTTTTAGTGTCATTATTTTTCCGTAGGATGTGTTGTGTCTATCTGTTAATATGTAGAATTCCGGTTGTGTGACATGTAACCTTGTGTACAACTCAATTTATCTTGAGCCCTCCATGCTCTGACGCTTAAGTCCTTGTGATTTGCTTGTGAATTGCTTGTAATTTTATATTGGACCAGCCACTAGCCTATGCAGCTATTGGTCCAAACAGTGTTTCGTACATACTTCTTGTTTTGTGAAATAAAGTTTCTTATTAAAAAATGTAAAAGTGGATGTCGGCCTTTGAGAAAGCATAGTAGACATGCCCGAGTAGTCTAATATTTACAGAGTGGTCGTGTCCTATTTAATAGAGTCTTAGCTGACCGTTTCTTACATTCCGCTCTGCTGCCGGCGGCCCGCACAGTGCGACCGGAGTGTCAGCAGCAGAAACACTTTCAGGTAAGCGATAACCGTACCTGCCTAGACGGGGAATCATTCGTGTCACTGCTGGTGCCCTGTGCGCGTGTAAGCCAAAACATCATACAAATGAAACAAAAGAAATGGCCCTTCAGGCACTCAAATAAAGCGAATTGCTGTGTGCATTGCCTTAGTTCACCTTTTTTTATATAATTGAGTCCCTGACACGATATAATGGTCCCAAAATTAATAAAAAAGCCGTTCAGCTTTTGAATAGCCAAGGCAAGGCTGTCTCAACCGAAGGTGATGATGATGATGGTTTGAGTTTAATGGCCAGGGCCGACAAGGGGAAATAGAGCCAAAGACAAAGTTATTTGACTAGATGTGCAATTAAATGCTAAATTGCCTCAGTAAAACCAAAAGTGAAGAGTATGCTTGAAGATGACTGGTGCAAAGGGCCAGGTTGTCATGATGCACGGTTAGGAATGAGATGTAAAAACGTGACATCAGTGAGAAACTTAAAAACATAATTTATGAAAAACGGGCTCGTCTCCTAAAAAGTATGATGAGTGAAACGGGATGTGTTGCATTTACATTTGTAGAAAGTGTTTGCGTCGTGTGCTGTCAAGTGCCTTGCATTGAATGAGTATGTGAATTACGGATAGGGCCTCTCCGCACCTGCCACACTGGGATCTTGAAGATCTCGTCAGCAGATACGAGTGCGTTGCATTTGTGTGCCCTATCTGTAGCCCAGCCAAGGCGACTTCCGTGAATGTGTTGTGTGAGTCAGCTGTGTACCGTCCCAAGGGTGGCTTTATAACATGTAGATTGTTGTCTGTCTGTTCATTCCAGTGTATTTGCCATGTTCAGCGCAAGTGTTGTCTGATGAATGGCTTGAGGGCTGTATAGGGTACGGTTGTAACGTCTAGAGTGCTCCCGAGGGCAGCAGCAGCGGCCCTCTCATCTGCCAACTCGTTTCCAGCGATCGCAGCGTGTCCTGGAACCCCGCAAAGGAGCAGCTCATGCTTTTTCGAATACACATACATAATAGTGTTGAATACAAGATTAACTATGTGGTTTTCGGGGGCTTGTGCGGACGTAGTGCGCGAACAACACTTAAGGAATCTGTATAGATGATGGAACTGGGAATTTGATTTTCAAGAATGTGTCGTACAATCAGTAAAAGTTCATACGATTCTGCTAAAAAAATTGTTGTGTGTAGGCTCATGGTTCTTGCTGCATTGAAATTCGGGCCATGAGCAGCGCAGGACAATAAAGTGGAGGTTTTAGAAGTGTCACTGTAAAATTCTTCACGTGGGTATTTAAACTTCAGAGACAGAAAGTGCTGCAGTATTGCAGCTTGTGGTACCCGTGTTTCGTCACGTTTCATGAAAGAAAGTTCACAGGACACAGGGCGAACTTGACAAGGCGGAAAAATGTCTTAAAAGCATGATCTGTACACATCTAAAAACGAAGCGCTGAGATCCGAAGCTTGCTCTCTCACTCTAAGCAACAAGGACAGAGGAACGGATGGGCGATTTACAAAGAGAAGAGATGTGGATGTATTGTTAAAGACAGGATAAAAACGATGGTAGTTCAGCGATGAAATTTTGAAAGCATATATCAATTGTATGTACATACGTTGGTTCTCAAGGGACCACTTGTTACACTCGACATACAAACTTTGGACTGGGCTAGAGCGAAAACCACCCGGTGCAATACGTAGCTCTAAGTGTTGCACTGGGTCAAGCATTCGCAAAGCTGTTTTATCACCGCCCCATACACCACACTGCCCTAGTCCAAACGAGACCCAACCAAAGCAGTATACAAGCGTAGCAGGAGTTCTTTGCAGAATCGTACGATTGGTGTGAGAGGACCCTAAGGATATTCATTGTTTTGAGACATTTAGGCTTAAGTTCCCTGATGGGGGAATGTATGTGAGTTTGTGGTCAAACACACCTAAACACTCGTGCTCTTTTTTTCACAGGAATGGACACACCATTAAGAATAATTATTGGGTCGGCATGGATTCAATGGTTCCTAGAGATCACAACGCTAGAGGTTTTTGCAGCGTTAAGTCTAAGACCCTTCTTGCCTGCCAGAACGCAAGTTTCTTGACGCCCAGCTAGACTTGACATTCGCAGATTGACTTATTACATGATTTAAAGGTAATATGGACATCATCTAAATACATGGAATAAGGGATTGTAGGTGGCAATGCCTTCCCAAGAGAGTTCATCTTAAATATGGAAAGAGTGCCGCTCAACATACCACCTTGCAGCACGCCATTTTCGTGCACGTGAACCTTCGATAGTGAACTACCGACTCTCACTCGAAACGTTCTCTTCGACAAGTATATAATAAGGGTGTTTAGCATGTTACCCGAAACACAGAATGGCTTGAGGTCACTAAGTATGCCGTAATGCTAAGCGGTGTCACAGGCCTTCTCGATGTCGAAAAACACCGTAACACAGAACTGTTTGAGTACTAAGGCATCCTTTATATATGATTCCAATGCAACCAGTTGATCGTTGGTGGATCTCCCCGCCCTGAAGCCAGCCTGGCTGCTCTCCAGTAGACCATTGTACTCTAGTAAGAACATGAGTCTCCTGTTGATCTTCTCGAGAAGCTTGCATATGCAGATGGTCAGGGCAATGGGTCAGGGCAAGCGGGAGAGGATGGGTCCTTCCTCTCCCGCTTGTGTGTAGGAGTGTTTCATGAGTGTCTCGGTGTAGGTGTCGTATCATGGTTCCTGGTTCTGAAGGTTTACTAGTGCTCAGGGCAGCCCTCACCTCATAGAGAGTAAATTCAGAATTGTAACCAGACTTTGACCTGCTATTGTCATGTAGGGACTTCTTTTCACAAGCGGTTTTATATTTCAGCAAAGTGTTTCTGTAGTGTGCAGAGCTGGAAACATGTTGGAAGTGTTTTGGAAGTGTGTTAGCCAGGTCTTCGAGTGTGTCCCTTGTTGTACGGACCAGCGGCAGGCTATGTGTGTGTTGTCCTTTGTGTTTACGTATTCTTGTCTATACATTGTGAGTGTCTGTGCATGAGTTTATGGAAGTGAGGAAGACGCGCCAACTCTCCCTTTTCGCCTCGCGACGCACACGCACAGCGAAGGCCATTGCCCGTCTAAAAAACTGAGATTATCCGACGTGGGGTACCAGCGAAGGACACCCGCCGCTTTTTACTGCGCCTCTCGCGCCAGCCAGCAGTCCTCATTTCACCAGGGCCTCCTTGGGTTGCGGGACGCACTGGAGCCCTGGGGAATAGACTATCGGCAAGCGTCGAGGATGTGCGCCGTGATGAGGTGGGCGGCTTGCCCCACGTGTAGGTGTTTTATGGATGTGTGGTGTAGTTTAGATGTTTCTGTGAATGTGCTCCAGTTTCCTTTTGATTCAATAAACATCTTATGGGAAGGGGGACTGCTGGGCCTGTACCTATATACGTTAGTGAAGTGGGGAAATGGTCACTACCATATGGGTCCGTGCTCACGCCCCACTCAAGATATGGAAAGAGAACTGCAGAACCAATAGCCAAGTCAAGATGCGACTATGTGTTGGGACATAATTTATGGTATGTAGGCTGTTTTTTGTTGAAAAGGCATGCTCCAGAGGATCTTGGAAACTTCTCTATCAGGCGACCTCGGGCATCCGTTCGCGAGGAGCCCCAAAGAGAGTTGAGCGCATTAAGGTAGCGTGTGAGTATATATGGCTCGGGTAGCTGGTCAACCAGTGCCTCCAAATCGGAGCTCAGAAGTGAAATATCCGGAGAGATGTAAATGGAGAATACCGTTATCAAGCTATTGTGGCAACACGAGGCAATGAAAACGCCGAGCCACCGAACAACACATATATTTTGAACACGCCAGCAGCTGATGGGCCAGCGGCAGCTACGCCTGGCCGAATGCCTGCAGTTCCTGGGAGCACTGACCGCTTGCGCCACGAGGCTCTCGCAGTGAGCCTCAGAGTGGTGCTTCGTCGTCTTTGTCTTCATTGATACTGCTACAGGAGCCCCCACCCCCGCTCTAGTGGCGGAGCCGTGGATTCAGCCGGAAGGATACTTTTGGAGGTCGTCGTGTTGGTTTTGTTGATTGTTGCGACTGGGGTGGCTGCGGAGGGTGATCCGCAATTAGTATTGTGGATTTGTCTGGTTGTGTAAAAAGCGGCTCCTCAATGGACGCCGGTTTGAGGTGATCAACAGAAATAGTGTCCTGTCTGCCATCCAAATCCACGGTGAAATGATTATCAGCACGGTGGATGACGTGTTAGCGTCCGTCATAAGGGCGCAAAGGTGGTTTGCGCACGGCGTCAGGGCGCACAAAAACGTAGGGGTCGTTGTCAGCTCGCTGGAAACATGGGCATCCGCACGCTGTTGGCAGCGTGATGCGGGCGCACGAAGTGATCGAAACGAACCTTGTATTTTGGTCACGTATTTGGTGGGATCAGGGCGCGGTGATGATTCGGAATCAGTGAAAAGCTCTCCCGGCAGGCGTATCGGAGCACCAAAGACCATCTCTGCGGGCGTGAAGTGCAGATCCTGATTCAAAGTTGTCTGACGACTCTGCAGAATCCACGGAAGGGAGGTGGACCAATAGGTAGCTTCCTGCTGTGCCCTGAGTGCCGTCTTGAGGGAGCGGTGACAACGCTCAACAAGCCCGTTGGCAATGGGGTGGTACGCTGTGGTCCGAATGTGGAAAGTGCCATGATGGGTCAGAAGGTTATTGAAGAGTGCCGACCCGAACTGGCGACCTCGATCAGTGGTGATAGTTGATGGGACACCATAGCAGGAAACCCAACCAGCAACGAAGGCGTTGGCGATGGTTTCACTATGGATGTCGGGAACAGGGAACGCCTCGGACCAATGCTTGAACCGATACACGCAAGTTAGTAGGTATATGATGCCTTTTGAAGGAGGCCAGGGCCCCAAAATGTCTACGTGCACCTTGCCGAAACGCTCAGTTGCTGCCGTAAACAAGCCGAGAGTAGCCTTGGTGTGCCGGTTAACCTTTGACTGCTGGCATACGAGACAGCAGCGCGTCCACTCACGTACGTCCTTGTTGATGCCCGGTCAAACGAAACGCTGCGTCAACAGATGTTGCGTGGCTCGTATTCCAGGGTGCGATAGTCTATGGAAGGAATCGAAAACAATGCGTTGGAAATTAGCCGGGACTAGTGGACGCGGGGTGTTTGTGGAAACATCGCGAAGCACCGGCACAGCCAAGATGGGATGGATATTTCGTAATGGTGCAGAACGCCAGGGTTTTTTCGAAGGGCTATTGTTTCGGCGTCATCTTGCTGCGCTGATGCGAATGCTGTGAAGTCGATGTCAGCCGAGTTGTGGGAACTGGAGATGGCGGCGACCCGTGAGAGCGCATCCGCGGCAGCGTCGTCCTGCCCTTGCTCGTGCCCTATGTCCATTGGGAATTTCGCGACGAAAGACAGATGGAGGGTTTCGCGAGGTGAAACTTTGGTGGAGATCGACCGGATGGCGAAGGTCAGGGGTTTGTGGCCGCCTGGGTATGGAACTGTCTATACTCCAAAAAGTGCCTGAAGTGACGTAGTCATGTACATTGCAAGGAGTTCTCTTCCGAAAGTGCTGTAGCGTGACTCCTCGGGTGACAACTTGCGGGAAAAGAAAGCAATGGGTTGCCAGGAATTCTCCACAAACTGTTGCCGGATAGCTTCGACTGCTGCGTCAGATGCATCGGTCATTAGGCAAAGCGGAACTACCGGTCTCGGATAAACAAGAAGGGTTGCCTGGGACAGCTTGGTCTTGACATTCTTCAAAGCACTTCGTGCTTCTGGATTCTAAGTGAGTGGAAATGCTTTTGGTTTATTTCCCGTAAGCATGTCTGTCAGTGGCCGGAGGAGGGCGGCGCAGTTCGGGATGAAACGGCGGTAAACATTTAAGAGACCAAAAAAGTCATGGAGTTTGCGTATGGAAGATGGCTGCGGAAAGTCTTGGATGGGCTGTACTTTTGAAGGCAATTGGCGAATGCCATTCTTGTCTACACGGTGGCCGATGAAGTCCAGCTCGTGAGTACCAAACTCGCACTTGGCTCTATTGACCATAAGGCCGTATTACTGAGGAGTTGGCGGAGGTGCTGGATGTGTTTTGCTGCGTCGCTACTGAACACAAGTAAGTCATCGATGTGAGCTGAGCAAAAAGGTAATCCTCGGGTCACGGTGTCAATGAACGGTTGGAAAGTTTGTGCAGCGTTGTCGGACGCGGAGGAGGAAGTTGACAGGTCGCAGAAGGGACGGAAATTACTCAATAAGGTTGTCATAGACCGACTTCAATGAGGTGCTTGCGACCGCCAAGAGCCGTTCCTTCGATGCCATACCAAGCACAGAGAGGTGAGTTGTAGCATCAATGAGGTGCTTGTGGCGCATGTCAACAAACAAGTTGTAGTGACGCAGAAAGTCTGCGCCCAGAATGGGTTAGGCCACATCAGCGATAAGAAAAATCCATCTAAATGTTCTCCGGAGGCTAATGTTGAGTGACAGTGATTGTTCTCCGTAGGTTGCAATGGGAGTGTTGTTGGCGGCTTGTAAGCTGCTTGTGGTTCGCCTGCGCTTGCGAAACACGGCTGAGGACGGTATGACGCTGACCTCAGCGCCTGTGTCGGCGAAGAAACCCAGTCCACTGGTTTGGTCCGTCACAAAAAACACGGGGCTTGCTTTGCAACTGACACCACTCGCCGCATCTAGCGGTGCACCTGGGAGTTTCCCTGAAGATTGCAGGGGGTTGCACACTTCCGCGCTGCTTTTCCAAAGTTGCGATGATACCAGCATACGCCTTGCCTTGAAGGCGACGGTGAACGGCGGCCCGAGAGGGAGCGGCCGTGCGAGGGAGAGTGTTGGCGTTGGGCTGAGAGCGTGGCGATCTCATCTGATTGCTTGGTGATCTCCCCATGGAATTCCTCACGCAGGCTCTGCAGCGCAGGTGGAGACGGCGTTGTGGGTACTGCTTTATTGGGCCCTGAACGTTCCAGGAGTGATAAGTTGAACACGAAACGTTCGACAAGAGTGGAAACGTTCATGACAGAGTCGGTAAGTTGGGCCAGCTGGGAAATGAATAAACCTCTCGCGGTCGCCAGCACCATGTGAAAGGAGGTGGGCAGGCGCTGAAGAAAAAGATCTCCAAGCAAAGCTTGATCGAACGTGGCTTCCTTTTCTCCAAGGAGCTGTTGAAGGCGACGCAGTAGCTGTGAGGGTTCTTGAGCCGAGTTCTTCACGTTGTAGTAGCTGCAACCGTCGCTGTTGCGGCATTGTCGTCCGCTTGAAAAGTTCACTTGTAAGGGTGTCAAACGGGGCGGCCGCCGGCGGTGAAACAATCAGGTGGGGAAGTTAGGTTGCGACCTCGTGAGGCAGCGCAGTCATGAGGTGATTGAATTTCTGCCTCTGCGACGTGATGCGAGCAATGGAGAAGCGGCTGTTTAGCTGGGCGAGCCAGAGCTGTGGGTCCTCAGGCCAGTACTGGGGAAGCTTCAGTGAAAGTGCAGCCACGGCACCCTCTGTAGCGGAGGATGTTCGATGGCTGTCATCTGCAGTGGTGGCTCCGAGCTGGGCATCCAATGAGGTTCGATTGTCGGCTGCCATGTCCGATGTCCGTGGTCACCAATTATGTGGCAACACGAGGCAATGAAAACGTCGAGCCACAGAACAACACATAAATTTGAACACGTCAGCAGCTAACGGGCCAGCGGCAGCTATGCCTGGCTGAACGCCCAGAGTTCCTGGGAGCACTGAGCGCTTGCGCCACGAGGCTCGCGCAGGGAGCCTCAGAGTGGTGCTTCGTCGTCTTCGTCTTCGTTGATGCTGCTACACCAATAAATATCATCGCACGTATGTCTACAGCCTCAAGGACAGTGTTTAAAGTGAGAGGGTAGCATGCTAATGATTTCAGGGCGACAATGGCCACACCGCCCAAAGAGTGGGTGCAGCCAACCCTGTTCTTTCTGCATACCTTATACCTATTTATGAAATTTGTCTCTTTGGAATTGAGGTGAGTTTCTTGGAGAAATATGATACTTGGCTGAGTGGCATGCAGCATCTCATACACATCGTGAAGATTTTGAAGGAGGCCTCTGCAGTTCCATTTGGTGATGTTTTCTGTACCCATTATTTACACTTAGAATAGGCTGGAGTGTTTGTGTGTGTTTGTTAATGTGTCGTCTTTCGGGGTAGTTACTCTGGGATTAGGCTTTTTGGGTCTTTCTGTAGGCTTGGACGTCGGAGGCCGCTCTTTCGCTGCGTTGCAGGCAAGAATGGCCCGACATCTATCTCCTCGTGAGATGTCAGAGGGGTGCCCGACAGTGCGGGCCCCCTGAATTTGGACCCCCTTCGATTGAGCCGCCAACACCGAGGGCGTCGGGGGCGCCAGAGTTGGCACGGGCGGTGCGGTGGCAATAGGAGCCAATACGGGGCTCCCGGTGTACATCCCCTTGGCACCCTCAAATGTACTGGAGGACGGGGCGGCAGTGGCGGAAGCGGCATCGGTCACAACAGAGACGGTTGACACCACAACCGCTGCTGCGTCAGCAAGCGGCGTGGTGACGGGTTGGGTTGCCTGAAGCAACCCAGTGTGGGACAGGTGAGGAACCGGGTCAGACCCGCTGAACTGGGTCCCTATGGAAACCAGACGTCGCTTCGCCCCCCAGCAAGCTGTGTCGGCATACCTCTTTCTCGCCTCTGGAAAGGCGATGTTCTCAGTGACCTTGATGTTTATGACCTTTTCCTCGATTTGAAATTTTTCACATTTGCGGGAGTATGCCTCATGTGGCCCAACGCAGTTCACACAAGTGAGGGTTGAGGATGGGCAGTTGTCGCTCGGATGATCGTGCGCCGAGCATTTTGCACACGTCGTTCGGCACGGTAAGAGTTTGTACAATACCCGAACCGCTTGCACTTAAAACAGCGCCGTGGGTTCGGGATTTAGGAACGTTTTGAGCACCCGATAAAACCTGAATTTATATATCGTGGAAGTACTGCGCGGACAAAAGTCAACATGGTGTGCTTGGAGGGAACCTCCTTGTCGTCTCTGCGGATGGTGATGCGTCTCACGGCAGTGACGCCCTGATCCTTCAAGACCGCAAGAAGGTTCGCAGCCATTCCGTTCAGAAGATCAGTTTGGGATATTAAATTCTGTGAGCTGTTGGGGCTCCAATGGGGTGTGACCCTTATGTCGAGATCAGGCAGTCTAGTCTGAGCTGGAAGCTTTGTGGACTGCTGCTTGTAATTTACCTCGATGAGGAGTTCACCAGTCCTTTCTTTTTTGGCCTTACACGATTTTCCTATTATGGCTTCAAGATATTTGACGATCAAGAAGATTGACTGCGATGCAAGGGGCGGGACTCAGTGAGTCCATGACAAGAAATCGGGAGTTATCTTCCGGTTCAGAAAATGTTAAGGATGGCAGTGGGGGAAAAGATACTTAGGTGCGGCCCCTTTTCAGGTACCGGTCACGTTTAGGGGAGGGGGGTTTGAAAATATCATACGGCATAGTATAAAAGCAGGGAGACTGGGGTATTTGCTTTCTCAGCCTTACCCTGATAGCTGAAGAGGCCCCGGAGGTCCATATCTGGTAAACAGACAGGGAGCCCATCCGCCGGAGCTTGACCTGGGCTCCGACGGCCACAGTTTCAGCTTTCTACCCTTCACCTTAAAACATATCGTCATTGTTGATCACAATTTATGGATGGGGGCTCGGGGTCCACGGTGTCGCCAATACCGTCACAAATATTGCTCAAAGTGCCCCGTTGCAGGGTCTATCGGAGTTTCATAAAAGTAGGCCCGCACCTCAGTCGACGTTTTCCGTTGCGTTACAAATGTCGTTGAGGTGTGTAGCACATTTTCCCATTCGGGAGCGTTTCGCGGATTCGTCGCCGGTTTTCGAACTCAAGAAACGGAGTTCGCCGTAGCCCGCTCGCATCACAGGGGCTGCCATCTTAAAATTCCGTGGGGTAGCGTGAGCTGCCGTGACGACCCTCTAAGAGGCCCAGGTTATTGGAGCGGGGCCCCGCTCCGGCAACAGCGCTAGGGTAAAGTACGCCACGCATGCACAAAGGCACTCACGCTTACTATTGGAACGGAGTGAACCGCCAGAACAGGTCAGCGACAGGTCTGACTGCCCACAACTTAGCAGGTGGTAGGTATACATTGGTTTTTCTACATTCTCTGAACGAGTGTCACTAGACAAGATACAGAACACCGTCACTGAGGCAACTCAAGTGAGCAACGACGCCCATTTTGTTGTTTGACAGTGTTGCCAGATTGCCTCTTCGGCATCCTCTCCCCAACTTTGGCGACGTCATGTGTTAACAGCACTGCCGAAGACGCAGCCACATGGCATGGTGAAAAGCTGCGAAGTGCGTTATCTTCGATCCGCCTACGAAACTGCGCCACGCACGCCATAGACGCAGCCGCAGGCAGGGAATACAAGCTAAGAATACTGTTAAGAAATAAAGATGCGCAGGCAGGGGGCGACAGTAGGGGGAGTAGAAGAGGAGGAAGACGAGGATCGGGGATGCGCACTGCCTCGCTAGTCGACTCGATCACAACATTGCTAGCAGACGCTGGTCTTCTTTCGCTATACAATTTCTGGTGCCGAAACACGAGAAATGAGGCACGAGCGGACCCACGTTCGACGGCGAAGCGGCACCGAGGCACGCGAGGCTTAGATACTGCTTTATCCTGGGAGCCTTGCCCTCGGCTGCCGCCCCTTTCGGCTCGTGCCGAAGCCCGCCCTTGACCCCTAGTATTCGAAACCACAGCGTCTTGCTTCATCGACTGGTGCCATGGACGATCCTCGTATTCGCCAAGATGTCCTGCGAGCGACTGTCTCCGTGACTGTGATAGTCCTCGACGCCTTGCTGCGGAGCCAGGCAGCAACGGCCCTTGACAGACAAAATGTCCTTGACCTCATCTTGCATGACCAGGTGAGCCTTTACAAACTCGACGTTCAAGTTCAGGAGAACATGAAGGATCAAGAATTTGGTGCTGACGTTTTGGAAGCGATGGATTACGACGAGCGTACCTGCGCCTTCCGAACGTGCGTACGCTTCTCCGCGAGCCAAGACTCTTCCGCAAGCCCCGTCCTTCAACCTCAGGCGGCTCTCTTTACTACCCGCATCGCAACCTCGACTATTCGCTCGCGTCTCGAGGAGGCCCGGCGGACAACGGTCCCGGGTGACGTGCCGCCCGTACGGGAAATGACTGGCGCGCCGGTAGAACAGGGAAACGGCGACGGAGGCGCTTCGGCCTTTCAGGACGCCAAGCAGGACACCGAGGTGCTCAGGCCGGGTGAGAGGCTCCAGCAACTGCGCAGTTCTGCTGCTTCCGTGACTGCAGTGTTGGGGAAGCCTCAAGGATACTCCCAGGACCTCGGCATCGGTGACGCGGCTATCGTTTCTGAGACGGCCGAGCGGCCCTGCCATGAATCTACCGAAGCAGAACAGATCCTCGTGGTGAAGCAGAACAGATGCTTCTACGGTGACGACCCTTTCTTCAGCGAGCGCCACTCGATTCGGTACGAGCCTTTGTACATTGCTGGGTACGGCGAGAGCCACGTCCTTTTGTTCGCAGAGATAACGAATAAGCCTATCGAACACTCATATTTCCTCATGGAAGCAGTATCAGACGTGAAGGCGACGGCAATGCCATAACGCTACCGTGACGCTCTCTGGAAATTTGGCAGTCTAAATCAACTGTTCCCGTTTGAACCTTGCGGCTGCCTGGCGACTGAAAACCAGGAGCATGGTCTCTCTTTCCGGTTGACCGTTCGTAATCTTCACCTTTATCCCTTAAGTCACTTTGATCCAGCAACTCCGGAAGCGGTCGTTGCCCGTGACATTGGCCATGGACTTGTACTGCCTCGCTCGAATGACAAGGCCGTTTACCGAGATCAACGACGCCGAAACACCCAGCCGAAGGCTCCACTAGACCTCCCAGCCAGCCTACAAGCATCGCTGCTGTGAAATCATGTGCGGCTATAGAAGTCGAAAAACTCGTCGTAGCGGGGCCCGGATTTGGCCACTGACCGTGCCGCTGCTAGCTAGCTCCTAACCAACTTGTCGGTGGCGGGAGTATGTTAAGAAATAAAAATTCGCAGGCAGGGGGTGACAGTAGGGGGAGTAGAAGGGGAGGAAGAAGAGGATCGGGGAAGCTCACTGTCTCGCTAATCGACTATATCACCGTATCGGAAACCAGATGCTTGTCCTCTTTCGCTACAACTACCACAGTTGTCTGACAGAAAACGCATAAACAAGAAAATGACGGTGCCAATGAACCTGCACAGCGTAAACAAATGTCAAGTGATGCGAATCTACCAATATCAATGGCGGCAGCACGGAACTATTTGAGAAAAGAGTGCCGATACTTCACAACCTTATCTAGTGACACTAGTGTGAACGACTGCTCGTGATACACGACGAAAACTTCATCGTTCCTGCACGTGCCATCCAAAATTGCAGAAATGGCCCCATAGTTGTTTTTGAGCCGTGAATACAACATTTACACCATAGCACGTGACAGATTGTGTACATATAGATGACTGCACTGACGCGTTCTGCTTTTTTGATCTGGTAGGCATGTAGGCACATTCCCGGTTGTTTCGTCTGGCTAAAGAATGCATGTCGACGATGAGGTGAGTTGCGATGCTACAAAGCAAGCCTGTGCAAGCTTTATCTCACACTTTAAAACGTTGCTTCGTCACGAGAACACGTCGATTGCTTAGTGCGATCAACGCCGCCTGTATTAACATTGCCTGACGCGTCACGCGCTTTTCAATGGGAAGGGTAGGGACGCTTAGTTCAGGCACTGTATCGCTATGTGGCGCGTGCCGGCGGACATCTCGCCTTACGTCACTGCTCGCGAGTCGCACCCACTTCTACGACGTGTGTCTGTCAGCTTGCCTGTTGGGCTTCAAGGGCCGTTTCGCTTACATCTTAGCCGTGACGGGGCGCTAGTTCTGTGGCGCACTGGGGATCTCGTTCAACGTGTCGCTCGCTTCATACTTGCTGCATTTTTCCAAAGATAAAGACGGAGGCGGACTGAAATAGTCTAAGAACATACTGATTGTCGGGTAGACATATAGCTAACAGAAAACGATATTTTCGGATGGGGCAGTCATTATTTTACTGATATTTTTCTTTCTGGAATTATTTAAAGAAGAAAAAATTGCGTGCACGTTTTTTGTTCAGGCGCTCACTTCTACGATTACTTTCCAATATTATCACGTGCTTTTAAACTTCAGAAAATTATAGGAAACAAAACGATAAGCAGCTGCGATCCTGCCACGGTGTCCGGGCGCTTCTACAGTACAGTCCTCAATTTTAGAAGTGCGCACCGATGCGGAGTGCGAACAGGGGGGTCAAAACAATACCTCAATGAGGAGGGGATAGAGGGGGGATGCCCCACTCAGAAAATTTCAGGGCCTCTGATCCGAGTAGATAGCCGGCATCAGCCTGCTGCAGCGCAAGGGATTTTGCTTCGTGACAAAGGAAGTTTTATCAGTGACAGACCAAGACAGACAGGCATGGTGAAAAACAAGAAGGCGTAGGAGCGCCGCCTCGGGAACGCTAAACAAACTTTCCACTATTTTGCATAGTTTCCGAGAAGCGGCGCTGGCTGGCGGACACGAAAGCACGCTGGAAGGCTACGGAGCGGGGAAGGGTAGGAGAGAGCAACAGGAGAGTGGCTGTTTGGCCATTTTTCGCTCACGCGTTAGGCACTGTTTATAGAGGCGGCGTTGGTGCGATATTCAGGAACGAGATACCCATGTCATGCTTAAAGGGACTCTGCGACACTGCAGATAAATGCTTTCCTTTTTTTATTTCGCGCCTGGAAGCATTTTCAAAGCTGGAGTGGTCAATAACATGGAGCGGCACTACGCGAGTAGCTCGTCGCAGTAAACCTATCCGTGTTCTGTTTCTGGTCTGCTTCGTGCCTTCTTTAAAAGCTTGAGTGTCCTCACTAATGCCGTTGTATGCCAATACATTCTTCAGGAAAACCAAGTTTCTCTGACGATGATGTTAATTGATCGCGGGTGAAGTGAAAAAAAACCCTTCGCGTGGCTGGAATCGAAGCTGGGTCACCCGTGTTACGAAGCGAGCGTCTATCTGATTGCTCCATTGCGACATTGTCGAAGAGAACGCCAAGCACCAGGTACCGATTCGTGCAGTACATTTCAAACCCAAACGTTGGACCTACGGGGAGCACACCACAAAGCTTCTGCGGTTATTCTAGAAAAGTGGTTCGTACCTCCAGAGTAGCACATACCCGCAGTGTGGGTTTGGTTAACCAAAGAATCCATCACGAGAAAGCGCCGCGTTCAACCACGGTCGTCGTACGATGAAGGAATGGGTGACGGAGGGATTGATAGGTGCCCAGCGCCACCAAGGCACACGAATGCGCATGGCGCTTTCCACAGCCACAGTGGCCGCTCAACTAGCATCCGCCTGTGGCAGGACATGCCGCCAGGCTCTTTCACTCCCGGAAATGGGAAACGAGGCATGACGCCCGGGGGTCCCGCCAGATGAACAAGGGTCAGGGGCCCCTCCCCAGGGTAAAGGCAGCTTTGCAGCCGTGGATTCTCCTTTCAAGGGTCCACCCTCGACCGGAGACGCCTGTACCTGTTAACGAAACCAGTGGGTGCCCTGCGGTACCAGGATTCGAACCCAGTACCACCGGCATACCCGGCGAGTACTGTACCTCAGAGCCATCGCTGCGGTTATCTCTACGATATATGAGCTATCGCTGCGAGCACATGCTCGCAGGTGGTGATTCCCCAACCAAAAAATCTATCACGAGAAAGCTTCGCGTTAAACCATCGTCGTCGTTAAACGAAGGGGGTGCATTATTTTGTGAAGTGGCTATCGAATTCCTTTATTACTGCAACAAAAGGAAAGCAGCCAATAGGCGCTCCATCGCGCTATTGACCTAATTCGAGCCCTAAAAGAAGGCGAAGGCTCGGTAAAGAGAGAAATTTGTTTCGAGAAGGTTTGCAAGTTAGCTGATTGGCATAAAGCCGTAATATTCGGCTGACGTACTTTGCGATTCCAATTTGAAGTACTAGATGTGTTTGTTTACTACGTTCTGAAAGTATCTAGAATTTAGAAAAAGTTGAAAAAAAGCGATGTAAATGATTGAAACTTATGTAAATGCAACCTAGGCAGGTATATTGCCACCGCGTGAATAAGGGTTATATACATTGAATATCGGAGTATCGAATGTGTAGGGGAATCAAACGAACCAATGGAGATCAACACCTTCTACTACAACCCCTGCCTCAGCAATACTGTGAAACACTCCAGAAACGTAGAGCTCGAAGACGCCAGTACGCGCCACCCGATCAAGAATTGATCAAGTGGCAAGAATTGATCAAGGTGCCGTATTATGGCGACAAATTCGAGTTGAAGCTTATACTGTTATACATACGTAATAATTAATGCATAAGCAATATGAAGACTTGTTCAAATTGCGGGAGTATACAGACATCACACAATATTGCATGCGAAAATGTTAATACATGGCCTGGAAGGGCAATTCCAAAGGAAACAACGGCTGTTGGAGCAAGGTCTTGCCAGCTCACGCCTGGACCTCCAGGGGAAACTGATTACGCAGTCTTAAGAGATAGCAAAATGCAATGGCGTTTTTAAATGAGGACCAACCAGGGCTCGTGCAGGAAATCTGTCTCTATTTTCATGAAAGTTACGAGAAATGATTACGATGATCTATTGGTGAAATTTTAGCTAACGGATTCGAAGTGATGCTCAAAATGACGTCACTGAAGCTCGTAAAAAAGGTGACGCTTGAGAGGCGAACGAGCGAAAAGTTCCTGGTTTTGGCGCCAGCGAGCCCTGACACGCGCGCACTTCAGGCTCCAGCGGAAGCGGAAATAAGGAGGAGCGCCGGAGCTACCTCGATTGCAACGGAACTTGCTCGCCTTTATGAAACCCCGTGTTGGCGCCAGCGAGCCCTGACACGCGCGCACTTCAGGCTCCAGCGGAAGTGGAAATCAGGAGGAGCGCCCGAGCGACCTCGATTGCGACGGAACTTGCTCGCCTTTATGAAACCCCTCGTGACAGCGTGCGCACCCGTTTTCGATTCGTTGGCTTAGCATTACTTTACTTTTGCTTGACGTTCGAAGGGACCTTTATTGAAGGGCCCCAGTTTGCTACACAGATTACTAAGAAAGTGATCAAAAATATCTTTTTAACGATAAGGGCCTTCTGTATTTCTTTATTTCTCGGTATTTCTGTGGTTTTCTTGAGTTATGAATTGTGGTGTTTAACGCACAGAAGCTACTTCTTGAGTATGATAGCCACCATGATGACTGCGGAATATTTTTTAACCACCTGGTGATCTTTACGTGTGCGGAAATCTCGACACGCGGAGGCCGTTCCAACGTTTCGTCTCGATCAAAAAACACCCACCACGGCGAGTTCCAAACCCGCGTCTCTGGTCTCGGCAGCTCGGTGCCGTAGCCACTGAGCCACCGCGGCGGGTTTGTAGTGCTACATTCCGGAAGGCGTCCTTTAACCGGGCTTTATCACCTCCGTCATGTGTGCTAGCGTTATTGTAGAGCTAACAGCAAAAGTGGCTGCCTTGGTAATGAGGATAACAAGCCGAAAGCAACCTAACTGGTTTACTGTATGGAGAGAGATGGTCAGCGAGGATACAGAAACATCACCCTTCAAGGCGAGCTTACAGCATGGCTCGAACAGAGTGACAGCGAAATCTCTTCCTGTCAAAAGAAGGCGTTGTCCGCTCGGAGGAACCTCGTATTTATACCCGAAGCGCTAAGTGTCGAATAACTTTCTTAGTTCGTCTGCACGCGCCGAGAAAACTGTAAACAAGTAAAACCCCTCTTTCCATAGTTTGTTAGGGCTGGCGGTAACGGCGATCGTTGAGTCTGAGAGAGGATGGACAGGAGGATTCGGCTGCGGCGCCACCTTCGCCAGTGCAAGTCTCGGCATGTCGAACAGTTTGTTTTGTGTTTTTCAACTGCGGTGCCTGTCTGAACACGTTTTCGAGGAAGGCGGGCTTTCCGCAAGGCACAAGAGTACTACACAAAACTTGCACCACGCGTCAACAGGGTGGCGGCGATCTCAATCGTAACAGTGGCTTTCTTTGCTGGTACCTTACCGTGAGATTCTCCCCCTGCAACATCACCCGTAATTGTTTTACAGCGAAGCTGTATTAGGCAACTGTCCATTAGATTTTTCATATACGTGGCCCAAAAGTCCCTAAGAAAAAATAAACGAAAACACCTTTCGGTTACAAGTCACATGAACTGTTACAGATATACAGTCAAACCCGTTTATAGCGAATTGCAATATGCACCGCGATTAGTTCGATATATCCAATAGTTCGATATAGCCGAACCCGCCTATAACGAACTTATTGTTACAAGTTCGCAATCCGCGTCAGCCCCCCTCCTTCTCTCCCTCCCCAACTTCACCATCCCCGCATGCAGAAACGAACATAGTAAAGTAGCCATTACCGTACCCAAAATAATCCATTTATTGCAAATAATAAAGCTACTTTCCACCTGAACTGCCTACTTTGCAAAGAAAAAAGCGGTGATTTTTGTTTTCACTTTCCTTTTGGCGTCTTCAACTAGCATAGCGTTCTCTACACTGAACATTGTTTGCACCAGTTCGAGTTAGCGTCCTCCAAAATCTAAGAAGCATTGTCGTAGCACATCGACTGCCGAAAGCGCTTCATTATAAGCGTCGGACGGATTTCACTCGCGACATCATCGGGAACGTGGGGGAGCTCTTTCCACAGTTCACCTATGCTGCTGTCTTGGTCCGGACTCGCTGACTGCGCAGGTTTCATCGTGAGTCCCGCGCGTCGGAAACAGTTACGGAAAGTCAGCGTGACGTCGGTCCAAGCAAGGCGCAATGTCTCTGTCGCAACTCTTGTTCCGTGGTCGCGGCCAATCCACATCTCAATCGCCACTCCGGCACCATGCATTTCGGCGGCCATTCTAGGCGCGCAGAGTTCGATATATCGGATGTGAACTTCGTTATAAGGAATACTTTTCCCATGTATTTCCGTAACTGAAATATTTTTGTTCGATATACAGCATAATTCGCTCCATCCGGGTTCGTTATAGCCGGGTTTGACTATAAATAATTGGCAATTAAGCTTCAATCAGCGAACTGTCATTTAACAGCCTTTTTTATGGAAGTAAATTAGTAGTTTCAAGTCCTACCCCATTGCAATGGATTTATTATTCCTGGCCCGTTCCTCAATGTGGGATCTCGACGAAAACACTGAGGGCATCATCATCAACATCATCAATCATTATGCACAAGGAGGTCCCGGAGCAAGAGGCTGGAGATGGACCACGCATGACAGATGGCAC
This sequence comes from Haemaphysalis longicornis, assembly GCF_048455015.1. Lineage (NCBI taxonomy): Eukaryota > Metazoa > Arthropoda > Arachnida > Ixodida > Ixodidae > Haemaphysalis > Haemaphysalis longicornis. Next base: position 34,616,733 of record NW_027526225.1, read on the forward strand.
ATAAAAAGATGGCAACCCATGACGACGCATAGCAACTCACACCAACATATAGCGACTCATTAGATATGGTGTGCAGTGTTCATAAAATTGGTACTATTTTTTTTTGGCGTGTGCAACTTTTGCGGTACTCTTTGTGATGTGCTCCACTTTCTCCAAGCAGTTCAATGATTGGCCGACAATTTAGAAATTCAGAGCTTGGTGTGACCCTTCGGCGAATGACCAGAATAGCGCAATGATATTTTTGCATTTGCAGACATTCATGTTAGGAATGAATTTGTGTAACAATTTCATTTGAAACCATTTCCACTCTCGAACATGGCAGCTGAGTGCATGAATAAGGCACTCCGTACGGAGCACGAACTCACGGCTTGATTCTTCGTAAGGGCAGCTGTTTTTCCACCAAATGAAAACAAAACAGCAGAACGACAAATGATCACAAGGAAAACCGTGTATGTAACCTGACATTACCGCACGTTAGGCTTCATAAATTATTCCGTAGCACCTCCTGTCTTCCTCCCACAACCGTCCGCAAAGTCCAGTTTTAATTGAATTTTAACACTTTGAAAAGGTTTGATTGCCAGCCTCCAATCCCTTCCCGCCTTCAGCTCATGTACAATAACCATGTACAACACTACAACTGTACGATAATGAATAGCTTTACTTGGAACGACCGGGCGAAAGAGTGACAAGCCTGGCTGCCGATCTTGCTCAAATTCAAATATTTATTCCGCTCCCTCTTGACCTGTTTTTGTCTGTGCGTTGATACCCGTCAAGGCTTTTCCTATCAAGCTTACCTTAAAGCAAGTTTTATTTGCGCGCCGTAAAATTCGATAGTATAGCTGATACATTGTGTTCAAAGAACATGAGAAGTGGAAAAAGCTTCCGTTTCTATCCTGCGGGTAATTGTCGACATTTGGTGATTTTCTGACGGGAATCTTCACATTTATTAGCGATTTAGTGACGTGACAATAACGAAAGTTCTGTTCCTTGAACTCTCGTGTTTTTTCGCAAGTTTTCCTCTCTACGAACTGCTTTCTCGATACGATATCTTCAGGGATGGGGGATAATTACCCCCCCTCCGAGTCCTCCCGAACCTGCACAGCGGTCGGCATCGCCTCCGCTACCGGGGACCGACACCTTGGAATTCCCTAGCAGCCACGAATTCATGGAAGGCTCGAAGACTGAGCAAATGGACTTGGACAGCGAATTTACCGCCGTCAGAGGGTATCGTTTGAAGAGGTAACTCCGCCCCTCCTCAACGACAAGTGAGATGATGGCCGGATTGAACACTGGTCCGAAGGTCTTCACAGTTGGTTTTGTGACCGTCAAGGAGACCGATAACCTAAATACGTTGAACGTCAGAAACTGACAGAATACTTTCGCCGGGTTGCGGCTAACCAGGTGCAAATAATCCGGATTAATGCCCGATTGAACGTACTTGCGCTTGATGTGACGACCTACGGCCTCATAGACACGTTGAAGGCCATCACCGGGTTAGCTAACATCCACGTGCGTTCGTTCTGGACCCACAAGAAGGAAACAACGATTCGTGTCATCTCTGATGTAGACCTGGAGATCAACGGCAGTGACCTAGCGCAGTGCTTTCGTCAACGGTCCGAATCCTGGACATTCATCGTTTCGGTCGCTTCGATGCGTGAAGGCAATGTTTCAGTGCGATTCGCTGCAGTGTCAGTGAAGGTAGACTATATGCGACATCGTGTGCGTCCGTATGTGTCACGGCCCCTTCAGTGTCATAAGTTTTGGAAGCTTGGTCGTGTAAGTGCTGCTTGTAAGAATGCCATAGCATTCAAGCGATGTGGTGATGCTCATGACCATGTGAACTGCAAAGGCACGCTAAAATGTGGAAAGTGTTCGGGTCCTTACGAGGCAACCTCTATGAATGCCCAAAAATGATGCGTGAGCGTCTAGTTCTGCGCACTATGGTCAGAGATAACTCTGCGCAAAGAGAGGCTGTGCGGCGTCGAAGCTCCAGTCGGATACGTCGACAGTCACGCAGTATATCTCGCCCCAGTGATTTGCAAACCACAGCGACGACACCGTTGGTGCCACCCCCACACGTTTTGACACTGGAAGAACCACGACATCCGCAATTTCGTCCTAGTCGTGCAAATATTTCGTCTGGAACTGTATCCGCCGAAGACTGGCCTTCCTTCCCGCAGAGGGGTTCTGGTGCAAACAAGTCAGCATTGAAGTAAAAGGCCCACATGAAAAGCACAGCGACGAAGAGAGGCTCGCCGAGGAGAAGGCCTTACGCATGCTTAAGAAGCTGCTAAACACTATGCGAATATGACTCGGTGGTCTTAAAAGTCAATGTGCGAAATTGGTGGTGCAGTTTCTAGACCCGTTAAGCCGCTCATTGGGGCACTACAGTGATTTATAATGACGCAACAAAACGGCACAACTTCACTGGAAGAGAGACCTCACAATTCATTCGTGATGCCGTGGAACGCAATGGGAATACAAGGGTGAATGTCAGATTTTCTGCACTTCCCAGTAGTGGTTGTATGTGAGCCAAACATATCTGTCCGGCTGCCTCTATCGGATAACGTTCTCCAGTTGTCACAGAAGGAAGTAATATCCAGCAAGGTATTATTATGCATACGAAAGGACATACCTTACCTCAGAAATACGCTTTCTACTCATGCTTTTAATGAATATATTTGTGTGACTATAACGTACAAGCGTTGAGTCATTTTGGTCATCGGGGCTTACATATCTCCACTCGCGGACGTTGACTGCACGTACCTGAGCTCTGTGCTGCACACGTGTCCCGGTCCACACATTATCTGCGGTAATTTTATTGCTCACTACCCCTGTGGGGCAGTGCGGCTACTACCAACAAAGGAAATTACCTGGAACACTTTAATCATGACGAAGGCTTCGAGGTTATTAAGGACGGTTCCTCTATCTTTGTTTGTGGGCTGATGTACAGTAGTTGCTTGGACCTTGCAATCGTATCAAGGAATCGGCCGCCATCTGCAACTTGGTGCTTTGATGTTGAGTCACACGTGAGTAACCACATTCGAAGCCATGTACAACTTCGCTGGTTCCACACGTCGGATGTCCGAAGGATCCGTTCTACTGATTGGCGAAGTTTACGTTGATGATTTTGGAGTCACGCACAACTATTACGTCGGCGTCCGATGCAGAAAGCGTCATATTCTCTGCTATGGAGTGCACCAAGAAGTACGTTAGCACTCCCAAACCCGAACGCCCATAGATGTAGTGTACGAAGGACTCCGTGCCATACGACGTCGCACATAGAGGAGGTATAGAATGACCCAGGCTGCATAATATCTAAGGGAATGCCGCCGCGTGCAACGCAAAATACGACGCCATTTAGAAAAGCTTGGAAGAGAGCGCGGGAGGCGATTTTGTTCTTCAGTAATACCGCGTAAGCCCCTTTCAAAAATTTGTCAAGTGGTGCCAAATCTCCAGTACCACACAAAACAACTGTACCCTTTCGTGCTTTGGCTCTAGGCACCAGAAAAAGCGAAGTAGAGGTAGCCCAATCACACTGAAAAATGTTTGTTGGTGGATCTCATGCCGTGCTTCACAGTACACAATGCCGTACACCGCAGACCACAGAAGACCGCCTCATCGTCCGTTCTCGATGCATGAGCGGGATGCCACTCTTTCAGCCTCCTGCCGTTCAAAGTGCTCGAGGATCTGATGGTGTGCGGTACTGCGGGCTGCGAAACGTTGGCCGCGAAGGTCAGAAAGCTCTTTTATTCTAGATCTCTAAGATCTCTACATCTCTAGATCTCTCCCCAACCACTGGAAATGCAGTGGAGTAGTTGCTCTACTGAAGCCAGGAAAATCCCCTTTGGAGCTTTCCTCATAAAGACCCATCGCCTTGGCAAGCTACATCCGAAAGGTTATGGAGAGAATGGTGCTGGCCCGACTCGAATGGTTTCTTGACAAAAAAATATTTACCTGGATGTCATGACAGGATTCCGAACATGACGATCCTGTATTGACAGGAGCATAGATCTGGTGCCTTCAGTATAGCAAGAAAGAAACCGTCGCCGAATCACTGGCGCATTGTTTTTTGACATCAAAGGCGCCGATAACGTGCTCCACAATGCGATTATGGATGGTCTAGATATTGTGGGTGCAGGCGGCCGAATTTATGCGTGGATTTTGAGTTACCTTACTGGTCAGACAATCTTCATATCACTGTTTCCCGGTGACACAGGACGCCACCAGGTTATCGCGGTATTCCAAAGGGAGCAGTACTGAGTGAAACCCTGTTTAATATTGCCCTAATAAGTCTCGTGGACGAAATGCCTGAAGTCGCCAGAGTCATTATGTACACGGACAATATCTGCATGTGGCCTTCTGGTGTAACTCGACTGCAGCTGCGAGCCTGTTTAAAGCGAACCGCAACAACGACGTCTCGGTACCTCTGCCGTCAACGTCTGAGTTAGCGCCGGCAATATGAGCCGTTCTTGCATTCACCAGAAAGCCGATGCTCCGACATCCTATCGTTATTCAGGGTACCCTGATGCCTTACGTAACGCACCATAGATTTTTGGGGTTGACTTGTAGACCGCGGTTTGTCGTAGAGGAAACACATCGCCTTGCTGAAGGCTAACCTTGCAAGCCTTGTGCATTTTCTTCGCTTCGTGGTGGGAATGAGATGGGTCCATCTGAGAGCGCTCTTCTCCAGGTGTACCGGAGCCTGCTTTTGGGGTATCTTCGTTACAGCCTGCCAGCAATTTCAAACTTGCGAACTTCTCCCCGATATACTTTCGAGGGTTTGCCAGCGCAAGCCCTCAGAATATGCTTGCGACTGCAATCATGTACCTCTAATGTGGGCACAATTGCCGAGGCACGTGTGTTTCCAATGGACGCAGTTCTTTTGTGCGAACCCCTTCGAGTCTACCTTAGATGTTTCACAATGCATGAGCGCAATCCATTATCGTCTCTTCTAATACTTACTCGAGAAGTATATTTGAGTAAGCCATTGCGCGACATCAACATAGAATTTCATGAGGTTTCGCCCCAATTGTGGTTTCACAGAATCATCTGTTCGTAGTTGCAAAACCATCAATCCGCCTTTCTATCGCAGCTATTGGGAAGAAGTCTTCTTTGCAATCAGTAGCCCTGAGACCGTTGACTCTAGCGTTCTTGACTGGCAAGTACTGCAGAACTGTAAATGTATGTAGTGATGGCTCTGCAGCTGAATTCAAGTCTACCGCACCTGTTGTAATTCCAAGGCCATGCATTACCCGAGGATTAACACTAAACCAAAAGAAAATTTCTACTGCTACTGAGTTGGTTGCCATACGGGAGGCGATTCGTTTAGTCTCCCGTGAATTACTTGAAGCTTGGACCCTTTTTTTTACTCAAAGCCAGCACTGCAGGTCCTTTACGAAGTTATGAGGCAAGGACCTAATTATGCCCTTGTTGCAAAAGTACTCCAATTATGCTCCTTGCCACTGCAACAAGGACATGTCCTCCTCGTTCAGTGGGTACCAGGCCATTTCGGGCGTGCTGGTAACGATTGGGCTGACCAGGAGGCAAAGAAGGTTTCTGCAAATTTCAGATGTTGCACGTCTGCCCTTCGCAAGGACGGACGCGACCGCATTTCTGTCTACCATTCTCTGCCTCGCTTCTGTCAGTCACTGGTCCCATTCTGCAATCGTCATAGAAGACTACACCGTCTTGGAAGCTCGTGTAAACCCATAGAAGACTACTACGGCTTGGCATAGCCTATACCCGCCGCTACAAGCACCGCATCGGCGTTGCGAGTGGCCCTTGTTTTTAAACATGTCATGTACCAGAGACTATTTCGCACGTTCTCTACCACTGTCCACGCTACGCGTGTCCTCCCGAACATTTAGCGACAACATTGGCCCGTTTGTACTGTCGTGTGGTGTCGGAGGAAGTACTGCTGGGACATTGGGCAGACGCGCAGCGTTCCCACAATGCATTTAAAGCTTTGCTGACATTTCTACGCATCAGCGGCCTCTCAGCGATATTGTAGTTGAGGCCCGTCCGCATAAACGTTTAACACATGCACTGTATAAGTATAGGCATCTTTCGTACATAGCCATTTATTCATTTTTCCGCAATATTCACCTCTTTCGTCCTCTATCCACGCTCTTTCCTCCCATTTTCTACCCACACACAGAATACCTAGCCGGATATACTACCAACAGGCTGACCTTTGTGTTTTTTTATGTCCATAAATTTCCTCGCTCTTAGTGATGTGACCACGTTTCGCGTGAAGAATTCAACAGAATAGTTCTTCTTCTTCTTCTTCTTCATTGCATAGACGGGCTTAAACAGCCATGATTTTCGTCGTTTATGCCGTAACAAACAGAATTTAAGTTATAAAGCCAGAAAGAATAAAAATATCATGCGACGGTTGTGGTGGCGGCAATACCTGCCGCAGTGACGCAAAATGTGATGAACTGATCCTTCGATGCGATGAACTATGATCAATATTTACAAGTTCATGCGTACGCCTCTGTGGTGTAAATTATATATGTTTTGAAAAAGTTTTGTTCATTTGGCCATCGGTACCAGGGACGGAAGGTAGCTATTGTGGTTAATTTTTGAGAGTTTGAACAAGTTTTGGTTTCGACAAAATGCCGATGTCTTACAGCACCATCTGGGATTGCGCACTGGCCGTAGTTCAGGAATCACCGTGACCAGCTGGTCACATGTTGACTGCAGAAATGCACCGGATGAACCTCCAGGCAACGTCTCTAGCGAGTAACTATTGTTTTAATGAGTAGTATTCTTTGCCGCAGTAGTATTACTAACTTCGGGACAGCGCAGCAGTTAGAGATAGGTGGCGAGGCAGTGGAAGTGGTACGCCAATATGTCTACTTCAATCAAGTTGTGACCCCGGATCCCTACCATGAGGCCGAAATAATTAGAAGGATAAGAATGGGGTGGAGTGCATATGGCAGCCATTCTCAGATAATAAGTGGCTGTCTTTCATTGGCCCTGAAGAAGAAATTGTATGACAGCTGCATCTTACCGTTACTCACCTACGGGACAGACACTTGGGGGCTCACTAAGAGGGTTTAACTTAAATTGAGAACAACGCAGCGGTCAATGAAACGGAAGGTGATAGGTGTAACATTAAGAGACAAGAAGAGAGTGGAGTGGATCATGGAACAAAGGCGTGTTAGGAACTTATTAGTAGAAATTACCCAGAACAAATGGACGTGTGCAGGTCACGCTATGCGAAGGCAAGATAACCGTTGGCCATTAAGGGTGAGAGAGTGGATCCCTAGAAAAGGAGAGTGTTGCAGGGGGCGGCAAAAAGATAGATGGGCAGATGCGATAAAGATGTTTCCGGGAATAAATTGTTCGCAATTAGCACAGGACCGGGGTAATTGGAGATTTATGAGAAAGGCCTTTGCCCTGCAGTGAGCGTAGTTAGGCTGGTAATTGATTGACTGATTGATTGATTTTTTACCGAGCCTCCACCCCCCTCCCAACGTGTAAATCCTGCATTTCCACAAAAATGCAGACTTGGCGAATGTAACACGTTTAGCCATTATACTAGTGTAAATGGGGATAATGGGTCCGACAGAATTTTGAAGGACCAAAAAACAGGAAACATAGCAAAAATAAATGTGCACAAAAATGCTCTTTCAAAGACACATACATCTCCCCCCAAAAATGAAGCACCGAAAAAACAAGCCCGGGAAGAAACGACGTTCAAAATCCTACTAAAATAGCGAAATGGGCAAACCGCGTAAAGCCCTACATTTCCGCAAAAGGCATATTTTAGATGCGGAGTATCTCATGCTCGGGGCTGTGTCCCTACCTCCCTTGTCGTTGTCGTTGTTGTCCGCCGTACGCACCCCCACTAGCTGTGAGGCACCACTGAGAATGATTGTGGCAGGATGACCCTAGGGATTGGCTAATCAAAGAATCCATCACGAGATCACTTCGCGTTCAACCACCGTCTTCATCTTCTGGTAGGGGAACCGCTGAAGAAGAAGAAGGAGGAGAAGACAAAGCTGCGAAGAGGAGGGTGTGTACGTTGCTCTCAGCTCATGCTCGAGGCTGTGTCCCTCAATCCCTTGTCGTTGTCTTTGTTTTCCGCCGTCCGCACCCCCACTGCGCATGCCTGGCCAGGCACCGCTGATGATGATTGTGACAGTCTGCCCCAAGGGATTGGCCAATCAAAGAATCCGTCACGAGATAGCTTCTCGTTAAACCACCATCGTCATGTTCCCGTAGGGGAACCGCGTAAGAAAAAGAAGAATACAAAGCTGCGCACAGGCGGGCGTGTACGTTGCTCTCAGCCGGTGCAGCAACGTCAACAACTTTAACCTCAGCAACGCTGACGGAGACTACCGATTCTATTACAGAGAAGACAACATCGACAAGAACATGATGAACGAGTTTCGGCACCTCGAGACCAACCGCTTACTCACCGTCACACAACAGTACTTGCGGTCTTTGGCGACCCGTGTGGAACCGGGCGCGGAATTCACCCTGGCGCTACTAAACACCAGATCACTCAACATAACGGCAACACAATGGAACCACACGGAACCCCCATGATGCTTCGAATCCTCGTCAGGGTTTCCCACGGGAAGATGGTGTAATTTTTTTCTTAAAGCAATACATTTATCGTTATTACATAGAAATGTAAATAATTGGAATGGATAGCATAAGAAAAAATAAAAAAATGAAAATAATTTTGATATATCGATGGTGACAAGATCAATGCTATGCATCTATGCTATACTATGCATTCCAAGGCAAGCAACGGGAGATTTTAGCGTCGATTATAAGTCTGTGACAGTTTGTGGAAATGCATTGTGTGCATAGGTCGGCAAAACAAAAAGAACTCACTCAAACTCAATCACACGTTTTTTTTATTTACGCTGTACTCAATCAAACTCAGACTCAAAAAGTTCGCCTGTTGACAAAATCACTCGTACTCACTCATCAAATACTCATTTGTAATCGTACTCACTTGTACTCAAACTCATTTGTCCTCACGAGTATTCGTACTCAATTTGTACTCATGAGTACTGAATCTGTACTCATGAGTACTCACTCTGTACTCATGAGTACTCAATCTGTACTCATGAGTACTCAATGAGTACTACTGCTCATGAGTACTACTCATTCTGCACTCATGAGTACTACTCATTCCGCACTCATGTGTACTCAATCAGTACTCATGAGTCCTCAATTTGTATTACTCACGAATAATCAACTTATCTGCACTGTTAGCTAGGTCGTAGCTCGAATGAAAGACTAAGTAGAAAAAATAAATTGTTTAATTGATTAGAAAAACAAAGGTTACATATAAATCAGGACAGAGGAAGAAAACGTCTGACACGGTGCACTGTCGTTGGGCGACTTACTGTGCGAAGGCAAGTACACTGTACATGTGAGAAAGCGAAACGGAACGTAAGCACTCGCGTTGCGCCTGGCGTCTCGTCTTGTTCTCAGGCCGGTTCGGGCTCAGGGGAGCTCGGGGCTTGTCGGTGCGGCCGTGGCCGTAAACTGCGTTTTTCTGCGTGTCTTCGGGTGGCAGCTTTTGTCGTCCGTTTTCGTTTCCGGGCGCGCTGATACGTATCCTAATCGTGCTCTGAATCCGAAATGCGCCTGCCCCCAGGCACAATGAAGCTTTCGCCTAGATTGACGTCCGTTCGTATCCAGATCACTGTCCGCTTGTTCACAGATGCTCGATGCTGGCGTTTGTTTTTTGTTGTTGTTGTTCTAGAAACTTCGTTAAGAGGGCGTTCGTCTCGTTGAGTTTCGGTGAATTTCAAATCTGCTTGATTTTATTGTGTGTGTGCCGTGGAGTTGCCTTCGTCAGACATGAACTTGACAGTGTTTACGGCGTTGCGCTGGTTGCGCCGCTTCCGTCGGCGATTTTGCTCGTGTAGCTCGTCGCGTGCTTGATGCATGTGGGGGCGTAGACGTCTGGTTTGTCTGGTGGCGAGCTGCGCTAGGGATGGCATAGTTCGGCGCGTTGAGGACGTTGCTTGAATTGACGCGTGCGTTGCGTATGTTGCGGGAGCCGTTTGGCTTTTCGTTTAGTGTGCGGTAGCGGGGCGTTTTCGTAGGGTGGCATGGCTGATCGGTCAAAGTCGTTGCGGCTCCGTGCTCGCAGTCGCCGTGGTTGTTTCGGAAGTGAAACCGTTGTGGTGGGGAAGCGGGCGTAGTTCGTGCCGTTCGTTCGGTCCCACATTCCTCGGCGTCGCAAGCGTGACTTCATTGTCAGAGCACTCGATGGTTCGTCTGGATCGGGTTCATTCGTTGCCGTTCTTGCCGTGTCCTTGTCGTCGCTCAAGACCTCGTCTTTTGCCGGTTGTTTCGAGAATGCTAAAATCGCTATCTCTCCCATACAAGCAGGCTCCGTTTATCGCGAGTCCGCTTCCTCACGGTTGCGTCCTCTTGTACGAAATGGTGTTTGTCGTGTGAGTCTCGATCGGAGCGCGGGTGCCGGTGTTCTTGTTAATTCTGGCTCGGACATGCCGCATGCGCTGGCTGTGTCGTTGCTCGTTGACGGACCTACTTGCACGAGTGTCATGTCGTTCGTCCGCTGGACTCAGGCGGGAGCAGCGGGTATCGGAGAGCTCGTACTTTCCGGTAGGGTTGAACCGCGTGCGCTGGGTCTTTTGTTACTTGTGGCCAGGTGATTTCGGCGGTTGTAACATTTTCTGGTCAAGTCCGGATAGCACCTGCAGTGGGAGCGGAAGATGTCGCGAACAGCAGTTTCTTCCGTGTGTGCTGGTTTGGGGGCGTTCCGTGCGTTGTGCATTTCGTTCTCCGTGGTCAGCTCCACTGGTTCAAGTTGGATGTCATTCGTCACTTCTGGTGCGTTTCGTGCGCTGTGCGTATTGTTTATCTAGGAAACTCCCCTATAATTGGGGTGCGGTCGTTCGCTCCGTATGGTGCATTTCGGGCGCCGTGCGTCTTGCTCGCTTGTCGTGGCCATATCCACCAATCCGGATGCGATGTCGTTGGTTGCGTGGACCCGCGCCGGGACAGCACGTGCGGAAAATGTAAGTACCGGCTCCGTTGCGTTCCGTGCTCTCAGCGTTCCGTTCGTGTACGTCTGTACCGGAAGAGCGGGTGCCAGAAACCTGGTGCCTTCTGGCTCGTGCGCGCTGCGTACGTTGCGCGTCTCGTTGCTCGTTGCTGGAATGACCTGCGCGTGGGCGATGTAGCTCGTGGGCGATGTAGCAGAGCAACGTGTGTTCGTGATCTCGCCAGAAATGCACTGACCTTCGATTCGTCTCCGTAATCGTGGCGATTACCTGGGAAAGGTCCGGTGAGCACGCAATCACAATTTTGCATGCGTCGTCTCGTTCATGTGCGTGCCGTCGTGCATTCTGCCTGTGCCCGGATCTCGTGCAGTCCAGGCACCGTGGAAAACGTGCGGCCGACTCTCGCCAGTTGTCTCAGAAAACTTTCTCGTTCATCACGCAGCCTTCTGCTCTCAAACAGCGCCGCTTGCAGGGTCCTCTGCCGTTTGTTGTCGGAGGCAGCCTGAAGTAGCGTTGGCACATTCGTTCGTTTGGAGAGATGGCGACGTTCTTCGTTGTCCTCTAGAAGACGCAAGATGATGTCGTCCTTACGGCCAGAGCAGGGTAGCCCTCGTAATCGTAGTGCGCTCACGAACTGCTGTTTCTTCGTAGAGCATAGGACGTAGCGCCAGCACTGTGTCGACCACCGCTGGAGTGGAGTGCGTCGGTGCCCATGTCTACGTGCTGCACTCTCGTAGTCGTGGTGCGGTCCGTCTAGGTTGTTCGTCCTCCCGTGGCCTTAAATCATGATCCTGTCGACTGCAACACCTAGCTAGGTCGTGGCTCGAATGAAAGGCTAAACAGAAAAAAATAAAATGTTTAAGTAATTAAAAATACTGAGATTACATATACATCAGGACAGAGGAGCCCGAGAAGAAAACGTCTTACACGGTGCATTGTCGTAGAGCTTCCCACTGCGCGAAGGCACGTACACGGGAGAGAGAGAAACGGGACGTACGCACTCGTGTTTTGAATCGCGGGCTGAATCGCGGCTGAATCGCGGCTGAATCGCGGGGCAGTTGGCCAGTTGTAGAGAGGGCGCATTATGTACATGAAGCTAGTTAACGGCAACCCCAGTAGCTCCCATGTGTACAGCGGGGCGTGATATTAAGTTGCAACAATGAATTATCTTTATGACGGACACAGACAGACAGACTGACAGGCCAACATTGTCGCGCTCAAGTGGCCAAAGAAAGACTATCGTCTTTAAAACCATCTGGAAAGAGACGGTGCCACTGCTGTTCCGAATTCTGCGAACATTGCGTAACCGTATCCCTCGCAACCGCCGCCAGCCCGCAAAGTAAGAGATAAACAGAAAGACGAAAACCGGCTAGCGCGCGAAAAGCCAAAGAGGGAGGTCCCGCCGCGAAAAAGGGACAGGACGGGCGCTACGCGTCGTTGTGTCTATTACCGTTAACAGCTAGGCCAAAACCCACATGGGTCTGATCTTACTAATTTTTCTATGCGTGTGTGTGCGGTTCACCAGAGCGCCCGACACAAATTTGCTTCACCTGGCGACGTGCCGACGGTGGGCCCGATTCGCGCCTTGGTCAGCCAGCCCGCGGCAGACGGGCCGCAACTGGCGGCACACGGCGCCGCCGAGTGTACTCTCCTTTTCCCATCTAGACGGCTGAACCAAGTCATGCTTGGGACGACCGGCCGCAAAAGACACGCAGCGACGAGTAGACTCTGGAGACGGCGCCGCTGAGTCGCCTCCCCTTTCCCATTCGTGGCTCGGCTGACGCAATCACTTCGCCTGCATTCGCCGGATTCAAACTGCGGCCAGTGATAGTCCTGATTGGAAAGATTCGAACTGCACGCGGCTGCGGCGGAACCCCGGGGGTATCAAACCAGCCCTGAAGCAGCGGCTGTGCGGCGGCATTTCATCGGAGGCAATGAGTTGAGAAGTTCTTTTGTGCGAGCCATGTAACGCTCTTGCTACCTTTGTATATATTGTATATGAATGCAGCTTAAAATCACCGTCGGCTCGACAACTTCTACGCTCTCCTCTGCGCCGCGTCGATGGCGGACTGAGCAGGGCAACGTCGCAACATCTATGCATCTGTATTGTTAACCTGTGGCTTTTGTATCTATGTTGTACAACGCGCCCCTTATGTAACACCCCCCTGTGGGGTCTTCAAGAAAATAAAGTGAAGTGAATCGAAAAGTGGTGACTGAGCTAGAATGGCCCAGTCCCAACAGTGTGCGTGTGTGTGTGTGTTCGGGGGGGGGGGCGTGGAGAAGGTATCGGTCGCAATCGAGGGACGCAGGGCACCTAGTTGCTGCCGGTACTTGGCAGCCGTTACGGCAGCGTAGAACTGCTCTGCGGTCAAAGTTTGTAGACGCGTTTTTCGGAGGCGTGATAGCTTGCACTGACGTCACTGTATTGCCGTGTTGGTGGGTTGGTTGCACAGCGGAAATCTGCAGCTCTTACCTCGAGCAAGGCGGATGAAGCTGACAGCGATCGATCAAAAAGTGCGGTGCCGTCGTTATGTGCAATCCACATGTTTTACGAGGCGTTCCAAGTGCGAGGTTAAGCGACAATCCCGGCGTCTGGCGTTGGCGTTCATCAATTCAAAACAATTCCTTCACGAGGCCTCTCACAGTGCGAGCTTAAAGGGACACTGAAGTGAATTTGTCAAGCTCCCGTTTTTGCTTGCACTGCGTAGACTGGCTCAAATTAGCACACTTTTCATCGTTTATCCGGTTGACAAATCGGTAATTATTTTACAAAGCGCGAAAGAAGAAAAACTACCATGCGCGGTTTGCGGCGGCCGCACCAACTAAGGCTGTGACGTTGAGAGGAGGGGCGCCGTGATTGGACGATGCCCAAGGTTAGCAATCACACAAGTTTCGGTTTCGGTTTCGGTTCTGTAAAACATAACCAATGGCTTTGTTGGATGGGCATTCTCAATATCTCAGTAATCATCGTACCGCGCTTCTGCCATGTTGTCGGCTGTAAAATGCACAAGATGAGCCTCCCAGGACGGCTTGTAGTCGTAGCATTCACTAGCCGAGACCTACGCAGTGCATGAACGCCCTCCGCGTACCCGCAGACGCCCAAATGTCATGCGCTTTTCCCCCATATTTGGAGCTCGCCTCCCTCATGCCTGTATCGTAAAAAGCGTGTTCGCACCAGGCCAAGGGTCTGTTCATTCTGGCCTGTGCCCACTGCCTGCAAGCAGTCGGTGCTTATGGCAACAGCACGCCAACGAGAACTCGCTAGCGCGCCAGTGCCAGCCTGCGCGCGTTTTGTGAACTAGTTCGTGTAGCCATGAACGTTGCGGCCCCAAAAAAGGTGAACTCAATATCGAAAAGATCGGCGGAAAACAAAAAAGTTAACTTACAAAAAAAAGCACGTACCCTCGGGGATTCAAACTCGTGACTCGCAAAACATTTGCGGTGAATTCCTAGCGCCCCAGACCGCTAGGCCACGGAGCGGGACGCGAATGCCTTGGTAATATAGGGTATATATTGTACAACCGGTTTACACTTTTATTTAGTTTTGGCATTTCAAGCCGCTTAGGTGACTATTTGTTGTACTGCGATCGTGCAGTAAGCGTCGCCCGAGTTTCCACAGTAGCTCACGTCTAGCAATTGCATTTCGTAGACGGAAAAGCGTTCGCAGATGCGTAGTCGTGCTGCTGACCGCTGTGCTTGTTCGCCCAGCGCAAAGAAGTGCTTCCCGCGCCATAGTTTTACGCTGTACGGTAAAAATATCACTTGATTTTATTTCCTTAGTACCTATATTGACTTCGCTGACTCTTCCCCCGCCTTCAAGAGGCCTTATATATTCCTACTGGCGTACCAGTCAGCGAAGCGTCGAATGTGCAGCGCTTGTGTGAAGCGACCTTGACTTGGAGCTAGATACAGTGTACAAACAAACCAAGTAAAGAAAGGCACATTCTTCCATTCACAAACGTGTCCTGGCTTCGTTTCAACTAAGCGAACGAATTGCGACCAAGCAATTTTTTTAACCTCCTTGATTGCGACGACCCGCCGGCGGCCGGCGGACGAAACGCTGGGCCGACTGACTCTGTCGGCCGGGGTGCCGTGCAGTAGCGCAGCCGTGGCGCAGCCAATTGCCAGCTCATCCCCTCCTGACGTCACACGAAAACGCCACAGAAAATGGGCGAGCGCAAAGAGAGGAGGACAGCGTTTTCGAATTAGTTTTTCTACTAAATAAAATCGCGTAAACGCGCCTAGAGTGGTCGAAACATGGCCTTGGGACTCCGCACTACAATTTGCGCTAGTAATCCCGCAATGTTTACATATCACTTCAGTGTCTCTTTAAACTCGGCGGTATAGTTGCTAGCGAGGAGTGGTCGCCCCGCCTGTAAACAGTAGTGAAGGTTGGGGAATAACAACCACCGAAATTCACCATCATCGTCAGCGCCCTCATTACACGGTGGCATAAACGAGAAGCGGCGAATCGGGTTGCCACTCGAAAGTAAAGCCATTCGAAAGCAAAACGCTCCTCCAGCGGAGAGATGACAGAGCTCTTCGACAAAATATGCGAGGCTAAACAAGGCGCCACACGCGTTGAACTGGATATTATGATGTCCGATTCACAACTCACAAACGTGCTTAGGTGTACTCGGATATTTTACTTCCATTGCGTGGCAAATTCCACCGCCGCGCCTGCACGCCGTAGTGCACGGTGGGGCTATATGCTCACTTGTAAATGGCACTACACGAGACCATATTACTAGCGAACCTGAGCAAAATGTTTCAAAACGGGAACCTAATAAAACCATATGGGCGCACGTACATCAGCCAAACTGTCGCTTGAATACGCACAGCGAACGTTACAAACCACGCAGTCGGTTTGACGCGAGTTATGTAAATTAACTGCGACTGTTGAAATGAGCGTTTCGGCTCACGAAACGACTACACAGCGTGACATGCGTCTACGGAAACTTCTGAAGACCGAAAAAGAGGGACTTCAGTACGCCTAGTTTGTGCGTTGTTAGCAGCCTCCACCACCTCTCCCCTAAAACAATTGGAAGGGAGCAAGCGCAATGAAGCTGCCACGCGTTCAAAGGCGGCGTCAACAAAAATAACTGCGGCAGTCAACAAGTCCCATCAGAGAAGAGCAACTGCGGCCGCGTTTCCCGCCGGGCCCTCACCCCCTCCTTTTTCCCTCTTCACCGTGACCCCTTTGCGAGTGACCGCCGAAAAACGCTTACAGCGCCAAACAGGCACCGGGAAAGGAGGGAGGTGCAGTTTTCGTTGTCTTATTTTGCCATCCTTGACAGTTAAGCTGCACAGAGGCACCGCTAAATGTTTGCCACTCGTACACGCGCGTCCGGAATCGAGCTCGTGATAAAACTTGTTTGCACTACTCTACTCAGGAGTGCATATACTCATGAATACACAGTACTCATGAGTACACAGTACTCATGATGAGTACTGTGTACTCATGAGTACTCATACTCATTAGTACTCCAACTCACGAGTACTCATACTCATGAATACTGTACTCACGAGTACTCATACTCATGAGTAGTGTGCTCATGAGTACTGTACTCACGAGTAGTGGACTTACCCCTGTACTCAATCGTCATCGTACTCACTGTATTTTTCTGGGTGTGTGATCACTCATCATCGTACTCACTCGTGAGTTTGAGTACAAATGAGTGTACTCACGAGTGAGTACGCCGACCTATGATTGTGTGTGAGAATAGAAAAACCAATGTACCCTTTTGAGAGCGTCGTAGACCTAGAATTGTACAAGGCTAACTTAAAGTGGGATTTTTGTCATATCAGTCAGGCTGTAGCGGTGCTTCATTACCTATTTGCAAACTTGTATTACCTTGTGCTCAGGCTCGCGTGTAAAAAAACTTTGGGACGTCCTTGTGCTTTTACTTTTCAGATTTATGCGAATTATCCTTTATGGTTCGTTTTGTTTGTTTTGTAACAGCGCTTCGCCGATTCCGGTTCCTTATCTGGCCTTTTAACCGGAGCGCCCATTTGCTCTTTTTGTCGTAAGTCCCCTCGGGCAATATTGTTTGATATGGGAAGGCCGCCACCTTGTCGCTAACTTGATTTTTTTGTTTCTTCATGTTCTCGATCCTATTTCCATGGATTTGAAAGTAATAGCGTTCCGAGAGTAATGCATGCATAGCAAACGCGGCGCAACTTACTTTATCGACGTTCATCTGTGCACGTCACACTGCGGACTGCTTCTTCAACGTATGTGTTTCATTCTAGCCTTTTGTAGAGCAGGAGCTCACTAGCTCACTGCGTTCAGAAAAGCTTTGCGTCGTTCTTCGCTACGTGACAGTAGTCTGTTTTCTCCGTGTGCTGCACATCGCAGCGCGAAAAAATAATTTTTGTATGCTGGATCACGCTGTCTGGTCTCCCTTCGTAACATTGAAATTTCTTGTTGCGTGTGATAAAATAAGTTTTATTGTTCTTTTTTCGCTTCCTGTTTTTGCAAGGATTGCAAAGCGTGGAAGCGTAAAGACACATGGTGCAACACATATGTCTTCGTATTTTGATCCTTCGCGTTTGTGCAGCGTTTTTAGATGTTCTGAAGTATGTACCCACTCATCGAAACGACAATACTATGGGGCTGTCTCTTTTATCGTTCTGGGCATTCCAAAGAATCAACGGATTCATTAGGCGTAGTCTGAAGGACGCGTACTTGGTTTATTTCAGTTTTTTTATTGTATTATCGATGGGCTCGCAGGAGTTCGTGACTACGCAGCTACCGTATGTGTGGTATTTACAACTTTTGCTTTAAGAAAAGAAGCAATAGAGATTTAAGAATCCGTAAACACGACGGCGCATCGGTTGTGCCAGAGCACGCAGAAGCCGTTGCCGTTCGCGGTTTTTTACTTCAAAAATAAAACCCCATTGAAGGCAGGTGATATACACAATTTCTGGACTATTCATCGCTAGCTACTAAGAAAAAAAAACATACTTAATCAGAGCGCCGACACCAAAACACCAAAAGCTGGGAGCGTTTGCACACCAAGAGCTGGTCAATACGTCGCACGCGCGGCGGCTTGATGCCCTTCGTGCGGCGGTGGCGCCTGTAGTGGCGCGCGCGGTCCCTATATGAAACTAGCGCCGAAGTTTCGTGACCAGAACAGCATTGAAGGACTCTGGTACTACGGAGAAAAGACATATCCGTGAGCTCCGAAAGTGTCGGAAAACGACGCGTGGTTCACTACCTCCGATGGTCGGAGCGCCGGCGTTCAGCCACTGCATTCCCCTCGGATCGACCATCCTTATAGCACGAAAGGGTTCTTCCTTGTTAGAAGTGGCGCTTGGTGGTTTGTCCGTCCCCTTTGTGCTGTCACCTAGATGCGAATAGCGGGTCATGACGATTCCTGAAGTGGGGCTAATGCGCGATCAAAGAAAACGCCGGAAGCCATGGACATGCTGCCCGGATAACCGAAACCGATACCGAAATCGACATCACAGGTGGTCCGCCGATGTTTATGGTCATCGCTGTTATTTATTGTGAGTATTCGTGCCCTCCAAAAAAATCTGTTCTGCGTTCCATCGGGGGGCTTGAAAAATTTGGCGGATATTTATCAACCCTCGGCCAACACCATGGCGAACACTTTTCTGAAGGTAGCACCGTCCGCTAACTCATCGAATACCTGTTCAGACGTTCCACAGACGACATAAAACGTATCCGCAGCACTAACACAACAAATATGTGGCTCCGGCTTTTACCAGTAATGGACAAAAATGCATCGCTAAACTTCGTCTTGGAGCAGAGATGAAGAACTAGACAGGCTTTCATAGAGCCGCCGTACTAACTACGTAATGATCTGTGGCCGAAAAATTGAGGCCTAGCAACACGTTTGTACATCGGTGGCATATTTTGACTGCACTGTCACCTTTAAAGTCAATATCTCGTCCTTATTTAAAGGGACACTGAAGTGATATGTAAACATTGCGGGATTACTTGCGCAAATTGTAGTCCGGAGTCCCCAGGCCATGTTTGGACCACCCTGGGCGCGTTTACGCGATTTTATTTAGTAGAAAAATTAATTCGAAAATGCTGTCCTCCTCTCATTACGCTCGCCCATTTTCTGCGGCGTTTTCGTGTGACGTCAGGAGGGGATAAGCTGGCAATTGGCTGCGCTACTGCACGACTCCCCGGCCTTCAGACAGAGTTAGTCGGCCCAGCGTTTCGTCCGCCGGCCGCCGACGGGTCGTCGCAATTCGTTCGCTCAGTTGAAACGAAGCCAGGACACGCTTGTGAATGGAAGAATGCAACTTTCTTTACTTGGTTAGTTTGTACACTGTATCTAGCTCCAAGTCAAGGTCGCTTCGCTTCGCACAAGCGCTGCACAAGCGCACGTGCAACGCTTCGCTGACTGGTACGCTAGCAGGAAAATATAAGGCCTCTTGAAGGTGGGAGAAGAGTCAGCAAACTCAATATAGGTACTAAGGAAATAAAATCAACTTATATTTTTACCGTACAGCGTAAAACTAGGGTGCGGGAAGCACTTTTTTGCGCTGGGCGAACAAGCACAGCGGTCAGCAGCACGACTACGCATCTGCGAACGCTTTTCCGTCTACGAAATGCAATTGCTACACGTGAGCTATTGTGGAAACTCGGGCGACGCTTACTGCACGAGCGCAATACAAGAAATAGTCACCTAAGCTGCTTGAAATGCCAAAACTAAAGAAAAGTGTAAACTGGTTGTACAATATCTACCCTATATTACCAATGCCAGCACAGCCCGCTCCGTGGGCGAGCGGTCTGGGTTGCTAGGTATGCAACCGCAAGTATTTTGCAAGTCACGAGTTCGAATCCCCGCGGGTACGTGCTTTTTTTTGTAAGTTAACTTTTTCGTTTTCCGCCGATGTTTTCTATATTGAGTTCACCTTTTTTTGGGCCGCAACGTTCATGGCTCCACAAACTAGTTCACAAAATGCGCGCAGGCTGGCACTGGCGCGCTAGCGGGTTCTCGTTGGCGTGTTGTTGCCATAAGCACCGACTGCTTGCAGGCAGTGGGCACAGGCCAGAATGAACCGACCCTTGGCCTGGTGCGAACACGCTTTTTACGACACAGGCATGAGGGAGGCAAGCTCCAAATATGGGGGAAAAGCGCATGACATTTGGGCGTCTGCGGGTACGCGGAGGGCGTTCATGCGCTGCGTAGGTTCCGGCTAGTGAATGCTACGATTCCAATCCGTCCTAGGAGGCTTCTCTTTATGCATTTTTACAGCTGACAACATGGCAGAAGCGCGGTACGATGATTACTGAGTTATTGAGAATGCCCACCCAACAACGCCAACGGTTGTGTTTTACAGAACAGAAACCGAAACCGAAACTTGTTTGGTTGCTCACCTTGGGCATCGTCCAATCACGGTGCCCGCTCCTCCTAACGTCACAGCTTTAGTTGGTGCGGCCGCCGCAAACCGCGCATGGTAGTTTTTCTTCTTTCGCACTTTGTAAAATAATTACCGATTTGTCAACCGAATAAACGATGAAAAGTGTGCTAATTTGAGCCAGTCCACGCAGTGCAAGCAAAACCGGGAACTTGACAAATTCACTTCAGTGTCCCTTTAATATATGTTCCTTTAAAGACTTGAACAGTCATCGAAGACTCAGAGGCTTTATCCATTCACAGTAGGGAGACTGCTTTTCGTTAGTCTTGCGCTGGTTCGAAAGGTGGCACAGTAAAAGCGGAAAATATCTTATATTCTGTGGCGTGGGTCTGACTCGGACGATCCTCCGCACGCGGCTGCCTTGTATACGGGCCGGCGTGAGAGGCAGGCAACCATCCAACATAAAGCAATGGGGTGTTTATTATCCAAACCTCCGTCCCCCTTCTTCGTCTTGGTCCGGCGTGGCAACGGGCAGAACCGTTCCGCTCGGAACGGGGTCGTCGCCGTACTTTCGCCTGCAAAGGGAAGAGGAATTACCTGGCAGCCCTTCTTCTCGCTGTCCCGAACCGGACTCTCCCGGACGCGCGCGGCGTCCTTCCTCCCGCCCGGTTCGTGACGTCACCGTGTTCTCCCCCGCGACCCCTTGGGCCGTCTGGACTCACGTGGTGCGTGACGTGGAGGTGACGACCTTGCCTCCGGGCGAAGAGCGATCGCACCTACTTGCCCCGCTCCTATGGGTGCCGGTTTCCGCTACTACACTTTCCACACTCCTCCTCGCTTAATTAAGACTGTCACCACCCCGGTTTCAAGATGGTGTCCGAATCAAAGAGAGAGAGAGAGAGAAAATGACTTTATTGAGAAATAAATATCCTGCGGAGGTGGGTTCAAGTGCGACGCAGGGCACCCCCACCCCGACTATACTGTCGTCCTCGCGACGATGCCTCGGCCCGGGCTTCCGCGCAGGCGGCGCCACAAAGGTCTCCGGGGGTCACCCCCCGTTCCCCTCGCCTGCGCCTCCCTGCGCTTCTGCCGGCCTCGAGCCGCCTCGAGCCGCTGGATTGTCCTTCGCTGTGTTTCGTACTCGTGAGAGTTCATCGAGTCTGTGGCTTCCTGGGGCAGACTCTCGTCATACCTCCGCGCACTGTGTTCCGCACAATCCCACAGCAAGTGGGCCACCGTCGCGTTCGCACACGCGCACTCACTACACTTTGCGTCCACGTATACCTCGGGGCACACGTATCGGGCCAACACCGGAGTCAGTACCTAGTCGGTCTGCAATTGTCTATACAGGACGGCTTCGGCTCGGGTGAGCCTCGAGTGCGGCGGCGGCCGCTCCCTCCTGCCGAGCCTCTACCACTGCAGGATTTCTCCACCGTTGAGTAGAGGTTCTTGCTCCGTTGGCTCTTCACCCTCCATGCGTGAGACGCGGGGTGGCGCCGCGCGACCGGAAAGTTCACGCGCGACGGCGTTCGCAGTCTCGTTGCGGTTCGAGTACGCTCCCGTCGCAGTCCCGAGTGCGCCGGGAACCGCCGGACGTAAGTGACCTGCTCGCACGTGCCCCCCGCACGGGCACCACCAGCTATCTTCGCGGCCTGCGCGCACACCGCGTTCTTCGCATATCCCGATATGGCTGTCCTAGAGTCACTCAAGATCGTGGTACATTCCGGATCTGCCAGCGCCAGCGCGATCGCGACCTCTTCCGCCTGCGCGGGCGTCGAGACCCTCTCTCTGCAGGCGCTGCGCGTCTCTCCCGTCCTGGCCGACACGGCTACGGTCACGTACGTGTTCGGGCGGTCCGGGCACCTCGCCGCGTTCACGTAAGTGGCCCCGGCGTCGTCGTTGTAGATTTCGGCCAGCGCCTTGGCCCTGGCCGCCCGCCGTTCTCGGTTGCTGCGGGGTGTACGTTCCGCGGCAGCGGCAGCACCCGCACTCTTCTCCGCACCTCCTCCGGCAGGCCGTTCTTCTCCTGTAGTCTTCTGCTCGGACCCAGGCCCAAGCTTTTCAGGATCTTTCTTCCGGTCCGCGTGGTCTGCCGTCTTTCCAGCTGAGACGCTCGCTGGGACTCCCCGATCTCCTCTAGCGTGTTGTGGACGCCCAGCTCCAGCAGCTTCTGCGTGCTGGCGCTGTTCAGGAGCCCCAGCGCCGCCTTGTACGTCTTGCGGATCGCCGCGTTGATGCGGTCCCTCTCGTTGCGCTTCCACGGGTGAAAGGCGCCCACGTAGGCAACGTGGCTCGTGGCGAAGGACAGCACCAACCGCAACAGGCTCTCCTCCTTCATGCCGCTGTGTCTGTTGGCCACCCGCTTGATCAGTTTCGTGGCCATCCCCATCTTCGTGATTACTCTCTCCACCGTGGCTCCGTTGCCTCCGTTCGCCTCCAGCAGCATCCCGAGCACTCGCAGCTTGCTGACTCTCAGGATCTCCGTCCCATCGCACGTGAACAACTTGATCTTACTCGCCTCTTCCTCGGCTCTCTTGCGGTACCTGCCCGGCGGTGGAATCACTAGGAACTCGGACTTTTGCGGGGAGCACTTTTGTCCGGTGCCCGCCAGCTGCTGTTCGATCGCCGCTATCGCCTCCTGCAGCGAACTCTCGATGTGGCCGTCGTTCCCCCCGGGGACCCACAGCGTAATGTCGTCTGCATATATCGTGTGTCGAACCTGCGGGATCCCCGAGAGGCGTTTGGCCACCCCGATCATCACCAGGTTGAACAGCACCGGCGAGATCACCGCTCCCTGGGGGGTACCCACGCTGCCCAGCTCCAGGTCCCCCGCTTGTAGTTCCACCATCCGGTCGACAGAAAGTCGTGGATGCAGTCGTGGGACCTCTTGCCTAGACACAGTTCCGAAACCTGCGCCAATATGGCCGAGTGCCTGACTTAATCGAAAGCACTCTGCAGGTCCAGGCCCAGCACGGCTCTGTTGTCCTGCGACGTTGTCGGATGCTCTAGTATCTCGTGCTGCAGTTGTATCATTGCGTCCTGCGTGCTGAGCCTCTCTCGGAACCATAGCATCGAGTCCGGGTAGAGGCCCTTCTCCTCCAGATACCGCTGCCATCTGTTGTTCAATACGTGCTCCAGGACTTTCCCGACGCACGACGTGAGGGAAATCGGCCGCATGTTCTCGATACCAGGCGGCTTACCCGGCTTGGGTATCAGTATTGTCTTGGCCGCCTTCCACTGCCTCGGCAATCTTCCCTCGCGCCAGCATCGGTTGAAATACCCCGTCAGCGCTTCTGTCGGCCCGTCGCCCAGGTTTCGCAGGGCTTTGTTGGTGATTCCGTCGGGGCCCGCCGCGGACTTGCAGTTGAGGTTCTGCAGCGCTGCGCGGACCTCCCACTCCTCAATGTCGCGCTCCAGGTCCGGGTTGCTCGGGCCTCTGTAGTCGCCGTGGCTCTCGCTGGGAGTGCTAGGAAGATATTTATCATTGAGCCGTTTACACGTCTCTTCCTTCCCCAACTTCGTCGCACAGTGCATGATCTGGGCGAGTCGGTGCTGCTGGTAACTCTTGCTTTTGGTATCGTCCAGCAAGTGCCTCAGTAGTTTCTATGTGCGGCTCTGGTGGAGCTGCCCGTCCGTCTCTCTGCAGATGGCGTGCCACTGCTGGGTGCACAGCTGGCGACTGTATCGCTCTATCTCCCTGCCGATCTCGGCGGCTTTCTTCCTGAGATTCCTGTTGTTTCTGTTCTTACGCCAGCGCCTCTGCAGGGCCTGTCTGGCCTCTATCAGGTGCGACAGGCGGCTGTCCATTTTCTGTACTTCTTCGTCGGTCTCCAGCTCCGAGGTCGCTGCCTTGATCTTGCCCTTCAGGGCGTCCGACCAGCTCTAGATGTCTGCGATTTCCTCACCGAGCTCCTCGCTCTCCTCTCGGAAGCGATCCCAGTTCGTGAGCTTGTGTTTGCGCTTGCCCCTGCGGACCTCGTCTGCCGACGCCGGCAGGTCCAGCTCGATTATGAAGTGGTCGCTCCCGAGGTTCTGCCCCGTGTTCTTCCATGCCACCCCGCCTCTGCCCTCCTTCCTCTTGCGGACGAAGGACAGGTCCGGGCTGGTGTCGTGGGTTATCGACGTGCCGATGCGTGTGGGCGCCGCTTCGTCCGAATACAGGACAAAACCGGCCTCCTCCGCCGCCTCGAGCAGGGCCTTCCCCTTCGCCGTCGTGCGGCTGTACCCGAGCTCCTTGTGTGAGGCGTTAAAATCGCCGCACATCGCCACCGTGTCTCTGCCAGCGAGCTTCAGCATCTTATGCATGGCCGTCTTGAACTTCTGCTGCCTATGGCCCGGGTTGCTGTATACGTTGAGGAAGTACACCGACTCCTTTTTCTTTTTCCCGATCACTACTTCGGTCGCGCAGTACTCGATGGCGCTGCGCCCGAGGAGGTCATCGTGCTTGATGAACGTTATCCCCTTCCGGACGAACGTGCACACGCCCTGCGCCTCTCCCTTGCCTCTTTCTCTGGCGCTGGGAGGGCTGGCGTGCGCCCGGTAGCCCGGGAGGGACGGCGCGTTCTCGGCGTGGGTTTCCTGGACGAGGATCACGTCCGGGGGTCTCTCCAAACTCTTGATGTACTGCTGCAACACCGCCCGCCGGCACTGGAACCCGTTCGTGTTCCAGTGTCACACTCTCAGGCTCGCTTTCGTTCGTGATTTACTGGCCATGGTTCGGTGTTGGTTGGTTCCCTTGTACGTACTGCCCCGGTGTGGCCTCGTCTCCATCCAGCATCCTGTGAAGGTACTCCTGTATCTTATCGAGTCTCGCATTCACGTTCGCCTCGAAAGCGTCCATCCGCTTTTCCAGCCTGCTGATGCGTCCGGCGCACCTCCTTAGGCGCAGCTCCCAGCTCACGAGCCTCTGCTTCTGCGCCCCTTGTATTCCTTCTTCCCCGCAAGGCGGGTCCTGATCTTCGTCCATCTCGGTTTCCGTTTCGACCGCGTCGCTCCGACCTTCGCGCTTCTGCAGCGCCTTCATCTTCGTCGGAGGCTCCGCCTCTTCTTCCTTTTGCGCCGGCTTCTCCGGCCGACGCTCCTCGGATCTTGTCATCGCTCCGCCATGTGGCTCCTGTTCTCTTCCAGAACTTTCTAGTAACTTTATCGCCCGCTCGAGCTTTTGGCTGAGGCTCGCGTTTTCCGCTTTCAGCGCGGCTACCTGCTCTTGCAGTCTGTCGACTCTTTCGTCACGAGGTTGCGACATCCCTCTCCGCTGCCGCGGTGACCTCTAACGCCTCCTTCGTTTCGGTGCGCCGACGATCTCCGCCCACATCACGTGCTCGCGCGACTGTGACGTGGCTCTCGACGGCCTATCGCCGCTCTTCCCGCGCGTTTTCCTGGCCGCCGGTTGGCTCCTGTCGCGGGCGCCTCGGCTTTCCGACCTGGTGCCGGGTCGTTGCTCCCGCTTCTTGCTGCCGCTGCGACCTCGCTGCTGCAGGAGCGGCGGGAATTCCCCTTCGCTTCTAAAAATTTATTTCCTTGCTGACGAGGCATCTTTCGTCTGCTGGCGGCTCCACTGCCGCCGCCGCACCAAGTATGGCGTCTTGAAGCGGTTGCTACAGCTTGCCGCCCCTGTCGGGTGAGCACCCCCGCACAATTTGCAACGCGGTTTGCACGTTTCTGCGTGGTTCTCGCTCGGATCAAAGATGGCTAGGTCCGATTCTAACCACCTTAGGCTAAGCGGTTTCGCCTACCTTTCATTCCGCCTCCAGCTCCTCCAAGAGCCTCTGGAGTCGGGCTGCGTGCTCGTCCGAGTCGTCGGGCTCCCCGCACCCCAGGTCCAGCATGCCGTCGTCCCCGTCGCTGGAGGCGTTTGCCTCCTCATGCTGGGCAGGGGCCGGCTGCAGGACGGCCGCTTCGCAGGACGGCGATCCTTACCACAGCCTAAGCACCTCGGGGTCGGGCCTGGCGGGCGGGGCTTCCGCACCCCTCCCTCCTGGGTGGGCACTCCCGTACCCACGGTGTTGGCGCTGCCCGCCGGAGGAGCCAAAATGGCGGCCCGGTTCTCGGGGTCCTGCTGCATCCAGGCCCGCTCGGTGGCCACGCTGGTAGGTTCGCCTCCGTCCTCAAGGTGCGGATCATGCCCCGTGAGGGCCCGGTGATTCGCTTCCGACAACAGCAGTACCCCGCAGTCGGGGCAGTAGGTGGCCTGCGGGTCCGGAGCCACGACGCCGTTGGGGAAGCGGGGCAGGTAGTCGCGCGGCGTGTGACCCCGGAAGTCCCCGGGGACGAGCTCTAGGGCCAGGCTCGGCTGAATGCGCAGCTGCGCCCTGCATGGAGCCGAGCTACAGTAGCCACGTGGCGGGCTATTCTACTCTTGGACCACCCACGTGGCCACGTTGCGCTTCTTTCCGGGCTCCCCGCTGCTCCCCGGGACCGACTGCTGTCGAGGGTGCGGCGGCGGGCAGCGGGAGTCGCTGTCCCGCAGCGGATCGGCCGATGGTTGTCGCGTGTAGGGTGCTCGGGCACCGTGGCTCTCCCAGTTCTGCGGCGGCGCGTACGGCGGCGCCCATGGTCGCGCTGCCTCGGCCGCACGTGGCATCACGCCGTCCCATGTGGTTGTTGGGACGCCTCCGCCCCTACCGAACTTTTCCGGCCTCTGCAACCACGGCCAGTATCGCGCTTCCCGGCGGTGTTGGTTGACGTTGGGCCGAGGCCTCCACAATGGGCCACGTCCGCGCTTGCTGCCGCTGGTGCTGCTGGGCGGTGGTAGCGGTGGACAGTTTTTCATGCTTCGGTCCGCTCGGCCGCTGCTGCGAGCCTAATCCCTCGAGTTGCGAGCCTAATCCCTCGAGCCGCCAGGTGGTCACTTGGCCCGCGATTGGCTGGTGGCTGTCGTTGAAGGCTCCTCCCTTTCTCCCCAGCCGCCCGAGTGCCGCTGGCGATTTTCCCATCCCCATCGGGTGTTGTAGCGATGACTGGCCGCTGCGTTCGCGGCGGGTGCATTCGGCGGGACCTGCTCCTGCGATTCCTCGGTGTTGCCTGCCATTTCTTCCTTTTGGAAGTACGGCTCTAGCTCCCCCACATGAATAGGCCGAGTGATCCGACCGGTTTCGGCCTCTCGAAGCGCGTAGTTAAGCTGCGAGACTTTCTTGGCCACGATGAATGGTCCGACTCATTTGGGCGTGAGACCTGCCGCGAAGCCTGCGCTTGCGTCGCTGAGTGCGTGGTTCCGTCTCAACACTGTGTCGCCGGTTTGGGACTCCACGCTCCGCTGGGCGTGGTCATAGGTGACCGTTCGCACTGCCCCAGCCTTCTCCCTGTTCTGGTATGCGGTTGTGAAGGCGGTTGCCAATCGTTCCCGCAGGCGCCACGCGTAGTCGGTGAATTCCGTCTGCGCTTTCCCGTTATCGAGTCATTTGGCAACACTGTGTCCGTAGGCATCGGTAGCTCTCGCCCGAAAGTGAGGAAGGCTGGTGTGAAGCCGGTCGAGTGGTTCTCGCTTGTGCGTAGCGCTCAAAGAGATGGCGTTGAGATGTTTGTCTCAATCGCGGTGGGTGCGCGCGTAGGCCCCGAGGAGTGGCTTCACATCCCGGTGGTGGCGTTCCGTTACGTTGGCCTGTGGGTGGGAGCGTGATGTGGTTTGCTGCCTGACCCCCATGAGGGCGCACGTGTTCCGAAAGACTTTCGATGGGAAGTACGTGGCGTTGTCGGTAATCAGCCGCTTCGGGAATCCGTACCGACAAAACACCTCGGACAGCATTTGCAGGATTTCGTGCACCGTCGCTTTGCGCAGAGGGTAGATTTCTGCGATTCCGCTGAAGTGGCATGTCACCATGAGCACGTACTTAAACCCCCGTTTGCTGCGCAGCAGCGGGCCCATCAGATCGCATGATAGGATTTCCCACGGCTTTGTGCTTACTATGGGGTGCAGCAGGCCCGGCGGTTTGCCTCCCCTCAGCTTGCGCTCCTCGCAAACGTGGCACGTACGTACATACTCGCACACCTGGGCCTTCATGCCCAGCCAGGTAGCGTACCGACAAAGGTTTTGCCATGTCTTTGGGGCACTACCGTCACCGTATGCGTCGTGATAGTGCTGCAGCGCGGCCCGTGGGAGTATGAAAGGAATTACGGTCTTAAAACACTCGTCTGAGTCGTCTTTTCCTGGCACATATTTCAACAGCAGTTCATCGCTATCCAGCAGGAAACTGTCCAGCTCGGCTGCGACCATACCGGGTGCGCTCGGGCTCGCCCAGCCTGCGCTGTGGGGTTCTGAGTCTTTGCTGAGGCTGGCCAGTGCTTTCCGGCAAAAGTCGTCCGCCCTCTGGGCCCGCAGCAGCTCCGTCCGGCTGAATGCTACACCTAGGGGGACCCTTTTTCCCACCATGTGCGCATGCTCCCCGTTTTCGTGTCGCGTGTGCTCCCGCGCTTCGCCCTTCTCTCGTCGAAAGGGGTCGCTGACCTTCGGCCTCCCCCGCCGGCTGCTCGTCGCCCGTGACAACGCGTCGGCTACCATGTTTGTGGCCCGTTTGCGGTATCGCACCTCGTATTCGAAGCGCTATAGGGTCAGAGCTCACCGCGCGAGCCTTCCACTCGGCTCCCGGAGGCGAGAGAGCCACGTGAGTGCCATGTAGTCGGTTTCAACCTTAAATGTGATGATGATGGTTAGTGTTTAATGGCGCAAGGCCAACGAGGGCAAAGAGCGCCAGAGAAGACGTTATTTAATGGATAAGTGATTACCACACAAAGGTAGGTATAAAAAAGAAGAAAAAAAAAGTGTAAACCGAACATAGTAAAATCAATTAAAGAAAATGGTGATGGCTGGTGTATAGGGCCAGATGTGATTACGCATGATAGGAAATGAGGTTTAAAAACTTAACATCTGACAAATATTTAAAAACGCGTTTCACAGAAACCATGGCATCGTCACCTAGAAACAGAGATGGGTGTAGGGGAATATGTTGTCTGTAGAGTTCTCTGAAGTGTTTGTGTCGTGTTGTGTCAAGTGCCTTGCATTGTATGAGTATGTGGACTACGGATAGGCCCTCCCCACACCTGCTACACAGGGGTCTTGGAGATCCCGTGAGCAGGTGGGAGTGTGTTACATGCGTATGGCCTATCCGTAACCTAGCTAGGGTAACTTCAATGTGCCTGTTGTGTGAGTCAGTAGTGTATTGTCCCAGGTGTGGTTTTATTACATGTAGTTTGTTGTCTGTCTGTTCGCTCCAGTCTGCTTGCCAAGTTTTACGGAGTTGTTGTCTAATGTGTGGCTTGAGGTCTGTGTAAGGTAGTGTTGACATGTCGACTGTGTTTCGGAGTGCAGCATTGGCGGCCATTTCATCCGCCACTTCATTACCGCCAATGCCAGAGTGGCCTGGCACCCAACACACAGTCACCCCAAGGTTTGAAGAATAAGCTACCATAATCGTTCTGAAGACAAGATTAATGACATGGTTTTTTGATGACTTTCAACCTTAAATGTGGTTCCCTCTATACGTACATCTCAAACTTTCGCAGTGTTTAGATGATAGCCTGGCACTCTTTCTCCGTTACTGAGTAGTTTCTCTCGGCTGGCGAACGCCACCGGTCGCAGCTGCTCTCCCTCCGTTTGGAGGAGCACGGCTTCTACAGGCAATGTCGCTCGCGTCCTTCTGTATCACAAAGGGGTTGTTGATGTCCGGCAGCTTTTAGTGATGCCGTGTCAGCAATGCCTTGTGATAGCCGCCAGAATAAGCGTTCTACCCCACTGCCAGGGGGCGTTCTTCCTCAGTAGTTTTGTGAGGTGCTCTTGCAGGCGTACGCAGGCCGGAATAAACTGACAGTAGTACCCTACTATTCCGAGGAATCGGCGTACCCCGCTCACGTCCTTCGGCGCGGGGAATTCCAGGATTGCCAGTAACTTCCCTGGGTCCGGGGTCACTTGCGCTCGCTCGACCTTGTACCCGAGCAAACTCAGTTGAGAGCTGCCGATTTCGGCCTTGGGCGGGTTCATTGTGATTCCCGCCGTCTTCAGTTTCCCCAAAACGTCCCTCAAGTGACTGAGGTTCTCCTCGAAGGTGCGGGAGTACACGACGATGTCGTCCAGGTAGGCGAGATCGTTTTGCAACTTGGCCTCTCCAAGCACCCGATCGATCAGACGCTCGAATGTTCTCGGACTTCCGCAGAAACCGAAAGGCATGCGGAAGAACTCATACTGCCTCCGGTGGCACGTAAATGCAGTCTTGCATTCGTCGCCCGGTCGCATCTTGACATGCAGGTGTGCCTTGATGGCGTCCAAGATTTCAGACGATTTCGTCCACGTTCAGGAAGGGTTACGCTTCTTTCTGGGTGACTGCATTCAGCCTCCTGTAGTCCACGTACAACTGCATTCAGCCTCCTGTAGCTACCGTCTTTTTTGCGCACCAGCACCACCGGGAATCCCCACTTTCTCGTTGAGCGGCGAATGATCCCCTCTTTGAGCAACTCATCCAACGCGGCGTCAGTCGCCTGCTGCTTGGCGGGACTTACCAGGCCGGGATTGCATTTACAAGGCTTGGCCTCACCCGTGTCGATGCCGTGCTGTAGCAGATTGGTACAGCCCGGCTGCTCGGTGAACATCTCCTTGAACTCACCCAGCAGTGACCGGACGCGATCTTGCTCGGGAGTGGACAGCTCACAAGCGTTTGAGAGGAGCGCGCGTAATTCCGCGATCCGTTCCTCCCGAGCTGGCGGGGGCTCCGCCACCGCTACGAGCGCCCTGGGCGGCCGCCCCGCGGCTGGTTCTTCTCCGGGCGCATTTGCGGGTGTGCCGCCGGCGTGGTGCTCCGGCGCGGTGCTTGTCGGCTCCGCCACCGCCGGTGGCTGTGTGAACGGCACGAGTGACATAAGCGGCGGTTCCCGATAGCCTCCCACGCCGGAGTTCGACCGCGACGCCGATTTTGGACATAAAGTTTCTGCCAAAGCTGACCGGGACCGTGAGCCCCGGCAAGTGCACGAAGCGCATTCGTCGCTTCTGCCGATTCCAACGAACGGTGATGCGTACGTCGCTGCCCGACCGCGCTTCCCCGCCCGCGAGCTGGAGGGGCTTCCCTCAGTCGCGTAACCGAACGGCGTTTAATCTGAGGTGGTGGACGACTTCGTCCCCTATGAGAGAGGTGCTCGCGCCCGTGTCCAAGATCGCCTTAAAGTCCTGCCCCGCGCTTGCGAAGTCGATAAATGGCGCGGGCGAACCCGGCGCGATTTCGACTCGGAAGACTGTCGGAGATGTGATGACGCCTGCGTTAGCTGGGGCCCGCTCCGTTTCCCTGACCCTACGGGTAAAGGCGAGCCAGGTGACCCCCGGTTGGCCACAGCCGTAACATCGTATTTCACGGCGGTGTGCCCGATGCTGTTACAGCGCTCGGTGGTCGTTGGGCCCGCGCCGTGGGCGTTTGGTGCGGTTGTCGGCGGTGCCGGTAGTTGCCGGAGCGGTCTGTTTGAACCACCGATCAGCGCTCTCGAGAAGTCCGGGCTTCCCGACTCCGCGCTTAGCAGCCCGGATGCGTACGGATGCAGCGCTCGGTCTCAAAGAGAGCCGCGTTTGCTGCTCCCGGATATCCTGATCCGCCTGCCCGAGGAGCGCGCCTCCGTGCCAGGCGCAACTCCGCTGGTGCGGTGGTGCCCGATACGCGCGAGAAGCCGCGATTGCGGCTTGCACTTTGCCCTCTTCTGTGACCAGCTCGTTGAGACTGCAGCAGCTGCAGACGTGCAGGTATAAAGCAAAGGTGGGGTGGCTCTGACGGATGACGCGCTCGACCCGCTCCGCATTCGAAGCTTCCGGGTTGGCGTACTCGTACAGTTACTGCATTGCTCGGGCATACTCGAGCAGCGGCTCATCGAGAGCTTGCGTACGCAGTTCCAGCTTCTGGCGCATCCGCGGTTGATAATCGTACCGCAGGAATTCTTCACGGAATCCCACGTGGCCGCTGTGGAGCCGACGAGTCTGTGCCACCGCGCAGCGTCCTCTACCAAGGCCGCGGGCAGCATTCTGCTCAGGGCGTCGCTGTAGCCGTTCGCCGGTCGTTACCGATTCAGCGCCACCAAGAACGCGTTGGCGCTCGTTTGGTCGCTGCAGACGCTGTACGTAGGAGCCGACATCTTGACGCGGGGGCTGGGCGACCGTACGGCCTGCAGGGACTGCAGTATCGCGCTGGCGAGTGCCGTTGCGACACCGGCCGTGTTTACTGGCCCTCTCGTGCGCTCACTTACCGTTTACGGGGGCGACTGGATCAGCATGTCCGGTGCGGCGTCGTTCGTCTAGGCGGTACATGTCCGCGGCACAGTGGGGTCTGTCGAGCGCACCATGCACCTGTGCAGCTTGATAAGGCCCCGTGCCGATTGGCGCGGGGTGCTCGCTGCGTTCGGGGAATGGCGCGCGGGGGAAGGCGTTTGCCTTGTACGCGAAGGCCGAGCGCTCAGTGCCGGTCGGCGCCAGTTGCTCGCCGTGCCCGCGAAAATGGGCGGGGGCCCACTGTGCGCGCTCGTGACTCGGCCGTAGGGTGGGTGCTCCCGACTCGCGTATGCGTTCGCTGTTGGCGTGAGGAACGTCGGCCGGTGAGGGGTTTCCGCGGCCTGGCCGGCGAGCATCATCAGGTTGCGCCTCTCGCCGGCGTTGCCTGCCATATCGTCTAGTTGTTCCCTTCAACTGCATTTGAAGACTAGGCCCCACGTTAGGGGTGCGAAAATGTGGCGTGCGTCTTACTCGGACGATCCTCTAGACGCGGCTGCCGTGTATAGGCGCCGGCGTGAGAGGCAGGCAACAGACAAAGACAACCGTCCAACATAAAGCAATGGCGGTGTTTATTCTCCAAACCCCGGTCCCCCTTCGTATTTGTACGGCGTGGCGGCGGCCGGAGCCGTCGGCTCGCAACGGGCTCGCCCGCGTACGTTCCTCTGTAAAGGGGAGAGGAATCACCTGGCAGCCGTTCCTCTCGCTGTCCCGAACCGGACCGTCCCCGGCGCGCGCGGAGTCCTCATCCCGCCCAGCCGTACGGCTCGTGACGTCACCGCGCCCCATTGGGCCGTCTGGATACACGTGGTGCTTGACGCGGAGGCGACGACCTTGCCTCCGGGCGAGGAGTGATCGCCCCTACGTGCCCCGTGCCGGTGGCTGCAGCTTTCCGCTACTACCCTGTCCACAATTCGTAAATTGTGACGTTCCCACGTAGATGTGAGAATATCTGAATGGTATAAAGGTGGCTTGAGCTATCCCGTGGAGGCGCCTAAATTTATTTGAACTTATCATTTTATGTTCCTATAAGGCCTCTAAATGGGAGTAATATATAAGGGGTGGTGTGAGCACAGGAAAAAGTATTTTTGTGGCCACGAAAAAATAACAGAACAGATGCGTGTTCGGATGTGAATGAAGAGGGGCTTGTGATAGTAGCGATGTGGTGAAAAAGGCTTCTGCAGTATTTAGGAGCGCGAAAAAACGAGATAGCGAAGCTGGTGATCCGAGTGTGTAGACCTTAAACTTGAAGTGCATGAACAGTGCGATGAGATATGTACGCCGGTGGGGTGGTGTAAGGTGCGAAGTTGAGTGAAGAATAAAAGAGAAAGGGGGTGACGCGACGGCGACACGAAAGAGGCTCCCGTCTCGACTGTGCTTTTTAAGTCCTATATTGATGTCGTAGGAGAACGAAGAATACATGAATCTAGTAGCGTGGTTTTGAACACATTCAACAGCGATGATAAGATATATTTGGAGTGGATTCCAAAGGTTACATGCGTGTGGAAGTTTAGGAAGAACGAGGGATTTGGAGGCGAGTTCCTCGATATGTGATGGAGTATGGCGGAGACGAAATTTGAGAAAATGAAGCGATTTTTATCTGACGCAATATTGTTGGTTACGCGATCCTTACAAGACAGATCAGGCGACAAAATACACCGAGGTTTTTGAGACAGAGCAATACAATATTGGTACCCTGTGGTTTATGTTTGCGTGGCGGCCGCCGGTTTAACTCCGCGGCGACGGTAGCAAAACTTGTTAGCAGGAGTGTTTGGACTTTTAGTTTCGAGCTGTCCAGTGCACGATCCCGCTGCTCATCACTATTTACACTCGAAAATGGATCCTAAGGGCATGCGCACATGGAGTTGGCAAGTGGGGTGGGGTTGCCACAAACGAGGCGATACGATGAGGGATACTGAGCCGGGAAGATGGGATGGAGTACCACTCAGAAAGTGAGGGCATATGCTTGTAGGAAACACCTGAGGCGTTCCTGATGGTTGGTGAGCTTTAGAAGGGAGGGGTGACCATGGCGGCGGGCGAGGCGGTAATGACGACAATGTCATGATAGGTTATGCTTTGATCCCTTGCGGATCGCCCACCATGGTAGTGCTGAGGCTAGTCCCAGCACGGATAGTAAGTCTGCCACATTATAGGCCGCCTCGTTCCCTCCCTGACCTGTGTGCGGCGGGGTACAAAAGAGGTAGACCGGAGACGTCTGGGATTTTTAAAAAATGATTTTTGATGCCACAAGGAAAATGGATCCATCGGCTAAGTTTTGGATGGCCTTTTCGCATCTGTGAGTATTATTCTTGGATTAGGCTGTGTTATTAACGCAAGTGCAATGGCGGCCTCCTTCACTGCCGCTGGGAAGGTGGTACGCACGGTGAGAGAGGTAGGCTGTGGCTAGCCAAGCTGTTGATTGCCACCAGAGCGCTGAAATCGTGATGGCCCTAACCTACCGCGTACACAGACATGATTTCTGGTCGGATGGGCAATTTCTTCGCCAGTGTTTTCGCTAGCTGCTCCCTGCGAGCTCTGTGGTGCTCGGGGAGAATGTTCCTTCGGAAAAGATCAACGCGCAGACTGGAATGAGTGGCCCTTGGGATTGGGACCATCGGTTTGGAGATCTCTGGAGCGCGGAGACCCCAACGTTTCAGAACGTGCTCACCAGTCAAAATAATGGATAGCCGGGGAGCTGATTGATATCATGTGATTAAATCAGCTCCTGAGCCGTATTGTGCATCCCTGGGAATTCAAATCTGGCCGTGGGTGCGCTCTGGGAAATTCTAAGTAGAGTTTTGTGTTGAACCTGTTGGTTCATAATTTGAAGAACTTTGAAAACCCAGCCTTGAAGACGCGTACACGAGGAGAGAGTAGGAAAACGCACACGCTGGGACTAGCGACATTTTTATGATTAGGCTTTGGAAGGAAAAACAAGGTCAGGGCGTGCGAGGTGAAAACTATAGTAAAAACACCGGCTGAAGACGCAATTCAATATTGTTTTTTTTTAATATTCAGTTTCTTTGCCTGATACCGTTAGTGAGGTCATTCTCACGCACTTATCAAAACTGTTCTTTCGCATTTGATGAGCATCAATAAGCTCCCTCTCGCACTTTTTGGCTCACTACAATTATTTCTGTCTTAGATGCGACGCATCGCTTGCTCTGGGGTATGTCCCTCCTGCGTCGTCGGCGTGCGCACACCACTTGCGCATGTGCAACTCTCCTCGTTCTTCTCTCCGACAGCTGTGTGCAACACTCTCACACCGTCGCATTAGCATAACAACAACAGCTGCGCGCGCGCTTCCCTCCACTCGCGTCTGCTCCGGTGCGCAAGTGCGCGCATGCGCGACTCTCCTCCGTTGTCTCCTCTCCTTCAGGCGCTGACTGAACCGCCGCAGCTTGTAGCGCGCTGCGGCGGTTCAGTCAGCGCTCGCTCTCGTTCGACTCTGCGTGACTTTGCTTGACGACTCCGTGCATGACCTGATTCTTCCGATGAAGACGTCATGGAACCGACGGTCCCTTCAGCGAGTGGGCTGACACAATCCAATACCAGCGTCAGCGCAAACGCTTAAGGCAACGTTACGACCAATTGAACCCCCCGATGCGTCGCATCACATCAGGGTTCCCTCGCGGGAAGATGGGCGTAATTTTTTCT
The DNA here is from genome assembly GCF_048455015.1 of Haemaphysalis longicornis. Taxonomy (NCBI): domain Eukaryota; kingdom Metazoa; phylum Arthropoda; class Arachnida; order Ixodida; family Ixodidae; genus Haemaphysalis; species Haemaphysalis longicornis. Next base: position 34,652,970 of record NW_027526225.1, read on the forward strand.
TAGAGGGGAGGGGGATAGAAGCGTGGGTGGTGGCCTAAGTTGAGGCCGCCTTCAGCCACTCGAGCAGCCCGCGTCCGGGAGATCAGGTGCTCCTTATCTTCGAGCTGGAAGCTGGACAGCCTATGAGCCCACTGCTCCATTGTAGGTGATGGAACTAGGTTGGGATGTTTGAAGCACTCCCATATGAGGTGATTAGTGGTGTTTGGTTATTGCATATTGTGAAGCTGCAGGGAAAAGGGTTAGTGAAATGTGATCTAAAAAAGTCATGTTGTAGTAAGTCTGCGTTTGGATTCGGCGCCATATTTGTGATTCTTGTGTATTGAGGGATGGGTGGGGAGGGCGGCAACTTTGTTCGAGCATTCCTGTCGGGCCGCGCTGCTAAAATACGATTACGTCCTATACAAAAGCATGACAGGGAAAAAAATGACTTCTGTGGTTGTCGAGATGAAAACTTTCAGAAGCTCTCAGAAGCGGTTGCGCTGAAACTACTCGTTTCACAAAAACTTCTAGGCGCGGGTACAAAATAATTAAACCCCAAGGGAGGGAACGTTGCGGAGAGAATTTTGATATTAGGCGATCCTTGTTATTGGAGCCTGCAGAAAAGCAGACATCTCGAAAACCTATGTTTCTGCTCATATTTCCTACTCGTTTGTAAAAAATCAAGAGCCTTTATGCAAAACACTGTCCGCAATTTTACGTCCATTTTGGATATCGGTAAAAGTTGCGACTAGCTGCATCATGTTGAGCCCGATATCAGACGTTCTATGACTTCCGAGAGAGTCATGTATTCTCTACGGGAGGCTGGCACTGCTGAACCTTCGCATGTTTTCGTTATCTGCCTAGGTATAGCCTCTACCGTCCTTATGATCACGCAGTCTTTCCAGGGAGTGTAACCGTCAACTTCGGCTCATATCAGTAACATCCAGCATCCGTATCACACCACGATGATATTATCATCCCGGAACCTTTGTACCAAGGGAGTGGCGTAGCCATAAATATTTTTCAAGGAGTGTTATACGCCGTCAGTAAAAATAGAGAGAGACAGAGAGAGATCTTGCGCCCCGAAAACTTTGAGTGATTTAGGTGGCGCTCAAAAAATTTTGGGGCTTCTTCTCACATCGAAACACCCCCTTGCCACGCCCCCGTTCCCAGTGTCAAACTTGCCGGTTTGCTAGACAGCGAAAACAACGACATGGTGAGCGTTTATTGGCCCCGAAGTGGTGCTAAATTGAGGGCAAAAGATTCGTCCAGCTTCAGTGACTTTACATCGCGAACGCTGATGTTAGCCGCTTAGCTGCCTGGCGTTGCGTAATCGCTAGGTAAGCTTCATAGAACTCCTCAGACCCAGCAGATTCATTCTTGTTCGCGCCAATTTATTTTGGAACATCTATTAAAACATTTCGTTACTTTTGAACTTGGAACACTGCCCCGACGGTGCACCGCGAGATGTTTTTTGTGTTTTGACGTCGCATTTTTGAAGGCAAACCTCTCTACCTCTTCTAGCCAACGGTTCTTTCGTTGCGTGCGAGAAAAGAAACTATACTCGGTTACAACTCAAGAACGGCACCACCTCATGTAGTGCATCACTCCGCCAAAGCGCCGGACCCGTGACGTCAGTGCGCGCGCGTTTTGAAAGGGGTTTGCTATGAATGCGTGATATCGTCTGCCTTGTCTCACGCAGTTTGTTTGTCGTGACTGGAGTAGTTTATAAGCATATTTAGTCCAGAAAATCACGAGAACGGCTCACGCCATGTTCAAAATAATCCCAGTAACCCCTACTTGCGCCACGCGGAGAAACATCCGGCTACGGTGATAAGGCACAGGGGACACTTCCGGTGCCGTTCTTAAATTGTCACCGAGTATACCAACGCGGCTGCGGACGGGGAGGGCGGTTTTAACTCAGTGAGCACAGTGTAGATGGCGCGGCAAGTTTACTCAGCGTTTCCCGCGCGCTCACGCCAGCGGGTGCATCGGCGCGATCCGGCTCTGTAGTCTGCTTTAGCGATGGTTGTTTTGGGCTTGTTTTGGCGCAGCTTCGCGTCCATTGCGCGCTTTCTTCAAACGGCTTGATTGAATTGTTCAACAGCACCTTCTGGGTAACCCCGACGCGACGGAATTAAGTGGTCGTACGGGAAAGATACGATTAAAGATCGGTTTGGAGGTCGCGAAAATAAAATGTAGATATCACATACAGACATGTGGCCGCTGAACAAGCAGTACCTTCTGTGCACTGCTTTCCACGAATGGGAGTCCGTTCTCTAATTTGTAAATGCCTATTCATGCGCCTTTACCAGGTATTAGAAAAGGCGAAAGGAGCAACCGAATCTGCAAAATAGCGATTATAAGAGTTCCCTCAGCTCTCGCAATTCTCAAACATACTAAACTAAGCAGTGCAGATTGGTGTAAATGGGAATCAATAAGGTCACATGCCGAATTGTTTCCGCGTCTGTGCTTGCGTCACGTGTTGGTGTAACCTCGAGCTAGCTCATAGGGCTGGCTGGATTCCGCTATCTCACCCTTCGGATTACAGTCCTCGCCGTTTTCTTTCTGTCGAAGGACGTCCGGGCTTCAGCGGCGGCATCCGCCACTCTAGCCCGGGCGTGTCCGACGCTTCTGCGTTCAGGACGCCACTCCTGCGAATTCTAGGTAACGGCAGGCAGAATCTCTGGTTTTGCTCTTTGTAGAGCTACGTGTGTGAATTCAAGTGAAGTCGCATGTGCAATTGTTGTGGGTGTCGTTTACATGTTTGCTTTCCAACCACCTTCACAGTGTGGACTGTAGGCAATTTTTATTTGCTATTGCAAATATTAAGCACAGATATATTTTTTTTCGAAATAGCAGTGGAAATATAATTATGTATTTATGTCTTGGCTCAAATAGGCCCAATCATTCCTTTTTGCTCTTAAATTTTGCCACCACATTTAGTAGTTTCGCATTTCGTGCCATAAACGCCTCGAGCATTATAGGAAGCAAGTCAACAAAGCATAACTCAGGGGGAGTACTGCCACCGCCCCTACGGGCTTTAAGGAAGCAGTTTATGGCGGATGACCCCAAAATCCGCCGGCGGGCGTCAGCGTCAGAAGCCAAATAGCTCTTATAATGGTCCACATCGTAAGGACAATGTGTTCAAAGATGTTGAGTTGTTAAGAAAATTACAAATTTGTGATTGGCGGAGAGAGAAACTTTGGACCCTTAACACTCCCGCTTGTAGCTAAATAAGCTTGAACGTTGGGGGTGCGTTGTGGCCTGTGATTTACAGCGCGTGGGCAAGCGGTACGTGCAGCTCGACATGCCGTAATGTGTGTGTTGGTTGACACGTTGCTAGGCTCAATACGGTTCAATATATTTCAATATTGTCGTAATGGTTGTATTCTACAAATAATACTTGTACTGTGTAGTTGTATTATCCGATACAGTTGATATAGTGTCGCTGTAATTGACGGCTTCTCTGTTTCGTGCTGCTGACGCTGCTTCTCGTCTGACCGGCGCTGCTGATTAGTCAAGCTGTCATGACTGCTTTTTCAGCAGCTCCTCTCTCTCTCTCTCTCTCTCTCTCTGTATCTTTGAAGGCAGCAATAAACATTATGTTATTATTCTTATTATTATATTAGTTTAGGTTCCATACGCTCACATGTTTAAAGGAAAGATAAGGGAAAAGTAAGGGAAAAACATTAGCCAACCACCCTTTAATGCTGCATGCGGGCAAAAACTCTCCTACTCAAATGAAATCACCCGAGACGAGGACCACAGACGTAAGAAGGTCGCAGCACGTTCGATTAATTAATTGATTTATTTATTGATTCCGGGGTTTTAACGCGCCGACGCTACACAGGCGATGAGGCACGTGGCGGTTAAGCTCACTGGATTATTTTTTCTCACCTTGGAATCTTTACCTGCACACAAAGCTCGAACACACGGGTGTTTTCGCTTATCGCTTCCATCAGAAAGGGTCACTGCAGGTTCCCCCCTTGCCATCTTGGTGGCTATGTCAACATACCTACCCACAATTCTGACATTCCGGATACATTGAAAGCGATTGGCCAGCCGCGATAGCGGCTGCCTCAAGCAGGTAACGGCCCATTTACTACTTATTATTTCCCCGCGACGCCACCATATCCAACCAATATGTCATCCATCCAGTCAGCGGGATCGATCAGTGAATATGGCATCATCTGAAGACGCTCTCGATTAAGCTGACCTCTCTATAAAAAGTGAAGCCCTTCAAGTCAACGTGAAAGCTGTCAGAATGTTAGAGCAGTGATTCGCCATACTGGGCTGTGGCGCCATTATCCCCTCACTGCTACCACCAGTCACGCTCTTCGCCACACTATCACACTCCTCCCCTGATGAAGTGAAAGGAGGTTTGTCCAACGCATTTCAAATTTCCCGCCATCGCAGGGCTCGCGCGCAGCCTGCCTAAAAAAGCGTGAGCTGGAGTTATCTACTTAGGACGTTTATCTCGCTGCAGGCCTGATTCCGGCAGTCGCCGGACGTACTTGCTCTTCATTCCGCTTGTGCCGGCGCCTTACAGCGCACTTTAAACGCACCATTTTTTTCTGGCAATGGCACTTTTCGCTAACTATCGTAAAAACAACACATCAAGCGTTCCTAACTAAATGAACGCGGGCGCTGCCGGTTCATTGCATATATTGTGCCTAAAATATACCTGCAGTTTTTTTTTGTGCTAAACAACGCGAATATGTATCAGAAACGCCCGCGGTTCACGAGTTTCAATGGTTATGACTACACAAACCGCTTGTTTTTCGAAGCCTTCCTGTTGCGTACGTCCGCTACTACGTCGGGGTTAACTGTCGCTCGTACTCCTTCTCCGCAGCCTAATTCCGCCAGTCGCTCTGACGGCAAGGCGAGTCCCCAAAGTGCTCTGCCCTTAGAATCCCGATGTGCATACAGGTGAACTCTTAGGGACACTGTGCGGAGTTCTTTGAAGACCAAAGCTTTCACATTCCCTACGTCTAAATGCTTTCGGCCCTCGCAATGTTTTGTTCTTCATGAACGCCTTCTTTTTGACGCTGCTTTAATCCAGTTTTTCAATCTGTTTTCTTAAGAACAACCTTATAACTTTTATTTTCGAATAGAAGAAAGCTAGTTTACTTGGTTATGAGGTCAATATTTGCCTCAAACCGGCCTAAGGTTTGGTTTAGGTTCATCAATGTCGAAACATACGAGCCGTGAAACCAGTGCCGCTTATGTGGAACTTTCTTCCCTGTATGCTTCTTTTCATTCTCTTTCCCACGGCGGAAATGTTGGCACCCATATAAGGTCCACCTTGAAAGGAAAACCCCTGCAAAAACGATACAAAACTTCCAAATGTGTGTTCTAAAAAAAACGTGCTGACGTTTGCGAATATGAACTGCGTGTGTAAAAAAGCGATGGAGAATACCTTGAGGACGTTGCCGGATCATATACAGAACAGCATTTTTAAAATCCGGATCACATTCCAACTAGTCAGGTGTTGGTTTAGAATCGTCATGCCCTCACACCTATGTAGTGTATGAGCGCAGTGACCTTACTTCACGCAGTTTCAAAGTTTAGGTGTTTGCTAACCGTTCCTTTGGGGACTAAATACGCAGCCAATCTACTGCGAGTCCCACAGGCGATATCTAGTTTTATCGAGTCACAGTTAGTTGTATTTCCAATTGACCATGGCATTGGTGTAAGATCTCAGGCATCGATGCAGGGTACTCTGGACGATATACGACGCCATAAAGGCCCGACGCAGAGCGTATACTGCTGGTAGCGGTTCTATGAAACCAAGTTTATGGCAACTTTTTAGAGTTCTGAAGGATATTTGGAAATCGGTTTATGGTGTTATCGAAAAGACGACACTTCTTGCTTTAGAGGGGGCATGAACAGAATATACAGGTTTGGTTCAGTTGAAAGATCACTGCCCCGATCAGAGGGCTACCATTTTTAAAGAAACTTCTAGAAAATATTGGAGATAGTAGCGAAAACAGGTGAGGAAGTGGTGACGGCCCCACCACTTTCCGCCGACTTCTCTGTGACATCGCGGAATTTTGGTGCGATTGACTGCCGCCGACGAAACCCACCAACCAAAAATACGACTAATCGATTGCAGTGGAGCATCTATATAGTTTCTTTCGGTCGTGTCACTCGAATGCGAGCGTGCCGTTAAAATACGGATTACTGCGTTTTAGTGCTGGCTTTTATTTCGTAAGTCCTGTTCTTAAACGTCCTGTATCGTGCAATTTCAAAGTTTTTTTCTTAATTCTTGCGTTCTTTTGGTCTAAGAAACGTCTTTCTTCGTTGGAACGGAGCTGATTGAGTTACGAAAGGCAAGTTATTTCGAACTGAACGAAGCTTTACGTTCCTTTCAAGGCCCTTTTAAGTTCAGTAGAGCCCCTAGTCACAGAAAGTGCTGCTACCGATGTAGAGTGGACTACCGTTAAGACGATCTCGAAGGGAACCTGAAAGTGTGTTCGGAATATTCGAAATTCATCTTTAGCGGGTTGTTTTCCATTTTCGATGTTACAAGAGAGCAAAAGTGTTGTAAGTCTTTACCATAGAGTTCTTGTTAATCGAGTTCCTCGCAACCGGAGTCTTCTGTACATTTACAACATCTCAAGCCTAACGACGTGTCTCTGACGTAATTCAGCCCGCTCTCGGAGGAAGCCTCGGGAAGACGTTGATTTCTTCGATGAGAACTGCGCTGAGATCGGCTACACACACACTTTGCAGCCAGTGGTTCCTCGGGCAGCTGCCTGTATGGCGTCTGGCCGCCATTCGCAATTACTGCACTGCGGCGACGAACGCTTCCAGAAATAGTTCTAACAGTCCACCCTTTGGGCGTCCTGCTGCGTGTTCAGCGTTGGCGCTCAGTTATGGATCGTTGTCTCCATGGGGATCCGCTTATACAAACATAAGAGCAACCACTGTTGAAAATACCACCAGAAAATTGTTGGTCAAATGGCACAACAACGCATCACATTTCTGAGAGGAACCGTTAAACGAGTTACTAATATTCTCCTTCATATTAACTGTGAACGTGATAACGCTGCGTTACACTAGTTTTTAGTGCGTAAACGCTTTTTGTGTCAACAACAACAAATTTCGGCCAGCACTGTGTCGCCTTTGGGTGTCATTGCGTTCCCCTTACGATATAGGAATGAAAATACCTGGGTTCCCCGTTACATCAACCGCAGAGAAGCGGTCCCTGGTGCTATGCAAATCAATAATTATGTACGTTAATATGCTGCAAACTGCGCCTCAAGCAATCAAAAGCACATCGAACCGGAGTAACGACCTAATGGGTAGAAGTATTGATTTCGTGGCGACACCATCATGATCGTCTTCATCAGCACCATCGTCATCAGCAGTATTACTTAGTTCGCGCTTAGAACGCACTCGGCGGCTTTCTCGAGCGGCACGTCTTCCTTCGCTGCTCGCGCTTGCTGTGGCAGAGCCGCCGCAACCTCAATAAACATGATCTCAGCCACGCCACCTCATCGGCCGTCTACAATTTTAAGCATTTCCACCCGAAAATACCTCAGCTTGAAAAAACACGTACTACTTTGGGGGCTCGAACTAAGATAACTACGATAGGAAGCAAATAATACCTCGCAGACACATCGATTGACATACAGGCAGACGACATATCCCCTGGAACTTCACCAGGGTTTGGTGAGACACGGTGTGACGCATTTACTCTTCACCTTAAAAGCACATTGCTAAAGTTCGTCCTACCGTAGTAATTGTGTTGGTACTCGGGGTCTTAGGCGGTGCCACTAGACGTCAACATGAATTCTGAAGGTGATATGCCGAAGTGATGTGTTACGGAGATGTTTCTTCGCTTGTGTAATGCTTTTGAAGCATCAACATCGTTTCTTTTTGTTCTCCGTCTACGTCGCCAGCGTCAGAAATATGCTTGAAAGAAGAATAATGCGTTTGGAATGTGCTGCGCGCCACGTCGAGGGAGGAGATGCCCGATAGGCATTTATTTTGTTGTAGCGCAAAATGTGTGTGGCGAAAGGGAGACATTGGCGAAGAGCTAAATTGTGGAGCCTTCTTTATTTCCAAGTTCTTAGCTTGCATGCCCAAAAAGGTTGATGCTCTTTATAGGGAGGTTGCGAGGAGGGCACGCTGTTGCTCGACGCTAGGACTAACGTCACGCTCTTTTATCAGCCTCTTCAAGCGGTACCTTCCGCTTGACGTACACTGAGCTTGCCGTCGCATTGCAAGTTGTGAGGCTCACCTCGACTGGTAGCTAAATTTAAGCACACGCGGGGCACATTGAACCATATGTCAAACTAGTTTAGCGTAGGACCTCACACAATTCAGTTCAAAAACTATTCGCACGTTGCAGCCTCCATCGCCGAATATTGAACCGTTCGACTTCTTGCTTCCTTTTCACCTCCGTTTTTCATTCTCCATCCCTACTTTTCTGTTTTCATTTATTCTCCCTTCTTCCTTCGCATTTCTTCTTTCTTCACCCTATTTCTTGCGTCTTTCTTCGTTCCTGCTCTGTATTTTTTCCACTGCCTTTGGATTCCGTTGTTCCTCTTTCCGGGTACCTCTTCTTTCTTCATCCTTTTTCTTTGGTGCAATTTGTTCTGAGTATTGTGTAAAATGAATAGTATTTTTCTTCCTCCACCTATTTTTTTCTCTTTTAAATACCTAGAAGAACGGTCGGAATTACTTTCTCTATTCTCAAGAACCTAAATATATTGCTCTACTTTCCACCGCGCGAGCAAGGCGTGCGCTTTCATTCTCGGCCGCCCCTAGGTCCGCTGAGACCCGGCGCAGAGCCAGCGTGTGGCGCTGCAACTCGGCGGGCGCGCATTGCGTTTTCCCCAACAGCCTCGACACGCAAAGACTGAAGCGGGTTCCCGTTCTTTCTCAATGTCAGGACTACACAACATTCAAAGTGCCCTGTCTCCAAAGACGGCTAAGCCTCCCCAGACACCTGAATCTGTACGAGCTCGGCTGGCCGGTGCTCGAAGTCGGTTAGCGGAGCTGGTGCCAGGACGGAATCGGCTTTCGTAGTGGCGAGATCGTCATTACTCTCCAGTGAAGCATACAAACCGTAGCTGACTCGGCTGCAGGCTTTCCCGCCACGTTGCTCGTTTCTGCACTACCTTCCCAAGGAACAACCTTCGTTTCAGCGGACTCGTGCGGCCTGTCGGTAACCTCATCGTTTACGCATTCCTGCGAAACGTCGATATCTCGCGAAATGTTCACGTTCCAGTCGGCAGCCGTTCCCAATGCCTTCCGCAAATTTGAACCGTCTGAACACTCTGCCGAGATCTCCAAAACAAACTCCGACCCATTATCACACTCAGCGGACGAGTGCTGCCCTCTGTCGACCACCTGAGCTAATGCGTCTTGGTTATCTCTCTTAGCCACCCTGTCGCGCTGCTTGGCCGCAACAGTCACTTCCATCTCGCGCTCCCGAGCGTCTGCTACTGGCAGCGCTGGCACGGTGCTTTCCTCAACATCGAGGTCTTTTTCGAGCAACAATGTTAACACAGGCTTCACTTCTTCCTGCTCGAGTTGGATTTCGTGCTCTAGTTTCTTGTTCTCCCGCTGGAGTCTCTCTTTTTCGAGCTTCGGCTTACAGTGCCTTCTTACCAGTCCACACCTGGAACATTAGAGTCTCCAGAGATTGGAAACTTATTTTCTAGGTAAGCGTTACAATACCCTCACAGATGCGTTACAGCGCTGAAATTTGCTATAGGTTATGGATGGCAGCATAAAAAGTGTAAACGAACAGGGAATGTTTGCACCCGCCGAGAAGTTCTACCCACACTGATTCCTTAGGCGTTTACAGGACCGAGAAACGACGGCCATTGAATGGTTTGGGCCCACGAAGGAGCACTATGTTGCCGCAATTTTTGGACATGAAGCCTTCAGTGCCACCAGGAAAGATAGTATAATTATCAGTAAATATTCACTGGATGTAATTTCTGAAGACAGCTAAGTTTCGCTAAGGATGATAAGAATTATTGTGGACCATGCTAAACAAAAAAAATTTAGCAGATTTAGTCGTGAGACCACGTATATTTTGGTAGTAAACTTTCAGTTCTAAAAAACTACTATGGTTTGTAGCTTCAAATCAGGCACATATCGAAGCGAAGATTTGACAACATGTTTCCTCCCAAATTGGTGCGGACGCACGCAAGGCCTTTTTGTGGGTATGTATCACATAAACGCCTAATGTTTGATGGTACTGATCTACGGGTTCTGGACTCTGACCTTTCGTAAAACAGTAGCCGAGAGATTGCGCGAGAGTGAAAATTTCAGCTGAGTGCAACATAGACTCACGTAGCGCACCCTTGAAGCGCTTAAAGAGGCAAGCTTTCGGCCACAGCCCAGGATCTCGTAGTAGGTGCCAGAACTCGTCGGTTACTGCCACGTGAAAGAAAGAATACGTATCACGATTTGTTTTTATACGCTTGCAGGTTAGGGCGTCGCATTTCTGACACACAAGTATCAGGAGGGCTTAGTTTCCGTGGTCTCGCTGGATAGTTTTGTAATGAATAAAGCATTCGGCAGTTTTCGCCGTTCTACCACTGAGAGGTCGCATGATTCAGACATTCCAAAGGAAGCGAAAGGTTGGCGCACTTTGTCCGTAACATCACCGGCGGTGGGGACGACGACGCTTGAGCCTCGTGTAGCGGAATCTGCGTCGATGCAGCCAGGGCTTGCAGCAGTCGGGCGGCAGCAATGAAAGCTATTATCACGTGATTCGACCATCAGCTGGTGACGATAGAAATCATTCTTCAGGAGCGCCGCAACACAACGGGCCGGAGAAGCGGGTGCAGCCGCAGCAAAAGACGATTTTTAGTGGGTAACCGGTCGTCTGGCAGCAGACGACGTCACCATGAATGAAGCCGGCTTGGAGAGGCGGAATTGTGCTGCTAGAAGTTGGAAGTTCTTTAGAGAACAGGTGTGGATATTTTTGGAATGAACAGGCTTGTAAAGAGGGACGCACTTTTCGATGCTCTACTGACTGTTTCGGTAAATATTCGAACGTGATCGTCACCATTACCGGCATGAAAAACACTTGACCATTCAGCGGATGAATAAACGTGTTACAGCCCAGCATAATTTCCACAGTTGAAAGCTTATTGCAGGAGTGCACACTCGTCAACACCGCCATAGCGATGCCGGTCAGCGGCAGTCACACGGCCAATAAGAGGGGGGGGGTTGAACTTGCCGAGTACGCAAGAGATATATCCGAGGCACACACTTCTAACTCTTTAAAGCTTCAGAAGCACACATCTAGGATATTACCACAAGTTTTCTATGCGGCATTACAACTGCATGGAGGTGAAATATTCAAAATCTGTCATCATCCTGCACTTCTGTGCTGCCTAAATATATTTGAGATGAATTGACTGCCCCAATAAATACCTGTGGTGTTGAAGTCCCATTGTAAAAATAGCTTCTGGTTAATACTTATAACATCAATCAATCAATCAATCAATCAATCAATCAATCAATCAATCAATCAATCAATCAATCAATCAATCAATCAATCAATCAATCAATCAATCAATCAATCAGTCAATCAATCAATCAATCAATCATTCAATCAATCAATCAAATAATCAATCAATCAATCAGTCAATCAGTCGATCAATCAATCAATCAATCGATCAGTCAAATATTCAATCAATCAACCAACCAAAAGATGTGTATTTCTGCGCCCAGGAACAGCCAGGGGCCTTTATGCTGGTGAACTAGAAACAAACATTTGGAAAGGGACGACGAAACATGTGGACATCTCACACGCACCAAAAAGAAACTTTGATTGCTTACACTGAACAAATATTACACGCATTGAAAAACGCAGACATGTATGTATGTATGTATGTATGTATGTATGTATGTGTGTATGTATCTATGTATGTATGTATGTATGTATGTATGTATGTATGTATGTATGTATGTATGTATGTATGTATGTATGTATGTAGGTATGTACAAACTCTTGTGCCTATAGAAATGGTCCACTGCACCCGAACGGTTGTTGCACGTGCCCAGGGTCTGGGAAGAGGAATGTGCAGATATAATAAGGTTAGCTTTGCAAAAATTGAGTGATCTCAGATTTCTTTTACACGATATAAACAGCATCAAAGTAATGTATACGTTGAAAGAAAATAAATAAAGCAATAAGAAAAGAAGGGCAAAGGTTTTTGTTCCTAGCGATTTATGCCGAAATAACAGCATAAGCGTCAGTCGTGCATCATGATGACAAGAATGAAAAAGTGCAAGGTTGTGGAATGACAAGCTCAAGGATATGCTTGCAAAAGAGAGTCGGTGAATTAGTAAATATGTCTAAGTCTTCAGAGTACCCGTTGTGTCAACACTGCATTCGGAACAGATGGTACAAGCCACTAAAACATTTCGGATTAAGAACTCTTTGTGGTTCTTGGTCATGTTTTTTGGCACATCGAGAGGAACATGCTGTAGCCACACTACACAAGACACTGAGCCATGAATATGTTTGAAGTTAGTAAAGACATACACTCTATTCCGGCTGGAGATTATGCGCTGTACCATAAATCATAAAGATGTTTCCGAGTTATTATTACCAGCGAAACGATGGATAAAGATAGATATAAACTCATTTTGAACACTGTCAATGAGCGTGAAATTTGTTGTACACATGCATGCTGTTCCAAACAACACAAGCACCCCCAAGCAGCGGGCGAAAAATGATAGTGTAGTATTCCGAAGAAAAGTCGGTTCTTTGAACTCCTTCGATATCCGGCACACATCACCAAGGAATCGAGGAGCCTAAGAGTAATTAACCGGATATGTGACGAGAAGCTGTCAAAATTGACAGCGAGGTCGTTAACCTTTGCCACACGAGGTAGAACTTTACCGGTAATGTTATAGGGAAACGAAATGTCAGAGTTTCGTGTGTATGTCATTACCTTAGTTTGAGAAGTATAAAAATAGTTTTGTTGCAAGTGCATCAGTGCAAAAATGACTAGATTACTGTCTGGAGGGCAGAAAAGATTGCAGCGTTCCAAACAAATTTAAATACTTTGACGTCGTGAGCATATGAGGAAATTGAATTGTGGAATACTGGCAAAACACCATTTATAAGGATTGATAGAAGTGGCCCAAGTACAGAACCCTTAGGGACACCACTGTCGCCTCATAGCAAAGTGAGGACATTTTTACTCACAAAGCATGATCTTTCACGTAAATATTTGAATAGGAGGCAGGTGAGGGATGGGTGTAAATCGAGTTAAGACAGTTTGTTAAATAACTGTTCGTGCGAGCCGACATGAAATGCCTTTTTTGAATCAAAGTAAACGACATCATGTTGGTCTATCCCCTGGACAGCTGCAGAGATGTGCTGCATGAAATTGACAAGATTGGAGGTGGTCGACCGCCCAGTTAGAGAGCCATGCTGCTCAGGTATCAATATGTTTTATACTGAACGTGAATAGCATATGTCATACTGTCTCAAAGAGCTTCGAAGCAGCGCATAGAATAGAAATTGGCCGGTATTTCGTGGGGTCAAATTTTGACCCTGACCTAAAAACAGGAACCACTCACAGAGTCTTCAAGCTAGCGAGCGGGATATCGGCCAGTTTTGAGGGAAGTTTATTATATACACGTGAACACATGTACAAGGAGATCACCAAAAGCCTTAAGTACTGCCGAGGGAATGCAGTCAGGGCTGCACAAAATTGACGCCTATCCTCGCTTTAGAGCTTTCGAGACAGTACTTCCTGAGAATATTCTTTCTGAACATTTATAGAGGTGCCGAGAAAGCTCAGGGGGACCCACTACACTTTCATTGCCGAATGCGAAATAGAATGGAATGCGAAAATGGAATGGAATAGGTATTAGAAACGTCAGATATGCTCTCCCCTGCTCATCAGGGAGGTTACTATTTCCTAAAAAAATTTTTGATGTGTATGAACGAACGTTGCCCTAGAAAGCTTTGGCGTCCCGTGTTGCGTTAGGGTCAATAGCGGGAATATAATTACACCTATCACGTTTAAGCATAAATTTACAGTGAGACCTGAGTTGAAGAAACACACTCTTTCACTTTTCCTGCCCTATATTCATAGCATGTCGGTGAGCTCGATCTACCCTTCCAAGGGCCCTTTTGAGTTCGGCCGAAAACAAGTACAGAAGAATGCCTTTGTTTTCTGTTACTTTAGGTACAAATCCGAGGAAACCGTCATGCAGAACTTCAGGGAAAAAAGTCAGCCTGCTCGTCTGCGTCACTCAGGTTGGCTACTGGAAACCAGTCCGTGTCACAAAGAAAATGATAGAAAAAACAATGTAGTCCCTACGAGCAATGTTGTAACAGCTGTTTAGTGGTGTGCTAAGAGGAGGACTCAGATGAAGGAGAGATACTTCACAAAGAGAAATTATCAGAATAGAAGGAATTTTATCAGGCTTCACCATTTCTATAAAGCTGTGTGACACATCGGCGGCTTCTGAGTTAGACACGAGTCTAACAGATTCCCACATGAATTTCTAATGAAGTTTTACTGCTGAAATGAGGTAAAGGAAACAAAATAGAGAGTGGTGTCCTACTTCTGAAATATTGGAAGCTGAGTGATCTTCAAAATCATATTTATATTTAAAAGTAAGAAAAATAACCAATCAATCGATTATTCCATGTTTATTATTGTTCAAGGAAAAGCCAAAGCCTTCATCCTCCTCCACTGAGAGTGAAAAATGCAGCACTGAAAAACATCAACCGCTAAAAAATAAACAGTAAATGAGCAAAAAAAACCTACAAATAGGTATGAACGATGAAAAGTAATATAGTGTAATCTAATCAACGTTACGGAAGCGATTCTTGCTGGAGCCAGAGAGGGAAAAAGGTAACTACAAAATGCTTACACTATTGCCAAATGAACAATCCCTGAGCCAAAAAAGAAGCTATACAAAAAATGCAAAAAAGATTAAAAATAGATAGCGTCATCCAAAAAACATTACACAAACGATAAAAACGGTAATGTCTGGTATATTGCAAAAATAGATCTCGCAATAAGCGCAACGATAGAGAAAGGTAAGTGAAAAGAAGAAAGTCTTGAGACTTTAGTTGTAACGTAAGTATTCCAATTTAGTAAACAAATAAAATGAAGACAGCAAATTATTATAAAAAGAGAGAAAAAGAAAAGTTGTACGATCACAGTGGAAAAATCAACATAAAATGTGAATATGCAAGAAGAAGGTCCCAGAAACCTAAGCACACGTGACTATGATCAGTGAAGAAAAAATGAAAGACGTTCCATACAATGATAAAGATGTGGGAAGTGCTCAGCAGTGAGTCGCTACAATGGGAGGTGGCGCCATTCCAACCCACTGCTACCAGCCGAAACGCTCTTCGCCGCCCTCTCTCACTCCTCTCTTGATGAATACGCAATTCAAATCTTCCGTCTTCGCAATGCTCGCGTGCCCCATGGCAGGAAATGCGCTTGCGGGGGTTGTGTTATTTTCGTGCTTGCTTTAAATTCGTATACTGGGCTGTTTGCATCATTTCGAAAGCATGAGTTTTTCTCGCAAGTCTGGTGCCTTTCTCTCTCATTTAAAACGCGTTATTTTTTTCATGCGCGGCTGGGGCCTTTCTGCATTATTTTGAACGGGCCGCCGTTTTCTTGCGCGGCTGGAGCCTCTCTGCGTCATTTCAAACAAGGTATCTTCTTATGGTGCGGCTGCTGTAAGTCTACATCGTTTTGAACACGTCTTTTTTTCTGCCGGGCCCGCTTGTTTCGCTTACTTTCGTAAAAACCAACGCCCGAGAGTTCCTAACTATATTTCCGCGGAGGCTGCCGGTTTTATAACCAGTTTTTACCTGAAATGTACCTTCAGTTTTATTTGCTTTAAACAACCGGGAGATCTATGACAAGGGCCAGCTGTTCACGAGGTTCAAACGGTTATGTGTATATAAATCGCGTTGCTTTCAAAGCCTCAATGTAACTACATGACGACGGAACGCCAGGACTTACTTGGGACGGAGGTACCCTGAAAGCACTGAAGAGGCGTGTTGACGTGGGGAAAAATCACATGTATGCACCTAAAGACAAGCAAGCCAATGTCATCACAAATAAGGATAAAATAGTGACACTAGCCGAGGATTCTATAGGGATCTGTACAGTATCCGGGACATCCAGGACAACGAGGAACCAGGAAATAGCTCAGAGGAGGTAGACATCCCACCAGTAACGACAGAAAAAGCAAGGAAGGCTTTGGGAGAAATGAAAGGTGGCAAAGGAACTTGATAGGATCACATAACCGCAGACCTGAATGATGGCGGAGAAATTGTGGTAGAAAAACTGGCAAACCTGCATACGCAATGCCTAATGACGCCAAATGTACCGGAAGCTTGGAAGAACGCGAATATCATCCTCATCCATAAGGAAGGAGACATGAAGGACTTGAAAAATTACAGGCCGATCATCTTACTGTCAGTCGTCTACAAGGTACTTACCAAGGTAATTGCTAACAGAATTTCTGGAACCTTAGATATCAGTCAACCTAAATAACAAGCGGGGTTCCGTAAAAGCTATTCAACAATGAACCACATTCACACGATCAATCAGGTGATAGAGAAGTGCGCTGAGTATACTGAACCCCTATATATTGCCTTCATAGGCTACGAGAAAGCATTTCACTCGGTCGAAACCTCAGCAGTCATTCACGCATTACAGAACCAGGGCGTAGATGAACATTGTGTAAGAATACTAGGGTATATCTAGAATGTGTGCAGACCTTCCATCATCCTCTATAAGGAGAGCAGTAAAATACCTATAAGGAAGAGCGTCAGATAAGGAGACATAATCTCTCCATTGTTATTCCCAGCATGTTTACAAGAAGTATTCAGAACGGCAGATTGGGAACAGGTGGGAGTAAGGGTTAATGGAAAATACCTAAGTAATCTCAGATTTGCTGATGACGTTGCCCTGCTAAGTAACTAGAGGCACGAATTGCAAAGCATGCTTTCCGCACTGGACAAACAGAGTAGAACCGTGTGCCTGAAAATTAATATGCAGAAACCCAAAGTAATTTTGAATAACCTCAGGACAGCACAGCGGTTGGAGATAGGTGGCGAGGCAGGGGAGGTAGTTAGCGAATATATCTACTTAGGCCAAATTGTGACCCCGGATCCCAACCACGAGGAAGCAGAGATAAAAGGATAAGAATGGGGTGAAGTGCATACGGCAGACATCCTGAGATTATGAATGACAGCCTACCACTGTCTCTAAGAAGAAAGTGCATGACAGCTGCTGGTTACCGGTACTCGCCTACGGGACAGAAACTTGGGGGCTCACTACGAGGCTTCAACTTAAATTGAGATCGACTCAGTGGGCAATGGAATGTAAGAATATAGCTGTAACATTAGGGGACAAGAAGAGAGCTGAGTTGGTCAGGGAACAAAAAACCGTGTTAAGTACATATTAGTAGAAATTAGAAAGAAGAAATGGATGTGGGCAGGGCATGTAATGCGAAGGCAAGAATACCCTTGGTCATTAAGCGTAACAGAGTGGATCCCTAGAGAAGGCAAGCGTAGCAGGGGCGTCAGAAAGTTAGATGGGCAGATAAGATCAAGATGTTTTCAGGCGTAAATTGGTCGCGGTTAGCGCAGGACCACGGTAGTTGGAGAATAACTGGAGAGGCCTTTGCCCTGCAGTGGGCGTAGATAGGCTGGTTATGAAGGAGAACCGGTTGGAGAGAGAGAGAGAACATCTTTATTGGCTGGCTAAATTAGTCGCAGATACCAGCCTCCTTTAGGGGAGGCAGCATCTATGACTGCTGGCGTTGGAGGGCCTCCATCGCGAACTGGACGGCTCCCCGTTGAGAGTCTAAGTCTTCCTTGCCCACCGCACGAGCAAGATGGGGTGGAAGCACGTCTGTTGGGTCCGGACTCACAGCACATGTCCATAGCATGTGCGCCATAGTAGCGCGACTACCACTGCAGAGCACACACACGTCACTCGGCTGTAGTTCGGGGTGGGCGTGTTTCACCCATACAGGGGTCCACGTCACACGCACTTGCAATTGTCTGAACAGTACTGCCTCTTGCCTAGAGAGGTTCGAGTGAGGCCCAGCGTATCGTCTCCGGGAGTCCCGGAAGCACTTCAGTACCTCACCGTACGTAGTAATCGGGTTGAAGTCTTCACGTTCGTTGTCGTGATCGCCCGCTGGAGGAGGGGAGACCGAGCCGGCGTTGCGTCTCGTTGCGGTTCGTTTTGGGTCCCACTGCGCCCATGTGGGCAGGGAACCACTTGATGCACACCGTTGTCTGTGATGGCCGTACGGCCCCGCACACCCTCACAACACTCGGGTGCACCTTGTTCTCGGGGAAACGCAGGACGGCCGTCCGGGAGTCACTGAGGACGGTGGTGCAGTTAGGGTTGGAGAGAGCCAGCGCGATGGCCAGCTCTTCCGCTTGTTCAGTGGATGATGCCACGATGCTGCCGGCCATGTAGAGCTCACCGGTGGTGGCTGCGATGACGGCGGCGGCGTACGTGTTCTTGCGGTCCGGGTACCTGGCCACGTCCACGTAGAAGGCCCCGGTGTCGTTGGAGTGAGTGGTTTTAAGTGCCCGCGCTTGAGCGAGCCGTCTTTCGTTGTTCTCCCTTGGACTCATGTGGCGGGGAAGTGAGGCGACCTGCAGATTGTGCAGTAGGTCTCGCGGAAGCGACAGCCAGTCCCTACCTTCCTGCAGCCTCGGTTGATATCCTATCTTTTGTAGCATTGCCCTGCCCGTTCGGGTCTGCGCGAGACGTGTAAGCTGCGGGGTTTGCTGTGCCTCGACTATCTCGCCTAGTGTATTATGCATGCGTAGCTCAAGGAGCCGTTCGTTATTAGTGTGGTTGTAAAGACCAAGTGCAGCTTTGTGTGCCTTGCGTATGAGCGCATCCAGCTTTCTACGCTCGAGGTCGGTCCAGTCATGAAAGGCCGCGACATAGGCCAGGTGGCTGATGGCGAAAGACTGTACGAGTTTGAGCAGGTTGTGCTCTCTCATGCCAGCGTATTTGGTTGAAATCTTCTTAATTAAGCTTATGGCTCTGGAGACCTTGGAATCCAGTAGCTTGAAGGTGTGGCCGTTGTAGCGTAGCTCTTCGATGTGGAGGGCCCCGGACACGCAAGGTGCTGACTCTTGGGATGGTAGTACCGTCATCCGCATGGAGCTGTATGTCAGGTGCGCTGTCGGATCTGAACTTGCGGCGTTGCAGTAGTAGGAGCAGTTCTGACTTGGCTGGGGAGCACTGGAGGCCCGTGCCTTGCAGTTGGTCTTCAACGACGTCGATGGCTTGCTGCTGGGACGCCTCGATCTCGCCGTCACTGCCACCCGTCACCCAGAGGGTGACATCATCGGCATAGATCGTGTGTTTGACTTTCGGGAAGGCGCGAAGGCGTTCGGCCACTCCAATCATGACTAGGTTCAACAGCGTCGGCGAGATCACGGCCCGCTGCGGTGTGCCTATGCTCCCCAACGTCTTGGTTGGTAGCTCCAGATCCCCTGCCACGATGGTGGTGGTACGGGCTGTGAGGAAGTCCTTGATGTAGTTGTATGTGCGTTCTCCCATGTTGAGGTGGGAGACTTGCTGTAGAATCGCCGAGTGGTGGATGGTGTCGAAGGCACTCTTCAAATCGAGACCGAGTATGGCCCGGTTGTTCATGGGGCTTGTGGTCGTCGACGGTTTGTCAATGATCTCGTGCTTGATGGTGGTATGGTTTGAGAAGGGCGTCGTGATCAATACTGCTAGGCTGGACATTAGAAGGGCATGCCCCAGGAGAGACTGTCAGAGCAACCCTATTAATCGCATCTGTGACGAGACGCAATACTTTGTATGTCCCAGAAAAGGGCTGAAGCTGTTTCTCTGAGAGGCCAACCAGACGTGCGCGGGAGCGGCGAAGTGACCCAAAATAGTCGGTAATGATAGAAGGGAAATTAAAGTATTGAAGGCTTGTGCTAGATCTGGACAACACGCAAGGGTGGCGCCGATGTTCAAAATAGTGGGTGAGAGGACCAGCTACATTAGCAAAACGTTCTATAAACTAGCAGAAATAACAGTAAGTGACTGAGTGAGTGAACTCTTTATTGAAATCGCCTTGCAGGCAGTCAAGAGCGTCGTCAATAATCGAAAGGGGATACATCTTTTCTCTTGATTTTGTTTATTTGGCTATATTCCAGGCAGAAACGCCACGTGCCATTTTTATTCTGGAATAAAAAGACAGGAGATTCCGACGAACTAGGAAACGTTCAACGATTTCCTTGCTACGCATTTTCTCGAACCATTGTTGCATCCCGAGGGATTCAGCATGAGATTCGCGATGAGGCCGCCTGTTCAGTGGTTCTGCATCACCAGTGCTTATGCGGTGCACCACAGCGTGTGTTGTACTCAGTCGACAGCTGCATAAATAAAAGATGTCGTTATCGGACGTCAATAGATAGCGATGAGAATCGGCGTCCACAATGAATCGGGTGCTGTCATCGCTGTGATTTTATTTTCTGGGAGTGATGACTCCAATGTGGTTCCAAAGGGCAAAGGATTGAAAGCGCCATTTCGTTTAAGAAGAGCCGGATTTCAGATGAAATATTGTTAGGCAAATCATTAATTTAAACTTTAACAAATAAGGAGTCCAGCACGCTGTCCTTGGCAAGGCCTCAGTACACTTCCCCAAAAGAAGAGAAACTGTTATTGACTGATGTGAACTGAAGTCTTCTCGGAAGGAAATCCTTAATTCATGCGAGCCCAAGCGTCCGGATGTTAAGCTGTGGTGTTTTTATTAGCAACCTGTGATGAGGGAATCGGTCAAACGTTTTCGAAAAATCAAGAACCTTGCAAGTTGAGAGTCGAATGCGTAGCTCTTTTGAAAGCCGTGCTGGTACCTGAAAATGATGTTAGGCTTTACTGGGTACTTCAGTAATTGACAGAAAATGACATGTTCCAGTAATTCGCATAAGGTGCTTGTTAACGATATTGGGCTATAATGAAGTGGGGAGGAAGGATCACCAGATTTAGAGATGAGTATTAGTTTAGCAATTCGCCACTCTTCAGGGATTAAACCAGATCACAAGCCGTGAGTGAAAAACGCTGATAAGATAGATGAATGTGTTGAGAAACTTTTTTAGTATCTTGTTATTGAATCCAAGGTGATCAGGTGCTGAAGAGGTTTTAAGTTTGCTGAGTAAAGAAAGTATACCGGCCTCGTTATTAACTACTTCAGGCATTCTTGTGCCGAAATCTTATGCCACCCTGCAAGACGTCTATCCGACGATTTCTCAACTAAAAAAACAGCCCAGGTTTAGATCATATTTCTATGTGCCATCAGACAACAGCTGCGCTATTTTTTTCCGTCCGAATATATCATACAATATTCTTATATTTTTGTTGGGTGATTCCCCGAATTTTTAGGCAATCCAGATATATCTCCATATTTAAAAAGCGCGAAAAAAATTCTTTTTAACGATATGCGTATTTCCAGTTTTCCGTCTCTTAGCAAAATAATTGAAATTTGTTTCCTAATAGAATTACCGCAAACTAAACATTATTTGAGTTAGTAAGTTATTACGTTCTAATAACTTGGCCCTCATTTCTTCAATTCACTGTATGAAGTGATTAACAAATATTTCGCTGCTCTTTGACCACGTTTTCTTAGAATTTGCGAGAGCTTTCGCTACAATTGTTTACAACGTCTTTTTTTCAGGAAGCTAGAAGCGTAGGGAATTACTGGTACATCACTAAGATTCCTAAATACTACTTGCTTTACAAGAAATGCAGAATCTATGCAGCAGATATGTTTTCTGAAACTACAGTTGGTTAAAAGGGGTGCCCCAAACATCAATTTCGTGCCCCCTACTCTTCTTGCTTTATATAAATGAGCTTCCCGACACCTTGCAAACATCCCATCGTCTCTCATATACGGATGACCCCACTATATTGACATTGCACCGGTGTATATCCTCTTTAACATCGCAACTAAACCTCGCTCTCAGCAATGCCTTAGATTGGGGTAAAACGAAACTATTAGTAATTATTCCTATCAAATTTAAATTCATAATTCATGCCGTAAGACTAGGACAGATAGAACAAGGGACACGAAGATCTGCGCTGGTCTTCGTGTCCCTTGTTCTATCTGTCCTAGTCTTACGCTGCGCAAACATTCAGCATGAAAGTTTTCTTGTTGCGTTCCCAAACTTGCCTGAACAGGCTGCCATAAAGTCTTCATTAAAAGAAAAGTAGAGTTTATTTGCCCTTCAAAGTTGTCAGTAGCAGGAAAGATTTTGAATATCGTTATTTAGTTCTGACTTTTACTTTATTGAGCGTCTCTTGTTATCGAGACCACCTTAGGTTAGCTTGTATGGGAACACACTTGCGAGTATTATTTTCATTCAATTGCTGCTGTCATTACTAGCATAACAAATGGCACCATCTCCACTCCGTGGATTATGGCGAGGGTGCGGAATACGGGGACTCGAAATGACATCCACGTTGCGCTCCGAGTGACATCCGATTTGCGCCCCGACCGTCATTCGATTTTTGTTGCTTTGCTTCCGCTTGCCGCCCTTTCGTATTCGGGGAAGCTCATTGTCTTCGTAGACCTTGAGCAGCATCGCGACGCTTCTTATGTTCGTTTCCGTCCATGGCGGAAAGAACGTGTGTGATTTTCGGAACCCCCTGATATACGCGGTGCACCGCGGTGCCATCCCATGTTTACGCGTAGCGCCATCTTGCGTAGTTCGATGCAGTCACTGTGCAATAAAACTTGATCACAACCTGACCAGACTGGTGTTTTTGCGCGTTTTCTCGTTGCTAGGTTATGTTTGTGCCTGTTTTCGAGTGTTTTTGGGTATTCTTGTATCCTTTTAGGTAGTTTCTGCACAGATTTTCGCTTGATGGTGTGTGCACCCGGATGGACGCGGACGGACATTGGTAGGTTCTAATGCACTCCGCACCAATACAGGCAAGGGAGTAAGCCGTTTGACTCTCGGGTGCTAACTTACCGTCCTAGCCCAATGGGTAAGATGGCTGTCACTAACGCTGCCTGATCCACCAGCCAGAAGTCCGAATCCTGCCGGTGCCTGTATGATTTTTTGCGATTGTAAATGCTTTGCGCACGGACGTGGACGGACATTGTGAGGTCCAAAGGTGCTCCGCACCTAAAAAACGCGGGCCATCTCCACTAACGTAACACCTGGGGAGGGGCGAAGCATGCAGTGTATAAGTGCATTCCTGACGCCTTGGTGTTTTTGCCAACGGAGATTAACCAGTAGAAGGGGGTAAAGGTATGCAGCTTTGCTGTAAAATATTCGTCTATTTGAAGCGCGAAGCGTTCTAGCGCGAGGTTTGAATGAGTGCCCCGGTGTTTTAGTACCGTGAGTACATCAGACAACGCGTTCGTTGACAACTTTGGACGCCGACACCCCGAGCCCCTATAGGTGTTCGCCCCTAAAAGGCTCTCAAAGCCAGCTTAACAGCGTGTAAATAGGCTCAACTTAAGTTAGCACGCTTAACTTGCTGTACATAGGTAAGAAAACAACAACAAATTAGCATCCTCTGATAATGGTTATATAAGATACATGAGCATCGTTGGAAAGTACTACAATTTGTCAGGGGCATGTGTAAAGGTATTTTAAATCTCTGCAAGGTGTTTGGTAGAAGATATTAAGGCATATTTTGCTGCGGAGTTTGGTTTTTGTGAAGGTTGACTACCCACGAGGGCCAATCCGCGAAAAGCTAGTAGAATGCCAGAAGTAAGTGCGAAATTTTGGTGATCAAGTAGAAATATTTAACAAGCCCTGCACATCTACCAAACTATCAACGAATATTTAAGGTACTTGAAGACGGACTAAATCCTTCCCTAATTTAAGAACAACTGGTATTTGGTAACTCACTCACCATCATTCTGCCACAATTGATGTTGTTTAACCCAACACATTCGATAAATATAAAAAAAACATTTCACTGAAGCGCTACTCGACGTTAAAAGGGTTGTATTACAAGCAATACAGTTGAAACTCAATTTTACGAAACCGGAGTTTACGAATATCCCGATTTAACGAACAAATTCGGATTCCCCATCTAGTAGCCCATTGGCTTAATCCTTTTACGAACTTGAAATAACGAAACAAACTTCGCCGCCAAACACGATTTAACGAAGAATTTGGGGAAAAAGA
Source organism: Haemaphysalis longicornis (assembly GCF_048455015.1). Classification (NCBI taxonomy): domain Eukaryota; kingdom Metazoa; phylum Arthropoda; class Arachnida; order Ixodida; family Ixodidae; genus Haemaphysalis; species Haemaphysalis longicornis. Next base: position 34,677,121 of record NW_027526225.1, read on the forward strand.
TGTATAGAAAAATATTTTTTTCCAAATATACGGCGTCGAGAATGTCTGGCAGAGGGCTACCGGCGCAGTGGAAGAACACGAGCTGGCAGTGTGCTGTTAGCTCGTGTTGCGGTCTCGACAAGCCGGCAACCCGAGCAGGAAGAGGCATTTCACAGTTTTAGAGAAGACCTTTGTCGGCGTGACGAGGTGGCTGAAGATGAGAACTTTCACGATTTTGTGAGTGCCGACGCAGACGCGCTCACTGACACAACCGAAGGTCTCGACGACTGGGAGATAGTGCAGCTGGTTTCCGGCACACGAGAGGAGTCTGAAGGTGTGAATGATACGGATACTCGCCACACCAAGGGAGGTGATGGACGCGGTCGACCTTCTGAGGCGGTTTGCTGGGGCACACGAGAGTTCCGAGGATGCTTTGACTTCACTGGCCAGCAACGACAAGTGTGTGCTCACGCTGCTAACAAAGGTCGCGAAAGCGAAACTCTCAACCTGTATCTCGAGGGAATAAATTTGTCGTTCTCTCGAACAAAATTTGTCGTTCTCTCGATTTCACAAAGTTCCCCATTTAACGGAATAATTTGCTGGTCCGGGTGACTTCGTTGAATCGAGGTTCCACTGTTATAAAAACGGTGTTGTTCGTTTGTTAACTGCACAAAAAACCGCAAGAGATACGATTAAGCAGCACTAGAAGCAGCAGTACAATTGTACAGGCATGTAGTTTGCCAGCGGCTTTGTTCGGCACCTGCCAGAACTGGCCAGAAGGTTGGTAGTGAGTCGCTACTGCTTAATGTGTTTGACTTATTTTCAAGCTTAGTTCCTTGGGAGAATGTGACACAATTATATATCCCTTAATTAGTGAAAGTATTCGGATTAAGGATCCAAAACTTTATTTTTTTTCATGGCACCTTTCACACGGTGTTTCCGTGGAGCAAACATTATACTTTCCATTCAATCGCTCGAAAGAGTTAGAGCTGAGCACAATATTCTCTAACCTTTAGGTAATTAGTCACCAGAGCTTACGTCCAAAGAGGTATGCCCGTACAGGCTGCCGCGAAAATCTTCAGGGCGGATTAGGTACTTCTTAGTGGTGTAACTATTAAAATCTGGGTACAACTGGGTTCAAGGGGTTAGTGAGGGAAGTTTTTATCCAATCCATCATACTCTATTGCGCGCAAGTAGTGAGAGTAAAGTCTCAACCGAAATAATGTACAACATTACTTACTAACAAGATAGCGAGCGGTTGCTTTTTTAGCAAATAAAAACTCTTTCCTTACTTGGTGCCCAAGACAAACAAAATTTATTTGATTACTACTGGGAAAAACACAGGTTGCAGCATTCCACTTTTTGGAACGTTAGTTTTGCAAGATCCTTTCTTTCTTGTAGAATTACTTAACCTTTAACACACGTATAAATGACTGAATATCCTAAATTGTGGGGTGTGGATGTCTAGAACATTCACTGACTTTTGCTGAGAATAACTCCGTACAGACAACGACCGGGAGAAATACGCCGTATAGGCTTTTCGCAAACCCACTCAATGCCTTGCTGAAGGTAACGTTAGTTGTCGTGCGATTGCAAGAAAAACGGGATTTCGACCAATTAGCACACACACAACTCTCGCCTGCCACTAACTCATCTTAAAGTAGAATTTCTTTAAACAGTCCACTGCCAATTGTCATGCAGAAACCATAGTCGGCCACCTTCATCACTAGAAATGGGTGTTTTTCAATGACGGGCATACAGAAACGCCGTCTCGACGCGCGATGTGTGCTCAGTACAAGAAGCACACAGCATTCTTCTAACTCTACTTCATTAAACCCGCGTGGTCGCCTGGTTCGAGTGGCATGTCTTGCCTTAACCCATAAAGTTGTGCAGGAGACGTCTTCTACAACAGTACAATCCTACCTCATTGCCTTCATTGTTTTTAATTGCGATTCGTTTTGTAATTGCTAAGGGAAGTACCTTAACCACCAGCCGTTCCTTGCACCAGCTGCTGGTTCTTTACACAGGTTCATAACGGTAAACGTCTTGAAATATTGCTACGCGGTCACAGGCCGCAAGATTTGAACCATGGAGGAAACGAACGATTATACAACGAGCCCCCGTAACTGCTCAAACGCCGGCGCTATGCGACATGCGCTTCAGTCTGTCGCCATGGCGCGGTGCGCCACATCCATCTTCCTTCTCGCACCATATCCCCCGGTCGAAGGCGACCGTCACGTTCGAGACCGCAGTGAACAAACAGTTGCAGTAAACATAAAAGGCGGGATGGAAACGATGGGTTAATACATCCTCTCCGGCAAGGATAAAGATTATGAGCTGCATGATAGCTGGCCCATAACAGCGACGCCCACCGTGGTCAAATGGCGACGTTAAGAACTAGAAGCCGCGCTAGGCGAAAGGGCGGGCGGTAGCGTGAAAATGTCTTCGGGTGGTCACGGCTACTGTCACCTTCATCGTCGTCGGTCACAGACTGGGGACGTCAAGTAGGGTACAACGCGGGACAGGATTGGCTCTTGACGGACGGCTGCCCGACACCGTCCACGTGGCCTCCGCACTAGCTTCAATACTAAGGCGGTGCGGAGCTGGAGGGCAAGAATGCAGACTTGTTAAGCTGTTAGGACGAAGGATAGTACCTAGTGAAGGTGCGAACGACGATCTTATAGGTATATATGACCCCACAAAAGCCAGAGCTATGCGACATTGGGTTGTCTTCTTCAGAGTAGAGTTCATGGCGCAGGACGCCACTGCACACTTCTTCATTAGTAGCAATAGCACGTCTTCACTAAGTAGCAATATTCTACGTAGGAAAGTGAATGAAGTATGTATGCGTGCTTTCTGATTTTCAGCAAAACTTTTTACTCAAGGTCAAACCTTTTAAACGGTTCATGCCAAAATCTGACTTTTAATTTCAGCCGAGGTCAAGCCAGCGCGTCGTCCGCAAGCAAAGTGAAAATTTATCTCTCGCTTATTTTAGGAAGCGTGCAGAGAGGGGGATAAACGAGATAATTAGGGCGAGCTCCTACAAGGCCACGGTGTAAGAACACATACAAGGCCAAGCCAGCACCTCTTTCGCTTGCGGAGTGCAAGCGTCTAATTGCTCGTTTGTTGGATGGAATGGGTGCGGAGTAGGCGATAGGGGAAAGAGTAAGCGTTCACGCTCAGCCAGGTGAGCTCAGCTAGGTCAGGGCTGCACCGTTGGCTTTGCGCATTTAAAGCACCTAATCGCTGGTTCCTTTGAAATGGTGGAGGGGGGAGAGCGAGCCCGGTGGAAGGGTTAATGGTGCATTTGCTTTCAATTAATTGTACTCAATTTTATCGTGTTTATTCTGAGTCGCTTCAATGCCACGTGCTAAAACCGCTTCCCTGTAATCCTCCTTCACGAAATGGCTGAAAAAATTTTTTGTTACTGCTGCAAGAAGAGTAATAACATTACAGTGCTTTGACTGAATTCTTCGTTTCGGAGGAGTGCTTGCTTACAGGACGGGTCTTATATAATAGATTTCCATTGCACGGGTCACATTATTTTGTTCTTCCAGGGCCCACCCCGTATTGTAAAGCAGTTCCACTTCGAGTCCTGGCAGAGGCATGGGAGAGTGCCCAGCTCAGCGGCCATTATCTTGGACATCTTGGAGCATGTGGAACGCTGGCAGATGCAGGGGGAAGGAACAACTGTGGTTGTTCAGTGTCTGTAAGTTCACAAACTCACCTCAGGACGTAAATGTAACGAAGTTGAAAGAAAAAAAATGTGTAATGCACACGAATGATTCCTAGGGATGATTTCCCAGGTACATGTTTTTAAAAAATACCTTCCATTGCTGTTCGTTCCTGTAGAGTAAATATTTATTAGATGTTCACTTTTGTGTGGACTGCGATCCTTTTTAGTGCACAATATTTTTTAGCCTACCTTGTAGAACTTGGTGGGCAATTGGTTCATAGTTTAAATTTTAATAGTTTATGCTTAAACTAGGAATCACGAGTATACAGGAAAAGATATACTGGCGGGTTAGCTTTCATCTACTACGGTCTACACTTTTTGTGTGACGGTTTCTTCGGTGTATTTTGGATTGTTTCAATTCCTTCTTTTGAGCTGATGACGCTAAGACAAAGGCCAGAGCGCAGTCACTAGGCAAAATATTGTTCAGCTAAAGCAGTCGAGCCATCCTTCCGTTTCGTATTCCTACCTGTCTCGTATTCCTGATGCCATAGTTGCACTGCAAGTTAGCAAAGACTTCATGTTAGCCTTTTTTATGTCAATCAATTACATCTCCAAGAAGCGGTAAAATATTCTTTCAAATTACAGTCTGTGCAGAGACAGAGCACTTGATATTACCCCAACGTATAGTCTTAAAAATATCCACTCGACGCGTCTTGAGAAGCACTAGGAACTCATCACTATATCATTCAAAGGAGAATTTCTCGGCAGCAGTCACGTAAGAAGAAGATCGTTACTGGGATAATATCTAATTCGCATAATTTCTGACACCGCAATACCCACTGATGCTATAGATGAGCCCGGAAAAGTTGATACCAAAAAATTGAAAACCTTCCGCCTTACATGAGAAACCTTGACGCCACAAACTAAACACTCTTCTGGCCAACATGAATCACCACTGTGAGAATAAAACTTTACTGCACCCCCACCCAGGAAGCATACGGTTGTAACTAATATTACTACACCCGACAGACTATTGACCCGTAAAAATCTCGCAATATTTTTCACCTTCTCTACTGGAAAACTTCTGGAACATACGCTTCACCATCGCATTATTCACATATAGAAGAAAACAACCACTTCACAGATCCTATTGATTGCATTCCTGCCTATTCGCACAGGATATTCTGCAAAAAAGTACAGAAAAATTCCTCGACAACATCTATAACTGCGGCATGCAATTACTCCTTACCCTAGACATCAACAGGGCTTTAGGCAATGTCACCAACAAAGCTACACGCCCAGGCTTCGCTTCTACAACCTTTAGAAGATGCATGTGTGAACACTTGGGCACCTTAGTTTCCGACTGTATTGCAAGAACCCTCATTCGACACCTTACTTGTAGCACAATCTGGACGAGAACCAAACACTGCGAGGCTTGGGTATACCCCCTACAATATAATGTTGTAATGAAAAACACACGACCCCTGTTGCTGCAGATTCCACGTTTAAACTGGCAATAAACGCCGAGAATTTCGCTCGGTGGGTGCCAACCGGGTCCACAGGAGAGCAACAAGTCTTCCTTCGAGAAGCGATTCTAGTAGCCCGAAAAATCCCGCTATCCCGCGGTGTGATACATGCGCTTGAGAATCCGCCCCACTTACACTATGGAAACGGACTAATTAGGTATGGTCAAACAATTCAGAACCTAGAAGTCTTCAGAGTCGGCAAGTCAGTCCCACAAGTCCGACACCAAAACATCTAAACAGAAGGATCGGTCGCACAAACTACACTTAAACTGGGACAAACACTCCCAATTACTTGAGCTAACTCGAATATCTCACCGACAGTTGAGGGTATGCGAATCGGACACTAGGCGCACTATCAAAGCTCTACTCTTTAGCAGCATGACTTATCGTGCACCATAGCCTGTACTGCAACCATCACAAGCAGAAGAGGTGGTCTTCATGGCACGGCAGGCAGCAGATCAGCATTTTGTTTACCTATGAAAACATTCACTCTTAAACCTGGGTCTACCCAACATGAAAAATTGGCACGGAGCGAGATCTATCTACCATTAGGCGTAATTACCTCTTTTGTGTTGCATTTCCTTTTCACCTCGACTGGTCTCATCAGGCTAATAGCATTGACCTAATAAATAATTATTACTCAATTCTTCACTTTGATTACTAGCTTTTGGCGGATGCGTTGCTTCGAGCATTTGTTGACTTATCATTCTGCTTTTGCTGTTCTTGCTGCCGTATGAATAGCTAGGTAAACACCTTCTCGGAAACTAAAAAGCCGGAGTTTTCTACTGGTTGTATGTTGAATGGGCTCATTACTTTCATTGCAAGGAACTATGGCGATTGTTAAATAATGCCCAAGAATTCCTTGTGAGGCTGGAAGAAAATGGCGCAGAATTCCTCCAACTCGCCCACCTATCCTTTGTACATGCACAGGACGAGTGCCCTGCTTCTTGTATAGGATTTGACAGCTGCAAGGACTGTACAATGAAAAATATGTTGTAATCATTTCTCAATAAAACGGTAACTCGCCAGGTGTTGCTCATGTAGTTAGTTCCGGTTTAGGCGTTATTACTGGTGCTTAGAGTATTATGCCATTGCACAAGTCGCCAATTTTTTGTTTTGTCTGATTTTTCCAGTGACGGATGCCAAGAGTCCGGCCTATACTGCGTTTCTGCGGCAATCTGCGATCAGCTTAAACTCGAGAAAGAGTTGGACGTCTTCAGTGCTGTTCGGAACGTGCGTGCCAGCCGTGTTGAATTCATCGTCGACTCGGTAAGCGAGACACCATTAATGTATTGTATGGCACCATGCTGTGACGCCAGTCACTTGGTGGCAATGATAGGTCATTGAGATTTGGCACTCGAAAGCAAGTACCGTATTTTTGCGCCTATAACCCGCCCCTGCATATAACCATCACCCCCTCTTTTCCTCGATGAACAAAAACAATATATATTCCCCGTATTGCCCGCATATTTTATACATAAGAGGATGGACAAAATCTACCACTCAAGCAACATTACACATTTGGTTATGCAAAAAAACTTACGTAGCTGACTACGTAACTATAGCACTTGCCGCATGCATTTTTTCAGGTTGGTATATTGTTGAGCTTTGTGGGCAAAATAAGCACAGTCAATGGGATAACACTGGCTTAGTCGCTACTACTGCTGTAGGGGCATCACTGCCCAACGCGCATTGCGGTTAAGCTGCACCAGACGGAATACCTCGCATATGATCCGCACTTCTACTTCACTCCCAAAATTTTCGCATTTCCTTTGCGGGTTCTACGCGAACAAAATGCGGTATATGTGTTATGCCATACCTTAAAACTTTCGAACAAATTTCATTGACATAAAACAGCTCAGCGGTTGCGCTCTGTTGTACAAGAAAACAATTTTTTTTGTTAATCTATTTTAACAGCTAATCAGTTCTTGGTCGATGCTCTCAAGGAACAAGGCGTGGTAACGAGGGCGCAGCGGTACGGAGAGAGCATGGCCTAGTGAGAGGGAGAGGAAGCGCCAAGTATCGCAATACAGTAGAAGTTACGACATAGTCTGCAGCTAAAGATAACGAAATATTAGCACCCCGTTTTATGTCGTGTCTGAGAAGCGCGCCACGTAATAGCGTGTACATGACTGAAACGAAAGGAAGGAAAGGCGAAACCGTTAGCGTGGTCTGTTCAGGGGCGGTATTCCCGTGTTTTGTCCCTTTTGTGTCCCTATCAACAGTGTCCCTTTTGAGCGAGCCCTGATTGGCTAAAAGCGAACACCCGGGTGTGACGTCATGCAAGCACGGTAAAGCTATGAGCCGTGGCTACTCGGAGCAGACGATTTGGAGCAGCCGATTTTTTGCCGCCTTATTGCTGGTTCGCTCGCGGAATAAAAAACACATAAAAGATACTCTGATACGATTGCAGTTTTTTAAAAAGCGTTTGCAAGAACAATTACGCTATTTGAATCAAACGCCCACTGCTTAACCGGAAGTACGTCACGATAAAAGGTACGCAAAAGGGACGGTTTCAAAAGGGGCAGTTACGAGAATACCGCCCCAGATGCGCTCGTCTCGCAGAATTGTCCTTGAACACATGGCGTTATCTCTGAGTTGTTTTTTAACAAATACTCTAAGCAGCAGTAAACGTGGGTAAAGCTTGCTTGTCGGTATAACACGAGCAAAATAGTGAATATATTAATCGCTTTAACGTTATTTAACAGTGTACAGCTTTGAGCAGCCTTGCGCCCTACTTTTATCGTCGCAGTAAGCACCCAACCATGCTCATGCTCTCAAGCCTTGGCATTCTTGTCGGTTGTGCATGAAACGGAGAAGATACGAATGAACTTCTCAGTTGTTTCTGGAATGTTCTGAAAAAAATTATTGGTTGATTACTCTCTCATAGGAACCGGTAAAGCACGAAAGCGACATGTGCAGTGAAATCTGCAGCTGAGCATGATTTGCGGGTCGGCGGCTGTATTGTGGGTGTGCGTGGCGAGCGACCTCCTGCTGGGGGGTCACTTCGGCAAAGGTGGACTGGCATCATTTTCGTGACGGAAAGACGTCAATGAAGTGTTGGTGTATCCCCGCATAAAACACTTTCGTCTTAAAATGCAAAACGCGTATACGAACAACCTCAAGTGTAAAGTACTCCTTGGTTTTTAAGGTTTCTTCCCCGCAAGAAGACCCTGCGTGCAGGGGTGCACCCTTTAGAGGTCGCTTGCGTCGTTGTACTGGCGTCATTTCCGTGCCAGATATGACGTCACTCAAGTATTTGTGTATCCGGGAATAAAACGCTTTCGTGTTAAAATGTGTGAAGTCGCATGCCCTCCGAAAGAAGAAACCGCCTGTCGGGAGCGGCAGCGAAAGTTGGCGCACGAACGGAGAGGGCGTCGTAGGGCGAATACAGAAGTCTGCAGAAGACATGCCGTAGCAATATGCATGAGAAAGTGGAAGATCTCGAGTTTCGAGCGGGAGAACCCAACGCCTAGCGCGAAAGGATGGCGACGAACCCTGAGTTCAAATCAAGGCAATTGGACGCCCAACGCCATTATAAGAAGAACAGTTGAGAGGAGAGGAATCAGTTAAGCGACAACGAAGGAACTCTACATGCGTCTCCGGGTACTCGACGCTTTTCAGTTTTGTTAACAAGGTTCTACCAGCGGTGCCGATGGATGGTTCAAAGGAGAGTTCCTTGCGAGGAAATTTTGGTAGATCTGTAAACTTTGTGGTAGGCTGCCGTTCGAGAACAACCTGTATCGGTCGAGCAGTGCACGCAACAGGCTGGAGAGTGTGGCATGGACAAATAAGCACTCAGGCAGTCTCAGCTTGTAGATCTGCGGGCTTTGATTAGTTTTATGAAGCACAGACCGGCGATTCGAGAACGCCAAACAGTTTCGATATTAACATAAGCGTTCACGATGTTACTTCCGTGAAGTGGGGCTAGTATTTTGAATTGCCATGTTTGGGCATACCGACATTTCAGCCAAGGGTTCCTATCCTGAGGAAAATTTTATAGGATACTTTTCAAAATACTTTGCAACAGACGCCCACATCAGTGGAAGGCCTAATTCCTGCTGTGTAAACGACTAACCGTACATTCTATACTCTTAGCCCACTCCATCTCTGATCTTGTTAGTCAGCTGTACCTTCTATGAAGCGATGCTGATGTTTAGAAAAATTTATTTTCTAGCGTCTAGTTGAGGCCCCCATTCCTTTCCAGGGCGTCCAAGATAACAGGCAGCTTTAATAGGGAAAATAAAGTTGCCCTATTTTGGTCATTATTACTGCATCATTTTACTTATGTCGTGTAATTTTTTGCAGGAACAATATGCCTTTTGCTACGAGGTTGCACTCGCCTGTGTGGACTCTTTACACATCTACTGTAGCGTCGAGTGACAGCGCTTGATGCATTCCTCATTTATGCAAGATATTTTCGGCTGGGTTGAGCTGCAAAATGAGGAACCAACTCGGTAACACAACTCAAACCTTTGGAGAATAAAGTAACGTTTTTTGCAAGTGTGGTACCTATAGACCTGCCTTTTTAAGTTAGAAGCACTTTAGGAGCACGGCTTGCCGCCAGAGCTCGCCCGGCGTCACGGAGCTAATCAGAGCATGCCATCACGGCGTCACGCACACTAACAGGGGCTTCGTAACCAATACAGAAGCCAACCGTTTTTTCGGACTCCAAAAATGCGGGCTTTCTAGATATTCAGGAGTTTCCTGAGGAACCACCAGTTGTCCCGTAGGAGTAATATATATGAACGACAAATATTTCGGACAAAATTACGCCAAAAGTTAGATTTTTCGGATAAAAGTTTCCGCGACTGATCAAGGGTGCGACTCCGGGACGACGCCATTTTGAATCATAAGCACCCTTGCTTGCTTCGGATTGGGGATTGGTTTGGCTCACACCGGGCTAACAATTTTTGATCTTGGAACTGATCATTTTTCTTGTAGTCGGCGTTGGAAGCAATCACGAAAGCCGAAAACGGGTCATATGTGGCCAGTTTTTTTGAGACACCACTTTTTTCAACACCAGGGGACGGAATGTGTCGTGCGCGGAGCTAATGGAAAATGAGATGATGCGGCAAGCAACCGCACTGCCGCTAAGCAACTCTGACTCTGACGAAGACCCTACCAGCCGCCCGCAACGCTCAACGCAAGATAGTTTCAACGCTTTGACGTTGTTGTCGAATGTTTACACTTAAAACGCGCAGCTTGCAGAGATACGAGCACACGTTCTCACACGAAGAAAGAATTTAAGGCAAGGAACCATTCGAGCCTTCTTCAGTCATAGTTAAATAAATATATGTTCGTTTTGTCGGTTCACGTATTTTTCGGACTGCTCTTTTTTTCGCACCATTTTTTGTTCCCCTCCTGGCCATAAAATCAGTGGGCTACTGTATTACATTCTCCGGTCGGGATTGAACTTGGGTCTATCCCGTTACGAATCCGATGTAAATTCTATTGCGCCACAGAGCAACTTTTACCTTACCGGCTGTTGAAGATCATCATCAGCGGATCTCTCGTACAAGACACAATACAAGTGAGGAAGAAAAAGACTTGTCTCGTGCAGCGCGCAACCATCATCGTCTACTTTTTCCTGCTAGTTCTTTCCCAATAAACCGTCTAGACGCAAGACCATGCGCACAAAACGGAAGGAAAACACCAAGGTGGACATTGCGGCGGCAAAGTGCTGGCATGCCGACACCCGTCGCCTGGAGCATGCCGAGCGGCTAGGGAAAGACCGTGATGCAAGGCGCACCCTGAGGCAGCGCGGCGCACACCGCCTGCACGATGCCCGAATAGTCCGTGTTCCACCATTTGATTGATTGAATTATTGTAGGATATAACGCGCTGAACCAACGCAAGCGATGAGGTGGTGGTGGTAAAAACATTTATTCATCAGATTTGCGCTTGCAAGCGGGAGAAGCCCTCAGTCCAGGGCCCCTGCGGCGGCTGCGGTCCTGCGTGCCCGGTCCACCAACTGTCGCTGGTCCTGAGGGTCCGAACTGCACAGCGCGGCCTCCCACTGTTCGAGGGTGGGGGTGCGAATAATGGGGGCTGCTGGTGTGTTCTGGCAAGCCCACGTGGTGTGGTACAGTGTTGCATGTTCGCTGCAGTGTGGGCATGTTGGTGTATATATTGTGGGGTGTATGATGTGCAGGAAGCTAAGGTGGGGGTATGTGTTGGTCTGTAGTTGCCGCCAGGCTACAGCCTCTACTCGGGTAAGCTTCTGGTGCGGTGGTGGGTAGGCACATCTGGCAAGGCGGTGGTGTTGTAGAAGTGCACGGACCTGCTGCTGGACAGGCTCTGGGTCACGGAGCGACTGGTGCGGTGCCTGGAGGGTGCATGCTCGGGCTGAAGCGTGTGCTCGCTCGTTTCCGTCGAGCCCTGCGTGCGCACCGTAGTGGAGGGTAACGAATTATTTTCACTACCTGGGTATTTTTAACGTGCACCGAAATCTCGTACACACGGGCGTTTTCGCTTTTCGCCTTTGCCACCATTTGGCGAAGACGCGGTAAAAAAAGAAACTCCCTTAAAGAAACCTAAATTCCATAATCATGCCACGACGGAAATGTTAAGGGAAGTGCATCACGGGTGGGCGAAGGACCGACGAGGACTGATACAGCACAGGCGGCAGAAGATTCGCCTTTCAACAAAATTTGTAGCGAAGAACCAGATACGTGGCAAATTTTAAACACGATGGTGTTTCTTGGGCTACTTAAACCCAGAAATTTTAGTATGCCTGTCTGTGACTCGATTTAGCCATCCGACGAAAGTGCAACTGAAACTGCATATTAGTCTTATATACTCATAGCCAAATCTAAACGTCTAAGTCAGGTGTCAGTGTTCATACTTATCAACATTGTAGAACAATAACAAGACATTACGCAAATATAAAGTAGAAAATTAATACGTTAGTAATATTTGCAGTGTACCTTTATTTAAGAAAATTCATGGATGCTTGGTTTCTGTGATAGCAAATGAAATACTACATCAACGGCAGAAACTCGTTGCCTGCTATTGCCAGTGCCACCTCCAGGCGGCATTTTAGATATCAAATGGCAATGGCAACGAAAGGTTTCACTACAAGGGGTCCACGTTCCGCTTGTAACGCTCAGAGAGTAGGGAAACAAGGTTTTATAAACGTTGTAGTAAAGGTGCCTCAATTCACGGGCGTCTGCTCCGTACTGCAGCGCTCGCATCGAGACACCAGACATGGAGCAGTGGAACGTGGTTAATTTAAATTGACTTGAGCAAACCGCCAGCGCCAGTCGACAATCGTCTTTCGTGAACATTGGCAACGACAGGAGCAGATACGCGGAATTTTTTTCCTCCAAGTGTTTTCATAGCGTTCCGTTAGAAGGAGCAGCACTAATCCAACAATATCAATACAACGGGGTATGCGTGGTATGCGGTAAAGAAACAGGCACTATGCGGCACATGGTTTAGAATATTGCAGCGAACCATGAATGGGTTTGTTTATGTATGGTTTGTTTTTACGGCCGCGACACACCCGGCTCTGTTATCTGTGTCCTAAGAAAAGCACGTGTTCCACTCTTTATTTTTATGCCGCACGGGCTATCTCATTCAGATAACGATACTGTTTCGCCCTAACATCGCTACCATAGAATATTCTTCTTTGATCCACAATTTTCTGGATGTAAATCGACGGTTCGAGAAACACTCGCGCCCAAATATACATTCCCGCAGAGCAGACGCCGCGGCTTTCTATTCACCGACGCTCGCCTACGCACGTCACTTCGTTGAGTGCTGCTTCGTTGCATGTCTATTCTTTAAATTGTTAGGGGAGCACAGGTTTGCCCCACCCTCCGCGGTGTAGCAGTGGCTAATGCGTTACGCTGCTGAACACGAGGTCACGGGTTCGATTCCCGGCCGCGGCGGCCGCTTTTCTGATGAGCCGAAAAGCAAAAACGCCCTTGTGTACGAGATTTCGATGCACGTTAAAGATCCCCATGTGGTCCAAATTAACCCGGAGCCCTCCACTACGGCGCGCCTCATCCGCAGTGTTGCGTCGGCACGTTAAACCCCCCAATCAATTAAACAAGTTCGCTCCAATAAACTTGCTTTCCTTGAAGACAACTGCGTCGCCTTTGAATTCGTGGCAGTATGAGTGTGTCCATCGAAAAAAATGTACATAAACGACATCTTCGGCTTCCAGAAGCCTTAGGATATAAGGGCACCACAGATGCGGATAACTTCAAGGCGGTCGAGGCGACTAAAAGAAGGAAAGAATTCCGGTGGACGAAAAGAAAAGAGGAGAATATTGCGTATGGCATCTATCTCCTGTAACAGAAAAATGCATTTTTGTCCTGCCCTAAGTGCAGCGCAAGAATTAAACGGAGAGCATAAACATAGATATATTAGATTTTTTGGCGAGATAACGTCATTACCATGCTACATAGGGGATATCGTTAGCAAACAATCAATCAATCAATCAATCAATCAATCAATCAATATATTTTTTTCTGATTGGTGGCGATATTTGAATATCACAAAAATCTCTCGGTGGGTGTACAAACATTGTTCATATGGCAGTGATTGTTTAGAAAAATACGGTCATTCAACAGGGAAACCTTGTAGTGAGAGCGCACTATTTTGTACTGTGGAATACAAATAGTGCCCAGGTACGCCGCGCCCGTCAGTTTTTCGGCTGCGCATGTGGGTTCACGTGCATGCGCGTTTTATTGTGGTTGCGGGCGTTTCCTCACAAGGCCATTTTGGTAATTGTTAATATCAGCCGTGCAGTGGTGAGGATTGGAACTTGAAGAAACACTTTCTTTTTGAATTCGCCATGCCGAACAAGGGCTGTGTCCCCCAGCGCAGTGGTTATTTCGGCCCCGCAAGTGAAAGACGCGCGTTCCAGGTTTGCCCAACACGAGGAACTACTAAGGAAATCTGTGCATGTTATTCCGCAAGAGAACTTCTTTCCTGAACAGCAATACAGGGTGAGTTAACACATAAATTTTTTTCGTGCTTCCGCGCGCTTAAAATTAGGCTACGCATCGCCTCAAAAATCACATTGTATGGAAGTCCATCAGTAGCGCGGACCCCCAAAAATGAGGATTTAAACGAGGGCTGGTTTTCAAAGGTCCGTGAGACGAAGATTGTCATTCACGGGACTTTGAAGGTTGACGAAGAAACAAGCTCAAGTGTGAGAAATGCAGAAAAACATTGTCAGCTGCAGAAAAGTGTTATGACATCATCAGAGCGATTGATCGAGCGAGCCATGTGCATCCAACAATATCTCTGGCAAACGAGCTTGTTGCACTTTATTATGCCATCGTGGAGCAATTTTCTCAAGATCAAGTGTTCTTTAAGCTATCGAACCAACGCCAAGTGGTTACAGACTGCCCAAGGGAGCTCCTGACCAACGACGAGTCGTCAGATTCTGGCGCATTCGACCACGAAGACACCAGCGAGCTAGTTTGGAAACCTTTTTTGTGGTGAAGCGTGAACATCCTCCTGAAGACCTTTTTGTAGAATAACGAATGACGAGATTTTGAACACTGATTGAAACTCCAAAAAAGAAAGTAGCAAACACTACGTAAATTATCGACCAGCCCTTCGAGGCCAGGTCGATAATTATATTCAATCTTCGTTTTTCGTTTGTTTTTAGTGTCAGCTACGCTGTTCCATGCGCGATTCTACTAACGAATCTGGCTTATACGATTCTAAGAGTCTCCGATACTTTGAGGGCATAGCGACGGTGCGCGACGCGCTGAATACTGTGCCCGAGCTGGTTAACAGTCTTTTGGAGAGAGGCGATTCTGTTATTACGGATCGATTTTTTAGGGACACGACCCAAAATTTGCAAATGTGGCACAGTTGGAAGGGATTGGCCATTTAGGACCGGATCTTGGATGATGGCCTTCCTTTGTTTAGCTGTACCATCACGAAGTGTTAAAATCACTGATTTGTCCGGCGTGCATTCTAGGCCTCAAGCTCGCAGGTAGTTCAGTGCTTGGTTTATAGCTACTTCAAGTCTATCTTGTTTCTCCCCAATTAATCCTGTGTATAGAGCAATGTCATACACGAAGATTGCACGTCGAATGTGAGGGACTTCTTCTAATGAAGGGGGAAAGCTTTCATGGCAAAATTAAACAAAAGGGGCGAAATTACGGAAACCTGGGGAATGCCACGAGAGATCGCCCTGAACGGGGCATATGCAGATGGTCAATTCCTATGGTTGCATGATCTGCGATTGTCAAGAAAGGATGCCACATAATTGTACATTCCCGGCCCACAATCAATGGATGCGAGATACTGATGATTAGCGTGGTGACTGACATCGTCAAAACACCCTTTATGTCTAAAGCAAGGATGCAACGCTTACCTGTTCAGAAAGCCGGTCAATAATTTCCCCTCCTTAATTTAGATCAGTATGAACTTGGTCAGTAGGAGTTGGCTGAAGCCATACATTGTATTTGGAAAATATTCATGGTGTTCAAGTTATGATGAGATGCGATTTTGGATAATATTTTAAAATAATTTTCCCACACAGGACGTTAGGGAAATGCGCCTTAGGTTCGGTGGTGCTAATTGCTCCTGCAGGCTTTGGAATGAGTGTTTTATCGGCATGCTTCCACTGACAGGTTATTTCTCCCTTCATTTATTGATTAATATTGCAATTTAATAGAGCTTTTAAAGTTTCAGTTTCCACATTTCGCAGGAGCTTATTTGTAATTTTGTCATTTCCCGGTGTAGTGTTCAAGGTGAGGTTTCAAGCTGCGGCTTCAATTTCGGCTACGGTGAAGGGAGCATCCAATTCGGGGTTGGCAGCGCCCTTATATGACGGGAAAGGATGCAGGATTTGGGTACCATTCTCTTTTCGTGATTTATAAAGATCAACGAGAAGACCCGCGTCTTTTCCCGTATGATTATGAATAAGACGCCTTAACTGGTGGGCAGTGACCGATTTTGACTACTTATTTCATATGAGGGATCCAAGGGGAAGCCACGTGCGGCAGGTACCGAGAGTGCCCTACAATTGCGTACAAAAATGTGCCCAGTTTTGATGGCTTAGAGGTCTAGCATAATAGGCGGCTTCCTGTGTCAATTTTGCTATTCTGAGACGTAGTTTTTGGATTGTTTTACGCTTTTACCATTGTTTAGTTAAACCTCTTTTGGCTCCCAGAGGTGCAGAATATCCGTACTTACAGCAGGGCAATCTTGCATAAGAAGCAATTTCTTTGTTTGTTTTTGAACAATTTCTAGCATCCTCTGTGTCCAATCTTGAATTGATTGAATCGGACTCGTTGGGGAAATTCACGGAATTTTTTGCCAGTCAGTTATTAAGGCACTGCCAATCACTTGTAATTGATTGCGACGATGTGGAATTCTTAACTGAATGACGTAAAGCTGACTGCCCAGCGTTTCTGAGAGACAGTCTCATATAGTGTATTTCATGCCTTGCGTTAAGGTGAGATCCGCAGTTGTATCTCTGGAGACACTGTTCTCTAGTCTGCTCGGAACGCCTAGACCATAGAAAAAATATACGCTAATACTTCATTTCACACCGTAAAGTTTCTGTCCTTTTTTGTTGCCCTTATGATAGCCCCAAACCATATGTTGCGCATTGAAGTCTTCTACTACGATCAAAGCATGACCTTTTGTGCGCTGTTTGACGGTTTTAAAAAGGCTGTCGATCTCACCTAGGGGAGCCATCGGAGGGCTATAAATAATTAGTAGGAACCGGATATTGGGATTTTTCTTCGGCGGAAGTAGCTATTCAAAGGTATAGGTAATGGTTGTGGGCAGAGAGTGTACTTGCGGCGCTTTACTTGTCTGGTCCAGTATGGCTGTCCACTTTTGTTTATTCGTAGTGTAAGTTGTGTGGCCTTGGAGGCGAACTTTATCCATCGCCGTTTCTTTTAACGCAATGGCGATGAGCGAATGTTGGTACGCGTAGAAAGACAGCGATGTCTGTTTCCTGCGATACGAACGACAGTTTCTTTTCCACATAACTGTCTGGGTCCGGAGGACCCATAGGGGACACCCTCGTTCTGTTTTCATGGCATTGTTCCTTTGACTTGGCGGGTTGCTTGTCTGGTCGCCGTGCGGCTGCAGGACGAATTGCCCGGGAACTGCTGCTTGATATTCTTGCGGTTTTTTCTTTTCACAGGTTTTGCATCCTCTTGACGTTGTTCAAGCGCAAGCAATGCGGCATTCCATAGATTTGGCCCAGGTATCGATGAGTTTTTCAATGCGCTCCATTTCAGGAGACGTTGCATTATTGAAAGTTGTCTGCGCTGTCGTGGGGGATGTTGCTGTGTCATGGGCTAGCTGTGTCGATACCGCCTGCTGCGCTGTTAGGCGGGTTTCTTTTTTCGATGCGACGCTCTAGATTTTCGGTGAAAATTGTCTGCAAATCGAATTGCTTCGTGACGTTGGCGTTTTCTTGTACTAAGTGCTAAAGGCGACGGTTAACAAGGTGTTTTGTTGGAGTGGAAAAGGCGGAAAATCTTGCGGTTCCGGTATCGAAGACGACACTATGGACAACGAAGTAGCGTGTAGCACTCACTGCTATCCGCGAGCTTTGTTTACGATGCTAGGAATATCACGTTTAAGTGTTCATTGATAGGCTGAAGAGAAGAAAGCGTTTCCCCACGAGCAGGGCGTTCTCTTGCGTGAGGGGCGGCGGGGGACGGCGAAGTTTTTTCTGCATTCGCTTATTTAGGTTGGGTGGGCAAGACCCCATAATTGAAATTTCGATGTGCAGATGTGGTCTTGGGGAGAGTCACGTTCATAACAGTGGGTACATACGGTCATGTTCGCCGTCGGACAAATCTCGCGTCGGTGAACGACGGCTCCACACAAAGTGCAGCATTGAACCGATCGACGATGCGGGCTGCCTCGAGTGCGCAGTCGTCCGTGAGCGTGAATTGTTGCGACATTGCAGTCCCACCGCTGGCAACCAGACGATGCGGGCTGCCTCGAGTGCGCAGTCGTCCGTGAGCGTGAATTGTTGCGACATTGCCGTCCCACCGCTGGCAACCAATTGTTGCATACCGAAGACTTCTCCGAATCAGGCTCCGACACTGCCGTCATCCGTGGTAGCGGGGTGAAGAGCGGCCAACCACAGTTTCTGCCTTCGTAACGACGACAAGAAGCCGAAGGCAAACGTAACTGTTTTACGCAGAGATAAGCCGAAGAAATACAGGAACAATACCGTCACGGGCTAGGTTACAGTACAGGACTCGTGCAGAGCGACAGCATTCATTTGCTGCTCCAAAACGAAGGGCAGTAGAGGCCATCATTGAATCTGGTAGAGGGGGGGGAAGAGATCTCGGCTGCGGCGTTTGCCCGCCGTGACAAACCACTACATGAAGAGTTTGCTGCCGCCGAAGTTGGAATCAGCGACATCGCGACGCCCGCCCGCCGGCCGTTCAGAGGCATGTTGTGATATGGCCTAGGCAGGCTTTCGCTCGCAACTTGCAGGACGCGCGAACACGGTAGCCGCGCGCAGAATTGTAACTGGATGTAAACAGGCACGTGTGGGCCTTCAGGAGTCACTACGGCGGAGGTCGATTTCCCAAGCATTCGTGCTAGCACTATGCGGGGTCCTGACGACGCAATGATATAGTGCAGTTGACCGGCGGCCGTTGATCAGCCGCCGCGGCAGCTGCATGCCGTGGTGATTCCACCGTGGCCATAGAAGGCTTATCGGTCTTCAAGGGGCGGTTGCTGGCGCGTGGACGGTCAAATATAGTTGGAACTGCGTCAATCCACCAGGCGTGATCTTGAGAAGCAGATGATACCAGTTACATCAGGGAATTTGCAGAGAAACAGCATAAAGGCGCTGGTCAAGGCGGGACACCACGGAGCGTGTGTTCTTCGGTGGGATTTTTCTTCGTCGAGCAAGCGCCGAGAGCGCTACATTTGATGTAACGAATACGCGAGGGTGCACTTCACCAGCGTAAGGGGTAGTGTGACGATGGTAATGCCTGCGTCGGTAAATTAACCCTCCGCGTAACTACTCGCACATGTGCAGTCGAATGAAGCGGAGTCGAGTACTGCTGAAGGAATTTTATGCCTAACATAATCGGTATGCGTCAAAGTACGCTGCCGCGCGTTTCCGCGCTCTACTATGCAAAGTAAGCACAGAGAGAAACTTACTGCGAACAATCACGCTGAAGACGCCCCGGCGTTTTCCGAGCGCAGTAACACCAGGGCCTTGGGCAATGTACACTCCGCTGTGGTACAGGTCGACTGTTCGTATGTTCCGCTGATAGGGGACCCAATTGTACGTGAGCGTGAAAGGTTTTCCCGCAGAGTCAACTCTGGCCGAGTACGTCACAGTGGGGGTCGCGCTTTTTCCAGGTGCAGCCTGGACGCGTAGTTACAGAGTCTTTAAAGCTGGCGGTGACGGTGTAGTTCTGGGGCAGGAAAGTGAGATTGTCTGCTCGAGAAACGAACATACATAGTTGAAGTGAGACTACTAAACTCATTCGAGAAAAATGAAAGTGGTTTTTTAACAGAGAAACTGTTTAGCAAATGTTGATTCCGGCGTTTCACAAAACTCAGCATAACAATATAAAAAAAAGAAATCACCGACATAATTGAAACCGGCGTCAGGTAGATCAACGGAGTTAGAGCCAGTCGTGTTACCCACGCGGCTATGACCGAATTTCTTTATTTTTCTTTATTACATCGGTGATTACTCTGAGGCGCGACAGCGCGAGGAATACATAGTCAAGCAAACAAAAGAATACCCAGAAGTTAGGAGAAGCACAAATACATCACAATTCAGGCAAAAACACAGTATCGTTTAAAAAAGCGAATCAATCAGGCGGTTGGTGTTGCGAAATATACACAATATGTACAAATGCCAGTTTTACGGAAATATGACTTTGTTGATCTTGGCGGCTCAGCATGCCTATCACGTAGGCGACATCGCCACAGACGGTATAAACCAATCAACACAAACATGTCATAGTGTGGGTCACCAGGATAGCCGCATGGCAAAACTCGGATTGAGAGATGAGTAATATCCATGTCTTTTCTCAGCGTTCGCTGCAAAATGACCCAAAAAAAGACATCTTCTCTGCAATCCACAAAGCCGTCATTGTCTCTGCTGGAGAACGGAGCCTACAGTCTGTCGACCAAGTGGATTTTTTTTAAACAGTAACTTTTTTTATACAAAAATACACACTTTGTGCCGAAGGTTAAACATGAGTCCGGGGTAGCTACGACAGCGCATGTGTCGGTTACATGTTTTGAGTAGTGAGATGTCAATGAATGTAAATCCAGGAAAAAAACGCGAAACAAAGAACAAGAGCAATGAAAACAGCAACACAGGCTATACAATAACACAGGCCTAACAGCAGCAGGACAGGTTATACAGTAACAAAGGCTGAAGGAATTCTGTGGGACTCATAAGCCGGTGCTAATTTCTCATACTCGGCTGTGATGGTGGGGAGAGGAATCATGCCACCTGCTGGACACAGAACACGTGATAGGGTACACGTTGTACTTGGGGGCGCCTAGTTTAAGTGTGCGCGTTCAGTTCGTTCGTTCTGCTCCTTCGATTTGCCTGTTATTCGCCGTTATAGCAGCAGCGATGGAGTAAAGGTCGTTGTGGCAGTGGAGAAGTATCAAATCAGCCGCAATCATGGAATTAAACCGTCGCAATGGTCGTAAAGGTTGCATTCAGCTTCGCTACCTTCATGTCTCACGCGTGATTGTGAGCTTTCTTTATTTTGTTTTAACATCCACACGATAATCACACAAAGAATCGGTTTAATACACTGAAATATCCGTGATTTAGCCTGTAGAAATCCGATTAAAAGTACCACACTATTTTGTTGTGTACTCAGTAGACTACTCGGCGGAAGTTATGGGTGTCGGCAGGGGGGTGCAACAGGGGCACACGCCACCCCCGACTCCCCTAAGCCACCAAGGAACACATTGCTCCACGCCCTTGCCCTCTCACTCTTTCCACTCAATACAATGGGTTTGCCCCCCTCAACACAAAATCCTCCCGACGCCCATGGCGGCAGTCGCTGTAGATGGACCCATGCTAAAGCGATTTTAGGCACGAAAGCTGTGATGATATTTTAAGGAAGAAGAAAACGTGGCGAAAACTAGACGTAGACGAAAGAAACGAGGTAAGACATATACAGGCGCCATGGTGATGATTTTTATTTAGGATCGTCGCCAAACAAGCTGCTAACTCAGACACGACTGATATAACGAACTGATGGTCATGACAGCCCACTGGAATGGACGTTATGAAGCGCGAGATAAAGAAGGTGTGCAGCTTCTGCGCATTCACTGAGCCATTCTCCGCCCCAACCAGTGCTTTCTCCTTGCCCTACACACACAGATAGGGAGCCTACATGCGCTGCGCCTTCGTCATTTAGACAAAGGCTCGGCACATGTAGGCTCCCTACACACAGAGTGCCCGCCTACATGTAACAACCATTCTAATTCCGACAATGTCAAACTAGTTGGGCCTTTTGATTTCTTAGTATCTATCTCTATTTCGCGCTAAAACACCGCCGGTTCTTTCGGGTATTATCCATTCTTTGTGCTCACCAGCAGTCGTTACTAGACGTGGGATTCAGTCGTATTGCTCCGTATATTGTCCTCAGAAAGCGCCTCACCCGCCTTTACTCGTTTCGGGAGAGCGCCGGTGCTGCAGCTCTTCATTCGATCAAGTTACGCTCGGTACACCGGCTAGGCTAGAGCTTCAAGTGGCTGCATCCGTTCGGTGAGAAGGTACCGCCACTTCTTGCTACGATTTATGCACCGTTGGGAGGAGGGGTGGGAGACTACGTCACGTTTAAATACCATTGTGAAATTGCTCAAACTCAGCCAGAGCAGGTTTATAAAACTTTACGCACGAAAAAGGGAGAGCGAGAGAAAGAAATATAGAGAGAGAAGTAAAATTTTTATGTGTGCCGAAAATGAAGTAAGAAAGGGGATGGGTATGAGTCTTCATTATTCTTTTTCCCTAAGTGGCGGTCAGTGGCCTTTGAGCCCTGGCGGCAACTTCAAGCATTTGTACAGCGTTCCATTGAGTGTCCGCGTCGCAGCTGAGCAAGACGCTCTTCAACTGATGTGAAGTACGAATAGCAATCGATTGCAGAATATTCCTGTTTCCCAAGGGGCATGGTCACAAAAAAAGTTGTAGGCTAGCCCCTGCGGAACACCATTTAAACTTGTCGTCACAGAGCTCAAAGTAGTAATCGACAGTAGCTTTTCAAACCGCAGTGTAATATTCTCCTCTGTTCATGCTGTACAAGTTGCAGCTGAAAAGTTGCAGGTAAAGAAAAGCTCCACTGAAGGGGGTGCTTACCATTTGGTCCGTAAAACATAGCAGGTGACCAGACGTTGGAAAGGGTAGATTGTTCTACCAGGCACCAGAACATATTTGTTCTTGCTTGTGCCGGGTCAGGAATTGATAAAGCAAGGTAGTAAGTCCCTGGAAGTTTCAAGAATACACGGTAAACAAGTGTTGCAAGGCACACAGTACGGGATATTAATAGTATTGATCTCTCGACTTCCCTGCAACTTCAATATATCTTTCTACTGCTCTATACCTGTGTACAACCGCATGCGATATATTTTAGCAGTTTGCTCTGAAATATGAAAAACCTATTGATTACTGGTGTACAAGAGCTGCTGGTGGTCGCACGCTCAAGCACACACACATATATTCAGGGAGGCGTACTTTCTTGGAGCTGAAATGATATTGGATCATGTTTTTTACTTGTTGGCATGCTCTGTATTTTCAGTGTGCCCTACTAAATGGTCTTGCAATGGCAGTCTAACCCATACTTTGATCAACTTCTGAGTCTTTCTGTTGGCCTGAAGACAGGGATTTTGGCAGCTCTGACCTCAGCAAGCAGTTTGGGTAGCAGAAAAGGTGAAGACGGCGGGTCGCACCGAAGGTGTCTGCGGATCCCGCCCACTAGCCCGCATTATTGTACTGCTCAACAATGTTTTCTTCGTCCTATGGTAGCCCCGCACGACGTCCGCTTACTGGCCAACGAATGCACCTGGCGTGGGCAAGCAAGATGAAACGAGAGGTAACCTAGTGCAAAGCTGCCAGCACGAAAACTCTACCTGAATTTTCAATTTTCTTTAACCGTTGGCCTTTCTTCAACATCTCGAAGCACTCCATCTTTTCGGGGATAATACCACATTTCTTGCTATTTTAGGATTGCACAGATAGCGTCAAATGTTTCTTGATGTGATTACCGTTTCTGGGCTTTGGGTGTAAGTCGATGCTTGAGAAATTAACTTCTTTTATCGAGTAGTCGAAAGATATTATGCGATCACTTGAGCCATGACATTCCAGCTTCGATGCGAAGTTATTATTGTAGATGAAATCTCGGTGCAATGCCGTGATGTCCAGCACTTCTTCTGCAAGTAAAAAAAAAACCCGCACTGAAAGTTTTGAGGTATTTATATTGGGTTTTAATGCTTGGACAATCCAAAATGTATCATTTTCACCTTGTTTCCATGTTGTCTGTGCTTGGTAGTTAACCTTACAGTGGGGAGCCATGCCACGCCAAAACTGTAAAAAGGACAAGTGCCAATTTTGAGGCGTAGATATTTCCTTCAATACTCCATTTACAACCTCTTAAGTGCGGACCTCTTTTGATGACCTAGTGCTGTATCAATGGCAGCAGAAAACATCTGATCTGTTCCATATACGTTAGAGGAGCAAATAATATCTTAGGTGGGACCCTTCCTGTATAGAATCAGATAATGGCTTACACGCTTTATGTGTGCACTCAAGTGTCACGTCCTTATTCTTTCCCTTAGTGGATACTGCGTTTTTCCTACAATCGGCTTCAAATATCACCACCCAAAAAGCGCAAGTGTGTACGGTGTCCTTGTGCGCAAGTTTCGTATCCTTACCAAGGGCACACACAGGCTATCCATGTCTCAACAGCGTACAGTGTCGCAAAACGAAATTGGTGCCAGAAAAGTCAGCGAATGTATTTTTCCTTGATCAGGAAAATACTCCAACTGTCCATTACTTAAGAACTGTGGCATGACTTCTCTACTTAACCTACTCTTGTGACTGCTTCCGCGATCAGACGATTTCAACTCGAGAGGTAAAATTTAAAACACTTATCATTATATTTCACCTATCCTCACGGTCACATCTAAAACCAGTACACTGTAAAAACAGGAGGGGCTCGAAAGCCGTGTCATTACATATAGCCAACACATAATTGTGTTCGCATGCACACTTCAGTAATTAATGTGATGTTTAGCGCGCATTAAAGTGAGCGTCTTCGGCATAGTAAATATAAGTTCACGGAAGTAGGCCATCTCATTTCGAACGCTTCCACCACAACTGGTGCCTTTGCGACTGTTTCCTTCTCAGTGGCTCTCTTGTGCCCCGAAACAGCTGACGTGAATATTGCGACTCCTCGGGCGGCCGCCTTCTATTTCCCTCCAAGTAACTACGTTTGAGCAGTGGGTAATTGCCATTAAGAGCTTGACGCCTACAACCCAAGACAAAGTCTCCGACTTAGCGGAGAATATAGAACCACCTTACGACGTATAGTCCACTTTCGCCCTCCCCCGCTGCTTTTCTACCTGACAATAAATATGAGCCTACCACCATAATATCGTTGCTTGCAAAACAGAGCCAGACCGACCACAAAGGGAACCGGGATAGGCCATAAGAGTGATGCATACCTTTTATCCGCAGTGACGTGAATTCGAAATATCCTTCTGAGGAGAACGAGCTAAAAGAATAAAAAGGCAGAAAAGTCAGGATTTTTCATCATGAATATCACTGTCATCATCACCATCATCATATTAACCGCCGCGGTCCTTGTCGCCTTCCCTAGCACCATCGCTACTGACTTCAAAAACACAATGAGGACGATCCCCTATACCTGCACCCACTCCCATCCTGTGTAGTACGAATCCCTTCTTTCCCCATAAAAATTATACTTGCAAGGGTTGTAACTAATTTTGTGTGAATCCTTCTTCGATTTACTCTCAATTCGTTAAGGTCTTCTTGATGTCATAAAGATTTGAGAGTTACCGCTCTGCTATAACTTTATTAGCCCCCGTATCTGCTTGCTTCGCTGCAATCGTATTCTGCCTCCTGAAATCAAATCAAATCAAATATTTATTTTCTTCTGCTTACAAAGAAACATCCGCGACGCAACTCGCTCTCGTTTATGCCTAATCTAACAATCACGCTGTCTCTCATGCCCTTTTCTTTTGCTACTTACGTGATGAATGCAATATGTGTTTGTAGGATTTAATTCAATTTTCCCGCGTTCGGCCTGCTTTGAAATCATAATTGTTAAAAGCGTACCTCGCATCTCTGCGGTACTGTGCGTTTTTTGTTTGATATCATAAAAACTACACCAACGTCTCTTTTTATTTACAAAGATGCTGGTACCTTCGGTTATGTAATTGTATTGTGCCTCAATTATGCCCTTGGTTTTCTTTGTGCTGATGAATGTAAACTTGCAGAAGCCATATCAGCAGTTCATTTCCAGGGAAGCAGATACGCAGTCATTGTAGTGGCCGGGCGTCACGTATTAGAGCCAAGAGACAGACAGGACAGACCAAAATTTTCATTTTAGGTGACCAAAGCAAGGCTATCGTGTTCGGAGGGGCCATAAATACGAAATAAAAAATCACGCCATATCCACGGAATCAATGATGATAAGTGGGGCGAAGCTCGAGAGGGGGAGATCATCGGTAACCGTAACTCTCCCGTGAAAGTTCACCCATTACATCATTAAGAAAGACGTAAGACTGTGTACGTACATTGTACAAATCAACTTTTATTTTGTTCTTTTGTTTTGTTTTTGTTCGTTTGTTGTTGTTGTAGGGTTCGTGAGGCTGCAAGCAAGCGCTCGTATCGGCAGGCAAACCCCGATGCAGTGAGAGCTCGCGAGGCGGCTGCAAAACGCATCAAGCGAGCTCAGCCCGAAGCCGCCGACGCGCGGTTTAAGCGCGACTTTCTAGACGAGATGCTTCGGCCTCTCTTTCGCGCACGGCGGGATCCTGTCGGCGAGCGCGCGCTGCCGCCGCCCTGCGCGCCCTCCGCTTCGCAGCCTTGTCAACAACCACCTCCTCCATCCCGTGACTCGTTGCGAAAGAGGAAGCGCGTCAACAGCGATTGCCTTTTATAGTGTCAGTCACGTGCGAGTGACGTCATCATGACGTCACTCACACCAGCGCCACCTGCGAGTGAGTCATCGAACTAGGCGGTCACGTAGAGCCACCTGCGAGTGAGTCATCGAACTAGGCGGTCACGTAGCGCCACCTGCGAGTGAGTCATCGAACTAGGCGGTCACGTACCACGAGACACAAGGGATGGACAGACCCACGGCTTTAGGAGCTTCGCCCCTAAAACATTGTTCAGTTTTATATAACTTTCCTTTAGTGACTCACACAGCTTCACTACAGCCTCAACATACGTTGCATATTCCAAAAAAACTCGCGATGTTGAAAACCGCTGAAAATGTACACTATAGTGGCGTAATAAGGGCAGAAATGACGTAACGTCGGCAAGCACTGAATTCATAGTTATCATCCTGTTAACTGCACGTGATACAACTGAACAGAACTAGAGGCCCCGCTACAATCGGCTTGTCATATTTTCTTTTGCGTTCGCTGAGGTTGGCGGACGCGAATTCCACAAACAAGGTTCCGTGAGGTCATAGAGGAGAAGTTCATGGAAAGTGGCCGGGGAGTGGCCAATGCTGCGTCTGCTTGCTTTACAATCTCCAATATTTATTTGGGCTTCACGATAAAATCGGTTTCATGGTTATGGGGATCGACAAGGCTGTATTTTCTATTCAGCAAAGCTCTGTTTTTAAAGCAAAGCTTTCTACCTCTACCAGAAAACGGTTCTTTCGTGGCGTGCGGGACAAGAAATTCCCAACGCGGCGGAGGCGGTGACGGGACGGGAGGGGGGGTGTCGAGGTTTTCACTCACGGAGAACAATGTAGGTTGCTCAGCGAATTTACCCAGCGTTCTCCGCGCGGAAGTGTCTGCTCGCCAGCGGCAGCATCGGCGGTACGGCTTTGTCGCCTGGTATAGCGACTGTTCTTTGGGCTTGTTTTGGCGCCGCTTCGCGTCCATATTGCGATGCCTTAGCACGGCTTGATTAACTTGTTCGACAGCACCTCCAGGGTACCCCGCACCCGACGGAAGTAAGTGGTCGTACGGCAGACATACGTTAAGGGTTGGTTTGCAGGGCGGGAAAACACAAATTTACAAACCACATACACGCCACGCATTTGGCCGCAAGAGAAACACTACCTTTCTCGCACAGCCTGCCACGAATGGAACTCCGTTTTCTAAATTGGTGAATACCAATTCGGTAGTGGTTTAAAAAGTCTTAAAAAAGGCGATAGTAGCAACTGTTTTTGATAAATAGCGATTATAAAACTTTCCTCACGTTTCTCGCATTTTTCAAACTTACTAAACAAACTACTTTCAATCTGTATAAATGGGAATCGGTATAAATGGGGACGAAAGTCACATTCCGCATTGTTTCGGTGGCTGCGCTTGCGTCACGGTGTGGTGTAGCCATAAGCCCGCACATCAGGATGGCAAGGATCCACTCTCTGACCCCTCGAAAGACGCTCCTCTCCGTTTTCTTTCTCCCGACTCACGACCGAGCTACAGCGGCGGCGTCCACCGCAATAGCCCGGATGTGGCCGACGCTGCTGCTGCTTTCGGAACGACGCCACCAGCGAATTCCAGGTAAAGGCTGTCAGAATATCCGGTTTCCCTCTTTGTAGAGCCACTTCTGTGAATTCAAGTGACGTCGCATTGGAAATTGTTGTGGGTGTCGTTTAAAGCTTTGCTTTCCAACCACCTTCACAGCATCGATTGGAGTCACTTTTTTCTTTATGGCCCTTTGAAGTGCCCGCTTCAGGTGACGTGTCGCCGCTTCAGCATCTCGCCTCTTCATGCAGCGTTTTAGATACGCCAATGGATGTGGATTTGCGATTAACGCCATCGATGTGGCCGGCATTCTAGGAATAGTGCTCGTAGCCGCATATAATAAATCTGTTGAAAGGAGTGCCATGGTTATTGTAGCAGCTATAAGCGCATGCATGGTTCGGTTCCTTCGGTTTTTCACGGCGCACACCAACGATGCTCCGATACGAGTTGGCAACGGACCTTTCGTTTCATTTCTGATAACACATGCTCGTTTCAATTGGTCGGAAGAAAAGTGGCTGACTAACCATCGCAAGAGCTCTTGGTGAAGGATATCACTTACATATCTGACGTGACACCGTAGCGCATCGAACCCTCGAAATCTGAGCGCCGTTAATCGTGCAGTAATAAAGAAACTGTCCACGTCGATGCGTTCCGTGAAGATATCCGTAAGTCGTGAGGGGCACTCTTGCAGATGGATGATTCCTAATGAAAACAGGGAAGCAAAAGGAAATAATTGACAAGTGACTCAACAGATATAATTTTCAGTCATGGAGAGGTATGCATACCTCTCTAGATGGCCTAAAATTGCACAGGGAGTATTTCTTACAAGTCGCTTTGGTAGCATACTGGTGAGCAGTTACAGCACAGCGGCCCGTGCATCGCTCCATTCTTCTTTATTTTTTTGGCGGTTGTTCGTGCATGCCTTTCTTAGCGCCTACCTCTTAACGTACGTATAATTGCTGCCACTGCGTCCCAAATTCGCCAACTTTTGCCCATGAAATTTTGTGCACTTGAAACTAATACTTCTGCAATGTCGGAGCCACGCAACAACTGATCAATGAACTAAGGAGCTCACGTAGCCAGGAGTTAAGGAATGCCGGAACTTGCGCGCGGAAATCAGAGATTTTTAAAGACGGAGTTTTGTCACGAGCCCAAACGCATTGAGAATTTCAACAAAGTCTTTGAGGAGAAGTCGTTGAGCCTTTGTGACTACAAGAATATTAAGGCCCATAACTAAACCCTCACAGAACAAAACACTGCTTTGTGCTGCGAATGCGATGGTTTGACGGAACTGCTCGCTGATACCGAGTTCCGCCTGCTTCACACCGGGCAATGTTCCCGTAACAAAAAATTCCCCCGCATTTCCCCGAGGGGGAGAATGTGAAAGTGCGAATGCACGGTTGTCGGCCCGCTTGCGGCGCTTGCGCTCGGCCCCCGCAGCCCACCGCCTCGCCGCCTTCTCTTCCATCTCTTCCATCGGGTTTGTAGTATCACGTGTACACCACGCAGTTATCAAGCCGCTATAACGCCGCTGAGTCGCCAACGCACGCCGCTGACGACGTAGTTTGAATGCGTTAAAGATATAAGGCGCGTTACTAACACTAATATCAGCGTCGGGTCCGTGGCTTAGTCGGTAGAGCGTCGCGCTGCGGCCGCAAAGTCCTCGGATCAAAACCTGGCGCCGGATGCTGTTTTTTTTATATATATATAGAGGAGGACTGCGGACGCTGGCGCCGCCGCCGCCGCCGCCGGCGGTGGAAGGTTTGGGGTCGCTTATAAAGTGCATTCGCACTTAAAACATTGTGATTAAAGGAATGGGTGAAAAGCCTAACGAAGACGTCGTTGAGACCGTGCACACTGGGAACACTTGCTGGAGTTCCAGTGACACCACACGACATTGCGGCCTGTCACCGGGTTCCTTCTAAGGCGAAACCTAGCTGCATTGTTGAGCAGTTTGCTCGACGGCGAAAGAGGGACGCGCTCATTGATGAGGCTCGATAATTGCGTTTGAACAGCAAAGTCGTTGGAAACACTTCGAACTCGCCTATCTCCGTGAATGACCACTTATGCCCTGTTCTACACCGTGTTTTTGGCATGGCCATCGGCAAAAGAAAACTGCTGGTACGAAGTACCCCTGGTCACGGGGTGACAAAGTATTTGCTAATCAGACGAATGACCCTGATAAAGTGGACATACGCCATAATTCCGACCTCGAAAAAATGGAGCGAAATTTGTGCGTCCGGTTTTCGAGACTTGATTCCTCGTTTTCTTCGCCCACATGCACCTACATTGTCAAACTGCTTACGGTTCTTTCGCTAAGCGAAGCCTTTGAGCTACCTTGATAGCATATATTTTCGCCTAAATTTGTCCTCTTCTTCACATGCAATGCAACCATTCGAATAATTTTTTTCGAATAGCAGAAAATGTATTTAAACGTTCTCTCAAAATGTGGGCGAGGGTACCCAGCACGTGCTTCGTGTGTGCGCGTTTCAAAAACTCGGCCTCAATTGTTTCTAAGTATGAGCCGACGCCCGCTTCTGAACTTCGGTACATGCTTAACGTATCAACGGCAGCAACAGCTGTTCAAGGGTTTACTGACTCAGGTGCGTCACCGGCACTAGCTTTGGGGTCCGATGAGCCACCATCCACAATTTTTTTCGTTTTCAGGAACACCGCTGGCGAGTTCGTCGATCGAGACGTCCTCAGTTACGACTACATCATCGTCCGTGAATGCGAAATTAATGCAGTTCAAGTAACTTGGTACATGATTTTCAGCACCAGCGGACTCCCAAATCTCCCCTAGGCTCATGGCAGCCGCGGCACCACCGGCTGCGTCACCAATATCAACTGCTGCTGCTTCGTTTCAGGAAGGACTGCTACATCGCGAGAAGCCTGGTTTGCGGAAGTAGAGAAGTATCGTCTGCGGCTTCACGTCCCTATAGGCTCAGTTTGCAAATAATCTTCCTTTCACCAGCGGCACCTTCATGTCTGCTGAGTTGTCACTGGTCTGTTTGTCGATGAGGACACGCTCGATGACACGGCGGTGATAGTGAACTTTAGAGTTTGCTACTACTCCCTGGTCCATTGGTTGTACCTTAGAGGTTATGCCAATATGTCCCTTGTCATCCGTGATTTCGAGTTGTGTGTGTACGCTACCGGCACTGAACGCACTTTCTCAAAGTCACGAGGTTTTAGACTTGCCAATGACTAAGACCCTCGTCTGAGACGTCAATGTTCGCGCACACCAACACCATGATAAAATTTATGCAGTTTTTCCTCTCACACATTTTTCCGTCTTCGCCGCAAGAGTTTTCGCTTGCAGTAACTAAAAAAAAGAGCACCGTAAATAATCGTTGCATGTGTTCCTGGCAGCGTAATTCTCAAAGATGCGCCCGGTGTGCTTCTCCATCCAACGCTGGAGTACGTCCGCGTCGACGGACGCAGCTTCACCCAATATGCTTGCATGTGATGCCACTCCGTTCTTTGAACCGCTGCAGCCGTCCGTTGCCCGGCTTGAAATTTTCGGGACCAAGAACGATACCCAAACTATTGGTCTTGCAAAGCTGGACCGTCCCGTTAGTGGTCCTTTTTCACGCGAGCATCTACAAACCATTTGTAAAGCGCCACTTCCACGTCGGCATAAGTCGCAGCGCGAATTTTTTTCCGCTTACTGCTTCCAACCTTACTGTCAAAAACGGCGTCAATTTTCTTGAAATATTTGATGATGGTCGCCAGAGTCGACTGCGCAATGTCATACTTGCGCGCAGTGTCTGAGTTTTGTTGTTTTGCCCAACCGGCGAAGTCTCACATAAGCGAGACTCTTTTGAGCAAGGACTATGAGACAAAAAATGAAGGCCAACCGGATGCTTAGACCTTCTCTGTAATGTTAGACCCCCTCAAATGGTAGGATATGGTACCGTTTTTTTGAAAGGCCAACTCCAGGAACTTTTGCTCATTAGGGTACAGGACAGCTGAAGGCTCGCACGCGGCTCGGTGTGATATTGCTTCGATAGCCTATTCAACGTGCTGCATATATCGCTCCTCGTTCGAACTCAAAAAGTGCGTCTTCACAGAAGTGATATAAAATCATATTATCAGTAAAAAAAGACAGGGAGCAAAAAAGAAGCAGACAAGACAGTTCGCGCGATTGCCCAGTCTGATTCTTTCTTAATCCCTGTCTTCTTTCCCCCGCACTATCGTTTTAGGTGAAAGCCAACAACCCCAACTTAAATCCTTAGCTCACCAAATTGGCAATCACAAAATTACGACGTCAACATTCAATTTCCGCCTTCCTTTTTTGGATGGACATGCTTTCGGAGTCTATGTCATTTCTGCAGTGGCTTCTCTGCCCAATGTAGTTTCCCGCATCGTGAAGGGCGGTTTCGTATTTCTCCTATTTGCTCTGTACGAACTGTTAGTAATTCAGGAAGCAGTCATTATGCTTTCTACACCTGTTATTTTTCATCGTGCTACTGTTGGGCATATATCCCCAAACATGTTATGAGCCGTGGAACCAAGCTCTACGCGATAGCACGTAGATACTCCTTTGAACAATTCCATACCTTATCTTCATCCCCAGGGAAGCGCCCCTTACAGTCAATGGAAGATGGGCATTGGCTAAGATTTTTAGCTATCCTTTCGAAGACGTGTTCAAATGCTATGATATATAATTACGCGAAAACAGACCGGTGCCAGCCTACCAACCTGCGCATGTCATGCAAAATAATCATTTATTGATAGAACGTTGTTGCATAGCGGCTGGCACACGCTAGTGACAAGGCGGCTGGCGCCGGGACCCCGCACTCCTATTCAAAAAGGAGTAAAAGTGGGTCCATTTGGGGGACTAACGGAATTTCTCACAATCATCACTCCCTTTGGGGACCCTGCGACACTTATGTGGATCAGGCTAGGAAGCTCTTTCCATTTCACACTCTGTCCCTTTGGGGACTAAATGTAGCGGACGAACGGTTAGTCCACCACCCGGTTGATCAGTTCCGATACTCCCCAAGGACGAACTGCTGAGAGTCGCAGAGAAAGAAAAAAGAGGGACCAGCAGGGATCGAGCCATCGACGCCCCCAATTATACACAAGAAACCCGACGCGCTACCATTGGATCACGCCTCTTTTTTAATTATTGGTTTTTTTACCAGCTTGGTACGGGGAACAAAAAAACAAAAAAATGATACACGCATCAACACATCATAATAAAAACCCCTCCCGCTGCTACGGGTGGCACGTGTTAAAAGAGTTTCAGGTTAACTATATCATCCAAGATGTTTGGCCAGTCACGTATCTCGTCTTGCATTTTCATTACATCTCTGATATAAGCAATGCTTTCAATAAAGTATTCCTTTCCGGTCGTGCATTCGGGTCTGAATGTTGCACAGCCATACGAGGTTTCTAGAGGCTGTGCAGGCTCAAGGCCATAAACATGTCAAGTGGCATGCCTTCATCATTACGTCTTGGAACGAAACGTATTCTGTACGGAGATACCGGCAGTTCTTTCTTTAGTGTCCACTGGAGAATGTCCCAGTGGAACATTGCGCCAGAAGAGACCAAGAAAATCTGCGCTATGGCCTCCAGTTTAACGCAAAGTCAACAATTCACTGACCCCGCTACAAATATTCCTTTCTCCCGCAGCCAAGGACTGACGGGTAGTAATTGAGGGAAAGTAATTGAAAGAAGCTTTTGACTGTTGACTTCAAAGGCATTTGTTTAACTCTCCTTTACACGTCTGTCCACGGGCCTGCGGAGTATAAAGAGCGATAAGGACGTACCAGTAATGCCACATCGATCAAATCCTTGTACAGTTTCTCTCTACGGACCAGAGCACGGTATTCGTAGGTAAACCTGTGCTTCAGGAACTGAAACGCCATGACTACCTCCTTCAAATAGTCTAGTGGGGCTCTTGGTTTTAGGGCACTGGAAGACACAAGAAAATCAGGCAACTCATTCGTGAATCCCGTCTGCACAACTGTTCGTAGAAAAGGGTCTGTCTGGTCTCTCTGGAAAATAGGCCCAGAGACAACCTGCCCAAGAAATAGCTGCACAAGTCCGAGACCTCCCTTTCTATCGGGAATGAAGAGATACGTACGGCTGATGCGTTCGCATCCTGAGCAGCAAAAAAACCCAGCAAAAACCCTGTGAATTCTTTCACATTGACCCTTGACATGCACAACAGCTGAAGCACATACCATATCACTAGACCACGCCGCCGGACGGGAGCTCCGGTAGATAATTTTCAAGTGTACAGCGTGTAGTGCTGTGCCAGGTGATAGACTCATTGAAACTGGGGCCGGCATTTCTATCCGTGCAAACGACCCTGTCCGGGATGTGCGCTTTGCGCTATGCGATTTGCTAAATTTAGAGATTATTCCTGAGTTTGATTTCAAGTACAGCCTCACAATCATAGTTTTTTCACGTAAATAACAATCAATTGAGGTAGATGGCTGGGTGATCGGCCGACGCATTTTTTCCCCCACAAACTAGAGCAACCTAAGTGTATTCTTAGTATTCGACACATGTGTTAAGTGCTCTAGGCATCGTGTGTGAAAGCGGTCTTAAGTGTGAGTGTCAGAATAGGGAAACCGACCGTATTTTCACAGCGGGAACGAAACAGGACCGAGGAAAGAAACACGAAGAACACAAACGGGCGCTGACAAATAACTGTTTATTTTTCGAGCTTACAAGCAAATGTACACCAAAAAATACAGAACACGTTTCTACGATAATGAGTTAGTGGATGGCAAGAGAAAACCATGCTCAACAAGTTTTTGATTGCAAGAACCCGTCTAAGAATTCGATATCTTTATCAAACAGTGACAAGGATGGTGTGCTTATGGATTTGTCATTCGCTTTTTGGTGTAATAGGCTTCCATAATCTCCCTCTCGGTTTTATCGTAAGCTCGCTTATGGAACCTTGTTTATTCCAGTAGTGGCTGACATTTGCATCTGTTACAATGGTCGCTCATATGACCGCCTCAATTGCTGCGTACTGCAAGTCTGTGTTCTCTTGCATGCTCATTAACGCATCTGCCCGTCTGCCCAATATAGACATGACCTCGTAAACCACGTTACTTATGCAATCAGTTGAACTTATGCAATCAGTTGAAACTTCACTGAAGGTTCTCCTTGGCAGCGGTACGTCGCTGAGCGGCGTCTGTGTTTTGTTTCGCAGTGCAATTGTGTGCGTGTTCACCGCCCGCTCTAGCTAGAAAACCAAGCTTCCGCTCCACACACCTAGCTTAACCGTGTTCAACCATTCCGAAGTTTACGGCTATGGTTGCGTGCATGTATCCTGTACAGGACACAAAATTTTACGAACGACGACCGTCCACCGTCAAGAGATATAAACCTTCCTCGAGCCTTCCGCCTAAATTACGTGCCACCTTTAAGTCGTGTGTCGAAAAGCTTCGCTCCTGATCCACTTTCATAGAGTGGAGTGAATCCTATTTTTTGGTAATCGAAATAGCTCCCATCCAGTTGAAGGTAGTTATGCACCACGCACGTCACCCCAATCAGACGCCTGCTTTATGCGTCAGTGCTCTCAGATATCTGCAATGTTGGGCGTGTAAAAGGCGCTCGTTCCTGATTTTCTACGTTGTCCTGACTATAGCACCCTCTAGATTCTACCCCAGCGTAACGTTACTAGTCGAATTCATTGACAATAAGGCGGATAAATTGAAGGCCCTGCATATTTGCCGTTAGAGTAACCGTGCTTCGCTGCTTCTGTTATGGCAATGATCACATCACTCACATTACTCCTGTAGGCCTCAACGCACATCTCAAACACATTTTTGAAGTCAAAGGCCACGACGCGTTCGCGAGGCGTACTCGTTGTTTGCTAATGCCAATGCTCGGCGACTGTGAGGGGATGCTTGTTGAACGCGCATTTTCTACAGCACAGATATGAATTCTATACCCATTTGATTTCTTTTCTTTGCTTGTATACTGCTTGCGCTGCCGGTCCATTTTCGCACAATCTTGAGGTCACGCCGACTCCGTACACCACATTGTCGCTTGATAGGAAATTTATTGCGTTTTCCATAAAAAATACCGGCATTTCACAAACCAAGCGTATGATGTGTAGCATTTTGGACCGCTTAGCTGGTAATCCTCTTTCGTAGAGCGGAATAGCTCCTATTTTTGTAACCATGGTCTTTAGAAAAATCGTTTGTTCCCGGAATATTTATAGCCTACAATTTTTACAAAGCTAATGCGGGAAAGCCAGCTCAAGGACCCGAAGTACAACTTTTCACTACGAATAAGGCGGATCGGCGCCACGACCCTCACTTCTTATGCCCACGGAAAAGAACCACATTTCTCTCCACGGGATGGAGGCGAGGAGCAATACAGAAGCTCCCTAGCCGGAGAAGGAGGGAGGTGCCATCTCTTGGGAGCTTCCGTAAGCAAGGGGTGCGAGCGACTTGTGAACGTGCCGAAAGGTTGGGCAGCGCCTGCAGAGTGCACAACAACTATGGAGCGGAAGGGGAAAGTTCCCTACAGATACAATAGGTTTCAAAGGCTTTTCGGGTTGAACCCAACTCCTCATGTTTATGTTCGCACACGACTTGTACATTATCTTGGATTCGAACGTACAGAATGATGTCACTTTCCTGGACTTCGTGTATGCGTCCGATTAAGTAGCCCATAAGAACCTTCCGCTCAAACGGTCCCGTTAAATAGACACCCCTATGACATGAATTGGGTCCCCCAATTTTTAAGCAACCATATTTAAGCAGTTTTCGTTACATATTCTACCTCTACGCCTCTACTACCCTACCGGTACCATCAGGCATCCCACAGGGCTTTGTCCTCGACCAACTCTTATTTCTGGTATTTATAAATGATCTACCAACTCATGTATCCTGTAAAGTCCGAATGGAATTCGATATTTGCGTAATTTACTACGGTGTTTGCAACGTTTCTCGTCACTTAGCTCTTAAAAGTGACCTTAGTCTTGTAAAGCAATGTTGCTACTATTGGCTAAGAGAACTTAACCCTCGCAGATGTAAAGCCTTTTTCAGCAGTCGCCACCGCCGCCGCTCTCAACTTGTTCTTCCTTGTTGCTTCAGTTACAATCCTATTCAGACAATTCATTCATTTATGTATTTGGGGGTCACGTTCGGCAAAGATCTTTCATGTGTTTGGCATGTCACAAACGTCATATCAAAAGAAAATAAAACTCCAGGCTCCTTGCTACGACATCGACGGAACGTACTAAAAACTGTACAATTATTAGCTTACAAAAGGTTTGTGAAAGGAACTCGAATGTGCTTCGCTAATCTAGAACCAGAGAAAATCACATCTTCAATGCGAGTCACTCCATAACGGTGCCGCTAGGTTATTACACAGCTCGTAATCTTACGGCGTAAGCGCACCGTCACGCGCCCGAGCACACGCATCGTTACTTTTAACTTGCAGAACTGTTTATTCTCTTGGTTGTGTCGTTTCGTGAACCGAAATAACTGAGTGATTGTCGGGCTTAACGCGCCGAGGAAATGCCGCCTTTTAGGGGTGCCGTAGTGAAGGGCTCCGGATTAATTTTGACTACCTGGAGATCTTAACGTGAGCCGAAAACTCGAACACAGAAACACAGAACACAGAACACAGAACACAGAAAACTCGAACAACAGAAACGCGGCTGCCGTAGCCCGGAATCGATCCCGTGAACAAAAATACCGAGCGCACGTGCACGTGCGTATCCTGAGGATGCCCCAGCGTCGTCTAGGCTAGCACGTGGGCTTGAACCCCTTGAGGGGCTAAAAAAAGAAAGGAAAAAATACCGAGCGCACGTGAGCATTCGCCTTGTGACGAGCGCCTAGAATCATCTAGCTCCACCTTCAAGAACACGTTGTGCAGCCTCCGGGGCGTGACTCTAGCGTGCTGTTCTCTTCAACAGTTCACACCGAGTTCGGGAACCCGGTTGCCGCTGGTTCAAGCATCTGGTAACCACGAGCGGCTTTATAAATAGCGACATGCCCACACCCTGTGATCCGGCGTTCCGAATTTGTTACCGCTTCTTAGGTTTTTTTTAGTTCTTTTGTAATGCATGCCGTGATACGGCTAGCCACGTCCACGTTTTAGAATTGACGCTAGTAGGAATACGTGGAAGGACGCTCCGGTTTATATCCGGCTTTCTTGAGGGCAGGTGAATTTTCGTAACGAAAGATAAAGCGTAAACATCGACATATTTTCTTATCCAAGGGGTTCCCCAAAGCAGCGTTGTTAGTCCCACTCTTTTCAATGCAATAATGGCGCAGTTACCAACATGGCTCCACATGGCATTTACTATTCCCTTTGCGCTGACGCCACCTGCCTTTGGACATCTGGAGCGCCATTGGAAGTCGTTCAAGCCGGAATTGACGAAGTTTCCTAGTTTCTTAGATAACGCGGAAGTAATTTGTCGGCTAGAAAGTTACCAGGACTTCCTTTTACTATAAAAAAATGAAGGGTTTGAATATATGTCTGGATGGAAGCCCCTCGTGCTTGTGACAAATCATCTTTTCCTGGGCATAATAGTGGATCGGAGAATCTCCCACTCACAACATCTTCACGTTATGGAGACCAAGGTGAACCACGTCGTCCACGTTCTGCGGCACAGGAGCCTGTACACGAACCTCCACGGATGCTTCACAGAAACTTCACCCGGCTATCCGCTACCTTTTGCCAGTTTTGAAGGGTTTGCGACCGTCTGGGTAGAAAAACGTCACCCTATTATTAGCCAGAAGTATTCGAGGGTGTTTGGAGTTGTGAAATCCACCTAAAGGCCCCTTGTGCTGGCACAAGCACGAGAATCTCCTACTCTGGTTCTGCGGCTAAGAGAAATCACTCCCGCACATGTTCAAAATATTCATGCAACATGCTTACCACCCACTATCAGATGCAATATTGAAATGGACTGGCTCCACCGTCTCTGCCATGCTACAAGACTACCAGGCACTCCTTCCTGCATTCACACGTTGACCTGATGCTAGTCCTCCCTGGTTCTTCCGCAGCCTTAGATCACTGCTGGTATAGCAGGCATTGAGACAAAGGCAAATGTTACTTTCCCTGTATTGGTCCAACTAGCGGTGATTCATATGTACAACGAACATGGGGACAAGCTACATGTTTACATGGATGGATCTTGCAATGCACGCAGCTTCGCTTGAGCGTTCGTAGTGACTACATTAGGTGTGGAGTAATGTTCCGATTGTTACACAGAACATCCTCGTCAACTTCTGAACTTTGTGCTATTGTAGAGGCTGCAAAATGTATTGTCACAAGGTAGCAAAGAGCTAGGTCGGTTGTCTCCTCAGACTCAATGCCAGCACTCCTGTTCCTGTCAAACATTCAGGCAAGAAACAGGTACCAATTATTGGCTCTCACGATTGCTGAACATCTTCAAATACCCCTTGATAAAGGGAATGTCGTAGATTTCCAGTGGGTACCCAGTCACAGTGGACGGAAAGGAAATAAAAGAGCAGACAAACTCGCCAAACAGGGGCACCACCATGGCGACGAGCTCATCGTTCCTCTTCACGTGATGATATAAGGATCATCATACAGAGCCTGAGAGAGCAACGGTCCGCAGAGGCGTGGTTCGCTCATGACACGAAGTGGGCATTTCTGTACCTATAGACACAACCTAACACTTCCGTTTTAGTGTGGACCTGTCACGAAAAAATGGGCCGCGTACCTGCTGCTTTCGTTGCAAATGTCGTCTAAAGACGATAGTCTTTGTAGACATTTGCCAAGGAAATGCCCCCTTTGCTTTCCCGCTCGTGTCTCATGCAGTTCCGGTACCGTCACGCTCTACCCAAGTTAAACACACTAAAGGTTTGCTCAAGGCTATTTGAATGTAGCGCGTTCCACTGCTACAGGCCGGGTTCCTCGTTGCCAGCGCTGAAGTACGGCAGAGATGCGCGTGAATCGAGGCGGCCGACTACAATGTTTATAGAGCCGCATGGCCGTGCTCCACGTGCGTTCCAAGCAGAACATGGACCCTAGCTAGTGGAACCTTTCGTTGCTGTTTCCGCGTGATTTTTCATATGCCCCCAGGAGGTGGCGCGGGCAACAGCAGGCAATGGTTTTCTGCAGTAGATGTAGAATAATATTTGCTCTAAAAAAACGTAGCATTCATTAATTTTTTGTAAAGAAACACTGAATATATCATGTGTGTAATAATTCCCTGTCTTATATTTGCGTAATTTCTGGTTCTTGTTCAAAAAGTACGACAAGTATGAACATATAAACCGGGCTTAGACGTTTACCTGTGGCTGTTAGTAAATACGACTATTGCGCAATATCTATTTTACTTTGACCTGGTGGCTGAATGAAGTCACAGACAGACAGACAGACAGACAGACAGACAGACAGACAGACAGACCAAAAAATCTTGGTTTGAGTGGCCCAAGAAAGACTATCGTCTTTAATAAAGAAACTCTTTTTCAACGCATGCGACTCGGTGCGACTTATACAAAGCCGTTTCTGTTCGAAATGTACTGTTTAAACTCATCATCCTTCGCATGCGGAGCTACCGACGAAGATGTTTCCCACGTGACATTACGGTGCCCCATATATCCATGCAAATACGCGAACTCTACAGCAAATTTTCATTAGATAACCATCGTGGGATGTTTCAGAATCTTTACAAGGACCATGGCCTGATGCGGGTCTTGTAGAAAAGGTTTGTTCGTGCCCTAAATGTGGTTTTTGCCTCGGCAGGAATAGCGTGAAAGTATTAGAAGTGCAAAAGGGGAGCAGCGCAAGCTCAGACAAAACACAAGAAGAAGAAGGTGACAAACATTACTTCTTCTTGTGTTTTGTCTGAGTTTTCGCTGTTCCCCTTTTGTAATCATGCGCCAACTCGCCCAAGTCTTAACCCTTGCAAGCTTTATTAGGAGGGGTATTGTCTTTTTACTGTGAATCCATAAAGAAAACCTACGAGTATATTTTATAGACACTTATTAGAACTCAGGAAAAGTGTCTCGAACGGTTCATTTGCATAGCACTGTCTAATACCCTTTATTGGTGTAATAAAGTAGCCGGGCGCACATTCGCTTCCAACCGCTCCAATCAATAAACCATTTAAACCACCACCACACCTGCACTAGGCATTTGCTTGGTATTTTTAGGTTCATTTATGGCGCAGCCAAGAGTTTACACAGACCTTTCAGCCTTGTATTTCTCGCGACAAAATATTGTCCTCTAATTATACACAACTTCGTTCCATCGTTTCTGAGCGATAGCTGAGCATAGGTGAAATTCAAAGAGAACACTTCAGCAAAGAAAATATAGGTACTCAACAAGGCTCCGATCTAGCCTTTGCACTTCAACACCACAATGGACAAAATAGCACAAAATTAAAATAATTACCACCGATTCTACCTGTAATATACACTGATGACATAATGATCTAGGCAAACGAATTTTACTTAGAGAAAAAAATTAACCATTCCACTCCAGGCACGTGGGACACCTGCAAAGCCGTGTAACTACGCAGAGAACTCTACTCAGACGAAATACAGAACAAGCACGCTTCTACGGTTTTCCCGACCATACGGATGGCCCGGCTGCCGTTAGAAAGAGCCACCATTTCGTCACGTTAAATCGCCTTCTCTAAGCGCACAAACAGGAAACAAAGAGCACCACTAGTCGACTGGAAAACATTCATTCTTCGCCAAAGGGCAGGTAGACCACCAATTTGTCCCAACATGCCTTACCGGTTTGCCCCTGTATTCCGGCAGATGGCGCTGCAGGTTTTGAGCAGCGGAAAGGAAAATAATTTCTGGGGACTTAAAAATCTGCTTTTATTATTTTGAAGGCAAAAGCCTAGTTACATATCTACTTCTTATTTACTTCCACACCATGCTGTTCCTCGCGGCTCGTTTTCGTTTCTTTGTGATTGGGTGTGAATTACTGCGACAGCCTGACTGCACATTCTTGAAGTGACAGCTACTCCTGAATCAGAGCTCCCTGTGGCTGCGGTGCACCTCACACGCAATCACAATCATGCGTCACGCGGCACCCAGCAGGCTAACTCTAGTTCCGCTGCTGGCAACGTGCAGACATAGCGCCGTGGTAAAGCACAGGCTCAAAATTTGAAAGCCAGGGCTCGATTTCTATGAACACTTTGAACTACGGTTCACGGGAATGAAAAGTATATAGAAGGGTAGGCGAATACAGCTAAGCTGTAAAACAATTACATGGGACGTTACAAGCAATCAGGGAAAACATCCATGGTTCTGTACACAACCGAGGAAGTCACAAATATACCTGATTAAGTAGCCCGCAGTCGAACTTATCAATGCTGGTGTCAGCTGCTGGTATCAACAGGACAACCTTATTTATCGATTTCGAGGGGAGCTGCCGAGCGAACCGATGTCCTTAGAAAAAATTTGCCATCCCTTCCTAGTGAATGTTGAGAGAAGCGCGAAAGCTAAAAGTGCGTCTATTTTCGCCGAAAGTGCGTCAAACCGATCGTCGAATTTTCAAATTACGAAATCACCAACGAACGAACAAACAACCGATACAGCGACTTCTCGTGCACCAAATAAACGCATCCACGAACGATCTAAGTATATACCGATACGTGGTATATGAGATAAAGGCATACTACTGTAACGTCGTGCGCAGGCTTATATAGAGCATCATATTCCGCTTATGCGTAGTACATGTCATATGTTCCGACCAAAAACGGTTCAAACCAGTTTCGAAGATTTTGGAGCACCCTTTAACTAGGAATAAATGCAGCAGTTGTGATAGATTTACATTGCACCAAAGCAGGAGGAGACGAAAATCGGGTAAAAC
The DNA here is from genome assembly GCF_048455015.1 of Haemaphysalis longicornis. Lineage (NCBI taxonomy): Eukaryota > Metazoa > Arthropoda > Arachnida > Ixodida > Ixodidae > Haemaphysalis > Haemaphysalis longicornis. The sequence continues at coordinate 34,719,781 of NW_027526225.1, forward strand.
GCTGCTCCAACTAGGCCTGTGGACGACTGTACTAAATACTCATTCTTCATGGTTGATGCATGTAACATAGGTTTATCTGGAACTGTTCCTTTTTTGCGATTTTCCAGTAATCATTTTCGACAGAATGGTCCAGAGATCTTATCAGAAATTTTATGTCGACCAACCGGTCTATGGGGAAATACATTATTTTTGACGAGACCCCGTCGGTCCCACTAAGAAAGCAGTCGTGTTGAAATTGTCCTCGTTGAACGTCTGGATTATGAACTTCCGCAGCGAAGTTACGCCACTGGGGAGAAAACGGTCGGCCGCACACTGTCACGAGGGCTATCGTAAACGCCGAGCAAGTTCCGTTTCCCGCAAGATATTGTGAGCGCTCCTCTTGATTTCTACTTCCGCTGTGGCATGAACAACGCGCGTGTCTAGCGTCGCTGGAGCCTGCGCGAGGAACTTATTCGCTCGTTCGGATCGCAAGTGCCACGGCTTTCCGGCGTTGTTTTGAGGGCCCCACTGAACACTGTTTCTCCTGTGCCTTCTACACTAGTCAGGCAAACCTCACACAGCTTATGTTGTAAGAAGTGCCAACCGTATGTTATGATATATTCGTAGGAACTTTAATTCTCCACCCAGCTAATTGAAACATTTGGTTCGTTCGAAAGCGGAATATGCGGCTGCTGTTTGCATCCTGGTATTGCATTGTTCACCGTTGAATTGGAGACGGTTCAAAATCGTTCATGTCGTTTCATTTTTTCAAATCATCATCGCACGTCGAGCGTTCCCTCAGTGAAAACAACTTTATCACTACCACTACTTGAGCACCGCAGACAATTAACGCGTTTTTTGCCTATTCCGCAAAATATATCACAGCAATTTGATTCTTAAGCGTAAACAAGTAACATTGAGCATTGAGGCTGGTCGTTCCGCTGAGTTGCTTTTGTGACTAATACTTTTGATATCTACAAATGCCAAGCAGTTTGTAGATTGCTTTCTGCCAGTGGTATTCAGGATGCTGTGCTGACACCTCACTTGTGGAACACAAACTTTTAAAAAGAGAATATCACAAAGATAACTCAATTCTCAGAATATTATTTATAGCTTTTTATACAATAAATAACTTCCGATATATTTTTTAACTTAAATTACAGTTTTACGGAACACCAACCCGTAAAACACGGATATTATGAATTATCTTAGGTGCGAGAATATTATTGAGAACGTGATGTGAAGGGTGACCTGCAATGTTTTCTTCATTTTTTCCTTCCACTTTTCGTTGTTTTTCTCCCCAGCAAGGGTGCCCGTTTATAGATGGGAGTGCGCAGGTGATATTTGACTACAAACATCATTGATATGAAAAGGTTGAAAGTATGACAGGTTTCACTATCTTAGCTTGCGCCATACCTTGAAGGATAATTTCTTTGAGAATTAAAGGTACATATCACTCCACATTGGTATGATACTTCTGTAATTTCACGTACGGAAAATAAATTATTTGAAAGGGAAGAGAAATGCGAATGGCATTGCCGTTCAGTGTTATACCGCTGCCGGCCAGTCGAGATAAAATGTTTGTCTTCTTCAAATAACCATTACCAGTACCTCTAAATGAGCCACCGCAAATTTGCTTTACGCAAGACGTTCCCCAGAAAATTTATCAGTACTTTTGAAGGCACAGAACATTCGATCCCCCTCTTTCAGTCTCATCCGGTCTCCCGCCCATACCGCGCTTGCTGGAAACTCGGCGGCCCACGATGCTGCTCGAGCTTTGGTCTTCCGAGGGATCGGTGGTGCCGCCAATGATATTGAGATATTCACTTTATGGGAGAGGCTGCACACATAAGGGGACATCCTCGCCCGTTACCGCTTGGAGCGTGCCATTTATTCCTTCCTCACCCATCTCTATCCAAACCCTTGACGGTCATCTATAGGCAGCTACAGACCGGCTCCTTCCCAACCCCTGACATCATGTCTGCGATCTTTCCGGACACCTACGTAGACGCATTTCCGTATGGTTTGGTCCCTCACCCATCGCTATCCTGCATCATATGGGCCTGTGATAGCATCCCACCATCCAGGAACCGATCCAACTCCATTCTCCTTACTATAACCAGCGACGAGCTCTGGGAGGCCGTCCACCGTAACCCAAACCCCCAAGTTCAAGAATACCTGGCTCGTTCGCCGACGGCACCGGACCGCTGCTCAAAAGGCGCCTTGCTGCCCGATGGACGACGGAGAAGACGCCGCCGGCCTACTTGTCCCAGCGGTGGCCAAATAAAGTTGTTCTATCGGTCCACGAGTGTTTCCAAGCGTGGTCAAAAAATCCCAGCCCAGCTCGATGTCGGGTACTTTAAGCTATGTTCTTCCGCTTCGGCCAAGAGAACATACAATGGCGAAGTTCAGCTTTTCTTTTCTTTGAAATTCAGAGTGAAAGAAGGCGGTATCGACGATGGGCCCTTGGCGTAGCGTGACGAAAGCGAGTGTGTTATTAGTTGTAACTAGATGTTAAGCCACAGCTGCTATAATAAGTGCGTAGCAAAAAATACTGCCGAAGAGAGTACTCATGTGCCGTACAACGTTGGATTGGGGACCTCCAAGTCGACGATACATGACGTACTGGTTGCCTCGCTGCAGTCCGTCAGCATGCGTACGCAGCACCTCCACGTTATCGACGCTGGCTTTGCAGTCTAGCTAAAAAGGTTGGTCGCCTGCGCGCACCAAAACGCCTGAAGAAATGAACTGCTACTTCATCGCCGAACTAGAAGAACCATAAATTTACAGGAAACTGAACGCCACTGGTGACGTGAACACGCTGTGGGTGTGCGCTGTGCGTACTGGGATTGCGAAACTGTTCCTTCCCGCTTTCGGGCTCGCTGCTGTATATTCAAAAGACAGAAGTTTGGGCATTTCGGAAGATTATTTCTGCCTCAAATAATTATTCCTAAACATTACCAAAGCGTGTAAGCAACGTACCCAGCATTTTCACATTATTTCTGCAAAATTTTCATGAGATTTCTTTACACTACTTTTCTTCTCGGCGCAACGTGACCGGAGCTCCAAGCGGGCGCCGCGCTGCGAGTGAGGAAGCCACGCATGCGCAGACGGCCTAACAAAAATTGTTCCGCGGCACCGGCGGCTTTCGGGGACTTTGAAGACGCCATTGCTGCAAGCTCGTCAACGGAATAGTTTCGGAATTCGTTCGACCGCTGCCAACGCCGGAACAACGCGACTGCCTCCAGGTAAGAAGTATCTAGTGCACGTGGATGACTTGGAGTTCTCTGGCTGGTGTACATCGTCGCTGTCAAGAATGTTGCAATGCCGCCGAAACATTGACTGAAGAATGTCGCGAAATAATCGCCGCGCAGGCAGCTTGAACGTGAGCATCGCCTCCTGTAAAAATACTGGAGGCGATGATCTGAGCTATGCCGGATCGGAGAGGGGGAAGACAGCGTGTCGTCGCATCGCGGGTCCTGAGATATGGAGCAGGGCGTTTGGAGTAAGTAAGGTATATGCCTCGAGCTTCGCGATCGCTGCGGCGCGTGCTACCGCTTCTCCGCGGCGTTTACGGGATTTGCGCTGCGTGGCTAATAGGGGCTCGTGTAGTGTTTTGGCTCTATTTCACTTGATTTCGCAATTCTGCGCCCTATAAAACTTGTTATGGTGACGTCTATAAACAAAGAGTACGTTGAGGTCACTTAAAAAGCAGCTGCGTCTTCGTGAAGCTCTCGAACGCCAACAAGAGCTACCCGAGGACGCGGTTCTGTGCGCTTTTTCGCCGCTCTTCCGGGTGTCGGCGACGGCAGCAGCATATCACTTCCGTCCCGTCCAAATACGTCAGGCACAAGTAAATTCTACTGTAGCCTCGTTTAGACCTGATACTGGCACAGTGAGAGGTAGGTTTCGTTTTGCAGCGCAGGCAACGAAGGCGGCTTCGTTTCGAATATATACGCCAATATCTTTCGGGGATCTAATTACCCAATCCCCGACAATAACAAGCCAGTTATAAAAATATAGGCAATGCGTAAGTTATTACAAGGCTGTGCTTCGCTAAATATGTGCCCATTCACGCCTTGTAGCAAGACCCGGGGAAAGGTATTGAAACTACGGGAAAATAAACACTGTGCTATTCCTGTGCAGTTGGGCTACTTGGTTCATTGCTTAAGGACAACGAGCGCTACAAACCAGGGCAGAAAAAAGGAAGAACGACGAGACAGATGCGCTACTAACAACTGATTTATTCTAAGGAAGACAGGGATATAAGTATGTTGTCTACAAACACACAAACATACGCAAAAAATGCTAAAGACGTTCGTAGATACTTAAGCCAGGTATGACTCACCAGACCAACTAGGCGCGAAATGCACTGCTGTTTCGCGAGACATGAGAGAAGGGAGGCGAGGGGTACGCTGTGTACAAATGCGGGGCGAAATCAAGCAATGAACGATTTTAGTAATCACACAAACTCGCCTAGTAATCTCGCCTTCACTTTCCTCTCCTTCTTCGACTTCAAACAACAACTGATCATTCGGTGGACACACTTTTGGAAGTATACAGGGTAGAAGCAAAAAACGGCGTCGTCCGAAGAGGGGGTATTAAGGCCCCCTGATTTCAGTTTGTGCTTTATTCTGCAGTCACCCTATGCCATGTGACGATGTTTCGAAGAAGCGTTTATTCGTGGACGCGGATTATAGTCTAAGCCGATCTCCCCGCTGCTCGCGGAGGATATATGTCGCAGATGAATGTTTACAGGCGCTCACCTCCCCTCAAGACGACCCTTTGTCGTGCGCTGAAACCCGAGTATGCATTATCCATCGTAGTTTATGTTAGTGTGCGCGAAATTAAGACACACGGGCTTGCGTATGGTGGTGATCAATATATGAGGTATGATATTTGCAAACGTACTTCGCGTGCTGTCAGGTATGAGCTCGGCTTGGCTAGATTATGTAACCGCACAAAAACAATTTACATCGTAGTGTGTAGCCGTACCATGAACGTCTCAGAAAACGCTGGTTACGGAGACACTGTTAGTAAATTACAGGGCAGTGATAACTACAATCAGCTCCATGCATATGGCGGTTCTGTGACGCTGGCCTGTGAAACACACCTGGCGCTTATGCAGGCGGAATGTACCACACTAAGCTTGCGTCAGAAACATTCACTCTCTCGTAAAGACACCCTATTTGCGAACAGACTTACTGCTAAACATAAACATGGATTTCCAACGCTCACAAACGGCTAATCTCAGTCCTGAACGTGGCGCAAAAGCAGCGCGACAGTGAGGAGTGGGACGGAGACTACCGCGGCTGCTTTGGAAACGGGCCGCTAGGGGGATTTCAGTGTCGCCTCTGCGCTCGAGGCGTATACGCAGCGTATAACAGCCAGTTGGCACCGAACAAAAGGCAGCTTAGGTTTCACTCATCAGTGTAGCCTCTGCGAGGCGAAATGAATTTATGTATTGCGTGGTGGGCAGTTATGATGCAGTAGTATGGAGAATATGGTTCTGTATTGCAGAAATATGCATTGTGCTTTACACAGGCAGCACATTTTATTCGGGAGGTTCGCGTTTGAACCCATTCCCATTTCACCCTTCCCGCATGTTCCCTCCCGTTTCAACCCGGCACAAAACGACCTTCCCGTTTCGCCCTTTCCCACTTGGCCCGTTCCCGTTTGAACTCGTTGCCATTTCAACCTTCCCGTTTGTTCCTTCTCATTTCAACCCGGGGCGAAAGAACCCTGCCGTTTCGCATTTTCCTATTTATTTAGCCCATTCCCGGAATAACGTACCCAGTTTATGAAACGTTATAAAAAACATTTTCATATTATTTTTCATTTATTGCCGTTTGTCGCTGCGATAGCATGCTCAGTACATCCAGAGTCCTTGACTGCTTTTCAAATCTGGGCTTCACTTTTTGAATCTACAGACGACGAAATTTGGTTACAATTCAAGTCATACCAATTAACAATTTTTTAAATTAACAAAGCCCAACAAAGAAATTAACAATTAACAAATTAATAAACAAATCTTTTGTATTAACAAGTCTTATAAATTAACAAACCAAAAAATGATAAACCCAAAAGCCCAGAAAAGCGCCGCGGAAGCACAAATAAAAAAACGCAAAAACGCACTTTGAAAGAAATCGTATTTGGCGGACTAACACATTTATTCGTTATATTAGCGCAAGTGTTCATCAATGTCGAAAAGAAACAGATGAAAAGTATAAAAGATAAAAAGATGTATAAAAATAAAATAACCCTATGTATCTGGATGCATATGCCACATCTGGCTATAAAAAATCACAGTCATGAGAAGCAGCGAAAATGATAAACTTGGGTTTGCGTTTTATTGACTCTGTTTATTCCCGTCACTCTAGCGTACTCAATTTGCATAATTTGGCAAACCTTCAAAAACCTAAGCAGTGCAGGGTCGTCTCTAGCCTAAATTTTCTTTACTACAGAAACTTAAATTGTCGCGGGAATACTACCTCCAAGGGCCTTTCAGACGTTCAGCCAGAAGACATCATAGTAAGACTATTAGGCAGCCAATCAACTCAATTACTATTCGAAAGTTTTCTTTGTCTCCTCGTGCAATTTCTTACTGGAATACGTTAACTGAACGAACAGTGAACTCGGTATCGTTAGAAGAATTTTCCCCGCGTATTGTAAATATGTGTTCTGGTTGAATCGTCGTATTTTAAAATGGGAATACATTACGAATGCATATCCTTGTTCGGACCCCTTTGCGTCTTTTACATATTTACTTATTTGTGTGGGGCGTTTTTAAACTACGCCAACCAATACTGATGTGCTTTTATGTTCACTCCTGCATGAGCCCGACCAGGCCGTAAAGTATCAGTAAATAAATAAACATATCTGCCCATCACTCACGTAGGAAAAGCATATGTAGCCAATTATAAGATTTCTGCACATGTTTTTGCCTTTTTTAAGCGTCTCTCCTACGGACATCTTTCATCTATAGATCTCTCGAACCCGAAGACAAAGCTACGCTCCAAGCAATGAGCATAAGAGCGGCTGATAAATAAATTTCAGCCGCACGTACGAACACCAACTGCAGAAAAATCCAATGCCTGCATTTCATGGGTATCTTTATAGTACACTTTCGCCGCTACAAATTTTGTGTCAAGAGGGCAGTATCAGCCTAAGGCATTCGGAAATTTTTATCGGCCGTAAATACCGGTCGATTCCTGAAAATTTGGTGCATACAAGTTTTTAGTGCATGACCCGTTGCTTGTAAGCACATTTTGGGGAAGTTTCGAAGACGGTAACGCATATTTTCAGAAATTCAAATGGTTTGCAGCAATGCGGGTTCAAATGAGAAGGGCGCTTTGGGAGTGGGTTGTAACGGGAAGGGCGTTTTGGGAACGGGCTGAAACAGGAAGCACCCAAACGGGAAGGTCGTTTCGGGAACGGGCGCACACGGGACGGGTCAAGCGGGATGGGCGTTTCGGGAATGGGTTCAAACAGGAAGGGGTCAAACGGGAATGGGTTCTTTGGGGCTACACCCTTTTATTCCGCGTGCGGCGTTCTGACTCAGCCTTCACTTCTAAGCATCGGGGTTATGCGGGAAAGCTGCAACTGGGGTTTGACGCAATCGAGGAAAAATAGGACATTTCATGATATGGGACTTCTTTTTTTAAGCTGTTGTTTAACATTAGTTTAAACTAATTCTCTTTAATAAACACCCAATTTCACGAAACATCTGTAATTCTAAAAGATTCTTCTAGAAAAATTGTGCACAGTATAATTTCTGCTGGTAAGTGTAGGTGTGAGGGCTAGCAATATTATCAGGGTATGAATATTATTACTATTAGCAGGCTTGTTTTTCACTGTTTACTTTACTATTTTTATGACGCATAAATGTTTATGGCACATGCAATTCTACTCGGGTAAAAAGAATGAAACTACATGCTGCCTGCCTGCTGAAGTACATAAAAACGGTATATATAATAAAGCATAGGATAAAGTCGTCTAGATATTTGCAGACAAGTTTAAAATTTGTTCTCAATCTCCTACTATTTTTTTTTCAATCCGTATTACATGTCAACAAAAATTACAGTAGAGTTCCACACCAGCATGCATGACTCCCCAGTTCTGTCGGTAAGCATTTCCATTTGCTTTCTTTATTTTTAAATTTGCTTTCTCTAACCCCTTCTTTACTTTTCTGAAGGGTTTTAAAAACTAGCTTTAAACTCGTATTACTTTATAAAAAAACTGGTATATTTCAGGTACCTACATTTTGGTGAAGTAAATTGCATTGTTAAGAGTGCCTCTCCAGAACAACAGGTTTTGACTATGCATCAACTGTGTTAGGTTGTGAGTTAGTCAACCATCTATCAAAATGAGATCCGAGTAAACCTTACAGCCAGCTTGATTTTCAACCCATCAGGGAGATAATTGACAAATTATCACCTTGATATGCTGATCATCATCATGAAAGAGAGCCATGTGGGCATGGATTAAGCTTGTTTACATTGATTCCTTCGGTGTTTATATAATCCCAGCAAAAGGCACTTTTTTTCTCTTAGCCACATTGCTCCTATGAAAAGTTTTGTATGTGTATGATAATGGAATACTGATGTTGTGCCGAAATATCAATTTCAAATATATTCTGTGCTGCTATTTGTTGCTCAGTAATGACCCTACTACACTAGCGTCCGAATGTAATTTGAACCAAATTTCATTGGGCTCAAATGCAAGCTTGTGCTCCTCCACTGGGTTTTCAAATGCCCTTCGGCTCAAATGACTTTCGAGCAAAATGAGCACCCAGAAAGACATTTGGGGCGCCCAAATGCCATTTCTAGCACTCTCGCGCAAAGCGCTCCAAGTCAGCAAAAACGAATACATCACTGGCGTAGTTAACACAAACAAAATATTCTTAATTTTTGGGCCTTGTTTAGTTCTCATTCACCTAAGTCATGATATCAAGATGTAGTGATTCCATACTGTCAGCATTAATGCTAGCAGACGACACCAGTGTGGCCAGAGAGCACAAGAAAACCTCGATTGCAATTCAGAAATAAGCAAAAACCCTGTCAAAGTTCACGATATTTATAATTTGGTATCAATTTAATGCCAGAGACTGCTGCTAAATTTGATTGTTGCATTACTGTGTAAAAACAGAACTCGGCAGCAGCAGCACGCCGCAGAAGAGCGAGCGATTGTTGAAGCTATCAAATACCACCGAAATTGTAGTGGAGCACGGCGGATTCCTAATGGCATTCGAAGACCCTATTTGAGTCAAATGACAGCTGGTTAAAATGACATTTGGGCCCTAGTGTAGCCGGGGCTTACGGTAACCTAAGGTATTGGTGTAAAAGAAAAAAAAGGGCTATGTACTTCCGTTGTGTTGTGAAATACGGCTGAGATTTCCTTTTCGCTGAAGAACCTGGACATGCGTAAGCCATGGTAGCAGCTCTAGTAGTTTTGAACAGTCTGGCCACTATATATATACTTTGTGTTCAAGCATTTATTCAGCAGGTTTCTATTGTTTGATCGGTCAGCCATTTTCTATGCCACCAGTGCACCAGTTTTCAATCTACTAAGTTAAGAAACCCTTTCACATTATTACAAGACAACACCGGCTGCACTCAACGCGTTTGCAGTGTCTGAAGATAGAGCATCCAGAGAGCCGAGGTGGCAGCACAAACAGTAACGCTTTACCTACGTGTTCAGCAGATTATCAAAACCAGATTGATGCTAACCCATGAAGAGGGCGGGAAAGGACAAGGATTCGTGCGGGCACCTTAATTTACTATTACGATGCTGAGCCCAAACGTCTGATTCAGTGGATTTTATTGGTATTTTTTTTTCAAATCTCTGCAAGATATACGTGCAGTGTGAAGTTACTACTCTACTACAAAAACGCATACAATGACTGGTTCGTGTTTTCGGTTTTTCAATTGACAGACATAAAATTTTAGCAAAATTGTATTTCAAAGTGCCATTCCTCGTGCACAATCTTCTCTGGAAATGTTCAGGCATTAGCTATGCCAGCACAATGAGCAAACCTGCATGGCTGAATTAGGCCAAGTAGTCTAAACCCTAGTTATCTGGAGAAGGCGCGGCTTTGCGGTGCTCAGAGCGCGGCTGCAGAAGTTCATGTTTCCCCAGCTATGAAAGATGCGTTCTCGTCTATTCCATCATCTTGAGGCTGAGTTCGCCGCCCTGAGGAAAGAGTATTGCTTTCAGCGCTGACCCACTTGGTTTATCTGTATGGTAAACAAGCAAATAGAAGTGCCTATTTTACCTAGTGATTGTTGTGCTGCATGTAATATGTTTTGACGTGAACTGTTTTTGTTGTGAACTACAGTGGTCTGTCGGTGCACTAGTGGTTGTAGTAGTGTGTGCAGTAGTGAACATGTAGATATCTGTAATGAATGGTGCGATGTTGTTGGGAAGTAATAAAACGTGTAGTGTACATGGCTACGTGCTTGGGAAACCTTTTTATTCTGTTTGTATTTCAGTTTTCGGAAGTAATGGAGTTTATTAGGCGACCCGTGTACTATTTCGCTACAGCGTGCCTTTCTATCAGTTATTTAATAAATTTTCTTTTCGAGTAGCCGCAGAGCTTCTTTTTAGGTGGGTAACGCCGCGGGGCTATGTTTGCGCCCGTGACAGCGCGTCACTGGTCTGGGTACATAGCGTGACAGCGGACAAGCTCCGATGACAATTGGAACGCCTCAAGTTCTCTGCCCTTAAAACCGCCACTGTGGCAGAGACTGGATTCACGCCCATGGGCCCAGCAGAACCAACGCCTAAGCAACTGATCCACCGAGGCTGGTGGCTTGCCCCCTGGTAAACCTTGTTGGTAATGACCAAGCGACAGTGATTTGTACGCTAAAATACATCGCCACGAGTTTCGCATGGAGAATCGTTAGCTTTCTGTAAGGCATTTAGCAACGCTATTGACCTGATAACCAAAAGGCAGTCCTGCAACCCTATAACACATGAGCAATGCAACCAATTAGTCAAAGAGGAAATCCTTCGCCGGAACAGTTCGTCACACCCGCAAGCGCCTCAAAACGACTCCGATAAAGAGAGACTCCATCCAGGAAGCTCCGTGGTCTGTATTTTTGCCTCCGACAACGCAGGATGCGGGGGCAGCAAGTGCCCCGGGCGGATGACGTCATTTCTGATCCGAGCCACCGCATCGGCATCAAGATATCTTTCTGCACCCTGAGCCCCACAGACCGCCGGCTCCTTCTCCTCGTGTCGCAGAAGTTTCTCCGCAATGTGCGGGTTCACTTGCTGCCACCGACGCCCAAGCCAAACTCCGTGGACCCAACCGCTTCCTTACTGCTGAGTTATCCACATCGCAGGTACGCTTGATCGGGAAAGGACCCTGCAGTGACGAGGAGCTCTTGAACCCCGTCGCCTTCTTTGTATAGCCCTCACCGCCCGTAAAGCAGTGAGCACTATTACGGCTTATCGGCAGTATTACCTTGTAAAGAGGGTGTCCGTGTGTCGGCGTTTGTCCATCTGTCGTGGCGCCTACGGAAGTGGCACGAAGGTCAGTGGAAACTGGACTGCCTGCCGGGACGGCAAGTGGGCCATTGTCTCATAGCATAGTTAGTCTTTTATCGTGAGCGGCTGCACAGGGTTTGCTTCCTCCAGATACGCGCTGGTCTTGCAGGAAGGGCTGCTTTCTTCACGCGTGGATCTTTCGCCGGTGCAACTTCACCCGCCACGCATTTTGTGCCCCTTGGTGTTTCCTCCGGGACCATCCGCAGGCTGGCAAACACAGGACATAACCAGCGCCAGTGTGTGTCCGCCAGATCTAGCATGTTGGCCTCCCAGAGCATTGTCGCAGCTTTCGTCGTCGCGTCAATTGCGGGTGAGTTTTTGTTAAAGTGCGGCAGCGCATAACTCTTCGACATACCGCAGAGAAAGCTTGTCATTTAACATAGTTATCTTAATATTTTTTTCATTAGGAGCATGCATGTGGCAATTGGCGAGCACTATGTGCTTTTAAGCGTGAATAGATGTCGCGAGGCGGAATCTTCGGATAGTTTCTTTCAATACACGGTCACGGTGCATCACATAGCGCTCCCGACGTTGGTGGTGTCTTGTCCCGAATTTGTGTCTTGTTCCTTGTCTCCTTTAGCCCTCCAAATTGCGCCTATATAACGAGCACGCCAATGGTCTCAACATTTACCCCTGGGCGGATCTGAATGAGAACAACTAGATAATATTTTGGTCCACAAAAAGATTTGCATGTCGATTGTTACAGTATTTCAATTCTTCATAAGACAGTTTACACCCAGAAAGAGCAGCACCGCACGTTTATGCAAAATGAGTTTTTTGCTACTTTAAATGTGAAATATTTTAGTATCTTTCCCTCTCTCTTTCTCTGAAGAACTGTATCTAGTCCTTTCCATGGCTGCTGCATAACACCGCCTCGTACCTTCACGTTATGATGCCTGGCATTGACATAGCTGAGCCAAGGTAAATGTATGATTGATGGGCTAGTTCATGCTGTTATACGATTGTTAACTTATTACTGCTTTTTGAACTCAGCTGTATTACGTTGCAGCTTTCCAACAGAAATATTGCTTAACGGGATATCCCAACGCTTAAAACGACATAGTTAACGCAGGGATACCGCCACCATCTATGGGAAGGCTTAGGAGGTTCTTGTGCCTAGTATCTGCGCCCCTACAAATGTCTGTTTGTCCATTGTAATCTCACCATTCAACCACACCTAATGTAAACGCACTCTTTAATTTTACTGCACGCGTATTTCTTCCAAACTAACGCCTACAACATACCCCTGCCTGTCTTTAAAACAATTCTAGCTTTATTGTAGCCTGCGTTGAGGCCAAGCTCGCTCTTCCTTCGGGTACTTTCTTAGAAGTGCAGGTGTTTGCCTCAGCCTGTTTCGCAGAAGCCTGATTACAAGGTAATTCTTCAGTGTGACACAGAGTATTGCGCAATATCGTAATCGAAGTCGAAATCATCTTTGTGCACTATTCAAATTTCGGCATTAATAGGGAAAAACTGAGTAGCCAGAAATGCTTGAGCAGAAGTTACCCAGCATTGTATGAGGTTCTGCAAATTTATGCCTATGTTTACTATGAACGCCAAAAGTTGTCGAATGAGAAACATTTGGTAGGATCCCGAACGGTTTACATTACAGACGAAACTTCGGCGAATATATAGCGGCAGCTTGAAAAAAGCCAGTTTTAGCAATGATTTGTTCGGGTGTCGTCAAATAGCAGAAAAAAAATTAGGGTATTGCGAACAACACGGGAAAATACCAAACTCTGTTAGTCGTGTGTGTATACCTGTTCTTGTGGGCGTAGAGTTGTACCATTTCGCACAGCTATTTTGTCTCTATTAAATACTTAGTAACCATGCTCTAATAGAGTTTCATATTTTAGTATCTGCTTTCGAGGTCCGTATGCCCACAGGATACACGTGCTTCTTTTTTCTGTATAATTTCTTCATGTTTGAGTGTGTTTTGCCGCGAAGGTGACCTCATTAAATTATCTTTTTTCCACCCCGCTATCCTTGTGAACAAAGGTCGCTGTACTAAACAATAAAATAAAAATAAAATAAAAGGTGTCTGAAAGCACCATTAAGGTGTAGCACCTTGTCTATTTCAAAAAACTTCAGAACTTCTCCGTGGTTTATTTCGGAAGGTGAAGTATTGCCCTGGAAGTAAGTCAATTCTAGAACAACATAAATCTCAAGAAATATTTTGAGGTGTTTCACAGTTTTTATACGTAAATGTCCAGTTAAAATGAAGACAAATTGGGTGTTTCTTTATTATAATCATGAGAGATTCGTCCAACTTACGCTTTTTCGACCAACCCCGGTTTCCTTATGCTGCAGTCACACACAAAGAGGGAAAAAAATTCAGAAGAGCCCAAATCTGCCTAAGGTTACAAGATATGTAGTGTTCGAACTCTTATACAAAGGTTCTTTGTTGCCTACTTCTCCATATCGCTTAAAATGCGCAATCAATTCTAATACGTCTTCATAATTTCTGAAAAATTTAATACAAAAAACTTCCACGAGAACGAATACCAGCCTCTCTTCTTACTATATCGTAATTTGCTCAGGCGCGGGCCTTGCAGACAAGACACTCCTAAAGAGACGCGTTGCTCTCTCAGCACGTGCGGACAAATCCCACTACCACTATTATGGCCAAAGACTGATTCAGTTTTCAGGGTGGCGGCAGAAATGAGGTAAAAACGGTGGTTAAGTGTAGCCCAGATGTGTATGCAAAAGAGTTTCAAGACGCGAAAGCCGCAGGGAATAGTTCGGAAACTCGGTCGCCTTGCCTCCCACTACAGTTTCTTGATGTAGGGGTTTGATCACACTGAGTTAATATCTCGTTCCGAGATTGGTGCAACACCCGAAACGTCCGGTGCTATGCACAACGCTAATTACCCGTGTTGATATCCAGCGTACCACCTCTATATCATCGTAAAAGATAACAAATCACCCTCTTTCACCAAAACTAAGCATGGCATTGAGGAAAGAGAACATTTCACGCGCAGAAAAATTACAAGAATTAAGAAACGAAATTGCCCTTGTAGAGAACCTACAAGTCTACCCCCAGAATAATAAGAATGTCCGTGCCGTTGTCTGGAGTTGTCCATGCGCACAGCATTGTAAGCCATCTATCGAATGCGGCGCACACTGATGTTGATGATGATGATCTTGCGGTTATACCCTTTACAGTGGGTGGGTGAGAGATCTCTACCCTAAACATTAAAAAAAAGCAAAAACATCCCCTCGCGAGGGGCACGGTCAAATGCAGAGCATTTTCGGGGGGCGCACAAACCCGATCTTATCTGGTTCGAAAGAAATTGACAGCGAGAGCGAACGCCGAGAACCGCCCCATCACGGCATGACCGCGCCACGACCACGTCACGACTACGTCACGATCACGTCACAACTGTTGTTGCTCCCGCGCCAAACTACGACGCATGCGCGCCCCACCTGTTGCTGAACGCGATGCGAGCACGCAGAGAACACGCGAGGAGCAGCGGAGAGCAAACGAGGAGGAGTGGGGGAGAGGGCGCACCTGGAACGGCTGTTGCGGACGCCGAGGCACGTCAACGACGGGTGACATCGTGAGTTAAAGAAATGTTCTGCATTTAAAATGTTTATTTATTGATTGGGAAAAAAAACACTCAACATAACGACAGTAAAACGGGAATTACAAAGTCAAGTAGAAAAGGGAATACACCACTTAGGGCAATCACAAATGCATCAAAACTCAGGAAAAAAGGACAAACGCTTCAAAGATGGCTACAGTCAAGTGGTTGTTCCAAAGAATTATACACGCAATGTACAGTGCGGTCCAGTCTTAAAGGGAGATAGCGAGCGCGTGTCCGCATCGCTCCGCGAAGCGCTGCAGCGCCGAAAAGTGACGAGATTCGGAAACAGCCGATGCATACGCACTGGCCTCAGGAGGAGGGGGAACCTCCTGTTGTCTGCTGTGGCGCGCTCCTGCTGCAGAGCGGGCGCGAGCCGGGAAATGCCGCTGGAAGGCTGCGTTAAACGGAAAGCGCGTCCATGATCTCCCTCGAATAAAGAGCGCGCTTTGTTCCACCCTATATTTCTTGTTGGATCGTACTTACTACCTCACCCTCCTTTAACAGATGAGCTGTGATAGAGCCGGCACTGAAGAGTTTCTGCCGGTATCATGTCACGCTTTCTACAGCCGGTTTCTCCCCCACCCAAGAAGCACGTTCCCAGCAGTTCAAAAAAATCACAAAAGTAACAGAAGGCCCTAGTGCCTTCATATTTTGGTAGAGGAGGGCTGATATCTCCCCTAAAAATCTGTTCCCAGCAAAACATTGGTGTTGAGAGGTGAAGCCAACTTTCAGGGAATCAGTGTAAACTTTGAAGCTGGGTTTTCCGCATTTCCTGCTGAGTAGGGAATTATGGCCATCAACGGAGTGGGCATTATTACTGAAAGCGGCTGTAAATTTATTTTTAACGGAACTATGCGGAAATAAATAGTGTGACAACTAGCCACCAAGGCGACTCTAACTTTACGCACTACACCTTCGCTGAGAACCCTTCTTCACAAAGCGAAAGGGCACTCAATTTTTTTCACATGACCGAATGTGTAAACCATTCGAAGTGCCTGTCAGGCAGAACACTTGCATTTCTTGGCTACTTTCTTCCACCGGATCTGTTGTAGGCTAACTGCCATGTTTTTCTGTGTCCTTAGAAGGATAAAAGCCGCCCGCCTTCTGATCACTTCGCACACCATCTTTCTATGGGCCCCTGTCAGAAATGGGCCTTGATAGTTTGGTATAAGTAGGCGTTAATGGCCCCTAGAAGTTGTCTTTCTGACAATTCATTTATGGGTGGAAAGGAGGATGGCTGGAGGGCCTGTAAGTGTGCTCTCCCAAATGAAAGGTTGCACAGTGAAGCCTGCTCTGAATAAACCAGAACGCTTCCCTGGCATGGTGGAAAGAAGTTTGTCGATAACCAATTACCTACAAACAGCTCGCTGATTATCGAGCTTCTCAAAAAGGTATGACACTGAATGTTTACGTATTTTGTCCGCAATGGGGCACGCTATCACGAAAAAATTACCACAAGGAATTGGTAAGGCACTGTCTGCGTTAAAAAAGACCGTAAACGTTGCTTTCCAACAACGACCTAATACCTCTACAATATCTCCAGCGTGCCTGCAGGAGAGTAATGAAAAACTCACGTTACCTCTGCATTGTACCAGACGCAGTGCCCCCCTTATAATGGGTAACACAAAGCTATAATTTTTGCAGTTTCTTCTTTTGGGGTGCGAAAATTTTACGAAGCTACAACCCTTTTGGTGTAAGGTACAATATAGTGAAAATCGGGATGTGATGTGAACAAACCAGCCATGCTATAATATTTTTGGTTCGGGTGGCTTACTACGATTTTATTAAACAAAATTAGGGTTCCTCGCCGCTTGTTACGTGATGATGTTCTCGGTTTGAGTGGTTGGTACCGAATGACATCACCGTGGCACTCACTGATTGCGGTCATACGGGCGTGCAGTGAATCAAACAATGAACCAGCTAGTGTCGGGTCTGGTAGCTCTGGGAGCTCTGATGATTTATTTACCTCAATTAAAATTCAGCCTACCTATGGGTGGGCGACGAGTAATTCGTAAGCCATTAAGGTGTATGCAAAAAATCATGCAGTAAAGCCTACCTTAAGGAGCTCTGATAATGATGATTGTAACCTGAGTTCACATTTCGTAAATCTTTTGGTAGGCCATGGGTGACTCGTTCAGCCCAAGAGAAGGCGGTTATTCGGGAACGCACTCGTGAGCATAATCGTTAGCGTAATCGCGAACCTGTTCGTCAGCGTGCTCGTGCCCAGTGACGAAAAGAATACATAAAAAAAGTGCCCAAGGAATGCAAGTGTTCGGCCTGACCGGCACTTGGAATGGTTTTCACATTGCGGTCTACACATCGAGGTTTGGAATGATATACACATCTGTTGACCAAGCTATAAAAACATAACCGTCTTGCATATCAGTTTTTACAGGGAGCACGCGCCAGTGTCCAATGTATAGAAAAATGTTTTACATGCGGATGGGATCGCTGCCAGGGGCGGGACATGGGTCCTTCGCTGCAACTTCCGTTTTTGTCGCTCCAATGGAGATCTTTCTGCCTGCCTGACTAAGTTGGTGTTCCTATCGTGTCCATGAGTACCTCTGGCGTCTCTGGACAACATCGTTTGCCACCTACGATTGTCCGGCCCCCTTCAGGACCATTGAACCTACCGACAACACCGGGGGGCCGCCGCTAGGCTTATATTACAGACCTATTACTAGCGGCGGCCTCGCTGGGCTGCCGTAGCTCCAAACGCACGCGCACTGGCCATCTAGCATGCCCCCTTCGCCATCCCGCAGCTGCGAAACGACGCGTGACACCACATCGTCGCTGACGCACAACCAAAACAACACATCGTCGCCGGCGCAAGACCTTGTCAACGGAAACAGCGCAGACGCCGACATGGATTTCGACGTCTCGAAAGGTGGAACTACTCCGACACATAACCAATGGCTTTAAATCATAAACTCCCACATGACCAACTCCGTTACTGACAACGAGGTACGCCCCACAAATGCTACAACCCCTGCCGTCCTAACACGAAAAATACCGCCTCTGCGCTTTCCGACAAACCACGTTGTAACTGTCACCCGACCGCTGACGGCCTCCCCGTCGGAGACTGGCCTGCTCGTGACGTGGTATGCAGCATCGACGCGGCAAGCGAAATCTCCGGCCCCCTCTTCCGTGCGACTATAACACTCAAAGTACAGCCAGCCCAAATCCTCCTCATAGCGGCCATCCCTGACCCATATATTGCTGATCGACTCTCCCAACTCACCGCAGTAACCCTCTGAAGCACTACATTGAAGTATCTGCCTATATGTAGCCCGCTCCCGGCACTTCTCGTGGATGGATTCACGGCATTCCCGACGGCATCACGCAGGACCAACTCATTAAGCTCACCGCCGCTAGCCGACCCTACTTTATCAACACCCGCCTCATGGGTCGCACGCGATCAGCTCTACTGACCTTCAATGGACTCCGCATCCCATACTACGTTAAACTAGACCGTGGAATGGTGTACTTTCGTCCATACCGCTGCTCCACCCAGACGTGCCAATGTTGTGGTGATAAAGGGCAGCGTCAAGACGTGTGCCCGCACCCCGACAAGCCACGCTGCCGGGCCTGTGGTATCGCCAAACCGTCACCGGACCACTCCAGTGCCCCTCGGTGTAAACTGTGTGATGGGCCCATGCCACTTCCAACAAAAAATGCCCCAAACGCTTTCTACCGGTTCTCCAAACACGGACATTCTGCCAACCTGCCCAGTCACCATATCACCCAATTGACCAGACCCCGCTGGCCTACCACCACCAGGACGTTGCAGCCCTACAAACCCAATCCTCGACTGTCCACCCTGAACCCCGGAACGCCATCCAAACGCCGTGAGCTGGTCAGATGGTCTCCGCTCTACTCTCACAGCTCTAACTTCACTCTCCTTCCCCCCTCCCCCGCCAAACCCCAACCACCAATCCACCCGTCCTAATGCGCTGCTATTGCTGAACTTAAACAGCAAAAGCGACGTTTCCAGGCACAACTCGACTCTGTAACTACCAAAATTGACACCCTGTTAGCATCCCCCTGCTAGCCCTCCTGGCCCCACCAGCACCCTTCGTGCAAACATTAATGCACTAATTTACACAAAAATAGTGTAACCCATAAAAGAACTGTTAGAATCACAAACCGAGAATCTGGTCCCCAGATGAAGTAGCACCCGGGCAATAACTGATCGGGAAAACTAATTAGAGCAGGCCATCCGAGGCATAGAGAACTCTAGAGGCATAGAGGCATAGAGAGGCATAGAGGCTTCGACTCAGCAACCCAAGAAACTCAAACATCACCATTTTCTTCAACAATCCCCCGGATACGGACCTCGTCGTACTCCAGTAGAACTGCCGTTCCCTCAACAACAAGCGACAGCAGCTAGACTTGTTTACCAAACAACATCCTCCGGATGTCATATCCCTGCAAGAGACCAGTACTCCTGCCCCCCGCCTACGCATTATACCACCTTCACGCAAGACCCCAGCATTGCACCGCCACTTCGTACGTATCTCCCATCCGGCCCAAACACATCGTCTTAATCAAACCGTACCTCATACCTTTGTTCAGCTCATCGCCACAAGGCCGACTGGCCTCAGCATCTTCATCCTGAATATCTACAGTCCCCCATCTGATAACCTTCACAAGATTGAGGCACTGATTTACGAAGCCGCATCCGTGTCCAAAGACGCCCATTTACTTCTCCTCGGATATTTCAACGCCCTACATCCTGTGTGGGTCTACAACTTTTCCTCAAAAAAGGCACGGCCCTCCTACGCGCCACCCAGAACGACCAGTTGATCCTCCAAAATGTCCTCAGCCTTCGAACCTGCAATGGTAACAGTGTCATAAGAGACACCACACCTGATTTATCATTCACTAAAATCATCTCCAGGATCAAATGGTCCCATCTCAAGGAAACACTCGTCAGTGACCATCTTTTCCTCTATCTTCACTTCTCAACCAAAAAAAAAACGACCCGGATGGGAACCGCAAGCCTGACTCACTGGTCCGCCTTCCGTGAATATCCAACCCCTCTCCATGCAATAGGCCAATATTTAAGTGACTGGAACAAAGGCCCTCGAACACCGGGTTAAAAAGCACACCCCAGAAATCGCACTTACTGACAGCACTCCGGCGGTCGACCCCCACCTTATGCACATTTGGGACGCGCGTCGTAGTCTTTCTAAACGCTGGAAACGGGAGAAGCATAACCGTAAACTTAAAAAGCGCATAGCCCTCCTAACCCAGCAGGGGCAAGGATATGCCGCAGATCTCCAGCGACACCTTTTGCACACCTTCCGCAATCAGGTCCAAGGCCCTCTCCCCACAAAGAAAATATGGCACATCCGGTGTTCCCTTCTCAACAACACCAATATATAGATATACACAAACCATAGAATACATCAAATAATCTGCAACAGCGCTCTCCCCTCTAAAGAACACCTCAAGTTGATCCGTGAACACCTTTTTGCTGACCCTACTAGCTACCCACCCATCAACGACATATGCTATAAGGGCCAAGCTAGCAAAGCACTAGACGCCCCATTTACCTTCAGTGAACTTCAGGCGGTCCTGGCCCGCCACACCCGCAACACCACCACAGGAAATTACCATATTACCTACCCCCCTGTCCGCAATCTCGACGAGGACACACTCCAAGACATCCTCGAACTTTACATATATAAGTTGCAGGGGGGAACGCTACCTGAGCAGTGGCGACACTGGGACATTATACTGATCCCAAAACCCAACAAGCCAGTGACGCCGACTTTTTGTTCGACCAATCCCCCTGACCTCATGCATCGGTAAACTCTCTGAACACCTAGTACATCAGCACCTCACCGCGTACCTGGAAGACCACAACCTCTACCCTTTCGCATTGTTTGGTTTCCGGCAACACCTATCTACTCAAGACGTCCACCTGCAGCTCACGGAACAGGTGTTCGACCACCTGAGCTGCACTTCCTCCCAAAAACAATCTCAACACTCACCTTGAAGGGTGCATTTGACAACGTCACCCACGAAGTCATACTGGAAAACCTCAGTACGGTGAACTGTGGCGTAAATACCTTTCGCTTTGTAAAAGCCTTCAGAAAGAACAGCTATACTCCGACTCTGCCCTCTACTCTTGCTGACTTTCCACACCCCGGCAAAGGGCCCACCACAAGGATCAGTTATCTCGCCTCTTCTTTTTAATATAGCGCTGCTTCACCTCCCCAACAACATGCTAACCATTCCCGGCCTTCGCCCCGAATTCTACGCTGACGATCTCACTCTCTGGACCACCCAAGTCTCTAGCGGTGAACACGGCATCTTTCAACAAGCAGTGGACACCATTACTGCTTACCTTCAGCCAAGAGGACTGAACTGAAAGCCATCTAAATCCGCTCTACTGGTCCTCCGAGCCCGCACAAGAGGCCGCCCGGCAGTGCCCACCCCTGTCCCACAGGTCACCATGAGTGACTATTTCATCCCTCAACTTACCACGCTCAGGATATTAGGCGTTCCCTTCCACTGGGATTGTTAATGCTCTGCCAAGCTCCCCCAACTTCACCGACCAGTCTCCCAGATTATCCACCTCATACGCCGTATCCGGGTATCTGCATGCGGTGTAAAAGGGCCAGACACTTGCCGTTTTGTCCAAGCCCTCATGGTCAGCCCTCTCACCTACGGAACCCCGTTCGTGAATATCAGACCCCCCCAAAAAACCAGCAACCTGGACGCCCTAATCCACAAAACTTGCAAAGCTGCTCTGGGCCTCTCTAAATTTACCTCCAATGACCGTATGCTTCAACTTGGGCTGCATAATACCCTCAGCAAAATCCTGGAAGCCGAACGAACCTCACAGCTACTACGGTTGGCCCTTACGCCCACTGGCAAGAACGTGCTTCGAACTATCGGCTGGTCTACCCCGTCTGCAACTCATGAACTTCAACGCACCCCTCTTCACATTTGCCAGTGGCTTAGTGTCACCAAAATCCCAAACCATGTGCATCAAACGTTCAATAGGGGAAGGCGAGAACCTCGTGTCAGAACGCTCACAAGGCGATATGGAACCGACGCCCAAACGCGCTACACAGATATTGCCCATACTCCCAACGGTTGGCGTACCGGCCTCGTCACCTTGGACTTTACCGGCAATCTCGCCAGTGAAGCCACCTACAATCAGCCTACAATCTCGCCAGTGAAGCCACCACCCTCCAAAAACAGCCCTAGCTGGCCATCGTCACTGATTCTCAGCACGAATGCGGTGGTATCAAGCTGCCCTGGCACCCCCTGAAGCTCTTCCCATATTTCTCTGTCTCCCCAAAGAAATAGAGATGACAATAGTTTTGACCCCTGGCCACTCTGGGTTTGCTGGGAATGAAGCGGCCCACCGCAGCCAGCGCTGTTCACACCCGGGCACTCCCCTTTGCAAATCTAGACACCACAGGACGTCGAGATTCTGCAAGCACCACCTTAACAGAGCTCGACCCTACCTATACCTCCATCCTTTTCCACTAAACAAACAACAGAAATGGTACTCGCCTCCCCACCATCCTTTACCCCACGTGAAGGCTATGTCTATCACCACCTTCAGACAGATACTTTCTATAATCACACGATTCTATCAGGCATCTCCCCATCCCTCTTGCCCCATAACTACCAAGCGTGTGACCTTCCTCTTACCACCTACCACCGAGTCTTCCCCTGCCCGTTTCACCCAACCCCCTTTCACTACCCTACCCTTCAGCAGTAGGATTCCAGTCTGACCCCCTCGGAACCGGAGGAGCAACTCGCCCTGGTATGGTTAAAGGGGTAATACGTGGCATACCTCTCGAAGACACCATCCGCGACGTAAACGAAACTGTGGTCAATGAATTCAACCCCACTGTAGTAAAAGCAAACCGCATAGGCAACACGAAAACGGTGGTGATGGCGTTCTTCGGCAATGTCGCGAACGCGACAGAGAGACGAGACGAGAAACGTCTGAACGCTATGCCGTGCAACCAAAAACTGGGGCCCCGTTTTGTTCGATGCTCGGGGCGTTCCTTGCTGCTTGCGCTTCGGCGACGCGTGGCTGGCTCTCATTGGTAGTTGCTCAGCCCTAGCGCCATCGCCGCTGGAGCGCCGACACATAGCCCCCTCCTCTTGAGACGGAGTCTGGAGGAGGAGTCCGTGGGGAGACCGGCCCAGGCAGCGCAGCCAGTCCGATTCTTGACTGGCCAACCTACAGCTGTTCTCCGGCATGCTCGGCCATCGGAAACGAATTGGCCAGCGTTGAACTTAAGATAAACTGTTTGAATACGGCCACCATCCTCTCCGCACGTTTTCGGCAGCCAATGTTCAAAAGTTGGCCAACTGTCGCTCGTTAGCCGTACACACGGTTTCAGCAAAACGCACATTCTTTGCATTGCGAGGTTCACGGGTGGTGTTGCGAACGGAAGGGTCGGTGGTGGTGTTCAGGGTGAAATGGTGGGTGGTGGAGTGTAACGCAGGCAGGGCAGCTTCAGTGAATGCGGGATTGAGGCGATCGATGGAAACGACGGTGGCGCGGCCGTTTGCGCGAACTGTAAACGTCCTATCAGAGCGTGAAATGACAATATGAGGGCCGGTGCATGGCGGTTGAAGTGGCCGGCGGGTATTGTCGACACGGATGAGAACGTATTGGCTAGAAGAAAGGTTTGGATGAATAAAAATGTGCTTGGTGGAACACGACCGTGGTGGTTGGGGACGGATATAGCTGAAAAACCGGGTTAAATCGTTTACGTAGGACAGTCCAGGGGACGAAATGTTGTCTCGTGGCTGGACAGGAACCAGGTAGTCTGCCGGTAAGCGAAAAGACGTGCCATAGACAATTTGAGAGGCGTCACAACCAAGCTCTTCTTTGATGACAGTGCGTAATACTAGCAGCACAAGAGGAAGCTGAGCCGTCCACTGTCCAGGTGCTTCGTGAGCCATCAATTAGGCCTTTAGCTGACGATGAAACGTCTCGACCATGCCGTTGGCTTGAGGATGGTAGGCCGTTGTGTTTAGGTGCGCTACACCGAGTAGGCATGTCAATCGGTGAAAGAGCATAGACTCGAATTGGCGGCCACGGTCTGTTATAATCTCCGACGGCACGCCAAAACAGGCAATTTACGTGGACATAAGCGTGGAAGCAACAGTCTCAGACGGTTATATCGTCGATTGGAACCGCCTCCGGTCAGCGAGTAAAACGGTCGGTCACTGTCAAGATGTAACAGTAGCCCTTAGATGGTGGTAGGGGGCACACGAGGTCAACGTGAATTGTGTAGAACCTAGAGTCCGGCAAGGGAACATGGGCCAGAGGCGATGTGGTATACCGAAAGACATCGCATTGCTCGCAGGTGACGCAGGAACGAGCCCATGCGCGTACGTCAGAATTCATGCCAGACCCGACGTATTTCTCTGCAAACAAACGCCGTGAGGCACGAAATACAGGATGAGAGAGACGATGAATAGAGTTGAAAGCAATGTGCCTGAGAAAAGCAGGACAATACGGTCGTCTGCGGCCTGAAATAGGATCAACGTCGCAAACAATGCTGAGTCCCGAATCAGGGCAGATAATATCCTGGAGTTGCAGAGAGGAACTGTTTGAAGAACGCAGAGTTCGGAGCTCCTCGTCATCTCGTTGGGCTTGAGCCAACTCCTGAGTACTGAAACCGGAGCGTTGTATGGCAGAAATACGGCTAAGGGAGTTGGCTGGGATGTTGTTAACTCCTTTGACATGATTAATGTCCATCGTGAACTCAGCACGATACGCCAAGTGTCGAGTCTCTCCGGGAGAATTTGTAGTCTTTGATTACTTGAAGGTGTTCGTAAGAGGCTTGTGATCGGTGAACATCACGAAGCTGCGGCCTTCAAGGAAAAAAACGGAAATGCTTAACAGCGAGATATGCCACCAGGAGCTCCCGCCCGAAAGTGCTGTAGCGTTGCTCAGTTGGAGGAAGCTTCTTCGACAAGAAACCGAGCGGGTTCCAGGTGCCACGGATGTGTTGCTGAAGTACACCTCCAACCGAACCATGGGATGTGTCTACCATCAGGCTTGTGGGAGCGTTGTGGCGCGGGTGCACACGGAGAGTAGGAAAAGCCATGCGCTCATTGATGGTAGTGAATGCGCGATGGGCGGTTTCCGGCCATTCAAGCTTGCACTCGGTAGACTTGGAAGCTTGAAGGGAAATTTTGAGAGGGTGCACAATGGCCGCAGCGTTTGGGATGACCCATCGGTAATATTTAACCAGTCCTAGGAAACGGCGCAGTTGGCGTAAGGACTCAGGCCGAGGGAAGTCGATTATGGCCTTCACTTTGTCTGGTAGAGGGCGAATTCCATTGCCGTCAACGAGGTGACTGAGAAACCCCCGTGGCGGCAACTCGAATGCACACTTTTCGCTGTTAAGGATGAGGCCATGCTCTGCTAGGCGTTCGAAAACTATCTGCAGATGGTGCAGATGCTCAGATAACGACGAACTGGCGAAAAGAACGTCATCTATGTAGGCGAAAACAAATGGCAAGCCGCGGAGGACGACATCGATGAAGCGTTGAAAAGTCTCAGCTGCGTTGCGGAACCCGAAAGGCATCCGGGTAAATTCGAAGAGGCCGAACGGTGTAATGATGGAAGTTTTCTTGACGCCATCCGGGGCTACAGGGATTTGGTGGTAGGCTTTTTTGAAGTCAAGCTTTAAAAATGTGGTACATCCGCTGAGCTTATTGGTGAAGTCCTGTATATAAGGTAGGTAGTACCTGTCGAGTACAGTGGCCACGTTCAAGAAGCGGTAATTCTGCAGGGTGTCCAGTCACCAGATTTCTTCGGGACCATGTGTAACGACCAGGACCAGTTGCTCGAGGACGGGCGAGCAATTCAATCTCAGCCATGTGATGAAATTCCTGCTACGCGATTTTATGTGTCTCCGGAGCCAGGCGACGCGCCACGGCATGCGTAGGGGGACCGGTAGTAATGATCTGATGAACGACGTCATGCTTCACTGGCTCTGTCCAGTCAGGAGGTTCAGTCAAGGAAGGGAACTCATTCAGCAACTCCCGGTACGTAGAAGGTAGGTCGCAAAGAAGCGTAAAGGCGAACGGGTAGACGGTAGACGATCAGCCTTTGACAGAAAGGCCGGTTGCGGCATCCAGGATTCTTTGTCGGCCCATGTCAACTAGGAGGCCGAACTTTGAAAGGAAATGGGCTCGTAGAATGGCGTGGCTCACGTTGGCCAGGAGGAAAATCCAGCGGAACGCACGGCGTAGGCCGATGTTTGCCATCAGGGATTTTTTCATGTACACGGGTACGCTGGACTTGTTAATGGTTTGGAGATGTCACAGTGATGGTTGAGTGCGGCCATAGGATTTAGCGGGGAGCACTCTCACTTTAGCACTAGTTTCAACTAGAAAACGCTGACCACTCGCTGACCACTTGTTGCATCCTCAGCGGCTGCCGCTGGCTAAGGAATCGGTCACCGCCGCTAAAGATCCCTCTTCGCGTTTCACGACCAGCCACAAGGACGGGTGCAACATTGCGCTGCTGCACCGAAGCGGCGATAGTACCAGCACAAGGAATCAGTGGGACGGGGCTGCTGGCGCGTTGTGTACTCCTGACGGTAAACGTGTGGCGACGAGGGACGGGAAAAACGCTGAAACCGACGAGTGTGGCATCCTTGTGACGAGCGGTAGCCAGCAGACGCGAGAAGCTCCTCCAAGGTTTGCATGCGCTCTTAGAGCGGTGGCGTCGTTGGATACGGGCTAGGGCAAGGTGGTAGAAGCCCCAACGGTGGTATGCTCGGGAGATAGAGCGGATTCCACCGTGGTTGGAGACGAATGTTGTGTGGTGACTTCCATTATCTTGTCGGCGTTCGCGGCCAGTTGTTGCTAGGTAAGGTCAGAAGCCGTCGCGAGGATTATTTGCGCAGACGAAGGAAGACGTTGTAGGAAAAGTTCCTTCAGCAAGCATGAGTCCGTGGCGGAACGTGTGTCGCCGAGCAGGATTTGCAATTCGTGAAGGAGCTGCTCAGGTCGACGATCACCCAACTCCTCGGTAGAAAGCAGCCGCTGGAAACGCTGGCATTCCGAAGGCCTTGTGTGTCTTAAGATGGCAGCCTTTAAAGTGTCGTAAGGGTTCGTGGTAGGTGGGTTTGCGAGGATGTCGTGAACTTCGACCGCAATCTCAATAGATAGTTTCTGTTGGAGATGCTTGAAGCGGGTCTCTTGCGACATGATGGGGCTCACTTGTCGTGAACTTCGACCGCAATCTCAATAGATAGTTTCTGTTGGAGATGCTTGAAGCGGGTCTCTTGCGACATGATGGGGCTCACTTGGAAACTTGCTTCGGCTTGGAGGAACCACACGTCGGGGTGCTGAGTGCTGAAGGTGTACAAACGGCAGGCGATGGTGGAGATTTGATAGGAAGAGGTCAGCGGAGGACGCAGAATTGTTGCCGGTGTCGCGAGGAGGGTCCATTCTGGCTCCTTGACTCCGGTGCAGCGTCCGGGTCATCAATGTTGCGATCGCGACGGAGAGACGAGCCGAGACACGTCTGAATTCTATGCCGTGCACCCAAGAACTGGGGCCCCGTTTTATTCCACGCTCGTGGCGTTCGTTGCTGCTTGCGCACCAACGACGCGTGGTCCGCTCTCATTGTTGTCACTCAGGCCCAGCGCCATCGCCGCTGGAGCGCCGCCACAGCAACAAGGTCTTCAACTTCGTGAGATACGGAGGACTCCTAAGTGCTCGCTGTACAGAAAGCAAGTAGACGTGTGCTATCAGTGTGTTAGGCTGGGACACCGAAGGGACGTGTGCCCAAATTCCGTGTACCGCATCTGCAGAGGGTGCAGAACACGCAACCTACTCGAAAGGCAGGAGAACGAGTGTAACCCCAAATGCAACCTGCGCGGAGGTGAACACCCAACAGGCAACAAGTGCCGGGCTCGCTTCAAAACGCCAGACGCGGTGCGGAAACGGCAGTGGGAGCACGAACGAGCTGACGACGTCCAGACCGAAAGTACGAGAACACTGCTGAGGCGCGAGAGGGTGAAGAAATCGCCACGCCGCTTGTAATTCTGAGAAGGTAGGAGGGAGCGCAGCTGCTCATTGCGACGCCCAAGCTCGACAGCGCCGACACCGGAGAGAACAGACCGAGCACGCAGACTCTCCCGGTTAAGTCGAGAACATCCAGATCCGCAACCGCGGAGCCACCAAGGATTACTGCCGCAAAACAGGTAGGCTGTGCAGCGGGGTTTCCCATCGCTCTCCCTAGCAACAGGGACGTGCTGCCCTTTCCACTCCCCAAACCACCCGTCCCGCAAAGAACACAGAGAAGAAAGATTGCGATGAATGTACACAACTCAAACATTAACTGCCAAGCAAAATCAACAGATTAGCGAACTCCTAGATAGAATAGAAGCCCTGGAAAATTCAAAACAGGGGAGAACGATAATAGCACGCGCAAGACGGCCAGGCAGAAGACCCAATTCCACCCGCCCGCAACAGTAGAAATAGAAAGAGAGGCTGCTACCGCTGCACAAGCACACCAAGCGAAGGAACAGGACTGGGCAAAACTATTCCAATGCCTCACACGAATGATGGAACAACTCACCAAGCAGATCAACACCATTGCAAGCGAGGGCGAGCAACTATCCACCAAGGTAGGAACAATAGCAAACAAGATGGACAACAATGTCAAAAACTCGGGCTAAAGGATAACGCAGGGACTCCGCAGAGGCACCCCAACGCGTGAACGACTGTACAAGAGAAATACGAACACCAGCAACTTGCAAACGCCTAACGATGGGGAAGAAGAATAGTGGGAAACACAAGGAGAACGCGACAAGATATCAATGAAACTGTAGAGGCATAAAAGACAAGATTTGGGATCTGAATCATACATAGTAATGCAGAAAACAACCCAGACATCATAGCTCTACAGGAAGCGAGCACACGACCCAAACTCTCCGGCCTACGTGTCATACACGAATCCCAGTGGTAAAAGAATGTCAACCCGAATCAGACTTAACATTGCAGCCACACAACGGCTCACTCTGCAGAGATGAGGAGAAACATATTGTTGGGAATACACACCAAGACTATCGGCAACAAAGATAACAATTTATCCTCACCTTATGCGGCAGGCCAGCGAAGTAAGATCTAAAACTAGAAGAATTCATCCAGGATAGCCCTCTACACCACCCGGGGCAAGGCAATTGTCATTGTTGCGAAATAAACTCCCCACACTCGATGTGCGGCTATAAGTTTAACTCCAGGGGGGCAAAGCATTATTCAGCATTATAGGGCAACAAGGCCTCGCCCTCCTCAAAGAACCAAACACCCCAACGCGTATTAGAACGAGTACTTCGAGCGACACTACCACCGACCTTACTATGGTGCAAGGAATCCTCGACACCACGTTGCAAAATACTGGAACGATCCTGGGCTCAGACAACGACCTCATCTCGATCCAGATCAAAAGGCCGATATTCAAGACCAAACAGGCACAGCGCAGCTTACAGACTGTGACAAACTCATGAAAGAAGCAGAAGAAGACAAGACAGAACAAGGCACCTATGCAGAACTGGCTAAATACCAAACCCAGATGACCAGAAGACACACACAAACCATAGCGACCACAATGCCGACACCCTTCATGCACGACAAACTCCTACACATATTGGATGCACGCCACTGGATAACGAGGAGGTGGAAAAAAAACAAGGACATAATAATAAACTTAGGAAGCGCATGCACGAACTGAACAAACTGGCGTCACAATATGCGATGCAACTCTGCAGAGAAAACTGGCTGCAGCACTGCGACGCCCTGCAAAGCACACTATCAACCAGGAAAACGTGGAGCCTGCTCAAACATGTGATCGACCCATTAGGAAGCAAGAGCGCAACAAACCGCACCCTCACAGCCACCCTGAACAATTACATAGGAAATGCGAGTGACCTAATCAAAGACCGCAAACAGAAGTATCTCAAAACGGAAAGATGAGAATGAGAAATCGAAGACTACTCTGGTCCGCCAAACAAATTTCTGAAAAAACTGTTTACCGAAACAAAACTGCTCGCAGCCATAGACGAAAGCAGTAAAAACAGCGCCCCCGGCCCGGTGCGATCACTTACAGGTTGCTACATAACCTCAGCGATGGAAGCCGGATGGAACTCCTCAATCAAATGGACACGACATGAAAGGCCGAAACCTTCCCACCGGAATGGAAAGAAGCCGAAGTACGCTTTATACCCTAACCAGGAGACTCACGGCACACCGACAACATGAGGCCGATTCCCTCACCTCATGCGTCGGAAAAGTGATGGAGCGAATGGTACTAAAACGACTCCAAAGACATCTGGACGAACACGACATCATTGCCCAAACAATGTACGTATTCCGCAAGCACTTCGCAACGCAAGACGTGCTCGTACATCTCAGCGAACTGGTAGTCAAAACAGCAACATACAAATCCCCAAGAGCGTACTCATACTAGATCTAAAGGGAGCACTCGACAACGTCACGCACAGAAGCATACTCAACAACCTAAAAACAACAGGATGTAGAGTGCGCACGTACAACAATGTAAAAGACTTCCTCAGCCACAGAACAGCCGAAATCAAGATGGGAGAGGAGATGTCCGAACCTATCCTTCTGGGGGAAAAAGGAACCCGGTAACGATCGGTCCTCTCCCCCCTGCTTTTCAACTTGGCACTACACCCACTGCCGAAACTCCTAGGCAGACGATATAACGACATGTCTCAAAACAGCAGAATCTTAAGGATGGATTAAAGCGACGCTCCAAAGGGCAGCCGGCACCGTTAACGAATACGCGCAGAAATTCGAACTTAGCTGCACCCCTCAAAGTCTGAGTTAGTCATCATAGGAACGAGAAACCCCGAGAGAGCACGCAAAGTCAAAATCAAAATAGACGGGACAAGAATTACGGCGAGCAGGCATACCAAAATCTTTTGCCTGATTATACAAGCAGACGGCAAGACCTTGCAAACGGTGAAAAAACTCACCACAACGGACAAGATCCTCAACATGATACGTAGTCTCCAACAAAGGAAGATGCATGAAAGAGGACGACACGTTACGTCTAGTGCAGGCCTCCGTCATCTGAAGGATAACATGCGCAGCACCGTACCTGCATCTCAGAAAGGCAGACACCGTATACCTAGACTCTTTAACCAAAAAAGTGACCAAACAAGCTCTGCGGATACCGCAAAACTCGCCAACAGCGCGACTGCTGCGCATGGCAGTCCACAAAACGCTTGGGGAGCTAGTGGAAGCCTACCTTTCGAATCAACGAGTTCGCCTCAGCAAAATGGAGGCAGGAAGGGATGTACTTAAGAAGATAGGATGGCAAGAAGCGCCACATGTCGCAGAGCGACAAGTACCAGACCAATGGGCGTCAAAAATAGGGAGCAAACCAACCCCAAAGAACATGAACCCCAAAAGAAACAAAGGAGGAAGGGAGGCGAGATTTAAAGCAATTAACCAACCGTTGGAAGAAAAGTGACACGAAAGAATACTCTACACTGGTGCTGCGCTTCCCAAATTCTCAAACAAAGCAACTATAGTACTGACCACAAGGAACGAAATAGTGAACTGTGCATCGTTCTACACCACCTAGCCAGAGGAAGCGGAAGAGGCAGCCATAGCACTGACGCTAACGTAACCTGGTACAGCCACAATTATCACAGACTCGAAGAAAGCCTACAACAGACACAGTACAGGATGGATCTCAGAAAGTGCCGCCAAAATCCTTACAAGCAGGAAACCCCGGTAACAAGAATTGAACTCATTTCAGTCCCTGCGCATTCGTCGATCAAGGGCCACGAATTCGCCCATCGACAGGCCGAGACTTAAACCTCCGGGCTACAAAGGAAACGGACGAAGAGAGGCACCCATTAATGAAATATGCAGAAATCATCAATCATTGGAGGGAGAACAGAAGAAGCCTTCCGCTCCCTCATCCTAAACTATCTAAGGAAGAACAATCAATATATCGACAGATACAGAGGCAGCCTCTTTCCCACACCCTTTACTCCTCAACCGCATGTTCTCAATTATATACGCAAAAGAATGTCCCCTATGCTCAAAACCAGGCACCCTAAAACACACCATCGGACAATGCACAAAACTCAAGTCCCCCAATATTTGTTGACTACGTCAGCATAGAGAATGAACAATATGAGATCTTGCTTACCAGCTCCGACCTGGAAGAGCATCTTAGGCTGATCCACAGGGGCCAGGAGGCTCGGGAAGCATAAGGGAACCTGTGAATAAGGAACCACTCCTCCTGAGCTAAAACAGCTCCATCGCAACCCTTTTGCTAACAATAAAGTTCATTCTCTCTCCCTCGCCCAGGTAAAACGCGCTCTGGAATCGGCGCGGGCTCGGGGATTCCCGGACATGGGAGGAAATGGAAGCACGCAAATTTCACGGTTCATATTGATGACTTCCTGGTATTGAAAAGACGATTCTTTCGGCAGTTGCGTAAAAGAGCAGAAGGAGCGTTCCAAGCGAATAAGAACATGTCGCCTGGTGCGCGCCGGAAATATCGGGCTTGTACACTCAAGGAGACGGAATCTTGCGTGGGAGACACCTGACCGTATACAGTGGAACCCAATTCACACATTTTTCACTGGACTGGGAAAACAAAACGCTGCAACCAGGAAAACGCAGCAGTGAGGAAACTTTAAAAATTGAACGAAAACAGTGTAGCTTTCAGCTGCAACCATGTATATCTACTACTTTGGCCTTGGCACCTTTAAAATCGAGAATATAAGATTGCCACTTTTTGCGATCGCCGGACAAAACCCCACGCGTGGCAATGCAAGGTCCCTAGCGTTATGGACTCCCTTCCGCGCTAGCGGCTTGTCTACTGCGTTTAGTACTTCAAGCGTTTCTTGAAGGGAAAGCGCCTCCCGTTTTCGCGACGCAATCAAAGCACGACAAAGTGCGTGCATGGTTGCAAGATCAAAGGTGTTCTCAAAACTTGAAGCGCACGATGACGACAAGAGCGCGTGCTATTCTTGTGGTGGTAGTTTTATGAAAAACACGCACATCCGGCATTCCGAAGTGAAACTTCCGTTGTAAGTGCAGTGATGATGATGATGGCATAGAGTAACATGGGGCCATCTACTGCGGACAGATCGCCCCCGCGTGCAGTTGGTGCAGTCAGTTCCTTAGCCAAGCCTGGCCAAGGCACGTCAGATATAAAAATGGCACTCCTCGTATATTTCCTGGTGGGTTCGGAGTTTCAGATTGCGACGAATGATCAGGAACGTACTCTGAGCACGACGTAACTGTGAGAATTTTAAGACATGGACATGTATGTGAGCTGCACCAGGAATAGACAAAAACAACGCAGCAGCAGGGAAAACCCAACACTGAGGAACGTAAGTTCGAGGTTCTACTGTATACTGTTCCGCTAGGGTGTTCAGGCTGGTGGTAACGCAAGGCATGGTAACTGTTTCATGACACCCGTCAGCTATTTCTTGCCCACCGCAGAGCAAACCTCTCCCCCCCTGTCCCCACCTCTGAGTGATTGCATCACGAGGGCGGACCGCTTTATTAATTCATGTGTTAAAGGTTTTATCTTCCCTAACAGTCCTGTGCCTCTTAGGGTATAGTTTTACGTGCTGGAGAATTTTTTGTTTTAATTTTACGCTTTTCGCTTTATCTCACACCCATATCCCAGCTCTCACCCAAGTATTGGTCTCTGAGGTTTACACAACTGGTACGTCTTTTATCAGGTTTTGTTCAATATGCGTGATATTTCTTGATCCCTGAGTGCAAGGTTTATCACGTCAGCTTTAGTTCTTTCTCTCTGTCAAAGTCGATTGTACATACCGTCGCAACGCTCACAAATTTCTATCTGCCAGAAAAGGAGGTAAGCAAAGCAGGTATGAAGTTATTGCTCGTCTTTTGAACCATTCGTGACGGAACAACATTGCATGATTCAGGAAAGTTCCCACAGGCCCCCCATTCTACAAGCACATTAGTGTAAATTTTTTGTAGCGTGAGCTGCACTTGCTGAGGATGAGCAGTTTCGTGTGGCCCCTGGAGAGCCATGCTGAGGAAGCGCGCCGGCTGGCGGCCCGGTCCACTTGATGATCTTGCGAGGGGTGGCCGGTGTGAAACCGATTGCTCGTGCGTCGCAGAAACAGCGGCGTGCGTCTGTGGAACCAGCTGAGCTCTGGGGCGATTCGTGACGCTGCGATGGAGCCGCTTGATGTGCCTCATAATGCGTATACCGCGTGTGCGTCATTGAAGCAGCAGTAAGCATGATAATCAAGCTACTCCTAGACAACTAGGAAAGCTAAAAATAACCAGCTGAACCTTAACGCCCGCTACGTATATCCTCACATAGCCGAGCTAAGCCACTGCTAATTTTTTCTCGTCGGGGACGTTGATGATATGATCTGATATATTTACCCATATTTTACGATTTCACTAAGGCCCCCTGAATAATAGTTGGCCTTTTTACCTTGCGGACCTTGGTATAGATCATTTTTTTTGTATTTATGCTAAATTTGGCACTTTTGTGGGATTGCTTTGCACATGTTGAATTTCAGTCTTCAAAATAACAAGCTCGGTACGCACGATTTTTGCGTTGTTTAGAGGATTTCAGGAAATTGTGCTTATTGGAAATGTTTTTCATAAAATAAAAATAAAAAAAATGTGCAGGCAAGTTCTGGCTTTTCCAAACTGTGGTTTAATGCACGTTCAACTAAAGCAGCCTTAGTAGGTAAATTAGTTTATTTTTAAGTCAAGGGCTTCTTCGGTAGTGAACATGTGCAAACGCTTTCTGTACCGCAGACCTTTCAACGAAACGTGAAGGGTTATGACGATGAGACGCCTTTGAACAGTATGGCACGTACTCTCACGAGTCAATTAGCCAGGGCGAAAATGGTGACGGTAGGATGTCGCAAACTGAATTTATTTTCCAGAGAAAACGTATGGGCGTTAAATAAACTTAGGTTGACTGCTATGAAATAAAGAATCGACCATACTTGTGGCTTGCGTACTATTTGCGTTATGAACTCATGCGTTATGTCCTTACACTTTTTACCTTGGCTGCTCTTTGAGGATGAGCGAGCACGCTGAAGTACGTCGTGTAACACTTGAGGCTAGCGGCGGTCTGAGTTCCTACGGCGAGAAAGCCGCATGCACTGAGTATCAAGAGTATACATAAGCGTAATTTTGTGATAGTGCAAAGGGAACTAAATTTTACCTGTCAGACGCTTCTAGTGCCCACTGTGTCCAAGGTAAGTAATCATCAGTTCAAAAACACTCCTCTAACAAGTTAACTATCTCTCGTGCACTCCCCCTGGCTCTTCCCCGAAAAAAACCACTCTACTGCGAATATTAATTACTCCTGTGATTACGCACATGCACTGACACGAGAGGCCAGAAAACAGCTCTGTGAGAGAAAGCCTTACCCCTCCTGGTCGTAAGCCGTTTGTCCCCCGCGAGTACCGTCGTGTTCTGACCCCATCCGATTGCACCGGAGCCTCGACTGTTACTACACCGACCACTCTTTCTCTCCGTATGCAGCCGTGTCATGCTCTTATCAGTGAGTGGGCCGCAGTGACAAATTTTAGTCCCGCAAGGGCAGGGACCACCAAGAAGGTTTTAACGAAGCGGGGCGGCAGGGCGTTAACAAAATGTCAGCTACCACGGCCATTAAAAAAACAAAGCAATTTCTTTCAAATATCTTGTATACAGGGTGATCAAAGTTAAGTCGACAGGTTTTTTTAAAAATAGGTGCTTAGATTTTCGCGAAGACCACCTCTACAGTGAAATTATGCCCCCGGGGGGACACATAAATAGAAGGTAATTGTATATTACGGAGGCTTAATTAACTAAAACTGGCGTCAGAATTTGGCGTCAGGTTTCGAAAAACATATCCACACCGATTTCCAGGATGGCTAAAATCTGGACGCCGATTGTGAAAAATAAACTACATGTTCCACAGTGATGTTTCAACACATGGGAACCTTGCATTGGGTGCCCTCTCAAAAAAACACAAAAATAAATGAACAAAGCCACCAAATTGCAGGCCGGGCCGCATGTTTGAGACCCCTGTCCTTGCGGTATACAGACCTTCCCTGTATAAATAAGCGGTAGTTTGCTGACCTCCTTAAATATGATAGCTAATGACCGCACCAATGACCATCTGCGAGTCCCTTTTCAGCAGTTTGAGCTCAGTCACGTAATTTTCGGCTTTCGTCAAATTTTACAGACAATAGAACAAAAGCCAGCATGGCGGGCAAAATAACTATGACCCAATTTCGTGTTAAGCGAGCGGAGTGCACAGCGGCAAAAATGTTTTTAACAGCGACGCTGTTAGCAAATCTAATTTTTCGTGTTCGCAGAGAAAAATACCACGAAATTGCCCAGCGCGTGCACATGACTGCTGGACTCGTGACGACCACCCAGCGTGACCAGTGCGTGCTTCTCAAGCCGAGCATAGCCACTTAGGGGCATTGGCCAAGATTGTGGCGTCCACCAGGTAGTTAAAAAAGCAAAAAAATTGCGAACGCTCGGTGTGCGCGCCTCGTGGTGACTGAACAGCGTCCCGGGCGCACGTTTGCAAGCCAAGCAAACCGCGTATGGAGATTGGTTGAGACTGGCAAAAAAAAGAACAAAAAATACTACAGCTCTCGCCGTATTTGTTCGTAAGGCTTTCCAAGCTGGTTTCTTATGATTATCCCTTCCATATAAAGAAGCAAAACGGCTGAAATTGTGGACCTAAATATTTCTGATGGACGTGAAGGTCGAGAAGGTTGCGTCCAGCTTCGCCAAATCCAAGTCTTACGCGTTAGTCTGAGCTTCGTTCATTTTTTTATATAACTTCGTGTTTCGTCATTTGCTCGAGTAACCAGTTTTGTTAGACGCGAACTAACAGTTGCTGCCGACGATAGCGACACAATTCTGTATCTAGGCCGGATGCCGCTGCGAGCAACGTAACCGAAAGCATCACCTGATAATCCCGCTTGTTTGGTCCAATTGCTGATGTCAGTTCATATCGTAAAGTTTTAGTGCACTGAACCAACGCCGGCTATATAAACATTGCCTAACGCGTCCTGCGCTTTTCAATGGGAAGGGTAGGGACGCTTAGTTCAGGCGCTCATCCGCAATGTGGCGCGCGCCTGTGGACATCCCGGCCTACGTCACTGCTCGCGAGTAGCGAATGCTAGACCTACTTCTACGACGCGTGTCTGTCAGCGTGCCGGCGTGGTTTCAAGAGCCGTTTCGCTCAGACCTTAGTCCGGATGGGGCGCTAGTTCTGGGGCGCACTGGGATCTCCTTCAACGTGTCACTCGCTTCATATTTGCTGCATTTTTCCACAGATAACTGACGAAGGCGGAACTGAAATAGTGTAAGCACATATTGATTGTCGGGTAGAAACATAGCGAACAGAAAAGCGATATTTTTGGATGGTAGAGCCATTATTTTACTGATATTCTCACGAGGAAGACGCGAAGTGGGCAATAAAGCATGCCGCCATGTTTGCCCACCTCCCAAGAAGATGAAGCACATTGCGTGATGCAAGCGTGCTCGCGCCAAGATGGCTGACGCCAATTACATCATCGCCTCATCAATCATGCATCGTCTCATCGATACTCCCCACGTAACAATGTTATTCTCTCTGGGGGATTGCATGCGTGTTTTTTGTTCAGGCGCTCACTTCTACCATTACTTTCCAAAAACATCACGTACTTGTAAATTTTAGAAGATTATAGAAAACAAAAGGATAAGCACGTCAGGATCCCTCTCCACTGTCCGAGTGCTTCTACAGTACAGTCATCAATTTTAATGTTCGTACCTATGAGGAGTGCGAACAGCGGACACAAAACAAGACCGAAATGCGGAAGGGACAGAGGAGAAAGAGAGAGAGATGAATCTTTATTTTGCAGCTGAAGTCCGAGCCGCGGAGTTATCAGTCCTCGTTGGAAGGGAGTGTCCGATGGTCCTCCAACGGTAACGGGCATGGCGGAGGTGCACAAAGAGTTTCAATGTGGGAAGCCAAGATTGACCACAGGGCTGCCGTAGGTTCAGCGGGAGCGGCCCAGCTAGACCACGAGTAGGAAATATCACGGGGAAGGGGTTGGTTGAAAGAAATGTGGAAGACGAGAGGGGGATGCCCCACTCAGAAAATTTCGGTGCCCGTGATCCAAGTAGGTAAGCGCGCAAAGCCAGCATCAGCGTGCGGCAGCACAAGTGATTTTGCTCCGTGAAAAAGGCGGTTTTATCAGCAACATACCAAGACAGACAGGCATGGAGAAAACAAGAAGGCGTAGGAGCGCCGCTTGCGTAATGCCAAACAAACGTTCAACTATTTTGCATGGTTTCCGATAAGCGGCGCTGGCAGCGCACATGAAAGCACGCAGGACGTCTGCATAGCGGGAAAGAGTAGGAGAGAGCGACAGGAGAGTGGCTGTTTGGCCATTTTTCGCTCACGCGTTAGGCAGTGATTATACAGGCGGCGTTGACTGAACCGAGTACGTGAGCCGAGAAGTGGTTATCACCAGGCGTACAAACTATGTTCCTCGTCAAGAACCTTGATCAACATATTGCTCCTTTTACGTAACTCGTGAGCAGAAAGAAAAGAACACGCTCCCATTTAGCTGGTTTTTACAACCACTCAGGTGACTGGCCGTGCAAATGGCAATGTGTATATTAATATTTTACAATCGGGAAATGGTTAAAAACTAAAAAAAAAATGACTGTCATGGGATTTTTATCGTGTATTGGATTGTGAGTGGGCAGTTTGCAGTATGTCTCCTGATTTACCCTAGATATAAAAAACACCCACGAGTGCCGGTCGAACACTTAGCTCTCCGCTTTTTTTTTTTAATTTCTTAAAAAAGGTTCTGCAAAACAGCGAATTTGAACCAACGCTAATACCCCCTTCAATGCCACCCTGGGAGCGTCGAATTACCAGTATCGTGCGCTTGAAACCAATCCAAGAAGAAACGCGGCTGTGATGGAACTACATGTACCCAAACTTAAGCAAGAAAAAGGTCCTTATGGATGGGACATCTTCACAGATGACTCACTTGAGGGTGCACAAGCGGTCATTGCCTGGGCATGTCCTTAACACCCTGCTCTAAATGGCCGCCGCAAATTGCGCTCACCGACGACCTCGCCAAATAACCTAAACTCCTTGGAATACTCGGGGCGCTCCAACAAGTGCAACCCTGTCCACCAACTAACGTCACCAAGTTCAGACTAATTACGGACTCTCATTCAGCGTTACACAATCTCAACAAGGTCTACACTCACAATGCAACTGCCAATGACATCATAGCACTAATACAGACCCTCCAGCAACAAGGCACGATTGTTCGACTTGCGTGGACACCTGGTAACAGGGTTGGAGCAGATAGAAATCAGCAAGCCCATGACGTTGCAAGGGACTGCCTCCTAAGCTCTCCTCCCAAGATTTCCAACCCTCTGCCGGCGCCTACTACAGTAACATGGTATTTGCAGCGCCACCGCTTGCAACGAGAAAGCCGTAAGCGACTCCAAGAAATTACCCCTCATGGCTTCCTGCCTGCTGTAACCCCCCTCAGACGGCAAGAAGAAATTTTTAATAACTAGGCCTGCGCAAAAGCAGCATATAGGCCAAACGTAGCCCGAAAATGGTATAACGGCACCACTTCCCTCGCATTGGCACCCACTTGTACCTTTTGTCGGTAGGCTACAGCACCTAACCTGTACCATTTAAACGAGCATTCCGAGCAAAAACGAGCAAATTAAAACGAGCATTCCGACGGCACGCACCACGCCATTCAGTGGAGAAGAGGGGCCGTTTCCCGTTCATCTGCTCCCGAGCTACGTCCCCCTCGGTCATGCCCTCTCCCACGCCGTGCCGGCTCCGAAAAGCCTTCGGGCTACACACATCTTTGGCAACGACCGGCAACCCAGAGGCCTGCTCTACTGCCCCATTCGCACGGCCGCGAAGGAGACATCGGCTTTGCCGTCGACCCTACCCGCTCGCTGCAACACAAACAGCTAAATGAGCGGCGGCGCCCATCGCGTCTTGCGATGTCGGAACGCCCGGTGCCGAGCCGCAATACCAGACAGCCCTTACGGCACCCGCGGCCCCTGGCCAAACCGCTCCAAGAGCCCCGACTCCCGGAGTCGATAAAAGAGACAGCAGAGAAAAAGAAAATCGGGCCAAACAACGCAGCTTCCGTTCTCACTCACTGCGGGCTTGCAATTACAACGCTACAGCGCGGGCCGTATGCCCTAGCGCTTCAATGGTTCCGTTGAGCCACGGCCCACCGCGGCTGGCGCGGAACAGAGCGGAGTCGCGGGGTGGGAGATAGCGTGCTAGCTGGGCGAAACGAGAAGACAAAGACTGATTAGTGTCAGCTCGTCGCCGGTTTTGCTATTACGTGAGGAAAGTAACCAACCTACTTTTACCCCTCTATAACCCCACAATATATATATATATATATATATATATATATATATATATATATATATATATATATATATATATATATATATATATATATATATATATATATATAGATAGATATAGATAGATATAGCGAATTAGAATAAGAAATGAGGGACTCGTAGAAATAACACAGAAATAAGGGTTGGCAGGCAAGAAAACCTGGGAAAGCAAAGGGGAGGTTGTGGTAGGTCATTGAAACAGATAAAGAATTTGGAAAGAAAGAAAGAAAGCGGAGAAAAAATGCCCGCCAGGTGGGATAAAAACCCACGCTCCAGAATACCGGTCTGGTGCGATAACCACTACGCTACCGACGGGGCGATTTTCCCCTCGCGATTTCTGGGGTATTTATGTCAATGTAATTTTTTTCCTGTGCTTGGGGGTGGTAGCCAGCGCCACTCTGACTTCTCGGGGTGAAGGGGACCTTTTTTTTAATCCCCGCGCCATGACTCGACCAGCGTTCAAGCCAATTAAGCTCTTTATGGCACCAAGACTGCCAGAACAGAGGCCCTCGCTATGCATGTAGCGAATAAGAATAGGAAATGAGGGGCTCCTAGAAATAACACAGAAACAAGGTTTGGCAGACAAGAAAACCTCGGAAGGCAAAGGGGAGGATGTGGTAGGTCATAGAAACAGATGAAGAATTTAGAAAGAAAGAAAACGGCGGAAGGCGAACCACCGGTATGCCGAAGTACTCTAGCCGCGCGTCCTTCAGGTCGGTGTAGACATTTAGTCCAGATGGTGCAGCACGTTGCTGGGCAAGGATCTCGTTTGGGAGAGCCTAATACGTGATGTAGCGCCGTGTGGCCTGGCTGAAAAAACGGCGGATGTAAAAGCGCATCTTAATGAGCGCGAACCACAGCTCCGCGTACTTGTGTTTGAAAGGTTGCATGCGAGGGAACGCAGAACATAGCGGCTGGAGGGAGAAACTTTGCTTATATTCCAGCGGTGAATTCATGTTGGCCTTGAGTCCGATGTCTCCGGCTCACTACTTTTAAGGGGAGGGTCGGCCGTCGCGAAAAGGGGCGGGCCGCCGGCTCCCACAATGCTACACTGCACCTGTGGCCGGCGGGCCTGTTCCGCAGAGAAAAGATGGACACGAAGTGATGGAGTTTGTGCCTGGAAGCAAACTTCGCTCTCTTCTTCCTCAGAGTCCACAACAGCCTGCCGATGACGATGGTGCTACTGTGGATGCTGCTACACATGCATACATACATACATGCATGCATGCATACATACATACATACATACATACATACATACATACATACATACATACATACATACATACATACATACATACATACATACATACATACATACATACATACATACATACATACATACATACATACATACATACATACATACATACATACATACATACATACATACATACATACAGGAAGCAGTTGAACTTTTGAAGATGGTAGAGGACACAAGAAAAGAAAACTTTCAACAAGGTAAAAGCACAATTGTTGTCAACGTTTCAGCAAAGAGACTTGCTTTCGTCAGGGCAATCTCTCGCCTGGCTGGCACCCTTTATATAGGGGTAGGTCCCCAGGTGAGTGGGGAGAAGGAAAGAAGTGAAATTGAGAAAGCGGATTGGTTTGGGAGTATGTCGGTGGAGACATTGAGGGGCAAAGAGAGAGAGAGAGAACGACATTTATTGAAAGCCTGCAATTAGGAGCGAGCCCAGTAGGGGCGAGCCTCTAAGACGCGGCCACGACGTCGTGCCGGCGTGCTCTTTCTGCCGCTGCCAGACCGCACGCCCCGAGTTCCGAGAGGCGTCCCGTACCCGTGGGTGTGATAGGCGGCTGGCGTTCGAGAGCCGCCTGCACTTGCTGGACGGCCAGGTGTTGGGTGCTGTAGTCCGACGAGGTCATCGCGTTCGTAATGTTTGGGGGAAGCTGCGTTTGTGTGGCAGCCTCCCGCGGGTTCAGTTCACAGTTCCACAGGATGTGGGCTGTAGTTGCTTTGGCACTCGCGCACAATCGGCACACATCTGTCTCGTATACTTCGGGGCACACATGTACACCTAGCACCGGGGTTAGAAGGGACCCAGTCTGTAACTGTCGATATGTCACCGCTTCCGCGCGTGAAAGTTTCGGATGAGGCGGGGGTCGCCGTCTTCGATTAGTTCTATACCACAGCAGAATGTCCCCATAGAAGGTTGTATAGTTTAAGCCGCGAAGTAGGTCACACGGAAGTCAGCTCGTGGTTGATATTCGTGGAATTGTTGGAGAGAAAGGATGAGAGGCTGTTTGTTGACCCGCCGCGGGGCATACGGACGGGTTCTCAGAACCGCCGGAAGCAGACCAGGCGGTGAGAGTGGGGTCCTTATCAGAAACTATCTGCAAGTCTCAGGTGAAAAGAAAAGATAGACAAGGGGGGAAAGTAACTAGGTCAAGGAATAAAGA
This sequence comes from Haemaphysalis longicornis, assembly GCF_048455015.1. Taxonomy (NCBI): domain Eukaryota; kingdom Metazoa; phylum Arthropoda; class Arachnida; order Ixodida; family Ixodidae; genus Haemaphysalis; species Haemaphysalis longicornis. The sequence continues at coordinate 34,762,794 of NW_027526225.1, forward strand.
AGAAAAGAGAAAAAAAATCAGGGAGGGAAACCACATCAACCCACACACAAAAGAAAAAGCAATGACCTGGCAACTGAAATGGCACGCGTCACAAGCGGCAACATTCCTGGAACAGGCCTGTCCTGAAACTCAAAAACGAAAAGATAAAGTTATAGTGACGTACGGGGCACAAGACCACGCAGAGTAAAAAAAAAATAAAAAGAGAAATAAAATAAAAAATAATATAGAATTCCAAAAGAAAAGGTTGGAGGGATGCGGGCGAGTATTAATCTAGACGCTAAAGAATGAAAAAAATAGAAATTAGGTGACCAGGTAAGGAACAGAGTGAGCGGTAATAGTCTTGGGATGGGGTATATGCAAGACATTGCCTATTTCTGTATTCACGTTGAATATCGCAACGATTCTAAGTTGCCCCTAGACGCATAATTTCCAGTAGGTTCCATGGAGTTGAATTTATCAATTAAATAGGATTCGCGGTATGTCCTCTCCGTAGGAGACCTGAAGGCCCTTCAAAGCAACCAGTCATAGCCAGCTGCTGCCGCCCCAGATGCAAGACTTGCAGGCACCTGCAGACCGACTGCATTGTAAAAAGCACAGGCAGTAATTGTGTCCAGAAGATTAATTCAAGTTTACGTGCACTTCATCCAACATTGTGTATTTGTTTGAATGCTCAATGTGCCACAAACAGTATATAGCCGAAACGAGTCAACCTATGAGCCTACGTCTTAATGGTCACCGGGCAGATACTCTTAGCAAATCCTCCATAGCTGTAGCGCAGCATTTCCACCAACCAGGCCACAATTTTGATGACCTTAAGTTATATATACTTCAGTCAAACTTCAGGTCTCCTAGTTACAGGAAATACCGCGAATCCTATTTAATTCATAAATTCAACTCCATGGAACCTACTGGAATTAATGCGTCTAGGGGCAACTTGGAATCGTTGCGATATTCACCGGGAATACAGAAATAGGCAATGTCTTGCATATACCCCATCCAAAGACTATTACCGCTCGCTCTGGTCCTTACCTGGTTACCTAATTTTTTTTTATTCCTTAGCGTCTAGATTAATACTCGCCCGCATCCCTCCAACCTTGTCTTTTGGAATTCCATTTTATTTTTTTATTTTATTTCTCTTTTTATTTTTTTTTACTCTGCGTGGTCTTGTGCCCCGTACGTCACTGTAACTTTATCTTTTCGTTTTTGAGTTTCACGACAGGCCTGTTTCTGGAATGTTGCCGCGGGTGACGCGTGCCATTTCAGTTTCCAGGTCATTGCTTTTTCTTTTGTGTGTAGGTTGATGTGGTTTCCCTCCCTGATTTTTCTTTCTCTTTTCTTCTTTATTCCTTGACCTAGTTACTTTCCCCCCTTCTCTATCTTTTCTTTTCACCTGAGGCTTGCAGATAGATTCTGATAAGGACCCCACTCTCACCACCGGGTCTGCTTCCGGCGGTTCGGAGAACCCTTCCGTATGCCCCGCGGCGGGTCAACAAACACCCTCTCATCCTTTCTCTCCAAAAATTCCACGAATATCCACCACCACCTGACTTCCGTGTGAACTACTTCGCGGCTTACACTATACAACCTTCTTTGCCCCTCAATCTCTCCCCCCACATACTCCCAAACCAATCCGCTTTCTCAATTTCACTTCTTTCCTTCTCCCCTCTCACCTGGGGACCTACCCCTATAGAAAGCGTGCGAGCCAGGCGAGAGATTGCCCTGACGAAAGCGTCTCTTTGTTGAAACGTTGGCAACAATCGTGCTTTTACCTTGTTGAAAGTTTTCTTTTCTTGTACATACATACATACATACATACATACATAGATTACATGCATACACACATACATGCATACATACATACATACATGCATACATACATACATACATACATACATACATACATACATACATACATACATACATACATACATACATACATACATACATACATACATACATACATACATACATACATACATACATAAATACATACATACGGACGTAGTCTTTGTCAAACGTTTTTAGTCCAAACTGGAAACGCGCAGGCCGCAAGAAATTGAATGTACGAGCTTACATCGCGAGCGAGGTTGAAAGTTTTATGCTGGAAATCAAGAAAAAATACCTTTCTTAGTGTCAAACGATTTTGTCACATTTAAAGGTAAAGCTTATTTTTGAATTCTTTGTTGTCGAGAAGGCTGAGTATTGGCCTTAAAAATTTTGACAAAGGTGTACATACGTGCTCAAATGCATTCATACATGCATACATACACACATACATGCAAAAATACATGCACACCATATAGATATGTACATACATACATGCATGAATACATACATTCATTCACATATGCATTTATACACCCATCCATCCATACATATATACATGCATGCATGCATACAAACCATCATCATCATCATCATCAGCCTATCTACGTCCACTGCAGGGCAAAGGCCTCTCCCATTATTCTCCAATTGTCTCGGTCCTGTGCCAACTGTGACCAATTTATCCCCGCATACTTCTTAAATTCATCTGCCATCTAACTTTCTGCCGCCCCCTGCAACGCTTGCGTTCTCTAGGGATCTACTCTCTTACCCTTAATGACCAGCGGTTATCTTGCCTTCGCATTACATGCCCTGCCCACGTCCATTTCTTCTTCTTAATCTCTACTAATATGTCCTTAACATGTGTTTGTTCCCTGACTCACTCCGCTCTCTTCTTGTCCCTTAATGTTACACCTATCATTTTAAGCTCCATTGCCCGCTGAGTCATTCTCAATTTAAGTTGAACCCTCTTAGTGAGCCTCCAAGTTTCTGCCCCGTAGGTGAGCACCGCTAAGATGCAGCTGCCATACACTTTCTTCTTCAGCGACAATTGTAGGCTGCTATTCATTATCTGAGAATGCCTGCCATATGCAACCCACCCCATTCTGATCCTTCTAATTATCTCTGCCTCATGGATGGGATCCGGGGTCACAACTTGGCCTAAGTAGACATATTCGCTTACCACTTCCACTGCCTCGCCTCCTATCTCAAACCGCTGTGCTGGCACGAGGTTATTGATCATTACTTTAGTTTTCTGCGTATTATTTTCAGGCCCGCGGTTCTACTCTGTTCGTCCAGTGCGGAAAGCATGCTTTGCAATTCGTCCCCCGAGTTACTTAGCAAGGCAATGTGATCATCAAATCTGAGGTTACTGAGGTATTCTCCATTTACCCTTACTCCCACCTGTTCCCAATCCAACGTTCTGAATACTTCTTGTAAACATGCTGTGGATAACATTGGAGAGATTGTGTCTCCTTGTCTGACACCCTTCCTTATAGGTATTTTACTGCTCTCCTCATGGATGATGATGGTAGCTGTGGACCCATTGTAGAGATCCTCTAGTATTCTTACGCAATGCTCATCTACCCCCTGGTTCCGTAATGCCTGAATGACTGCTAGGGTTTCGATCGAGTCAAATGCTTTCTCATATTCTATGAAGGCTATATATAGGGGTTCAGTATACACCCCGCACTTCTCTATCACCTGATTGATCGTGTGAATATGGTCCATTGTTGAATAACCTTTACGAAACCCTGCGTTTTCTTCAGGTTGACTGAAATCTAAGGTTGCAGAAATTCTGTTAGCGATTACCTTGGTAAGTACCTTGTAGACGACTGACAGTAAGCTGATCGGCCTGTAATTTTTCAAGTGCTTCATGTCGCCTTTCTTATGGATTAGGATGATGTTCGCGTTCTTCCAATATTCCGGTAGCATTGCGGTCATTAGGCATTGCGTATACAGGTTTGCCAGTTTTTCAGGTCAATTTCTCCGCCATCCTTCAAGACGTCTGCTGTTATCTGATCCTGTCCAGGTGCTTTGCCCCCTTTCATTTCTTTCAAAGCCTTCCTTACTTATTCGGTGGTTACAGGTGGGATGTCTATCTCCTCTAAACTACTGTTTCGTTCGGCATTATCCTGCATGTCCCGGCTACTGTACAGATCCCTGTAGAAATCCTCGGCCACTGTGACTATTTTATCCCTATTTGTGATGACACTGCCTTGCTTATCTTTAGGTGCATACATCTGATTTTCCCCCACGCCAAGACGCCTCTTCACAGCTTTCAGGCTACCTCCGTTCTTTACAGGGTATTCGATCCTCTCCAATATATACTTCCGTATGTCAGCTATCTTGCGCTTATTGGTTAACTTCGAAAGCTCCGCTAGTTCTATTCTCTCAGCTGCGGTAGAGATTGTCATGGTTTGTCGTTTCTTAATTAGATCTTTCGTCTCCTGTGAAGGTTTGCCAGTATCCTGTCTAGCCATATTGCCCCCGACTTCCGCTGCACACTCCGTGATAATACGTGTAAGGTTGTCGCTGGCTTCCTGTATCGTAAGCTCGGCTTCCTCGTTAAGAGCTGAATATCGGTTCTGCAGTGCGATCCTGAATTCTTCTACTTTACGTCTTACTGTTAGTTCATTTATCGGCTTTTTTTGTGCTAGCTTGTTGGGGTCCCTCCTCAAATCTAGCCTAATTCGAGATCTTACCATACGGTGGTCACGACACCTTACCCTTCCGAGTACTTTTACATCCTGCACGACGGCAGGGTTATCGCATATTATGAGGTCTATTTCATTTTTATGCTCCTCATTTGGGCTCCTCCAGGTCCACTTCCGACTCTCCCATTTACAGAAGAAGGTATTCACTATGCGTAGGTTATTCCGTTCTGCAAGCTCAACTTGTAGGTCCCCCTGCTATTTCTACAGCCCAGACCATATTTCCCAACTGCCTTGTCTCCAGCCCGATTCTTTCCTACTTTAGCATTGAAGTCCCCCATAACTACGGTATACTGTGTTTTAACTTTAGCCATAGCCGATTCCACATCTTCGTAGAGGCGTTTAACTGCTTGGTCGTCGTGGCTGGATGTGGGCGCGTAGCCCTGCACCACCTTGAGCTTGTACCTCTTATTGAGCCTAATTACAAGACCTGCTGCCCTTTCGTTAATGCTATACTGTTCTTCTATGTTGCCACCTATACTTTTATTGACTGGAAATCCCACTTCCAGTTTTCTTCTGTCCTCTAGACCCCGGTAACATACGACGTGTCCATTTTTCAGCACCGTAAAGGCTTCGCCTGCTCTCCTAACCTTGCTAAGCCCTGTTACATCTCATTTATTGCCCTCTAATTCCTCGAACAACACCTTGAGACTCGCTTCGCTAGATGAGGTTCGAGCGTTAAACGTTGCCAGGTTCAGATTTCATTGGCGGCCTGTCCGGATCCAGGGATTCTTAGCACCCTCTTCTGCGTCACAGGTCTGACCGCCGCCGTGGTCAGTTGCTTCGCAGCTGCTGGGGACTCAGGGCCATGGGTGAATTGGCGTATTCATGGGAGGTTGTGGTCGTTATTGCACCAGGGTGGCCAATCCTGCTCTGGTGAGGGAGTGCATTACCGGCAATGGTCGCCGGGGTCAGGCCGCACCCCAAGCCCCTTTTTGCAATTCCATCAATACGCGGATTTTTTTAAATCCGGTGGGAATTGTCCGGGATTCAAACCATGGTCCTTCCGCACGCGAGGCTGGTGTTCTACCTCTACGCCATCGCTGCATCCCATGCACACATACATACATACATGATTACATACATATATACATACAAGCAAAATTCGAATAAGGTAACAACCACGATTATTGCCAACGTTTGAGCAAGGAGACTTTCATTTGTGAGGGGCCTGACGAGGTCAGGTCTTTTTGTCAAGTCCCTGACGAAGGCAAGCCTGTTTGCTGAAACGTTGGCCACAATCGTGGCTTGTACCTTGATCGAAGTTTTCTTGTGTTCTCTACCATCTTCCAAGTTTTATTGCTCACTGCATACATACATACAAACATACATTCATGCGTACGTACATACATACATACATACATACACACACACACACATACATACATACATACATACATACATGCATGCATACATACACACATACATACATACATTACATGCATACATACATACATACATACATACATACATACATACATACATACATACATACATACATACATACATACATACATACATACATACATACATACTGAAATTCTTGTGACGTACATTGTTAGTGGGCTGGCTTGCTTACCAAAATCGATGAAGTGAAGCTTCACATTTAAAAAAATAGATGCTTTCGTGTATTTCTGATAAACCGATCCATGAAGATGCATTCTACTAAAATATATTAAAATGCGTCTTAATGGAATCTTGGAGACGCTTTTACGTAAAAAAGAAAGCAAATTGAGAAAAGTTTTTTCAAATTTGCGCTTCATGCTTCCTCAGTAACGGAATAGATCGAACACAGAAAAATTGGTGTGTTAACTGTAGGTTTGCATTCAAGTGTTATGATGAGGTGAAGGTAGAGGCACCGCTACTATCGCAAAGTGATGTTTCTTGGAGTTAGCATTCGTCAGCGGCCGCCAACGGCGCAAGCAAGATCCTGCGATGTTCTCTAAACCCCGCAAGAACGTGGATGTGTGTCGCCCCTGCTTTATCTGTTTTTTTACCAATATCTTTATGTAGTATTGGTTACCGATAATATCGGTACTTTTGCATTAGGGCAAAGCAACTTTAAATGGACCAAACATGCATTTTGTCTTCAGGTCCCCTTAGGAGAGCAGTTATGTTCACAAATAAGCGGTATGGAATCTTGCGCAAATGGACAGTAGGGTATCACGTTTGGGAGGCGCTTTAAACGAGAGAAGCCCTTTTAAAGCGAAGCTTTATATAGCTAGTCGAAATGAATTTTCACGTCTCCTGTGTAACCAGAAAATTACTGGTACTTAGAAAACAATGAGTGAAAAAAGCACATTGGAAAGGGGTTGGACGTAAGCGAAGGTGGTGCAGATGGGTTTATCTCTGTGGCTGCGTTGAGCACACGTGGTCGCGAGTGCGGGACGAGCAACGTCAACCAGGCAATAGCCTACACAGTCTGCACGTTGCTTCATAATGGGTAGGCCCTGCGTCAGACGTACAGTGCTCACGGATTGAAACGCGACACTGCGAGCGCGTGGCCTGCGGTACATGCAGCACCACCCGTGACCGCCCGTGGAAGCTAAGTGTTGCATTGTGGTATACCACGAGGATGAGAGCGTTTTCACCATAGGCTTGCTGCTTCCCGTTGACAATAAGCGGGGCAGTGGTTCCCCGCAGCGACAGCGGTGCGCTGCCAGCCTGGAGCGTAGGAGTGCGTTTGTGCGCCGGTGGTAGCCGCCCGGTGGCCTCGCAGCCAATTTCGCGACATCGTCTGCTCGCACGCTCTTCTTACGCGTGCCGTTCTGATGCGACACAGATAATGTGCATACAAGGCACAGTCATGCTTATCCGAATAAAACGAGCGTCCGCACGAGGGAACCGCCAACTTTATTCCTTGGTATATATTAAAAAAAAGAGTAAAGCCGACGCAGTACTAATTCACCGCACAACACGCGAACGTGCCTGAAAAAGGGGTCTTTCCTTTTTTCTAGTTTACATCATGGAATAAAGTTTGCTGTTCCTTCGCACAGAAGTTTCTTTTATTCAGATGAGCGTGACTGTGCATTACATGAACATTACTGTGCTGCATTAGAAGGGCACGCGTAACAAGAGCGCACGCATACGATGTCGCGAAATCGGCTGCGCGCACAGCCCGGCTAGTACCGTCGGCGCACAAATGCGTTCCAGCGCTCCTGGCTCGCAGCACCCCGCTGTCGCTGCATTGAACCCCAGTCCCGCTCATTGGCAACTGGAAGCACTAAGCCTACGGTCCACACACTCTCATCCTCGCGGTATGCCACAATGCCACACCTAGCTTCCACGGGCGTCCAAGGGCGGCGCTCCAGGTACCGCAGGCCACTCGCTCGCAGTGTCGCGTTTCATTCCGTGAGCACTGTACACCCAAGCAGCATGCCGAACGTCGACGCTGCGAGCAGGAACGGGAACAAAAGGAGATACCAGGACCACGCAAGGCATAATAAAAAGAATCCCGGGCCATCTCCACCAAAGTGAAACCTGGGGAGAGGCGAAGCATGCAGTGTGTAAGTTAATTCAGTGATTGTGAGCCTCTCTCTTGCCACACGGCGCGCGCTGATTGGGCGCCGGTGAAGAGCCGGTAAAAGGAGCAATCGTGCGCTTACTGAGGCGGTGGCGCCCTTTCTTGTGGTGAACCGAATTTAAGCGATTAAATGGGAGACAGACTGGCCTTAAGTTGCCTTCCTGTTACACGCCGCAGCATGCTAAGAAGTATGGTGTACGGGAGAAAACCTGGCGTTTGAAGCCAATTTGAAATGTTTGTTATTAATGCAATAAATATTGATTACTCCTGTATTTTAAATTAGTTTGAATCTTGTTAGTTTATTTTGAACCAGTTTTATTCATTGTACACTTGTTTTTACCATCGTTTGACAACTTGGTTTACCGGGACGACAGGAGACGACGACAGCCCGGGCCCTTAAGCTACCCTGATACTAAAAAATAATGAACCTCGCGTAGTAACCCACCCGTATACACCACACGTACGTAGCAGCTTCGCTGGTTCACCAGGTGGTCCGGGCGCCTGGACACCCCTTTTTCATTTATTTCCTTATGCTATCTTCTTTTTCTCGCATACATTGCCCTCGGATGTATTGCCCTCGCACCGGAGCATACTTGTCCCGCACCCTTCACTTACTCCGACGGGAGCTCATATGGAGTGCTCTTTACAAAAACATACTTTCCCACACCGCACTCTCCTTGTGCACACCCACCTCCGCCAATTTGCCTCCACTCACTGCCCCTGATGCGGCGTGCCGGACGCACTCTTCCACTCCCCATGCGGGTGTTCGCACGACCCCTTTTCCCTCTTTGTCGAATTGGAAGCCGGCTCTAGGGATCTCTCACCTGGCAACACAAGCGACTGTCATGGCAGAGATCCCTGAACGTCGCGGGCAGCCCTACTCTAAACCCGTGCAATGTCAAATTATAGTTGTATACACCCGTGGTACTATCTTCTGCTTATTCAGGACAGGTAAACTGAGAATGCGCTATATCACTGCGGACTGAGGGGCGTATTCATGATCGCTACCCTTATTACGAAATGTTTTTATCCTGTCTCCTTGTTTGGTTTGTTGCTGCATCATTGAAGTGCGGTGTCTGTCCTCTGTCTGGCCCTCCCTCCATCTATCCGTCCAGTGAAAATGGGCTAGCCTTGTGTCGTTACCACAACAAATCTGCACGACAAATCATGCTGGTCCTCTTCGCAGCTCCCGAATGCGTTCCGACCAAGTTGAACTACTCCCGGACATCGGCCGGCGGCGATACACTAACCTGGGTTCATGTGCCCTGCAACCTGGCAAGCGGGGCCAATCAGTCGTATTACCTGGAGCTGGAGAGCAGCGACCCGTGGGAGACACAACTGCGCAAGACGACTGCTCTGAATTCTTCCTACACGTACGGAGATCTGGTGCCGTACACGCGCTACCAAGCGAAGGTTTTCGCCCAGAACGAGGCAGGACGCTCCCCGATGTACGCTTCTCTGAACTTCACGACCGACGCAGCGGGTGAGAGGTGCTTTCGTAAAACTTTTTTGCTAATCCACTTCTTTTGCCTGCACTACAAAATTGCTCGAGAAGAATTGTGCGGACCACGATTGATTTTTTGATTACCATTCGCTTTAAAGCGATGCAAAGTAGAATTCTTAAAGAGTTCATCGCTTGAGAGCGGCCCAGGTCAGCGTTCAAGATTAGCATTCACATCTCAAAACACTTTCAAGCATGGAGCATGTATGAACCACTTTAGATTTGCAGACGAAGTTGTCTTGTTCAGGGAATTAAGAGAACTGCAAAAAAATGCTTAGCGAATTGTATACAGAAATCTCTCCAAGAAGTTAAACGACAAATATGCACATATCGAATATGATGTTAAACAGGCATGCGACAAGACTCACCTTAAGGGTAGATAGTAAAGTACTTGAAGAGGTAGGTGCATAAAATATTTTGGACAGTTTATCAGTTCTGCCTTCTACGAGGAAAGAGAGAGCGGGTGTAGAACTACGTATTAGCTGGGGGAATTCGGTCGGCAACCCCAACAAATGAACCGTGAGCTCCCTGTATTATCTGAAAGAACTGCACACAAACAATGCGTAGTGGTAGTGACGACTATTGTGGCTCAAAATTTCCGCCTAACATAAGCGCCTTTCAGGAAAATTAAAGTCAGCCCAATGAGCACCAGAACGAAGGAGGATAGGATTGAGGACTAGCGCTTGAGGTAGGAAAGGAGCTTTCCACGTCAGAGTAGATATACACGTGGAAGAAATCATTGTATAAATTAAGAGAAGAGAACATGTAAGGGAACACGCAAAAGTAGTGACAATCGTTGGACCACCAGAGTAACACACCGGCTAAAGAAATACGGGACTAGAAGTAGAACATTGTTATGGGGTGGAGGTGTGGAACGTAAGGTGAATAAACGTTTGTTCAGAAAAATTGGTGCGCGTCATCCGGTGCTCAGGAGGCCGCGCGCAGCATGTAGTTGCTTGGGTGACTTGTTGAGTCAGGCTCCGTGCGCCTTTGCAGGTTCGAGGTGGTCAACGCGCTTTCCCAACACTCGGAAGTAGGGAAAGGGAGAGGCATAGAATGTTTAGGACACAGGATTACGAGGTGGGCAGTTTTCGCAGGATGTTCACAATGCGGGCAGTGATACGTAAATTTGGAGAGGAGATTTGGCAGATGATTGTTGAGTTATTGTGTGTGCCAGTTTGTAGTCGGCTCCAGATTCGTGATTCTTCTACAGAGAAGGTTGGATAAAGCGGTGGGCAGGTTTGGCGAGCACGTCAGCAGTGGAATATGATTTCGGAGAACGAGTGGGGCAAAGGGTGGAGAGGGGTCGTCCTAAAAGCGGGGACACCCGGCGCTGTGGGAATGCCTGACAGTGAAGCTTGCGGGCAGCCCACAGTTGTTTCATTGCCAGCTGGTTATGCATGTCCGGGATGCATGCTTAATGGGATGCATGCATCCACGCACGATTGCGATTGGGGATAGGGCAGGAATGGCTTCGAGGATCTGGAGCGCCGCCGAGGAGTTAGCGTCGGCAAGCTTGTTTGGAATCCGGGTGATAGTGAGTTAGGTACTGGGTGTATATTATGTGGATACCTCGGGGGCAATGGCGGTAGTTTCGACCGTGCTTGATGAAAAAATAAGGCAGGTAACTTTGTTGAAAAGCGGGCAGCCGGTGTCGGTGACTGCTAATTTTGAGCGTCGGTACACTGGGGTTTTGACAATGTCCGTGTTGCGAGTGTCCTGTGCTGAGGTGCCCTTTCGTTGAAACAGGAAATTCAAAGGCATGGAATGAGCATGTGCACAGAAAGACAGGAGCTGGGGGAGGAACACGAAAGACGCCTTTGTGCTCTAGTGGTGACAATCAGGCTGATGCTAACGATAACAAAGATATTCAGGTTAATGGGGGTGGCTTCAAAAGCTAATTTATGGTTGCTTATTTAACGTAATATTCTTACTGCCATGTAAAAAGAAATATAGTGGGAAACCAGCATCAGCATCATTTCAGTGTATCTTCTTCGTTAATTCCAGCATAGCCGAAAACAACTACGAGCGTGATTATATCCTCCGCAAACGCCTGTGAAGAGACGCATGCTATTATCGTTGTGGTTGCTGCCGTAAAGAATTCCTTAAAGTGCGCACACCAAGACTTTGTGGTGGGGAGTTTTCTTGTGCGTACAATATTGGGCAGGTTCAAATTTACAACAAAACACGATAACGATGTAAATAATAATCTTTCCTAACTTTTTCCAGACCCTCCACCCCCAACATCGCTGGAGGGAGTTCAACTGTCGCAACAAAGCGTCTATTTGTCGTGGAACTCCCCGTACCCACCGTTCGGTGAACTAAGCCACTACCAGTTGAAGTATTTCAAAGCGGCGGACCGGCACCTATATACGGAACGTATCCTACCGCAAGTGCAGTGTGGCCGGATTAATGAATCCGTGCTCAAGCATTGCTACACAGTGGAAGGGCTCAATCCCTACGAGCTTTACTTCTTTTCGGTAAGAATGAAGTTTCATAATTTCCCTTGCCTGAAATATTGCTGTCCCGCCACGTTGCCGCTAAAACGCGACTTGATTTGGCACTAACGTTTCACCTGTTTATTTGTTACCTAAAGGTTACAACATTGTTTATCTTTCACTTATGGAAACTATGTCGCATGGCTGTATAAATGATTGTTTATCGTAAAAGGTTAAAGAGACAGCGCTTAAGGTCAGTACTGTCACAGGCAGTTGTCCTCACTCTTGGCTGTGCATCAACAGAAAATGTGACTGCTATATTCCGCTTTTTTGATGCCACAGACGAGGGTTCCAGCCTGACCCCCTCTGATCAAATGTAGCGCAGCAGAAACACACGGGACGGAAAGAATACACATACGGACAGGCGCTAACTTCCAACTGATTCTTTAATCACATGACGGCCAATATATCAGCTTAGCCTTAGCAGGAACAATTCAAAGAGGAAAAACAAAAACAAAAATACTGACAAAGGAAGAGCGAATACACCCAACACGCGCCAAACATTTTGACAATTACAGTGGCCTGTCGCGTGTGGCATCACATTGCAGGAACTGTAGTTCGCGGTCAGATAACGCAACCATAGAGTTTCTTACAAAATACACTAGAGAGGAATCTAGCGCTAGCGTCTATGCGGCTCACATCAAGGCCTTCGGTGTCGTCATGTACCGCCATAGGTCATGCGCGCGCTTTAGTTTCTTCAGTGGCTTGGATTGAAACGTTTTAGTGACCGCAAATTTGAACAAAGTGCCACAAAAACGCGAAGAATAGTGTGCGATCATGTAAGTGGAAACTAAAAGCAGGCGGTATTAAACCTAAGGGAAAAGGAAGTAAAGCCTATTAAGTGCGAAGCACTTCTTAGTCGGGCCTACTCCTGCTTCCACCGCCGTCCTCCGTCCGCAGCCTAGGAACGGAGCTAGCTACCGTGCCTAGCAACGGCGCCGGATTTCCGACGCGTGAGGGCGCTCGCATAGCGCCTCCTCTCCCCCCTCACGTACTCTCCTAAAGCGCGCCAGCCAGGCCACTACACTATATAAAAAAAACAGCATCCGGCGCCAGGATTTGATCGGAGGTCTTTACGGCCGCAGCGCGACGCTCTACCGACTAAGCCACGAACGCGACGCCGATATCGGTGTTAGTAACGCGCTTTATATCTTTAACGCATTCAAACTACGTCGTCAGCGGCGTGCGTTGGCGACTCAGCGGCGTTATAGCGGCTTGATAACTGCGTGGTGTACACGTGCTACTACAAACCCGACCACCGTCAACGGCGGGTATATAGACCTGGCCTTTGCTAGGAACTGTAATGTAAGGGCTGTCCTGCAACAACCCTTAACGGTCCACTTTAGCGACCACAAGGCGGTCGTAATGACCGTCGCATACAACGACAACACAAACAAGTGCTGAAATAAATACTGTCGTTTCACTTTACTTTGCGTGTGCGTGTGTGTGTGCGTGATTACATTCCCTCTCGAACATCTCTCGAACATACACGTTAATTCACCAAGATTTCCGCAGAGGGACAAACGAGGCGTGTTAAGCCGAACGTGATCACGAGGGGGTGTTAATGTAACTTACGGGCAAAATGCCACCAAACTTCAACAAACTCCCCCTCATAGCATCACCCCGTGCTTCGCACTTCTTCATACTCCCCTTCGGGGAAATGCGGGGGAATTTTTTTTTTTTGCCGCAACTGTTGTGCATGCTATTCCGCAGGCCAAGTGTGTAGTTACGAACAATGCTAATATGTGGGGGGGGAACTCATTGGAGACTCTGAATTTGTTATTTTACCATTATTTCAGATATTAGGCTGTTTGAAGAGTTTGGAAAGTTTTTTGAGCGTCCCTATGAAAACGTTGCTTCGTGGTGAACCGGTGCACCGACCACCAGCTAGTTTAACAAGAAAAAAGAAAACGTGGCGTTAAACAGTCGTTGACGATGACAGGATAGAACGCATGCAATCGCCCGTATCTGTCGTATCTTGCCTTCGTCGACGTACGTTTTGTATCTTCTTTTCGTCGGCTACAAATTTTACAATGGCGTATTACCCGCTCAGTCGTACGTCCTTCGATTGTGGCATGAGCAACTTCAGGTGCGATCACGCACTGCCTGCTGTTTCATTCAACGCGGCTACCACAGAACAGGGAGGATTTCAGCTTCCTTGCAGCTCGTAAACGTGTTATTCATAGTAAAGAAAGCAAATGCCAAAAACCGCTTAAGAATCCAATTGTTATGCCACGCCCAATCCAAAAAGAGGGGTCATCCCATGAACCCCCACGACGACATGGCTTATGAGGCACAGTTTCCTCTCTAGTATACTTACTAAGAACCTCTATGAACGCAACCGACGATTTGCTAACACAGTCGTTCCTTTGAGGCGCCATCTGAGCTGCCTCAGTGATTACGTGCACTTACTTGTCCTTAATTATCTCGACTAGTGTGGTGCCAGGAAACTGCTGAGTGCAACCCGTACACCTGCTGGCATGCTGCGCCAAAAAACCATTCTTGTCATTACATGCTCGCGTAGACGCTCACTGAGGGAGAGTGAGTGAGAACAATTTTATTGGAATCGCCTGCACGTCGGGGTAGACGTCCGTCAGCTTGGAGGGCTTGTCTTCTCCACGACGCGGCCTGGACGTCGTGCTGGCCGACCCCCGAGGTTTGCTCCTGAGTTCCGCCGCACGGGTGCGGAAGGGCCACCGCCCTCCTCACAACTGAGCGTCGGTCGGTCGCTACCTCTCAAGGGCACCCAGACCTGCTGGACGGCCTGGAGGTGAATGTCGTAGTCGTAGGTCCACGTCGCTGCTTCTAGCTGCGGCGGGATCGTCGTCATCCTGGCTGCCTTTCTCGCGTTAACGCTACAGTCCCACAGGAAGCGAGCCAGCGTGGCTCGCGCCCTCGCGCACAGTCTACACGCGTCACTTTCGTACACCATTGGGCATATGTGTTTCACGAGCACCGGGGTTATCACGGAGTCCATCTGCAACTGTCTGTATAGCACTGCCTCTTCCCTAGCGACCCTCGGGTGAGGTGGCCGCATCGTCCTTCTATTGAGTCTGTACAACTTCACAACGCCGTTGTAACTGGTCATGGTGTCCTTGGTACCGCCGTCGTCGTTGCCCGCGACTGCGTCGTCGGAGTCGGCCTGGCTAGTCGTCGTCGCGCGGCTGGAAAGTCCTCGCGCGACGGGGTTGCCCGTCTCGTTGTGGTTCGTGTTCCCTCCCCGGCCCGCCACGGTTTTACCCATGTGGGCCGGGAACCACTTGATCCCCACACGACGACTGCTGCCGTTGGCTTCGGCCTTGCGCAAGGTGCGCGTGGCCTCACTGCACACACTGTTCTTGGCAAAGTTCCGCACCGCCATCGTGGAGTCGCACAGCACCGTCGTGCAGCCGGGATCGGCGATGGCCAGGGCCACGGCCACCTCCTTCGCCTCCGACATCCGACGCGGATGCTCGCCGCCGTCTTCGTGTTGCCCGTCGTCACCTCTGTCACCTCCCCCCCCCCCCCCCCCCCCGTGTAAACTTGGGGCTTCGCCGGGTCCACGTACGCGGCACCGCTGTAGTTGGCTGCCAGGTCCACCAGGGCCTTGGCTCTTGCCAGTCGCCGTTCTCTGCTGCGTTCGGGGTTCAGGTTCCGAAGTATCAGGCACACGGTGTTCCGTCATCCCGCCCTTTCGGGTAACTGTTCCCCGCTCGTCGTCTTGCTCTCCTTGGACACCAGGCCAAGCTGCCGTAGTATGTGCCATCCCGTTCAGGTTCCTGATAGTCTCTTGAGCTGCGCAACTCGCTGGCCTTCTGCTGTTTCGTCCAGGGTGTTGTACACGCTCAGGGCCGCGACCTTTGCCGTACTCGTGCTCCTCAGGAACTCGAGCGCCGTTTTGTGCGCCTTTGCGTATGACTGCGTCGATCTTTGCGTGTTCGCTCGGCCGCCAGTTGTGAAAGGTGGCCACGTACGCCACGTGGCTAATGACGAAGGACTGAACGAGCCTCGCGAGCTTCTCTTCCTTCATCCCTCCTTTTCTGTTGGAGACCCTTCTGACGAGGCGCATCGCCGCGTCTGCTTTCGTCGCTAGCTTGGTGACCGTCGCGCCGTTGACGCGATTCTTCTCGATGAGCATTCCGAGCACTCTGATCTTGTCGACCTCCGGAATGACTTGCCCGCCTTGCGGGCGCACGGTCATCTTGGAGGTAGCAGGGTCGTTGTCTTCGTCACACTTTCTCTTTCTGCCCGCGTTCTTCGATGGGAGCACCAGTAGTACCGATTTCGACGGGGAACAGAATAGCCCCAACCGTTGCAGTTGTTTTAAATGCGGAGCATTTCTTACGCTCGCGATGTCACTCGTCGATGTTGTCGGCGCCGTCCGCACGCTCACTGCGCATGCGCGTCGCGTCGAGGCGCAGGTGCGCGTCTCTCCCCCGTGCCCTCCTCACTCTCAACAACAGGTGCGGCGGTGCGGGAGGCGCGCGTGTACCCCGTGCGCTCCGTCGCTCTCAACAGCTGCGGCGGTGTGGGGGGAGCGCGTCTGTGCGCGCATGCGTCGTAGCTACCCGTGCGCTGCGTCGCGCTCAACAGTAACGGCGGCAGGGCGTGTACACGTGATAACGGCATGGTGGGTGCGTGGAAAGTTCGCGCGCTTGTGTACGGAAATGTGCGCATGCGCCTCTCTCCCCCGTACTCCTCTCCCTCTAATGCAGGCGGTGTGTATATAAGCGGCGGAGCGCGCGTTCGGAATTCAGTCAAGGGCGTCTTTGCTTGGCTTTCGCTTGACTTGACGCTTTGCTTGACGGCACCAAGCAATAAAGACAGACTTTAACTTTACACTCCTTGCCTTCGCTTCTCCTTCATTCAATAAATAAGAATAATAAAGACGAAATAAAAATTAAGCATTCCCAAACCATACACAATTACGCAACATTCACGCGATACCCCCACCACTCTGCGACGCATTTACTCGAGTTCCCCCCGTGGGAAGATGCGGGCGGTTTTTTTTTCTATGGCGTGGACCGCTTCTTGCAGCGTCGTCTCTATGTGACCGTCGCTTCCCTCATGACCCACAGCATGACGTCGTCAGCGTAGATGGTGCGGCGGACACCCGTCACCCTCTCCAGCCGATTGGCCACGCCGATCATCACGAGGTTGAACAGCAGCGGGGATATGACCGAGCCAGTGGTCTTTCAGGGACTTTTAAGTGCGATGCACTTTATAAGCGACCCTGAATCCGCCGTCATCCGCGCTCCTCCTCCTCTCCCCTAGCAACGGCGCGAGGAGCGGAGAGGAGCGTCTGTAGCAACGGCGCAGCGACGTCACACCCCACGTGACCCGCGCGCGCTCCGCCTCCCGCGCCGTGACGTCACACTCCCACATGACCGCGCGCTGGCGCCTTTGCGTCTGCTCCCCCTCTCCTCGCGCCGTGACGTCACATGCTCTGCAGCTGGCGCGCCTCTCCCCCCGTTAGGTTTGCACTCACCCTCGGCGCGCGCCTCTCCCCTCGCCTGACAGCCCCCCTCGCCGGTACTGCGCCTCTCAAGGCGATGGCAGAATTACTACGCCGTGTACTCTCGGCGCAAGAAATGCATTCGCACTTCCTCACGATTCTCTTCGGGGAGGTGGGGGCAATTTTTTTAGCTTCCAGGAGAGTGGCCAGTCGTCTATCCATCCTGTTTATGTTGTCCTCCATCGCGATTTCCGTGGTTGCCTCCCCCGCCGTCTTTTGTTATGGCATCCATCCACTTCTCTATGCCTTCAATGTAGCATCGCTCGTCGGGCAGTGCCCTTCGGAACGCGTCCCAGTCCGTGATATTATTGTCTTGCCGTAGTTGCCGTTGCTCGAGAGCGGCACCGTGACCACCTCGACTAAGTGGTCGCTGCCGAGGTCTTCCCCCGTGTTGCACCACTGAACGTCTCTCGAGCACGTCGCGCGGATCTTGACAAAAGTTAGGTCCGGGGTGGTATCCCTTGTTACCGGCGTGCCCGTTCTGGTGGGGAAGACCGGGTCCGTCACGAGGCGCAGTGACGGACGGTGCAGTGGCGAGGTGCACGACTGTCATCGTGACGTAGCCCTACTCGTGGCTCGGAGCATTGATGTCTCCGCAGACCACGAGCGTGTTGCGTCTGGCGATTCTGCTTGCCTTGTGTAGAAGTGCCCGAAACCTCTGCCGGTTGTGGGCAGGGTTGCTGTAGACGTTAACCACGAACGTGCCCTCCTTTATTTTCTTGCCCATTATCACTTCCACGGCGCAATGTTCGACTGTGCTGTTGGTCACCAGGTCGTTTTCGACGAAGGTAATGCCCTTGCGGACGAAGGTGCAGACGCCTCTGCCCCTGTGTCCTCTGCGTTTGCCCGTCGCCCCTTTCCCGCTCGGTGGGCCCGCGTGTGCGCGGTAACCAGGGAGCTTCTGCGGTTCTTCGCAGTGTGTTTCTTGGATTAGTATGTCGTCAGGGTTTCTTGCTAGTTGCTGTAGGTGGTGTTGTAGTATCGCTTTCTTCCTTAGGAAACTGTTGCAGTTCCAGTGCCAGACCAGGAGGTCCTTTATTGGCACTGAGTGGGCTGCTGCTGCTGCTGCGGTTGCTGTTGCTGTACTACTGCTGGTTGTCCCATCCATATTTTTGCAGTTTGGCACTGATCTGCATTTACAATCTTTGTATCTGCGTTTTTACTTGAGCTTGCGTTTGCGTGAAGGTGTTCTTCAGGCTCTGGACCGCTTGCTCGAGTGCTGTGAGGCGCTCGTTCGTAACCTGGGCCGTTTATTCGAGTGCCGTGAAGTGCTCGTTGGTGACTTTGGCATTTGCCTCTACCCGGTCCATCCGTTCCTGCAGTTTGTCCAATCTCGCGTTAATTCGGCTGTCCTTGGCTCCGTCGAGAGCCCGTCTCTTGTGGTTCGGTTCCGACGTGCGGGCCACCCTGGGGTCGATTTCAGCCTCTGGTTCGTCCTCGGTTATTTTTTGTTGTCTCCTTTCTTGTGCCGGCTGTGGCTGAGGTTGCGATGGTTGCTGTTGCGGCGTCGGCGGAGGCGGTTGGTACTGCTGCTGCTGTTGCTGCTGCTGGTGTTGCTGCATCGAAATTAACATCGCAAGCTTCTCGTTGATTTCCCTGATGGTCGCGTCTTGCTCGACTATTTTCTGCTTTAGGTTTTCGTTCTCGGCTCGTAAGGCCGTAATTGCGCCGCTTTCTTCTTAAGTATTGGGTTTGCACTGCTGCTGTTGCTGGTATTGCTGCCTCGTCATGGGCACCATCTTGACCCGGTCGGCCCAGGCAACACGTTTCTTCGGCTGCGATGGCGTCCGTCTCCGGCGGCTGGCGCTCCTGCTGCGTCTGGCGCTGCTGCTCCTGGTCCTGCGTCGGCTGCTGCTTCGCTGCCTCAATTCTCGGCTCTTGATTAACGGTGGGAAACTCACCGGGTCCGGTATACGTGGTTGCCGTTGCTGCGATGTAGCTTCGATCCTGCGTTCCCACTGGCGTTCCATGACCACGCACGGCTTCTTATACCTATTCTTGCATTTCCTCTCGCCCGTCGGGTGTTGCACTCCGCAGAGCTTGCATTGGCGCCTGCACTCCCGCTCTTGGCCGGCGCCGGGTTTCGCGGCACCGCAGGCGAACCACACTCTAGTGTTGGGGTACGGGGACATGGCGCTCCTGTGTCGTACCTTACCGCACTGTCTACACACTTCGAAGTGCTTGCGGTAGAGCTCGCAGCGTACCAACATGGAGCCATAGTTGACGTAGTTGGGTACCTTCTGTCCCGCGAATATGATTACCACCGTCGTCGTGTATCCAATCCTGTGCGCCTCCACGGCCAGCGGGTTGTGCGGGTTAACGATGTTCTCGTTTATCTCCGCCGGGGTGTCCTCGATTGCGATGCCACAGATAACCGCTTCGCCGTGCCGTCCGGCGCCGTCCTGTAGGCATTGACCTCGAACGCACAGCCCCGAGTGATAGGGCCTTGGTCTTTGAGTACTTTTCGGCTCGTTGTTCGTTCAGCGTGCTGACCACAATGATGTTCTGCGCCGCGTTCGTGCAAATGGTGCCTTCCTTGGCTTCTTCCGTCGTTATTCGGACCGCCGGCATGACGACCTACATGATGATCGAGGCTTCCGTCCTCGCCACGTTGAAGCCACCGCGCGGCCTCATAACGATCTTGATGTCCTCCTTTGGCATAGCCGCTGGCATGCATGCTGCCTTGGTAATCGACGTGGCCACCCGCTTGGCGAAATTAGCCCTATCTCTCGGTCTAGACTGATGGTCAACGGTGGCGTTGAGCTCGCCGAGCCACTCACCTCGCGCCGCACGACAAAGGAATTCTATATACCACATTTCGAACACATTCTACGAACTGTGTTCTCTGTTTGACAGCGCATCGGACTCCACGTCGCTTTACGGGGCAGGTAGTGGTAGCCACCTGGGACGACTTATCAGGAGCGCTGAAAACAACTTTCCGGTTAACACGTTGTCCCATTTTCTTATGGCGATGGGACACTGAGTGCATATACGGAATCACAGCCACTCTCTTTGTGTTTCCCCTTTATCTTGACCTTGTATGCAGCAGCGCCCCTGCATTTCTGTTTCCTTCACATTGTCTCGGCTACGGAGACAAGCAATGGTTTCGTTATCTGACCATGAATTACATTTCCTGCAATAATATGCCATACGCGACAGGCCACTGTGATTGTCAAAATGTTTGGCACGTGTTGGATGCATTCGCTCTTTCTTTTTCAGTAATTTTGTTTTTGTTTTTCCTCTTTGTATTGTTCCTGCTAAGGCTAAGCATATATATTGGCCGTCATGTGAATAAAGAAGCCGTTGGAAGTTAGCGCTCGTACGTGTGTGTATTCTTTCCGTCCCGTGTGTTTCGGCTGCGCGACATTTTATCACTATCAATTACCAACCAGCCCAGTCTACAGTTTTACTTATTCCCTCTCCCCTATCTGTGGTAGAGAAACTACCGGGAAAAGGCGGCGTATAATAATTGCGACGAGGTCGTACCCAATATGCGTTGGAGGGCTCTCCTGTCGTACGACATAGTTGTCTCTTCATTAACGGCGTAGCTGTATATGGCTGTATTTCGAAATGTTTTTGATGTGCACACCTCAAACTCCCTGTGTCCTGTATAAAGAGGCAAAGCGCAGCAGTAACGCACTATTAGTAAGCGAGTACCTTAGCTTTCTAACTAGGTTTCCTGCTGTATACACTGTTTGCTTTTAAGTCTGCCATGCCGAACCAAAAAAACATTTTTGTTTACCACGCTGGACATATAAAATTCTTTCTGACAGAATTTTCGCCATGAGAAATGTTTCTTCTTTTGAATGTTAAACTGTCTGAATATTTAGGGGAATTTGCTCTTCAAAAGTGCACTTTTTGGAAACCAACAGGTTCGGGCCAAGAACAAAGGGACAGGGTACTCCCCGTATTCTGTCGAGCTGGAAGTCGAAACTAAGGAAACGCGTAAGTTTTGCTTAAAAAGCGTAATTAAGGCATGATACAAATACTTTGTAAGCCCATTTGAATTTAGGGCGCCCGAATTCTGCCCTAAAAGAACCGCTTTTCAGGACTACCGGTTGTTGATCTCCGTAAGTTACAGCTCACAAAAAATAAATACGGCATACATTGAGCAGCACTGAACACTTTAGTGCCGTTGAGGTAACGTCTAAAGAAGATCGTACCAGGAAACAGCTGTGTGGTCTAATGAACTTGCGGTACATATACCAATGATTTAGTGACCCAATTCCCGGAGCTATTTTTATGCCTCTGTTTTGTAGCAAAACAAGCGTAAGGTTGTCCAAACACATTTTTGAGTGTCAAGTAGTGCAGTCCAAAGGCTACAATTCTGTTGTTTTTAGCTCGGTGGTGTTGTTTAGGTTGGTGGTCAGGCCGGTGAACGTGCGCAGAAAAACCTCGCCGAACGATGACGTCATTGCGTGTGCCGGAATTCTTTACCGAATCTTTGCGTCGCCGTGCTCGATCAGTTCTCGTGTCGCTATCACTGAGGGGCGCGATACAACTGGTAGAAGAGCGGCTTTGGAAACACGTAGCGTGGAGCAATTCGCTCTAGCGCTTGTTGCAATGAGTGGCGGAGCTTTGACAGTGAAAACGGAAGAATTATTGCCAAAGTAAACGAAGCCAACAGCCGAGAAGCGATTTCGTCATCGAACTTCTTAATTAGCATCCCGCACGCTAGACCACACAAGCCTTGGACAAACGCTTGTCCCGCTGCCCCCAACGCTACTGTCGGAGCTTCACCAAAGAGGGGGTAGTGACGCGTGCATTGTGCACACTTTTAACGACGCAGGGCTCATTGCTCTTTGGCTGTGTTACGCCAGCATCACGAAGAAAACTTGACTGAGTCTCGAAGCATAACCAGCAGAATATCTGGCCGAGCGTCCAAGCATAATGACGCATAAACTTAGCCGAACAAGGAATAAGCTAGGTGGAGCCGCCACATTGGCCTTTTGCGCACTCTTCGAGCCACTAGTGTGAAACCTAGAAGGGTGAAACTAGTGTGAAACCTAGAAACCTAGATGGGTCGCTTTGTATCTTTCTTGTTAAGTTTACACAACATCAAAGCACAAAACGGAAAAATTGTAAATTTTTATGCATTGCTTATATTTGAAATGCGAGCAGCGCGAAAATAAAACGGTTTCGAGCCACTAGTGTGAAACCGCCCCAATTTTGTTGCAATAATATTCGCCCATTTCTCCTGCAGACACAAATGGAGGGTGTTGATAGAAGGGTCGCTTTGTATCTTTCTTGTTAAGTTTACACAAAATCAAAGCAGAAAACGGCAAAATTGTAAATTTTTATACATTGCTTATATTTGAAATGCGAGGAGCGCGAAAATAAAACGGTTTGTACTAGTACTGTATACCCAACGCGAAATGTTTATTTTAAGGGAGTCTAACGTCTACAAGTCAACGCGGTTTCTTTCATTTGAAGGGACACTAACGATTACTGCACTCCCCAATGCGAAATTTGTGCGCTGCGCGAGCTGCAGTCGTCTCGGTCACGGCGCATAGCTGTTGCGTCTCAGGAAGTGAATGTGATCGACTGAGCAGTGAACGCGCGGCGGTGCGCGCTACTTTGCCGTTGTGTTGCATTCCGTCGCCGCTGCCGACCAAGTTGTTGAAAGTTGTGTATCAACCACGCCCGCAAATGTCTCCTGGTTCGGATTAGCCACGAACATAGGAGGAGCATTTTGCGGAAGTGTGAGGGAGAGGCAGTGAGAGAGATTACGGCATAGCAAGGCGTGCTACTCTCCCCCTCACACTATCACCAAATGCTCCTCACCATTTTCATTCTAACTATGGTGTCTCGTTCACACTATCGATTAAGAGGACATCAATGTCGACGCCACCGCCCCCAAACCATTGCAACAAGCGCCAAAGTGCCTCGCAGGAAAATTACGCAGTTTTGACTCCAAAGCAAAACGGATTATTGAGGAATAAAAACCATATATCTATGTGGTGGTGAATGCAACCGCAAAGACTACAGCAGTTGGCGATTTGGCAAATAATGTTTTTTTTACCAACAACACATGAAAGCACCTCCCACAACTTAATGCACAGTCTAGGGGTTCGACGAGGTGCAGTTCTAACGCAAGCACTTAATGAATTTTTCGGTCTTTCTGGTTTCTATGGGGCGAGATGAAGAGATTCCTACACGAAATCTCCATTCATACTTTTCCTCCTAAAGCTCCGGGTCCTCCTGACAATATAATTTCTTCGGAGGAGACAGAAGAGAGCCTTAAGATTGAGTGGGAACCGCCACGGCGAAGAAATGGAATCCTTCTTCACTACAAGGTAAACAAATTTGCCTTCTTCATGAGTTCGGAGTGGTCGCAAGTTACGCGATTGAAACTATTGGTTCTGTGGGCGCCAGAACAAGGAAATCCCCATGCAACAGAAAGGTGTTGCAACAGAAAGTCAGTTGAACTAAGCTAATCATCCAACAAAATACAGCTTCAAAGCAATAAGCAGTATGTGGGGCGTGTATCCTTGGTTAACGGTCATTGTTTGAAGCGTCGAAACAATTTGTACTTCTTATTGCTCCTGTTGATGGCTTTGTCTCATCATTGGTCATAAAACCTAGTTTGATACATACATACATACATACATACATACATACATACATACATACATACATACATACCTACCTACCTACCTACCTACCTACCTACATACATACATACATACATATTTTATATAGGTATATATATGGCAACAGTGGAAAAAGAAAAGGGAATTCGGAAAATTCTGTAGACTGCGACATCCACACAAATGCTTTTTTGCTTCTTTTCCTCACATCCAGGTGCACATACATGCATACATACATACATACATACATACATACATACATACATACATACATACATACATACATACATACATACATACATATTGCATATAAACAGTGGAAAAAAGAAAAAATATGAATATTCCTTAGCAGTGCGACATTCCGTCCTATTCTTTTTGCTACATCTTTTCCCAACATGCAGGTGACCCCACGGATAGCCCACACATTCAATGCTATGCTGACCGAATCGTGGAATTCAAACCCTATCACACTGCCGGCTTCCGAGAAACCGGAGTTTTACCTCCGAGGCCTGTTTCCAGGATCCACTTATCAGGTCTGCGTCCAGGCCAGTACGTCCGCGGGCTTCGGTGTAGCATTATGTGGAAACTTCAGCACTAAAGCTTCAGGTACGTTTCTTATTTTGGTTGTAACAAAGCATATGCTGCCCAGGCCTTTATCATCGAAATGTCTTGCCGCTTGACTATTTCCAGAAGAGCATATTAGCGGTTTATTCTAACAAAATAAATAAAAAAATGTAATTCAGAGGAAGAGTCACTTTTCAAAGTTACTAGAATTATCTAAAAGGAAAAGAAAGATGCGGGTGTTTTCAACCAATATATTCCTGTTCAACGACAGGGAATTTTTTCGACCTATTGTAAGTCTTATGCAGTTACGTGACTAACAGATAAATTGCCGCGGTAGGACTTTTGTGCCTGCGTGTAACAGGCTGCCTCATCCTAAATTACCGCCTCGACCACAATTAATACGAACGGAGATGAATCCCGTAAAGAAATCTGCACACATTGAACGTGGGAAAGTGTGAACGCATGTTGAGGCGGGAATGATTAGTGGGGAACATCAGTGCCATTTATGTTTATTGTGACATTGCGGTCACAATTTCACCATTCCTATCTGGTGAGGACAATTTTATACATATAAACGGTAAGCAACAAGTGTACCGCGTGCAATGTTTCCCGTATATTGCCCATTTCACGGTTCATTGAATGGACAGATATTGTGGTTACATAAAATCACGTAGAAACTCCCCCTCACTGGAGGAAATGATAAAACAATTCCCCAGTATAATTTCCGGTTACTCGTCTCCACAAATACACCTGCGCGAAAGTTTGCCTTGGAGGCCGTAAGCCTTTGCGCCTGAGATTTCTAAAAACACCGTTGACCAATATATACTTAAAAACCACATCATGTCAAGCTGTTTGGCGGATGAATGGACGGATAGATAGGCTTCTGGGGTTCACCTAATAATGCTTCGCAATAATAAACGTGATCGCTGTGCCTGCCTAAAATTTATTTGTGCATCCTTATTTTCCCTGGCCCACCATATTTTACGTGCATTCCTGGTAAATTTAGGGTGAGAAAATTGACGATTTTTGTTTGTTCTAGCCCCGGCAGTAACCAAGGAACCCGTCGTCGGAAAGATCACCAACAACGAAGTCAGCCTTATTCTGACGCCGGTTGACTTCGTTAGGGGGCCCATAACGTAAGTGTCGCTGCACTGAAATTAATATATCTTTTTTTAGATAAAAATAATAATAAAACACTAGGCATAATTATACTTACATTTATTGTACCCCGGAGCAGGCATTAGGCCTTATAGCCGGTACAAAGAAAAATAACAACTCAGAATACTATAAGGTTAACAAAGACCCGAATCAAAGATAATTAAAACCAATAGTAAAGAAGCAGCTTGTAGATGAAAACGCTAAAACTAGGATTTACGCGCGGATAGACAAAGACAGGATGCAGCATAGTGTTTTTGCTGCGAGCACACCGTAACGGAATCTCGGAAATTGTTAATATATTCGAGCGGTGCATCGAAGTAAAAGCATCCAGCATACAAGTTGAAAAATAAGTTTAGTAATACCTTTTAGTTTGATCCATGTTTGATTTGAGTTTGATTTAAAAGACTCATAATTGATCTGCCTAAATTTGTAATTGTCACTTATTTGAATGAGTCCTGCGGTATGTTCTAATACTCCAAGAATGCTACCACTGTTTCAGCGGAGAAAAAGTCCTTCCTGGTAAAATAAATACTTTAAATGTTCTTCGAGACTCACGTATTGACAATTTTGTTTAGTTCTTTCTCTATTTGTTCTTGCGGTTTGTTTGTTTGTATTTCTTTCGCGCTGCCATGCTGAATGCCAATTTTACGGACTAATGCGGCAGTTGGGTGCAGATTAGCAAACACCCACAAACAAGCAGAGGATACAATTTCATGCACGTGAAAAACAGCGCCAAGAACAAAAATAACAAGGCAAGCTCGCTTTAAAATAGGTAGAGCCAAGACATCCGTCGTTTCAAAGGACACAGAACGCAAGTTGATCACACACATATAAAAAATAAATGCGAAAATTGATCTCCGAATACTCCACCAGCGATACAGGTTAATTTCTGATAAAATCGACCAAAGTCTGGGTGGTCAACCTCTTCAATTTGCTTGAAATATTTATATATAATTTCCTGATTATTTTCTTTCTTTCATAAAGGCATTTCTTTCATTTCATTTCATTTCATTTCTTTCATTTCTTTCATAAGGGCATTTCTTTCTTTCATAAAGGCATTTTCTTTCTTTCATAAAGGGCACACGCTAGCCGTTCTGCTCGTAGATCATTTGATCCTGCTGTTGAACCCTTGAACCCATATGTTTTACGCCATATGTGTCAGGATTTAATGCCGGGAAAAGCATGCTCTCTTCATCGTTATTTCTTTTTGATGCCACGGTAGTTAAAAACTTCATTTCGCTCTTCGTATGGAAAGTTTGCGCACGGACGTTTTAGACAACACTTGCAACGTTTCTGGAAATATGTATTGCCACTATTGAGGTCTCCTTTATGTTGTAAAAGGTGGCCTGGTTTCCCAAAGATTCCTATAACTATGTCGCATGCATTGTCTGCAAATGCAATTCAGACTTCTGTTAGGGTCAAGTTCCTTCTATACAGAGTAGCCTCGCTCCCACGTGACCACGACAATTCCTTTTTCCCAACCGTACCTTCTACAGAAAACTTCAGTCTTTCACGCATGGGAGGCTCGCTTTTTGTGTATTTCTCACTCGCCCCAAATTGCATTGATTTGATGGTGCGCTGAAAAGGAATGCACAGTTGAATTCACTGTAATCTATAGTTAAGTTCCTGGTATTTTACGTGGATACAACATAAACGTGCTAGTTAGCACTGTATATGGAGGGGCACATTTCTTGCTGACGATTACATTTTACTCATCCAGGTTGCAAGGAGTAAGTCATTGTACCTGATTCGCTAAGTGTTGTAGCAAGGATAGCACTCCTTGTACATGCAGAATTCTTCCCCAACCTTCTTTGTCTTGATGTGTTACTTCCCATGTTTTCGTGGCATTAAGTACAACCCAGATGCCTAAATTTGCGTTGAGAACTCCAGCTTATCTCTGAAGTATTTCCGCGCCGCCCCATGTGCAGTCCCCAATTATTCTGAGCGCCACACGAGTGTCCGTGCGTGCGGTTAAGTAGACGAGCGATCGCTCCGACGAGGCAAGCTCACGGTATTCCGGGCAAAATACAAAGCGAAAATGCGTGCAATTTCTGCCTTTGTAAAATACTTGCTTTTATGGAGCGAATACAGCGCATTTCGAATTGAGCTGTGCATTAATTACGTGTGTTGGCTATTTGGGTGAGCTCGATAATTCAAAATAGCATATCAAAAGTAAGAGTTTTATCGCTTTAGGAAAACCAGAAGAAGCTCTACAACTGGAAGCTGCAGAAAACGTTTTCCTTTCGTTAACATCTGCGCGCATTTTCAGAGTACGTTCTAGCGGTGCTAGCTGTATAGGATGCGTAGCTGGAGATACTCCAATATCAATAGGATGCAAGGTGGTCCTACTTTTAACTAAAGTTAATTTCGTGGTCAACATGTCGGGAGAGTCTCACAAAAATTGAAACAATGCTTTTTTTTTATATGAGGCTGACCTAAGAGTTGTGTCGTTTTCCCCTCCAATACGTATAATTTGTATTACGTTGGTTGTTATGATTGGTTGTTATTGTTATTGATTGCTTGCTGTGGTGCCAACGTCGACACTAGAAATACTTTTTTTCTGTGGTTGTTATTATTGATTGCTTGCTGTGGTGCCAACGTCGACACTAGAAATACTTTTTTTTCTGTTACATTCTCGCGTATTGTATCCACGAAGGGATCATTTTTCTTTGATACAAAACATGCCTGCTTTATACAAACCACTACAATACGCCGTGGAGAGCCGGGCGAAGAGAGCTCCTTTCTCACCTGTAGGCACCCCAGGAACAAAATGATGCAACATGTTTTGGATGGTCTGGCAAGTGTATGCAAAAGCCTCTATCTCGGGGAAATTTCATAAAAGTGGAAGACATCATTTTTTATGATAAGTCCTATAATTTTTTCTCGTTTTTTTTTAAACTTCCGTGCCCATTGCACCTTGACTGTACACTATAAAACTGTCATATTCCGTGTGTTTATTGAGAGCTGTAAGGAGTGCACATGAGTATAATTTGAATGATGTCACTTACGTGCTTTTTGTAATACTTGGCCTCAAAGTTCGACCGTAATTGCGCTGTGATCCGAATTTGACATTTTATTGGGAAACATTTATCTCTTTGACATCAGCAAATTTTTAAGATTATTCTGCACCAGGCGTAAATTTAACGCAGAATTTACAAAGTGCCCCTCATAAATATTTTTAACTAGACGTCGCTAAAGGTGGCTGAGGTGCACGGGCATGTGGCGGTGGAGGTCAAATTTGTCGTATTCTAGAGTTTTTTACTTATAGACAGAAATTTCCCGGGAAAATTATTGCGGAATCTCGACTTTGCAATAATCTCGCAATGACATTAACATTTTCAAGCTAATTGAACAGGTCGACCAGCCATACTTTGTTCGGCCCTATCTGAAATCACCTAGAAGGAAAAATCGATAATAAACACGTGGCACCTGTATTTAGAAGGGCGCATACCTGAAAGCACGTATAATTTGGTCTTTCCGAAAGATCCGCCACCAAGCGCTTTTACAAGCGAATAGCCGCAGTGAAAGATGAGTTCTTGAAACGCTTATCTATTCTAACAACAAGAGAAATTTTAAATAAACTAATGAAATAAGTTTTTCTGAAACATGTGCCCAAGGGAAACGAGTCTTTTTGTCCCCTGTTAAAGGCGTAATATATATTGAGAGGCTCCGGTGAGAAGGCTTTGTTGAAGGCGAGAAGGCCCTTTATTCGGCAAGCAGCAGCTCGAAACCGAGGAAGGACTTCGGACCACGATGATGATGATCTGGCGTCGCGAGCCCAGGCGATGATGTGCTGATGATGAGCGGGCGAGGTAAGACGAAGACGAATCCCTGATGGCAACTAAATGAAGGGAATACTATGAAGGAAGCTCGGCGGTCTGAGTTAGTCACTTGCACTTAAAATATAGCCAATATCTTCTTCATGCATTGTGCAGAGCCAGTGTAAGGCATTCATTGAACCCCTATACCGTCCAATTTCTGGCTACTCTAAGTAGGCATCAGTAGCGTGGAAATTTGGGCTTGTTGGTTGATAACTTACAAATATGTAGCGCCGAAGACGAGAGACACAGACACAGCCCCGTGTGTGTCTACTTGTATGTGTCTCTCGTCGTCTGCGCTACATATTTGTAATCTAAGTAGGCAGTTTCTGAAAAATCTGTTGGCAACCTGTTAGATACTTCTGAAACGACAAACAGCGCAAATGAAGTTCTAACCTCCTTTTCATACGCCAGTTACTTCGTCATGTTTTACATTCTTTAAAATTGATTGTGAATAACGCACCCGTACAGGAGCCGAAACGTCTTTTTGAATTTTATATGCATTTATGGTCGGTGACAGTTTTTAATTGCTCTTTAATTGCGCACGAATCCCTAGAAAGCGGTCTAGTGGGAGCAGTTTAGAGCCGTGAGCCAGCTCTCCTCACCCCACGTGGCCTCTTCCGCCTTCGTAAGGAGCCAACCAGCTTCAAATTGAACGGTTTATTTTCAAGATGTCCCAAGCCTCGAATATCCCACCCTCTACTCCCACTTCCCCACTTGACCTAGTGTCTTCCTGATGTAATAAAGGCTATCTCCTCCTCCTTTAATTGTTCTCAGGTGTGCTTATCTGCGTATTTTATTCTTTGTATGATTTTTGGGTCTCCGATTTTTAGCTCATTCTCGCCCCGTTCGTGTCCGTATGGAGTAGCCCGCCAGCTCGCTGCAACGCTGATTTCTCTTTATAATTATTGGCAGCCCTCCCGCCCTTGTTCCACAATCTTTTCAGGTGGTGTTAAAATTATGGGAACCGACATTTGTTTTCATTGTAGCTGTCTTCTTCTGTACCGGTAGGTCAACACGTCCATATCTTTATTCTAATTATCTATAGAAGATTTACTTTTTACTGAAATAATATGGGTCGGCAGCAGCATGAACAAGTGCCGCTTACATGCCTCATAATAGCTCCCGTCGTACCTTGCAGCGCCAAAAAACCCTTTATAGTACGCTCAGAGTGTCGACGGAAATTTTAATGTTTTTCAGGTTGCATTTAATTAATCTGTTCTGGGAAAATGCTGAAATCATGTCCTTTTTCTCTAGTAAAGGCGCTTTTAAGCCTCCCCCTCCTTCAGCAAAACCTAATTCCTCCTGATATAGCGCAATAACGCGGGCGACAGACTATTTTTGAAGTCGCTTGTGTTACGGTTGCAGCTGTAATCGCAACTTCAGTTACGGACACGTCCAGTTCGTGGTAAAATTATTCTGTTATTTTTGGAGACAGAAAGTTTCTAGGAAGAATAGTTCGCGTCATGGTGATCGCCAACTTCATTTGTTCTTCGAGAGCTGTCTTCCCGGCCGCCGCTGCTTATCCGAGACAAAATTGAATGCTTCGAAATGGCCTATTTGAATATATCGCCTCCTTTCTTATTTCGTAGCTTCATAAAGCGCCAACAGATCAAACCGCCTACCCAATACGACGTAAGCACGTTTTTGGCCATGCAACGTAAAGGACAGAGTCACAACACAACTGAGCCCTTAACAGCAGGTCGCTGTACAGTGATCTTCTGGCGGCACCGATTACCTGCAGTGCATGTAATTCCTAAGTAGCAACGAGATTGAGTGTTTGTTAAATAAAAGTAGGAATGATAAACGTCCGTAATCAAGGGCAGGTACAAAAGAAGGACACTCACCCTCCCTGCTGTTCTAGCACTTTGGAAACTAGCTATGCAGCCATCAACAGCCATCTTTGTACTTTCACTGCCGCACAGCACAATCATCTTTTTAGTTTCACTGCAAGCTCTGGACAATTGGTGCAGCGTACCTTGATTTTTTACTAATTTATAGCTCCAGTTGCACTCTTCACTGGTCAGCACTGATCTGCACTCGTCTGCACTTGTTAAAGGGACACTGAAGTGAATTTGTCGAGCTCCCGTTTTTGCTTGCACTGCGTAGACTGGCTCAAATTAGCACACTTTTCGTCGTTTATCCGGTTGACAAATCGGTAGTTATTTTACAAAGCGCGAAAGAAGAAAAACTACCATGCGCGGTTTGCGGCGGCCGCACCAACTAAAGCTGTGACGTTAGGAGGAGCGGGCACCGTGATTGGACGATGCCCAAGGTGAGCAACCAAACAAGTTTCGGTTTCGCTTCTTTAAAACACAACCGGAGGCGTTGTTGGATGGGCATTCTCAATAACTCAGTAATCACCGTACCGCGCTTCTGCATGTTGTCAGCTGTAAAAATGCATAAAGATAAGCCTCCCAGGACGACTTGGAATCGTAGCATTCACTAGCCGAGACCTACGCAGTGCATGAACGCCCTCCGCGTACCCGTAGACGCCCAAATATCATGCGCTTTTCCCCCATATTTGGAGTTTGCCTCCCTCATGCCTGTATCGTAAAAAGCGTGTTCGCACCAGGCCAAGGGCCTGTTCATTTTGGCCTGTGCCCACTGCCTGCAAGAGTTGGTGCTTATGGCAACAGCACGCCAACGAGAACTCGCTAGCGCGCCAGTGCCAGCCTGCGCGCGTTTTGTGAACTAGTTCGTGGAGCCATGAACGTTGCGGCCCAAAAAAAGGTGAACTCAATATAAAAAACATCGGCGGAAAACGAAAAAGTTAACTTACAAAAAAAAAGCACGTACCCGCCGGGATTCGAACTCGCTACTTGCAAAACAATCGCGACGTCATACCAAGCGCTCCAGCCAACTCAGCCACAGGGCGGCCTCGGCTGGCCCTGGTAATATAAGGTATATATTGTATGACCACTTTACACTTTTATTTACTTTCGGCATTTCAAGCAGCTTAGGTGACTATTTGTTGTTTTGCGCTCGTGCAGTAAGCATCCCCCAAGTTTCCACAGTATATCACGTCTAGCAATTGCATTTCTTAGACGGAAAAGCGTACGCAGATGCGTAGTCTTGCTGCTGACCGCTGTGCTTGTTCGCCCAGCGCAAAAAAGTGCTTCCCGCACCCTAGTTTTACGCTGTACGGTAAAAATATCAGTTGATTTTATTTCCTTAGTACCTATATTGACTTCGCTGACTCTTCTCACGCCTTCAAGAGGCCTTATATTTTCCTTCTGGCGTACCATGTCAGCGAAGCGTCGCATGTGCGCTTGTGCAGCGCTTGTATGAAGCGACCTTGACTTGGAGCTAGATACAGTGTACAAACTAACCAAGTAAAGAAAGGCACATTCTTCCATTCACAAACGTGTCCTGGCTTCGTTTCAACTGAGCGAACGAATTGCGACGACCCGTCGGCGGCCGGCGGACGAAACGCTGGGCCGACGTGAGTCCGTCTGAAGGCCGGGGAGCCGTGCAGTAGCGCAGCCAATTGCGAGCTCAGCTCCTCTCGACGTCACACGAAAACGCCACAGAAAATGGGCGAGCATAAATAAAGGAGGACAGCATTTTCGAATTAATTTTTCTACAAAATAAAATCGCGTAAACGCGTCCAGAGTGGTCAGAGTGGTCGAAACATGGCCTGGGGACTCCGGACTACAATTTGCGCTAGTAATCCCGCAATGTTTACATATCACTTCAGTGTCCCTTTAAGGGGTGCTAATCCAGAAGGCCCTAGACTGAGAAAAGCTCGTGAGGCGCTAGCTCTGGCGACGCCCTAGTAGCATGATGGTAATATTTTGGGGTAGCGTTAAAATGCTTTAAAATGAGATTTATGCTATTTGATTTTTGAGGTAGCTAAGTCGGTCCAGGGCAGCGTGATTCAAGGAGCCGCGACTACGGCATGGCGGCATTTTTTAGTGCGTTCTCTCGCTCCACGGGTGCACTAGTAGCTACAGGGGACAAGTCAATTGAACTGCTTTTCTTTATTGCGCTTTTGATAATTTATTCGGTATTTTACTACAAAGTTTATTCATTTGGTATTTCAGGTGTACATGAGAGCTTATTGTTTGAAATGTTTTTGCTAAGAAGCAGTTCCGGCCGTCGGTGCCAGAAAATGCAATCACGTCACCATTGCCTCCTGATGAAAAAAGAAACTGGGTAATGTAAACGCACAACATTCAAATAATGGCTGCCCAGTATTGCGTTAGGGAAAGCCTGTTGCTTTCCGATAAAAAAATTCCATGGTGCAGTTAAAACGTGCCTTAAAGGCGACAGCCTCGCGATACCTCTTAACAACTTCATTACTAATGCATTTTACTTGCGTCTTTTGCCTAGTTAACGTTTTTTTGTCTTTTCGTAAAAATTATTTCGACCGGCTTCTTTAGTGCTACATATCGTTTTGCAGTCAGTTTCTTCTCTTTCCTTTCTTCTTCTACTGCGCGAGCAGGAAGACTGGCGCCCGCCACAGCCTCCCTAGAATCGGGTTTCTACGAGGCTGGTGTGTACCTGTCCTACTAAGCTGTCTACTAAATGAAGATACCACTACGAATTAAGAAATTTTAACCCACGGCCGATGTAATCTAAACAGTGCATCTTTGAAAGACCTTGGCGTTTTCGCTGCCCACAATATCCTGTTGCAAAAACTTTCTCTCGCGCTGAATTGTAGAAAACAATCAATCCTTATTACCCATACCTTTTTTAGACACAAAGTATGAAACTTTTTTAAGTGAGACGAGTGTTTTCAAGGGCGGTTTATTGGCGTAAAGTGCTGAACCTAGAAATATTGAATTACACTCTAGTTCCGACAATCACACAGTAAGCACCACCTGTACGAGAAAAACAGGAAAAATTTTGGAAACCACCTCTGGAGATAAGGTTACTTATCCAAAAAGAATGAATATTTAGTTTTAAAGCGACAGGGCAAAGTTGAAGTGGTGGAGTTGTCGAACTGAATTACCAACAGCACGTTCCCACCTAGTGATGGCAAGTGCACCTACGAATGGCCAAAAGGAGGATCTTTAGTTGCAGAAAAGTGTTTTTATTGGTAACGAAAGAATGTGTTCACTCGGTGACAAAACGGGTAACATTGCGAACAACCTGGTTGAAAGAATGAGTATAGCTGAACGGCTCTATGTTTTGGTTTTACGCTACCAATAATAGGCCACTTGAATAAAAGAAATTATTCGGTTGGTGAGGTTCGCACGTTTTACATAAGGTGAGGTGGAGAATGCGATTTAACCTACCATGCTTGTGAGACCCTGGCTAACTATAAATTACTATGAGTCACCGAAAAGAATAAAGTCGACGCCTCACTGCGAAAGCGTCCAAAATATTCTGAAAATGCTTCATGGCTTTAGAGATACCAGACGACAGAAAAATTTTCAACCTAACTGTTTCATGAGGAGGGGAAGCTAAATAGCGGAGCAGAATTACAGAACCAGCCGTGATTGAATAAAGGCACAGGACAATTTAAAAAACCATTAAAAGTCGAACATAACACTTGTAGCCACGGTATAAAGCGGATGCAAAGTCAGTATATATTCCTTCACAAGAAGAGTGAAAAGTTCCCGATCTGATCAGGACTTCAACCAGACAAGAAGGCGCATGTCATCTCTCTAAAATTGTCTACAGCGCGTGTTTAAGGTGCTCGACTCTGAGAAGTAAAGGGTACCAGTAAACTAAGGATATTTGATTCCCTTCAGGAATGCGGACAAGGTTGCTTTGAGCTAGTCTCGGGAACACTTCTAAATAATGCTGGTATAACTGTAATCGGAAAGCTCGGTCACGCATCTTCGACAAGCAGAGAAAAATTTAAAGTGATGTCGAACAGCAAAGCAGAAAGAGAGGGTTTGGTGTTGCTCAAGTCGCTTACTCTGTCGAGGAATGTAAACAAAATCGCGAAAAAAATTTATTCAAACGTTGCAGGATTAACGCGGTTGGACGGATAAGAGGTCTTCATCTTCGGCTTCAATATATACCTAATTTCGCTGGGAAATCAATTTATTCTTACCCAGATCTCACCCTTTATTTTGGAGTAAACAATTTTGCTACATGTCAGGCAGTACTGCAGGCATAATGGACAGTTTTGTGGGCATGGTACAGCTCACCAAATAGCGGCGTAGCATTACTCGCGAACTTGGCTTTTTCTTCAGCGACGACGTGCGTTCCAGCATCAGTATTGTGGGAACCGAACAACAAATAAAAATGCTACCATCAAAGAGTAACCGATGTAAGACAAGGGCAAGGACGGTATGCAAAACAAAAAACAAATGACAACTTGTTTCACCCTACATATTAAATAGCCAGAACTTGTCCCGTCGTGTGTCTCGTGTCTATCCCTATTCTTGCTACTTAAAATTGTCGTACCAACCCGGCAGCTAGCACACGTTATTAGCATAAACATCTGATTTTGCCACAACACCCGAACATTCCAAGAACATATGAAAAAAATACAAGATACGTAAGCCTGTCTTGGTTGCGTGCTCCAAGAAGCTATAAGAAATCCCGCAGAGATTTGTTCTAGGCGTGGAAATAAGTTTTATTTCACTTTCTTTATTTAGAAATTTATGGTTATAAGCAATGTAGAATGGTGTTTTTTGGATATAAACTGCATTGCGCGTACGTAACACTGCGCTACGGTTCTGAGTTCGCTCACTGATGTCGCGTAGTTGACCGGCTTATTTTTCTTCCCTGCCCAAACTGGTAATAACTACACTAGAGAAAAGGAGGAAAGCACCTTATGAGAAGGCGGAGGTTTTCCCGGGTGTTAATATTGCTTACATGCTTTTCTTCTGCGAATTAAGGATGTTCCAGCAAAGGAACCTAGAAGGAGGTACGCAGGAAAAACAAAACTGGCGTGGGCTTGGCATTTCATAGCGGACTGTTTTATATTTGCGTCACAAAGCTCACAACATTCAAATGAGGCGAATGGCATCCAACAAGCCCAAAACACTACTTGCTACAACTCGCTTCCCTTACGAGCCATCAAGTGCATCTGAAGTAGTTCAGGGATGGTTAAAAAACGTCCTCTAAAACTTTTTCTTACTACCAAAAATGCTTGATTTGGACTTCCGAATTACCGGCAACCAAACAGCCATTGAATCTACACCATCAAATGAAAACGCTCTGTTACAATTACCTTTAATCTTATGGCCTACGATATGTTTACTTTTGTATTATAGTTTGAGTGATTGTTTTAAAGTAGCTGCAATGACTAGAGTTCCTGTATTTTTGGCAGAACGTTCAAGATCTCAAAGTGATCAAATAATAGAAACGGGCCCTATGGGTGATCCTTGTAGTCCTCCTTGATTTCAATGCATAACGCACCAATGACAATACGAAATTCAAACGGCCCACAACTACTGTTTAAGTGTCCATAAGCCTCAGACTTTACGGAAGCCTTGAGGCTAGTCTCGCGTTCCTCAGCATGGCCATTGTGCGGTAACAAAACTGCCTTTCCTCTGCTTACTAATGAGAAAAAAAGTAGGCGGATCGGAAGCATAGATTGTAATCGACTTGAATGAAAATAGTGACAAGTGCTACTAGGAATATCAGACGTAACAAAAAGCTTTGAACATCTCAACTCATCTGGCGAACACATGGTCACTTTTGGCGCTGATTTTTGACCTGGGTTGGGATGTTGGAAATAGGACACATGATAAAACGCACGATGCAGAGATTTTTCCTGCAGGCGTGTAACCGTTGGTTTGAGTGTAAATTTTTAAAGTCTGCCGTACAAACCACCGTTGTCTTCTTGTCACGGCTGTTGAAATCAGAACTACAACCACTCGTTTGTACTGAATGGAACGCAGGACAAAAAAGTCTTTCGCTTGCATTTGAGTTGATGGCAACGTGATGGGAAAAGTGAATAGAGGGATTCCGACGTCCTCCCACTGTACTCACGTAAAGCTGGCGTCTCCCCCGCCACCAGCGAGAATGAGCGCAGACTGTGTATTGTCGCAGTAAAGGAAGGGACGGACGAAGGTAACACAGGCAGGAGGCCCCGTTCTGAGCTGCGATTAATTCTTCCTTCGCTACCTAATCGTCATCTACAGTCACAGCAGACATTTGGCCCTTCAATAGATGAAGGCTATAAAGAAAGTTTAACAGCCTTAAGCTCGAAGCTGCAGCCCGGATTCGGTGACGCCGAGCGTTTGCTCGAGCGTTCTCGTCCTCTTCGTTCGCTAGCTGCTGACGATATTAGCGGTAACACTTTACTGGGCCGACTGCGGGATGTTCCGTAGGATCACTAAAGTCTGGTGTGGTGGTGAAGGGCCGGGATTCGGGGAGGTGAGCGCCATCTGGTGGTGTATTAAAAATGCCGTGGGGTGTCAGAGGAAGACAAGAGCAGCAGCGCTTGAAAGTTTGGGAGGAGAGACAGAAGGCTTCCCTTTGGTTGTGCCCTTTCGGGTGGTGCGTCGAGCGAAACCAAAATGTAGAAGTAAATACATCATGCATTTCACAGCTGCGTTAAGTGTGCTCAAATATGATATTTTGTTTCTGTTCCTCACGATCAAACAGCGGATACTACCTACTTGTGGTTCGAGGAGGTAAAAGCATTGACG
The DNA here is from genome assembly GCF_048455015.1 of Haemaphysalis longicornis. Classification (NCBI taxonomy): domain Eukaryota; kingdom Metazoa; phylum Arthropoda; class Arachnida; order Ixodida; family Ixodidae; genus Haemaphysalis; species Haemaphysalis longicornis. The sequence goes on from NW_027526225.1 coordinate 34,801,039, forward strand.
AGCCGCCGAAGCTCGTCAACTTCAGCACCGCCCAGGATATGCGACAAGGATACTACGTGGCTGCTCACCTGACTCCCGGCCAGCTGGACAAAGGCCCGGTTAATTTTGTGGTTGGCAGCGGGAACGGTACAGAACATTTTGAGAATCCACCCCTCACTGACGCAACGCCCTATCGCTTTGGTTTGGTTGCCGAGAGCAACTTTGCAGGCGTAAGTAATTTATGCACTCTTATTAGGGAATATCACGTATGGCTACAAAAAATAAATATTACGTGGTTGTACGGTCATAGGAACGTATCTGATTGCATCCTCAAATTTATCGCCATCATGAGCCACTCCCCACTAATAGGTGAGGACTCGGGCTTCTCAGTACGGGAGGACTTGGGTTGCTCATTATTAACTCATGACCCGGAGCCTTCCTAACCATGAAAGAACCCGGCTTTCCCTCCAGCAGCGAATATCCGGCGTTTTCAGTAAGAGAAGTGCAAGTGTTAGTTCACCGGTCCCACACGTCTTTAAAGTTCTTGGCGAGTCACCATTGCGCCCTTTGGCGCGGTACGCTACGATGATCGAGTTCACCATGGCATGCTGCGGCATGCGTAAACGGAGTAGAATGATATGATGCCGTCTCTACTCCAGAGCGAGATAACGAGAAACTAAACAAGGAGAAAAATGCGGTTTTTCTTCGTTTGGCTCGGTTTTTCTGTGTTTGGGACATTTGTGCGGATTTGTACCAGTTGGGGCCAGAAATTAATCCTCAATGTTTAAATAATAGCCTTATTGTGGTAGGAACATGCCGTTCCAGAAGGGTTCGGACATATTTTCGTCGCATTTTGTTTTGTTTTGCAAGAAGTAATCAGTCACTTGAAAAGAGAGAAAATTATACGTACGCAAAATTAACCAAACACTACCCCTGGCGGCAGAGTGTATGCCAGCGATGCTAGCGCACAAGTAGCCTAGGGGACCTGCAAGGCATATCACCAGTAACTGAGTCTCGAAGTTTCTTTCTTTTCACGGTGGGGTTTATTTCTGGTTTAAAAAAGTTGCTATGGCGTAAAAAAGGCCTCCAAAAAGACCATATGAAGAAAACACACAAGTGTCTCCTTTACGTGGCACGGATATGTGTGCGTAGCTGGAGAATCTCTCGCCACTATTTCGCGTGTTGCTAAAACAGAAAAGGTCCTTGGAAGAAAACGGCGTGCTTCTTGACCCCCGTTTATTTTGAGCCCTGCAGCTCAGTAACAAACACTATAAAATTGTTGAAATTTGGCGAGTTGGTAATGATGCACCTCAAAAAAAAAACTGCAACAGAACAAGTGCGCCGAGGACGATTCTAGAGCGGGTCGATTCGGCGCTTTGGCATTTATGGTTTTGATGTGTGTAATTATAAAGCAGTTGTTAGTCTGCAGTTGCGGTGTCCTCGTGTGTTTCTTTCGCCGTTAATTTGGACGCAGTTTGTTTTTCGAGAACACACCAAGCATTATGTATGTTGACAACTCTTTCAAGCAAGGGTGTGTAGCACAGGACTTTGCTTATTGGCAACCGCTAATAAAATCTACAAGTGATGCGCTGCAATATACAGTGAAATCTCGTTAAATCGTACCGCATAAGCAGTAGTTTCTTTTAACACATTGTTAATCTGAATCCTCAACTCGGTTTTTCTTTAACCTACTGCATTAGGATTAACCGTAGTGCCGCTTGGTACGTACTTCGCCTCCACGTCAGGCACGGTTTAACTAGTTTCACTGTATCTCGATTCTTTAATAGTGAGCTAAGTTCCTAACTACTCCGACACAGTGGGCGGCCGAACGGTTGCTTGGTCTTTACCACACAGAATACGTAGATTGGTTGGCAGGCAATAAAATGCAGTTTCTTATATAGAAGGCGACTCGTAGGCCAAGCCCCTAGCTTTTAGCAAACAACTCATAAGCATGAAATGGTGTTTTACAGTGCGTCACGTCTGCCGCCACAGTAAGTTGGTGCATAAATGAGTTGACGATTTCTTTTAACCATGCATGCTAACTAGTGCCGCCGCACCCCGTTGAATTCGGTATGTGCAGCTTGTGTGTTCTCATCTCACCAGGCTTGCTAGTGAAGAGAGTGTTCTTGCTGGTTGTATTTGGCGACGCCTTTTTTGTAGTTGCTCTTTAGCAAGTTACGGGACCTCGAAGCTAAAAAAAACACCACAGCATTTGCAGTGTGTGAAAGACAGTTCTAAAGAGCTTCCAAAATTGCTAAACTACTACTATAAACGGTGGGTGGGTAATTTATGCCGATATGTTGCTGTCACTAAGAAACTCGTCGCATATCCAAGGACGCAGCGGTGACCAAAATTAAAGTAATAAAACCTACAACAGTACGGTTATTCAAAAGTGAACATTGAGGACCACATTCAACTCACGAATCCACTCCCTTGCGTAGAATTCTTTCAGTTTGGCGTTGCGAGCTGCGTCGCGCGAACTCTAATCGCTTTCCTTACGATTCGATCGTGGGGGACGGGAGGTCGTTAACAGTTTGAGGCTGCAAGTTTTAAAGCTTGGGCAGTCCAGCGAGTATAAAAGGAGGGCTACGTCAGGAAGCAATACCTTTGCTGAAACGTATTAATGAGCGCATGTGTTGTTTGGAATGAGCGGTCATTGAGAGGTTGAGTTAAAATCACGAGGGGCCTTATAGCTATTCAGTTTGAAGTTGTGGGTGTATTTTGAAAGGTTATTCGTTTTTCAACTTCAAATATGGCTATACGGAGCATAATGCATCCTGATATATTCTTACAGGTAGTCCTCAAGCAAAAAAAAGTTAATCAATGTCACTAGTTAAAGCGATCTGGTTTCTCTCGGTGAACGAACCAATTTTTCGGCATGTTAACGCTGAGAACCGAAATTCTGGAGGACTGCGAACATAGGTAACTGCTCAAAGTGAAACAAAGCAACACGCAATCCAACGAAGTTTATTAGACAAACGTTTGCTTGTGTTGCAATAGGCAACCATTCAAGAAAAACATTCGTAACTTTTTCCCTGTGTGATTTATTCTGAGGTGTCACATCGAGGCATAGTGACATGCGTTCTTCGGTGATTTTCACGATGTTGAAGGGGGTATCCAGACGCTGCGCAAAACTCAGTCCCACCACCGGAATCCCATGTTCGCAATTGTAAGGCCTTGACTCTTATCATTAAGGTCTGGATATTGTACGCACTGGCCTTCGGAAGCCGGGAACAAATCCAGAAATGTGCTCAAAAAGTGTCCACATCAGTGTGCTGGAAAAAGTGAGATGCTATCTACTATATCATCAAAGGAGTAATATGATTTGTATAGGGTTGGGAAACTTCTCGTCCAAATGTTTCTGACCTTCCCCCAAAAACGGAAGCTCATCGTACACAGGTCAAACATGCTTCCTTCATCACAATTCACAGGAAGTGCTCTACGGATATCGCCTTACTGCTCCGGTTATAGGTGAGTGCACATGTCTGCTTGAAAAAACGTTATACCTTTTTTGCTGAGATAAAAACAAAACTGAGTTTTGAACATTTAGGGTGCAATGTAATCTGCCTGTGTGTTCCATGCAGTGAACACTAGCAGCAACACAGCGGACGTTGGCGCCATCATTGGAGGTGTAGCAGTGATTCTGATTCTGATCATCGTAGCCGGTTTGTTAACACGGTACCGTATCCGGTGAGTTCGCATAGCTTGGTAACGAAGCGTTCTTCCTCTTCGTATAATCTGTGAAATTCGAATGCTATATTGGACAGCCCGAGGACAGTTGTTTCGCACAGTAGGTGTTGTATGAATTCCGTAGATACAGAATTGTTCAAAGTACCAATCTCAGTGCAAAATTATTACTTTAGTTGTTTTTGAAACAATCAAACCATTAGTGCGAGCAGTGGCATGCAACAATTTTGGCGACAGTACAACAGTCAAAGGGCTGCAAAACATAGCTTGAATTTTTAATGCAGCCGGTACCCTTTTGCAGAGAAGACTTGCCCTATAAGGTGCATACATGTTAGTGCTTTTAAAGACTCGAAGGGAATGGGGGCTGGTTTAAAGCTATGGGGAAACAGAGGAGAAAATTAGGAGTGGATCAAACACTTTCCACGATCACTTTTTTCGAACTCCGTTTTATAGTTTGCGAGCCCACTAAAGGTGGCAGAAGTTTATGGTACGAGATTTTAGCTTACAAATGCAAATTATCGGTAGCTTAGCAGCCAAGCAGCTGCTAAGCATTGGATGGTCGTGCTAGGATGTCTAATGCATTACTTACATAGACAAATGTGCTTTAGGGGCGAAGAGGTGACAGGGAATAACCATTTCTGAGGGCCGTTCCTGTCCAAGAGGATTTTATTAAGAGTTGTGAAATTCCTTTATTCGGGTTGAAAACAAAGAACTGCCACATGCTATACGCGTTCGCTCAAGTTTTATTCTTGAAACGTCGAGGGATTCTGGATTCGGAAATCTTGTATACCTCTGCACCCATAAATCCTAAAGCATTGCATACGTCAGTACATGCGGGGGCCAAGCCTTGGAATAATCGTTGCTGGAGGCGTAACACAAATCAGATGAGAGAACGAAGTGGAAAAAAAGGATCTTTGGAGTTTAACAAAAGTGGATGACTCTGTGTAAAGGTGTTCCCACCGTAGTTACACATATCCTGGATTTTACTGTTTGCGCCTCTCAGATGCCAAGACCAGGGCAAATGCTGGCCTGAAACAGGCCTTACAAAATCTTGCGCAGCGAAAATGCCTTCCCTCAAACAAAAGCAGGCTTCAATTGTATAGTTTAAACAGCCAGTTATTTTAAGTAGTACCCAAAAAATTTCGCCCATTTCTGAAAACTCAAACAAATATTTATACTCACACTAAGCGAGATATTGACATTCCCGGCGGTTCATTCCGAAGGTTTACAAGTCTATGTAATACAAAAATGTGTAACGTGGCTTCTCAGTCGGGTATTGTTTACACAGGTTCATTTGAAACAAGCACGTATAATACGTACACTAGAGGCGGAATGTTTCGTTTTCGGTTATCAACAAAAGCAGGGCATGCCGCATTGATTATGCTTTGAATTATACAGGCCATTGCTGGCGTTTCTGCAGAGAAGACGCCTCCGAACTAAGCATAATTTGTATACTCTCATCCAGGGATGTAACACGTGAAAACTCTTCCCTTCTTTTCAGCAAAAAAGCAGCTGTAGCCTACACGTCGAATATTCCCAGAATGGAAGCCCTTAAGAAAAACGTAACGAAGCTCTCTAAGTGTAAGTGCTGACATTTTTGTAGCTATGATTCAAAAAGATGGATAAAATAGACGGTGCCATTCAAGCTGTATCGCTGTAAAACACGACTCGTTAAAAAGAGTCACACTGTTAAAATACCATGACAGCAACAAGCTGCAAGAAATAGTATTGTTATAAACCTGGGACTGGCCCCATGATAAAGTTTGAGAAACAACTGTACGCACATCGTCCAGTTTCTGAGTAAAGGTTTGTCAAAGCAATTAAAAAAAACTATTTATAAAGTAGTTTGGGTTTGTATGAACTCTAGGCTAGTTATCACAGAAATACTGTAAAGTACTATAAAAGCTCGAAAAATAACACTTCATTCACAACCATGCTATACGTATTACCCATTTGGCGCTGGTTTCAAGAAAGATATCTGGAATTTTTCACGTGGGGGGGGAGTAGTGGTCGAGTAGGGCGAATTGCTGGGAACCATTCCACTGCAGGTCTGTTTTTTGTAGGCTGCGTAAAAGCCTTGCCGTTTTATGAACACAATTCGTGAAACACAAATTGCAATACGAGTATGTGGAGGGTGACACGTATTGAATGAAATCAACGAATAAATTTCTCTAACATTGCCGTTTAGACAAAAATTTTGGTGTTATTGTAAAGGGACATAACGTTTTCCCGCATCTCCTAATATATTGTTCAACCCAACTCTCTGTTTGGTGTTTCGGTTTGGTATTGCGACAGGCAGCACGGACATAACTTCTGTAAATTGCACAAAGTGCATTTCCTCACTGGTAAATAAATTAAGACTCATCGCCGGTGTTCTTAGTAACTGCTACATTTTACTGAATTCGAAATCTAGGGCATGAACGAAAGCATTCACAATAGAATGTCGTTCTTTCAATTTTGTACCTAAACTTACGTTTCAATTATTTCAGACTTGCTGTGAAAACTTTTGTCGTCGGATTCAGTCTGCTCTCCTGCGCTTTTTGTGCATTTAAGGTGTCATTTTTTATGTACGGTGGTTTTGTACATTTTTTCTCAATGCAGCGCTAATGACTCGTTGTAACGCTCTTCTGCGGTCAGCCCTGCTGATTCTACGTGTTTGACCTGTTAAGTCGTCTAGGGAAGTATTTCCTGGGAAAGAACCATCGTTATTTTAAAAAACCAACCAAACTTCTTTTTTTTAAGTTTTCATTGCCCTGCAGGAAATTTCACTTTCTATTTTTTCTCTTTGCCAGGATTCCACAACTAAACAGTATAGTGTCCATCAATCTCAATTGTAGAGTTCTGAAGAGACCGTAAAACAAATTGCCGTTCAGATGAACCCAACATCTTCTTTCTCTTGTAGCAATATAATGTACTCGCTTGGTGTTTACGTTCTGCACAACTTTTTTTGTCAGTACAATCTGGAAAAGGGTAAGTAATGAACGCGTACAGTCGTGCACCAGGTGAACTGGAACATCAGATTCGACTTCCACGTGAACAATCTCAACATTTTTAGCGAAAAACTGCTCATGTAAATTTTGATGACTTTGGTTCCCCCTTAAGCTTGAGAGGAATGCAGCAGTTATGAATAAATCGTCTTGCATTTATACCGCAAGACGCAATGCGTGGGTTAACATCTGGTCCAGCTAAGACAGTGGACGTCTGTACGTGCTAAACCCACAAGACAACAATGTCATTCATGTTACAGTGAAAGAAAACAGCATGTCAGGGTCACAGAAGACGCTTATCATCGACACCGGCGAATATCTACCCATGGCATCGATCCGAAGCGGAGGCCTCCCGTCAAAGCCAGTGCTCGTGAAGCAGCTTCGACAGCATGTCATACAGGCGGAGGCAGAAGGCATTCTCGAAAAGGAGTACATGGTTGGTATTGAGGGCACAATGGTCGTTTCAAGACTGATTGTACTGTGGCTTGTTCAATGGCAAACTTCGTGTCGTACAAAAACACCGTAAACTGGACAAAATTTCATTACACAGAAGTCTATCAGAACCACGGTGCATTATCAGCATATCATCTGTAGCCCCCGCCGTGGTGGCTCGGTGGCTAAGGCGTTGTGCTGCTGAGCGCGAGGATGCGGGTTCGATTCACAGCCGTAGCTGCCGCTTTTTTGATGCAGCGAAAAGCAAAAACGCCCGTGTGTACGAGATTTCGGCGCATGTTAAGGATCCCCAGGAGGTCAAACGTAATCCGGAACCCTCCACTAGGGCGCGCCTCATCGCGTTCGTGGCGGCGCCGGCGTTAAACCAGGTTAAACCCTACATTCCATCATGTGTGTTGCAATTGGGAAATTCTTTACGTGCTGCTAGGCCTGCGGTACCTCAACCTGTTGAAGAGAAATGGCTGGTCGTCGAATATACAATTGAATATGGGTACCATGTCATTTGTAAGATATTGAGCGCACTGACGCCTCGGAGTCTTAATGCGAAAGATTGCTCAAAATATTATCCAGCTGTATAAATCATGAGTTAATGTGCAACAGAACACTTTAAAAGACCCTTATATTTCAAGAATTCTCTAAAGGTCAAGTTGGTTCCTAAGAATCTACACTCATTTGGTTAACTGGAGCGTGTCAAAATTGAAGATATGTGATCATATCTGATGAGACTGCAAGAACGCATGCGGGATTTGAAAGCTGTTGGCTCTTACTCGTACATTTTTTTCCATTCCTTCATAATCCTCAGAGTTCTTGAAAATGTTGATGACATGCGTACCTGTGACTGAAATCAATTAGCTGTATCGGTAGGCACTGGTGTTAGCTTCAGAAAATTACAATTGGGCAGCAGGTGTGCCAGCCTCAACTTGGTGCATTTCCGTCCCTCTAAAACTGTAGAACTGTGAAAACGAGTGACCATCGAAGTGGAAGTAACGCCAGGAGGGAGTTGTAGCTCAGAAATGCCACATTCCACTATCGATATTGCAAGTTGCTAGGAACTCCTTGTAAACCCGCTAATATAGAAAAGCAGTAGTGAAATGGGACACCTTGAAAATGTTTGAAACAACGAGTAAGATAACAAGGTTACGGTAGGATCAGGTTCGCCAGTTTAAAATCTCAAAATTGTGTACCTAAAACCTAAGGCGACTACCAAAACCAATTATAGATTTATTCTTTCGAGAGACATATCGTTTCTTGAAAGTATATTTAAAATACAGTATTTTTATAACTGCTAATTTGCGGTTTATTTCTATCTACCTACTGGCACAATATCTTGTAACGACCGTAGACCCAGTTCGTGTCTTTTGCTTTCTGCAAAGTCAGTCATCAACGCCTAAACACTTCGCTAGACTTGAAGCCATCCAAAGGGCAGCATCAATTTATATTTAACTTAGATATTTCAGACAGGCAGCTGAGAAAAAGAAAACATTATGGCAACTACAAAACAGTGCAGGCTCAAATTTTCACCTTATCTTTGTACGCAAGTACATTTTATGAAAAGTAATACCACCTTGGTTACAAATATATAGCGCAGAAGACGAGAGACACAGGCAAGTAGACACACACGGTTTAGCGCCGTGTGTGTCTACTTGTCTGTGTCTCTTGTCTTCTCTGCTATATATTTGTAAGTTATGAACCAACAAGCCCAAATTTCCACGCTACCACCTGGGTGTTACCCAGATTTTTTTACATCATAAGGACAATTATGTTTACATTACCCATAAAAGAAAGGCAATTGTTGCTCGTCGAAACGATGTAGTTAGGGTCTACATGGGAATCATAGCTTCTTTACCCACTACCAGATGACATTCCGCCATATCAGTCAACATAACATGGAAGTTCCTAACTTGTAGTGAGTACACACCTGGCAACTCAATACGCGGTGCAACATTTGAATACGCCTAAAAAATCCTGTTTTTCTGAGCATCGGCCTGGGCGCACTCCTTAGTGCTCGTTGTCTTCAGTATGTCCACGATGCGCGACCCTACGGCTAGTCTTCTGGCAAGAATGGGAATGATCAGTTTCACAGATGCTGTGTACATCCAGCGAAATAAACCCTGAATAGGTTTCGTAGGCTGCAGCACTAAGTAGGCACATGATTGACCTTTCAAACGGGCAATTAACTGTACTAAATTTCGGCTAGGTTATAAAGCTGACAGAATACATTCGTGGCTTTGTTTGACCATACTGTTCCCTTTTAGCGCAGACCTAATACTTGTAGCTAATTTGTAAGTTGTTTGTAATTTGTACTTGTAACTTGTAGGCAGTCGAAGAGGTAGGGTTGGCGAGTTCACGTATATTCAGGTTTGAATGGTTCTGCCAGGGCCGGCTCTGCTATGGTGGTAAACCAGCAGTGGAGGAGTGTGCGCTGTTAGAGTTCGAGGACACTAGCATTTCTTAGCGTGAGCTGATTGATAATTATGACACTGATGCTGGTAAAGCCGATGATGATGGTATCTTTAAGTGGTCCCCACCTAAGTCGCAGCACCTTGGGCACATGAGTGGAATCTAAGCGACCGTGGGACACGCCTCTGTGGCTCAGTTGCTAAAGCGTTGCGCTGCTGATCCAAAGCGCACGTTTTCGATTCCCAGCCGCAGCGGCCGCTTTTCTGATGGAGGTGAAAGTGAATACGCACCTGTGTTCGATATTTAGGCGAACATTAAAGATCTTCAGGTAGTCAAATTATTCTGGAGCTCTCCACTACGGCGGGACTCATCTGCTGTGCTTGGTCGGGGCGTTAGACGTCATAATCAATGAAGAAGCGACTGTATGGTTAGGCTAAGATGTGCTTATACGGAAATGCAGCATTGGGTATGTAGACACGCGGGCTCAGAAAGGCTTAGAAATGTCTGCATATATATGTGCCGTGTTCGTGTCTAGCAAGGAAGAGTCCCTGCGTCGTTGATCGTCAAGCGGTAGCTGTTGACCAAGTGGGACGGTTTTACTCGACAGCAAGATAGCGTCCACCGGAATTAGGAACTTCCGGTGGTCGCAGACGTGCGAGGGAAACTATATTGTCTACGACAAGATGAGGCGTGGTGCTGCGTCATGACAGTTGAATTGGCGGCCTAACTGTGCTTTCGCTGCGTTGTTCTTTTTGGGAACTTGCGCATTCACAGTAAAAGATGGAATCGTCGATTGTGCAAACAACGAGCAGTGCTCGCACATCTCGTGGTACAAGGCAATTTTGCCAGCTCTTTTTGGGGTCGCTGAGCTGACCTCTTGCGACACCGCGGCGTTCCCGTTCCCTGGCGACGTGAGGCTGTACACTGCGGCAATGTTGAATTGACAGATGGCGTGGGAAGGCCTTCCGCTAATGGAGAAAAAGTCCTCAAGGTGTTCTAAGCGTGCGCCGGTTGATAATGATGCCGATGAAGGCAAGATTACGGAGTTGCTGCAATTACATGAGGGATCATAGGGAAAGATTGAAGGACTGAAAATTTGTCTATCTAAGCCAAACACTTCCAGCTAAGGTAGTTTTTTTCCAGGAAAACAACTATGCAGCTAATGATAAAAACTTCAGCATTTTCGATGAAGTCAAACTGTGTGATACGTGACAGGTGAGCCGTGCTAATGGAAATAAATGTTTTTGTAGCGTCATCCTATATTATGCTTCAAATTTATCGACGCACTGTCGTCTCAGGTGTAGTCCCTTTTTGTGGTATTTGTGCTGGTGGTTTAGGATCTTTTTATAAGCCAGCATTTTTAAATACAGAACCTGCCGAAAGGACAACTGCATTGCTGGGACATCGCCAAGGAACCACAAAACAAGCCAAAGAATCGGGACGGATGTAAACTTCCATGTAAGGCCAACTGTGTGCACGCCGATCGCTACTTGTTTTGCGCCGTGCGTGCAACAGCATCTCTGGAAATATTCAGGCCTAGTACCGCGTAGTAAACTTCCAATTACTGCAGAAAACAATTTGTGTGTGGCGTTTTTTCCTTTTTATATTTTTAAGAAGCCTGTCAAGACGTGCTTTAAGTTTTACTCAATAAATCGCTCTGGAGAGATGTGTAGCACTCAGGAAAATATTTCTGAAACAATGCATTCATGCCTCAAAACATGCTACGAATGAAGGACAGAAATTTCAAAACCACAGGACTGCCGTTCGTCCTGTGGGTTCTTCCTCTTGTTACCGTCCTTGAACTAGTACATTGCACCTAGTATGCATCAAAACATGCGATCGAGCTCCATGCCGCAAGCCGCCGAAGTACAACTAAGCTCTTTGAACGGAAGCAGGCATACCTTTTACCGCGCCATATATCCCGTCTGGTGCGTGGTTATATTCATTTTTCTACCCTAACCTAAACTTGGCCTTCGCCAGCAAATATTTTCTTGCCGAATTCATGTCCAACAAGAGGATTCATACGTATAGGGACTGACAGTCGAAGCAGTTATCTGTATTAGGGAAACGATCGCACAGCGCTCATACTGTCATTGAACATGGAAAATGAAGTTCTTGGGTTGGATACCATGCTGATACACGTAAATGAGCTGCCTTTTGTAAATTGCAGATGATCACTCAAGAGTTATCCTTGCTCCATCGCCACCAGGTGACAGCACGGACTACATCAACGCGAGCTACGTGCGGGTGAGCCCATAAGTGCAAATTTGAACAAATGAACATTGTGCCTAACATATCATCGGGCAACTGTAAATAAGGAAAAGTGTAGTCAACCAAATTCGCTGAACACGCACCCAATGGCCCAGGAGCAGTCACACTTACTTGGTTGGCTGTGGTACATGTTTTGTATCTACAACAGGCAAGGTTTTATGGAGGCAAATCAGGACCTAGTAATGGTTTTCCGAATTTGCGTACCCCTAAACAAAGACAGGGCATAGAGTAGTGCTTGTTTGCGACTGCAGTGTATTGTGGAACACGTAGTGCCCTTCAGATCCAATTCAGCGTGATTATAAAGACTGCTCACGAGTAGGGCTTAGAATGCGATATATCATGCGCCATTCACAGTTGCATCGCGGGGCTGTGCAGTGGCACGAAATTGATTTAGTACGTGGATTTTAAACACATGAAGTCTTTCTTGGCTACTTGGACGCGGAAAGTTTGATGCTTCTACCTCTCTGTATGTCTGTTTCTTAATTAAGGCGCCCGACCGAAGTAACCGCAGATGTCGAACAGGACGTTAATACACGCAAAACCAATTTTAAGCATCTAAATGTGGTGGCAATGTTGATATTTGTCAACATTTTTACGCAAAAATAAGCCATATGGATACTTTAGGCAATAAATCAATACATGAATGATATTTGCACTGTTTTGTTATAAAGAATGCAAGAATGCTTGAATTAACGGTATAAAACAAAAAAATTAGCCACTGTATAAAAGTCGCCGCCATGGCACCATCAGCCAGCGGCCCTGGTGGCGCACATCCGTGTGTTTCCAAGGGCCACTGCCGGCTGGAATCTTGGAATCCAGGAGGCATTGTGGCGGAGAAGCGCCGGCGGGCTGACGCCTGTCACCTTAATTAAGCGTGCCTAGGCAGGGCCTTGCTATAGCTGTCGCAAGAGTGCGCGCCCCGGTGTAGAGCGGCCTCGTCCCAGGACACGTCCGAGCAAATTGCCAATCGGCTAGTGAAAGACGATGACGCAATACGCACCCGGAGGCAACACTGGAAAAACCAAGCGGACGAAGCGCGAACCGTTGGTTTTCCACCCTTAAGCGACCATGCCAGTAGTAATGAAGTACCAAGTCTAAACACGAACAGAAGCCCAGAAAACGCAAGATAAATTTTGGTCTGTCTGTACGTCCGCCTGCCTGTCCCTTTAAATGTCTATCCTTCATAATGTCGTCTTTTGACGACATTTGCAGCGAAGCAAGCCGATAAGCCGACAATTTTTACTAACCATGTATTATTATATTTGATGCTCACCTATCCATTCTTCGATTGTTTCTTTATTGCGGACAGAGCACTTACGGTTAAATTACTCGAGATCATTATCCACCGTCACAGGCACTTTATAGTACGTCTTCATGGGCGACACAACGAAGTCATGGAGAAGGATGGTGCACGAGCCCCTTTTCATAGAACAAGTTACTCTATATCACACATAAACACTCTAGAATACAAACTAATCCTTCTAGAGCTCAAACTATTGGGTTAGAATGAGTTTGCGTACGGTTTTAGTGCGCCGCTTACGCTCACTACTTGTCTTACGTGTGTCGAACCTATAGCAATGTACGGAAGCTGTAGATAGCTGTACTTTTGGAATGTGGCAATTGCGTGCTTCAGGAAAGGATTACGGTAAAACTGCAATGCTTTTCTTTCGGCGTCGTACCTTTATATAAAATGTAAAAAGTACGATTTCGTAACTTGTTTTAATTTCTGCCTTTGCTTTCAGGGGTACAAAATTCCGCGCAAGTACATCGCCACACAAGGTAAGCCTTTGTTAACACCATATTATGCTATTGTTTCAATCATTTTTTAATTCGGAATATTATTTTACTGAAGGGCTGCATAGTATAGATGGATTACGTGAATGGTAAGGATAGCAATAATTGGTGATCGTGGGTGGCAGAAAGAACAAAAGCAAAACAAGTATGTGAATGAAAGGAACAAAGGACCGAAACGAAAAGTGTGGAACACGACAGGTCTATGATACAGTGCCTGAAATGACTACTGAGTAGAGAAAAACACATCGGTAGGTAAAATAATGAGTGCCGATAAAGAGAAGTACAACCAATTAGCGAATAGACATGGAGTAAAGGATACAATTTAAAGCCTAGGCACTGAAAAGATAAATGATTGAAAGGTTTTTCAAATTATTTAGGGCTCAACCAGGGTTCGTTAGTGATGATCTTAAAATTTTAAAATTGGCAATGATAAAAGTATGGAGATCATCACAATCTTTGCTAGAATGCAAAATGCTTGTGTTTAGTACTCTCTTTCCCTCCAAAAATGGCATATTTTTTGTCGCTTTTCAGCATGACACTTCGTACGTAAGTGCAGAGAAACAGTATCACCTCATAACTGCATTTTGAGGGACGGTACTGGATATATCAACAGAATTTTATAGTGGGAGATAATCTTACCATACAAAATTGCACATTTTAACACGCAGATCTTAAGTTAATAAATACCATTTTGCCACGCAACACTGAGGAGCCGTTTCAAACCTGTGCGAAACCTAGCAGTCCTTTCTGGAAGATGCGGGCGGCAAAGTGATAATCTCACGCTACTCTTCATGCCATAACTCTGGCTGTAAAAATATAAAAATATTTATTCTTTGATTCAGAACTGCCTGGAATTATGTATTATTGGACTTTGTTTTATGGCTTCAAGCATACTTTTTTCTAATCTGTGAGGTCCTATGATATTTTGGTCCGATGTATAGCAAGAAATTCCGTTCACTCATTGGGTAAAAAACTGGAGAGCCTGGTACACAACTGGTAAAGAAAATGGCGGGTGGCCGAAAGTAAATACCATTGAAGTAACAGGCGAAAAAAGTGGGTAAATTTGTGTCCGGATGGTGTTGAACCATATACCTGCTGAATGCCGGAAGAATACGTTTTATGCATACATGAGGACGACTCGGTGCATTTGGCTGAATACAGGCGAAAACAGGGAATGCGTTGTTTCATTTCATTTGAAATTCTGCGCTCAGGATATGTGCTGAAACCTGCGTGCATAATGTGAGCATGCTAATAACAAAAGTAACAAACACAATAAAAGCCTGAAAAAGGAATGTGACCGCTCCTGTAAAAAAACGAAATAAAAGCACACGGGTTATTCGATGGGATTTGAACCAAGAAATCCACTTCAGCAGCCTCATACACTACCACTGTGGTGGTGGTGGTGGTGGCCCATAAAGTGGCGCATACCCACTCAGGGGGATTGGCCAAGAAGAGCGTTTTTTTTTTTTTACTAAAAAACCAGATTGGCAAAAAGGTGCAGTCGAAGAAAGAATTTAGAATATAGGTTGGAGACAGAAATAGAACAAGAAAGAGGAGCGAGAGAGCCTGATCAGAATCATTTCAACAAGGCAGACGAGCCGTCTCTGAAATGAAGGAATGAATGGCTTGACAGACATCCCCATGGCAGTGGCCTAGCTGCGTGCCTCCAAACGACAAAAGCACTGGCAAGGTTAGTGGCATTCCAAGACGCCGCAGGGGAGCCTCCAGCAGCCTTCTCCGGTGATGCAAGAATCGGCGGCAAAAAAGGAAGAAATGCTCATCCGATTCAATTTCATGGCAGAAGTGGCACAAGGGTGAGGTTGCTAGATCTGCCCGGTATAGATACCTGTAAAGTGGGGGAACACCACACCGAAACGAAGTCAGCGAAACTTCGCACGAGCGAGTTTGGCAGAGGCTTCTTTTCCACCGAAACCTGAGGTGTTCGAGTTCCGGAGAGGTGTGCAGCCCGTGATCGGACACGTCCTGGGCCAGCAGGTATTGTCGATAACGGGCTAGCAAAACGCAAGCAAACGGGGGAAGCACCTCCACAATAGGTAACGACAATGCCATTTTCGCTAATGTATCCGCGGCTTCATTAAGGGCTAATCCACAGTGGCCAGGCAGCCAGACAAGCCTAATTGCCCGCACATGCGTGGGAACGAAGGAGTAAAAAGTTTTAAGCATGGGACTGGCAGTTTCTGAAGAAAGGACCATGCACACGGAGAGGGAATCCGTGAGTATCATCACTGAAGTTTGCGCCGAATCGAGTTTCAGAACAGCAAGAAGAATAGCCAGAAATTCTGCATAAAATATGGGAATATAAACTGGTAGACGCAATGAAAAAGACCAATTCAATGCCGGAGAGAAGATACCCACCCCAACTTTTTCATTTTTTCCAGAGGCGTCGGTTGCAATAACCACGTGCGATGAATATTCAGACTGGTGAGCCAGGAGAATGTTTTTAATTAAGTTGGTTGGAAGCAGCTTAGCATGTTTTGGGAAAATGTTATCAAAAGAAACCTCCACTACTGTGGGTTGAGACTGTAAAACGGGAACTGATAGGAGCGTGGAGTGTAATGGTTGAAGTAAAGAATTGGCAAAAATGACCTGCGGGCGCCGGATACGAGACCAATTAGAGCCGAAAAACGGAAATGCGTGTTGAACAAACACAGCCTGTGATCTGGCCAGCGGTGACTCTAGGAACTTTGCAACTGCGTTGATGGTGAGATATTTAAACCTGGAATTCAGCGTTGGGACTCCGGCCTCCAAGTACAATACCCGAATCGGGACGTAACCGGGTAGGCCTAAGCAGCAACGCAAAGCTTGTCGTTCCAGCTTCACCAAAGGCATGAGCTTATATGTCGCAGCGCCAGAGAATACAACACACCCAAACTCTAAAATTGGTCGAACATACATGCTGTAAATCATCAAGAGCGTATCTGTCCTCAGGCCTGTTCTTTTGTGGCTAAGACCCCTCAGTAGAGCCACAGCACGGGAGCCTTTTGCAGCTATATGTTCAATGTGTAGGCGCCAATTCAATTTTCTGTCATATATGACCCCAAGATATTTTAGCGAATCAACCTGACGAATGGTTTGTTGGTGATACGATAACGAAATCGATATTTGGTCCGTAAGAGGGAACACGAGGATGGCACACTTATCAATGTTTAAAGAAAATTTCAAAGTATCCAACCACGCTTCCAGGGCATTCAAATATGATTGAAGGGAATGAAATAAGGAATGGATGTCTTGCGATGAAGAGAAAAAGGCCATGTCATCTGCATAGACATATGTATGCACATCTCGGTGAATGGGTATGGAGCTCAAAAGCACATTGAATAACACTGGGGAGATAACAGACCGCTGGGGTACTCCACGTGTCTGCTTATACCGGGAAGAGGCGTAACCATTTTGGGAACAGAAAAACTCTCTGTTTTCCAGAAAAGCCGCTACCCACGCAGTAATGTACTCCGGAAACGAATAGCGAGCTAGGAGATCTAGAAGGATGTCATATTCCACACTGTCCTAGGCTTTCGAAATGTCCAAGGTGACCAATGCTGCGATCTGCTTATTTTGTAGGGCCCAGTGGATGCGACTTTCCAAGTCTATATGCGCCCACCAGATAGAGCATTCTTCCCTAAAACCAATTTGTCTGCGGTTGAGTATGTTCCTCGTACGCAAAAACTTGTTAATACGGAGAAGCAAAACGCACTCAATTACTTTTACAAGGGTGGATGTTAATGCTATTGGCCTAATATTATCAATTGTATATCCAAGCTCCGGTTTCTTTAAAAAAAGTACAATCTTGGCCAAGCGCCATTCAGGAAGTATCCACGCGTTTTTAAGAGAAATATTAACCACATTCAACAGGTCTGCCGGGGCTTCATTGTACAACAGTTTAATCATCGCTGCGGTGATACCATCTGGACCAGGCGCAGACGCTGGAAGACGGGAAATTACGCTATCTAGCTCGCCTATAGCGACCTCTTCAAAGTCAGCCGTGCCGAAATTTCGAGAGCCTGTCGACGGAATCCTTGTCGCAAACCGCAGCTGTAGATCACTCGCTATGGTCTCTAAGAATTCAACGGATTCTTCTGGTGTACGAACCAGGGAGGGTGTGTTCGGAGAGACGGGAGATGATTTCCTAGACCTGAGAAACTTGAATAAAGCTTGTCTACGATTCGGTTGTGATAGGGCGGAAAATCGGTCAATATTAAATGTTTTCTTCGCACGTGATACAGTACGCTTAAAATTTGCGCGGTGAAATTTAAAATTAACCCAGTTAGCCGGGCTGTGATTGTGGAGAAGCTGCTGCCAGGCGGCGTTTCAACGCCGGAAGTCTCTAGCACATTCCTCATTCCACCAAGGGCTACAAGCGGTGCTATGGACTGAGGATACCGTAAATTTTGCTCTAAGGATGGAATCCTTAATAGCTGAGACAACGCTTTCAGCCCTGATTGTCTGCTCCATAGGTGAAAAAGCTGACATTGCTTTGCACAGCTCCGAGGAGAACTTATTAACATTGACAAACGAATGTACTTTGTGGTTTGGTATTTTTGCAGCGCAAACGATGTCAAAAAGTACCGGGGTGTGGTCACTGTTAGTCTCGCAGTCAATTGTGGACCACGAGGATACAAGCCCTGAGGTCGCAAAAGTGAGGTCTAGGACAGAACGAGACTGACCACTTATAAATGTGGCATTGCCTACATTTCGGCAGTGCAGGTTGTTATCCCCTGCCCATTCCCAAAGACGTCTCCCTGAGGTGTCAGTCCTATATCCCCAAGATACGTGGTGCGAGTTGAAGTCCCCCGCCACAACCACAGCTTTTTGGCTAACCGAAAGGGCCGCATCTAAAGCTCTAACTTCGCAAACTCCGTGGGGAAAATACACATTTATCAACGACACAGGGCGGCATCCCGGCAGGAGTAAATCAATGCCAAGAATCTCACAATCTGAGGACAAAAAGTCGAAAGTGCCATCTAAACAACAAGAACAATAGTTGTTTTCTCTTTCTTCGTAGAACATAGCCACATCAGTGATTAGCCAAGGATAAGGAGCTTTGAGAGGCTGATGTGCCCACTTCAGAAAATTCTAAAGTCTGTGAAATTTCAACGTATGAACTGTAGAATACTGCCTGTGGCGCTACTCTTGAACGTGATGTCACGTGAGTGCAACAGGTACAAGAGGTGCACACAACGAGGTCTTAGTACAAGTAGTGCAGTCATTCGGGCAGAACCTGATTCTAGGGAAGCTGCGGCGTCTCTATGTTTGCTTTCTGACGTACCTCACACCGTGAAACGAACAAACAAAAGTGAAAAAGATTCGTAAGGACGGTGTAGCAGAAAAGAAGCCCGTCGAAGTAACTCGGGGAGAGAACCAAGAAACGAGGGCCAAGAAAAATGCAGGAATACGGCGTTACAAAAACGTTTTCGATGAGTACCGCTAGCTTCCCTTCAAAGCGCGTAGGCAGGCTTAGGTGCATCGAGTATTTTTTGCTTGGCGAAGGGAACGTGGGCATCTGTGGCAGTACTTTAGGCCTAACGTTCTGCTTTGAGCTCCAGCTTTCTTAACCGGCACGTTCAGCTTTACCTGCATTGAGTTTGAAGTTTTACCCCTTCTGACTAGCAGCGTTACAGCTATATAACGTCACGCCTACACATCGACCAAGTAAGAGTGATTTGGCAAAAGTCGGCATCATCGTAACACAAAGCAGAAAAAGGTGCAAATGGAAAAAGATGATGTGTTATCGGCACATCTGGTTTCAGCACTCGGTCCCCCGATCTTCACACTCACACCTTTGTCTTTCAAGCCGCCATGGTTTGCATTGGCCGTGCCAGCATATGCATTCGCCAGTTGCGATGTTACGCTTTCGCACTTACTACCTCATATTTAGTGCTCAGGTTCCCTCGTAAGTTTGGTTATGACTCGTAGAAACCTCGATCATCAGTATAGAGCGTTATAATGACTTCTCCATTTGTTTTTTTAATACTCTATATTAAACACGAAGGCAGCATGGTCGCCACTTGTGTTTTAATTCATTTCGCCCGTCTAAGCCATCTAACCATCTTCGTTGTAACGGTAGGTGATTTGTCAAGAATGCCATAAATAAAACAAATTATCTGTGTAGACGAACAGATTTTCTCGGTGTTTGGAATGCCACTCCGATGGAGTATGGCGCGTTAAAAACACACACCAGGAAATCATACTTTTTTCTAGTGATGATAGTGATCGTGGGTGAGGTGAAAGAAAGAAATTATTTGCTAGGTCGGGATTGGAGCTGGGACTTCGCGTTATGAATCCGACGTCTATGCGATGCACCATTCCCACAGCGTCGAAACGGTAGGGGTTTGGACAGGGTTGCATAGACGTGCAGAATTAGACAGAAAATTCATGCAGAAAATTCATGCACCACACTCTAAGAATTCGAGGATTGCTGGGCACTGTCTAGGAGTAAAAACTTTTGTCCCATATTTCAGTCCCTTTGGAGCATTGGGCTACCCTTCCGAGGAGTAGCACGTGGCGGCCAAACGAGAGGCGAAACACTCCTCGTGGGATTTACTTGCTGCTTTGGAAGCGGAGTACTTGAACCCTGTGTGGGAATTGCAATGCCATCTCCAAGGCAGCGTTCCGTCACTCCCTTTGGGCGTGAATAATCTCTCTTCGCCGCGGCTTTCCCAGCTACTGCAGACGGGTACTACTACTCTCTCTTGGAAAGTATCTCGTTACGCCTCAAGAGCGTTCTGCTATTCCCCGCGAGGCAGCGTGTTTTCGCTCCGCCTGCTACTAGACACCCCTCTCCTCTTCCCCACGATGGTACTATAGGCAGTTACAAGCAAACAAAACAGGATAAGCTATTTTGAAACATGGAAAAAAAATCAAGCTCAGACTTTATTTTAAATGCGAAGCATTTCTTAGGCTCGCCTGGTCCTGCGTCGTTGATGGCGGCGCCGCCCACACGCTCACTGCGCATGCACAACTCTCCTCCTTACACGCACAGCTCCGCGATACTACACTATAAAAAAAGAAATAGTTAGCGACGCCCGGTTTCGATCCCGAATCTCTGGCCGCAACGGGAGGTACGCGGTGCTCTTCCCACTACGCTACAAATCCGGGACAGGAGCAAGAGCTACGAACGCGCCTTATGTCCTTGACGCATTCAAACTACGTCAAGAAGCTACTGATACAACGAAGGCACGCGAAGCTGAACGTAAACGGAAACGACGAACTGAAAACTTTAGAGGGGAATGCTGAATTTCCCGTGGGAAAGCTGTGGTGGGAAGCGCCACGCGCCTTGCAGCTCAACCAGCCCCATCCGCAGCGCCTCTGATGCTGATTGTGGTAGGGTGCCCCAAGGGATTGGCCAACCAAAGAATCCATCACGAGATAGGTTCGCGTTCAACCACCCTCGTCATCTTCCCGTAGGGGAATCACCGAAGAAGAAGAACGAGAACACAAATCTGCGAAGAGGATGGCGTGTATATTGCTCTAAGCCGGTGCACCAATGTCAACAACCTTTACCTCACCAAAGCTGACGGAGACTACCGATTCTACCACAGAGACAACATCGACAAGAACATGATGGACGAGATTCGGCGCCTCGAGAACCACCGCCTACTCACCGTAACACAACAGCACTTTCGTGCCTTTGCCACCGGTGTGGACCCGGACGCGGAATTCCCTCTGGCGCTAGTAAAAACCAGATCACTCAACATAACGGCAACACAATGGAACCACACGGAACCGCCACGATGCTTCGCATCCTCATCAGGGTTCCCCACGGGAAGATGGTGTAATTTTTTTTCAAAAAAGTATCACAACAATCGGTTCATTTTGCAATTTCACACAAAAAAAAAACAGTTTGGTTGGAATTAAAATATCACAGCATAAATACGGTTCCTACTCCATATGCACATAGGAGACGTAGCGCCTATTTAGGATACACAAAAAAATCAAATAAAAATGCAGCAAAGCAATTGAAAACACTGAAAAAGAAACATTAAATTAAGGCAATTAAAAGGACATTAACATCCGCAAATAAAAAGGTATTGGCATTAGCACGAAAAGCGTCAGTAAAAATACAGCGGTTGAAGAATAGTTCACGGTACTAACATAAAACAAAATGGCCTTAGTATATCAGTGGGTGCTTCACATGGACTGGAAAGCCAGCTCTTAGCACAAATTAAAAATATTTACAAATACATTTTGCGAAAGAAATATCTAGGACTAAAACAATTCAGCGTGGATAGTAATAACGCATTACAAGGTGCAATCAACACAAAGATACAAAGCCATTGACACGGGAACTTTGTAACAGATATATGTTGGTGGGACAATAGGAAACCGCAGGAAACGTTCCCCCTGGGTTTTTTAGGTGGGTGGTTCTCAAATGAGGATGCGCTAGTAAGATTTAAAAAGGCATAACTTTGTATTAAAAACAAACACGTTCGAGCTGACTGCTTCATAATGTTGGTGGCGGCCTTCAGAACAGTACCGACCAGGGCACCGTGCTTGAGCCAAAGTAACGTCTACAGAAGCAAGAAGTTGCGCTTCGCCTTTGAAGCGTATTACACACTGAAAAGCGAAAACACAGGCAGCTGCAATGGGAACCCATCCACGATGTCCAAGGCTGTGAGGAGAAGTGTCTTGAATGCGACGGCCACTCCTGCTGACGCCTCGAGGATCTCTCGTTAAAAAAAAATCTTCGAGCAAGCAGCGTCTTCTCGTGGTTGCTACTTCGGCAGAAAGAGGGGGACAGCAAAGATAAGTTCTACAATGAAGAAAAAATTAACGAGTTTGACAACGTTAAATGAAGTTTATTGGGTGATAGATTAGTTTTCGCGCCGAGAGCATGCACTGAACGTGTATTGGAATGCAATACTGCTTGGCGCAGTCACCAGTCTAGATGCGAATGTGTGGTGACCTTGGAAGCGGCAACGCGCATTGTGCCACTTGACCAATGTCATGTCAGACAGCGCGCCCTACAGCTGTCTGTCTACTGTTGCAACCGTGTCATCCCAGCGCTGACACCAGTTGTTGCGACCGAGTGGGGGCACCCGATCCGAGCTCTGGGGCCTCCGACATACGAGTGGTAGCGTGTATGATGCGAGCGCCCAGCCTCTGTTGCAGCCGTGAAGAAGTCCAGAAGCCGTAGGCTAACGTAACTGTTTACTTCATAGCGAGAGGTGAGCCGAAGCCAAAGAACAATGCCCCGACGGGCGAGGTTACAATACAGGACTCGAGCAGAGTGACAGCATGGATTCTCTGCTTAAATAGGAATAGGTTACAGCGCTTGGGCGGGTTCTATTTATACCCAAAAGCCGTAACGGCCAAAACGCCAACAAGCGGCAACACGCCACGAACGTCACAGACACACACAAAGCTCCTTCCAGAGTTCGTGAGTCGTCGGTAGCCTCTGCGCACGTCGAGTCGGAGAGACGGGAGATAGAGGAGGACTCCGCTGAGATCGAGAGGCCTCTGTGTCCTTGAACGGGTCTCGACGTGCCGCTAGCAACCGCCGGAGTTTGAAGCGGGTTGAAAGCGAGGCGTCTATCCCGGCTTGTAAAAACTTGAATGATGAGTCACCGACATAGTGGCGCATGATGGCTGAAAGGCGCACGCAGTGGCTTCGCCGCACAGCCGAGGAGTGATGCGGGAACGTACTGCGGCGCTGGCCGATTCGTAACACTACGCACTGCGCCCCAAACCCATTAGTGCTTACGTGTCAGTAGATTCCATTGTTTACCCCACTATCGTTCCCGGTATAAAAACGTTGCACAAAATTTAAACAAAAATACCCTTTTTCTAAGGTTATAATCCCTTAATAATTTGCATTGGATTTTGTCCTCAGCCGACTGCAACGTACGGCCCATTATACGTTCACAAGTCCAGCGTCGAAAAGTTGTAATGGGACATATAGCTACTGTTTTCGTCATTCTCGAATACGCTTCGTTGCATGCACGCTGCAGATTGCAACATTTGATGAGCGCCGGTAGGATCGTTATTGAACAATCAGAACGCTCGAACATTAAACCACATGCAGCGACGGCGTCAACCCACGCGAAAAAAGTAATATAACGGGTACAACAAACAGTCTTGGCGAGTACGACAAACGAAAAAAAGTAATACATTGCTGCCAATGCCCTTCGTCCTCGTTGCTGTAGCTCGCTTGTGGACTTCTGTCCGGGAATAAACTCGCGACGGCAGCGGCCAGTCGCCTGCCGCAGTCGCCGCCGTCAGCGGCCTGTGTAAAAAATTTTCGCTTGTCTGTGTCGCCCACAATACCTGTTTGCCGTACACACTGAGTGAGGCTTCTCGCGTCGCTCATCGTCTTAGACGCATGTAGTTACCCCTTAACAGTGCGGGGCGTACGCCCCGAAAAGTCCCATTTCCGTCCATCCTGCCCTCAATCAAAACGCAAAAAACCTGTCTGCACAGCATTTCAGTCTCCTGCTGTACGCGCGGCGGTCACTATGACTGCCACGCGCTAGACGCGCTCCTATCACCCAGCCTATTGTACGCAATTCTTTGGAGCCGCGCAGGTAGCCACAGCTACTGCACGGCAGCCACTCTAACCCTGGCCGCCAAGCTAAGAGTACAGGGCAGCTCTGCGACTACTCGCGCGACCGTGCTTCTTACCTGCGAAAACATTCGGCAAGGATACCAACACTTCACGAATAACAGGGATTGAACCGGTGCAAGAATCGACGCTGTTTGCACACGGTTACAAAAGCCGCCCTTCAAATCTCAGCAACGGTCAAAATCAGTCACGAAAACGTTAGGACTAACCGCTTCCGCAGACCGAAGTTAGAGAGCAACTCTGCTTCGTTAAATACACAAGACAAGAATACGAGGTTAACTAATTGCTTACCTATACTTCCTGCCAGCGTTTCTTCGTCCGGTA
Organism: Haemaphysalis longicornis; assembly: GCF_048455015.1. NCBI lineage: Eukaryota > Metazoa > Arthropoda > Arachnida > Ixodida > Ixodidae > Haemaphysalis > Haemaphysalis longicornis. The sequence continues at coordinate 34,825,510 of NW_027526225.1, forward strand.
GATAAATCCAAGGTCGTCATAGCTGCGAAAGATCCCAAGCTCAAGGCGCGAAGCCTGCGACAGCAGCGAATACAGTCCGGCTATGCACACTGTGCATAGTTGTGAAATCGGCCTTAGCGCTGCCGCCGCTGTGATGTTCGTCCGAAAGAAAAACTAGTTCCACGCACGCACGCACGAATGAACGAATATACGACTTGCTCGCGTGTTCATGATGTCGCACTGACGCACAGGCGTGCAGCAGTTAGCCAACACGCGTCGTACTGTGTCGAAGCAAGTATGACGATAAGGGCAGGTCCAACATCCCATGTTGCACGAAGCGTCTGCTTGAATGCACATTTCGTTCGTAGCACATTGACATCGTTCGTAGCCGACTTCGTTCGTAGCACATTGACATCACGGTCTGGGGTGGTCTGTAAGTCGCCCGTCCGGCCTTGGCGGGTTCACCGCCTGTGTAGGTTTTTGCAGAACACGCGCACTTCGCTGCTCGCTGAAGGTGCCTTTCTCACGCTTGCTCGGCCGGTTCCCGTTACCTGACCCGCCGGATGTATGACGCGTTTTATATCGTGTTCCACGCCTGCGCTGCCGCGGGGAAGGGGGGGCGGGGTTCATCATTTCTCTTTGCTTAATACAGGCACTTGAGTTCCAGCAACCAATCGGTGTGTACGCTTTTATCGTCGCTCGCCAGCCGACGAGACAGTTTTCAAGGTAAACGGTGTATTTGAGATGCCCTCGCAGTGATATCGCCTGTTCCTCACACTCCGACCTTGCAGACGGGCCCCATATTGCTGTTAATAAATACACGTTATGTAGCCGGATTTCCTTTATTTAACCTAATAAAAGCTATCGTATGTACATGCCTATCTCGCCGACACTAGCCACGGTTGTTGGGTCGGGTTCGTGTTCCGCTTGCAGCTTGAGCTATCAGAAGAGCGCGGACTTCAGTTCTTGCAACACCATTTTCTTCAGTCGATCTCAGCTTTACAATCCGTTTTTTTAGCTCGACTAGGCGTGGGACAAGCGTACGTCTATCAAACTCTTCGAATGCGGCCGTCTGCAGCGGCTCGTAGATTAGTTCCTTCGGTTTGCCGCCTGGCGCAACTGAACGCTGCGAGCTATCGTTACACGAATTCATACTCTTGCACGTTTAGAATGCGCGGCAGAAGTAATCGGGCGCTTTTTACACAACTGCTTTATATAATATATTCGTATGGAAATAAAAAATCGCTTATGAGTTGGTGAGCGCAGATGGCAGGAGTGCATCTCCATGCTTACTCCCGCACTGGACAAGAATGAAATTGCAATTTTACTCTTCGTACTGGAGATGGGAGGTGATGCGCAGGTTTACTCTTCACTGGTGCGGGAGCAGAACTTGGGTGCACTCCGCCGCGCACGAGAAGAGTACACGGTCAGTTTTGCTCTCCTCCTCATGGGAAGCGACAATTGCATCCAACTCCCGCAGCTTTCGAGGGTAGTCCGCCAACGCTTACAATAGTACAATGACTGTTGGACTCTTCAACTACTCCCCCGATTTCTTAGAGTGCACTCAGTCTAACGACGACGATAATTGACCCCGATACTTTATTTGTGATAAATCAATTGGGGGATTTTCAAAGCCAAAGCCGCAGCGATCAAAAGTCCAAACTGCGTGCGAGTCTATGTCAAAGCTCAAACCTTCTGCGTTTGAGTCGAAGTTCAAACCCTGCGTGAGTGGAAAAAAACTCAGACTACCATCAAGTAATCCCTCAAGAGAAATCTTCGCGTTCAACTATCTTCGTCGTTAGACGGAGGGGTGCATAGTTTCTTTATTCGGTTTTCTTACGCTCTTTCAATCGTTGGTAGCCATGTAATCACCACTTTTAGTTTCGAAAGTGATTTGTGCCATACTTGCTTGGGTATCTATTAGTACTGCCTCAAGTGTATCATCAGCTCGGCTGCTTGGAGTTGGTGGGGTAGGGGCTGAGTTCTTGATCCTTACAAAATTTTATTGGTTTAGAATGCTTGTAGGGGGCGTGAAATTAATCAGAAGCAAACAACAAATCTCAGTGGTCGTCTAGCTTGTACCACAAATGTTTCTGGATTTTGCTGCATGGAAATGGTATAATGAACACTCCTTTGCTTTAAACGCAAAAAGCGCAACGGAATTCCGCATTTGTGCACATCATTCAATACCCCGAAGTCAGTCATGCGAAAAATTGGCTGCGTATCTGCGCCTTTCGTTGCAAATGTCGTCAAAAGGCGACAGTCTTTGTAGACATTTGCCAAGGGAATGTCCCCTTTTGCTTTCCCGCTCACCTCTCATGCTGTTCCCGTACCGTTGCGCTCTTCCCAAGGTAAACACACCAAGGGTTTGCTCAAGGCGATTTGAATTTACCGCGTTCCACTGCTCAAGGCTGGGTTACTCGATGCCACCGCTGCAGTACGGCGGTGACGCGTGTGAATCGAGGCGGCTGACCTGAAGGTTTATAGAACCGAGTGGCCGTGCTCCACGTGCGTTCAAAGCAGAACGTGGAACCTAGCTAGTGGAACAACTGATTTAGCCCTGGCCAATCCCCTCCTTTGGGTGCATGCCAAAATCTTTGTGGACATCGTCAGCATCATCTTTTGTTCCTGTTGTCGCGTGATTATTCGTATGCCTCCTGGAAGTGGCGTGGGCAACAGCAGGCGGCGGTTTTCTGCCGTAGATGTACAATTTCATTTGCTATCAAAAACCCAAGCATCCATGAATTTTTAATAAAGAAACACTGTAAATATCCCTTGTGCACTAATTTCCTGTCTTATATTTGCGTAATGTCTTGTTCTTGTTCAGCAAAGTTGACAGGTATAACCATATACACCAGGCTTAGACGTTTACCTTTGGCTGTGAGTATATAAGACTATTGCGCAATATCTACTTTGCTTTGGCTGGGAAGCTGAATCGAGTCACAGACAGACAGACATAACGACAGACCAAGATTTCTGGGTTTAAGTAGCCCAAGAAAGACTGTCGTCTTAAAAAAGGACACTGCATTTTGTGCCTGGCATCCTGCGGCTGGGGATGATAAAGAGGCTCTCCAAGGTTCTAAAGACAAAGCATGGAAGTTGATACAGGGGTCGTGTATCAGTGTTATCTGAAGTGCTGCTGGTAGTGATGTAGCAGTTTAGACTACAGTTTGCGCCGCTGCGGCAGACGGCCTCACAGAGCTTCATGGGAAGGCAGGAGCAAGACCCTGCCCGCAAAGAGCGAATACCGTCATTGATTGCTGCATAAATACACAACTGTCACAGCAGACGGTGGGATTAAACCAGTAAAGCTGTTAAGAAGACGTATACAAATATAAATAAATAGGTAACGGAACGCATCGGTAATACCGTTGCAATAAACATTTGAACAATGCTGCGTTATGTTTTGCGCTTGCAGGTCCGAAGGAGTCCACACTTTCAGATTTCTGGCGGATGGTTTGGCAGGAAGGTTCGTACAAAATAGTAATGCTAACCAACCTGATGGAACAAGAGAAGGTGCGTATATATTTTTTTCTTTGTTTCGCAGAATTCAAAGAAATAGGGCGTATAAATTATCAATACGAAAAAAACAATTGCCGGTTGAAAAGTTGTCGCCATACTTGTGCGGGAAATGTAGGCAATCCCATATGCATCGTGAACGTGACAAATGTGAGTTAATCTAATTTACCACTGAAGCCTTCTAAACATGAACTTAGAGTTTGTTCTTTCCTGCTAGTAAGATTTGTTTTCCTCTAATTTATTTTGTACGGTTTTCTACAACAACACAATTGTTTTCTTTTTCAAGTGAATCAATCAGTAATACTTGTGCGAAATTATTTATAGCCATTCCCACACAGAGAATTTAGCATGTCACCTCAGAATTCTCCAAGGCTTGCAGAAGGTGACTACGGAGTTTTTTTTCCCGAATGATAAGATCCCTTTTTCTCTAATCCATGTGACCAGTTTTTGCAACAACCAAATCGTTATCTATCCTACTATATTTGGTCAGTCGGCATTTGAGTAAGTGGTTAGACTGTCTTGGTGCAGTCAGTATGCTTGTCGTGGCGTTCAGTTTTGCTGGTGACATTACGGTACAAATTGTTACGACCATCCCGTCGTTGAAACAAAACGTAACCATGGCGCTACAGGTTCAAAAAACTGATATATTTTAAACAGAAACCAATGGGATCGATATATTTCCGTTTACGTTGCGAGGTCTATGCAGGACCCTATGTTAGAAAGTTTGTTCAACGTCACAAGCGTTGTGTGGGACCGCAGACTCCAGGGACAAAGGCATTTATGCAGAAAAAATACCGTGCGCATCACCAGTTAAAGGGCGATTGTGAAAAACCTAAAGTAGCTCGAGAGAGCCGTTAACCTGGCCATGGGCACCGATAATGATTATCGTAAGTGCACTACGATTATGGCGATCCATAAACTTTCTGCAACTTCTTTTTACACGAAATAAAAATTAAAGCTGTGGTTTTCTGTTCTTCTTTCCTCCATCGTTTTCATGGCGCAAAGAATGCGCCCTAAACTGCTCAAAGTAATTTAAGCAGAACAGGTGCCTCCTCAAATGGGTAAAGGCTACCTTTGCAGTTTTTGTTCGCCCACGAAACAAATGAATGCAGTATCTTGCTGCGCGTTCAACTTGGCGTGTTTGGTGCAACTTTTCAATGAGGAATGAGGTGAACTAGAGTAGGCCAGTAAGTAGGAAAAATACAGCAGATTGCTCTAGAGGATGTGATCATTTCGGTGCCGTAGGACGGACTTTTTATTTATGTGATTCGTATAAGAATATGTCGTCTGCCCTATCAATCAAAAGCATTCTTGCCCGCGGAAATAGCACCCAGTTCTGTATTCTGAAGAGCGTTTAACATAGACGACCAAAAATAATCCTCGCCATAATGAGTTAAAGTGCCATTTGCACGAATGATTACAAAGCGCCGCATATTATGTTGCTGTTGATTACACGTTCAAGGCGCAGTGGCGTCCTACGACACGGGAAAAAGTGGGGCATACACAGCCAACTTCACTACCTCCCAAAGCCCATCAAATTATCAATCAGGCTCCCGCAGGGCAGGATGTTGCGGTGTTTCGCTTCCGTTTTTATCCCAATGGGCACTGGCAAATTCTCCTCGTGAGTGACAGTAGATTTGTCCTTCTACACACCCCAGTAGTGAAAAGAGCAAAGGAACAGCGGTAGATTTATTCTCCCATTCATCCGGGACGCAAAATCACGCGCCGGGCAGACGCCCACCCACGTCATCTGACGACTACCTGGTATATCATCAAGCATTGAAACATGTTTTCTCTGTACGCAAATAAGCATCTTTATTCGTCTGGCATCAATGGGCTTTCTTCGGATGGCTTCCTCTATTACTCCATAGCGCTTCACTGCGGCCACCGCCACCGATGCGCAGGTTCGCGAAAAAAATCGTGAAAATAGAGCACGTGCGAAAATTTTGCAACGAAGTTACAATGCAAGTTACAGTTAGCTGACAAAAATACCTGTTATTGAAACCTTGGTACTTTTACCACCGCTAAAAAGGCTTAATATCGAAACTTTAGCTTTACCCAATAGGGCAATCCGTATCATAAATCCGTATCATCAGTGTAACGCAGCTACTAATATCCTCCGTTTTGGTCAGTGGGCTATGTGGTATAAAACTGTGAAATAAAGTACAAATTGTGTGTTATTTTGCAGGCAGTGACCGCGGCAAAAAAGACTTTGGTGAGGATTTTTTCCCGCACAGAAGTAATGGGCATCAGCGAAACATATTTAATAATCCCCAATATTTTCCCGCAAAATACTGGTAGGAAAAGCAAGGCTATATTTGGCAGTGTACTTCATTTCTTCTCTAGAGTATTTCTGGCATCTTTGCTTAATGGTGGACTTTTAACTATGCAAAACAGTATAGAGAGGTTTGCTTTACCTAGCGCAACATCATAATACTCAGTCCATTTCGGTTCTTTTCAGACAAAGTGTTCGCAGTATTGGCCAGAGACTTCGAAGACGTACAGCAACTTTACCGTTACTTTGATGAAGACGGATGCACAAGTCGACTTTGTTGTGCGAGAGTTTCAGGTTACCTTGGTAACTACATCCTCTTTTATTTGCGTGTTTATACAGCATTAAAAATAAAATTCTAGAGAGCGCTTCCCATCAATTTACCTGTGACGTCAAAGTGATATACGAAGGTTAAGCTTGAGCTTCAATTGGTGGTTCGTGCAAGTTCCTATGCGCATGCAAGTACAATTCAAAAAAAAAATTCCCCCGCATTTCCCCGAGGGGGAGAATGTGAAAGTGCGAATGCACGGTTGTCGGCCCGCTTGCGGCGCTTGCGCTCGGCCCCCACAGCCCACCGCCTCGCCGCCTTCTCTTCCATCTCTTCCATCGGGTTTGTAGTATCACGTGTACACCACGCAGTTATCAAGCCGCTATAACGCCGCTGAGTCGCCAACGCACGCCGCTGACGACGTAGTTTGAATGCGTTAAAGATATAAGGCGCGTTACTGACACCGATATCAGCGTCGCGTCCGCGGCGTATTCGGTAGAGCGTCGGGCTGCGGCCCGCAAAGTCCTCGGATCGAAACCTGGCGCCGGATGCTGTTTCTTTTTTAAATATAGAGGAGCACTGCGGACGCCGCCGCCGCCGACGCCGCCGCCGCCGCCGGCGGTGGATGGTTTGGGGTCGCTTATAAAGTGCATTCGCACTTAAAAAATAAGTTGGAATTTACAAATTGCCCGGTAAAGTGTTTTTCTCATAAGAAGAACCAATGAATGTGCGAGAAGAAATAATAAACGATTGCCCCAAGCAATGTATAAATCGTCGTATGGATTGATGTAAACCATTACGTGTATCTATGCGTATCAGGTTAAAATTGGTTCCGTCACAATTAGGTGGCCTTTCGAATCGATTTTTTCCTTACGTTTGCGCATTTTTGCTTAGAAGCCTTTGTTTTGTATACATTATTTATGTTTTTTTACAAAAATGTGGCAAAGCCCAAGCGAAAAGAACAAAAAGACGACCACAATGACTTTTAGCCTAATTGTGAAATGTTTGCGAAGCACATATGCACACTATAGTATAGAGTGTTGGTTTAGCTTCACAACAAAGCACCGGAGTGAGCAAAAAAAAGACGTGTGGCTGACCAAACCAGCTTGCCGAATTCCAGCTACGCGCTAACTATCTGACTTCAATTTTACCGGCGCAGCGGTACTTGCCAGTGCAGAACTTCGCATTTGCATTGAGTGACGCCAAAGTGCACAATGGACTTTTCATTAAAATCATGTACTAAATAAACATCATCATTCGCAGAAAAAATTCGACGTTGACTGCATAAATACTTAAATTGAGAGAATTGTGGAGAAGCTGAACTGCGGAATTGCCTTGGCGGGAACCACATCGCTTAATTTAAACATTTGTGACGGCGAAGTGCGAAGTCTTTACGCAAAGCATGGCACTCAAGATATTCAATTTATTCAGAACTCTGCTTGCTGCGCTATACGGACGTCCTTCACAATACTTTTAACTGTATCAGTACGTCATTGATAAAAACGAATATCTAACCAACAAAAATGCGTAGTGTTCACGCCTCGTTCAACCAATGAACCAATGAATGGCACTGTTAAGAGCGGCACCTGGACTTTTGTTATGTTTGTGGTTGCGGGTTGCGTATATTTTGGTGACAATGCCCTCACAGTTGTTGCACTTACACAGCAAGCAAAGCTAAGTCACCGGTTCAAATTTTTCATCTGTTTCCACCAGCACGGCAATACCCGGAGAGTAGTTCAGTTTCACTTCACAGCGTGGCCGGACCATGGAGTTCCCCTGCACCCAGCGGCTTTTCGAGCTTTCCTTGGAAGAATACGGGATTTCCTGCCGCAAGACGAGCACCCTATAATTGTGCATTGCAGGTATAAAAAACGCAATTTGAAAAGCACCCCAGGCATTGTTTGGTACACGTGTATATTGAAGTTTTGTCAGCATACTGCCTTAGGCATTAAATTTTACCCTAGTTTACAGCTTTTAAGCGCCGATGATATCACAACATTAAAAATGAATATTTGCTTTTAGGGTTTTCTCTTGAAGCTGAGCAATGGCACTTATTTTAGGAAAACTCATTATAACTATTCGATGTTTTGTCCAGTACATTAGCTACGTTTAAACAAGATAGACGTCAACAAGTGTGCCGGATTACAAGTGAAATTGTGCACAATCGCTTCTCAATATTTTAACAGGTGCGGCTCACCGCGGAAATGTATATTCACTATTTAAATATATACATTTGCAGAGCCTAATCTTGAAAAATCACGAGCCAGTCTACTCCGGGAAGGAGGCTGACGAGCAAAACTGATCTGGCACCGAATTTCGAACAAGCGTGCACATCCCGGTGACGATACATTTTTTCAGCTGCTGAAGATGCTGTCATCGAAACATCCTAGACCTTACCTTAGCACACGGCCGTTCTGATGAAAAAATTAGCTGCCATGACAACGGCAATGGTGCGGCGCTATAAATCCGTGCCTGGCCCACCGAATTAGTTTCGGCCCTCCTGTGCAGCAAGCAGCAATTAAGAAGCAAGCAAGCGCGTCCCAACACACTTATGCTTTCAGCAATGGAGCGCCTGAAGGTTCAAAGCCACGTGAGGTGGCGTGGTCGCTCCAGCGTGGGCGACGTCCGTCACCTTAGCAGAGCCTAAGAAAACAAACCACACCTGATTCGAGCGTGTGCTGGATGAGGGCAGGGGTTTTATTGGCGCCGAATCGTGAGGCAGAAAAAGAATTTACAAGAACCCTGCCGTAAACAGCTCTCTGTAAAATAATTGAGGCTGTTTGAGGCACACGATAGTCTTTAAATCAAGATGAGTAGAGTGTCGCTGCACCACTCTTTCCACTTCTGCTAGGCCATTACAGGCAGTTTTATTCAGCACTCGTTTCACGGAGTGGCGCTGATAAAATCTCAAGATATACCTTACGAATGTAGTCCATGAGGTAAGAACGAGGCACGGAGAGAGTTAAGAAATTCATATTTATAGATAGTACCGTTCGATAGCGCTGGTTAAACATGCACTTTAAAACGAACCACTAAAATCAAGTAGTTCATCTTGTATTTTTGGCGACAAACGACTGAACGTTTAATTCGCCAAAAACGATTTGAACACACTCCTTCTGGAAGCCTAGAAGGTGGCAGAAGTTTCGTGGGCTCTGTGACGTAAAGTTTCCAAGCGCAACTAAGCTGGTACACGCAACAAGGATGTCGGTTATAATGTAGGTTTCGCAATACAACCGATTTTTGTGCAGTGCATATCCCCTAGCTAATATACAAGCCACCGTTTCATCCCGGGGAAACCCCATGGACATTTAAATAAATTGGTTCACACAATTTTAACTTGGCTCTAAACTCCCCGTAGTCTGAACGGCGACATTAGCTAGTCTGTAACCATGGCACTACCATACGTATTCAAATACTCTGTAAGTCTAAATACAATATCGGAAAAATCGCATAAACGAATAAAAAACTTGATTATATTATTCTTTTTGCGGAGACGAATTTTCATACACGTGCCTTCATCTCACGCACAGTTAAAAATACGTTGCTCTGCTGCTCACAGCCTTGGTTGCCAGGTATTCTTCTGGCAGGATTGTAGATCTACAATTTTCGCCTCCGAACGTTCTGTGGCACTATCATCAAAACCTGATCGGTTGATGAGGTTTTAAGGGGCACCTTTTCATTTGATTTAGAGGTCAGGTCATATACCCCTCAAAATCTATTGTCTTTCCCTTTCATCTTGATTAACAGAACCTTATCTAGGTTTTCAGTCTGTTACCCTAATTGTCCACCAGTTGTCAACTCATCTAACTACGTGGCCAGCCCAAGTACATTTCTTTTTCTTTATCTGAACTATAATATCGTCACCTCGAGTTCACAGCCTGTTCCAGGGAGCTCGTATCCTGTCCCGGAGTGTTACTCCGATCAATATTCGTTACTTTGCCCGTTGAGTTACTCAGCAACCCAGGTTGGTTTCTATTTGTTTAGTAGGGCGCCAAGTTTCCAATGTATTTATCATCCCCGACAGGACGCATTGCTTATATATTCTTTTTTTCAGTGACAGATAGCCCGCTTTTCAATATATGACATCGTCTGCCAAAAGTACTTCAGACCATACGTATTCTGCACCGAATTGCCATTTCGGGATTGGGGTTGGCTCTGACATTTTTTCTAAAATAGATATACTCTACTTGTTCTAGCGCCTTGTAATATAAGTTGAGGACGGTGCTTTTGCCATGTTTGTTCAACATCACTTTACATTCGTCATATTTATCTTTTGTCCTACTGCCTTGCTTTCTGATCCTAGTTCCTCCAACGTTCTTGCGGGTGTTCCGCAGACACGCTTAACAAGAAAATGTCCTCTGAAACCAGAATTGGTTTCAGAGGACATGTGTACTCCTCAATACCAGCAGATTAGTTTCGAGCCCAACAATCTTGTGCTCTATCAATTAAACATTCTTTTTCCGTATTTGGAACTCATGGAAAATAGTTAGGTCCCAACAGAGATTTTCAAGGCGAGTAAATAATTGTAAGTCCAGCAGTCAGTGCTACCGTAAAATGTCAGCAGTTATTGGCTAGGCGACCAGCTATTTGTCAGATCAGTTCATTTGCAAGAGACTACAGAATATAAAAATGCCGCTATTTTTGCTATACCGGGCGGCTGCGCACAATTTTTTGTCCGGGGAAGTACTTGACACCTTTTCGGAACAAATTTAAAATATAGATGCCGTGGTCTGAGAAACTCCTTTTAAACAATATAGTGCCCATTTTTACGGGAACACAGCTGCTGCCACTCCTGTTGTGTGTTTTCCTGCAATGACTGACAGGTTTCGCCCAAGCCAGACAGCCCCAACCTGTACGACCCGCCGCGGTGGCTCAGCGGCTAAGGCGTTGTGCTGATGAGCATAAAGACGCGGGTTCGATTTCCGGCAGCGGCGGCCGCTTTTCTGATGGAGGCCTAAAGCAAAACCGCTCGCGTGTTCGAGATTTCGGCGCACGTTAAAGATCCACAGGGGGTCAAAATTAACTCGGAGCCCTCCACTACGGCGCGCATCATCGCCTGCGTTGCATCGGCGCGTTAAACCCTACAATCAATAAAACAATCAATCAAACAATCAATCAATCAATCAATCACCCAACCTGTAAGAACGCGCTACCAGGGTAACAGTTTTAAAAGCTGCTGCGGCGATGTACTGCATGTTTCTGATGGAGGCCTAAAGCAAAATCGCTCGCGTGTACGAGATTTCAGCGCATGTTAAAGATCCAAAGGGGGGTCAAAATTAACTCGGAGACCTCCACTACGGCGCGCCTCATCGCCTGCGTTGCATCGGCGCGTTAAACCCTACAATCAATCAATCAATCAATCAATCAATCAATCAATCAATCAATCAATCAATCAATCAATCAATCAATCAATCAATCAATCAATCAATCAATCAATCAATCAATCAATCTATCAATCAATCAATCAATCAATCAATCAATAAATCAATAAATCAATCAATCAATAAATCAACCTGTACGAATGCGATACCAGGGTAAAAGTTCTAAAAGCTGCTGGGGCGATGTACTGCATGTTTCTTTAATCTGTTCTGAAACGCTTCTGTGCAAGTAAACGTTACTGATCAGTAAATTTGACTGTCAAGGGACACTGAAGATAAAATGGCAGTTGCTCTACTTCGAAAGATTAGCTACCGAAACTAGGAATATACTACTCTTACGCGTAGCTTTTTTTACTGAGATAGAAAATAGTGAAAACATGACGACAGGTGCCGCCGCTATGGCTATACCCCGCAACTTGCACAAGATGTGGTTGAACCTTTGAAAACGTCTGTGGTGCGAAACACCTTTCCTGGCGTCCGCTGCATCGAACTACTCATTTATTCTTTGCGCGGCGGGACCGCTTCTTGAGAAAGCGTGCGAGCTACGCACTAGCGGTTGATTGAAAGACAACATTCCCGGGGCCTCAACATGACAATGTTGCTCTTAAAAAAAATCACGCCATATCCACGGAATGAATGATGATAAGTGGGGCGAAGCTCGAGAGGGGGAGATCATCGGTAACCGTAACTCACCCGTGCAAGTTCGCCCATTACATCATTAAGACGTAAGACTGTGTGCGTGCATTGTACAAATCAACTTTTATTTTGTTCTTGTTCGTTTGTTGTTGTTGTTGTAGGGTTTGTGAGGCTGCAAGCAAGCGCTCGTATCGGCAGGAAAACCCCGATGCAGTGAGGGCTCGCGAGGCGGCTGCAAAACGCATCAAGCGAGCTCAGCCCGAAGCTGCCGACGCGCGGTTTAAGCGCGACTTTCTAGACGACATGCTTCGGCCTCTCTTTCGCGCACGGCGGGATCCTGTCGGCGAGCGAGCGCTGCCGCCGCCCTGCGCGCCCTCCGCTCCGATGCCTTGTCAACAACCACCTCCTCCATCCGGTGACTCGTTGGGAAAGAGGCAGCGCGTCAACAGCGATTGCCTTTTATAGTGTCACGAATGACGTCATCATGACGTCACTCACACCAGCGCCACCTGCGAGTGAGTCATCGAACTAGGCGGTCACGTAGCGCCACCTGCGAGTGAGTCATCGAACTAGGTGGTCACGTACCACGAGACACAAGGGATGGACATACCCACGGCTTTAGGAGCTTCGCCCCTAAAAACTCTGAGCTGATCACGGGTACTATGAAGAAAAATGTTGCCTAGTCTTCCGGAGCTGCGAAGGGTGTGGAAGGTCGGGAAAGCACGACTTATTTCACCGCAACTGACCAACTGCTCGGTGTGTGGTCGCGTTGAACTCGGGTACTTCTATAGCGCTATACATCACCGCTGAGTTGCTTGCTTTCGGCTTTTCGTGACGCAAACAGCGGCTGTCGCTGTTTGCGTCGCCTTCGATGAGCGGTTGATAGCGACTTATCAGCAATTCAGGCCTCTTTCGGCACCGAATCAACGCAAAAATGGCTATAGCCACGTTGCGCTGGTGCATGCCTCGCAATCAGCAGCGCCGTTTTCTATATTCCGATGGTTTGGGGGGCCATTTCTTGTAGGAAAGATGCCAGGCGTATCACGGTAGGAAAGATGCCAGGCATATCACGGGCTCGGTTCATAGCAATCATAATACGTAATTGCCGGCGCTTTGTCCTAGACACGGACAGCGTGGATTATCTCGAGTCAGGCATAGGTGCCCACACAAAGAAGGCACCTAAGGAAACGTCATGATAACAAGTCCTCGAAGAACGAAGAGCTTTGCGCAGGCGAAAATACGTCATTAGGTGCTATTGTAGCCGACCAGTCAGATTGCAGATGATAGAAAAGGCAGCGACGAATAGTTGCATTCATGACGGCCGTCTTTCTTTACACCGTGACTCAGTGTCAACGACATAGATTGTTGGTATAGAATGCTGCAAGCGGTCGTTGATAACGGCTCGATAAAAAGTCGCTCCTTTATCTGCGCCCCTGCGTGCGCTGCAGACAACTTTACTAGGAAGAGTGCTGCGCTCACAGCAGTCTCTGTGCGGTGCAACGTGCCCATGGGAAGGTCCGACTTTCTCTTTAAACCAACTTGCTGGTTGACTTTAGTGTCCCTTTAAATACATATGGAGGTCTGTTTACTTCAGATGAAATCCTGTCATGGGACACACATTTATGCTTTGCATATAAACCAAGTTGCATACAGCAATATTAAGCGACCATTTCGGCGAAGTTTTTTAGATTTTCAGAACACACGCGCTCTTGAGGCAGACGCGGTAACTATTCTACATGTGATCGTAGAATTCCAATACCAAGTCATGTTCGGAAATGGGCCTAAACAGAAAACTTTGCACCTTTTATGCTCTTCGCCAAACATGCTTTTAAGGGTAGAAAGAGATTAATGTGCGAGAAGCACGCAAACGGAAGACTACTGTAACCAAAGTTTTATGGAGAGGCAAACTCGGTGTATTTTAACATGACGTGCCAATTTAGGAGACACTGCGGAAAGGACCAAGCTAAAACTGGCAAGTATACGGCAATGAGATTAAAAGCTCTTAATCGGATGGCACCATTGCCGCCTCGATGTTCCGGAAATCGGTTCCTAATTTTTTTCATCCTCCACTTCACGCTTTTCATCGTGGCGCTGCCAATTGCCTGAGTTCGTCCATTTTCTTCTTCCGAGCTTCTTTTCCAACGACCCTTCAGTGTTTTGTGTTTCACCTCATTAAGTGCCCGCACTTATCATTTTGTCTCTCAATTCATCTGACAAGAGCGTGTCAGAGTTTCGGCTCATGTTTCCCTGCGACTTCCCCAAATTTCGCAAATTATGTGATGTGGGGATGTGTTGTCTCAAACAGCTTGATCCAAAAGTTTACTCGGTGTACTGACCTTGAGACGATAGGAAGTGATCCCCTCCAAATTTTAATATCATAACCAGATGTGTCTGCGTCTCGGTGCGAAAGCAACTTCGGATGCACAGACTGGACTGCCTCAAAAACCGTGTCGACGTGGAGATAACCGCCGCCACTTCCGACGACGACCTAATGCCAATTATGGCTCGTTGTATAAAGGAGTCCTCGAGAGTCGTACGGGAGCGCCTTGCTATGAAAACTGACGCAGAATACTAAAGGCTGCGTGCTATGCGTAGGCGTGCTGAGCGGAAGGCTCACCGTACTAAAGATTTAGAGGATTTGACTCAGGCCCGTAAAGCTCAAAGGCATGTGAGACGCTATTTGGAAAAGTTGCGTCGACAACTGTGGCGTGACTTCTGTAGTAGATTGGACGTCCGTAACCCTCTCTCTCGTATATGGCGAGTCATAAAGGGCATGCGCAAGAACAACCAGCAGCTCAATCCATTCGGGGCACTGTCATCACACGAACGAATCCCCCAAAAAGAAGCGGCTGAAGAGTATTTTAGGCTCCCGTCTACGATTTCTCTGCCTCCAGTGTCCTCTCTGCGTGTTCCCGACACAGTGCCACCGGCCTCCATACCTGCCATGGACCTTCCATTTTCGAAAGGCAAACTCAATGCGGCAATATCAAACGTCAAGAAACTCTCTTCTCTAGCTTGCGACGGCATAACATGCGAGGCGATTTCCCACCTCTCTCATCACTCCCGCTTACGCCTTCTGGAATATTATAACTCGACGTGGCTGCGGAGTACAGTGCCTGCAGAATGGAAAAGAGCCAAAATTACCGCAATTCTAAAACCCGGAAAGCACCCATCACGGTACGACTGTTTCTGTCCCATAGTTCTACATAGTTGCATTGGCAAAATCACGAAAAAAAATGATCTTTTAAAGAATTACTTGGTACATGGAAAATAAGAATCTTTATCCACCGGAAATGAATGGGTTTCGAGAAAACCGGTCAGCTATCGACACTATCCTTGCTCTCGTGGCGTCCCTAGAAGAAGGATTACACCACGGAGATATAGCAACAGTGGTTTATCTAGACATAAAGTCGGCATTTGATTCGGTCTTTCATACAGCCATTCTAGAGTTCCTTGCTGCTCTTGGACTTGGTGGGAGGCTGTATGCATGGATTTCCAGCTGCTTGAAATGAC
The DNA here is from genome assembly GCF_048455015.1 of Haemaphysalis longicornis. Lineage (NCBI taxonomy): Eukaryota > Metazoa > Arthropoda > Arachnida > Ixodida > Ixodidae > Haemaphysalis > Haemaphysalis longicornis. The sequence goes on from NW_027526225.1 coordinate 34,841,075, forward strand.
GAGAGCTTCTTATGAGCACACAGGAAGGTCCTATGTCATATTACAGTATAAAAAAGGGGTACCTCAAGGAGCGGTTTTGAGTCCTTGGTTATTTAACATTACACTAATCGACCTAAAGCGTGTGCTTCCTCCTCGTGTAAAGGTTACAATTTACGCCGACGACATCTGCATTTGGAGTGCAGCAAGGTCACGTCTAAATACACAACAGAGGCTACAGAAAGGTCTAAAAACGTCTCTGAATACCTTGCACCGAACGGCCTCCGCCTCTCACCTGAGAAGAGCGTTGCCATGGCATTCTCCCGCAAGCGGATGACTCAGTACCCATTCACTCTTGGGGGCCGTTGCCTGCCTTATGTGCGCACTCAAAGATACCTCGGGATAACCATAGATCGAAACCTCTCCTGGGCCCCTCTGGTTTGGAGACTACGTACTCGCATTTCCGCGGCGGCGCAAGTCATTGGATACCTTGCCGGAAGTCAATGGGGCAGTGACTGTCGATCGATGGGGCTTCTCTCCAAGGCTTATGTTGATGGCTTGATGCGTTATAGCCTGCCTGTTTTGCAGCAGCTCTCGACCACAAGCAAAAAGGAGCTGATGGGGCAAGAAATAACGGTCTGCGCACCTTCCTTGGCCTTCATAGGGGCTCTTCCTGCGCTGGTACCGTTGCGGAGGCTGGCTGCTTGCCCTTAGATGTTCTTGGGCTACAGGAAACATTCCGAATGTACTCTATTTCACACATCAACCAATCTTTTGACCCGTGTTGTACAACGCAACGAAATCTCCAGCTTTGCAGAGATGATAAACTCCATTAACATATCTTTACCATCCCAAGCGCGACCAACCATGCCGTCTGATTTCCCCCCCTGGACTCTGTCACCGGTGTACATAAACCTCAACGTACCTGGTGTCACCTCAAAGAAAACACTCCCTGAATTGTGCCTCCTTCAACTCGTGCTCGCCCACATCAGTGGCTGTTATTCACATATGGCCCACATTTTTACGGATGGTTCATCTACACCTCACAGTAGGCATCGGGTGTCTACGTTTCGTTTACCGAGCAAGCGCTGTCCTTCCACCTTGAACGTGCAAGGTCATCCACGTCGGCCGACCTTCATGCAATTAGACAAGCCCTCCGTTACATTCTTCGTCAGCCATCAGTAGAATGGGCTATATTCACGGAATATACACAGCACTGCATACCCTACAGCACGCCAGTTGCTTCAGCCTTCACGACCATGTATCCCGCGACATCACCTACCTGCACCATCTAGCCTACGTCGCTGGGCATCCTGTGACCTTGCAATGCATACCCGCATTTGGTGGCGTTCTCGGCAACGAGAAAGCAGATGAGAATGCTCGCAGAGGGCTACAACTGCGCAATGTAAGAAAATTTTTTTTGCAAAGTACAAGGCTGCACCGCTAGCGAAGCAGCTTGCCGTAGAGTAACAAAACCGCCTCTGGTCTTTCCCCGAAACTCACCACCCTTTTCTGTATTATATAGACTCTGTTCCGAGAACGAGGCTCCCAGAACAAATCCCACGTCGACTTGACACGCTCTACCATCGGCTGCGCCTCAGCGCAACACTTACGAACTCCTACCGACATCACCTCGGTCAAACCACAAACCCTTACTGTGATAACTGTGGTTTGCCAGAAACTGCTGAACACGTTTTATTAATGTCCGGCGTACAGCCAGAAACGGAACCACCTCGCCAAGAAGATAGAGTGCCTGAATAACGGACTTTTATCATTGAAAGCTCTTCTTGGACCAAGGTCATCTCCATCATCCCAGCGAAAGGTGTTAGATGCACTGTTTTATTATTTACACGACATCGGCGTAGCAGAGACACTGTAGAACTCTACATCGTCATCCTGTGAGACCACCTTTACTTTTACGTGACCCACGGAACACTCCACGTTGCCGTCTTTTTTACCTCTTCTATTTCTCCCCTCTCTTTCACCCTACTTCCTTTAGGGACTTTACTCCCTCCACCGCACCCCCGCAGAGTAGCATGTAGGCGAATACATGCCTGCAGACCTCTCTGCTTTCTTTTAATATAGAGCTCCCTCTCTCTCTTTCTCTCTCTCTTTTTCTCTCTCTCTCTCTCTCTCTCTCCTGCGAATGCTTGAAATAGCATGGCTCCCTTAATCTTGCATCTAACGAACAAATAAATTTGAGCTATACGTACAGTTTCTTCTTGCCTTATGAGTGCTTTGTTATATTTGTCCTAATATAAGTTCCTTCTATTTCTACGAAACTAATTCACATATTAAAAACTGTCTATTCGTGCTACGAGTTAGTTTAACCCCTCGCGCTTTTTAATGACAGTCTTCTGTGACTATATTTGCTCGCATTTTTTTCTTTCTAGTGACGGAATCGGTCGCACCGGTGCATTTGTCCTCGTGGACAGCATGTTGACCCAGGCTGAGGCTGAGGGTGGAGTCGACCTAGTGGCTCAGCTCAACGCCATGCGACAGAGCAGGGTGGACCTGATAGATTCATTGGTGAGAAGCATTAAACTTTTATCCATGTCACAGGTAATAGAATGAAATGGTACTGTCTGGTACTGTGTAATAGCCTAAAATGCTGGTGTACATCACCCTGAGATTTGCAGAAACCTTCGGTGAACAGGGACCTTAAAAACCTGGAAGGGAATAAGGTACATCTCCTTGGCCACTCTTGTGTTTTACTCGGTCTGTAAAGTTTTTACTGTTGTTCAATTGTCGCGAAGAATAAACCCCAGCCATGGTATCTTGTGCAAGAAAACATTATTTTTAAGCATCAATTTGTTAAATCGCTTAGCCAGGAGGCGTGTAAAAAGTAAAAAAACACAGGTTAATCTGTACATTACGTAAGCAGAATTTTTATACAAAAGTATTTACAATGTACGAAAATTTAAATTTCCAAATAATATAGTTCTTGCTTATTAACAGATTATTCATTCTGTATTCACTAGCCACTTATTTATTTATTATTCACTAATACCAATGTCATTAAAAACTGCTTTTTAGTCATCCCAAAACTCCACAAAGATGGCAAAACCGGTCTTTCTTCAGTCTGCCACCGGAAGCTAAGGTTCACCAAGATTGTAATACTGACCGCAGCGCTTACAAAATCTTCATGAAGCATTACCTTATATTTCAGTTTCTTGAATAATAGAAAGGTACAGCGAGAACATAACGTGCGCCAGTCAAACGACCACTATTATGGGTTCATTGTAATGCTTTCCTTGTTACTGTCTTGCATTGCAGGAACAATACATCTTTGTCTACAATATTCTGGTGGAGATACTTTGCCCCAAGAACCACAAGCTGTCCATCGAAGAGTTTGTCAGGCTCCACCCGAAGCTTAAAGCCAAGTTCCCTGCAACTGGCAAGAGCTTGATTAACCTTGAGTTCGAGGTAAGAGGTAGCAGTATGACCTCCGCTAAACTTTCCTTCTGTTGTGCCTAACTGGCGTAGTACAACTGAACAGCCTGCAACACTTTTTTACTTTCTTCAGCCACAAATGGCGGACGTAGCTCACACATTCTTGCCAACAGCACAGTAGTTGAGTGCGCATTTTTCCTAATTAATGCATTTTGGGATAAAGTGGTGACAGTGTTCTATTGGTCATTTACCTTGTTAAGAGTGGCAGTATCATTCATGTCTACATGAGCAAACATCGCCTTCGTAACAATGAAGTATTACAAATAATTGTGTTATAATATGTAGAGAAAAATGAATTTCATATATAATAAGAGGCATAAGGCATAATTACGCAAATGAAGGTAACAGGACGAGGTAAACATAAATCCTCATGTTCATTACTCCTGGAAAACGATATGTTAACAGGTCGCTGGTTTAAGATTCTGAAACATAAAACAACGGCTACAAATCTTGCAAGCAAAACAAAGCTGGCACATAACAGGGCCAGCTGTCCAGAAGCCGACAATGTCCCCGCTCAAGATTAGCCAATTTGCCTGAGACTCGCCTCCAGCAATGGTTAAGCGTTGGGAACACACACTCTTTGGAATTTGGCCTATACCAAACAGGGAGAGAGAAAGGGCGAGAGCTGCAGCGCAAACCCACACCCACGTAGTCCACCTCATCCTGAGCGCCACGGCGGCAGCAGGTACCTTATATTGGGGGAAGCTTGCAAAATCGTTTATAGAAGCTTCTTGACAAACTGCACCCGAACGCATTTAGAAAACATTTATGATTTCAACCCGCAATAAATGAGTAAGCAAATGAAAGATTCAGCAGTTTTATTAAAAAGACAAGAAAGTAGCCATGTAGAAGTGCGTGACGAAAGCATGGTAGTCTTCTTCATGGTTTCCCAAGCACGCGACCTTAGGATGCTTCTAACTTTGTTGCTCATATTGCTTCAACCATGCCAGCTTCCAGACAAACTGATTTTGAGAATAATTAAAATACTTAGGTCATGATGAGTGGCTGGAGGGAGCATTTTAAGAGCGTTGAGGAAATGATGGGTCCAATTGCTGCTTTTACCCTGTACCTGGCGCCCGACACCCAGAGTATTCGTAATTGTCACACTGGTACTACAAGATTTAAAATGCCTTTAGGTGCTACTAGAGCGCTCCTCCTAGACGACTCAGCGTAATTGTGCCAGATGCGATGCTTTTTTCTTTGTTTTACATTTTGCAAAAATTAGGCATCGGCAACACTATAACTTGCGAAGATTCGTTTTTTTTAAACCCCTTATTGTTTAAGAGCTCTTAGAAAAGACAGTGCTACTTGAAGGATGTTCTTCAAACTCTACTGTTTGGTCCCTACAATGCAGAATTACAACTTTGTCCTGGTCTTACCATGAATATTCGTTGAGAAATACCGCCTTCAACGGGGTGGGATCATACACACTGCAAAATTCTACTCTGCCCCATCCTCAATCTTCCACCCCGAATCACGTTGCAGGCGAGTCTGTGAACCGTGAAAAAGACATTGTTGCGTCTATTACAGCTGCAGGCATCACCCGTTTGTGCAGAGAACCCAATGTCTTATATTTCCAAGGGTTGGGCTGTAATTTGCTCCTGAAGTAGCATTTCTTTTAATGGTCGCACTAACACTTTCAGGGCTTGTGCCTCGAACTAACATTAAAGCCGGAGATACCTCCAGTACAGAGCGGTACTGCGTGATTCGATCGCTGCAGAAGGTATGACTTGTAGTTCAGATTTGCATTCGTTGCTTTTAGGTAGATATCGAAGCATACGTAGCTGCAACTGATCGAAAGCTGCTCCTTAGCAACGATATGGCTTCAGTGGTGTCGCTTAAGTCCGCAAAAACAGCGGCAACGAACTAGGAAGGAGAAAGCTGTTTTCAGCCAGCTTAACGTTTTTAATATGCATACAGCCTCGCAAGTTAGCTTCAGTTCTACTTTCTGACTTCTTTATCGAAGTATTCAATCTATTAGTTGGCTACTTCTTAAGAGGGTTTAACAGTTTTTAAAAGGTTTACACAAGTGTTGCAGCGGCCTTTAAAAATGTCTGCACTCCTCCTGAGTGTAGACTCACTTAGCACTCGATAGACGTGACTGGAGACCTTTCCGAGGGTCTTGCGTCCTGCAGTGGACATACGCAAGCTGCTGCTGCTGTTACTGCTAATGATGATGATGATTTATTCTACACGAGTGTAGTTCTATTTTCACATAGTTGAGAAAACCATCCGGTACCTCTGGCAATTGCGCCGGAGACGCAATGTTAAGCACCATAGTGAAGTTGTAATTAACATACCTACCCGTGTAGCCCCGCATTTTTCGGGAATGAATTTTTTGTTTCGCCAAATGTCTTGAGTGCAGGCATTTTGAAACGGACGAGAGAAGTTTTTCTCCACAAGTGAAGGGCCTTGTAAATCTATCTTACCGAGTGGTGTCTACAAATTCATTTCTCGGTGGCGGTCCTCGATTATGTGTACTACATATTAGCCATCACAAATATTATGTTGATGTGCTGGATCATCGTTTGGTGTAATAACCTTTTCCCTCAGGAGCTGGACCGGATGCATCCCCCTCAAGTTCCAGAGGACTTTAGAAGCGCTCACGCCGCGACAAACCTGGCTGGTACGTCACACAAATCAGGACATAATTCCACGTTTTGGCGGTTCGAACTGTTTATTGCCAGTCATTATAATATGCTGCGTCCATCTTTCCAGGTGACAGTGGGAAGCGCCTTTTGAGGGCAACATCTGACGGTTTGAAGACGGGCTACATCAACTCAATATACGTCGATGTAAGGAACATTACTTACAGTGATATGGCTTCCAGTGCGCTGTTACATTTCCTGCCGTTTTTCTAGGAGGCTGTGCTGTTAAACATTTTCAACCTTTTTTTTTTGTTAAATGTTAGGGAAGCATGGTAACCCTGGTTTTACGATTGTGAACCCCTTCAAGTCAATACCTTTCTCTTCCCGCTTTGGGATATGGCGTTTGTTTGCCGAAAAGACCAGAGTACACATAAAACTGGTCACATCATCCCCCCCCCACAATGTTTTTGTTGTGCATAAAAATGTCTTCGGGAAGCAATATTTCACGAGGCAGACGTGGCAGGTGTAATGGCTAGTATTTTGGGCGCAAAATATTTGCAGACACAACGCTGGTTTTACATTGTGTTCGGTTGGTGTAGTTTTGTAATCGAAAGTATCAAGAAAAAAATTGAATTTTATTCTTACATTTGCTCCCCAACTTTGATTTCGAAACAAGAAAACTGATCATAACATAGTACACGAAACAACACTGACGCTATTCTCAGTCTTCCCTGTGGGCTTGACCGCAGAAGTAGTGCAAAATGTACATTATACCCGTGTGTCTTTTATTGCGTAGCATTCTTCTCTGAGTACCCCAACAGGCGTGACAGTGTAACGCCCAGCGTTTCTACAAAAATGCAGATATTGCTGAAGTTACACCTTACCTGTAATCGCCATATTAGCGTAAACGGACATAACTGGTAGCACCAAATTTTGAAAAATTAAGAAATAAGAAAAATACATAAAATTACGGAAAATGGAGAAAAATGTAACGCTCCGCATTTGAACGATAATGCAAATTTTGCGAGAGTTCTAGGTGTAGACGTTGAAATAGCGTAAATGGAAAAAAGCGGCCCAACAAAATTTTGAAAAACTAAAAATAAGAAAAATAAAAAGAGATTACGGGAAATGGTGGAGCTTATAACACATGGCATTTCCACAATAATGCAGATTTCGCGAAAGTTTCGCCTATGATCACTATAATAGCGTAAATTCAGATAATTGGTCGAACAAAATTTAGAAAACTAAAACAAGAAGAAAGCTATACCACAAATACGAAACATGGCGAAGCGTGTAACGCTCTGCATTTCGACAATAATGCATATTTCGGGAACGTTTCGCCTATAAACCTTATAATAGCGTAAATGGAGATAATTGGTATGACTTCATTTAGACTTTACACTTTAGAATTAAAAATGTGACTTTAAAACGCTCAAACTCAGTACAAGCGGCATAAGAGTGACACGCAATATTAAATAATTCTTTGAATTTCTCCAAACTTTTTTGTCTTTAAGCTAAATAATAATAACAAAGTTAAGAATTATATGAAAAAAGTTTTGAGCAGTGGCCGAAAAAACAGTGAAAAAGAGCACGACACCAGGAGCATTGCAGGGGAGCGGAGCCTTGCTGCAAAGCTCCTTGTGGCGTGTTGCGTGATTTTGGAGAACTGCCGAAACAATTACTTCTGGAACGTGACATCTCGTAAAAGATGTCAATGCACCTAATGCAACTTATTGTGCGCAAGTGACAAGCAACATGCATATAAATTTATCCTTTATGCCTTTCACTCACTATAATTTTTGACATTCCCATATTAAATGAAGATACTCTTTCAACTTATTTTACTTTGCCGTTTCTCTATTATTTGTCTTAAGAAGTGTATTGTATTTTTTAATAGGGGTACAAGAGGAGCAAGGCATACTTGGTGACGCCAATGCCAGTGCTGGAAACCATCGACGACTTCTGGGAGATTCTAGCAGGCAGCAAAGCCGTCACCCTTGTCACGCTTGGTCCCCTTGAAGACGAGGTATGCGTGCCATCAACACAGCTATTCACTGACAGCTCGTAGATTAGAACTTCAATAATTTGAATTTGTTTGTAGCTTGAACTGCAACCCTTGGTCCGGTCAAACGTCATAGAATCTAGGAATAACAAAGCCCGGATGCAACATTAGTGGGTTCCTCCCTGGGTAATGCAAACTACGCAGCACCGCGCTGGCGGCTGGGATGCGGGTAAATGACCAGAGAAACGTAGCCGTCACCTACACGCGAAATCGCGTCGCCTTCGACACAAAGAGAAGAAAGAGAGAAGGTACATTGGTTAAAATAAACCGAATTGAAACCTACATGACGGAAATCTTGGAAGACATTTTCTGCCGAGTACCTCGATGTGGGCCCCAGTGCGTTGATATCACGTGCGCTGACAGATCAAATCATATCTCAGATCACAAGCGCAGAAACCGCACCCCAGGAGTGAAGATCGTTTCCCCCGAAGTCCCGTGTCGATCAGGAAACCAATCGCCCGGGCTCCGGTTGATTTGGCAGGAGGCTGGCTGGGTGATGGTGTTGAAGTTCTTGGAGATGGCGGTCGAATTGACGAACTCGAGGCGTTGAAGTTGATTAAGTGAAACGGAAGTTTGTGTACAGCTATTTACAGTATGAAAACTGGGTACATGAGAAATAAAAAGAAAAACTTCAAACTTGGCTAGACGCTAGCTCCGAGTGCGCACAAATCACTCGAGCTCCTCAACTTCGTCTAACTCTCCTACTCTCGGAGCGTACACAAACCGCTCGAGAAACCACGGCCGAGACTGTCTCGCCGCAAGATCCGTCTAGTTGCCCGGTGCGGCGCTGCACCCAAACCTCCGACGCGATCTTAATCTCGACTAGGGGGCTCACAAATCCCAACCTAGCGTTAACGGTCGAGACTCCTTGTCTCGCCGGGAACTGAAAGCTCAGCGCTCAGACAAGAACGATTTCCAACGGCCAAGTTCGGCCTTTTAAAACCTCGAGATCACCCTCTCTCGGGAACGCCCCTGTAGCGTTCGCCCACGCGTATGGGAGTGCCCGAATTCACGTAGACAGCTGTCACTCAGCACGTCACCGAATATTCAATGAGGCGCCGCTATCTTCGGGTCAGGAACAGGACAGGACAGGAAGGGACAGGAAGAGAGCGGAATGGGTCAGAGAGCAAACTGGTGTTAAAGACATATTAGTAGAAATTAAGAAGAAGAAATGGACGTGGGCAGTGCATGTAATGCGAAGGCAAGATAACCGCTGGTCATTAAGGGTAACAGAGTGGATCCCTAGAGAAGGCAAGCGTTGCAGGGGGCGGCCGAAAGTTAGATGGGCAGATGAGATCAAGAAGTTTGCGGGGATAAATTGGTCACAGTTGGCACAGGACCGAGGTAATTGGAGAATAGTGGGAGAGGCCTTTGCCCTGCAGTGGGCGTAGATAGGCTGGTGATGATGATGATGATGATGATCTTCGGGTCAACAGCACGCTCGTAGACGAGCAAGTTCGGGCGACCCCGCGGGGTGAAAACGAAAGACGGCGACAGTGCGTCATGCTGACCAGGGTGCGACAACAATGGAGACGCCGGTAATCCCCCCACCTCCTCGACGTTCCTGGAATTCGGCGGCGCCGTCGGCTTTCTCAACGGGGGATTATCCTTGAGGAATGCGGTGGGCCAGACAATCCGTCTCCCGTGCGCGCCGCGACGAATTAGCGGCAGTTGCAGCGCAGTGTCGGCAGTGCCACGTCGCTAGACAGAGCGGCGGGTTTTCACGCGCAGCCCGGGCGCCTGGCCGCTAATCTCATAAGTGGACCTTACACCAGGGCAGTGACCAAATTTTTTGGCCAGTCCACGAGTTATGTTGCGAGGTGATCGAGTTGCCCTCTCCGCTTAACAGAGCACCGCTAAAACGCGCGACCTAATAGTACAGCTCCTCTGAGATAAAGACAGCCTGAAAGTTTGGAGCTATCGCAATGCGTTTGTAGGCCGCGTCCAATGGACCCTTCCATATGTCTAACGGCCAACTTCGCCAGGCTCGTTCAAAATTGCGCCTAGCACCTAAACGTTCCTCACCCACTCTACAACTCCAACAAGGTCGGTGGCAAGCGACCCAAAGCGTAGCACTCTTGTTTACCCTTGTTCAGCCGGTATACAGACACCTCACCATACTCCGAAAAAAAGCCGTATAAACGCCCGGTAGCTGTCCTCATCCCGAAAAAAAATAACACCACCTTCCTGTAGGGGAACCCTGAGTAGTATGCGAAGCAGGCATGTGGTTGATTCGAGTGCCCATTAGTTTTCAGTTCATCGTTTCCGTGAGGCTGATGTACGTAGCTACCGTTATATTTACCGTTTGGTTTCTATAGTAACTACCACGCTTTTCACTTACTGGAACCGCCAAATGGGAAATTGCGTTGACGCCATGGCTGTTTCGCATACTACTCAGGGTTCCCCTACGGGAAGAGGTTTAATTTTATTGGAGGGGGGTGGGGGTGTTAGAGTGGAGAAGCATTAAAGGGAGAGAGAGAGAGAGAACCGTTGTACGTGGTATGAGTTTGTCTTTATTTAGGCACTATCATGCTCATCTTCAACGTAGGTGACCTTGAGCTGTTGCGTGTGTTTCGCTTCGATTATTAACGCCTTATGGTCTCTGAAATAACCCGCCGCGGTGGCTCAGTGGCTAACGCGTTGCGCTGCTGAGCACGACGTCGCGGGTTCGATTCCCGTCCGCGGCGGCCGCTTTTCTGATGGAGGCGAAAAGCAAAAATGCCCGTGTGTACGAGATTTCGGCGCACGTTAAAGATCCCCAGGTGGTCAAAATTAATCCGGAGCCCTCCACTACGGCGCGCCTCATCGCCTGCGTTGCGTCGGCGCGTTAAACCCTACAATCAATCATGGTCTCTGAAATGTAAAGTCAAGGGCTGTTGTAGTGAATGAACGCTAAAGTTGCTAAAGCTGAGGTCGATGCACGTTCCCCGGATGTTTTTGGGCTGCTTGTAATCATGGGCCGCCGAGACTCGCCGACGCACGCCGGCGGCGTCGGCGAGTCTCACGCGCTTCACGCGCGTGAGTCATCAGCGTGAGTCATCGCTTCACGCGCGACGTTTCATCGTCGAAGGCGCGTGAAGCGAGTCTCGCTTCACGCGCCTTCGACGATGAAACGTCGAAGGCGCGTGAAGCGTGCTCGTTTCGTGCCGGCCCAGGAAGACACCGGCAACACTGCCGCTCCAGGAGCCGTAAAAGGGACCGGGCATCTATCAAGCCGAGCATGTCCAGGGGGGGTGTGGATGTAGCAACAACAACGACAACGACAAGGGAGGGACATAGCCCCGACCATGAGATGCTTCGCATCTAAAACCGGACACATCGTCTACATATGCAGAGACCTTATTGTGGCTTTGACCGGGGAGTGTGTAGCCACGGATGGAATGACTCGCTACCGCGCGATTCAAAAGGGGGTCCAGGCATAGGGAAAAGAGTGAGGAGGCAAGGAACAACCCTGCCTAAAGTGCCACGCTTTTTTAAAATCCGAAGCCTCCATAGTGTATCGTTGAGCGCAGGCGTGAGAGAGCTTTTATGCACTCGCCCTTCCCGGACTAGATTCTCGCGCCAGCCAAAGAAACTCATCCCATGTAGTGGGTTCGTAGAGTCATGACGCTGCGGACGCAACGCTTCCTTTAAGGCGGTTGCAATGACCCCAACGCCGGATCTGGTGACGTTACATACAGTCGCCGAAGTGTAGAGTCCCTAAGACTGGTGTGTGATCAGAGATACGCGGAGTGCCCGCAGAAAAGAAAGAACGTCACAGCGTTCAAGATAGTGGCTGAGCTCCGGGGGAAAAAAGAACTTATCCAACCGGCTGCCGGACCGTCCCCTCTCCCGCATGGCGGCAAACCTGTATTCATTCAGCTGTACCCACGTTTCGCAGAGTTGGAACGGGCTTACAAGAACATTTATTGCTTTCGCGCCTACATAGGGTTTTTTACCCTGTCCAGGACTACACACAGTTAAAGACCCCCCCCCCCCCCCCTAGAAACGTGGGGTTGGGCAACTACATCAATGCATCTAAAGATGTAAAAAACGCGGATGAGTCAGAGGCCACGCCGGGGCATAAACAGCCACGGCTCGCACATGACGATTGAGGAGCATAAAATCTACTGCCAACAACACGCGCCCCTCAAAGCTGAATGTGCAGTGAGACTTTCTGGTAGGCTCTTTCGCAAGAAAACAACTCCTACATCCGAAGCTGCCCGACAGGTCGATGGGAAAAACGCCTCTACTGGAAAACGCTTGCCAAAAGCCAACACATCCCGCGGTAAGCGTACATTACATTCCTACAGAAAAAGAACGTCCACATTTTGCGCACGTGCATAAGTCATAATCTCTCGCTGTTTGATCAAGCTTCGAAAACCCTGGGCATGCAGGGAAATAAAATGCACCAGCATGACGATGGTATAAATGCGCTAGTTAATGTTGATGCTCCCACCTACAGTTTGCTATCCTCAGGGGACATCTCAACACACGATTTCTTAGTGTCATCCGCATCTCCTGAGTCAGCGGAAGAAGGCAAACGCCGCTTGGATGCGTCGGGCCAATCCAGGAAGGATGGCGAGCACAGTAGGTCGGCAACCTGGCTTATAGGATTGACCAGACGGGGATCGTTGATCTTGGCCGGAGGCAGAACATTGGCGCTGGCCGTACGAAGGTCAGCCCCAGGTGGCTTGGGCGCGAGACTAGAACAACTCGCCGCTGTCTTGACAGTCATGCCGGGCTTTGTTTGCTCCTTTCGGCGGCTGCGCGAGCCGCTCGAGTTTCCAGAAAGAGTCTTTTGGATGCCGCCAGAGGGTACGGACCAGTGCGGACATGCCAAGATCGGCTCCCAAGTTTTCAGATGATTTCGGTCGGATGATCTACTTGTATCGCTGGGTTTCTGGCCTCAACCAACGCCGGAAGTTGTAGCGTTTAGTGGATACCTGGATTTCGCCGGTGGGTGGTCTTTTCACCGAAGTACTGAACCTTTTCCCCTAGCGCCATGCTGGCAACTACTGGGCCTAACGCTCGGCAGGCCTAGCGGGGCGACGCGCCGGTGGCTGCCATGGATGTACAAAACCAAGGAGAAGAAGCGAAGAAGAAGAAGTCACCACATTCACGTTCCAGATCTAGTCATTATCATGCTTTTCTAGAATAAATGTGTGTTCGTCGCCGCGTCTCCACATCCTCTGCGATTCCTTCGTCTCAATGGATGTTGACACGGCGATCTCCGCTGCAGCTGTCATGGCGGCCGCTTCGATGCAAGTGGAAGGCGAATTCATCGCCGAAGACTATATTGACAAGGAATCGGGCTGGAAGAAGGTCAACAGCCGAAGAGAGAAAAAAGTCAACCGAGCGCAGCATTATAGCTTGCTGCCGAAGGGAAATGTGAGTGCCCGCCGGCCGTTTTCTAGCGTCGTGAATCCGGTGATAAAGGACTCACGCATGCCTCCCATGCCTCAGGGGCAGATCAAGATTGTGATACGCCCCAGAGGGGGATTGAATTTGGAGAAAATGGGCCCTATCGTGGGTAAGACGATTACCGAAGCAGCAAGATTGAGCATAGAGCAAACGCTGCATGACGTAATGTTCCCAAACATTACGCAAAACAATATGGTGGCCAGCACCCCCATAAAAGAAAATGCGGACAAGTACGCTCGCATCAAGATTACAACGGTGGCCGGGAATGTCTTGGAAGTAAACAATTAAGAGACCGCCCCCGGGATACGTGCAAGGGGATTATTAAAAACGTGGACATCGAAGACAGGCCGGCAACCTTTTAAAGGAACTATTTGGACTACCGTAACACGTTGGCGCTAACGTCAAAAGAATCAAGAACTCCGTATTTGTTATTATCGTATTTGATGGACTTCGTGTACCGAACTTTGTTAGATATGGACCTGCTCTAGTACACTGCTACTGATATTGGAAACAAGTGGACGTGTACCACGCTTGCGAAAAAATCGGACACCGGAAGTACGTTTGCCGTCACCCGGTGGTTCAGAATGCAGGGGCACAGCGTGCGCAACCCAAGCGACCCGCATGTCTGCAACCCGAAAAGCAAGCTGTGCGGAAGGCTTGCATGTGACAGCGCACAAATTGTGCAAGATGCGATACTTGATTCCATTCGTCGCGCGTGTAGACGTCAAGAGCGCGCAAAGGCACAGCTGGTGAAGGAAGAGACGCAGATGGTGAGCAACAGGTCCGAATTCAAGGAACGACCTAGCTCGCACAGCCGCTCTCGGTCGCGACGTCGTGCGTCATAAAAACTGCGAGAATGAAGCAGAAACAGTTGTCGCTCCCGCTCCAAGGGGCCGCAGGCGCGTTTCTCGGTTGGTGGGAGCGCAGACTCCTGGCCCGAGAAGGTTAAGAGCAAAGAGAAAGGCCCGGATCAGCCAATGGCCGAAGCGAGTACAAGTCAAGAAAGATATAGCATTCTATAGCTAGAAAAGGAGAACAACAGCCTCAGGGCGGCGTTAGAAGGGCTAACTCTCGAATAGGTCGAGCTCCACTCAGAGATTACTTGCAACAAGTCCTATTCCTCCGAGCGTCCCTCAGATACTGAGGTTTAGAGGTCGATGGAGGTTCTTCCGTCAGAGGGCGAGCATCCCTCAATACCGACATTCCAAGGGCCATGAAGGTTTCTCACTCAGAGGGCGAGGCCACAGTGTGTCCAGCTTCCAAGAAGCGGGTCCTTACTACGGCCAGTAACTTGCAGTTTAAAGCAAAGTCGGAAATGAAGGAGGCTCTATCTGCCATCAACGATAGCATCAAACAGATAAACGACCGACTCACTCGTATTAAGCACAATGAGGACAGCGTCGGAGCTACGCTGCAAAAGTTTGAGGCATACGGTAGTTCCAGCTATGGTGAAGATCTATCCCAAGCATTTAGAAGACGAGGGCAGATCCCACACAAATACCAAATAATAACGCAATACCGCAACGTCAAGATGGCCTCGATAAGTAAAGCCTTTAGAGCCTGTCAATGGAACTGCCGAGGATTCAGCCCAAAAAATATCGGCCCTCCAGCAGCTAATTTGATCATAACTGAGAAACCACATGTTATTATACTTCAGGAGATTCTTGCAGCTGACCTCCCTTTCACGGGATACAAGGTGGAGAGCCTCCGGCGTGATAAAAGCCGGGGTGTTGCTATTTTGATAAAAAAGTTCTTTAATATCCGAAATAAGCTCCGTACGTCGCGTTGTAAGGTGGAATTCTTCGCTGTCGAGGTCATTCCTAATAAGTATGTATTCAACAGCAGCAGCATATTACTCCTCTATTTTTATAGTAGCTCAAAAGAATCGAGGCATAGCTTTGAGGCCATCTTAACTAAAGTGGCATGACTAGCCGGTGACGCTCCTCTGATCGTTGGTGGAGATTTCCATGTCCCTCACAAAACGGCCAAATACCCTTACTCCACCGGCAACGGTGAACGGCTATGGACTCACAGATCGAACCTTAGTCTCGCTCTCATTGCAGACCCTGTTCAGCCAACTAGATGCGGCACAACTTTTTTCCGAGGAATCGAGAAACCTAGCTTGATTAATACTGATATAGCTCTCGGTAGCGATCACTATATTCTGTTCATCAGCTTCGAAGTAGTCTCTAATAAGCTAAAAGACTTTAAACTGATTGATTTGGATAAGTTTCGCACATTGAGGGCCCATGGCGATTCCTCTCCCGACGAGGCAGACCCTCCCCTCGAGAGCTGGATAGATCAGCTTGGGCTGGACATTCGCTCGTCGGAAAAACCATCTTCACAAATGCGAAAATTGAAAAGATGCACCACAGATGAACTAATCTCCTTCAGGTGAAGCAGCCAATACTAGCACGGCGGAAAGGCCAACGGCAGAATAGGACCCTTAGGAAAAAGATCACGCTTCTAAACAGAGAGATCGAGCAGTACTCTAAAGTTCTATGTAGGCCACAATGGCATGAGATTGGTGATTCTTTAGACGGCCAACTTCGCAAAGGAAGTTGCTGGAGTATCCTCAAACATCTACTAGATGAGAAACTGGGAGGCAGCCCTGCTCGGCTGCTCCCATTTAGTGAGCCAGAAGACCATGGTCTACCGAGCCCGAGCCGCGGCGATCGCCAAAGGGATTCTGTAATGAGAAGCCCACCTAGTGATTGTGAAAGGTAGTGCCCTCCGGGCCACCCCAAACATCTTCGCTGTATATTCCAACAATAAAATTTTTTAGACAGACAGACAGACAGATGAAAATGGTTCCAGATCTAAACCAAACCAGCGGTCGCTGCTGAGCAAAATAATTCACAAGGCGCGGAAGGATGCTAAGTACGACTAGCTCTTAGAAGATGTAGCCAGTCAGTACTTGCCAAGTATGAAAACGCAGACTTTAGAACCTCCTTCAGTAGTGTACACGGGTTCTCCCTACCACGCGCTTGACGGAGATTTTTCGGAAGGAGAAGTTCGTTTTGCGATTCCGGAGCTTAACAGTAAATGTGCTGCTGGCACTGACGATATTTCAAACAGAAGTTCTTCGCAATCTTGAGCATAATTCCACCAGTTATCTAACCAGACAAACCAATATTATCTGGAGACAGGGCTACGTTCAAGATGTAGGGAAACACGCTAATACCATACTCATTCCCAAGTCGGGCTAGCCTCTTGGATTAAAAAACGTCAGACTGATCTTTCTGACCTTCTGCCTCGGTCAGGTTGCGAAGCATGTTGTGCTAAACAGGCGCTCTGGTTACGCGCAGGATACCCAGTTCTTCCCTTATACCATGATCGGCTTCAGGCGGGGTCTTTCGACCCAGGAAGCTATGCTCGGGATCAAAAAGAAGCTGCTAGATCGAGTCACGCATTACACAATGGGCATTCTGGGCCTTGATGTAAAAAAGCCTTCCATAATATACGCCACATGGCTCTACTCAAGGCCATATCAGACCTCAGTCTTGGCAACGGTTTCTTACGTTCGATCTTTTCTTAGCGACAGAACCGCCTCCCTACGCATTGGTGATAATATATCAAAACCCTTCGACCTTGGAGCCACGGGAACTCCTCAAGGATCAGTACTGTCTTCCTTTTTTGAATCTGGTCAAGTCCAAATACCTAGAACACTTCTTGATACTATTGGAGTTGGACACACTATCTACCCTGATGATGTTTCGCTATTGAGTTGGGGGGCCGTGACGGCGAATTGGAGGCTCGACTGCAAGAAGCTGTCAGGGTCTCAGAGCTCTAACTCGCCTCTGCGGGTCTTAAACGCTCCTAAAAGCAGTCGGAGTTGCCATCTAGACCTGCACGCAAGCTGAGCTTTTGGAAGCAGGACAGGAGGCCCCACATCGCGCTTTTTGACATGTATGGCAATCGCATTCCGGAGGTCACTTCCATGAAATTTCTGGACTTAATTATCGAAGGAAACGCATCCAATTACTTAATGTTACATGATATTACCGGGAAAGTGGAAAACGGGTTACGAATGTATCGACGCATCCTCAAGAGGAAAGAGGTATCAGGGAAGAGTGCGTCATCAGGCTTATCCGTGCTTTCGTCCTAGGCCATATTTGTTACGTCGCTGCTATGCTCAATAGGAAGAAAACCGAAGAGAAACGCCTCGACACCATGATTCGTCGGGATTTTAAGGTAGCTTTGGGGCTTCCTGTCAATGCATCCACAGATCTCCTACTGAAATTAGGCGTTCAAAATACGTTATCAAAAATCGCAGAAGCCCAGCACACTGCGCAGGTAGTTCGACTGTCCCGCACTAGAGCAGGCAGAGACATTCAGGTCACTCTGGGTATCTTTACCGAACAGAATAGGGAGAGTGTCAGGCACCTTAGCAGAGAAATCAGAGACTCAATCGTGGTCCATCCTTTCCCCCAAAACACCCACCCTCTCTTTTTTCAAGGGATGAGACTGTGTCGAGCCAAGGCACTTCTAGCTGCGGCACTCGAGAGCCCTTCGCAGTCGGCTTTTGTAGATGCTGCTTTGCTAAATGGAAAACACGCATTTTCGACAGCCATAATTGATGCTCAAGAACGGATGTGCAACGCACTTTCCGTGTTTACCAATAATGCGGAGGTTGCTGAGGAAATGGCCATTGCACTTTCTCTGCTGGATCCTCAACATAATTTATAGTGACTTAAGGGCTGCCACTCAGGCCTTCGCCATGGGAGTGGTTGATGCCAAACTCTGCAAGTTATTGGAAGGTAGAAACAGTAGTAATCATTTATTAGTATGGTTTCTCGCCCACATGAGCGACCTCGGGAGATGACAGCGAAACTTCAATGAATGCGCACACGAGGCGGCGCAAGGACTCATCAGCCACGCTGCTTCCCAGCCACTCCCGTCACCACACAGGGCTTTTAACGATAAACTTTAGACCTAGAACGAGCTCACCAAGCACTTCTGCTTAAATAGACGTGAATTTGTACTCTCATACAAAGGCCTAAACAGGCCGCAGTCAGTCACTCTCCGCATGCTACAAACGGACTCATACGCAAATCCTTGGAGGATGAGCCACATCGACTCGGACTACGACGGAACTGTTAAGTGTACAAAGTGTGATGTGCGCGTGAACTTGGGCCACATGCTGTGTGGTTGTGCAACGCAAGCCTCCTATCTGGAGAATAAGAGCAAGTGGGGCAGTGCTGTCAGGAGCAGCGAATTTAAAGACCACCTCTGGGCTGTCTAGAAAGCCCACATAGCAGCGAAGAGTCTCGGGCTCCCGTCTTACCGTGGGAGATGTCCTCTACACCTTGACACCGGTCAGGTGTCCTTCAGGGCCCTTTTGGGAAATGAAGTTTCTCCACCACCACCACCACCACCGGTGCAAGCCCTTGCTGGCACTAAGGCTGCTCCGCGATGTCGCTGCACTGTAGAGCTGATACTCGTCAAGAAGGAGGTCCCAAGCGAATAACGATGAAGTGGCTGCCCCAGGAGGTGTAATCGCCTCCTCTGAAGGCGACGTGGAGATTCGAGATCCATCTTTTGGATGTCCTGGGAAATTCCTCGCCTTGGCCGGCTGGCTCGAAGAGGCCCGTAGTAGTTCGGAAAATTCGCTTGCGCTTTCGAGATCATCAATCCTTCCGCTTGAGAGCTCTTCGGGCTGGCTAGAGGGGGCACGGGGTGGTTGATGAAATTAAACTTGCGCTCGCGAAAGCGCGATGAAAATGTGTCTCGGAGGAATTGTGTGCAGCTTTCGCATAAGACCGGGGGCGCATGCATTCGGCGGTTGCATGGTTGCCTTGC
This sequence comes from Haemaphysalis longicornis, assembly GCF_048455015.1. Taxonomy (NCBI): domain Eukaryota; kingdom Metazoa; phylum Arthropoda; class Arachnida; order Ixodida; family Ixodidae; genus Haemaphysalis; species Haemaphysalis longicornis. Next base: position 34,860,359 of record NW_027526225.1, read on the forward strand.
CGCGACGACACTTGGCGTTACAAATATCTTCGTCGGGGCCGTACTGCGAGCAGCGGCCGCACCAGGGTTTCTTGCAGTCGCAGACTTCTTAGCCTCTGTGACGGTGGCGGGCGCATCCCCGTCGCACACCTTCATACTCAAACTGGGCCTTGAACCCTCGAATCTTCATGAAGTTAGGCACAGCCTTGGACATCTTCATATTCTTAAGTCGCATTCCGGTCTTGATATGCTGGAGACTCCTCTACGTTGGCTGCCTGACGTTCAGGACCTTTCCATACGGTCTCAGTGATGCCGCGAGATCCGTGTTGCTGACGGCGGGATTCAAGCGGTACACCATCACGTATATGACCTGTGGGCCCATGCACGCCACAGGACATGAAGCAACGTTCACGAGGACGGCTTTTTTCTGGTGATCTTGTTAGCCGCAGCAGCCGAAGCAGCCACTGCGCAGAACTTCCAACCACCAGGTGCATCAGGGAATCCATGTCATAACGGCCTATGATTTCCTCGGGGCCGTTCACCAGATTATCCACGGTGACGTCATTCGGGGTTGTGAAGTAGAAGACAAGAGTCTCCAAAGACGCCAAGAAAACGTGTCCTTAAGTGTCCAAGAGGCGGTCCAGGTGTCAGCAGGGTAGATGACCGCCAGACGATGGCCGCCCCGCAGGAAAACGACGTCCTTGGCTCGATTCAGCCATTCGGTGCCCCCAGCCACCCAGCCGACTCTATCTCCCTGTCTGTGACTTGATTCAGCCCCCCGGCCAAAGTGAAACGGAACCTGCGGAATAGTCTTTTATACCCACAGCCAAATCTGAACGTCTAAGTCCGTTGTCGACGTTCATACTAGTCAAAATTGTTGAACAAAAACCGGACTTTATGCAAATATATGGCAGAAAACCAATGCACAAGTGATATGTGCAGTGTTCCTTAATTAAGAATTCATGCATGCTTGGTTTTTGCGATAGCAAATATAATACTACTTAAACTGCAGACAGAACACCGTCCCCTGCTCTTGCCTGCGCTACTATAGCTCCTGGAGGCATTTAAGAAATCAAACCGCAACAGAAGCGAAAGGTTCCACTAGATAGGTTAAACGTTCCACTTAGAACTCTCGTGGAGTAGGGCATGGTGGCTCTATAAAAGTTGCAGTAGGTTACCTCCATTCACGCGTGTCTCCGCCATGCGGCAGAGCTGGCATCAAGGCACCCTGCTCGGCGAAGTGGTAGGCGGTAAATTTAAAATGACTTGAGCAAACCTCTACCGTGTTAATCTTCACACGAACGACACGGGAGTGAATCAGCACGAGAGGTGAGCGGGAGAGAGAAGGGATGCATTTACTTGGCAGTGCGCCAGTCCAATATCGTCCTTCGGCGACATCTGCAACGAAAGGTAGAGATACGTGGCCATTTTTTTTCATGCATCAACGCTGCCTTGTTAGCGCTGCCGAGTTAGCGCTTAGACGAAGCACGAGAAAGAACGCTTTCCGTGAACGAAATATATTCTAGGTATCTCGTGTTACGAAACCGGCTTTTATGCTGTGGCGGCGCCCCAGCAGCTTGCGTCGTCTGCTGCCGCAAACGGGCACGCTCCAGGAACGATGACGCTGGGGCTGAGCCACGACTGGCGAGTGCTGACCACGCGCTTGCGGTGCGCGCTGGGCACGGGTGTGGAATAAAGCGGGGCCTCCGGTTTGGGCCCACGGCGCTGTAGCGTGCAGACGTGTGTCTTCTGATCTCTCTGTCGCCGTCGCGACATTGGTGACCCGGACGTTGCAGCGGAGCCACGTACTCAGAATGGACCCTCCCCGCGACGCCAGCGGTCCTTCTGTGTCCTCCGCTGCCTCTTCACCTGGCATCTCCGCCGTCGCTTGCCGTTTGCCCCCCTTCAGCGCTAAGCACCCCGACGTGTGGTTCCTTCAAGCCGAGGCAAGCTTCCGAGTGAGTCACATCACGTCGCAAGAGACCCGCTTCAACCATCTACAACAGTCATTGCCTATTGAGATCGCGGTTGAGGTTCGTGACATCCTTGCCAACCCGCCTACCACGAACCCTTACGACACGTTGAAGGCTGCCATCTTGAGACGCACGAGCCCTTCGGAACGGCAGCGTTTCCAGGGGCTGCTTTCTGCAGAGGAGTTGGGTGACCGTCGACCTTCGCAGCTCCTTCACGAACTGCAAACCCTGCTCGGCGACGCACCTTCTGCCACGGACTCCGGTTTGTTGAAGGAACTTTTCCTGCGACGGCTCCCCTCTTCTGTGCAGATGATCCTCGCGACTGCTTCTGACCTTCCCTTATCCGCGTTGGCCGCGCATGCTGACAAGATAATGGAAGTCGCCACGTTGCATCCGCCTTTGTCCACGGTGGCATCCGCTCAATCTTCCGACCATACCACCGTGGCGGCGCCTGCTACTCCTTTGCCCTCACCGCTATCCGACGACCTCGCCGCTCTCCGAGAGCGCATGCAAAACTTGGAGGAGCTTGTCGCCTCGGCTGGTTACAGCTCGCCGCCGCCTCGCAACCCTCGAGCTCGCCGGTTTGGCCCTTCTCGCCGTACCCCGTCTCCGCAAGTATTTCGCCAGGAAGGCACAACGCGCCAGCCACCTCAACACCCTGATTCATTGTGGTGGTACCATCGCCGCTTCGGTGCAGCGGCGCAACGTTGCACCCGTCCTTGCGGCTGGCCGGGAAACGAGGCGAGGGATCGTTAGCGGCGGCGACCGATTCCCAAGCCAGCGACAGTCGCCTCTTCTACGTCACAGATGCAACCAGTGGTCAACGTTTCCTAGTTGACACTGGTGCTGAAGTGAGTGTGCTCCCCGCTAATTCCTGTGACCGCACTCAAGCACCACTGTGCCATCTCCAAGCTATTAACAAGTCCAGCATTCCCGTGTACCGAAAAAAATCCCTGATGGTAAACATCGGCCTACGCCGTGCGTTCCGCTGGATTTTCCTCGTGGCCAACGTGAGTCACGCCATTCTAGGAGCCGATTTCCTTTCGCACTTCGGCCTCCTGGTTGACATGGCCCGAAAAAGAATCCTGGACGCCACAACCGGCCTTTCTGTCATCGGCAAATCGTCTCCAGTCCATCCGTTCGCATTCACGCTTCTTTGCGACCTACCTTCTCCGTACCGGGAATTGCTGAACGAGTTTCCTTCCCTGACTGCCCCTCCAGACTGGACAAAGCCAGTGAAGCATGACGTCGTTCATCAGATCATCACCACCGGTCCACCTACGCACGCCGTGGCGCGTCGACTGGCTCCAGAGAAACATAAAATCGCGGAACAGGAATTTCACCACATGGTTGAAATCGGCATTGCTCGCCCGTCATCGAGCAACTGGTCCTCGTCGTTGCACATGGTCCCGAAGAAATCAGGAGACTGGCGACCCTGTGGTGATTACCGCTCCCTGAACGTGGCCACTGTACCCGACAGGTACCCCCTACCTAATATACAGGACTTCACCAATAACCTCAGTGGATGTACCATCTTTTCAAAGCTTGACCTCCAAAAAGCCTACCACCAAATCCCCGTAGCCCCGGATGACGTCAAGAAAACTGCCATCATTACACCGTTTGGCCTCTTCGAATTCACTCGAATGCCTTTCGGGTTACGCAACGCAGCTCAGACTTTTCAGCGCTTCATAGACGTCGTCCTCCGTGGTCTACCTTTTGTTTTCGCCTACATAGATGACGTTCTTGTCGCCAGTTCATCGCTATCTGAGCACCTGCACCATCTGCGGATAGTTTTCGAACGCCTAGCAGAGCATGGCCTCATCCTTAATAGCGACAAGTGTGCGTTCGGGTTGCCGTCGTTGGAGTTTCTCGGTCATTTCGTTGACTGCAATGGAATTCGCCCTCTGCCAGACAAAGTGAAGGCCATAATCGACTTTCCCCGACCTGAGTCCTTGCGCCAACTGCGCCGTTTCCTAGGGCTGGTGAATTATTACCGACGGTTCATCCCGGAATGTGCGGCCATTGTTCAACCTCTCGAAACTTTCCTTCAAACTCCCAAGTCTCCCGAGTGCAGTCTTGAATGGTCTGAAGCCGCTGATAGCGCATTCACTACCATCAAGGAGCGCCTGGCCTCTTCTACCCTCCTCGTGCACCCGCGCCACAACGCTCCCACAAGCCTGATGGTAGATGCTTCCCACTGTGCGATTGGAGGTGTACTTCAGCAGCACATCCGCGGCAGCTGGCACCCGCTCGGCTTCTTTTCGAAGAAGCTTTCTCCCACTGAGCAACGGTACAGCACTTTCGGACGGGAACTCCTGGCGGCATACCTCGCTGTGAAGCATTTCCGCTTTTTCCTCGAAGGCCGCAGCTTCGTGATCATCACCGATCACAAGCCTCTTACGAACGCCTTCAAGTCATCGAAGACTACATATTCTCCCCGAGAGACGCGACATTTGGCTTACCTTGCAGAGTTTACGACGGACATTCGGCATGTCAAGGGAGTTAACAACTTTCCAGCCGACGCCCTTAGCCGTATTTCCGCCATACAGCGCCCCGGTTTCAGTTCTCAGGAGTTGGCCCAAGCTCAAAGCGATGACGAGGAGCTCCGAACTCTACGTTCTTCAAACAGCTCCTCTCTGCAACTCGAGGACATTCTATGCCCTGATTCGGGAATCAGCATCGTTTGCGACATTGACCCGGTCTCAGGCCGCAGACGGCCGTACCTTCCTGCGTCTCTCAGGCGCATTGCCTTCAACTCTATTCACCGTCTCTCTCATCCTGGAGTTCGTGCCTCACGGCGTTTGATTGCCGAGAGATACGTCTGGCCGGGCATGAATACTGACGTACGCGCCTGGGCCCGTTCCTGCCTCGCCTGCCAACAATGCAAGGTCTCTCGGCATACCACATCGCCTCTGGCTACTTTCCCACTACCGGACTCAAGGTTCTCCACAATTCACGTGGACCTTGTTGGCCCACTACCACCATCTAAGGGCTGCCGCTACATCTTGACAGTGATCGACCGTTTTACCCGCTGGCCGGAGGCTTCTCCAATCGACGATATTACGGCTGAGACTGTTGCTTCCACGCTTATGTCGACGTGGATCGCCCGTTTTGGCGTGCCGTCGGAGATTATCACAGACCGTGGCCGCCAATTTGAGTCCACACTCTTTCGCCACTTGACATGCCTACTCGGTGTTACTCACCTAAAAACAACGGCCTATCATCCTCAAGCCAACGGCATGGTCGAGAGGTTTCATCGTCAGCTCAAGGCCTCGCTGATGGCTCACGAATCACCTGAGCAGTGGGCAGTTCACCTTCCTCTTGTGCTGCTAGGATTGCGCACTGTCATCAAAGATGATCTTGGTTGTGCCGCATCCCAAATGGTCTACGGCACGTCTTTGCGATTACCGGCAGACTTCCTGGTCCCTCCACAGCCTCAAGATAACCCTTCCTCTCCTGGCCCATCCTACGTAAAGGATTTAACCCGGTTTTTCAGCTATATCCGTCCCCAACCGCCACGGCCGTGTTCAACAAAACCCACTTTTATTCACCCAAGTCTTTCTGTCAGCCAATACGTTTTCATCCGTGTCGACAGTGCCCGCCGGCCACTTCAACCGCCCTACACCGGCCCTCATCTCGTCATTTCACGCGGCGAAAAGACGTTTACAGTTCGCGTTAACGGCCGCGACACTGTCGTTTCCATCGATCGCCTCAAGCCCGCTTTCACCGAGGCTGAACCGCCTGCCTTCGACACCACCATCCACCACTCCACCCTGAACACCACCACTCTCCCCTCCGTTCGCAGCCCCACCCGCGAACATCCCAGCGCAAAGACTGTCCGTTTTGCCGACACTCCGTCTGAAGAGGGGGGGGGGGGGGGGCTATGTGGCGGCGCCCCAGCAGCTTGCGTCGTCTGCTGCCGCAAACGGGCACGCTCCAGGAACGATGACGCTGGGGCTGAGCCACGAGTGGCGAGTGCTGACCACGCGCTTGCGGTGCGCGCTGGGCACGGGTGTGGAATAAAGCGGGGCCTCCGGTTTGGGCCCACGGCGCTGTAGCGTGCAGACGTGTGTCTTCTGATCTCTCTGTCGCCGTCGCGACAATGCCATTGCTTTCGTGGCGTGGTCTCTCGCGTATTGATCTTGCCAGTTTACGTGCGCTCGCGCCTGAAGTAGGGAGCACGGACGCCGAGTGTACGCTACAGACGCCGAGTACGCGAAGTCGGTTTACACGGGTTCCAGCACGTGCTAAGGTAGTCCACTTTGGTTGAGATGTGAAAGACTGCAGGCAGAGGTTTTCGGGCCTGCCAGTCATGGAGAACTTTCACAGGCAAGTTCGCAAATCCATGTGAGGTGCAACAGCGGCGATTCCGACGAAGCGAGAGGTGCCGGTAGCACTGCTGTTTCTTAAGCACTGCACCCCTGAAGCGAAATGGGGCATTTTTTTTATTTAATTCTATTCACAGTGGGGCCATTCAGGTGCCTTTTGTGTTTTCATCGACGACGACACCTATGGTGACAATTTTTCTGTTTGATAAGACATCTTGTACTTTCCTCCCGTTAATAGCTTGACCTGGAGTGGCTCATCGACGTCGTTCTAGTTTTTTCCTTAAACCTGTAGCCGTGGGACCAGTTCTGGCTCGACCGTATCCTCTGGGAGAATGAATTGCTTGGTTATAGCCGTTGGTGTCAAAACGTCGATACCAGTCATCAGGTCTAAACCAATCACTACGAAACCGTATTTACTTACGTGCAGTACTAAAGAGTAGGAAAACTCATATGCTACTAGCAGACGTGCATACATATATACGAACATGCATAGAAAAGTACTGAACTACATGCATGTGTACCTACACACATACACACATAATACACACATTCGCATACATACATGGACGCATACATGCAGGCCCGTATATATGCATACATACATGCACGCACGCACAAACAAATTGATTATGAAGTTAAACACGGCGACGCTGCACAGGTGATAAAGTGCACCGTAGCGAAGGGCTCCGGATTACGTTTTACGTCCTGGGGATCTTTAACGCGCTCCGAAATCTCGAACACACGGCCGCTTTCGCTTTTTGCCTCCTTTAGTAAAATGTCCGCCACGGCCGGGAATCGAACCCGCGTCGTTTGGCTCAGCTGCAAAGTGCTTTAGTCACTGAGCCGCCGCGCTGTGTGTATACATACACACAAACACCCGCCCATAGATTTGTTGAGGAGCAGTGCGTGTCGAAGAGTGCGGTTCCTTTTCATTCGTCGTGCTTAACGCTACTACGTTTTGCATCTAAACAACGTTTCCTCCCGCAGGCGGTGACACCAATATTCTGGCCTGATCTCAAGTGCGCGGCGAGATACGGGGACGTGACTGTGGAGCAGAAGAGCACAGAAGATTTCGAAGGCCTTGTCGTCCGCACCTTCTTGCTGACCCAAAGCTCGGTGCGAAAGTTTTTCTTGCTTTGCAAAACGCCTTAACAACGCTTCCTTCAAGACTTCATTAAAAGCAGCGCAGAGATCACTTGTGGTTCGCACTTGTGAGAAGTAACTAATGCTTAGAAAACATTACTAATTGTGTACTTTACTTTACTTAGCTGCTAATGTTCTCTGAGACCACCTACTGTTAGTTCGTATGGGAACACTCGTGCGAGTATTTCAGCCTAATAAATTTCTGCCCTCATGACTAGAATCGAAAAGGCTCGAGAATGAGCCCACCAGGGTAGTTACTAAAGTTAGGTGCCTTTAAATAAGCAAGAAGGAAACAAAGTAGAAAAAAAGCCCTCTCTCATGCCATTTATGGGCCACCTATGAGTATCGTTGCATACATTTTGGCAGTCGTATGTTTATAGTTATGTTAATGGCTGTGCAAGGAACTTGGCACAAGAAGTTGCGAAGCGTTTCAATGGTTGTTTTTGTTCGTGAAGGTTGGTGATAAGTTCCGGCTCCTCACTTACTAATACCGCTCGGTAGCTAGGTGCTCGACGCCGGCCTTGCCCAACGTCTTGTTTTCGATCATGAGTGATGAGTTGTAAATACATCCGTAGTGTAAATAAAGTTTACATATTGTACATTTTGAGTTTACTTGAAGTAGACCGTCGTCGGCTATGTGCCATCGGCCAACGAGCCAGCAATCGTCGTTTCACCGAATCATCTCTTAGGATCATCGTTTCGATCATCGACCTCGCCGACCTATTCAACTTTGAAAGTTAACTGTTGAGTGCATGGGAGAATCAATCTCCGAAAAAAACGTATCGAAACGCCGGAAAATGCGCAAAAACTTGGCGATCATGTAAAAACATTTCAAAAAGCACTCCACAGCTATGATCGTGTTTACGACTACTTCAGGGGATTGTAAAAAAACTAAAACCTGGTTTTATTGACGCTTCATTTCTGCAACAATTGATGTATTAGAGAAATATTCACGAAAATTTCAATGCAGTGCAGCACGACATCAGAGTTGTGTAATGGAGGCAACAAAACACCGTTGTTTTCCGTGTGTTGGCTGAACATTAGCCCACAGGTGATACTAATAAACAGCACTAGAATCAGCGCTACAACTGCACAGTCGTGCTGTTTTCGGGGCTTTGTTGGACACCTGCCAATCACACAAAAACATCGTTGGGCGTTGCAAATAAATGGCCGGAAATTGGCTTGTGAGCCACTATGGGTCAATCTCTTTTGCTTATTATGAAGCTCAGTTTGTTGGGAGTATGTGACAAAACATACAATCCAATCGTTCTAATCGTTCTGTTGCCAATCGTTGTAATCCACCAAACCTGTATTTTTTGTTTTTGCCTCCATTAAGACGGAGTTTACGTGCAGGAAATATTATAATCACAATTCTTCCACTCCTAAGGTTTAGTGAAATGTGTGCACAGTTCATTAAATTTGAGAACATTTGTCACCAGGCTTTACGTCCAAAGATGTACGCTCGTACAGGCTGCTCCGACAACGTTCAGGAAGGCTTAGGTACTTTTGACATACGTGACTACTGGAATCTGAGTATTCCTGTATTCAAGGAGGTAGCGGGGATACTCTTCACCGCATCCACCAAATGGCTTGCGATTTCTTTTTGACCACATAAGAATGCCTATCCCACTTGATACCCATGTGAAGCAAAATTTTCTTTTGTTACGCCAGAAAAATGAACAAATCCAGACATTCTACTTTTTTAACGCTATTTTTTATTTCTTTTTGACACAGTTACTACACTTTCAGGACATCTCTAAATGCCTGCAGTGCCGAAAGTATGGGCTTTGGAGGGGTAGGAAAGTAGTTGACCTTTGTTGAAAATAATTTCCTGAATTCTATGACTGCGACAAACATGCCGCAGAGGATTTTTGGAAACTCAGTGAATCTCTATGCAAATTACCGTTAGTAGGCGTGCGATCGTCAAACAAAGCAGTATACTGAAAATACCCACCACACAACTATGTCTGCTATGATACCACAAACTCTTCTTACAGTAGAATTTATTAAAATAGTCCACTGCAAATTGTGTTAAAGCAGCCCAAGTGGGTAACCTTTATCTTTCCGCACGAATGGCTTCTAATCGTGGATTTACAGAATCTCCGCCTTGCAACGGGGTGAGTGTTTAGTAGAAGAAGCACATTGCATGCTTAAAAGGTGTCTACATTAAGCCAATGTGGTCGCCTGGCTCAAGTGGCACGTCATGCCTTCACCCGTAAAATTGTGCAGAAGACGTCTTTGTAGTTGCTCAGAAAAGCACTTTCGCCTACAGCTGTTCCTTGTTTACACCAGTCCATAATGATAAACGTCCTCAAACTATTGTTACGGGGTGACAGAGCGCATGATATGAACCATGGAAGAAGCTAACGATTATATACATGGCAGCCATGGTTGCAGAAACGTCGGAAGTATGCCGCATGTAGTTCATCTTCGTTTTCGAAGTCGTGTCTGCAAGGCGCAGTGCGCCACTGGTTGCTTTATTCTCGTAGCATACCCACTGTTCGAAGACGACCGTCACGTTTGAGGCCGCAGTACAAGAGCAGCTGCTGTAAAGATAAAAGGCAAAATATTCCTACGCCAATGCCGCCAAGGATGAGATGCTGAGCTGCATGCGACGTGGCCAGAGCACAGTGACGCCCACCGTGGCTCAAAAAAGATGTGCTACAAATTTGGAGCCTAGCCAGACGGGAATGGGGGGGGGGGGGGGGGGCTAACTTAACAATGGTCTCAGCTGGTCACGGCCCATAATATCTTCATTCTCGTCGGTCACAGACTGGGGACACTAAGCAAGGGGTATCGACGTACTAGGTCGGCTCATGGTTGGGCTGTCCACGTTGTCTCTACATTAGCTTCGATACCAAGACGGTGCCGAGCTGATCCGAAAGGAACCAAGCATGTTACGCCCCGGCAGGACGCTGGACATAAAAGTACGAACGACGGTTTTATAGGCAGCCAATGCTGCACGAAAACCGGGGTTGCGACACGTGTGACTCGTCTTCTTCAGAATCGACACTGCAAACTTCTTCCTTCCCGTACGAACATTCCATTACGAAAGTGAATAAACTTCATATGAGTCCTTTTATTTTAAGCAAAGTTTTAACTCCAGGTCAAGCATTTCAAAAGCCTCGTTCCATCAATCTGGCCTTTAATTTCAGCCAACGCCAAGAGCGATAAGTGAAAAAATGCCAGTTCCCACTACGTCAAGCCGGTGCCTGTTACGCTTGCTAAGCGAAAGCGTCAAATCGCTCGTTTGTTCGGAAGAGATGGGGTGTGGAGCATGCGATAGCGGAATGAGAATAATGAAGCTCATACTGGTGAAGGCGGTGTCTTGTGTGCTTACGCAGTGAAAACATCTTATTCCTAGTTACTCTTAAAAAAGGGTGGAGAGGCGGCCCGGACAAAAGGGTTAACGGTGCGTGCGATATGAATGAATTGTGCTCATATTTTGCGTCACTTCGATGCTGTGTGCTAAAGATGATTCCCTTTCATCTTCTTTCCCACATAGTTGCTAATTTTTTGTTCTTCGTGCATACAGAGTATTAAGATGCAGTGCCTTGTTAGATGCTCTTTTTTGGGGTGGCTTCCTTGTTATTGTACGGGGCGGTAATATTTATTTCCAGTGACCGGGACGTTCTATTTCGTTCTTCCAGGGGCCACCCCGTATCCTAAAGCAGTTTCACTCCCAGTCCTGGCCGACGCATCCGAGTGTGCCCAGCTCGGCGGAAGTTGTCTTGGAGCTCCTCGAGCATGTACAGCGCTGGCAGGCGCAAGCGGAAGGAACACCTGTCGTAGTGCAGTGTCTGTAAGTTCGCAAACTCGTCGCAGCAATTACGTTTATGGCGTTATATTTAAAAAACGCAGGATGCACCGCAGTGACTCCTGCAACTGACTTTCTCAGGAATTTTTAAAGAATACCTCAAACGGCTCTACTTTGCTGTAGTGTAAAAATTCCTGACAAGTTCACCATTTTACGGGCACCAACCTTTTTTTTTTAGTGAGGAAAAGCTTTTAGTCTACTTTTAAAGCTCTGCCAGGGAAATGTTTTGTAGTTAACACTAAAAAAAGAAAGACCAGACGAGAAACAATCTCAAGTAGGCGGGACGACTGCTCATACAGTGAGCTGTTTAGTTTGTTCTACTAGGAGCCACATTTTTTGCCTGAACGATTCTCCCTTCTATTAAATGGAAAACGTTTACGTTGGACCAATGGCGTCCTGTGCAAAAAATAATGAATTTCCCCCTAGACTGGTTGGTCGATCGAAAAGCAATGATAAGATCTCTGGACACTCGTGCGTGCGGAAAACTAGGGTTCCTGCGTGTCAAAATATATACTTGAAATTCGAGAAAAAGGAACGCTTTTAAGTGAGGCAATACACGCATCGATCATGACGAAGGGGCAAATTTGTATGCATTTTAAATGTTTGCACATGCGTTCACATAGTGCGCAAAAAATCGTCGCATCGGTTCGTTCTTTCTTTGCTATTTCTGTCTTTGAAGGTGTGATGAATAATGGTACAAACGTTCAGCGAAAACTGGACGCACGTTTAGCCTTTCCGGTCTTGTAGACTTTCTTTATGAAGGGGTAGTAGTTTTATTGCGAATCTTTCAATTCCTGTTTTCCTTTTTAGGTCATAATTTTAAATTGTGACTTAAACCTCATCGCATTCACACCACCAAACCTTGTTCAGTAAAGCATGTTGTTGGGCTAGTTGGTGCAGCATCATGAAAGTAGAAAAAACTGCGCGTAAAAGACAGGACCGTGATAAGTAGACAGGACAAGCGCAGACTCACAACTAACTTTATTGAAACAATGAAGAAGAATATATGTCATTTCTGGCACATGCGCACACAGAAGTCAGTTCGTTTATCTTTTCCTGTAAGTGCACCATCTTCTTTAAAAATTCAAATTCATTGCCGTACAAAGCAACGGATGGCACGCTAACACAATTTCTGTCATTCCTGCGTACAAAAAACGTCTCTATCAGCTCTCGGACGGTTCGATCACGGCCTTTGCCCAGCACTGTAGTTTCATTTATCAACGGCCGACATGGTTTATCTTCACAGGCAAGATATGGTGCGGAAGGTGGGACCCTGTTTTGTATTTTATTGAAAGCTGGTGTTCCCTCAGGCGGTCATTGATGCAGCGCCCCGTCTGCCCAATATATACCTTCCCGCAAGTGAGCGGTATAGAATACACAACCCCCATTGCGCAAAGCACAAACGGTGTAGCATGCTTCGTTTGGCATGCTGCGGCCTTGTCGGATCCTTTTAGAATCTTGGGGCATAAGCCAGCCAACTTACGAGGGGCAGAAAGGACTACCGGCACTCCGTGCCTGTTGGCCACATTTTTCAGGTTGTGCGCTACTTTGTGGACAATTGGCAAAGCTACACGGGATTTTCGCTTAGGAGCGTCAGCCTCACAGGTCCGGTTACACTTGATCTTTTTCAGCAGTGACTCAGCCACCGCTATCAACACCATCAGAGGGAAACCAGCAGTTAGCAACCTGGACACCTGGGCAACAAAACTTTCACGCACCCTGTGGTGGCAAGAATTAACAAGCGCTCCTTGGAGACATGCCATAGCAACCGCCCTTTTCACACCTAGATAATTTCATGACCCTGCTAGGATTCTATCTTCAGTCCACGTTTGTTTCATTCCGGGACAATTTGTACGTTCAACGTAGGGGCGTGTGTATTGGATCGTGCGTGGCCCCAGTTCTTTGTGATACGTTTTTGGCCCGCATTGATCAATTTCTGGAGCACGACCTTGAAGGAAAGGTACTGAAGGTTTTTAGATACGTAGACGACTTCTTGATTATTTTAAAAGCATCATTGTTGACCTTACCTGTTTCTAAATACATTGTCACTGCCAACGAGATTTTAGAAGTGTTTCAACGAGTGGGGAAAGGCCTCTCTTTTACCAATGAAATGCCGAGCGATAACTGTCTCCAGTTTTTAGACCTGAACCTCACGTTTTTACCGGATCATGTATGCTGGATTTACAAGCCAAGGGTACGTAAAGGGTTGTTGCCTTATGAGTCTGCGCCCTCAAAGACTGTGAAAAGGGCGGTTGCTATGGCATGTCTCCAATGAGCGCTTGTTAATTCTTGCCACCACAGGGTGCGTGAAAGTTTTGTTGCCCAGGTGTCGAGGTTGCTAACTGCTGGTTTCCCTCTGATGGTGTTGATAGCGGTGGCTGAGTCACTGCTGAAAAAGATCAAGTGTAACCGGACCTGTGAGGCTGACGCTCCTAAGCGAAAATCCCCTGTAGTTTTGCCATATGTCCACAAAGTAGCGCACAACCTGAAAAATGTGGCCAACAGGCACGGAGTGCCGGTAGTCTTTTCTGCCCCTCGTAAGTTGGCTGGCTTATGCCCCAAGATTCTAAAAGGATCCGACAAGGCCGCAGCATGCCAAACGAAGCATGCTACACCGTTTGTGCGTTGCGCAAAGGGGGTTGTGTATTCTATACCGCTCACTTGCGGGAAGGTATATATTGGGCAGACGGGGCGCTGCATCGATCACCGCCTGAGGGAACACCAGCTTTCAATAAAAAACAAAACAGGGTCCCACCTTCCGCACCATTGTCTTGCCTGTGAAGATAAACCATGTCGGCCGTTGATAAATGAAACTACAGTGCTGGGCAAAGGCCGTGATCGAACCGCCTGAGAGCTGATAGAGGCGTTTTTTATACGCAGGAATGACAAAAATTGTGTTAGCGTGCCATCCGTTGCTTTGTACGGCAATGAATTTGAATTTTTAAAGAGGATGGTGCACTTACAGGGAAAGATAAACGAACTGACTTCTGTGTGCGCATGTGCCAGAAATGACATATATTCTCCTTCATTGTTTCAATAAAGTTAGTTGTGAGTCTGCGCTTGTCCTGTCTACTTGTCACGGTCCTGTCTTTTACGCGCAGTTTTTTCTACTTTCATGATCTTGTTCAGTTAAACTGTCGAGCCATCATTCCATTTGCTAATTGTGCTTTTGTATTCCGGAAAGCGCTGTATTCACTGCCATCAAGGTTAATTATGTCAAGTAGACATGTCTTCAAAAACATTAGGCACTGATCACTATAACATTCAAATCAAAATCTCTCGGCAGCAGCCAGAGGAGCAACAGATCGCTTTTGGTGGATAACCAATTGGAATAAATTTCATGCCAGAGTGCCACTTTTAACTACAGATGACCCCAGATACTTGAAGTCTTTAAAATTTGAACATTTTCTCGCTTGAATCAGATAAATTGACGTTATAAACCTAAAGACCTCTGGCTCACATGAATCCCTGGCTGAAGAACGTTATATTACCCCCCCCCCCCCCCTGGAAGCGATAACCTGAGTAACCGTAGCAAGGACGACGGTTATTCAGCGCGAGGCACACACTGCACGAGACAAGACATGAGACGAAGGCAAGCGCTAACTTCCAAATAAGCTGATTTCGGGATGCAAACGACGCCCCAAAACAGTGAAAAAGTACACAAAATCATCAAGAGATAACACACTTGGCATGCGCGAACATTCCATGGCCTCAGGAATTTCAACTCTTTATCGCAAAGAACGAGGGAGGGGCAGGTAACACATTCCGTCTGACTCTACAATCTTTTCCGCTTTGATGATTTCGAACCTGAGCCTGCTTTTGCTTTTCCTTATTACAAAACATTTTTGTATATCCGCCTTACAACCCTTTAGAACCCATTTGCTTCAGTGCAGTGCGAGGAAACCATCACGACTATTCATGACATTGCCTGCGTGTTCACGGAGCCTATCATTTAAGCCGCGACCGGTCTGTCCTACATACTGCTTACCACAACAGAGAGGGATCTGGTGCACCACATTTTCTGCACACGAAACGAAGAGGCTTTTGTGCGTATTGGCACATGCTCGGTTTACTTTTGCAAGGGTTCATCTTGAATAATGTGGCCAGTTTTTTCGGGGCTGAAAACACAGTACTTTTACACTTGGGCGTGCTCCGATGTTTTTCGGTTGTCCAATAAGCCATCAAAATACGGAACCACGGCGCATTTAAGCAGGGGTAATGACGTTTATTGTGGGTGAGAATATTTTGATGTATTCGTGTTGACCAGAGCTTCCGCTACTGATATCTGTGTGTGCGTGGGATAACCAGCAATCGAGAGCCTCGAATACTGCTGGTTAAAACTACTAATCAGTAGGTGGGGCACGACTTATGTAGGGCATTGCGGATGTAGTGTACCAGATCTCTCTCTCTCTTGTGGTAAGCAGTATGTTGGACAGACTGGTCGCTCTTACATGATAGGCTTGATAGGCTCCGCGAACACGCACGCAATGTGATGAATGGTCGTGATGGTTTTCTCACACTGCACGGAAGCCCGTGTCTTCTAAATGGTTGTAAGCCAGATTTGCAAAAATGTTTTGTGAGAAAAAAAAGCAAAAGCAGGCTCACGCTCGAAATTATCGAAGCGGAAAATATTTGTAGAGTGGGGCTGGAATGTGTTATCTCCCCCTCCTTCGCAGTTTGTGGCAAGTGTGTTATCTCTAGATAATTTTGTTTATTTTGCACTGTTTTGGGGAGGGGCATACATTTGTTTGCTTCTCGAAATAAACTGTGTTGGTTGGAAGTTAGCGCTCGTTCTTGTGTCTTCTCTTATCTCGGCCTGTGTCTGCCTCGCGCTTAGCATAAAATAACGTAGCAAGGAATCGCTCCTGCCTGTAGATATCAGGGGGACTTCACATAATGTTACGAACTCAGCTACATGTCGAGACTCCGCTTCTACTACCTTTCGAAGATGCGTGTCTCAACATGTGGCTCTGAATTTCTTGCCGACCGCAATGCAAGACCCGGCATTAGACACCTCACTTGAAGTAATTCTGGACATTAAAGCAAATTAACACTGCAAGCCTCGGTTATAACCCGTCTACTAATTTTTGTTGTTGTAGAACACATACTGCCCGTCGTGCTTCAGATATCACGTTTCAACGTGGCTATGTGCGCCGATGATTACCCTTTTTAGTTCCTACTAGGTCCATAGGACAGTAACAGGATATCGTTGAAGAAGCAATTCTAGTAGCCCTAAAATGGCCACAACCCTGTGGTGTGCCATGTGCTTTTCACAAATCAGCCCCACTAACACTGTTCACACCGTCTGAAAAAGAAATGCTCAAGCAATTGAGCATCCTTAAATATGCGGCAAGCCGGCCCCCAAGTCCTTCATCAAAACACCCCAAAAAAGAAGGAGCGGACGAACAAACTACGCTACCACTGGAAAAGAGACTTGCCATTACGTCAGCCAATCCGAATATCCCTGCAGGGTATTCAGGGTACAGGGTATTAGGCTCGCGCACAAGACATGCTTTCAAGAATGACTTATGGTTCATTAAAGCTTGCACTGCAACCTGCAGAGACAGAAGAGGTGAACTTAATGGCATGGTAGGCAGCAAATCAGCATGAAAACATTCATACGAAGACCTGCGCTCTCCCGACTAGAAAAATCCGGGCCGGTGAGCTGTATCTAGCATCAGGCTCTATTTTAGCTAGTTGTTGTACCTTTCTCTTCCCTTTTGCTTTTCTTATGGACGTAGTAGTTTTTCTTACCGCAACACGGAATTGTAGTCTTCGCTTTTTCTAACAAATGTTTATTCGATCAATCAATCAATCAATGAAAGAATACCAAATACTTCACTTTATTTCACGAACTTTGGGAAATGCGTTGCTTTGAGCATTCTCTAACTTATGGTTCTGTTCTTTGGGCCTTCAGGCATTTTTTATACACCTCATTGAACACAAAGAAACGAGATTTTCGTCCGACTTACTCTTCTAATAGTTTGCACTAGAGAGGCCCCTCACTTCCTTCAAAGGAAGTATGGAGACATTTAAACTAGGAGCAGAATTCCGTACGTGGCTGGAGAGAAATATAAGTGCAGAACTGCTCCAACGAGCATCCAACCGCTTTGTACGCGCACAGGGCCACAACCGGCCCGGTTGTGGCCCGGTGCCCCGCCCATAGCAGTGACCCGCAGTGACCCGCCCATAGCAGCCGGCAACGATGGGTAACCAGCGTGCCGAAACATTTCTGTGTATAGAAGGCGCGCTCCGTAACTGGAGCTAAATTTTATCTGGATCCTCAGCAGCTTCGCTTCATTGGCATTGGGTGCTAGAAATCATGGAATATTTAGCCGTCGTACCAACCAACACCGATTGTATCGCTTGGTACCTAAAATACGTAACACCATCGAGAATTTACTGTTCAGTCGAGCCGCGCTTCCTAGCTGTGCAAACTTCTGCGTATACAAGGAAATCACGCTGCAACCGTACCCGCATGTCCCACTGCCAGTCCCTAGCTGCGAGCATTTCCGTTCATTTAAACATTCGAAAACTATCAACCTGGGCTTTACTCGCGAAACTTTTTTTTTACGTTAAGCTGATTTATACACGAGCAAAAGCTTACAGGTAGTGCCTTAAATTGTGTAAAGGAGCTCCAACCGTGCCAATGTGTCCGTCAAAGTGCCAAAACCCTCACGCGAAGACATTTTTTTTAACAAACGGGGCACTAATCAACGCAAACCTTTTCAGTGGCTGCATCTTTTTCATCAAAACTGGAGCCACACTTGTAGGAACTTCCTCGGGGTGGCTGAACCCGACAAATACCGCGGTTGGCATAACAGCCGCCCCTCGTATATACATGCTGTGAAAACCACACTTATCTTACAATTTCTTTCTTAAGCCACTTGCACGTAGCAAAGCGATGGAAATTTAAAAATGGCAGCATCTCAACTGTGTGGTTGATTGCGAGTGAGCGGACTACGGGGATTCGAAATGACATCGATGTTCCGCCCCGAGTGACATCGGATTTGCGCCCTGACCGTCATTTGGTTTGGAGCTATGAGTTGCACCTTGAATATTCCCTAAAAAAACTGCAACTCACGCCTCAAAACGAATTTTGCTTGATTTTCGCTTGATGGTAGTGTGCGCACGGTTGGACGCGGACGGACATACGAAGCTCCTGATGTACTCCGCACCATTACAGGCGAAGCAGTAAACCTTTTGACTATCGGTTACTAACTCACGGTCGTAGCCTAATGGGTAAAACGACTGACACTAACTTTGTTTGGTCTTCCAGACACCTGCTCAAATTTTGCTGGCGCCTGTGTAATTTTTGCAAGTGCAAATGCTTTGCGCCAATCTACGGAGTAAGCCGTTTGACTCTCGGTTAATAGCTCACGGTCGTAGCTTAATGGGTAAGACTACTGACACTAACTCTGTCTCGTCTACCAGACACAGGCTTGAATCCTGCCGGAGCCTTTTTGATTTTTCTCCATTGTAAATGCTTGCGGACGGACGCGGACGGACATTGTGCGGTCCTGAGGAACTCCGCACCTAAAACATTTTTTTTTGCCGTGCGGTTGCCTGTCTTTCTCAGCTGTATGCAGCAAGTAAAATCGCCAACGATATTTTCGCTGAAAACACAGTGCAAAAACAATGCACAGGATCTTTCAGCACATTCTCTCGCGAAAGTGTTTCACCTGGCTAGGTTTGTCACCGGGCCTTCTGCCGACGTTGTCTATAACCTGCAAAGTTGAACTCAGACTCAGTGCACCTACGTTTTCCAGATTCACTATTCATGCATCTGCGTCACTGCCTCCGAAGAAGCTGCAGGGCAACTAAGACATCAGGCCAAATTTGTTAAGCGTGCTCGTATTATTTTTTTGTTATACTCGAGTGTGAAACGCGTCGCATGTAAATGGGCATCGCCCGCGACCCGAGGGTTTTTCCTCTGTTTTTTTTCATGAAACCGTGCACGCTAAGTACTTTCTGGTGTTTGTTTTTTCTCATCCTTGCTATGAAATAAACACGCTGAATATCTTTTAATATTTCCGATGTACGCGCGCTATTACATGTAAGAAACGCTCTGAGACGCGTTAGCAGAGGCGTAATAGCTCTACGCACTTTTTCGAACGATATCAGAATGGGTGCGGATTGGATGGACGCCAGCTGTTTGCGTGCTTTCGTCGGCCTAACGAAGTTACTCTTTCGCGTTAAAAAAGCTTTCACTTACACAGACCGCCGAGTCCACACAAGGTGTGCAGTCCTCACAGGGTGAATTGGAAGAACTAAACGCAACGACCCAAAACAACGGCTAAATAATGACACCCGACTGAGCTCTCTCGCATAGAGCGGAGAAATGGTGAAAAAACGCAGCGCCAGCCAGTGCAGTGGCGTAGCAAAGAAATAAAAACGCCAAACAAGCAATAACAAACTCAGCACACGGAGTCGGCGAGCATGGTAAGGTCGCTATCTGAAAGTCGATCGGGCACAGGAAGAGCACCACGCCTCGGATTAAACGGGAAGGAGTTTAGAGTTGAGAATTTGATGTAATAATTTCTCAAGCGAAAACGATCATTAGCAAGGTTGTTTTCATGTAGTGACTTTCAGCTTAGGCGTTCTGGCTGGTTCTAATAGTATTATGGTGTTGGAAGTCGCCATTTATGTTTTTATGTATTCCAGTGACGGATGCCAACATTCTGGTCTCTACTGCGTCTCAGCGGCAATCTGCGACCAACTCCAACTCGAGAAAGAGTTGGACGTCTTCCGCGCTGTTCAGAACGTGCGTGGCAGCCGTGCTGAATTCATCGTGGACTCGGTAAGATACAAACCAAAAACAAATTTTTGGAATCATGGTGGGACCGTCAATCACTAATTGCAATTATAGGTCATTATCTTCGGAACTCGAATGCAAGTAGAGTTGTGTAATATCTCTTCTGCAAAGCTTTAAACATGACCTCTATTTAGATCAAACAGTTTGTAGGTCGATCTAAGTTGTAATAGAAAACAAAATATAATTGATCCCCTTCTTAAGAGCAAAGATGTTCGTGGGCGATTCTCTCATGGGACGAGGCGTGCTAACGCGGGCAAAGCGCTGTGTATATGGCACGCCTTATGATAGGAAGAGCAAACGCCAGGTAGCGCAACTCCATGGAATACGCACAAATAGTTCCCGACAAAAAATAAACAAATGGTACCACTCCACCTTACGTCGTGGCTTTAGATGCGCGTGCCTGGGAATAGAGTCTGCATGGTAAAACGAAAGGCAGAAATAGCGAAATCGCTCGGGCCGTCTCTTCAAGGTTTAGATGCGCTCGCATGGCTGCATTCCGCTGGGATACAGAAAAACAGACCCATAGCAGTAATAAACATACGCAAACTTTGTCTGTACAGATAACGCTAGTAAAACTGTAATGATAACAATTACGTTCACAGTGTTTGGAATTTTACTGCTTTGAGCAGCCTTGCTCCCGATTTTCCTCATTACCGGAAGCGCGAAACATGCTCTCTATTCTCAGAAGGAATGCACGCTTTGTATGAAACAGAGTATAGACAATCCCGCTTGGCACTGTCAATGTTCGGAAAATGGGTTAACTCGCGTGCTTTGCAGAACAAGAAGCCACCCGTCGGGAATGCCAGCGAGAGTTGGCGACCGAAATGGCATGCCGTCGTCGGGCGAATCCCGAAGCCTGCGCTAGTGATACCAAAGCCATGCCCAAGAGAAGGGGAAAATGCAGAGCTTCGAGAGGAAGAAGCCAAAGCCAAGCGCGAAAGAATTGTGACGCGCCTTGAGTCAAAGCATAGCACGTCGAAGTTCATTACGGTTATGACGAAGTCAACTGTGACGTAAGGAATGAATCCAAGGACTACGAAATACCGGTGACCCTGGTCTCCGACTAGTCGAAGCCTTTCAATAACGTCAGGGAGGTTCTAGCAGGAACACCAAGTGACTGTTCAAATGGGTGTTTCTTGAAAGGAAATATGGTGCAGTTGTAGGATAGACTGTCGTTTGACAACAACCTGTCTCGGTTTAGCAGTGCCTGCAACGATGGGAAGAGCATGGCATGCATAGATAACCACTCAGCCATTCTTAGCTTGTGCAAATCTACCGGCAATATAACATTTTCTATGAAGTTTAGCCTGAAGATTTGGAAACGCCAGGCAGCCTCGCTGTTAACATCATTGTTCGCCGAGTAAAGTCAGTAAAGATGGTCTAATTTGTATTCCGAACTACAATGTTTGGGCATTCCGTCGTTTCAACATAGTGTTATTTTTATTTTCAACCTAGGGTACTTTTCAACGTCTTTGAAACCGACGTCCACATCAGTGAGAAACATGATTCCTGCTTTCTCTTCTTCGCCCACCCTCCCTCCAACCTTGTTCGTAAATCGTACCTGCCATCTAGCAAGTGATGCGTATGTTTGGAAACGTACATAATGAAGTGCTGGTGTGCCACAGCTTTAGGCACACACCCTTTTCCAGGTCTTTTAAAATAACATGCAGCTTAGAATTGAGTAAATAACGCTGACCTAGTTTGTCAATTCATACTGGCTTATTCTGACTTCTGTCTTATAATTTTTTGCAGGAACAGTATGCCTTCTGCTACGAGGTCGCACTAGCCTGTGTGGACTCTTTACACGTGTATTGTAGCATCGAGTGACAGCGTCGGATGCTTTCCTCATTTATTCAAGACATTTCGTGCTGTGATGGACGGAAAAACGAGGATCGAAGTGATCGACGCAAACTAACACTCTGGGAGAATAAAGCAAAGTGCATTTTTTTGTGTTGAAATTATAAAACGCCTTTGTTTTCGTAGCACATGAGGTTCTGTCGCCGGGCATTTACATTTATTGAGAAATCACGACACACGAAAAGCGCAAAGAAGCTCTTAGACCTACGTATATTTTTAACATCATGGAAGGATCATGGCCCCTTGCGGCGGACACGCAACACTTTGGTCCACGCTTCTCGCAAATGTGGCCCCCCGTCTGAACTGCCCAGGAACGAATCAGCCAGTAGCTGTTGCCTGTCCAACTCTCAGTTGTCTCTCTCCTATCTTCTTTATTAAGCATCATTTTATGTTTTCCCACGCGGCGTGGGCAAAATCTATGCAAAAACATTACTCTTGATTCCAAGCATCAGGGTATAGCGGCAAGGTACCGTTTGCGTGTGCTGCAAAGCCAAGTTCGTTGGTGGCCACGCTGTGGGCGACCGGCCATGCCACCGAACACATAGTGGTTGTATGACATCTTAAAAGATTTTTTCTGTCAATCGTTTTCTGAATACAGGGCGCACAGAGGCAACCTTCACATTTTCACTGGCAAAAGCCAAAAAGGTATTCAAAAGTTCAATGTAATCAAGTCTGAAAATTAGAGCATCTCACTGAGAAAATAATCGTTGTATACACACGACTCTCCATCCTGGTCGGAGCCGGCTTTAAAGGGCAAAGATGAGAAGTGGATACCTGCTGATCGAAGTAAAGAACAACGCGCACTGCAGTCAGCAGCAACAAGCTGAAAAATAGGTTATGACTCTGTCAGCATAGATCTCACTGCTCCATGAACACCGTTCGGAAAATTATCACTGACGTGGGCTTCCTTGACCTATCGAAAACTGAGCTTCTGAAAGGACTCCAGCAACGAAATGTGAAATTACACAGAATAGCGATCTCGCGGGAAGACAAAGAGATACCAACAAGGCCCATCATCGACAGTTCTCCTGAAATTGTAGAAGCTGGTAACATAGAAGCTGGTAACACAGACATTACTCCCCAGAGCCACGTCGTCACTACACCTGTCACAAATGTGGACATTGATCGCAAAGCTGTAGGGGTAAGCAGACATGTGCAAGACGCAGAAAAACTAACCATGCCATAGAAACCTGCTCGGAACCTCCCTACTGTACAACTGCAGTGGTGACCATGCCACATACTCGCGTTCGCGTCAAAAATGAACCTAAGAAAAAACAATTATAGCACTGAAAGTAAAATAAAGTACCTTCAACCTCGCAGCACGCCGCCGTCTTTCAATCATGCACAGCAGAGCATACGCCGACGTGCGCGTGAGGGGGCGGAGCCACGTGCGGCGCTGTTCTTATCAGGTTCCTTGTTGAGAGGGCTTGAGGAGAAGCCTTGAGCCTCCAAGGTGCAAACAGCCCTTGCTGCTACACCTCAAAGGAGCGACGGTGAGAAAACGGCGTATGTGTGAGCTGTAACCTCGCGGTATACACATCTGACTAACGTTATGAAGACGGTTGTCGCTCAAACGAGAACATAAGGTCTGCAATGGCCCCTAGGTCTCGAACCGTCAACAAGGAAGCCCTCTCACCAGGCTATGGGCACATGTGAGCCATCTACGGCACGGAGCACGACGAATAATCGCCAGAAACCCTTGCAGCGCACGATCTCTCAGGAAAGGTCCAAAAAGCAGAGATCCCTAGAGTGTCTCCTCCTGGAAAGGGCTCTGGTAGCTAAAAAGTTAATCCCGGTCCTAGCAACAGACTTCATACTAGCAATGGCTATTTCTCGCAATCTGCAGTTGAACTGAAGGGGGATTCTTAAAAACTTTGATAGCCTTAACGAGCTGCTTTTCGACCATGCGCCACTGGCAGTGTGTCTTCAAAACACCCTCTTGGGCAGTAAGACTGGAACCTTTTGCCTCAATACATCACATACAGAAAGAACATGCGAAACACCAGGCAATCATGAGGTGGTGTGGCAGTTATTCTGGCAAGGACAACGAAGATAAAGAACTGAATCTCCAGGCTGCTTTGGAGGCTGTAGAAGTAAGTCGTATGGTTATAGAGACTCATGAAATTATCCTTAATCTATGTTCCAGTTGACCGACAACTACAAAAATTATAGTTTGAAAACCTAATACACCAGCTTTCAGAACCATACGTTATAGCGGCCGACTACAACGCCCGCCATCCTCTTTCTGGTTGCCAGCAGTATGATGTCCGGTGGCGAATGTACCTTGCACCGGAACATGCCTACTAAACAAAACGAATCCACCTCATTATAGTCCCACCTCCAAAAAATACACTTCAGTAGGCTTGGCCATTTGTTCAGCTGCTTTTTCTAGCTACTTGTTTTTAAATTGCGTTAAGACTCCCATGGGAGTGACCCCTTCCCAGCCACAATTAAAAAGAGCCATTCTACTGGCCGTGTAGCTACGGCAGCTCCAAACCGGATCAATCTTTTCGCCTGGACGCTGTTCGTGTTACATCCAGTAATTTATTTCAGTGCTGAGTGCAAAGTGTGTAAAATGGGTGTGGAAGATCAGTGGAACATCTTCTGGTACGGTGTCCAATTTCCAGGCGAGGCGAAGTTACGGACGTATCAAACAAAACTTCACGGAGTGCGCTGTAACGACAAGGACGTTCAACTTTGGGCCGTCCAGCAAGCCCGGGGTGCAGACAAAAAACACAGGCATCAATAAAGTTTTACCTAACCAAACACTAACCTCGGTTCTTCGACAGTGCAGCCAAGAGCTTACACAGCGATGCTGTCACGAATACCTTTTTGCGTAGTATTGACCAGGAGTAAATGTCATCCTCTAATTGGACCCTGAGGAAGCCTTCGACAATTTCTCTCATTAAGCTATACTTAACGCCCTCTGCAAGATAGGATACGCAGAGCGAATAAGCAACTTTATTGCATCTTTTCGGGAGGAGAGAAGTACCGCCTTTGCATAGGTGAACTTCGTACGGAACACTTCAGCAAAGAAAATATAGTGCAGCAGAATGGAGAGTTGGGCGAGTTGGTATCACGACATGGTATTTGGAAACAGCGCGTTAAAACAGGACCACAAAGAAAAGAACCAGGGAAGACGAGCGCTGGCTTTCAACTGCGATTATTCCAAACAAAGAAACATTTATACACTACCACATCGAATCTCCGCATGCGCTACGATAAGAATCCCATTCATGCATTGAGAGAGGACAGGGCAGCGCTAATCCTGTATGGTTGTTTGCTTTTTGATGCTGTTTTAACGCGCTGTTTCCAAATACCATAAATAAAATATAGGGACTCCACGAAGCTCCAATATCTTCTTGTCTTCAACATTACAATGGACAAACAGCACAAAACCAAGAGCATTACCACCGACAGTACCTGTAATACACGAGGATGACATAATTATCTAAGCAACCAAGACTACTTGGAGAAAAAAAATATCCATTCCACGTCACGCAGGTGCAACACCAACGGAGCCGTATAACAAAGCAGCAGGGGAAATACAGAATAAGCACGCTTTTCTCCGCCATAAGAGCAGTCCGGCTGACATAACAAAGCGCCGAGAGTTCGTCAAGTTAGATCGCATCCTCCAAGCGCACTAAGAAGATCGATACAAAGTGCACCATCAGTCGGCTGGAAAGCATTCAATCTTCGCCCTACACCACCTGGACCTTCAAGGTGCCACAACATGCCTTACCGATTTGTCCCTGTATTTTATAAGATGGCGCTTGGAGCCCCGAACGAGAAGATAATTCCTCGGACACTCAAATCTCGTTTACTTGTTTTAAAGGTGAAAGCCGAGCTACATATCACCTACTTCTTTACTGCTGCACCATGTTGTGCCCCTGTGCTCGCTGTCATTTCTTTATGAACGGGTGTTAACTGTTGCGAGGGGCTGACTGCCAATACCTCAACTGACAGCTGCTCCTGAATCAGAGCTTCGTATGGCTGCCATGCACCTTACACGCCATCACATTCTTGGGTTACGTGGAACGTAGCAGGCTAACCCTCCTTCCGCTGCGGTCAACACGCAGAGATGGCGCCGGGGTAAAGCACCGGGCACAAGATTTGAAAACCGGGGATCGATTCCCCTTAATGTATTGAACTACGGGCCACACCCATTAAAATCAATGGAATGGTAGCCGAATACAGGTACACTGTAAAACAGGTTTATGAGACGTTGCAAGAAAATGGGGAGAAGAACCATGGTTGTGTACACAGCCAAGGAAGGAACAAAAAACTCCCACCTCCCCTCGCGGGAACCCCTGTGTAGATGCGACGCATAGGCGGAGCGGCGAATGGACCGCGTTTTATAGCGAGCCAAAGCCGCCTGTATTAAAGGGAAGGTGAAGCGGTTTTAGAATTAAAAGAAAAGTTGACTAGCAGCAAGTACACATTGAATAGTTCATGTGTACGAAATATTTTCGCAATACATGCAATAGAAGCGCCGCAATGAGCAAACAAAAGTGGCCCGATGCCCCGCCCCCATCTCGCCGCGCGATGCCGGAAGACCGAAGAGCGCGGGCGAAAACCGGCTGAAAAACGTCATACCTGGACTTCCGGCCGGATCGGCCGCCTCGGCCATGCTCTTTTCGCCGTGTTTCCTCGTGAATGATACTTGTTGTTGTTGTGGTTGGTAGCACTCATTTGAAAGTATACACGAACGCCAAACGAGGCATACGTTATCATGCCGTATTCCTAAGCAGAATAATGCCACGCCGGGATGCTTGATAACATACGGAAGCGACAGCCGAGGTGGTTGTGCTTGATGACAGAGAATATACTACACTACGTTAAATACTTTCTAAACCGCTCCAGTGCGGTTTTTTTTTTTTTTTTTTTTTGATGCGACGGACGTGAATGCTCACATTAGATTCTGATTTAGGAAGGATGGGGAATACTGCTGTACTTTGGCCGGGGATGTTTCGTTCCATTCCAGAAACCAAGTCACATTTGTTCAGGAAATACTTGTTTCGTTAAACGCGTCGGTTTTCGTTCCCTATGGGCTCAGGACAGTGTTCAAAAAAACAATTTTTTGGCGAAACTAAAACAAGGGGCCAATCCTGATAGAAGTTCTTTCCCGGCTAAGAGGTAAACAGTATTCCTACAAAGTGAAAGAACCAAGACAACCAGATTACTTATTTTGCAAGTATACATGTCACGATAAGGTGATGTTTGTCTGGAATTAAAAAAAAACACCACTCCGAACCATCACCGTGCCATAATTTGTGTTGACTGCGGGGGCCTAATTTTTTGCCCAAGATTCCGTGTGGCTGCATATTACAACCTGGCAAGCACTTGTCACTGAACCTCAAGTGTGCTGCAGTGATAGTTGGTGATATAGATATAATGATGATACTAAAAAAATTAGGAGCGAAGAGTAAATATACGGCCTCTGTCCGACAAGCGCGGTAAATGCTTAAATCTAGAAATGCTGAAACAGGCCAACGATTCATTATCACAAACGTTTGGTGATTGTTACCTAAAGTAACATAACTACAACGTAACTGCCTTGTCCGACTGGTCTGTTAATTATAACGAGGTGGCCGTAATATTGTAGCAGAATGCGCAACGCACAAGCGAAAATCCAGTCCTACTACAGCCAATAATGCTGAGCAGGCACTAGTATGCTGCAGTGTTTTCAGAATAAATGCATGTGAAGCAGTAAGACGCCACTCATCGAAGTGCAGCTAGCAATCGCGGAGGCGCCGTAGCGCCGCTGCCGAAATGGCGCGCGCGTGTGGGTCTGTGTACGGGGATGAGTAACGGGGCTGGGGTGGGCGACAACGAACAAAGGAAATGCGGAAGCAGAGTCTGCTTGTTGGTTTATGCGTGTACCGGCAAGATGTGTCTCGCATATACGTTTACAGCGCATGAACGCTATTTTTTCGCGCAGTGCACGTACGTGCTTTTCGCTGGTAGATTGTCTATAAAACGCCCATTAATCTTCGGCATAAATGGTTTTGTGTATAATAAGAAACAGTTAAGGCAGTACCTATAATATTAACATAAGGTATAAAATCCCCCTATGCTGGTTGCCTAATTCAAAAGTATTTTGATGGAACCCACTAGTCGACGTCACAGTCACTGCTTTGGGGTTCTCTGTCGTGTAAAGCAAATTTAAGCTCCAAGATAATTGAACCAACAGCACGGGAAATTATAAAACAAACTTCCAGTCATGTGCGAAAATTAAACTGCAAGCTAAATTGCCGCAAAGGCAACCGTGCGATCGTTCGCAATGCTTCCGACAACCCGCGCGGCCGAAGGGTGTCCTCCTTTGACGTCATGACGGGCGCAACCAATCAGGAGCGTCAAAAGACGAAAAGCGCGCGTCTTTCAAACGGGGCCGCGCTTTTTGCAAGATAAATGCCACTTGGACTCATTTACGATAAATTTCAATGTGATATTCGGAATCAGCGCGCAAGAAACTATATAACTGTTAATCTAACTCAATTT